>NC_044278.2:17418452-18881121 GCF_004027225.2 Strigops habroptila
TGCCAACAGGGCTGGCCCTGCCCAATCAGAAATTTTATGTACCATAGAAGGGGATAGAGTTCCTGTGGTGCACATAAAGAACTTGCTGGGGAAAACAGTCTGGGTTATTCCTGCTTCAGGTAAAGGCAAACCCATTCATGAGATTGCTTCTGCTCAAGGAATTAGATGCACTTGATGAGTAATGTGGGAGGATGGGGAATTCTGGTGTGTACCTCAAGGGGATTTGATTTTGGTGAAGTACAGCCAATGAATTAAACTGTATTATGTTAACTGCTATATAATACTATATATTATCATTTCTATAGCAGCCATATGCCCATCACTGCACTGGGTGCCTCACAGTGCCCATCTCCACCAATCTGGATTTGGGGATCTGAATTCAACTTCCTTTTGATCACCACATTAGCAAAGAATGAACTTTGATGAAACTGGACAAGTGCAGTGGTAATGGAATCAGAACAGGTATTAGCATGCAACAATCCAACATCACACACCATCTTTCCTGTCCTGAGAGACTGCTCTAACAGATGAAACCCAAAGTCATGGACTAAACGAACTCAGTGGACTTTTATAGGCACGGTCCATAGAATAAGGAAATTATATCTGTGCATATATACCAAAGGATAGGCAAGGTGATGGTATATCGGGAACTGTGGAACCTGGCACGATGTAAATGGTATGGAATAAGGTGTGGATAGTGTTTTGATTTCAGCCAGGATGGAGTTAATTTTCTTCCCAGTAACTGGTGCAGTGCCGTGTTTTGGCTTTAGTCTGAGAATAAAGCTGATGATAACACACCGATGTTTTAGTTGTTGCTAAGTAGCACTTACCCTGATCAAGGACTTTTCAGTCTCATGCTCTGCCAGTGAGGAGAGGCACAAGCAGCTGGGAAGGAGCAGAGACAAACTAGCCAAGGGGATATTCCATACCACAGCATGTCATGCCCAGTGTATGAACTGGCAGGAGTTAGGCAGAAGGGGCTGATTGCTTCCAGTATATAAATTGGTGGGAGTTAGCTGGAAGGGGCTGATTGCTGCTTAGGGATGAGCTAGGCATCTGTCAGTTGTAGTGAGCATCGTATTGTGCATCACCCATCTTTTCTTTTGCAGGGGGTGGGGGTGATGTGATGTGTGTGTGTTGTTCCTCTCTCCGTTTATTTCCTTTTATTATTGTTACTATTATATTTTACTTTAATTATTAAACTGTTCTTATCTCAACCCAAGGCATGGTATTTTGTTGTAAACCACAACAACAATCTACTTAACTAGCTAGTGTAAAGGATATAGAGCCAGGCTTTTATTGGAAGTACATAGAGGAAAGAACACATGTTGAGGCATGTGAAATTCTAATTTTTCACCATAAGGGAGGTCAGACACTGGGGCAGGTTCCTAGAGAAGTTGGGGAACCTCCAAATTTTGAGTTGTTAAGCTCAGAACTTAACTGATAAAGGTAGTGAGCCAAGGTCCTATTCTAGCTGGACCCAGTTTGAGTTGGCGGCTGGACTAAATGACCTCCAGAGGTCTGTAACAGTCCAAAATTTTCCATGTTTCTAAGTTTCTGTGTTACATTTGTTCATATATGTTATGTTACATGTTGCAGAAATAATCTTTTAAATTTGTAATGCTTTTGTACCTGTGCATAGCCACTATTTGTCCACAACATTCTGTTGTACTTAAATAAGGATTATTTACAGGATCAGTAAAAATTTGGCTAGCTTGATGTATTCTCTTACTAATTCTTTTGGTAGTGGCTAAAAAAAATTTATGTCCATGCTACCTAAGGGTATGCTCAGTTACTCAGGTATAGCACCAGAGTCCATCAATACTTGAACTGAAAACTGGCTGGAAACTGCCACAGGGTTAGATGCAGCATTTATGTTTTTCTTCAGCAACAAGCCACGCAGTGAAAGATGCCAATTCTTGAAACTGCAGAAGAGGGCACCAAAAATATTGCATATGTCTGTCTTGTCACCAGAGAGCATCTCCAAACTTCTTCAAGTGCGAATGATTTAGTACTGGTGCCCTGGCCAAAACTAAACATAGGTGTTACAGCATGTCCTTCCCACCCTACCCTTCTCCTCTGTCAGGTGTCAGCTAGCAAGAGCATTCTTCCCTACAGTGGAAAGCCCTTTGATATCTTCCCTAGACCCTATATGTGAGGGGGGAAAATGCAACAAAAAAAAAAAAAAAACAAACCAAAAAAAAACAAAAAAAAAAAAAGAAAGAAATCCCTCTCCACGTTTCTTTTATAGGTGTTATTCTTGTGTAAGTCCTGTGACTGAGGCAGGGAGGTGAAGGAGTGTGAACTCCTGGCTACACATCTATTGTGAGCCACTCCTACCTTACTTTCTCCTGCCCCTTGTTTTTTTGGCAGTTAAGGAGGCTCTGCAGTGTACCTCTGGTAGCTGGGTGTCATGCATCAAAGTTCATTCAAGTGAGCTACGCTGGTCCTAAAGCTGCTTTATGGCAACCTAAAAGGCCTGAAAAGGCCTGAGAATGATGATGCTTCAACCATTTAATAAAAAGCACGTAAACTATTATAAAGACTAAACGTGCTGCAGCACGGCAGAGTAGCTCTGTTCTTCAGAAATGTTCTGTGAAAGATTCTTCTCCCTTTAGCCCTGCTATCTCAAACACTTCTCTGTCCAGCATCATGATTCATTTTGCTTCATCTTACATAAAGGGATGGAAGTGGAGATGACAGCCCAGACCTAGAAACTGAAATTAGTTTCCTGAAAAACATGCCTCAACTGACTTATTATTATGATTATAGATCATGGAAATTCACTGATTACTGCAAATGAGGAAGACACAGTGAGCTTCCACCGAAGGGATACAGTAGCTATAAACAGGCTGGCACAAGCAAATAAATGCACCCTGAGATTAGCATTTTGAAAGCAACGGAGCAAGGAAGATATGAGAGGGGCTAATCATTCACAAAAAACAAACTATTTTATTTGGTCTGTAATGAGGCATTTGAGGGTGTTTTAAAGTTTCAGATTGTCACTGAGTAAACTATTTTCCTATTAATCCGTTAGAGAACTGGTAAACAGCCACAAAAGGAGAAACACATGCCTAGGGCATTAGAGGGAAAATTGCCTACAGATTACAGTAACAACTATTTTCCAAAGGCTCAAAGAACACCTGATAATATTATGTCTGCAGAGGAGCAAATGCTCAACAATTATCTACAGCACCAAAAATGGTCACATTTTTCCAAGTGTCTCTATAAAAGCTGCCAGGGACCAGGTTTATGAGATACAGAAGAGCCAGGTACAGAATTACCAAAAGAAAAAACAAAGTATTAATTTTGCCTGAGTAATGTTAGGGGAAGGGAAAGAAGTGGAAGCTTTCTTCATTTTTACACAGGATTTTACTTTTCTCTCTGTCTTATTTTAACCTCAGCCCTCCTACATACCTTTCTCCATGTCCAGGCACTTGTAGGGGTGTGCCACTTCAGGGAGGAGGGGCGTTCTCTGCTGTTGTGCAGGTCAGAATGCCACACTGCATCAGCCAGACTAGATTATCAACAAGCTGTTTTAATGAGTCTGTGTATTTTGTTCTCTTTTTCTTACACCATGTTGCAGATGGTCTCTGCCAGTGAAAAAGCTGGGTATAAGGGCAAGGTTTTTCCTGAGAAACACTTTGAAAACATTGTCTCTGTCTTTCCAAAGCCTTCACCAAGCTATGAAGGCTAATGGAGAACCTGAAAAAAACCCCACAAACCAAACCACAGAACAACCCAAAACACTACCTTCACAATAAACACAAAGGGGTTTGTTATTGTTGTTGTTTTATTTTGTTTCTTTTTTTTTTTATTTTTTTTCCGGTTGATTTTGGGGTTTTTTGTTTGCTTGTTTAAAGGTTTTTTGGGTTTTTTGGTTTTGGTTTTTTTTTTTAGGCTAGGTCTGGGAGCTCACACAAACTGGCTCAAACTGCGCACTGCTGTGAACTGGTGTGTTTTCAGCCATGAGCAGGGGTCAAAGTGTAAGCATGTATGCGTGCATGTTTGTGAGGTCCTGTGTACACATCTTGGTGTGCACACGCCATTGGCAACTCCTCCTTTATTACTAGGGTGGTTTTAGCCTCTGTTCAGCCCAATCTGCTGAGGGGAGACACTACAGTGGGTGCTGGCACCAGGACAACAGGCAGCGTGTGCCTGCCATACATGCTTCAGAATGACTGCACCTTCATAGCATCAACCAGTACAGCACCACTGTCTGATGGTGGAAGATGAGATATGGCTGTTGGCCATCTCCAGCCTACTTCCTCCCCACTTCAAGCAGGTTTATCGTTGGTGTCCCTTCCATTTCTTAACAGGATATAAGTTAGAGTAGAAGAGCTACCCTATATGACACATAAATGATATGTCATTTATCCTTTGTAAGTATCTTTACAGCTTCTACAACACACTGAGAGTTGCACTTGGTACTTTAAATGAAAGATCTGGGTTTTCTGCTGTGCCTTGCTGTTATGACAGTTCAGACTGTCCACTCCAAGGAAACCCTAGAAGTAAAGAGTTTAGCCAAGCAGAGGCTAGGACCATCATAACTGTGACCTACACACAAAGACTCATACAAGTGTTGCAGGTACACTGCATAGGGCCTACTAAAGGCCCAACTAGATTGTTGAACGGGAACATTTTCTGGACACTTTACACTGGGAAGAGGGGAAATGGCAGGTATATTTCCACAAAAAATAATTGATGTCTGTGGACTTTTAATGGCCATTACTAAGACTCTGATTCCCCAAAATATCCTTTGGCTCATACCTTGTGCCTGCAGTATTTCAAAACAAGAGAGAATAAATTTTTGATGACAGCAAAGACATCAGAGTTCATATAGATTATATTCTAAGACTAGAACAAGCAATAGAAGAACACAGAGAGATTGCAAAAACCTGATACGCAGTTTAAAGCTCCCTGGATAGAAACATAAATTTAAAAAAATAACCCACTCTGAGGAAAAGTGACTGAAGAAAGAATGCAGATAGATCCCCATGACTTACAAGTCAGTCCATCTCCATCTCCAGAGGAAGGAAGTATACGAAGATTTATGGGAATTGCAAACTGGGCGGGTGGAAAAGTCTATATCTATATTGGCTGCTGAAACTGCTAATGCAGAAAAAAATGAGTGGTAATGTGAAGGAGTAGGAAAATATCAAAAAATGGATAGAAGGGTAATCAAAAGTGCCAGACAGAACTTTCAAGAAATGCCTTTAAGTGAGCTATCAGGCCCTACCTTTACTTTAAGGTATATATGTTGTGGCAGACAAGTCAAATGTATTCAGAACCTTGTCTAGAACTGATAACCGTACATAGAAAGTCTTTCAATCTACATCTGGAGACATGAAAATTATTAAATACTTTGATACATGAGAGAAGTATAGACAACACAGATCACAAAGTTTTAGTGTTGTTTTCAAAATAGAATAGTAGACACACCTTTCTAATTTATGTGAGGTTTTTTTCAGGTGCTGCTCAATGGTTTAGTAATAGAAAACACACTTGCAAAACATATGATGATACCAAATACTTTGTCTAGGGCTTTCAAAAGAGCAAAGATTCAACAAAAACAATAGCCTGATCTTGTGCCAAAAAATACCTGGAGGCACACAAAGTTTGTATGGATTCATTTACTTATTAAAGAAAACCCAAAACAAACCACAAAACATTTTTGATTCTGGATGGTAGAATGTTCTTCTAGGTACAGAGAAGGGCAACTAAAACAGTTGAGGAGATGAAGAAGTTGTGTTATGATAGAAGACTAAAAAGGTAGAAACTCTTCAGTCTGAATAATAATAAAAAAAAGAATATGATTAAGGTTGATTAAATCATGCAGGCGGTGGATAAGCTGAATACAGAACTGTTGTTCATGAAATCCTGCAACACTATGAGTAGAGAGCACTCAGGCAAGACCTAGAGATTGGCTTAAAACAGACAAAAAAGGTATTTCCTTGCACAGCAGGGAGTGAACTTCTCGTGCTTCCTGTCAAAGCAGGCTGCAGAAGCAGGTTCAGCGAGGGCTTAGACAAAACACAGACTGGAGGCCTATAAACAGATAAAAAAAGGCCTAGGCAGGGATGTACCCTCTAACACAGTCCTGGAGGCTGTGGCAATAGGAGGGCGAGGGACTGACTGCAGGGAGTAACCAGTCTCTTGACCTTCCCAAAAATAACCACTCTATTGACACTGTCAGACAAAGAGCCCCGAGCAGGATGCACCACAGGTCTGGCAGAGGGGGACATCTCCTAGGATGTCCTGGTGCATTCTAGAACCAGTTGTTCTAATAACAGATAAATGTAATTAGGAAACCAACCAACCAAACCCTTTATGCTTCTAGCTCTTTTTCTCCTTCTCTCCATCTCTTGCTCTTTCCTCTACTGTTTGTTAGGGTAACAGTTGTTATATTAAAGACTCATTGTAATTATAAGTGCTAACACTGACTTACTGTGATTACCAAGTAATATTCTTTGCAGTTGTGAATACCTTCGAGATCAACCTCTTCTTCTTGTCCCCATCCTCCTCAGCATGCATCCCATCATTCAAAAACACACTCTCACATGACAAAAGAAGTGGTATGAAGAGCCTCTAAACCAGGAGAGCATCCCATTGAATCTTTTTTCTCTTTACCCAGAGACCCTTACTTCCAGAGAGGTATTAAAACACAGCTTCTCTCAGCCCTGAAATGCAGCCAGCTCAGAGGCAGACTGCTGCAAGTGTTTAATAGTTCCCAGCAGCACTAATCAGTAGGTAACGACAGGAGGTTAAGAAGGATACTATGTCAGAGTAAAATGAACAATGCCATTTCAAAGGTCTTATATTTCTTCAAAGCAGTCAGAGAGTAGACAAAAAGAGAGAGATAGACATAAAATGCAACCATTGGAGAAGGCAGTTGGAAAGGGCACCGAATGCGTGATGGAATTAAAGATATGAAAGATTATGAGATGTTTGGCCACTGAATTGGAAATTTTGGGCTCTGGAGCCCTCTAACCTGTGCCACATGTGTCAACAGTTTGGTTTAAGGAATATTTTCTTCATAATTAATCCTTGATGAGACCCTGGCAAGGCAGATGGCTTTTTAAGCTGTGGTATAGGAAAAGCTGTTCTGTGGTAAGAGCGACAATCCATGAAGCTATTACACATCTCCCAACCCACCTTATGTTATTTTTCAGCAAGACTGCTTTTCTGTATAATTCTGACTTTTATCTGCTGATTCTTTCCCTTGTTTTTTTCTCCCCAGCAAAACAGTTTTTTCAGTAAGGCAAAATGAGTCAGAATGAGAGATTCAAAACACTTCAGTTCTCAAGGCAAGGAACTAGAGAATGTGTGGTCCTGGGAAATTAATGAAAATAAAATGAATTAAATGAATTGTGGATCCTGTGGAAGAAAAAGCAACACAAAACTTGTGTTTAAACAACATGAATCCTTATTTTCTTAATGTGGACATATGCCATAAATCCAGGTCACATGGCCCTGGTCCAAGCCAGATATACATGTATGCATTCATTTCTATAGGAGGTTCCCTATTCCTTATCTTTCTCCTTTAGCTATTATGGCTATGTGCACATCTTACTTGCCAATGAGAACTGCAGCCAGCATACAGCTTCCTGCTTTGAAGATGTCAGTAAAGATATCCAGGGAGACTTTAATTAAAAAATAATTGAATAAATTAATAATATTTGAATACTGGCAGTCATAAATGCAAAGCTTTTTTATATCTTTGGAAGGACCGCTATATACTACTTGTGCTGTTTATTTTTAGCTCTCTGTGACAAACTCCACAGGCCTGGACCTACGTAAAAGAAGGTGTGAGGACTGCTAGACATTGCCTGCAGCCTGTCATGAAGTCCAGTAGCTGTTAATACAGATAATTCTTGTATTTGCTTTCTTTGATTGGGATGTAAAAAGAGGTATTAATGTCCAATAGTAAGAACAATTAGAGTGTCAGTTCAGGTGCCCACAGGGAACAGAATCCACTTGGGCTTTGTTTATGTTTACTGTTCTGCTCTTGCAGGAAATTGCTTGGGAGCTGTTAGGCATACCTGGTCCCAGTGTGTATGGCAGAACTGCTGTGCTTTCATCCTGCATGCTAACTGTCATTCTGTGTCTCTTTAGGTACGTCTACTATGTCAGGAGCAAAGCAAATTCCACATGTCATTTCCTGTGCCTGACAGGGTACAGGTTCCGTGCCTTGCATGTGTTAATCTTGAATTATACCTTCATCTCAAGGTTCTGCTCTGCAGTAATAGATATGCACTGTATAAATGACCAAGTTATTGGGTTGTTTAACATAAGAGCACGCCGTGTTTACTTAACAGACATTTAAAGAAGAGCAAGGAGGATACATGAAATAGCTACATGTTAATCACCGTATTTCCTCCTAGTCCCACTCTACACCTGAAGACTTCAAAGACACATTGTAAATAGCAAAGCTTCTCCTGCCACCCAAAGTCCAGAATTGAAACTATGAAGATAAACAACCACATGGCAATTTTTCCCTCTCCAGGAAATTTCGATCAGGTTGATTCATGTTGATGCAGGCAAACTGATCAGGCTAAGAAAAAAGGGCTCTGAGGAGCATGAAGTTACTCTCACTTGCTCCTCATTAGCTGGGGTGAGTGACATGAGTAACGGGGGAAACTGTGGAATATTGTTGTAGTCTTCAACTTCTTGTATCCTAATTTAAGTCTCACTTGTATTGGAGGATCCACAACTCTTTAGGATGAGCAGTCACATACACTTTCTTTCAGGGTGAAAGGACCACAACCTTTCTGCTGGTGGAAGATCCTATCCACCTGCAGCAGAGGCTTACTGCTCTCTTTTGTACAATATTTTTGGGGAAGGGTTAGTTTCCTCCTTCTTTGTCTTTCATTTCTTCTTAAATCCTGGATGATTTTAACAACATAGTTTATAGGCCAGCCCTAGAAACACTTGTATTAGCAATAACAGAAGGTGGAGTTGGAGATAATCAGCAAGGGAAGAAAATGCTTGTGTAAATGCATGACTGCCAAAACAAATATTTAATGAACACAAATAAAAATGAATGTAGTATAAACACAGGAGTTAATATTGGAAAACTATTAGCCTGTTTTAAATAAGTACCAGTAATCATGTTTCCCTATTTAAGCTTCCCTAGCTTGCTGAAAAAATGTTCAAATATAATACACCTGTATTATGCATTTTAGAAGAAATAAAAATATACTGTCCCCTGGTCATTGATTAAGAAGAATTTCTAATGAGTGCAGTGGGAATGCTGAGCTACTCCTGAATTCAAGGAAATTAACTCCTGAAACTGGAGAATGCAGAAGCTCTGTTGAGTTGGGCTAATCCACCTGGCATGCTGCTGTGCTAACCCAGCTGTGCTGCTCCTGCATCCAAACAGCAATCTCCGCTCTGCTTTGCTCTGCACAAAGATACCAGCCTGCCCAGAGAGAGCTCGAGATCCCTTCATCATGCTCCATTACACAGCTGGAAAGATGCCTCCCATCTCTCCCAAGTGATAATGTGGAAGTTATACTGTGCCCCAGGGTCTGCCAGAAGTTGAGAAGGCAGCCAGTTTCTTCATTCTCCCCAGGTATTTCGGAGCCCTGCTAACCAGCCCACCTGGTTCTTCAACAACCTTAGCAGCATTTGGATCAGTATAGATTAGCTGCTAATGAACAGGTATCTCTGAAGGACTAGGGAGCAGCATGCAAAGATTTGCACCCTGCACCTCTTTAGAGGTTACAAGGAAGACAGATTAGTACATACAAACACATGCCCCATCCCTGGAAACGTTCAAGGCCAGGTTGGATGGGGCTTTGAGCAACCTGGTCTAATGGAAGGTGCCCCTGCCCATGGCAGGGGGGCTGGAACTAGATGATCTTCAAGGTCACTTCCAACCCAAACTATTCCGTGATTCTGTGTCACTCAGGTCTAATCTATTATTTTTTTCGTTACAGAGGCAGAAGTTAGCTAATAAGTGGCACAGACTCCAGCACTGACAGCAGCTGGTCACCTCCCAGCTTTCCTTTTCAATCCACAAACACGTCAGAGAAATCAAACATTACGTGAAAAGCTTCCTCGACTAAGAAATATGTAATACATTGGTTTGTTTCCAAACTGGTACTATGCCTAGGATCCAGCCTAAGGTTAGTCCAGACCCCTTTAAGATCTAGATTCCTTTAAGATCTTTATTTATGCTTTCTTCCTCTCCTCTCTTCTTTATGCACTTCAGTTTCTGCCTGGCCCTACTCTGAATGCAGGAGCACAGGCAACATGCAAGGTGATGCAGTCCAGGGCCACGGTAGGACAGGGACAATCAAAGCTGCACTTCCTGTCACAGCAAGGTATGAAACCTGCAGATGGACCCTATCAGACTTTGAAAGGATAGAGCATCACAGTAATCACAACAGAAATGCTTGTTTCCATGAAAAAAAAAAAAAAAAAAAAAAAAGAGATGATGACATGAAAAAGTACTTTTAAAAAGTCAGCTTAAATGCATGGCTGGTGCTGCTTAGTATTTCCCAGGACTTCTAATTCCTGATCTCTAGCTTGATTTGCTGAATCTTCAGATTTGCCATTTAGATTACAGAAGTGCTGAGTCAGGACTGCAACATAAACAGAAGATTCAGGGATTTTATAGCATTATTATACAATGCACTTAGAGACTGACTTTAGGTTTCTCATATACTTGCTATTGAACAGAAAGTGGTATTGAGAATATAATTAATTCCAACTTTCCTCCTCTTGCAATTCTAAGCAAGGACCAAACTTCAGAAGTGTGAGGTTCCTTACTAAGTTTCCTCAGCAAAATCAGAAAATAATTCTTATAAGAAGTTAACATATATCGTCCATAAGTATTAATGGAAATTTGGTTTTAGTATTACTCAACTGTTGTCTCTGTTTCGCCTCTGCTAAAATAATCTCCAGTCTTGGTCATCCAGAAAGACTTCTGACCAGTGGGATACAGACATTTCCATAGCTTGCTTTCAAAGCTATTGGGATTTGGGTGTTGCATTTTGCACTGGACATTTTGCATAGTTTCTGTGAGTGATTGCTGAAATTACTTGTTTGAGTAATTTTTCTGTGGAGTAAGAATTTTATAATCTTTTTAAAAAGCTCCTTACTTCTGATGCTTTTATATTCATTTGGGCTGGCAGACTATTAAGAAGAGTTACTGATCGCAGAAGAAATTTTTTCCTGTTAACTGTGCTTTTCATTTTACCTTTGCCTCTCCAGCAGTGAATACACCCCAAACCGGTAGTTTGTCACCTTTATGCAGTTCATGTGTGAATTGTTCTTTTGGGAGAAAGCAAAGCAAGAGGAAATATAAAGAAGAACCAATCTCAGGTCAATCATACTCTTTTCTAAGGCATTTGACATATGAGCCACAAACATTTCTGTACAATGGGCTTCATGCTGATCTGGTTCTTCGTGTCAGAGCAAACCGCAAACCTGCTGTGCTGGCTGCAGCTCACAGTTTCAAGGACAAGCATGGGAGAGCTGTACTGGTTTGCCACAAACACCTTCCTTGTGTCAGTGGGAGGCATGCAAGATTTTTGCAGATAGTTTCTCTGGGTGCAGTGTGAAGTAAGAACAGCATGACAAAGGAAACAACACTGAATTTCTCTGTTAAACTATGTTTTCCTCTCAATGAAGGACATTTATGCAGGGATTATTATTTTCATCCTTGTCTTTCGTCTGCAAAATGTATGTCTGTACTGACACATCTCCAGTCAAGGACTTGCTTTGTTTCTTGAGCATACTTTTGCTTAGAGACTTCTTCAATTCTTTTCGTTTAGTTGAGATAGTACAAGCTATTCTGAAAGATCAATTGAAATAAAGTTTAAAAAAAATCTCAGCATCCTAGAATGAGGTCTGTTAGACTATGGAACAGTCTCCTGGGGATGTGGTGGAAATGACTTTGCTTGCAACATATAGAACTGCTGAAACAAAACACTATAAATTACAGAGTAAAGAGCAAATGAGATTTTTTTCGGGGTCTGAGCTGGGATTTAGTAGACATGATAGGTCACTGCAGGCAGTTTTGATTTTTTTTTTCATTCCACCTCTACCTCTGTGTAAACAAGGAAGGAACAGTTTTTCCTAACACCACCCTCCAAAAAAACCCCCAAAAAACCAAAACCCAAACAATAAAACTAAACCAAACAACAACAAAAAAGCACACACAAACTCCCACACCAAAAACCCCACAGAAAATAATGTCTTGCAGGGAATACATTCTTCAGTGCTTGCATTGAAACTACAGTTCACTACATTTCTGCAATGTGTTCAAAGCCACTACATGCTACCTTTGTTATAGTTTAAACCATATTTCCTTTAAATAAGTATCCTCTTTGAAGTGGATATTCTCCAGATTTTAAGTAACATATATCAGATGTTTTCTAACATTTACACCTTGTTTCACATTTTTGTAATTTCTCAAAGTTGTGTGAATGCACAGATTCTTTTTCTGAGCTGAGAAGAGTTATATCCTTGTCTGATTTAGTTACTACTTCTCACTGTTTCTCCTTACAGAAACTATGTTAATTTTAAGTTTCTACAAAGAAAACCCATATTGCAAGTTGAGGCAATCCTGCAGAACATGCCATAGCATCTGCCCACCAAATTCAACTGCGAGGATGCTATTTCCTTCCATCTCTTACTATAAATCCCAAGGAAACAAGAGCTATGAAATATTCCTGTCCTGTATACTTGAAGGAAGTCACCTTTATATTATGTGTGGAAGTACTGTTAGATACCAGGAAATGTCAGATTTAAAGTGTTTCTCTCATTTACCTGGGTAAAAAATATCCATATTTGAAGTTAAAGCCAGAGTAAAATTCTATTCAAATGCACATGGATCCTTATGGAAGTTATGGTGTTCCTCTGGCTCTCATCTACGCTGTTTGATGTATAAGAGAGAAAAATCAAAATGTGTCTTGGGAGGACGTGGGGCCAAGTTCTTCCTTGTCATTTTTATTACATCACAAGTATGCTGCAGTCCACCAAGCACTGTGGGACTGACATGATCAGACTGTCTAGCATTCAGCCCTGCAAAACCAGAAGCGCTAGGTGAATAGGAACATAGATTCAACCCTATACAGAGCTTGTGGCTTTAACACAGTGAATTAAACCACAATTTTTCAAGTGCAGATTACAATGGCTAGCCTCATAAAAAGATTTACACCTGATTTTATATCGGATTTCAGATTGCGCTTGTCTTTAGTCTTGGGTAGAAGGTTATCAGAGCCTGTAAGGAAATGAAATAAATAAAGAAAAAAGGCAGAACGGATATTTAGGTGCTTAGCTCTGGGCATGTAAAGATGATCCAAATGGAACAGCTGGGATGCCTGGATTTATTCTTTTAAGAGATGGCTGAAAGGGAGATCTCTTTGCCTTTCTCTGTTGTTTCAATTTCAAGAGCATATCATTGCATGCATTTATTTCTGGGATAATCAGTGACTGTCATGAATATCTGTAATGAACTTACAGATCCTCTGGATCAATTCAAGCAGCCTTGGACCAGACCCAAAAGTGCATCATGTCTTTTAATAAGTGATCCCCTGTACATCTGGAACTGACAAATCTGAACAAGCAGTAGGTCATAAATTCCCCATCCCCTATGTATGGATAATTTTAAGGATTTAGATCACTCCTTTTAAGCCTGAACTCTATATTCAGTTTTATTTCAAGCTCCCTACTGTATCTGCTTTTCCTCTGGGCTTTTGTTTTTATTTTCACTCGATTTCAACAGATGTTATTTGCTGCTATTTCCCTCTGCTTTGGAGAGGATTTATCATTGAGATATATTTTCATTTTAGTGCACAAATATGTTAAATCCAGGAATGAAGCCTGACCAAAACAGCTGGAAAGTGACACTGAAATTAAGGCTATAGAGCTGCTCCTCTAATCTGCTGAGCAGTTTATATAAATGGGGTTTAAATAAAATGAGTCTGCAAACAGAAAAGCTTAAAGGATATTGAATCCTGGCTCTATAAGTGATGGCCAAGCTAGCAGGAACCACCCCATAGCGTGTAATCTTTTTCTTTCATGTAACAAGGTTATCTGGCCTCACAAGCTTCTTAGGGTAAACTTAATTAAAGCCAATGAAGAGAAAATGCAAAAAGGGAAAGGTAGGTGTTTTGATTTCAGAAATTAAATATTTTAAAATATATATTTCTGTGCGCTAGAGGTATGTTTCCCTAGTCTTAGTGGGAGACTTAGAGGGAGAATGTTTGATTTCATATTTCATTTTCCTGTATTTGTACACATGCACACACACACTCATAAGGAGCAGGGACAACAAGGTGGACATTTCCCTTTTCCGGAGAGGCAAAGGCAAAAGCTCACTGAATCACAAAGGTTTCCTCAAGGAGAGAATATGCTATACATGTTGGAAAAAAAATGTTGACAGTACTCCTAACATTTCTATACAGCTGTAATTAATGGACTTACTAAAATACTGAGATCTGTTTCCACCGTTCTATCATGCAGCAAAAATCTTTACGTGATCTAAATTAAACACTTTTGCAATGGGTTGGAGACTGCATGTTGTTTCCTGCCCTGGTGTAAAAGCTCTGTGTCATGGGTCTGCTGTTCCAAATGCCAGACCTCAGATATATCACTGAATGGGAGGGCTGTTGTAAAGAGCTGCTTGCTATTTTGTTTGAATTTTATTCAGCGTGGTAAAACATCCTCCTATCAGTTTGTATCACTGAGTTGCTGCTGAGCTACAGGCCCAAGTCTAATCTCAGATTGATGAAATGCATCCAACATGACATTTGACTCAATCTGCTCATAAATAATAATACTACTACTTTACATTCATATAACCCTTTTCAGCAAGAGCTCTCTCAAAAGCCCTTTTTGACCTCCAGTTTATCTATTGTGACTCTTACTGAACCAGAGGCAAGCATAGTGTTCTCTACTACCACATACAACATGGCAATAGCTGTGACACAAATTATATTTACAATGAGATTCCAGTCATCTTAGCTATGTGATACTCAATAATTCATCCCAGCAGAGATCACCTGTAACCTAATCGTTATTAGCATCTCAATAACTTAGACAGCTGTCGACTATATAAAAAGCTACCTGCCCAGTAAGTATTACCCCCTTTCTTCTAAATTTGTCATTTCTAAACTTCAAAAAATTACACAGGCCTTAGCTTGACAATATTTACTCCAGAAAAATGATACTTTTAAGTGTAGGATTTTAAAATTCATTGTTCACTGAAAACAGAAGTTTTCAGAAAACTGTTGACTGAAAACAGAAGCTGTAAAAAGGAGGCTCCTGGACTTAGTCTGGATTTAAGATGTTTGCGCCTCAACCCTAATCAAGGAAATACTGAAATATTGACATTTGCTACTGTGATGCTGTCACATTGAAAAGGTTGTGTAGGTCATATCAAAACAGGGCTTTGTTCTGCTTGTAGTCAGGATTGTATTCCACTTTGGCTTGTGAGGCTAGATTTTCAAAGGCATCTAGGCATCGAACAATGCAGATAGGGATTTTCAGATTCATGTGCTGTGACTATTGCAGCTATTGAAGCCTAAATCCCATGAATAAAATTGCCTTTGATAAATCGTGAAAACTGGCTTTAACAATCTGCCAACACACAGCACCTATCTACATGTCTGTCTAAGAAACTCACTATAAGACACTTTCTCCCTGTTCCTGCTGAAAGCAGAGGCACAGTTCCTACTGCCTTCCAGAGGAACAGAACTTAGCCAATGTGGCATTTCTACTTCCATGTAAAACTTTCTGATTTGTTTAATACAGAGAGTATAGTGTAATGTTTTTTAAGCAACCTTCAACTACTTACGTTATTTTAAAATATCATTATGGCTAACAGACTGTGCCAAAGACAGCTGATGACAAACTTTACAAGAAAATGTGGAATACACAGTAATAGAAAGAGAAGGCACCAACTCCAGCACTTATAATTCTTAACTTGTATATGAGAGATTCAACCATAAATCCCTGTTCTGAACCAGGAAGAACAAGGACATGAATCTTGCAGTGAAAGCTCAGAGATTTTAGCTATTCTGGCATGGTTTTGTTGCCTTTTTTATGATCTCTGGTTTTATTGTAAAATTTTAAAGAAGCTTCTTGTTAATCAAGCTTATCTCTATTCCCAAGATTACGCCCATAAAGCCATTACATAGCGCCTTGTTCGTGCAAAGAGGCCAATGTGATCAGCAATTACCAAAAGTAAACAGGATGCTGATCTTATCGTGCATTATAGATTGAATCAATACTGTAAGAGAATCTGAGAAAAAGTCTAATGAACCAGTGATTTTCTCTACACATCCTGGCCTGTTCTGTCCTTTTTTGGTTTTCTCTCCTGCTGATACCCTTGTCCCCTCATCCAAAACTGCAACATCTCCCATTTCTGTTTGGTTCTGTATCCACATATGACCACTTGGAAAGACAGATGTGTATTTGCTATACAGAGACAGCACTTTTCAAATCTGTGTTTAGACTAAGGTTCCAGGTAGGGTTAAAAATCTCACAGCTTTCTCACAGTGTTTCAGCTCTAACAGCAGACATCCCATAAACTCTTACAGTTAAGTTAAATATGTACTGTATGCCAGCTTTACAGTTTGGCATCTGATAGCAAACCGAAAGCAAAAGGTTAAGTCAATGGTTCTGATCTTGTAACCTAAGCCTGAGCAACTCATTCCTACTTTCCTTCAGATGAAGTAATCACATAAAAATAAAGCACTTTAATAAAAACAGTAAGTGTTCAGATCTCCATTCAAGACAGAAGGAATTTTGATAGTTCTGATTTTATGGACTGTAGACTAGGGTAGCAAAAGTATGTTGATTTTCTTACAGGGGATAGAAATAAAGTGAAATGAAAGCAGATGGATCTGCCCTAGCAGTGAACCATTGGATACAATACTTTGCTTCAGTGAGTATCCAAATTATTTTCAGGTAGTTTGGCACGCAGGTAATTTATGTGCTTCCTTCTCTGCCTGCTATTTAGAAGCTGTTTCTCAAGCAGGGATTGTTCTCTGAACTATTCACCTTTGCATGCACTATTTCACTCTTAACTCTTCTAATATTCTTCTTAAGGTTAACTTAGTGAATTCAATATACTTTTTTCGTTGCACTCAGAGACTCTGCTTGTGGCTGGGGTCAAACTAAAAACTGCAAGGGCACTCTTCGGTGACTACTCACTTGATGACTGCATGTATGACACAACAGAGGCAGTCCCAGCCATGGTACGTTTGCTTTCAGTGACCAGAAGAAGCTATTAGGGCACAGTGTGGCTGCAAAGGGCAATTCTACCAAGTACTTTTCTTTAACCAAATATACAAATTCTTCCTTAGAGACCTCGAATACAAAAACTGACTCCTAAATGTGGCATATTTAATTTAATATTTTGCAGTATAAAACAGGAGACCGAAGCGCACATTATTGTCTCAGATAAGCTGTATCAGAAGACTCGGTGTTAAAAATGCAGCTTTGGTATCCCAATTTCCTGATCCCACACACAGCAAACCAAACTGTTAATTTGACTGTGAAATATCAGACACCCAGCTCACAACAAAGCGAGCTGAAGATGAAAGTTATTAAGGAGTGAGTGGGTCTCAATGAGGAGGCAATGGTCTCCTAGAGGTCCCCTGTCCCCACTGCAGTATGGAGTTGGGCTCAACGTGTCACTGCATCTCTAGTTTTGGCCTCAGCAACCCTCCTTTCTTACTTAGTAACACACAGAGCAGCTCAAACCCCCCCATTATCCCTGTATCAGTAGAGCACTGCTGTTAACTCCAGTAGAGGAGGTATGCTTGAAGGGCTTGTGAGCTACATGTGATACAACACATGGCTATTCGAGAAATGCACATGGAGTCTGAGAATGCTCAAACACCCTGAGTATAAGCAGCTATGATTTCTACAAAGTTTCCTACTTTTGTAGCCCTCATTGAAACATTTACAAATCTGACAATATTTTTATCCTTACTGGTACCAGTTCTTCCCTTCACTTGTTGGGCAAGTCTAGGATAGAGAAGTGTTACTATTCTTATTGATGGATACAAAAACTTTACAGAAAAGGCAGCTGGAAAAACCAAACACTATCTTCAATGGACTTTAGTACCTGGAAATAACGCTGAGCTGAGTATCCAGGCTCTCTATACAAAAAGGATTCAAACACTTCAGAAGAACGTGATACGCAGGTGCCTCATTGCCTACAACAATCCAAGTTAAAATAAAAAAAAAAAAACCAAACCACACACAGCCCCCAAACAGTCCCAATGTGTATAACAGTAGCATTATTATAAGGCATTTCTAGGTAACACCACCATACCCATCTGGGTTAAGCTACAAATACACCCAAACTTACGTCTTTGGAGATTCCTAAATCTTTCAGAATCACTTGAAAGGCTACAGAGCTAACACAAGTAGATTTACAGAAGAGGATAAATCTTGGCAAAACACTGCATAGTAGTTCAATTATCCTGCTTCAGGGAAATCTAATTTAATTGTTGGAATGCAATCATTTCCGATACGATTTGATACTAACATCATTATCTGTCTGTAAATGTATCTTCACCACATGTTCTTTCTAAGGCAACTAAATAGAATTGATAGGCACCCACTTCAAATAGCAAACTATTTGTTGTTACTATAACTTGTAAAGTATCTAGTTAGAGGTCAGTAATTAATTTTATTGAGAAAAATAGATTGTAGTTTCCTCTGGAAAAAAAAAAAAAATCCCCTAGTATTTATTATTGCAGTGTTTGTTTTCTATATAATTCTCCTGGTACAGTACTTCGTTACCATGTGGCCCACTTCCTACAGACTACTCTGCTGTGCCATTTCCTGAATGATGAAATGAAGTCCAGCATCTCATCTCATGGGTGTTTAAATAAACTCTTGCAAAATTAGATATTTAAGGATGTTGGGAAACTGCTTTCCCATGTTTCCCTAACATTTGAACAGTTTCAATAAATGCAGCTGAACACATTTTTTCCTTGTTCTAGTTGCGCAAAGACACCTTGAGGACAATTTATAGCCCTTGAAGTCCTTTTACACAGGATTGTGACATTAGGTAGGACTAAAACTCATGCAGACACCCCGTGGGCAATGTCAAATGAGGTAGGTAGGGCACCAGTTAGAGTGGGGTCACAGAGGCATAACCCTGGCTAACTGCACGAATACTTACTTGGGGATCTGCAGCCACAACACATGCTGCATTGCTTACAGCTACACTTTTCTTGAAACATTAAAAACCTGGGTACATGTTAAGAAGCTTCAAGCTTGCTTCTAGAAAGTATACTTTGTATAAGAAAGAAGCCCTCGACTCTGATCTCCTTCCATATCTTCTGTTGATAAGAATATTAGCCATACAAACCTATTACTATAGCAGTATTCCTCCAGCTTATGACCTGTATCCAAGAAGCCTTACTTTGTAGTTCTCATCATGAAATTTATCAGCTCCATCCTCAGAGCTCGAGGTACCTTACTGTCATGTTTAGGCAGAATGTTGATAGAGGTTACAGGTTTCTTGCCCTATGGGATGTTGCTATAGCAAAGAGAGTTAAGAGTGATTCATTTGGATCACTTCTCATTTTCAAAACCGATATCAGAAAGAGCGTTTTACACTGTCTTCCCTGAAGGCAAGGTGTTAGGCTAAATGACTATTCAGTCAGACACAGGACAGCCATTCTTATGTTCTTACATGTTTCAATGTTCTCTGATATTTAGGAAATAAGTACTTAGATGTTCTGAGTTGCAGCATGGTGACATTTGGAGCATACAAGAGCAAGGAGAGCAATGCAATCCTGATGCTGATTCTGAAGCTATTTCTATTGTACAATTCATTGACAAATTCTATCACAAGTAATTTGTATTTATGAAACCGCATAATAGACCCAAGTGGCTTTTTTAGATGTTAAGCCTATCCAGTGTAATCACACTGTGGTGAATGTATCTATTGTTAGCATTAGCACTGAGAATTTTAAACTTGAATAGATTTTTGTTACCTAGGGAAATTTACATATGTAAATTTAAGCAGCAAAAATCCCCAACCTATCAGTATTGAAGTTTTCTTGGTTTGTATGGTAAAAACCTTAAAATAATTAATCTTTTGTAGGGGCACAGTTTAGCAAGATGTGCTATTTTGAAAATCGTCCTTGAAGCTTTGTAAGCCTGAAAAATTTGCAAATAGATGAGAACCAAACCTTCGTAAATGAGATAAGGTAATAAAGTATGTATTTTTTAACTAATTGTAGATGTAATGCCTAAAGATCTTGTGAAATAACTTCTGTTATGCTGGGTATTAATATAAATTAGCTCAGCTGTGAGCATGGTCTCTCTTTTCTTAAGAGCTGAATAGATTTGCTGTGACATTACTGTAAAAACCTCTGGAGATGCTATGTGGATAATGATGAATATTGAATTAATTTCCATAGCATTAAACTACACTGAAACATTTGACTCCTAGTTATATTACATGTTTTGTTCCCACAACCCCATCAAACAAACTTCATACTCAAGTCTCATATTTTCAGCTTAAATATCAGAGCACACACTATAGCCCGCCTGCTCCCAAATAGCCACTGGTTTATCAGAAAATAAGCAAATGAAAATTTGTAAATTTTTTTAATAAACCCAAGTGAATCTTTGTGAATGTGACACCTGGTCTTTGTCCAAGGATTCACAAAAACCTGTTACCTCAAAGCAAGGCTTTTGGAGTGGAAGGAATAAAGCCCAGACTGATGGATTTCCACAGTCAGTTACAATGCACAGTGATGAGCATTAGAAAGCTAACATCTTCCAACCCTTTCTACAGAGTTATTTTCTTTACAGTTTAAGGAAAAGCCTGTGCTATCTTGGATACTACTGTGTAGGAGCACTTGACACTCTTGACTACAATACATTCTGGTAATCAGAAGAAAATTTCATTTGTCTCCCAGAGGGCTTCCTGATCAGAGCCATCAGCATCATTTGACCTGACAGCAGACAAAAACTCTATTCAGAACAAGATACTTTACCTACGGACAGCTGTACTTGAGCAACAAATACATGAGCACTTTTATATGCTCTAGGGAAATAGTTGCATGCAGAGAACTATGGGTGGCAAGATACTGGTACACAAATACAGAAGAGGATTAAAGGAGGACTCCCACCTTGTACTTCTGTGGCTCACAATAATTTTATTCTAATTCCTACTCCCCTTTACAGAAGGGATCTATGGGCCATCCAGATGAAACTAAAGAGGTGTGGGAAAGCAGGGCAGATACAGGGGCAAGGCTGTGACTCCCACTTATGAAAAGTCCCACAGAGCAAGACTGGCACTGTAAGTAATAAATCCACCACTCAAAAAGGGTGCTGGCTGCTGCTGCCTGTAATGCTTTATGCCGGTGGAGAGATTCACCCGCTTCAGTGAGACCTGACGACTCATCTCTGGCTGCAATTTAACCCAAACTAAATAGCTTCTAGGCCCTCAATAACAGAGCAACTTGAATTGGAGCTTGGTTTCCAAGTGCTTTATTCTACCTCACATTACAGAAGTTTTCCCCTTATGTGACATGAACATTTCCAGGACAAGTTTTGCTTTTCTTTATCATGCTTGAATCTGTAGCAGTAGAAATCAATATGATCAGGGAAGCATTGGAAAAACATCTGTCAGATTGTTTGGGAGTTGTCATCCCCAGAATGAAACTAAGACGGGCGGCTGACGTGAAGGAACAACAACTGTCCTTTCAGAAAGCCTCTGACTTTACTCCATGTTAACAGGAACAGTTAGATTAGCAGGGAGCACTAATTAATCCCCACTGGTACTACATATCCTATTCCCTGAAAGGCAGGACATACTTTTTAGACGAGATTTTGCAAGCACAACTAGTGTACAGGACAGTGAAAGCGACAAATACAAAAAGGTATAAGGATTTTACTTGACAGCAAAATGAGCCTTGTCTCAGCTGCTTTGACAGGATCCTGGTTCACAGGAATGTCCTTTCCCTTTAGATCTACACCCAAAGACAGGTACAGTTTTGTGGCTCTTAAAACAGACTTGAGATAACTCTCTACTCTATAGTTGGTATACTCTTGAAGTCTCTTTTCTTTTTTACAGCATTATTAGCCAAAGCATTCAGGGTTCGGTCCAGACTGCCACAGGAGCCCATGAATGAGCCACACTGAACAAAGGTTAGACAAACTTTCTTTTCTACCCATTTTCTCAAAATAGGTCATGAAGATTGTACCTGACTGACTAAGGCACTCAAACTCTCTTCAGGCTAGTCATTTACGAGAAGACATCCAAAATAGGTTACACATGTTTTCTGCTCTGTGCTGGATTTAACAAGTAAGATTTGTTTCAAATTTCTGATAATGGCTAAAATTAAAAACAGAAAGGGGGGTAAGAGTTGGTAACAAAAGGGTTGCTTTTCATTGATTGGTTTTCTTTGTTTTTAATCAGAAAGATGAAACTTCAAATAGTCTTGAGAAAAAATACAGTCAAATTTATTTCTAAAAACTTGCTTAGATTTTTATCTGAGAATGGCTATTCATATGATGTCACATGAAAAGAGCTTTCTTAATGCAATATCTTTATAAGAGTGATTTGGAATATCAGTTCATTTAAGATTACTACATATTGCTTTCTTTTTTAATTGCCAAAAAACAACACTCTAGGAATGACGGTTTATATGGTTTGTCTATTTACAAGCCTATTAAGAATGATCTTAAAACTAGTGTGTTAAGCACATTGTCCTCTTTCCTTCTGATTTTCAATTAGGCTTTAATGCATCAGACAACCTTCTTATATAACAGATCTGGTTCCACCAAGTACTGAAGGCCACCTTTGACAGAATGAGTTTTCACCGTTATTCTTGTTAATGATAAAGAACGAATGCAGCCTGGAATCAAGAGCCTGGCCTCTAAAACGGAGGATCTCAGCCTGCAGTGTGAAAACTACATGCAATTTGGAAAACATCAGAAAGTACTTTAAAGTACTGGGAGTGAGATATTCCTATCCATTAAATCAAAGAAAGGATTTTAAAGGAGGGGAATTACAAGTGCTGGATGACTATTTAAAATTTAGTCTAATTTTTATTTGTGTATATAACTGTGTCAAGCCATCCACAACATGGCCAACAGTGAGAACAGTTAATTATTTGATCTTGTATCAGTGCAAGCACAACCTTGAATTTCTGAGGTTTTGCTGCAGGACTTACCTATTCAGGCTGCAAAATCTTTGACAGCTGAAGGCTTCAATATTATCACATTGCTTTGGTGATCAGTGGAGCATAAAAAAACAAGTATTCCATGTAGCTGTTTATAGGATCACTTTTCAAAACAGAAAACCTCTAATTTATGTTAGAAAGCTGTATTTCACAATCTAAGAGATCACAAAATTCTCAGTACACATTGACAAGAAAAAGCTCAGACTGGTGTTTGCTTTTAGCCTGGTTTGATCAAGCTCAGTTTCTGCATGTAAGTATGTGTGTGCTTTTATCTGCCTCTCTCATCCAACTAAATAACTTTTAAGCCAATTTCGGCAACATTGGACAGGGAATAAAGGTCTTTGAAGTAGGTCTCAACATTCTGGATGTCAAATTTTCTACAAAATTACTGGAAACAGGTAGCTAGGTAGAGATGAAAGGCCACACATTGCCTGCATCGAGTATGTGTAGTGTGACCTCAATTCATACTAAGCCTCAGGGAATTTCCAGAGGATAGAGAAGTGCTGAGCGTCCCAACATGAGAAGTTTCCATCTGTACTCAAATCTTTATTAACAGCGACATAAGGAATCCTACCACAGGACTCCAAGACACTAGGAACCAGGTCTTATTACTGCCACTGCCCACCAGCCACTTTCATAGTTGCGTTCAGGTGTGTTAGCAACCCGCATGAGTAATAAAACCTCCCCAGAGAAGAGCCTATTCTCTGCTATATAAAACTATTAGTCTTTGGGTTGGTGTTTCAATAAAAGTCCACTTAGTCTGTTTGATCTCATCACATTATCACCTGTCATGGTGCAAACACTGTTTTGTTCCTGAATCCACACTCTGGAAGCTAAGAAAGCACGTAGGATGTCACACCTCATACAAGGAGGCTGAAAACCATGTAGATGCCGGTATTCATGTTCATGCATTGCACTTTCAACTGACTGTAAATCATCCTGCTCTGTGCTTAGTATGACTCTATGGAGAATAGCTAAATTGAACTTAATCGCTTTTTCTTTTTTTTTTTTTTTTAATTTTCTTTTTTCTCTTTAGTTTCTTTTATTATAGAGACAGCGAAGGAAGGTTTAAAACCCAGCACACGTTAGAGTTGTTCAAACTCATGTCCAACTGCCAGTAGCACCAGCTATTTCAGGAGCTACAATACAGACATATGACACTTTCCTCTAGGAACGCCCTCTAATCTGATAGAGGAAGAAATGAATAACATATTACCTCTGAGAAACCTAGGTATTTAAAGTCTTTAGGCTATTTCTTGTTCTCACAGAAACAGAAGACAAAAGTGCCCTGATTTTTTTAATAAGTACAGGTTTTGATTTTTCTTTTTGTTTTCCTGTAGTTTCTAATCTTCCTGTTAGTTAACCAAAATGTAGCACAAAATACAGCTTGTAAAAAACAGGAGACATATGGTGTTCACAGAGAGGGGAGTGGCTGCAGAGATGCCTGCAGAGGATGTTGGATGCAGGAAGAGGGAAAATAAAAGGATTTCAGTAGAGCATTTTACTGTTTTTTTCCCTTCAAATTTAGCCCTGCTGGCTTCAACAAGAATTTCCAGCTGGGGTGGATTGACCCTGGCTGGATTGACACCTGGGTGCCAGGTGCCCACCAAAGCTGCTCTATCACTCCCCTTTTCAGCTGGAGAGAAAATAAAATGCAAGGCTCATAGGCTGAGATAAGGACAGGGAGAGATCATTCACCAATTAACATCATAGGCAAAACAGACTCGACTTGGGGAAAACTAGTATAATTTATTACCAATCAAATCAGAGTAGGGTAACGAGAAATAAAACTATTTTGAAAAAACCCTTCCTCCCAACTCCTCTTTCCTTCCCAGGCTTAACTTTACTCCCACTTTTCTCTGTCTCCTCCCTGCCAAAGAGGGGAACAGGGAATGGGGGCTGTGGTCAGTTCACCACATTATTTCTGCTGCTTCTTCCTCCTCAGTAGGAGGACTCCCCTCACTCTTCCTTTACTGCAGTGTGGCTTCCCTCACATCCTCCACAAACTTCTCCAACATGAGCCCTTCCCACAGGCTGCAGTTCTCCATGAACTGCTCCAGTGTGGGTCCCTTCCACAGGTGCAGTCCTTCAGGAACAGACTGCTCCAGTGTGAGTCCCCACAGGGTAACAAGTCCTGCAGCAAACCTGCTCCAGCATTGGCTCCTCCCTCCACAGGTCCTGCCAGGAGCCTGCTCCAGCGTGGGTTTCCCACGGGGTCACAGCCTCCTTTGGGCATCCTCCTGCTCTAGTGTGGGGTCCTTCATGGGCTGCAGGTGGATATCTGCTCCACCATGGACCTCCATGGGCTGCAGAGGCACAGCCTGCCTCGCCATGGTCTGCACCACAGGCTGCAGGCAAATCTCTGCTCCAGAGCCTGGAGCACCTCCTCCCCTCCTTCCTCAGTGACCATGGTGCCCGCAGGGCTGTTTCACATTCTCACTCCTCTTTCCAGATGCTGTTGAAAAGGGTTTTTTCCTCCCGCTTTTTTAAATATGTTAATCCAAAGGCATTAGCACTGTCGCCGATGGGCTCAGCCTTGGCCAGTGGCAGGTCCATCTTGGACCCAGCTGGCATTGGCTCCATCAGACACAGAGGAAGCTTCTAGCAGCTTCTCACAGAAGCCACCCTGTAGCCTCCCTTGCTACCAAAACCTTGCCACACAAACCCAATATACTAGCAATACTGCTTATTTGGCCTTCTTCATTTAACGTACTCTTGCAACTTATAGTCCCCTCCTTATCATAATACTTTTTCCTCACTACGAAATTTTGCTCCAAGGCTAATACCTTTTGAGTACCTACTTCTTGCTTTAGCTGTGTGGGTGGAGCAAGGGTAACATTCACAGACTCAGTTTCCTAAAGGTAGAATAACTTATTCTCCCATTCCTCAAATTCCACATGCTTCCCTTCATACATATTGATCACACCAACAGGGTGAGGATAAAGTACGCATTGAGGATAACATTTGGAAACTGGCAATTAACAAGGAATTTGTCATGCAATGCAAAGTAATGATGTGTCATATTGGATCACCTACAACTTTTGAAAACTTGCTTATACACTGAAAGAACAATAATAGAAAGTGTGATTAATACTAATACTTCTATTTTCCACACTGGGAGAGAAGGATTCAGACTTCTTCATTCTGAAAGACATTATCAAATAGTTTGGAAGTGAAAACACTAGTTAAGAGTTGAATTTCTACTTGCAGTTTAACAAATGACCAAGATACATATGCAAGCTGACGTGAGGTATGTGGAACAAAGCGAAGGATCTAATCCAGTTTCTCCATAGGACTTACCATGTTTTGCGGGAGGGTGAACAGAAGGTTCTTAGGGAAAGGGTGAATCTTGAGTACACATCCATCCTAAAAAGAGGCAGGAGAACAATAACATTATTAGTTTTTCACATCTTTTTCTACACATACTAATTGAAGACTGTCTAAAAACCTGAAAGACTGCATTACAACATTTGAACTGACCTTTCTTATAAAATGTTTCAATTTAAACAAATATATAGAAAAAACAGAGCAGTCTCAACTGAAGTATAAAACTGGCTGTGGCTGCGTTCTTCCCTACTGTTTGAGAAGCAAAACTGCTAGAAGTTGTACCCCTGTAAACAGAGGCAGAAAAACCATCATCTCATGCAAAACCTCTTGTTGGATGTGACCAGAACCAGTTTGAGTCTATGACAGAAACATAAATGCAAGTTACCTGACTGAAAAGGTACACAAAGACAAAGCTAGAAAGGAGCAATGGGGGTTTAGGCTCATCACTAAATAAAAGGACTGTTACCAGACAGCCAACCTTAAGAGGGCATTTCTAATTTGGAACTGATGGCTTGAATTTGGTTGTTAAGGCTGAGGAATCCATGAGTTCAGGACAGAAAATTCTCTACATCTGTGCCCTGCTTCTGGGTTGGGAAACTGATTAATGGGCTTGAAAGACAGCTAAGGCTATCACAGCTGCAGAATAAAAATAAAGGAAGCTAGTTAGCAGCTTTTATCTTCTCAAAAGGCATGAAAAATAATAAAGTTTTACCATGCACTGGAAGGCCTTTCACACTGAAATACTGCTGGTTCACTTCTATAGCAGCATGAATGCAAACTGCAGGGTGTAGAACAAGTTGCAGTAAGCTGGTGAAGAAAGAAGGCAATTAACAGGAGTGGAAAACTCCAGGCTATTTCCCTTCTATCAACACATTACTTAAAGAAAGCACCACTGTTTGACACATAACTCCTCTTGCTACCTATTTTAATATATATTCAAGGAACATTAAACAGGTAAGGCAGGGTAAGGTTGCTCACCCAGCAGAAACTAAGTAAAGATGAGCAAGGAAGATCCATTCATCCTCTCTTCCAAAAATGAACTAGAGGGTGTCAAAGAAAACTAGCAGGTGGCAAATTCAAACCATGTATTATGTTCGTCATGTCATGTCTTAGGAATCTGGTTGAAACTGAATGCTATTGATTTAAAAAAAATTACCTGGATTCAAACAACAACCTGTCCTTATCTTGACCCACAAGCCTTTTGTTATATTTTCTCTCCGCTGTACAGCTGAGCAGGGGAAGTGATTGAGTGGCTTTGGTGGCATCCAGCCATGATCAACCCACCACACTGGGCCAAAGTGATTTCTGATTTTCTTCTCTCCAGCTGCCCTTCTTCCTTGCTTCATGTGTTAGCTATAGAGATTTTTTAGCAGTGCAGTGCCAAACCAATCCTTCTATTATTCATCCAGCATTACCTGCCCTAGGCACTGCCTAGTTCCCTTTGCCAGCCTGCAAGGGTGGCTGACGGGCCTGGCCCTGGGTAGCCCTTCTTCTCTTCCCAGGACATCTGCAGATTTCCTCTTGTTCCAGATTTGGTGTGGTAAGGGGGAGCAGAAGGACAGACGGAAGGAACGGGACCCATTTTTTTCCACAGCAAAATAGAAGCAAAGCTGCTGCTAGCTCCTAACTTGAGCCCCCATTTATCTGCCCATTCTCTCAGCTTCTGAGAGAATGGGAGTGAATGTTTTGCTTGCGTCTTGCAAGAGTCCTTCGTCAGGCTTGTCTTCTCCAGGACACAGAGAGTGAGGAGGGACTGTACTGGGTGGTGCAAGCACTCCCATGGCTGGCTCTTTTGGATAGGGAGCAGCCATCTCACAAACCAAAACTTTCAGTATGGCACCTATAGAAGATGAAACAAAGATTTTTACTTTTCAGCCATACTTCACTTAACCAACTGCTCTGTGGACCAGCAGAATCAGTCACCTAGCAGAAAAGGCCTGTAAAGGTCAAGCAAACTTGCAGAGGAAACATGGGGATACAACCACAAGTGGTTGCCAATGCAGGGCTTACTGAAGGCTGTCATAGGTATATTCACCATATATGCTAAGAATGAAAGGTTTTTAATGTGCCTTTCATCCGGAAAGGGAGTTCCCACAATCTGAATTTAGAGAGGATCTAAAACCAAAGAGTTAGGCTGTAAAACCGCTCAAATTCACTCTTTACTGAAAATGCACCTATTTTCCAAATCAATTCATTGAGATGACAGTTAACTCTTTTGAATTATCAAATTCTCATTTTCACTAATTTAGGCTTTAGACTACATCACCTTTTCCATTTTTTAAAACGAGGTTGTGGAAAAACATACTAAAACCCAGCTTCTTCTAAAGTCACCACTATTGTCCAAGCTATGTTTTGTTTAGGAAATTTAATCAGGCTTTGTTCACAACAAACAGGAACAAATTTGCTGCCTCTGCAGTGCTGAGATGAGAACTCTTTTGTGTGTAAAATACAAAGAAGGAAGACTTGCATTATCAAATTGCAACTAGATAAGGAACTTTATGTGATGAGAAGAATGAAAGAATTTGGTGGATCATTGGATTTTAATGTCGCTACTTTTATGGAAAATGGCACAGGGGCCTTTCACAACCATGAACATTCAACGCTCATCTGAGCAATCACACCTCTCACAGCATGCTTGTTCCCTGACATTTATGCTGCCAGCGCTGTCTCAGCAGCCCCCTCATTACAAACCTCTAATGCCACTTCTGCTGTCATTTCATTTTCCTGTGAAGGTCTTCTACTCGCTGTCTTACCACACTGTTTTGCTCACAGTTTCTGATGAAATCGCAGCCAAAATAATATCAAACACAGCACTAACTGGAGAGAGGGAGAGAATTTAGTCCTTGGCAACTTCACTGAAATTTTCTGTTCCACAGAGGAGGAGGACATTTTGATAAAGCACATCCTCAGAAAAAAGTACTTTGCTTCAAGTGAGTTGAGGTCCTGTACTCTGACAAGTAAAACCTTGTAAGTTGTATCTTGGAATACAAAAAGTTGTAATTCACATTTCAGGATACAGTGATTGAAAATACTCTGTATATGAATACCAATACCTGTTAGTACTTGACCCTTGGAAAGGTTGTTAAATGGTGGTCTCTGTATGGAGCCAGGAGGCTCTAAGCAGTTTCTTGGCAGAGTTGGCAGAAAGGACAACTTTCAGCTGTTGGCTACTTTTTTTATTTTCTCTTTCCCCAATTGATACTATAACTGCGAGTAATTTTTTAGAGAATGTTGGACTAATCTAAACAGTGAAACCATGAGGAGGATGTAAAAGGAGAAAAACAATTTGGCAGCAGAATATAGAAAACTCAAATTGTAAAGGGAAAAAAACAGATTTCAGGGGAAAAAAAGGTTACAATTTATTTTAAGATGCTTGATGAGGAAAAGGGTTAATTAGCAGATAAGGGAGGAATTTAGCAAAACTGCTTTGGCTGAAGAATGGAAAACCTCAAAAGAAGCAACAGAATAAAACAGACCACAGCGCCCGTGAAAGGTGAAACAGCAAAGCCTCTGGAGATGTCAGATGCTGAGAGGGTCTTGCTGTAGAGCTGATACCAACAAACTGCCTGGGCAGTGCAGCCTCTCTGCATAAAGATGAATCTTCTCAGTGATGCAGAGAGTGGAGTTGCTGCTGTAACAAATTCAGCACATTGCTTGCATTGTCTGGTAAAATCCATTAGAAAACTTAACTTCTGACTTCTAAAGAGGTTTACATTCTCCCTAACTGTTTCCCTGCATCCCTGACCCCAAGAGACAATTTTGTATATCAGTAGGTCAGTTGTGTTGGAAAATGGCACACCAGACAAATCTCTTCATTAACCTGGTGTGTCCCCTGACCAAAGCAGGTTGGTGATAATCCATGGGTCATGTGCATGTTTGGGCTGGGGGATGGGATCAATAAATGAGTGATGCTACGGAACAATTTCATGTGACCCAACAAGTCCCTTTCATAGAATCACAGAACCAGCTAGTTTGGAAAAGACTTTTAAGGTCATCAGTTCTAACCTTTACCCCAGGACTGCCAAGTTCACCACTAAACTACACCAGTAAGAGTCTCATCTACACAGATTTTGAATGCTTCCAGGGACAGTGATTCCACCACTGCCCTGGGCAGTCTGTTCCAATACCTGATCACCCTCTCTAGAAGAAATTTTTTCTAATATCCAGTCTAAACCTCCCCTGGCACAGCTTGAGGCAGTCACAAATAACTTTCTGTGTGAAAGCCCTACAACATTCAGCTTTACCTGTCCTGCAGGAAAGAAGAATCTTAAAGGAAAAAGAAAAAAAAAAAAAAAAATCAATAAAGTCTGCCATCCCCTTGTTTTCCTCTCAGAACGTATTGCTATTCGATACGGAAATTCACCACGTAGGGTATACAGACTTTTCCTGGGCTCCACGATAGCAGTCATAATCAGCCTGCGCAGAAGCCCTGCAGGAAATTCGCGAGGCTCCCCTCCCCCCAGCCATCCTCACCCTCACCCTCATCCTCATCCTCGCTCTCCCTTTCCCCCTCGCTCCCTCCCCCCCCGGCCGCAGCCGGAGCCCGGGCGGGTCTGACCAGCGGGGGGAGCTCCGAGCACGCCGCCGCCCCACCGCGGTACAAGCGGGAGCCCGGCTGGGGCCGCTCGGGTTTTAGCAGGAATCAGGGAATGTGGGGGAGAACAAGGTCAGTATCACTCCCTCCCTCAACTTACTGAAGGTCTGTTGTTCTTTCGACAGAATTAATGAGCTTCCCAATGAAACTGGCCGGTCAGACCTAAACCTGGCACAAACGCAGAAGGGAAACTAGCAAATCTACCATCCAAATATTGCAGGATATTTTTTAAATAGCAAAGTAATAGCTTAATATAATTTCATTAGCAACTGGAGATCAGAGGCATCCTGGCTTGTTTCCAAGTACTACCCAGCTGTAGAAATGAAACATTTACAGAATTTATCAGCCTGCTATTAAATCTTCAGTTCTGCAACAAACCCTTCTTCTCTCCACCCCCTCCCCAAAGCCCACCAAAGGAATATTTGTGTAAATATACAACGAGGCTTCAGGAAGAAGCCCTTCTATTTTCAGTAAGCTTAATTTTTTGGTTCTATGCAAGAGGTCGAACATACTGCTCACCAGGTGGTGCAGACAATTTCCTGTTGTGTCTCTATAAAAAACACGCAGATGCTAGCTAAGTGACTGCATCTTTAACTGTTTGACACCTTTTTTTTTCCTTTGCTAAACAGTATTTCCTGTTCCACAGTAATTTGGGTTCTCTCCCTGATCTCACCTCCTCACTCATTTAATATCATATAAGCGCACCATCTTTTTTCCCTGTCTTCTTCCTTGAAGAGGTAGCTGCCTTCCATGCCTCTTGCATAGCCTCTCACAATTCACAAAGCTGACTCCTGCCTCAGGCTCCTTCCTTGCAACCAAGCCTACATTTGCATCATTGTCCCCCTTACACCCCCTCGGCCTTTCTCCTGCTGCCTGACCTTTCCTGATGGGCACAGCTGGTCGCCCTGATTTATTATTCCCTCACTAGCTGTGCTCACTCGGGCATATGTGGTCCCACTACAGAGAGGCTAAACTTCAGCTAGGAAGATGACATTTAGCAGAGGCCTCATGCCTCAAAGCTTGGTGCTTGCAGGCACCCTTTTGCTACCACCTGGTGTGGCATCCCTGGCTGGGCTCCTGGCTTGGTGATGCTCTTCTTCACACAACCAGGCACAGCATGCTCGTGTTCCATTTCTCTGAGACACCAGAAGGCACTTTCCTGTTTAAACTAATAGACTAGTTTGTGGGAGACTGAGGGACTACATACTCTTCTTAATTACTTCACTACCCTTTTTTTTTGCTTCCTTAGACATGTACTTGAAGAGGTCCTCTGATTGTAAGGGGATACTTAAAAGCTACTGAATGTCTGTGTGAATGTCTCATTAAAATGAAGATGTGAGCTCAACCCTGTTCTTGTTGAACAAATGTACACATGATAGCTGTGCTAATGGGCACTTCTGCTGGCAGCCATGGAAAAGTGCTGATACTGACCTGGCCTGCTTGTACTTTAGGGGTGCAGCTGCAGCATTTTCATGTGGCAAATGAAGATACTTCTCAGTTATAAAGAAGTATCCACTTAGGTCTCAAGAGACCACTTTTCTGACTCATTTCTTAGACAATCACTGGATTATCTGTTCAGTATCTTTTCACACCTGGAAAGAGTCCTTGGGAGAGCAGAAAAAAACCCAAACCTCCAAAGAAACTAGAAAAGATTTGAAAGAAAAGATCTGCAAAGAAATATTTGATGAACTGTGTGGTTTTGATCTCAGGAAGAGAAAACCAAGAGAAAACTTCCAACTGAGGACCTTCCTTGACACATACGCCAGAGCGGTGACTCAGGCCACCACTCAGACATGATTCAGACATAATATTGATCTCATAGAGGACTCCCCAATCCTCTACCTTATCCCAAACTCCTTTCGTTACGTACAGATTAATACAGAGACACTGGAGATGTTCAGGAGACAATCCACTATTTTTCTCCTTGTCCATACTGTTTCCCTACTATGCTATCTCCCACTTTGTTTTAAGCCTGTGTCCAGCTTGCTGCAAAGAGGAGGAAAATAACCTGTTGTCCATGTCCCTGGTGAATTGAAGAAGAACTGTCTTTATAGCAATAAAGCAGATCTAGGTTAGACATTCTGAAAAGCTTACTAGTAATTATGGGTAGGAAAACAGAATAGTTCCCTCAAAAGACTATGGGGTCTCCACCCTCTGACTTATTTCAAAGCAGACTACACAAAAATTTGTCAGGATTGAGAGTTCCCACGCTTTGCCTTAGGCTCGGAATGATCCCTAGGAAAATTGCAAGGCCCCTATACGGTGCGTCCAAGCAAGGCAAGGAAGACAATGTCTTTGGCAAAAAGGAAGGGAAGCTCTGTGTAAATGGTGCTATTGTCACACTAGAGAGAAGAATTCAATTTACAACACTATCATTCTAGTACTTATCAAGAACATTGAGTTTGCTTAAATATATAATGTCTAGCATAGTAATTCCCTCAATTTATAAATTAACTTGCTGAAATACTATTGCTTTCACAATAGTATTTCACACCTGTGTCTGAAATGGATTTTCACCTTGACAGATATGGCTAATGCTCTATAGTAACTTTTCTTTCAGCTTTGTTTAATTCTGTTATATTTTTAAAGAAAAGGCAATTTATAAGCAATAATGAATTAAAGGACAATAATGTCCTTTGTACGTTAGAAAATCATGGTTCTATAACCATAAGAGATGAAATGAAATAAGTGAGAGTTTCTAATTATAACAAACATCAAAAACTGAAAACATGCAATAAAAATGAAAAAAAAGATCAGTGAGAGATGAAATTTCATTTTGTAAATTCATATACCACTGGTTATAATTGCTGTGCTGAGATTTGTTCTTTTTTAAGCACAAAATGTAATTCTGGATTAAGATATGGTAGAATAATATTAGGGGTATAAAGTAGAAGCAGCAGCGCATTTCAAACCACATAGTGGTAAATGAGTCTTTATTGAGAAAGAAAGAATTGCTGGCCCCTTGTTTTGCTGCACCATGCGGAATTCAGTCCAACCAGATGATCCCATATGAACTTGGAACTAGTTCCTTCTAGATGACTATCTGTGCAAGTGTGGAGTATGCCTCCGAAGTGCTTGAAGATGAAATACAAATAATGGGAGGTGATTCTAAATTGCTTGGACTGTGAACGAGCCAACTCTTTCCTTCAAAACTTATTTCCTGGAGACATTCCAGACTTATTTTCAATAAAAATGAGAATAAAACAACTCTTGCTGTACTTGCTCTTCAGAGACTCCTCTTCTGCCTCAAACTGCAGCTCTTGGACATGTGACTTCATTTAAAAAAACGAAACGCTTTTAGGCCATCTGCGTATTTCTGCATAGCAAGCAGCCTTATGTAATCCTGTTCTGCTGACCTCTCTCTTGCTGCAAGGCTGGCCTGCACAGCCACTGTGCTAGGAGGAAATGGCAAGAGGCCTTTTGGAATACTCTCTCCCCTAGCACAGTCATAAATCAGCCTTCCAACTCCTACACTTCTGGGCACTGCATCCGTTGTTGTGTCTGACATAAGGCCATCCTCTGGGTTTTAAAGCATATGTCCTGATCTTGCCTTCTCAGCAGAGGATTTGTGGGAGGGGATGAGAAATTCCAAAATCTGAATTCCTTTGGAAACTAACGTCATTCAGTGCTGCTGATGTGTCCCCTTGGCTTATCAGATGAACAGCCCATTGCACGTCATCCTAAACTTTACCACAATTAGTCATGAAACTAATCCAGAAGAATTGGGAGAAGGGTAGTGGCTGCATTGTTTGAAGGCCAGCTAAATGAGAACATATGTGCTACTGAGGAACAGCTACAGCTACATCCTTCAGTCCAAACTACATTGTGAAACAAGGCTGACAGAGACTCAAAACTATTAATTTCCTGTCTTGTTTGATTAACTTCAGTACCCTGCTTAAGAACTGTAAGGCTAGAATGATGCTCCCTGCAACTTCTCAATCCTCTTCCCATTTTTCTAAAGGAATCCTTTCTGGAATGATTGAGTTAAAATTTAGAATGTATCGAAATAAAGGTGCTATTACATTATAATACTATATTGCAACGTATATTCACCTTTGCTACAGCACTTTCTTGGCTACCTCTTCAACAATATCTGTGATCTGAACACATGGCAACTTTATTTGCAGCAGCAAACACAGAAAAAAGCATCTTTTTTTTTTTACCTCTGAAGCTGGCATATTAAAGGCCTTTCATCTGGTATTTGTTCTGACAATTGAAGGCTGACCAGTTTTTGGTACCATATGGGAAAGACATTAGTTCATGGAGGTGAAAACCCTACCCTTATACTGTCAGTATGAACTACAGTCATGTTTTAGGGGTTATTTCAATGTTTCAGCTAGCCAAAAATGCAGAGAGTTCCTTGCTGCTGCCTCTGATACATTTGTTCACTGACTTCTGCTAGTGCACCACTTTTCACCACTCACACTAACACATAAAATGCTCTATAGGAGATGAATGGGAACAAAGTACTTCCCTTCATGTGGGAAATGTTAGAAGATGAGGAGAAGGAGTGTAAGAGGTCCTGGAGAAAGGGGGATGTGGATAATAAACAACTATCACAATTATCACACAGAGGTCGTATTTTACTCTTGCTGTACCTGCAGGCTTACCAAGGAGTAGCATTTTGGGAGTTCTGCTTCGTACCGAGTGGAAGATAGAGACCCAAATCCCCACAGGCTCATTTTAGTATTTCCATTCTGCTGTTTCATGTTGTCAGTAAACTCAAATAGAAGCGCTGTAGCCATCCTCTGTTTCTGTTTTCAGATCCTTCCTGGCACATATGAATGGGAATAACAATTTTGAAATAAAAGCTAAAGTTCTGACATAGCCATGAAATATTAGAATCATCAGCATATAAAACATAGGCTTTACACGTTGCCTCTTAGGATGTAACTGCACAACAAAATACAAAATACAGACTGCTGATCCAGCCTACATACCAGTTTTTCCCTCAGCATGTTCCAAATGGGGTTTGTTATTTTTACCTAGCAAATTGCAGACATATCTTCAGGTGTCTAACAGAGAAGATATTTAAGCACTGCAATAATTTGCATAGGAATATGGCCATTTCTCCATCACTTGGGGTCTTTAAATCAAATCTGGAGGTCTTTCTCATGATTTGCTGCAACTCCAGTAAAAAAACATGGACTTTCTAATGGAATTTCTGAAGAAGAGCTTGTGTTTTGTAAGAAGTCATGTTAGACAATAATAAAGATCATTTCTGATCATGAAATCTATTGCTCTTCTTCAGTGGAATTAATCTGGATTGACAGCCTTATAATGAAGGGAGAATTTGATTTTGATTTTGCAACTGAAATACCACATTATCAACGACAAAAAAGGAGCTGAATTTTAAAGTTCATTCTAAACCACTGCTATTTCTGACTTTTTTGAGTGCCTAACACCATGTCATTAACAGCCAAAGTACTAATGGAATTAGCTAAATCATCTGGCAAAATACAGAAATTTTGCTAGTATATATGACATAGGCTTTCCTCAAAACAGATTTCTGGACTCACTTTCTAATATCTGCAATCTTTAGGTAATCATAGGATAGAAATGCCTGTCTGAGAGATGAAGTAGCTTTCTTTGTATTCCTAGGCAGTTGAAATGAGTAATACCTTAATCCCTCGGCTACTTCATTTGTAACTGCTTCGTAATTGTGAAATGGTGCATTACTGCTAGAGGATTAATTTAGTTCCTGCATGAGAATTCTCAGCACATACCACATCTGCAGCAGCCCTTCTCAAAAGAAGGTGACTCAGTTTCATCTGACACATTAGGAGTCTTCACCTTCTCTGCTTCTGATTCATTTCTGAGAACATGGAGTACAAATAGCATTTCCACAGCCCTTGCTGATTCAAATAATATCTCTCCTGAAATTACAGGTAAAGGAATGTACATTTTCAGACCACTGTGTATAATACCAGAGATGAATAAAATTACAGGTTTGCAAAAAATGCTAGAGATAAATAAAATTTTGCATAAAAAGAGACAGTGGTTACAGGTTTCCAGCCAAACCTCTCTGTGGAACCAGGTGAAAAATAGCTGCTTTCTCAAAGTAGCTGCATCGATACATATTTTCACTGTATTTTTTCTGACCACTGAAAATGCCTGAAAAGAAATATGAAAGAATATAAGATTGTACAAGCTGCTGACCCCTTTCATATTAGTCTGAAGAGAAAGAGATACAGATAAACGTTGGAAGAGGACATAAGAAGTTACTATCTCTTAAGATGCCTAGGCTAACAATACCAAATTCTAGAAAGATGCAAGGTCATCTCACCAGGTAGAGTACTGAACCAATTAGAATAAGGCTTACAAAAATTTAATGAAAGTATCATTCAAATCTGCACTAAAACTGAAATGTATAGTGGGAAAATCATGTACTGCTAGTCACTGTGCAATGTTCTGTGCTTACAGAATCCTCCAGGACTGGCATATCTGAGACATAAGTAACATATTACTCCACCTCTAGACTGTACAACATAAGGAACTAAAGATATGGACAAATTTAGCAGAGATTTATGCTAAAAATTGAATTACACTATAGTAATATTTTTGCATCTGTCAGAACTTACATTCCAGGCTTTACAAGAATTAAATCCAGTAACACTCCTTGCTACAAAGGCAAAATAAGGAATCTCTTTCTCTCTAGCCTCAGCAGAACTCCTGTACTTGTAGACACCTACACTGGGGGTAAAACAGGATGGAAAAATACCTTCTGCTATTCTCTTCAACAAGGAATACTCAGCATTTCAGAGGCTGAAGGCCAGCAGCATTCACTTCCCTTTTGCTCCCTTCTCCCCAGTGGGGCATAACAATTGGGGGGAAAGCAAAGAAACTAAGGAGAGATTCACAATTAAAACAAAAAATAATGAATGGGAGATATTTAGGACATTCAGGAAAAAGAAAAGAATCAGCAAAGAAATTAACAGAGAGCAGGTAAAGGAAAAAGAATTTAAAAGCAGGCAGGTGTATTAAAATGGGTTTCTTAAAATCCAGTGTGATCCAAGATCTTCACATTGAAGATTAGCAGCCACTTTGGGACTCTTCCTTGTGTCTTTGTAGGCCCTGCCATGGCAGTACCGTGGAGTCTCACCTGTGAAAGCATGTGGCAGGGTAGAATAAGAGGGCTTAGTGTAATATTTTCAATAGCCATCCTTTGGCAACCGCAAGGTTGCAGTTAAAGGACAGCAGGCTGGATGAAATAATTCATTAAACTAACTTCTCATCTGAGCTTTAGGTTGTAACACTCTAGTTTCTGATTGTGCATCTACCACTGCTTGACTGGCTCCTTGGAACTCTGAGGCAGTATATATTTATGAATTATAATATTTTGGTGCACTTTGCAACTCAGCACCTCCATTGTGTAATATTTGGTTACAAATGATAGTAGAATCATTGACATTTTTATGATGTCAGCTAGTATTGTGACTTGCAAAAATACTTGATTTCCCACACCAAGCTAATATACTCATCCAATGCCTAAAATAAATTTGCTTATCTTAAAACTATGATGGTTAGATACTTGAGTTTGCTGTTGAATCATCATATTTTATTTGCATGTGTCACGCCAAAGGTTAATAATATTTTTTCATCCGAGTAGAGGTATTGGAGATCAGCAAAGCCTGCCAATAATTCAGATGTAATTGATGTGTCTGCTTGCACGTTCCCAGATTTCATATACATCTTGTCTGTTGTTCTAATGCGACTCATTCTTCTGCCCATGGTAATTTGTGATTTAATTTTACAAATTAAAGTAGCAATATTGCTTAGTTTCTTTGGCACAATAATTGCAAAGTATATTATAAAACATTGAGGTCTACCCCAATCTCTTTCTAGCCCAATTCTCACCAATACAACCTATATTTATATGTTGTACAACAAGATACTGAAGTGTCAAACAGACTCATGGGTAATGCAGGGAGTGGATCTTGGGAGATAGGGATTTAGATCTCAGCTGTTTCCTATTCTGTCTCCATGATTTAAACCGTCCATGTTTCTGATCACTCCCTGAACAACAATATTAAGTCTGTTTCTCCTAGGTATAAAGATAGATACAGGACCATTTATCTTGCTGAACATACATACTGCCTAACACAGCAGGTATCAGTCTTGTTTGGAGCCTCCAAGCATGACTGTGATGCCGATACAGTGAAAAGCAATACCATATTCTGTACTGATTCATTCATTAAAACCATTCAAATATTTGTAACAAGAAGCCTGTCAACAGGGACTAGGAATATTATCCCAGACTCTGAAGTTCTCCCATATATTATTTTTGCTATGGTATTTGCATCCTGCTTCCTGTGTGATGATAGTGGTGTCTCAAGAATTTCCTTTCTACAACCCTATAAGGTTCTTTTTCAAAGCACAAGACTCCCCCATACACTTGCTGTCCATTGTGTGAAATGACACTGAAGACTGAGCTCAGCTCAAGGAGAGGAGCATTAAAGAAATTTCTCCTTGAGGAGAATTTTATTTTGTTTTTACCTGAACTAATTTCCTTTTTGCCCATTTAAGGCTTGTGTAGGATTGGATTCAGTACCTTTGAAACTCTCAGGATTTTAACCACTGAACTGTGAGGGAGAAAATTCATAAAGGTACTTTGTGGGCTAAGCTTACAAGTGAAGTGGATAAAATCATCACTGAGAACACAAATTTAATGCAAAGACATAGAGGAATTTTTAAGTATGTTAATGTACCCCAGATGATGAATATAAACTTTACACTTTTCTAGACATTTCCTCACCTCCGAATTTTGAAGGGTATGTTTTGCTAGGGGCAGCTACAGTTCCTAGGAGGAATACAGTTTCTTTTAATTTCTCTCAGTCTGCTTTCCATATGGTGACACTGAATGCTGCGCCCTGTCCTTGGCAGCTGCAAAGCTGATAGGTGTTGAAGGAACTTGCTGCCTTCAATCCTTGCTCCTCACTATGTCAACAAGACCCCCACACCTACTAGTTTTCCAGACAGCAAAGGTGGCATGAGCTGGGCTGATAACAGGTCTGGTCAGAGCCATTCTGCATGTGAAGACTTCTGGTCAGAAGATGATAAATCATATCTCAAGGGAAAAATGAAAAATGTTTCCAGTAACACTAAAGAAATGCTGAATCCTGAATGTGATGATGTATATCTTCAAATATCTAGCTCAAATATGGAGTCAAAAGTTTCATATCCTCGCTGGGAGACTCTTTGTGTTTGGTACATATATCTGAAAGCATTAAAATCCCTCAGCCTGTAATTAATTAGCTCAAGTAGCTTTGATGATGTTTACAGAGAGAGAAGCAGTGGAGATTGCCTGCAAGGCTCAACAGTCTTAGTAAAACAGGCCTCTCCTGATAGGCAGGGATTTTAATAGTACTGCTCCCTGCAAAACAGCTCAGCCAGGGTCATACTTTGATTATTGCTCTGGAAGATGGAATTTCTCTGAATGTGAGTGTTTGGACATCTGATTAACTATTGTAAACGTGAGGATAAAGCCAGGAAAGATTTGACAAGGATAATTTACATCTCACCAGAGAGGGCTTGAGTCAGAGTTACTGCTGCTCACAGGACTGCTTCCAGTTTAGCACATGAATGTTCCAGGTACTGTGGATTACAAACAGTAGCTGAAGAGATGTAAAAGAAAACCTACTGATGGAAAGAGTGTGAGAGCAGATGGAAGGATTGTTTCTAAATAGCAAGTATCGAGAGGAAAAAAAAGGAAGTGGGGACAGAGAAAAAAATCAAGAATTGTCAGAGCCGTATATAAAAAATGTACTACAGAAAAAAGATTCTGTGTTTCCCAAGGTTAACCACGTCTGACTCTGCGCTTCAGACCAGTTTCACTCAAACAATGTATGAGGTTTGGTTCATGCTTTACGTGCATTCAATTATAGGGGTTATCTGTTCTCTGTAGGGGTTATCAATAGGGGTTATCCAATTTTTCAGGTTAATTCTTCACTTAATCATCTACTGATACAGAGCAAATGCCAAATTCTTTAAAGGAAATAGCAATAGCAGGAATGAGGCTATATCTTGCGCCTTGTGCACTAAGTGGTTTTTTTTATAGTTGCTGCTGCAGATGTTTTCAAATTGGCTTGTGGCCCAGAGACAAGAGAAAGAAAAAATGTTTTCTCTTATATCTTTATCATGTTTATTTTCCTCCCTTACTTAAATGGGAATGTTCTTTCTGACCTAAGGTTACAAAGTAGCAGGTGCTTTTCAAGCTCTCCAAGACTACAGAATGAATTCATGCAACTTTTAAAATGAAAAATTATTATAAAAGCAACACACTTCTAGGGTTCACATAAGAAATCGTAGTATAACTCAGATAACTCAACAGGCACAGAATCATAAACAGCCAAGAGCTTAAAAAGAAAAACCTTGAAAATATATGGCAAGGAAATGTGATAATTTGAGAAAACTGATCTGTTGTTCAGTACTCTACAAAAGAAGGAAATGCTAAATTAATTTATCTAACAAATAACTTTGTGAAAAATATTCATTTATCTCTTGTTATTGCATCCAATATATATTCGACTCAAGCCCTGGTCCTAGATATGTTTATCTTAATTATAACATTTATTTACATCTCTAGATGCTCAATGACTGGATGCTTCTCCCAGTGACTATAACTACATCATATTCCAATAACTAGAATATTTTCCCTAAAACACTTGCTGCCCTATATTGCTTGCTGATCCTATATCACTGAAATCAGTGGGAATTCTGCCAATTATTCCAAGTGGTGCAGAAAGACATTTTCCATTAAAATCTGCATAAATGTTCCACCTTTATTCCCAATATTCAATAACTTCACATAGCTTCCATCAGAGCTTCCTGTAAACAGTTCTCTAAACTACAGCTTCTGGGGCTTTGTTGAACCAAACAGAAAGGAAACACTTTTAATTCAGAAGCAGGACAGGTAGAAGAATGCACAAACTATAGCAATGTTTTTTGGCTGTGTTACATTATGTACATAAATTTACAGACATACATACACCAGTTTATCAATCACCTCCAGTCAGAAATGTCAGGGTATCTTAAATGATATTGTACCCCGGGACTGTGTTCAGGCAATTCCTTTTCACTCTATTATAACTTTTCATCTTGAGCCAATATTAAATTCCATTTATCACAATAGGTGTCAGTAGCTATACCATTTTCAGTAGCATCTTCTAGATAAAAACACCCCAATGTCTCTCTGCAGCACCATTAGCAGTATTGACTGCTCTATTTTCTTTCAATAGAAAGCCCCTCACAGATACCTTATTGTGGAAAAGGCATCCTCAGCAGCACTAAATATCTTTTGAGCAACATTTGAAGGAGATGAGATTAAATACTTTGCAAGAGTTATGGACAAGGCTCTATGCCATTTTCATTTAGGGACCTTGATCGTTAAGGGGACATGCTTTTCCTTGTTGGTGATGTTTTATTGTCATTTAAGTGGGCTTCTGCCATACAAAGGGATGGAAAGTTATTAATACTTTGGCTAAAAACTGCTCCAACTATCTTTCACTCAATTCTTGACAACAGAGCAACTGTCAGAAGCAGTGAGGTGATCGGAAGAGGTATGGAGAGGACAGCTGATTTTTTGTCGGTCATTTATCTTGTCCCCTTTTGAGACTGCATGGTGGGACACAGGGTGTTCAATTCGTGCCGAAGGGATTATATTAGATCATCACTTAGAAGTAATGAAGGAATGCTATTATTCTTCTGCAACTGTAAGAAACATTAGCAAGTGCCAGGTAGTATAGTCTAACTGTTAGAGCAAAGGACAAGGGGCAGCTTCTTTGCTTCATAGCTGCTTGGGTGATTATCTCAGCTGAGTCATATTAAAGGAGGTAGGAGTGAAATGCTGGGCAGAAGTGGAAATCAGAACATCTATTTGTTCTTAATTAAATGGCCTCTTATTCTTCCTATGAGCCTGCCAGTAATGTTAAAGGAAAATAATGACATTTGATAAACCATAGGAGAAATTAGCTGAAGATTTTTGCTCTTGGAAGTTGCTGCGTACTGCTGTTAGTGTGTCTTCGTGGGTAAATTACTCAGCTCCTGTGTAGAGTATGTGACAGAATATGCCTTTCTAGTCCCTTCCACTGTACTCATATTAGTCATGAAAAAGTTCTATTGCACTGAAATAACATCCATATTGCTGCAATCAGGGAGAGAAAATGCATATGATATATCCTAACTTCAATGCCAAAGCAGTTGACAAGCAGAGCTTTTTTTCTGATGTCTGAGAGCATATCTCCCTTAATAGAAAGAAAACAAAACTGGTCTCAAATAAGCCAGTGACGGAAACTCAGGAGGCAGTGGGAAACTGAAGAAATGTTTTTAGCTGTTATGAAGTCATTATTCCTGTCTTGCAATGCCTGCAAAACTGCAGTTTTGGGACCACATCTCTTCAAGTTTTTGATGGATTTGTGGCCAAATAGCTCACTCATGCTATTATGGCATTTTGACACCTAGATAAAAAAAAAAAGCTTGAGCAAATAGAATATTCCATTTAAGTGCTACAAATGCTTTGCTTATTTTCAAAACTAGTAGGACTGCTTCTTCATAAAAACAGATTCATCCCTCTCTATTTAATAAATGATCAAAAAAGTATCCTCTCAGGTATAGATAATTTCTAAGTCAAAGGAATGTTTTTTCCATTTCAAACAGGTGTATCACTACAGAAAGTGGGAAATTACACAGAAGTCACAGGGCAGCAGTAGGGAACGGTCCCATCCATACCCATGTGGGAGAGTCCTAGAAAGAAGCGTACTGGAAGAATAATCTTTGAGGTTTTTTTGTTAATGATATTGAGTACCAAGTTGTTCTATTCAGCAAATTGCTACACGCTACAAGCAGGTACAACACAACAAGCATTTGTCTCTTAGCAAATATTATGCTTATGTTAATTTTCTAGAGAAAATAAAGTATGTAAATTTAGATATGAACATTAGATGGGTCCCATTGGCACCTGACATGAAAAGCAGAACTCTGCCAGCGTTTTCATACCCTTCTCTGCCACTATCTCTGATTTTTGAGTTACATGTGTACTGACTTCGTGGAAAATTGTCTGTATTGAATACGAAGAAAGTTGCAGAAAAATGCTCTAAGAATACATACTGTGTTTTTATCCTATACATATGACAGCCTGTGTACTTTTTGAAGCTTGGTGTTTCATGACTGCAGCACAGTTGTAACAGTTATCACCAGCAGCTGAGTGACACGTGTTTGACAGTTGCTTTATGGACACATTTGCTTTCAGCAAGACAAATTTTCAGATCAGGCACAATTGCATCAACTCACAGACTATAGCCAAGGAAAAACTTTGCTGCCTATTGAAGTGCAGTGCTGTGTGGTTAGGAATACGTGGTCCCAATGTTTGTGAAACTCCTGCTATACTTAGCTTTGAGCACCATGCCCACCATCTCTGCCAATGTGAGTTTGCATGTGAAATGACCTTAGAGACATCTGAAAAGCTTGTTGCCTCAGCATCTAGTTTATAAGCCTTAGCTGAGCCTGAAAATTCCTCCTTAGTTCCAGCTTCACCTTATGCCTCTCAAATAGTAAGTAATGAAGGGCAAGAGATAGACACACCATACGTGCTCCTCCTGTGTTTGTTATGGGTTTCCTTCGAGGTCCTCTCCTTCCTGTCCTCTCTCATCCTCTCCTCATGCTTTCTGAAAATATGTCACTAGAAAGGTCAAATGTTATCTACTTCCTCAGTTTGTTGGAAGTTGTTTCTTCCCAATGCTCTGTATCAGCCCCTTTCACTTCTTTATTTTTTTGTGAAACTCAGACAACACTCAGGAAAGGGAGAAAATACACTGACAGAATTTAGAAGTATACTGCCAATATTTCTTGCTCCATGGAAAGGCAATCTCCCTCAGCATGCTGGAAAACGTCCAAACTAATACTGTAATTAATAGCTAAAGTAATCACATCCCGTGCAACTGCAGCATGTGACCCCTCATCAGCATGAATATATTTTCCTTCTGCCACCCACCAAGAGAAAGAAATATTATCTCGCTTGCACAGGAAGCATAGAGAGGCTGAGCCACTTGACTACAGCCCTTGCGGACAACCACGGTAGCCCAGTGGATCTGCCACTGGCACAGCAGGGAGGGCCAGCCATCCCCTCTTCCTCCTCCAGCCTTTGCGTGTACCCAGCCACTGCTGAAGCCCTGCTGTCCCTCACTTGCAGCTTTCTGTGAAGCATACCTGCCCCCCTCTTGCAACAGGAATGCATAGCACCGCAGGGTCCAGTCTCCTCCATAATTCAATGTAACTAGGACTGTATCCACATGTGCTCCATCCTCAGGGCACCTTGTGCCCCAGGGCTGTAAACTATGGGGTAGCCACTGATGATAAAACCAAGCAGGCAGATGATGAGCATCCCAAAGATAATGAAGATTGAAAGAAAATTGTTTTCGCCTGTAAAAACCAGACACCTGCTTGTTTTGTAGCCTGACCAAGAAGAGGGCATTTTATGCACCAGTGCCACAGTATCAGGGCAGTTGTGGAAAACAGCCTCAGGCAGGGCCCCTGAAAGACAGGAGAAATTCAGCAACAAAGCGAACTATTAATTTAAAAGCAGTTACAATGTCTGTGAAATTACACTTTATCACATTTCGCTTTTTTACACATTTGACTTTTCACATATCACTGAGAAACAGTCAGTCTGGACAAAGTTCATCCAGGTAGACACAAGCACATGCAGGGGTCAGTTGTGTAAATATAAGCAAACCAAGGTTGATAGCACTCCCAATTAAGCTGCTGCTTAGTGAGTCCAGGGGTGAGAAGCCAAGCGAACAGAGGAACCAAGGAAACAAGCAGAGAAGTAGTTGATGCCCAGTCCTGTGCTCAGCGCTCCCATTGTGCAAAACAAAATGCAGTTACATGGGATGTAATTAAATGATTCTGCTTTGACCTGCTTTTTGTGAACTTGAATGTGTCAGCTTTACATATAAAAAAAAAGTGGTGTCTCTTATGTGGCTTGCTGACCTTTATAAATGATCTGTTTATGACGTGTGTACTTTCTTATTCTTCCCTGACTTTCCTCCCTCTCTCACTGTGAAATGTTTTGTTCATTTATTTATTTACTTTCATCTAGTTTGGATTTTTTATTATTCTTTTTTCAGAACTAGGTACACTGAAAAAAAAAAAAATGCTAATAAAAAGCATAGCTACAAACCTCTAACGTAAAAGACTTCTTTAAGGCTTTACCTCCATCGAGATCTATAGTTTTGTCTGGAGGTCCCTTTCCCATTTACTCATATCAGTAAACTGCTTAGAAAAATACATGGCCTGATTTCTATTAAAAAAACCCAAGAAACAAAAAAGCATGTTCTGGAGTAACACTAATGATTAAATAGAGTGGGGACAGATCTACACTGTTGATGTAATCTGTTCATCTACATCATGATAAATCAACTTGTAGATGTTGGTCTACAGGCTGATATATGTGCATGTGTGGACTGTGGCAAGAGTCTGCACTCCCATAATGAAGTTTATGTTGGATTTACTGTAGGTTTTGCATCTTTCATTCCAGATGGTAAAAAAAGTATTTTTTCTGATGTTTTGTGTATTTTATTGTAAGAAGAAACTCCTATTTCTGCATGTGGATTCTAGGTCATCAATAATACACAGAGGCAGCAATGGAGCAAAAAGCAAGCACAAAGCCCTTTGCCATTTTTAACTCCAATTCTTCCTAGGTACAGGAAACACAGAATGAATTGCCATACTCTTAACTAATTTTATGACAATACACATTATCTCTGTGCTGCTTCTGACTACATATTGTGGAAAGATATTGCAGTACTGGGAATATCTTTATGGAAAGCTACAGATTCAACTTTGTACTATCCTGATAAAAATGTGCATCTGATACAATGACCTGGAATTGCTCCTTCATTTTCTGGTCTGGAGTTTTCCCAGCTCTTCTTTACTGTATCCACACAAAAGGACTTGGAATTGCTCCTTCATTTTCTAGTCTGGAGTTTTCTCAGCTCTTCTGTACCGTATCCACACAAAATTAAACTGCTGGGGCATTCTTGAGGTATGGTAGTTTCCTCCAAGAAAAATAGCATTTCAGTCCATGACAACTTCAAATCTGTAGTCTGTAAGCCCATTTAGTTTACTGGAGCTTCAGCTGTGGAACCTGTTCCTCTGGAGTTGTTTTGTACCTCATCACTTGTGTCAAAGGAAAAGGGGTTAATACTATTTGCTTCAAACTTGACATAGACTCATTTGAGAGAGCAATCCCTGAACAGATATTGTGCTTGCACTCTCTATCCTGTCTGGAAAACTTCAAATGAATAAAGACATATGAAATGAGAGGTTTTGAGAAAAATCTATAAGCAGAGAGACATCTCTAATAACCTGGTTTGGCTCCTAAGGTGCCTCAGAAGAGTTGGTTTAGACCAAGAGCTTTGCAAATATGAGGAAACAATTTCCCACAGGACAAATTGATGTAGAGAAATACAGTTGCTAGTCCCTTCATTAGCTCACAGAAGAAGTTTCAGATAAATAGACTTTTTCATATCCGTAAGGAGATAAGAAGTCAAAGATGCAGATACAATTAGATGTGCTTTACTTGTAAAAGCAAGACCTTCCTCTTGGTAACTTTCTGAGCGCAGGCTTATGCAGTCATATGCTGGAGCATATTAACATGCAGAAAGCATCTGAGGAATATAAGCCTGTTTCCTCTATTGACACATATACAAGTGTAAAAGGGTGCCATGCACAGTCTTCATAAGATACATGCCCTGATTTCTCAGAGCTTAACCAAGAATACATACCAAGCTTGGCCTCAGAATGATGAATGGTGCCAAGAGGTGAACGTAATTTTACTCCTTACAAATGAAAACCAGTGATTTACAGTGTTATGGTTTAGATATAGAGCTAAGACATCTCCTATCAGTCATCCAGAATAAAACTATCACTTTGAAGTGGCTGGAGACAGATAGACTTGCTGGAAACTTTGGCAGAACTTTCCAAATCACAGGTGCACCAGATTAGGCACCTAAGAACAGACCTAGGCCTAAACGGGAGGCTAGAAATTCAGGAGCACCAAAAGCCCCAAGACCCTACAGCTGAATGACTTGTAATGAAATCACTAAACATTTGGCAGTGAGAGAGCAATATTTTTGCCCTTGAGGATCTGCACTGATCAAGTCCTCAGTTATTCATAAAAGTTTGTATGAAAAGAATTATGTTTATATAAAACCTGCCTGTTGTCTTTTTGTGTTTTGGTCGTTTACTTTCCAGTATGATGATATACAATTGAAACAGTGTAGGAAGAATACAGTCAGAGATGCCTTAATAGACTACCTCCAAGTATATAAACTCATACATATGTTCCAAAAATAGACCAAGTGAACTCAATTCACAATATTTGAAAAGCTTAAGTTTTGATACAGTTTGAAAAATTTGCTGACTTCTTCACTTCCTACTTCCCATTCCTTAATTGGATCCTGCTTATTAGCACTATATGATGCAAATGACAGGGTAGAGCTGTTAAAAGCTGAGCTTTTTTAAACTGCAAGGCCGATATTACATACTTGGAGTATATAACAAAGTTACATCAAGAAAAGCTAGTCTGATGAGATGCTGAGCTGAGCTTGGGAAGGAAGTTACACTGAGGTAGTGCTTTTGCTTAATGGCAAATGCAAGGCAATTCAAGGCAGATTACCCCTCACCAAAACAGAGATAAGCAATAACTTTCTTGATAACAGTCCTACAAGATCTGATCCCTTTAAAGCTGCTCCACGTAAAGACAGCTTTCAGGAGAGTCAAAAACGGGGCTTAACTGGCATTTGAATCACCGGCCTGCCAGGTACTCACAGCTCCATCAGCTTCTATGCTAGTCTAGGATGAGGCTGAAACTTGGGAGTGCACAATTAACTACACCTCCACTTCTGCCTCATAAAACGTAATAGGCTAGCCATAAATAGATACGCTTTATCTAAATGTGTTGCACAGCTTTGAAGAGTATAATTAAATTCCATATTGGGGGTGGGGGTAAGAGGAGTATCAAATATGTTAGCTCACTATCTGTAAATTAAAACAAATGAAAAAAACCCATCATTACCCCCACGCTCCTTTCCCAGAATCATAAGATTTAGTGTACCAAGATTTAACATCTCAGTTAGAAAAAGGAGCTCAGAAAGATATGGCAGAACATATGGCATGAAGAAGGTGCTAAACGGCAGAATTTGAAAATGATTTGCAAGATGCTCCATAAATATTCCAACCCCAAACACAAGCTGTTTTTTAGCAGACTCTCGATGGAAGTATATGCACACAATAATATGATACATTTCTTAGCTCACAAATGGCCTGCTCTAGTGTCACTCTGAATGGCGTGATGTAGAACTAACCTGCGTGTAGGAGGAACTCAGAATCTGGCAGTTGCTAACTTGGCCAGGCAATGTTGGTGTTCCCACTGTACTCAGCAGCGGCGGACAATACTTAGTGATGACAGTTTGACTCTCCTAGAGTGCCTTACATCTATTGGCCCAGAGGATGAGCTGTCAAGAAATGCAAAATCAATGCATTTCACAACCTATATTGCTCCAGCATACAAGACTTCTGGACTTATCTCATCTGAAGCTTGGATGCATGTTTCCAAATGAAGTCAACAGGAAACACTGATGAAAATCACCCTGTTAGGCTTTCGCTTTAGGGTAGCAAATTACTTGTGTGTAGCTGCATTTTAGTTGACATCAGTTGACTGGAGTTTCTTAGTAGGCATTTTAATACTATAATCACAAGCACTTAACAACAACAGAAAAAGACAAGAATCCATTTAAAATCTAAGACTATGCAAGCTCTTACTGGTGAATGCCACTGAGGAGATCAGTTAACATACAAAGCATTGCAGAATGCCACTGAGAAAGGAAACTTAAAGTCCTTTGGAGTACACTGTTAATTCTCATGTAAGTTGCCATAAATCTATCTACTGTCCACACAAATGAGACAAAATCTTAAATTTCCACCTACCAATCAAAAAATATTTCCTTTCTTTAAGTGAAGTGAAAACAGAAGGATGTGGCTGAAAGCTTCACAAACTGAAATCTCATCACAAAACCATATATTTAAGTTAGTTTAACCAGGTTTGTGATTCAAGAGAACATTTCCTCAGAGAGTTCCCTCATTTGGGTCTGCTTTCAGGTGGTACTCAACACACAGTTCATAAGATACAGCACAGTAGGTAACATACCATTTTATTGTGAATGTTTGTTTCAGCTCCAAGGCATCTCTTAAAATCTGGTCTTTGAGGTACTCATTTGCTTTCATCTGCACAAGCCTCCAGCTGGTAGCCCTGCAGTAAAGCCACAACCTTCCTATTTCATGACTCTTACTTCAAATCCTTTTGTGCATTGGAGAGATGCTGACAGAAAAAAGAGTTGCACTAAGGTGTCTTGACAAGGACTCAGACAACCAAGGCCATGGTGTGCCTCTGAACTGCATCTCCTCAATGTCTCGTTAAGCATAGATGCTTTACCTTTGGGGAAAATAATGCAATATACTGACATCATCTTTTTAGCTGCTATAACCTAGGTCTAAACCACATAACATAGACATTTATTTTAAAAGGAAAGGGTGCCTTTGGAGACCAATATTCTTTATGCATGACTATTCTGCTTAGAAGCAAAGGGCTGTCTTTGCTATTATACACTTACAATATTGCAAAATGTTGTTAGAAGCCCTAGAGAAAAAAAACCAGGTGTGGAGACTGGGAGTAAAATGAACCAATGTAGATAGCAAAAGGGGCAAAATGAAGGAAGAGGGGCAACAGAGGGCAAAACTGTACAAAGATGCAGTCAAAAGGTGATCTTCAAGAAACCTGGATGCTGGTGCATAAATACTCCTTCTGCAGAGTGCTCTCTCTGCCAGCAAAGATAAGTCCTACAGGAAGTGTTGGTGTTGAAAGACAAACCCAGGGCCCACCAGCTCCTCTTTGCACAATGTGAATCATCCATGTGGTTACACGGGGTTCAAGTGGTAGGTTGCATCAGTGCTGTAGACTGAACTGGAGGTACTTTGTCCTGGGTCTTAAAGACCAATCACTCTCTGTACAAGCATCACAACATAAAAACCTTCCACAAGACCTATCTTGAGACCAGATGCATACTTTACTTCTGCCATTCCTATTGAAAGGCTGTTTAAGGACTCTGATGGTTAGGTAACTCTCCTTCACTTTTAACAATGTAATTACATTTGATTTATACATGCTGCTTCTCCCCATCTTATGTAGTACTGTATTTACTTAGGGTAATCAATCTCCTCTCATCCTTCATTAGATTAGCCAGGTCAATACTCATAGATTTCTATTCCCTACATTATTCAGGTAGCTCCCACTTGGTCAAGGTTTATTTAATCTTACCCAGCTATTGCAGAGCACTGCTCTGTACACAATATTCTAGATGAGGCCTCGGCTGAGTCTCGCACAGTGAAATTCCTATTTCCCCACTGTTGACAGTATCTCACCTGAAATCACATCTGCTTTCACCATTTTCCCTGCTCCCTCTGGTTGTGCTACATAGTCATCCTATGATCAAACAGCCTGTTTTTCTGTCCTCATGTTGCTTTTTCTCCAGCTGATGGCAATCCTGTTTACAGCAGAAGGTTTCGATCTGAATCTGAGTGTGTCTAACCCTACACACTACCCTAGACTGAGTATTAATCTTCATCCTGTTTCTTTTCTTGTCCTTAAGGTCATACAATTCTCAGAGTCCTACACTGTATCAATGGCCCCTCTCTGGCTGACTCATCTCTGCAGTGTATTTGCTCCCTCCTCATTTTGTGCCAGCTTTATTTACGGAAATAGTAAACAGGATTGCTTTTGAGACCCATCCTGAAAGAACACTTGTAATAGCATCCTTCCAGCTTAAATGATTCCCTTAATAGTGTGTCATCTGCCCAGTAGGCCAGATACTTTACCACTGTACAGTTCCTACACAAGTCAAAAATCTTCCTCAGCTAAATACTTAATTTCGTATTCTGTACCCCATCAAATGCTCTACTGTATGTTAAGCAACTCTTGATGAATTTCTTTTGCAAGTATTCAAAAAGCAAGTATTTTACAAAAAAAAAAAACCAAAACCAAAAAAAACCAAAACCAAAACAAAGCATAAACATATATGTTATTATGCTATGATCTTCCTTTGATAAACTTATCTTGCATTTGATCCTGTTTTCATTTATCTGGATATACTCCATTATTCTTCCCTTCAAAATACACAATTGCACTTAGTTAGACAGGTCTGCAGCTTTTTGGATTGCTTTTCCCTTGCCACTCAATGCCTAAATACTGCCAATACATTTGCTGTTCCCTGTTCATAAAAGCCCTCTATGACTTGACTCCACTGTAGAAAATCCTTGTGCTGGACATCTGTTTTTGCATGTCAGTACCTTCAGCTTTTTAAGACAGAGTCCTTGTGATCTGGGATGAACAGAGATCACAAAGTTTATTTTTCATATCTTATCTGTGGAAATTTCCATTCCCTTCTTCCTGTTAGCAATCCCCTTTGTCCTTTTCTTCTTTCTCCCTCCCCCAAATTCAACTGCAGACAAAATAAAGAAAAAAATTTAAAATGGGAAATGAGATCGTCTTTAATTCTATCCCCATCCTCAGTGCACAATGTGTGCACAGACTTTTTTTTTTTCTTGTTCTTTTTATTTGCGTGGTTGAAAAATCTTTCACAAGTTGCTTAAATTTCCTTTACAAGATCTGTCTCAGCTTGACTTTTGGCAGTTATCATTTTACCCCTGCACTTCCTGACCTCTCAAACGCAGCTTTAACACTAGTTCTGACATATGTTCTCACTATGTTCTTACATATGGGTAATTCCTCTCCTCATCAAAAATCCTTCCCTAAAAGACGCTAAAACTGATTGAATTCTAAAACTCCAGAGAAGAAGCCATGAATATTTTAACAAATAAAACCGTCACATTCAGATCATTACTATTTATGAAATCATGTAATTGATACTGAGAAACATATGCTGATCAATAAATAAGAATGCCTGTGATTCTTAAAACATCAAAAAATATCAATATTTTAAATTAAAAAAATATATAAAGTCTTTTTATTATTGATAATCAAAATCCTTCTATTTTCAGAAGTGCATTCAGAAGTTCAGTTACCATACCTTGAAGTAAAAAAAAAAAACCCAAACAAAACCCCACAATTACATCTGATAAGGATTTTCAATCATACATTTTATGATTAGTTTAAAATACAAAGTTTCCAAAGTAGAAATCAGGAAATGGATCACATTTGAACTACTTATAATATAGAAAATGAACTTGAATTAAGCCCTTAACTGATGAAATGGTCCAGGAAAGAGAATAAATAAACCCCAAAAGTTTGAAATATATTGGTGAACATGCTGAGTAGGTTAGGCTAGTGATTATTATGGTAACCTGTGAGATTTTCTATTTTGTTTTCTTTGGGAAATGGTAGAGCATTTAGTCTAACAAGACCTACTTTTTCTGATCATCACCATCTATGCTTCAAAGATAATCAGGGGAATAAACACGAAACTAACCTTATTCTTTTTTCCTCTCTATGCATCAAGACTGTACCTTGATGCAGCTTTCCAACAAGTCAGTGACAGTCTTTCCTGTCTTAGGTAGCTTGTGTTGTGCAGTTGCTGATAGATTAGAACCAAAGCTACAAATTGCAGAATCTCTGCCTCATAACTGCACCCTGACCACTCACTGAGAAATATAGTTCAATGGTTAGATGGGAGCTGGAAAGGAAGATGCTGGAAAGAAGTTGTGCTGGTCATGAAACATGGTAAGGGGAAAGAGTGAGTAGTGCAACAACGTCTTAGGAAATTAATCTGAAACAGAAGCTGCTCCCTTCAGAGAGGAAATGATTTAGCATTAAACAGTTGCCTTAGTAACTAACGTATTGCCCTTTCCCTCTTTTCACTTTGAACATAACCATCTCTGAACTCAGTTTTTCATCACCTTTTCTGTTTGCTTAACTGGTCTTCTTCAACTGTCAGACAGCCAAATAGCTTGCAGTGAAATTAAGTCTATTTTCTTTCCATGAACTGCACCAAAATACAAAATGGATTCCAGCAACTGCTCCTCAGCTTTTGTCAACGACAACTTACATCAGATGAGTATCTTTCTTTCCAGGCTTTGTGTAGGTAAGGAAAGTATTATAGCTAAGCAGACAAGCATATTTTTGGTAGAAACAGAAGCATCAGGTGTCATGTATTCAGCAGGTGTACATGTGTGCAGCAGACTTTCTGAACATCACTTTTTGAAAAATGCACCATCAAGGATGAATAAACTGTGTAGTGTTTCTCTTGATGTTTACCTGATCCTGTGTAGAGGTCAAAAATTACTGTAAATGAGCAACTGAACAACTTACAAGGAGAAGGAAGAATGAATTCTTTGTACATGTTTAAAGACTATCTTTTCTCTAACATCTGCAACCGGGCTTGATGCACAGTTGGGGAAAATAAAGGGATTATGTCCCTGACTCTTAACTCTTGACATAAACTTTGGATGGAGCAAGGACAATGACGTTTTCTCAGGGTCAGAAAGTATTTGTGTATATCCAGTTTAGATATAGCCAGAGAGAATAAACCTGCGAATATCTTATGAGTTAGTCCAGCCTCTTCTGGTGACAACGTCACAGAGCAAAAAGCTATACAGCTACCACTACTTAAATAATCTATATATTTACACAAAAGTTCTAGGAGAAAATAATCAGAATACCCATACATTTACAATACCGATCCATCATCTGTAAGATTGATAGAATTTAGGTATACCCTATACGTCTTCTCGGGTCTTGGGAAAACATGAAATGTAGGTATCATTGTCCTGAGCAGCCACAAATCCCAACACACTTTTTTGTCTTGAATTTCATAAAGCAAGCTAAGAAAAACTAAGCATTGAACTTCACTACCACATGAAGGGCCCTAACTATTAATGACCATGGGACTCCAGCTTCAGTGTCAGCCATACTAGAAATCCAGAATGAGCAAAACTGTTCCTGGTATACAGCCTGTGCTCCTTGCTCCTATATCGCAGGGAAATTACTCCATCTTTTTCTGTGTCAGATTTAAGCCTGAATTTTCCTGATGAATCCCATGAGATACATCTATTCTATGCTAATTACAAGCTTGCTAACTTATACAGAAAGCAGGCACACTTTCTTTGTGAACTATCAGCTTTTATGCAGCTTTGACACATAGCTTTACTATCCCTAAACCAAAGAGATTCAGCGTGAAATCTCAACATGGACATGCTTCTAATTTCCATTACTTTATTCAGTCAACTATGCCCAGTAACATGGAGCAAAAAGAGATAAAGCTAAAAGGAGAAAACTCTAAATTTGAGAAAAGAAACTCTTCCCATGCCTAGATACAGGGTAAATCTGATGCTTTTAGAAGGAGTGTGAAAGGAGGGCCAGGGACACTTGTCTGGGTTGGAAGTAGGACACTGAAGTTACAGTCCAACGATCTCTTCCATGCGGAAAAGCAAGTTCTATTAAATTGATGTTCTAGGGACAGCAAATTGATTCACCAGGTTTTTCTGATGTTTCAGTAAGACAATACCTATCAATCTTTAACACTGTTCATAGCCCTAGAGATATATCATTGAATGTATCATATGTTCTAGCATATGAGATGCCTGCGTACAAGCTGCAAACTTCAAGTGGAGAACTTTCCATTAAGAAATTGCTCCACCTAAAACTGCCAATAGTTGTACTATAACCGTGGTGGCAGAAGCAGCAGCTCAAGTAACAGTGGCAGATGCTGCAGAAGGAGAATCAGAGATTAAAAATTTGCCTGCGTCTAATTTTCTTACCTTTTTTTTCTTTAGGTAGCCTCAATGTTTGATGTATTTTAATGTTAGACCCTTATTTGGGAAAAAAAGAAGAGGAGCCAAAAAAGAAATAAATTACACACTCTGACACACAGTTAGAACGGCACTGAGCACCACAGACTCATTCTGGAGAGGTTAAGACTCAATTATTTAAGCAGAGAGATTGTATAAAGACTCCAGTTGAAAAAGTGTCTTTTTGCTCTTATGTGAATTAAGATTAATTAAAACGCCTAGCTGACAGAATATTAGTCAGAAGTAGTTGAAAAAAGATTGCATTCATCTTTTTTGTGTTAAAGCCATTAGCTTAAAATAGCCTATAATTGGTTTTAGTCTGATAGTGAAAGCAGGGCTGCTATTTTTTTAAATGGACAGTGTAAATTCAGCAAGAATACTTCCAGTCAGGGCCAGACTCTGAGAGAGTCAGTCAGGATGAGTTTCTCTGCTAGACAGGTACTCTGCCATTTTGGACAGCTTCATGCACAGATTTCCATTCTTCAATTATCCAAAATTCATTACAGTTGAAATTGTTGAACACCAGAAACAAAACAGAAGAGTTGCAGCCAGACAGAAGATCAGCACTGGAAAAAAAGATGGCTCAAACACTAGTGAATGGGCTCAATAGTTTTCAACTAATGTCACTTGCAAAGAAGAATATGTAACAGTTCCACACACTAGGAAAATTAATTTTCCTACATGGCTGGTGGCTAAAGTTTCATGTTACAAATCAGTGCTGTTTCACCCATCTGTTTGTACTCATGAGAACATGATATCTTGGATTTCATGTGAGCTCACTGAAATTAAGGAACCTGAATTAAGCCTGCAGGATCGGGATTTATTAGCATGCAGGAAAATGTTCAAAGACTAAAATAGTCAGAGTCAATTGATTTCTACATTATTATGTTGTAGTATGATCCAGAAATAAAATACAAATTCCAGAGTAATTTCTGGGGAAAATCTAAACGGAGTCCTTATTATGAGAATGCTGCATTATGGTGATGCGTACTCAAGTCGGAAAAATTTATCCATTTTCATTAGAAGTTGTATTTTTGATGTAATTTTATCCCAGCAGGTTTTCTGAGTGAGCCTCTGTTATTACGTATTCACAGAAAGACAACAAATGAAGACTGAGTAGTTTTTGAGTGATGGAATGTCAGTGATTTTTGACAGATATGTAAGCAATGGAAGAGATATTTGGAAGTGTTATTAATAAGTGATCAACAAATAACCAGAATTAACAGTTGAGCTAATATGAATGCATATTCACATGGATCTATTAGCACACATACATAGGCATGCAAGAGACAGAAGAACAGCAAGTTAGAGGCTATCTATATAAACATATTGGACTATAAACGGAGAGACATTGCAGAGCAACCCTCCCCATCATGAGGAGGAGGTTAAGAAGAAACTACTTTTATTCCCTGTCACTCATAATGATTAAAGCACTTTTCTCTAAAGCAGGCAATGCTGGCTGCCCTCACACAGACTCCTGGAATGAGATCAGCTTCTATGACTAAGACAGGGTAAATTTTCAGACCCTCAGGGAGGCATGTGCTAGGGAGCAGCAGCAGTAACAGGGCAAATAATACAAATGAAAAAGATCTGGTAGGGTGGAGTTCTGCCAGGACGCAGGAGCAGGAAAGAGATTACTGACAGCGAGGTGGGATAGCAAGCCAGGCTATCAATAGGGGAACAAGATAGTAAAAGCCAGGAGAATTAGCTGGAGTCTCTCCAGACCTGACCCAGGATGCCTTGCTCTCCTTACACCTTTTGTAGGTGCTCAGGTAGTAAAGATGCCAGCTGGAAAGGCAGACAGGGTTGAGTCAAGCACATGGATACTGATTTAAAGGAGGTTTTATAGCCATTTTCTTGGATACCTGCTACCTTTCGGCTACCTTCCTGTGTCATTCAAGAAACCTTGCCAGATTAGAGTCAGTCAGGGAGATAGCAAGACATGGTCTGCTTATGTTGAAAAAACTAGCACTGTCCTCTGCCTGCAATGTTTTGAAGACCAAGAGTTGTACACTTCCACAGCTCTTTGAAAGGATGAGTCATTCCAGAGTGCTGTTATTGTTTCTTTTAATTCATCAAATACAGATACATGTCCCGGGGATATCCTGTAAGGTTCACATATGAAATAATGCAAAGTGTAATCTATTAATTCAACTCTTACTCATACAGTTTCTACTCTGAGCAGCCTAAGGAGACAATAAACAAAAGCAAGGCTTTACAGGACTCAACATTTAATCACTTCTCCATGTTTTTGTTTCTTCTTGTCTCTTTCCAGTTAAAAAAAAAAGAAACCCACAAAAAAAACCACCTCACATTTTCTGTTTAAACACAACAGAAAGAGAGAAAGAACTGGCCACTGACCATTAGGGCTAGAAATCCCAGTTATCATGAGTGATACTCAATCTAAAATAAGACTGTAGCTCTGATATGAGCTGCAAGGTGGATGCAGATAACTGAAGCAATAAAATGGAAGAAGGGGTATAATAGGCTAAGAAAAAAAAACCCAAACCAGTAGTGCTGTATAATTTTATATTCAGTTGCAAGTCAGGATCATGTGAGAAGCAATTACTTTCTCTATAGTCAAAATCCTACTGTTGGAGATTACTTCAGTACAGGCTACAGAGTATTTAAAAGAGAAAGGCTTGAAAGCCCAGAGGGTATAAAAGCAATTGTATGATTTGAAGAGACATGACAAACATGATCATCAGGATTATTTTCACAAAAATCTAATTTTTAAAGCATAAACCATGTGCCAAGTAAAACCCTCCAATATTTTCCCTTTTTCTGAGAAAACCTGGTTGATGTTCATGTCCTCTGTATATGCATTCATCCAATGCTTTAAGACAAGAGACAAAGGGTATTTTAGTCATCCTCACAGCTACAAGTCTGTGTAGGTATAACGTACAGTATCGTAAGATCTCAGACCTGTTCAAATATGACAAGCAAACCATCCAAAATACTGAATATAACAATAATTGTGCCTTTATTGACTGAAGAGTATAACTATATAAAGACTTTTTTTATCATTTTGTTAATTAAGCTTCTTAAACATATAAACCTGGGAAAAAATTAATTTTATTACCTACAATTATAGACATCACATGTACTTTTACCAATATTTAAACACAGGTCCTTCGATCTTCAGGAGGGGTCTTTCTACAGCTTGAATTAAGCTTCAGCCTGTAACTTACTTACCTAACTCAGCCAGCCATGACAGAGCTCTTTGAAAGAAACTATGCAAGGTATAACAGAGCCATGCTGTGGACCAGCAATCATGAATTCTATATCCTGGTATCAAAACCAAAGCAAAAGCTAGTTGTCAGACAATACAGCCAGGCTGGGCCACACCAGGAGAAACACAGTGCCATTCAGTATGATTGGACTTCTCTGTGCCATCAAGAGGCTCATCAGATACGACTTCCTACTGTTTTCTTGAGAACTTGGGCTTGCTCTATTCAGATGACCAGAGAAAGTGCTCCAACCCTTCATGGGCCTGGCAAACATTAAAGAGGATCATAAATGTGTCAAGAAGCGTAATAGATTGTCTAACACACCTCTCTGCTCTCACACAGGACCAAATGTACCTCTGCCATTCCTCACAGTTATTGTTCGAATGGGAGAACTTGTACTGGACGTTGAACACAGACAGCCAATGAGGAGACAACTAACCTCCCCATGGCCGCGTTGGTAAGCAATGATGTCCTGTTTCTAGATGTCTTATTCTGGCAGCTTATCCTCTGGTAGGGAAAAATTAATTTGCAGGTGACTTGCCTGGAAGAGGACTACCGAGAAACATTGTTATAAATAACTCAGGTACCATCTTTACACTGTTAATATCAATAATCTCCGTTGCTCTAGAAGCTGTCTACAACCGATTTTCATCACATTCAGCATGTCCAAGCCAGAAATTTAAGAAATGTATACATGGAAAGGATGCATTCTAGCACATTTCCAGCCTTTTCTCTGCTACCATGAGAGTTAGAAACTGTTTGCAGTTTATAACAGCAAGCAGTATGAAATCCAGTACCTTTGCAGAAGTACATGTTTACAAGATTCCCTCTCCTGTATTTTGCCTTTTACAAGTAGTTGATCACTTCAGCAGAAATCAAGACAAAAACAAACCAGACATCTTAACCTTCAAATACATGCAAGCAGTATGTTAAATGAAAGAGAAGTATGGAACACTGCTGCTGTCCCAGTAAGAAATTAATGAAGGCCCTTAGTTATTTTTATGAAAACTGGGCCATCACCAGAATTTTCTTTCTTCTTTAAAACAAAGGAAATCTACTTTCTTTTTCTTTTTTTTTTTTTTTTTCCCTGGCTAACCTGCTGCCACCTTTTTGGCCAGAGAAAATATATCACGTCCCACAGAAAATAGGAAGCCTTTCACATTGTGAGACAAGGACTAGGTCTACACTGAGTGTGAACCAGCTTGTGTCTGGAATCACTGCTGGTTATTTACTGGTCTGTCTATACAGTCTTGGGTGATGAACTAGCTATTCAGCCCTATTCAGATGCCACTCTCCTGTACAAGCTCAAAGCCCCTCAGCGATGAGACAGATAACAGTCCTGTGGATTTTTAACTGAAACTCATGTAACAACAGGGAGAGCAAAATAAGTCCTTATACTGAGGCAGCCATTCCTAGCATGGTCCAGACAAAAACCTATGTGTGGCATAACCAGCTTAAGCTGCCAGAAGCAGAAAACTTGATGAATGTACAAGCCAAAAATGAAGGAGGCAGGTTAACAGGTCTGGAAAATTCTCCATCTGCCTTCTCAAGTGTTTCCAGCTTCTCATTCGTATTAAACATAATTCTGAGCTGTGTTTCTACAGTAGTGCTAAAACAAATTGCTTTAGGGAGTAGACATCCACTTTCCCAACCTCTGCTTAATGCCCTGCAGAGAGTAAGTAGTGCAATGCTACTGCCAGTTCAGAAGCAGCAATGCTGTAAAGGAAACAATGCACACTTTTAATCTCCCAAACCCCCAGTTTTTCAGCAGTTATTTATAATTTTAATGTAAATTGCAGAAAATGCACTATATGTGTGGCTTGCTTTCCTGTGACTTCATGAGGGCCTTCTCATTATAATCATGGTAAAAGTGGTTTAACTACATTCACTGCATTATCAGCTTCACAGAGGAATCTCTATCAATATGCAGCAGCAAAATGGCAAAGCATAGGATTCTGTTTATCCAAGAGTGTTTGACTGGAAGTAGGAGCTAGGTTTGACAATGAAATTGTGAGCCTGGTCCTTTACAGGCTTCAAGATTCTACATGTCATCCTCAGTATATGACTAAAACTGTTTGGACTGGAAAAGTCACTCCGTTTGCCCTCTATACTGCAAACAGTGATGACTAATGATACCTCTGAATGAAAATACAGTGCTGATGCAACCACACCTGGAATACTGCACCCTGTGCCAACATTGTCATTACCAACAAGCTATTAGGTACTCAGAGGAAAGGGAAAAGATCTTTAAAGAGGTGGCGCTATTGTCTTAGAAAGACAGACTAGGAGAGCTAAGTGGCATTTAGCTGGGCTAGCATGGAAAAAGGACAAGTTTATTGAAAGCTCTCACTTGAACTCTCCACTGTATTTAGAAGGCCTTTGCTGGGAGGGTGTCTCAGGGCGACAGTCTTCCAGAGGTCGTTGGTCTTCACAGACAGAGTGTACACGGATCTCATTTCCCAGAGAGCCCGGGTGGCAGCAGAATTTCCTAGCAACAATGTCAACTGATTTCTTCAATAGTAACATGAGAGAGGAAACATACATCAGCAAAATGTTGAGGGTCTGAACCTAAAGAACATCCTTAAATTATCTAGGGGCAATTGCTGGTGAAATCTGCAAGAGCTCAACACCCAGACAACTTCGATATCATTTACCAGTGTGACTGAAACACTTAAAGAATAAACCCCATTGACTTTCATGGGATTTCCCATGCCTAGATGCAAATGGAACTGGAGTTACTTTAAAATTTCCACATTTTTGAAGAGGCCACTATCTACAGTTTTGTATAGAAGGAAAGAAAGGCAAAAGTCATATACTGCAAGTGCTGTAGCCAAACTGTAATTCAAATAATAAGAGCACTTAGAAAGAGAAGGGAACAATTTAAAATAACTAAGAGAAGTTCAGTACCATCTACCTTATAACTACCTTATAAACATAAAGCGGAAGAAACCCGCTCTACCTAAGGGAAATAGGGAGGATAATGCTTGACTATAATTGGGACTGAGAAAAAATACAATATGCTTGAACTCCAAACAAGAACCAGCCCTACCCAAGGTACCGTCAGGTAAAGATTCGCACACGGCTTTCCAGTGCAGGGGGTGAAGAGGTGCCAAGCTTAGACTCACTTCAGTCTGTCTTCAGGAGACCTAGCCTGGCTTTGACCATATCACTCCGAGTAAAACCACATAGTTCAGCCACTCTGGACAACACCTCTGAGTGTCACCCTGTTTTTGAGGTGCTGTAAAGCAACAGGATTGGCTGATGCTGGAATTCAATAGCAGCCTTTTTCTTTTAGGATCTAGTGACAAGCATAAATTTTAAAGCAATTAAGAGAGAAACTTTGTCTTAACAAGGCATTATTTATCCCTTCAACACCATCATTAAAACCAAAGTACATAACACCTAGTGCACAAAGTTAGCATAAAGAGTCCCTAAAATAGGGTAGCTAGAACAAAAAAAACCCATAAAAATTAACCTTTGGGAGGAGCTTTACTATGTGTTTTACACAATCCCTTTGTGTCAGGCCACATGATCTAGTGCTAGTGGTATGTCTGTTACATAAATCAATCTATATGCCATCCTGGAGAACATACTGTGAGTGCCAGCTGTCATCATGGGGCATGCACACTGCGACAGCAGGATGCATAACCGGGTTTGAGGCGGGGCTTCTGTCTTCTGATCTCCTGCCACTGTGCAAGAGGCTGGCTACTATACTCCCTTCAAAATCTGAGACAAAATGACATTTCAAAGATTTCATGATTCAAGACAGGGCTTGTATTAGCTGTCTCAGCTAATCTGAGATCTCTGTTCATCTTTACATTTACTTCCCTCCCCTCTTATATCTCCCTTTACACATTTACAAGATCCCTCACCTGATATTTTTGCCAGGTGGAATAAATGAGGGCTCCTTGCATTTCTTTTTCATGCACCACTCAGCTCTGAACTGACACTCCTTGGGTAGATCTTTCTTCCTCTCCTTCCCCCCAGCTTGGCATCCTTCTTTCTCAACAATGGCATCTTTATGCACACTTGTAATATTTCACTTTTAATAACTTGCTAGCAGTAAAGAATTTTATCACTTAATTCTTTTTTGACAGTTCTTTCCCATTATCCAATATAATATCGTCACTTTTGGCATTGTTTTAGTTCCTGCTTACTTTTCACTGGACAGATTCTTACGTTCAGTCAGTTAATACTGTGTGGATATCCACAGAGCAGATAATCTTCATTTTTGAAGTATGTATATATTATGCATAACTCATTATCTGTAGTTACAAAGAGCTCTCATTTCTGAAAATGACTGCTCTTCTTATTTTGTCTAGAAGTAACAAGATACATTACAACAGATTTCACAGACTGCAGAAACAGCACTGTATACCATGTACTGATAAACTTTCAAGAAAGCCTTTAAGATACTGGTAAAAAAGATGTGCAAACAAGAGAAGTTTCCTTCAGCACAGTACTCACCAATCTTGCTCTATTAAAAATGAAGGGTTTTGCACTGTTTGCTTCGATGTTATTAAAAAATAAATAGCAGAATTAATACCAGCTGACTCTATCTATAATTTATGCCCTCCACATGCTGCCTGCCACTAAAAGGTTCAGAAGTAAGGTGTTGAAGCATCTGCATCTCAAGGGCTTACAGACATAGTGAGAGGCCATGTATGTAAACACCCAGCTGGGCACAGGCACAGCAAGAGACATTTGGGCGCTGGCTTGCACGTGCTATGCTGACATGCCTCCGGGCCTTCTCATGTTGATGCAACAGCTTGCAGCTCTAAGCCTCTGGCTGTTCACATGCTTGGCTTTCAGGTTTGACACTCTAACAGCCTTGCCTCTCTCTTCCAAAGGAAAGTACTGGGATACCTCAATTCCCCAACAAACAATAATGCTACTGCCCAGAGGTGACAGTGCTGCTAATCTGAAATTGTGACAGCTCTAGTCCCTCTCTCACTGCTAAAATAGTTTTGATGCTGCATATATTGGTGACTTTTACTGATAGTGCACTTATATCACAATAACCCTGCCAGACATTTTGCCAATATCAAACCACCAAGCAGCCTTGCAGCATTAGTAATCAAATTCTACAAAAAATGGAAATTCTTTCTTTCACCTAGTGACAGCAGACATCACATAGTTCACCCTAGATTTGCACCAGGTAACCCAGAGATTCACAGAGCCATCTGAAGGCCTTTTATCATTAATCTCTAATCTGCTTTAGGACTACAATTGATGTAAATCCCTAGTCCTAACTCAGTGGTAAAACTTACCCATAGGTTCTGTTCTCTTGCACCCCTGACCTGTGAATATCATGATATAATCCCACCCTCTAATGCCACCATCATCCTCAAAGTGCTTATGGATTCTTATTTTCCATGCATGCAATCCAGGCATATTTACAAACAAATCAAACACAAAGGCACTTTGTTGTGAAAGCTGTGTTTGTCCTGTAAACTGTATCCATTTCAAGGAAGTACATCGCATTTTTCAGCCTCTGTCAGAACTCATGAATCAAGCCTCATCAGTGCCTCAGCACAAAACGTAGTGCAACATCACTGCTGTTACAGCTTGACGGGATGTTTTATTCAGCCAAGCAACTACATGGAGAATTATGAAAAATGTCTTGTTGAAGACAAGTCCGTAGAGAATCATGGTTTAATGAAACAAATATGCCAAATTGCAGTCAAATGCATCTTCAATCTGTTTCTGCTCTCCTCGGTAATGCCACCAATTTATTACCTGTGACAATTCACACTAACCTCCCCTTAACCTGGAACTCTGAGAGTAGACACTATTAAATGCGATACGAGAAGGATCCACGAGGTGATATAATATCACGTTTCTTGTACATTTTTACTTCAGCATGATTTGGCCTCTCTTCTCCCCACTGGTTTCCCTAGATTTGACCAACTTAAAACCAAAAGAACTGCAGAACAGAGAACCCTCACGTAGCGTACTCCAGAGGAAGCAGGAAAATGTCAAAAGAAAGATCAACACCTTTGCCTAGAATACCACTTAGAGAATGAAACGCTGATATATTTGGATAGTAGCTAATACCATACTGCATATAGCTGCATCCTTACTATTCCCAGTAAATAAACAGATTTTCTGCAGTGTTTGTTCTAGTATCATATAAACCATTTTTCCTGTAGTACTCATGGATCTTATGAGAGAAACAATGTGAGGACAAAAATCTCCAAAACCTGACTTGTACCTGAAGCCATCAGCTGAAACTGTGAGAGTTATTTAAAAACTTCTTGGATAAAAAAGACTTTCTTATCAAAGTATCTAGTAAGCATTGCTTTCTTTGTTCTCAACATGCACAGATATCACAGATCCCTGAAGAGCAGCAAAAACAACTCAGAAGTCTGTCAGATTTTTTCTTTTGAGAGGCTTCACACCAGCCAGCTGTGTCCTCATCCACAGAACAGCCCCTTTGCTTCCATTCCTTTCATGAGACTCAGATGGACTCAAAGCAAAGCGCAGATCCTCCTGCTACTGCCTCCTCCCACACCACAGAGAAAGGTACTCAACCCTTTCAGCCTAGTTTCCCTTTCGGCTTCATTGCCTTGCCAGTATGCATTGGCTATTAGCCAGTTTCCCCTTAACTGCAGCTATTCCTACTGAACCTGCTCTGTTTGAATGCTTCAGTCATCCATTTACTGTGAGGCCTTGGGCTACCCCTTCAGTCCAAACCCCAAGTTCTGCATGCTATCTCCAAGCCAGTAGCAGCCAAAAGGTGTGATTTGTAACTCTGGACCATGAAGGGCAGCACCATGCAGTGTGGTGATAAGTCATAGTCCTGTAGAACCTACAGCTAAACATCAGAGATTATGCTACACTGAACATGTCCTTTGGAAGTGGTACATCTCTGCTAGAGATTATCAGGGAACATGACCTTACATTTTGAAGCAAGGAGAACTGGAAACCTATGACTTTTTAAGTGGCAATTTCCACTCGTTCAGAGAGAGGGAGATTGTTTGGCCCAGAGGTTACGGCACTGGCTGCCACTGTGGTGGTAAGCACCTCGAGAAACCCTGGGTAATTCAGTGATCTGCATGGGTCTGATCTACACACACACAAATACCCACACAGCTGGAATGGAACAACATTGAGGAAAGTTAACAAAAGTGGTGGCTGACAAATCCAAGTGCAATAGCTAAGTGTAGTAGAAGTAAAAAACTAAGGCATATTTCAAAATCTGAATAGGTGCAATTCTATTAAATTTACATGAAGACAAGAAAACAATGTTTCCCAGAAGTCAATGCAAAACTGTAGGAAAGCCAGTTTCAGATAAACACAACATTCACTTTGTCCATACCAATAATTTATGTTTCATATGGATATTATCAAAGGCTGAAGATGTAAGGGCAAATATCTTTATCATTAAATCAAAGAAGAAACAAACTTCTTGGATCTATTATATTAATACAGAAGAATGTGCTAAAAATGTTCTAATGGGCATTCATACTTCTTCTGAATTATCAATTTACTTAAAGTTCTAATGTTTCAAAAAAATCTGTGGAGATTTTTATACTTGTCATACATGCAGTTCTTCATATCATGCAAGGAAATATTCACTCTAGAACCAATTTTAGAGGTGCCAGGCGTGTATGTAAAACAGAGGTGGCAGTCAAGAACATATCAGACCTGATCATCCACACAGAATTTTTCTGTGACTTTGCCTCATCACCAGTTAAAGGCCCCTGCTTCCTTGACTGAACCTTCACTGAATTCTCCTGTCCCAGGTTGCCCCCCACCTTTCTTCTTCGCTTGTGCTAGAATTGACTGCAAGTTGCGCTCAGGCAATTCCACATGCTTGGTGCAAAAGAACTTGGCCTGTGGTCTGTTTAAGTAATTGGCAGAGTATCGTGGTATGGAGAGCCGGCACTGCTTTTCTGTGTGGTAGCTGAATTTCATTTGGGCAGAAGCCATCACCTCCCTTTGCAAAACTCTGAGGGCTTTAGGCAAATATTTCCAGTTTGCACACCCAAAGGTTGCAATAGTTATGCTCTTAATTACTACAGACAATTAACTTTCTCTGTAAAGAGCAAAACATGGGAAAACCATGCTCTGTACTAAGGTCAAACCCCACTTGGACAGCAAACCATAGCAAGAAGAAAAAAAAAAAGCAGCTACAGCATAAACATTCATGAGATAACAGTAATAGCAATGCAGAAAGTGCTCTTTTATCCTAGGTTGTAATGTATTATTTCAGAAGGGGCTATCACTTGATGATAATGTTAATTTCATTGTATATAATGATTAATGGTAATTGCTTTTGTACTTCAGTATTTTTCAAAGAACACTTTGGGTTCCAATGAATACATTAGTGCCTCATTGTTGTAAACACCCTCCTTACAACTTGGCCTACAACACAGAACTAGATGCAAAGCAGTTGAGATGGGTGGGTTTTGCCTTGTTTTGATTTTTCTGGGTGATAGGGTTTTTTCTCTGAAGTGAAGGAGGCAATTATTCAAGAACTTTTACTTTAATCTAGCCATGAGTGGTATTCTACGTCTTCCTAATGCATCTACAATTCCAGTTCCCTGTTAGATTTGGTTTAGTGTTAGGCCTGTGATCAAAGAATACAATTTCTTTTGCATTGCCAGGCTTTTCCAATAGTGGAGAATGCCAGAGTTTGTGGGATGGAAAAAACCAAAAAACCCCCACCTTTTCTGTTCTTCACGGGAATCATTTTATCCCTAGATACTACATCATCCCACTACCCTCATCTATCCTTTCTGTAATGATTCACATAAAAAAAATCTTGTTTTTGCAAACCTCCCTTGGATTGGCTTATGACTGGAACCCTTGCTCTCTCTTTTGTTTCCTCAATTCTCCCATATTTTTAAAGTTTTGAAGTCTCACTGCAAGGACAGTGAAGTACTACAGCAAAATGCCTAGGGAGGTGTTGGGGTCTCCATCATCAGAGGTCTTTAAAAACAGATTAGACAGTATCTGCCAGAAATAGTTTATGTATTGCTTATCCTGCCTTAAGGCAGAAGATACTAGATGATTTCCTATCATGCTATGACTGTCAATAGGATTTTTGTATCTACATCACCTAAGGATTTATGAAAAGAGTAATCTCATATTTTTTGGATCAAAGCATTAAGTTTATGAACTCTAAGATATTGCAGCAGTTCCCTTTACCATGTTACAGATAACACTAATATCTTGGTTACATCAGTGAAGCAATTGTTTTATAAAAGCTAACTTTGCTAACAACAACTGCATAAAGCTAAAATGATCCTCTGTTCAAAGTGAATGAGCCATCTCAGCCCTATTTAAGGGTCTTCTAAAGGGCTAAAATGGGACTATAAGTGTCCCAAGACTTTCCCCTGATGATGTGCTTTCCTTCTGTGTTGGCAGCCCACCAAGCCAGAGGCCTCCTTCAAAAGACTTGCATGGGACTGGTGGCATATAACCTATATGGTTATATATGCAAGGTAAGGATTTTATATGAAGCATACTGGAGAGTAATTATTATTCTATAATAGAATGTTGATGCTATACGATGCCACACAATTAATGCAAATGAACACGAATTAAATAATAGTCTTCCCATGGCAACCATATTATCATAATCAGTTATTGCTATTACAAAATATTACCACATGGTCGTTGAGAAATAAAACCACTCTGAAATTCAGCAGTGAAAAGCTGAGATTCCATTTTCAAATTCCCTACTTGCTTCAAGTCAATATGCCAACAGAGGGATGTGATTCATGGAGCTGTTGGCTTGTTGCACATGAAATTATGCATGCAACCATGTTGAATTTTTATTGTATGACAAAAAAGCTAAGAAAACATAGGTACAATGTTATTTACGTCATACACACATACTATGCGGTATGTTTTTGCTGCCTCTTTACCAAGAAAATGTCACACCCTAATTTGATGCAAGGCATATAAGAAGATCTTGGCTTAGATAGCAAGATTTCTTATCTGAAATTTCTACTGCAGGCAGAAATAGACTCAGATATTTGTGCCACACACATATACTTTTACAGGAGAGACCTCTAGTTTCTTTTTCAACCTCTAACAACTGTGTAAAAGGTCAGAGTTGTAGAAAGTTTCTGGGTAACTCTATGCAGATAGAAAGATATTCTCTGTACACAAAACAGGATCCCAACAAAAATATTTTAAATCATAGTGCCTGAAGTTATTCAGAGATGGAGATCTTGAAATGCTCAAAGTTATGTGGGTCTGGTGGTAACGATTTACGCATTTAGTTATTACTGGTCAGACAATATTCATTTGCTGAAATCTCCCAGAATTAGGCACAAAAGATGTGTGCCTGAACAAGGATGTCTGTAAAAGTCATATCTGGGCCTTCAGTGAAAGAATTTTTTCAGTGCCTTACCCTCTCCTTGCAGACTGGATCTGAGTCTGTCTCTACTTGGGGTCCTGGCTAACCTTTCATTGGATAGGGCTTCCCAAGTCAATAAAGCTAAAATAGGAGAGCATGCCACACCAGGGTAGTTAATAGAGAAAAAGAGGGATCGCTTTTTCTCTGGTCCAGTTGCATTTAAGCTCAAGTGGAGTACAAAGGTTGAATCCACGGTGTGATGGCCAGCACATTTAAGAGACTGTAATTCAAGATTGAAACCAGGTAGTGAGATCTGTCCTTCTTTCTACAACACGTGCCTAGCTGCTAGCCAGTTTATTATTCTGTATTAATCTACGTTTCCCAATTCTCAGATTTCACATATTTCTTCTCTGTCATTACTCTTCATGTGAATAACTTCAGAGGGTGTCCATTTGGTTCTATCTCAGGAGACAAAGAGCTACATATCGACATTTTCTAAGAAAGAATTCCTGTTTTCATGACCTCAAGGCAATTTTAGAGTTAAATTTAGGACCACACTCATGAATATTCACCAGTACTTCCAAGCATTTATTTAGTTATAGGGATATCTTTTAAATACCTCTTTCGTTTTGCTTTTTCAGATCCAAAGTTGGATAGAATGTGCAGAATCCAATGTATCATATTTGAAGGGTTGAAGGGTAGCTGGGATTTATTCCACAACAGCTAATTGGGATCTCTGCTTTTGGACTTCACCTGCATCCTTCTGCCAATATAATTCTTTATGTCATCCTGGTAAAGCCATCAGAATGTCAGGAGAGATTAATTTGATTCCCCAAGATTAAAGCAGTGAACACATCAATTTAATCCAGAATTTTGCAAGACAGTCTCTTAATCATCAACAAGGAAGAAGGGTTATGCACTAATAAGAATTTTATAATCACTAAGCAAAAGATGGGACTTTCTAGTTGTTTTCTAGTTTGGCAGGTTTGCAAATAGCTCCTGATGAGAACAAAGTGGTTTTACTGCTTTTTATCAGTGCCTCACTTCAATACATCAACCTTGCTTCGTTAACAGGAATGATTCAGCTGAGCCTTGGAAGTGTGACCCTGAATGCATAGGACTACACCAGGAAAACCTCTCCCAGTATTTTATGACAGTAACCACATTGTTTTGGTGCTCTGTCAGGTAAATACATATGGTATGAGAGCCTTGAACTTTGAATCAAACAGGTATCTACTGCTGCCTCCCCTGGAGCTGATGACATCTTGCATTAGCATGGCAGGCTGGGAAAAACAGGCTGCCAGGCTGATGGCTTTCAGGAACTCCTCTGACCCTGTTCCTCACCACTGTTTTGCAGTAAGAACAGATGGCGTATGATACAGAGAATACTCAGTATCATAACATTAATCCATAGTAGTGGGGAAATGACTCTCAAAATTTTGAAACTTTCAATAAACCTAATTTTTCCATTGCATACTGTTAAGATTACTCTCCTTTTCCCTATTCATATTGTTCACAGAAGTCCTTCCCTACCAAAACTGTCTTAGACTTATTCCACTCTTTCACCCCACTAACATATCAACACCAGCAGAGCAAAAATACACCCTCCGTGTACAACAGCATGCTAATGCCTGACGGTTTCTCTTCCTCCTTTCACCCACAGCACAGTCTTCATAACAGCCTGAGTGGCCTTTGAAGAGCAAAAAAAATGCAAACAGACTGTCCTTAATTTGTTTTCTGAACCATCTGTATATACCAAATTAATATTGACAAAATATCTGTGGATTCTGTATTGGTTGGCCTAGTCAATCAAAAACTTCAGTGACTTTTTTTTTTTCCCCCTTGGAAGGCTTCTTTAATGTAACAGAAGCTGGGGCTTTTAAAATGAGGAGCCAGTCTAGAGCTCATGAAAGTTACAGACCAATAGAGGTGGCGTGAAGCACTGTGCAAAAGCACCAGCCTGCTCTGCTGCTGCATCTCAATTATGCTGTGTGACACACCTGCTGTCCTAGTCCTGCTTTTCCCTTGAGGCAAGCCTGCTAATGTGCTAATTTATATGGTGCATAACAGGGGATTTGGAATAGAGGCCTTAGAGACTCATTTTCACCTGGTGCCTTATTAGGGATTTGAGCCTACTTTGCTGGAGATGAAAAGCCAATGAGTATAAGTCATTTGTGTCATTTAGTTCTCAATAGGTAGCCAGTTAGTGAATAATGGACTTTCAATGACTTTGTGCAGGTCATTTCCGTTAACAGATGTTCTTTTGTGAAGCTTCTATCCTGTAACAGTTTTGTGGGTTTTCTTTGTGCATTAACTATACATTCAGGAGCTATTTGTTCCTTTGTCATTAAACAAAATGGAATTAATTACATGTTAATAGTAAAATGGCAACAATTACATATTTTGCATTTCTACAGTATTTGACATTTTACTACTTTCAGAGACAGGCTGGCTGCAGAGGAGAGAGCTCTTACTGGTTTGTCAATGACAAAAAGAGACAAAGAAAGGTTTGGCTGCAGTTCTGGAAACTCCCAAGCCTCTCTGCGATCACAGAATTACAGATCAGCTGAAGCTAGCAGGGACCTCAGGAGATTGTCTAACCTAACTCCCCTGTCACGACAAGTGTCAGCTGGAGCAGGCTGACCAAGACCATGTCCAGTCGAGTTTTGAGTATCTCCAAGAATGGAGACTCCACAAATTCTCTGGAGAATCTGTTCCAGTGTACACAACCAGAGAAAAAGCTTTTTTCTTATGTCTAAATGGAATTTCCTGTATTTCAGTTCATGACCATCATGTCCTTTCACTGAGAACCACTGAGGAGAGTCTGGCTTCACCTTCTTTACTCCCTCCCAAGAGGCATTTATGCACATTGGTAAGATACACACAAGGTTAAACAATGTCAACTTTCACAGGTTCTCTTCACAAAACAGATACTGCAGTCCCTTAATCACCTTAGTGGACTTGCTCTAGCGTGTCCGTGTGTCTCTGTACTGGGGAACCCATAGTGGCCACAGCATTCCAGATGCGGTCTCACTGAGGCTGGTCATCCTGCTGGTGACACTCTTCCTAATGCAGGCCACAAGGCTGTTGGCAGCCTTTGCCACAAGGGCACATTGCTGGCTCATATTCACCTTGGTGTCCACCAGGACCCCCAGCTCTTGTTTTGTGAAACTCATTGGGTAGGTCCCCAGCATATATTGGCACATGGGGTTATTTCTGCCAAGGTGCAGGACTTGGCACATCATTTTGTAAATCTTCATGAGGTTCTTCTCTGCCCACTTCTCCAGCCTGTTGAGGTCCCCTGAATGGGAGACAAATATCTCATTTACTGACCCCTCCTCCCAGTTGTGTATCATCAGCAGACTTACCAAGCTTACATTCTGCCCCGTCATCCAGTGGTTAATGAAGAGATTAAAAAGCATTGTGTCCAGTATCAGCCCCTGGGGTATACCACTAGTGTCTGGCTGTAGTTCATGCTACTGTTCTCAACCCTTTGAGACCTACAATTCAACTAGTTTTAATCTACCTCACTATGCATGTATCTAATCTGTACTTCAACAGTTTGGCTGTGAGGATGTTACGAGAGACAGCACTGAAAACCTTACTGAAGTCAGGATAAATAACACCTACTGCTCTCCCCTCACTCACCAAGAGATTTGTCACATCATAGAAGGCTATCAGGTTGGTCAAGCATCACTTCCCCTTCATATATCTGACTACCCCAACCACCTCCTGGTTCTTTATATGTTTGAAAATGGTTTCTGGAATTATTTGCTCATCACCTTCTAGGGACAGAGGTGAGGCTGACTGCCCTGTGGATCTCTGGATCCTCGTCATTCTTGAAGACACAAGTGTCATTCTTCAGTCCATAGGAATCTCATCCAATTGCCTTGGCTTTTCAAAGACTGACTCTTCAAAGAATGGCCTCACAATGACATTGAACCACTCCCTCAGCACTCATGGGTTGAGTGCATTTTCTCAGGTGTCATGGACTTCTGTATGTCCAGTGTGTTTAAATGGTCCCTAACCTGATCCTCCTTCACCAAAAGAAGAGTTTTCCTTGCTGTAGACTTCCTCACCGGTTTCAGCAACTGGGATTTCTGTAGACAAGTCTTACCAGTAAAGACCAAGGCAGAGAAAACTTTGAGTACCTCAGTCTTTTCATGTTCTTTCTCATAAGCCCCCAGTCCCGTTCAGCATTGGACCCATGTTTGCTCCTAGTTTTTCTTTTGCTGTCAATCTATTGGTAGAAGCCTTTCTTGTTGCCCCTCTTGTCCATCACCAGATTCAACTTCAGGTGGACTTTGACATTCCTTACCTGATCCGTGCATATTTGGACAGTGCCTATGTATTGCTTTCAAGGTCACCTGTTCCTGCTTCCAGTTCTGGTATGCTTCCATTTTGTATTTTATATACTCTGAAATGCTGCATATCATCAAATTTTAAGGAATTGTAGTAAAAATTAAAGGTATTTAGACGACTTCGCCGGGTAGTTGCCTTAGCCTCTTGGGATGGGATTTATTCCATCCAGTTTTAATGATCAGAAAGACACGTATTCAGTCCAAATTAATCATCCCCTGAAATTAATCTTATAGCGATGAATAATCTCCTGGAGGTGACCATCTCTCCCGACTGAGTACAGAAGCCCTGACTAAGCATATACAGATTAGACTACATGTCTAATTTTCAGATGACTAAAACAAATTCCTTGCCTCAAACCTCACTGTCCGTTTTGAGGAGACAGTAAAGAAAACAAGTATGTATATATTTGTGTTTATATGTGTGTCCACTAACTTTCACACATGTACAGGTGCTGAAGAACTAAACTCCAGAAGGGGAAAGTCCTTATTTCTGTGAACTTTGAAAAAGTAAGCCCCCAACAACAGTGTATTGCCTGTACCAGAGATGGAGCCATAGACAGAGTTCTTTTGTTTCTTCTTATACAGAAGAAAAAGTTACATCTCATAAAGCTACAACCACCCACTGCACAGAAGTGTTTTCTGCTTAGTAATGGTGAAAAATACAGAATATTGAAGCCAGTGAAAACAACAGTGACAGACAGACAGGCTGCCAATGCATTACATGGACTTTAGGTTGGTATATCTGCAGGCTTCAGTTGGCTCAACATTTGAAATTCTTGCAGTATAAAAAGTTAAGTGCTGTGCCTTCCTTTTTGCTTGCCCTTCATTCGCAACCCACACTCCCAGGTCAAGAAGAGCATTGGTAAAAATACAGCTACACAGGTACACAAGGACTTTGCTGGTAAGGCTGATTTTACTTAGGAAACTGATGTAACAGTCTTCAAAAAATGCATTACCTGACTAGATAGGACTTGCTGCCACCTTCATACCTTTGAGAAGATGGCTCAAAATTACTTCAGGAGGTCATGTGCAGAGTCAGATGCAGAGCTTGTACCTTACTACTGGGAGTTCAGTGTCAACCCCTTTGCTTCACCTGTTGTACAGATAAATACATTAGTTGCTTGTATTTATTGTATTGTTCTCTGACTAGGAGGCCAGACAACCATTCCTCACAGAGCTTCAGAAGCAGCACCTATATCTTTTGTGATTTAGCTACCTGTCAGACAGCAGAAGGCTGGCAAAAAGCCCCATCAATGAACAGTACATGGGATAGGGGAAGATTTTGAGTCCATTTTGAGTCCAATCTGCAATTGGTGAAAGTTCATTAAACTGCTGCCTGAGGGATAAGACATTTTTTATTGTTAAAAGACATGCTCACATTTCTTTCTTTAATGTAACATTTGAGTAACAAGTAGTTGAAACAAAAAAATCTATCAGTAGTAATTAAGTGATAATGAAACCACAGTGATTAAAACATTTAAGTTATTCAGAATTCAAATGTGTCTGGCTGTGAAGAGTTAGATGCTTTCAAAATCCCAAGCCTTAGCATGAGTACCAGCAATCTGCATAGAAAATTAAACATTTTCATTAACTTTTGATTTTTGTTCTCTAAGGACCATTAACGCCATGTATGTGGACAGTACGGGCTGGTGCCCACAATTTAAACAACTCAAGAGCTTTCTTGAATAATCTCAATTTATTCAATCTGTTCCCCTTTGGTTTGAACCCCAGGGGTAACAATAGCCTTCAGGGCCCCGCTGTTAAGCACTGACACAAAACATTGAAGCTTGAGATTGTCTCTTCCATATCTTTTAAATGTGTGAGCCTGACAAAGATCTTAATGGAGCAGGGATTTTGCATTTGCCACATTCTCCTGTCTGGAGAGGCAGATAATGCAGTAGTACAGCTTGAGCACCAGGCAGGGGTATAGCCGATTTCAGAGGAAACTGTAATAAATGAGGGCCTTAGCTTATCATTCCCCACAAGCTGTTGCATTTAGCTGCCGCCGTTCAGGTCCTAAGGTCTGTGAAAGCAAAACACTGCCATGATGACAGCCTGCCACTGTGTTCAGCAGCATAATATCACATCTACTGCAGTGATACATCTCCTGAACTGAACTCAGGAGCCCAGATACTGAGCTGCAGCCAAGTGGCACTTTTAGGCATCCAGTTGCTCAGGATTGGGCTAAAGACAGTCCGACAGCTGCCCTGAAGCAGACCTGTGAGGTCAGTCCAGCAGACCTAGCCTTGCCAGGAGGCCTTCCTACAGTCATGTCAGATAGTGGCAAATAGCGGTCAGCAATGAATGCTGGCACCCAGCTTAAGTAAAGTGGGCAGCCTCCCCATTTTTTGCTGTAATGAGGTGAGAGAGGCAGGCTCCTGAGGGTGTTTTGGAACAGGAACCTAACTAAATGCCCAAGGAGAAGCCTTTCTCTCCTCATTTAACATCAGAGAGTGCTAACATAGATTGGGCTGCTGACCTGACACCTTGGCTTGGTGAGCAAAGTTAAACTAACACCCCTTTAAAGAACTTGAGCAGGTCTGCAGAGCAACCCATTTCCCCACTCAAGTTTCAGAAATGCGTTTGGAAACATCTGGTTTCCTATACTCCAGCAAGACAACAAACCAGGGTTGAATTTCAGGGATTGTGTGCAAAAGGACACAAGACCAAGGCACTGAAAGTGAGTTTTAGATAGAATGCCAAGCATGTATGCAATACTGAAAGCTGCTTTTCCCCATCTCACTGTACTAATGCCCAAATCCACACCTGCATTTTATAGTCACTGTTTCATGTAATTACACTTTTACATAGGAGTGTAAATTGATACCTTACTGTGGAGCACTTCAGTAACCCTCCGTGTTTCTGTACACTATGTATCTCTAGATGGCTTTTCCCCTAGTGATAGTTTTGGATCCAGCCTGGTGGCAGTTTTGGATCTGATCTGGGGTTTTTGCTGCTCCCAGGGGACATTAGGGGAGGCAGTAGGGCTTGACTTAGAGTTTGTCATTCCATGCCCATAGCTTGGCCTCTGAAAATTAAAGACTGCAAAGCTGAGCTCCTCCCATCTCCTTTTTTAAACTCTCTTTTTCTGAATCCCACCCAGTAAGCTCAGCACTTTCTGAGAACTAAGATGTGTTAAATATCCTGTAGCACACAAAGCTTGCTTCAGTGATGATTGGTTTTGAAATCTTAGGTTGTCCAGACACCTGGAAGCAAATCCAATACATACTACTGATTAAAATACATTAATCCTAACATTAGGCAACACCTTTCAGTGATCCCAGAGCATCTACCCATCACTATGCCTATGCTTATAACAGCTCAGGGAGGCAGCTTAGTAGGTCAGACAGATCATGTGTAGTGCTATATAGTCCATGGAATAAGACAGTCTGAAAATATGTGGATGCAAGTTTACATGCAAAAAGGGAGGGACACCAGCGAAGACAAAAGCCATCAGAGAAGGTAAAAGAAGATAAAACTGTTACTCGTGTACATTTTATTTTACATTGTCCTGCTTTTTACTTCTCCCTGCTTTTCCATTTCACACTGTGAAAATTATGGCTCCTTACACCAGACTTCTAATGAATTACCTCCAGGATCCAAATTCGCAGCAATACCCAATACACAGTGCTGCTGAAGTTCACCTCCACAGTCCTGGCAGTCATTTAATACCAACATTACCCCTAGCGTAACTTAAATCTGCTCTAAATTAAGCTGGCTGACTGAGTTTGGGAAAAAATTAATTCCCTACAGTAGAAAGAACCAAAATATTGCTGCTGGCCAAGCCACCCACATACCCTTTTTTCAAAGTAAATGTTTTCACTGATGTCTTCTCTGAAGTGACCAAGCAACTGTTTGTTTAAATTTCCTAACTGTGTTTCCCTTGGGAGCACCATAGCACCCTCTGTTGTACATAGCTGCCTTTTGCACTAGGACATAATTCACCCCATGCATTCACTCCATTCTCTCCTGAACATGCTGCAGGCCAACCATCATGTTGAGACACAGCATTGACAGGTAGCTTTGCACCTTTGGGCACTGCAAGCTGGGGTCACTTCCTTACGCATGGACACAGTGATATTTCCTGCTGTCCTTACATGTACAAGAAAAAGAAAGTTTTCCATTCTTGATCTTTTTGTTTCAACAAATGTGTGTATCTGTCTTAAAATGGTCTAAAGGAGTGGAGGTCATGTCCTTTATAAGACTTGAACCAAACCAAAGTTGCAATCTTTGTAACTTCTGCCTGCCTTTTTTTTTCTATTTTATTTTTGACAGTCCAGGGATGTGAGTATTCATCTTTCTTATGCTTCCACAGTTCCCCTTAGATTGGCAGCTCTTCTATCTTTGCTTTAAAGGTCAGTGTTTAAATCATTCTCTCTTAGGTATTTCTTCCTATAGAGGTTAATTAAAAAGAACAAAGGGCCAGATACTCTACTGACTTCTGTTTTGCACAGTCATTTGCAGACCTAGATCCATTAGCAGCCCAACACAGTGATTCACAGCTCTTTGACCACCCTCCAGTATGGACTACTAGGCTGTATGAATATGGAGTAGGATGGAGAAGACAACTACCAAAGCAGTGCTTAAATATTTCAAGATTGATGCAAAGGTTTTGGCAGGCAGCCTGGTCACTGAAACAGTTCAGAGGAAGAAGGCATATGAGCTCAGCAGTGGATTTCAACTTTTGGGATTCTTAGCTGTTGTAAATACATTTCACTGAGGAAAGGAGCTGTGGCTATAAACTGTCCCTCCACAATAATACAACCTACCTCTTATAAATCTGCTGTTAAATTTACTGGGCAGAGCAAGAAAACACTACCCACTCTGAATCACTCATTTTATATCAGTACTCGCATGTCATGGTAGTAAGTGTAAATGGCCATACAGCTGAGTGGCAATAGAGGATCAAAATACAGCCCGTTTCACCCTCTCAAATTAATTTGGTTTTGCTTGTGTGATTTCTCTGTCATTCTTCCAGATCTCCAGTCATCCATAGACCTTGAGGTTAAAGAAGACATGAATTTTAAATGCAAGATGCACATAGAAAAAAGACTACTATAAATTCTTTAGATATACTTTAAAGAATGAAAATAAAGAAGGCACAGGCATGGGCTGGACAATATTTTTCAACAGACTGCCTTTCCTGGAAAACTGCATTTTCAACTAAATTAAATATTTCCACAGTCAAAAGCCTGAAAACCAAAATATTTTGCTTTGAAAATGCTTCCTGATATCTCAAGCATATTGTAGTTCAGTTAGCCCATATCTTCATTTTTCCTATTTAACTGTGATGCACTGTATATCTCAGCTTCAGTGAAGTGAAAATCACCCTGGAAGCTTTAGACTGGCCATGGAATTTGGTTTAGAGAAGGCAAAGAAGAGGAAGTACCCAGGAACACAGCACCCAAGCATTCTGACACAGTTTTCAAATAGAAATGAAAAAAATACATTAAAACCACAAAGGTCTAGGACCTGAGTGTTTACTTGCTCTTGTGGGTTACTGTTTTCCCAATTGCCTTGGAACCACTATGTGTTCCTCGGTAGTGCTCTTTAGAAAGCAGGGAAGGAGGAACTTCAATCAGTAAAAGCACATTTAACCATCTTCATGAGTGAGCAATGAACAGCATTTGAAGTACAGACATGGTTCTATTCTCAGCATTGTTCTCACTGACTCATCACTTTACGCCTGTTATAAAGCTCAGGGAATTTCTCAAAGGGGTAATGTGAGGCTTGGTTAATTTTATAAACTGCTTTATGGCCACTATTACCTAGATGTTACAGAAATTGACCGTAAAAGAGCTCAACCTTGAATGAAAGGTGAGGTAGAAGCATAAAATATGAGTGTTACAAGAGGAAAGAACATTTATAAAACGAATCTTATAATCACATCTGCCACCATACACTTATTCACATTCTTCATTTCTCTGGGTCAGATTCTGTATGTCTTACGTCTGCTGAATAGTAAATACAGCTACACTGGGAAGCTTGACTTCCTGAGAAAGCTGAAGCCCACTGTGAGGGTGGGACAAACTTGTTTGTCATGATGAAAGAGCACCTTATTTTCTCTGACAGCAAGAATTATTCTAGAGTGGAGTAGAGGCCTGATCCCAGGTGAATATAACCAGATTTCAGCAGAATAAGGTACCAAGAACACTTTCAAAACCAGGATCAAATACCAAATGAAAAATAAAATGGAATCACTAATACCACCTCATTTTTCATTATTTAAAAATTTTTGGCACCTGCAAGAAGAGACAGAACTGGCAACGTTGCCACACTTGTGGTTTCTGGGGAAATACAGAACCATGGTTTCCAGATAAAATTACTGTTTGTGAAGTCTGATATATTTTAAAGCTCCTTGTAACAAGTCATTGCATAATTCAAATGGCTTCTACACTACAAACATCTAACATATTTATGCGGGCAGGACTGCCAGTGCATTTTTGTTAAAAGAAGCTTGGAGGTCTGCTACAAATAATCTCCAAAGAGTAACTCTAATTAGCGGCTAAAGTTGGCATATTTCCTGCTATCTGAAATTAGATCAGAGAGTTAGGCTGAGATGAAAAAGCCTTATTAACTCCCTAGGCTTCCAGTTCCTGTTTATTGGTGGAAATTAATGTTTTGAACTTTATCAGCTATTATCTAAAGAAGTCTGGAGTCAGTGGTAACAGAGCGATTTGTGAGAGGCTTTGCTGCCAGTGGCTTCTGTTGAAGTACCATAGGCACTCTACATAAATATTCACAGGGAAACTTTATTTAATGGTTACATGCAGCTGAACAGTAGTCAGGAAAGATGGTCGAGTGGCCAGCATGCTAGCCTGGCAATTACAAGAAGTGGGAGAGGTTCCTTGCTCCAAGGTACTATTTAATCATTTCTGCATGACCTAGAAAAAGTCACTCTTTGAGGGAGAGTGAAAGTGAGGGAGATTCACAAAAGGTTGGCTATAGTTAAGCAAATCTTTGTTTTTCCTATAGCTTGTGGAAACTGACAGGCTCCTCCAGACAAAGGAGCTCAGTTTTTTAGTATTCAGTGACTACAGTTAGCCTTTGTGTAGACCTCCATTTGTTTTCAAGTGTTCATCTGTATAACAGAAATCACACTGCTCCACCTCATGGGAACATTAGACAAACGAATACTTTCCTCTTCTTGGTCCTCAAGAGACCTTGACCCACCCTGGACAGGCACATCAGAAGCAAATACCATAGCCCTCTCCCCGCATGTCTCTGCAGCTTCTCTAGGGCCTAGGGCTTGTCAGTTTGACTTTCACTCAACTTCAGCAGCAATGAGGTTTGCCATGGTTGCATATTCTTCCCCTTTTTTAGCTCTGCACAACTTGGAAAATATTAAAATGCATCACCTCCTTTTAAAAATCAGGACAGGGACGGGACAGGTAGACAGGCAGTAGAAAGGAAGGCACAAGAAACCATCCTCTTGGGAAATATATTTCAACTTCAGTTCTTTGAATTCCTAAACAGGGAGGAGATTTGTCAAGTTGTATTTTGCTCAAGCAAGCACATAGGAAGGGAGGCAATTTTTACATCCTGGTCCTAAGCAGGGAAAAACAACGTAATTCTAGACTTCTCATGTAGACAAAGGAGGAAACATGTTATTAGGCCAGGCTACCCTTGTTTAGGCAGAACCATCAAAAATTTAGGCTTAATTTTAGTTCTGGTAAACAGCCTGAGCAGACAAATCAATGTCCTAAGCTCTTGGTAGCTACAGAGAAAACAGTATAGTAAGGCTTGTGTTTCCAAAGAAAACTGTGGTTTTAAAGCAATCATTATCCCATCAGACACAGTAGAAATTTTCTGCAGAATCCATCTACCACAACAGAAAGATGTACAATTTAATCAAATCTGCAATGGAAACTGAATCTTCACAGACAGAATGCCAGTGTATCTTCACCCTTTCCTCCACACCACACACAGACCCTTGCATTTATGATTTGAGATCACTCTTCTGCACCTTTCATTTCTAGCATGAATGGTTTTTAACACTATCTCTCTAGTTTTATTCCTTAAGAGGACAGACAGGATCTGAATAAAAAGACTTAAAGGGAAAGAGGAAGAATTTACCTCTTTAGGCCTGTCATCACAGCAAAGTCAACATAACTGAACCGTTGCCTCAGGAATGGATCCCATCCAAACAAACAGCCTTTCTCCTAAAGTCTGACGATGTTCCAAGGCCAAGCTGATGGCAGCAAAGAAGCCAGGGGTCAAAATTCAAGTGCTGCCAATACAAACACCATACAGGAAGGAATACAGGCAACACCTAGTTGCTTATTACCCTAGCTGTAGTATCATCCTGAAGGTTTGTGCCCAAGAAATTTAAGCAAGTTCTCTCAGTATCTTCCAGCAAACTATAGCCTACTGCGGCAGGAGAAGCACCAGCTGCATCTCTGAACTCTCAGGACTAAATACAGATATGTTCAGGGTGAACAAGGCCACTGGGCTGGGGTTCCAGGGCAGAAGTCTGCAGAAGCAGTCTCATTTCTGTCACCATAACATTAGATGACAAAATCAAAGCTGCTTTACATCCCCAACAGAGCAATGAGTAAATCAAATGAGCCTTCAGCAACTAAACTACAGTAAGAATTTTTCTCGCAGACTGCAGCAGTTTGCAGAAATATGTTTGCACATTTACTATGAATTTCATGTGTCCCTGTAAGTGCTATCCGAACCCTGTATTCTTGGGGAGTTATATCTTCCATTTGGTAGGAAGACATAGACATTGGTAATGTTGTCCAGAAATGTGAGCTGAAGCAATCAAGAATCCCTCACTTGCACCGCTGAAGGAATCAATGGGCCATCAGCCAAGAGAACTGTGCCTGGCTTTGGACATGCTCTGCAAAAGCACACCAAGGGTGAGGGCTTAAATATTTAAGCTGAGATAATATCTGTTAAAACAGCTGGTCTCCACTGGACCAAACAGTGACAAAGGTGGTTTGACAAAGGGTAATTCTTCAGCCAAAAGGAGTCCATTTATTACCAGAGGGTAACATGGAGAGACTTCGTCTTCCCTGGGAATTCAAATCAACCTAGGGACAAGGCCAGGTCTGATGCTTAATATAGATCTGTCATATTTTACATTTCAATTGTGTGGGTGTTTCTTTTGCTAAGCCTGTTCCCTTAGTGTACTATCCTGTTGCCCCCAACAGGTGTAACCAGGTGAAACCCACCAGCAAACTGTGGACATTTTGGGAGGTCCAAGAAGCAACCTCTGAAGTTGTATGAAGGCCTGCAGGATTCAATGCCATGGGGATGTGCAATAAGGACACATAGAACTGTTAAAAAAGATGTATCTTCATGTAGACAGAGGGAAATTAATGCCTATGTGATAATGTACTTTGAAGTAATCATAACAGTCTGGAGAACACTAAAAGAGAAGGATGAGACCTGTTTTTAACACGGATATCATATACTTTTACTAAAGGACATGTTACTATTCTGAACCAGTTTTCCAGCTGCAGTTAAGAAGCTTTGGCTTCAGATCCATTTGGGACAACACAAAGCAGGTCTTTATGGTTCCTCCACCCTAGAAATGGCTCCACTTTGGTCTGCACCCCACTACGTGCAGTAGCCCCAAGGGAATCTTCAGCTTACTGGACATTCTTGTTATTTGACCTCTAACATTTGGTAGAGTGGCATAGAGGATATGTGACATCTTAAAGAAGCTGAAGCCTAGTATTTCCAGAACCAGGACCAGGGCAAATGAAACATGCTATCCTGTGCTCTCTGCGCTGAGAAGGCTGCTCTACACTATCTCAAGATCTTTTCCTTTGTTGACCCTTTCTGGTGTCCTTGACAAAAAATCAGAGGCAGCATGTCTACACCTTGAGCACAGAGAAAGTTCACAACAGCTTGTGGGCATTGCATGCTCCATGTCCTGCCCATATGCGCACAGCCTGTGCAAGCATGCCCGCAGATGAGCTAATACACACTCAGGCACCTGCTCTCTTGGGTGTGCTCCAGTGGTTCTTGTGCTGAACTGTATCAGTGAGGCTAGTCTTGAGAACTTTGAGCTGCCCTAAAATACAGCATGGACACAGCAAGTGTGTTAGCAGTTCCTAAACTTCCCAATGACAAACCTGCTGGATTCTCCAACCTAAAATGCATAGTACCAAACAAAGACAACATGAATGAGTGTCAAAGAGCCCCTTTAGCGATCAGTCACTGCTTCTTTGTTCACACCACAGTAGCAAGGAAAAGGTTTCCATTAGTATATTAAGCTAAATGAAATGTTAATTCTGTGTTATAAATGGTTAGCTTTTCCTCATCTGCTTTATAGAGGAAAGTTTTGTGCAGGGTTGTTGTTGTAATGTATATGCTGTTATTTGCTAGAGAAGGTAGCATAAGGAAGTATACCTTATCTATGGAGCAGAAGTGGCAGAGTCTCATGGTGGTTTTAAAGGAACTTTCTTCCCTGCCTCTGGCAGCTGCATTAAGTATCCCTGAACCTGACTCATGCCTGGAGTTTACTTTAAAAAAGGTAGCACAGGTCAGAATCTACATCTACTGGATTTAGAGTCCAGTAAAAGCACAAATTGGGAAATTTTGCTAAAAATGCAACAAAATAGTATGACAGATTTCAAGCCCAGTAGGTCCCTCTGCATGTCACCATCTTAAGCCACAGTCAGTACTATTTCAACTGAGTGACTGTTGCTTTAAGCATACAGGGTGTTATCTACAATTTTCTGATTCTCCTATTGTTGAAGAGGAAGCACAGTGCATGTATCAACATGCTTGGTCATCCTCCACCAATCCTTACAGTAATTTCAGAGCTCTCTTGTAGTGCTGTGCCAACACATTATTCTGTACAACACACACACACAAAAAAAAAGCTAACCCCAAGTTATTATAGACTGTGCTGAACAAAAAATTGGAATACTTGAGACAATTTGAAGGAATGTTAGGATTCTAGAAGAATGTTGAAGTTATTTCCTAAAACACTCAAGACTTAGGATGCAAGAGGAAGAAGAGATAGGGGAGCCCAAAACTACGTGATTTTATAGAAGGTGTGCATGAGAAATCACACGTTTGGTTATGGAAAGCTGTCCATTTTTCTCTTTACAAATATTCGTGGCCATGTTTTGGAGAGCACTGAGGAGTCACTAGAGACCAAGATAAATGGTGGAGCTAGAGAGATGGTATCACCAGCACCAGCGTTGGTGTAGAAAGCTGCACAGTCACAGGCTGATACAAGTGGCACACTGGATTATTTTTTTAAATTTAGTTATAAAAAATGGCAACAGTGTTGTCTGTTCATAAAAGCATTTCCCTATGTTTCAGCATAGTGTACAAATTAATAAAAGGTGAATTATCTCCTGTGGATCTCAGTTTCTTGCAAAAGACTTATAAGAATCATCTCTGACTGTAATGCAGATAAAGTTCCGAGTTTATTTTTTAAATCCTGTATACATCTGAAGAAAGGCATTGCCAAAAGAATTTTCCATTTTTGTGCACTAAATATTTTGACCATTCTCAAAATGGTCAGCAGATCTCAAAATGCTCAAGCTTAACAGCAAATCCAAGGTCAAGATCAACGCACACAAATTCCACAGAGCAACACAAGCAGAAATTATGAAGTGTACCTTGTAACTGCTGGAGGTCAGGTCTGAAAGAAGCATTTGCATTTAGCAAGAGGTGTTTCCTCTAGCACTGACTACAGAAAGGTTTGCTAGAGCAGAATTTTGCATGTTATTTTCATGACAGAATACTTGTATCAACCTCATCATTCAGTACCACTTTACATCACACATTTTTAACTATGCTCTTTACATCCTGGACAGTCACAGTAACTGATACGTTTTATGGATTTTCAGTATAAAAGTGATACCAGGTACCAACATGGCCCAGCACAAAAAAGTGCAAGGGAAAAGCCTGATGCTTTCTCTGTGGTTCAATACCACTAAGACTAGAGCAACAGTTGGATTTATGGCTGTTGACCCTAGTCGTTCTTCTATGCCTGTATGCATGTATCCTAAGAAAGCACAACAGTGACCTTTCCAATGTCAATGTAAAGCTTGTGGAATGCAGTTAACTGACTGGTTTGGCTAGATGTTGGAACAACTCCATCACCTTCTTTGCTTCACTTCTACAACAGTTCTGACAAAATGGTCTTCAAGTCATCTGTGTTTTACTATTGATGCTCAGTAAAGAAAAAAAAAAATCACAAACATAGAGTGAGACTTACCCAAGACAACCTGAGGTATCCTCTCCAACTGACAGATCTCCTTCTTGAAAGGTAAAATCTATGTATTAACCTTATCCCAAAAGAGCAATGTAGGATTCTCAGTTTAGAGTTTACTACTGTAATGGCTGTCAGAACAAATCAGACCAGGTCATCTCAGTCAATGAGGTCTCAAAGTAGCTTGTCAGTACATTTCAGAGAAAATAGCAAGCAAAGAGGATGCTGATAAATATCTTTTGACCCCTAAGAACCCTAACCTTGACTAAAACCAGTTGTATCTGAGTTCAAGGATCCACTGTTGCAGCTGAATATCCTTTCTCTCTGCTAGTGCAAATGTTAGAAGAGTAAGTATTAAGAGCTATTAGTGGCTCTGACCAACTGCACGGGTGCTTCTAGTGGGAAAATCCCTGCTTTCGCAGGAATGCCTACTTTTGTTTCTGCTCTGTGCCACTAGTGTCACATAAGACAAATAGAAAAGGGCCCAAAGACTGGACTGAGTCTTGCAAACTGCCAGAGTACTTAAATGCACTGCGACATCTGCACTTTTCCTAGATCAAACCTCACCAATATTACAGAATCTGCTGCTGGAATTGACTGAAAAGCACAGCTGAAGAAGCCAGACCAGAACTCCAGATCACACTCCCAGATCGGCATGTTGGCTCAGCATTTTGACAGCAGTGCAGAAAACCAGTGACTAAAAGAAATGCAGATGGTATATAGCTGGAGTACTGCTATCAAGTTCTAACCTATAGCCCTTTTAATGTGCCAATCAGGAACCACCATGCCCCCACAGTACTCAATAATAATTTATTCTTTATACTACCACAAGTCACATTCTGTTCCTTAAAAACTTTTGTTCAAGGACTCCACAACCAGTCCAGCTAGGCAAATGCTCATTTCATTGTAGCTAGTAAATAGAGGGCTCATTCAGCTCTCCTTAAAACTGGAAGCGGAACAAGATTTTGCCATCAGAAAGACGAAGGGATAGGACAAGCAATGGTCTGGCCTGCAGTGCGAAAAGGAGGGTAAGGAGCATGCACAGCCAGAGAACCAGGCTGAGCATCTTGGAGAGTGATGCTGGCAATTTCTCATGTAGATAAAGATTAAAAAGTTTTCAACTGTGGTGGATTAACCCTGGCCAGAAGCCAAGCACCCAGACAGCCTCGAACTCACCCCACCTTGCTCTTTGGGATGGGGGAGAAAATAGGAAGAGCAAAAGCCAGAAAACTCATGAGTTGAGATAAAGACAGTTTAATAGCTGAAGGGAAGAAGAAATAAAGAAGCGACGCAAAGGCAATCACTCACCAACTCCCAGAAGCAGACTGATGCCCAGCCAGGCTCTGAGCAATGGAAGAAAAATCCCTCATCTTCTTGTTTTACTCAGCTTTTATTGCTGAGCATGATGTTATATGGTATGGGATATCCCTTTGGTCAATCCAGGTCAGCTGTCCTGCTGTGTCCTCTCCTAACCCCCCACCTACTCACTGGCAGAGGGGTTAGAGTGGGAAAAAGAAAGCTGTGATACTATGCAAACACTGTTCAGCAATAGCCAAAACACTGGTGGGTTATCAACACTGTTTTAGACACAAATCCTAAACACAGCACCATATAGGCTGCTGTGAAGGAAGTTATCTCCTGCCCAGACACATCCAATACATTAACTTAGGCAAAAAAAAAAAACCAAAAAAACAACACCCCAACATTCCTCTTAACTTTTAGCTTGAATTAAAGGAAGAAATGTGATGTCTTCCATAGTAAGACAGTGACTAAAGTTGTGTCCCAAGCAAATAGGCAATTTGGGAGTGATATTACCATACAATTTATCAGACGGTTGGCAGAGCATATTGAAGTGCTAATTCATCATTTCCTAATGGCATTAAGAAATCATAACTTTACTTAAGAAAGATAGGCTTTATGGTTACCAACAAAAGTTTGAGCTTGGGATCAGAGAGAAGTATGCTGTATGTAACTGATTCAGAAAGTCTGAAACTGTGCCCTCAAGAAAAAAGTCACTCAGTCTAACTGGGACACAATCAAGGACTGTCAGTGTATTCCTAAACAATGTAATTTTTATGTATGGCTATGTAAAATATCTAGAATGTAAGAAGTCTGGTTTGGCATTCAGACCTCTGGATTATGCCTCTTCCGAGACAAGTATCGCTTGCCAGTAAGAACAGTCACTTCATATCTGTTACTATGATAAAGTGCACAGCATTTTACCGTGGAAGTTGCTCTTTGGTGTTTTACACCAATTGGTGCTAATTAACCAAATTGCTTAAAAAAACAATATAAAAACTGCTAAAATAAAGTACTTATGATTGTGGAATTACTGCTCTTCAGACCAAGAATCAGGATTCTTAAAAAGGGAAGAAGGGTGTCTCATAAAATACTGGTGACTGTAGTTAACCAAAGGTGGGGGAACTCATTAAATAATGGGATTCTGTTCCATCAGGCAGGATAATTAAAAGTGCAGACAAGGAGCTCGTGTTCTGTAGATTGCTCAGTGGTGCAAGATCACAGCTACAGGTGGAGGGTGAAGAAATATAAAATTTCTTTATATATATAATGAGGTATATAATTCCCGTGTGATACATATCTTAAAATCATCAGAGGACCAGGAAGATGAGACCAGACACCACAAAACCAAACTTGACAAACCACTAGTAGATGGTAAATGAAGGACTTTTTGATAGGAAGGATCTGACAGTAAAAACAACCTTTCTGTTCTAGCACAGCCAGCTCAGGGCAACACAAAAACATCATTACAGCTACCTGGAAGGAAGATATTATGGTCCCTTCTACATCACATGGGGACACCTCAGGTATCCAGTTTTCTAATCTCATTTCTGTTACAGTTTTACAGAGTAACCTTTGCCAAATGATCACAGAGCAAAATCAAAGTTACAAAGCCCTTCCCAGCTTATCTGGGGGATTCTGCAATCTGCAAAAATTTGTAACTCACAAAAGCCTTTAAATACTTTAAATTCTTCCCCAGCGTGAGTGAGCCTTTTCATGGTGGCAGCTCTTGTCCGTCTCCTGAGCAGGAGGTTGAAAGATAATATCAACATGCCTACTCGTGACACAACATTTTATAATACAGTCCATTGCTCTGCTTGATACTGGGGTAAGATTCACTGAAGGAACTTGAGGCCTGTATTATGTCCAGAATAATTTTGAGAATATTCCAATCTTTTCTGTGCATGACATATAATAGGCATCCTCAGGGACATGCCATAAATCCTGGGTAGATACAGTGGAGACACTGGGAAAACTGCAGGTGCAGCTGTTTTTCTAGAAGTGATGATGACATTGATAGGAAAGGAGGAGCCTAATTCAATTCTCTGCCTGTGGGCTTGCAAGTATGTTCTTTCACCTACTCCCACCCCAGCAACACAGGCTCCAAGCCTGTTTGTAGGAAACAAAGTTTCACTTCCCATGTATGCAATATTGCAAATGGAGCATTAGTTCATAGAATCATAGAATGGTTTGGGTTGGAAAGAACCTTAAAGATCATATAGTTCCAAACCCCCTGCAATGGGTAGGGGCACCTTCCACTAGACCAGGTTGCTCAAAGGCCCATCTGACCTGGCCTCGAACACTACCAGGGATGGAGCAGCCATAGCTGCTCTGGGCAACCTGTGCCAGGACCTCATCACCTTCTCAGGGAAGAATTTCTTCCTTACACGTAATCTAAATCTCCCCACTTTCAGTTTAAAGCCATTCCCCCTTGTCCTGTCACTACATGGCCTTGTAAAAAGTCCCTCTCCAGATTTCTTGTAGGCCCTTTTTAGGTACTGGAAGGCTGACATAAGGTTTCCCTTGGAGCCTTCTCTTTTCCAGACTGAAAAAGCCCAACTCTCTCAGCCTGTCTTCATAGGAGAGGGGATCCACCTTCTGATCATCTTCATGGCCATCCACTGGACTTGCTCCAACAAATCCACATCCTTCTTATGCTGGGAACACCAGAGCTGAACGCAGTACTCCAGGTGGGATCTCATGAGAGTGGAGTAGAGGGGGAGAATCACCTCCTTTGACCTGCTGGTTTCCTCAATCTTAAACTTAACAGGTATTACAAATGTTAAGAAATACATTTTTAAGTTGAATGAAAGTATCAAAGCATTTTTCAGTGCTTTATTCAAAGACAAAGATGAAGGAAAAACCTTGGAAATGGAAGCAGGGCATCCCACTAGCTCAACTGAATAAAAGATCAAAAGGGGAAAAGCTGTGTGAAATAATTCTCCACCTAGAACTCAATCTGCATTCAAACTTAATTTACGAATGAATGAGTGATGGAGATCAGCTTAAGGGAAGTGAGTTCCGATCACCATCATTATTATTATATGAGAAAGTACAATCACGGCAGTCAAAATACTCACTAAAAATGTCACCTTCAGCCCAATTCTGCCTTTACAGTAATTTTATGTTTATGCCATTTCAGTTTGTGAAAGATGCATTGATTTTCATGACCATCTACAAAGAAAACAAAATTTTATTTGAAGGACATGCTTGCATTTTAAGATAGAGGTAAACCACTGCTGATCCAGCAGAGGAGGGAACTGATTTGCTCCTGCAAATGTATTCAAACAAAGGGAACTCTTTCTTTGTCTACTCTCTATTCTATTATTAGATCAAAAAATGCTATGCTTAGTTTCTCGCAAACGCATAAACATATACAAATAATATTTTAATGGTAACTAATCTATTTATTATTACAGAGCTAAAAAGTTCCTGGAAATAGGTATGAGGCTGTGAACCCAGGGAGGTTAAAGCATAATATAAAATGCAGGTGAATGATACAAAAAATTTAATGCAAGTGAAGCTTTGATAACAATAAAGTCAAGCCTGCCATAACTGGTAACAAACACATACCAGAACAGAACAAGTCCCACATATGAGGCAGCATTTCTCAGTGAAAACTGAACCCCTGGTCCCTGAAACCAGAACACATGGCAAGTCAACTAGTGAAATGACTGGAAGTTCTATCAGCATTGTCATTAAGTACAGGCCAAAACAATTTTTTTTTTTTTTATTTTCTTGTAATTCTAAAGCATGTGGTACCTAGTTCTTAACAAAAATGACACACTTTGAGTTGCTTACATTGCTGCATCAGACCTAGCTGACACCTGCCTAGGTGTTCAAAAAACTCGTTTGCCTTTCCATTTACATGTCAACACTGCAACTGATGTAATGAAACAGTATAATTTACAAATGCAGAGATACTGGAAAACTCATTCCTGCAGACTGCACAATGTATTCACTATTTATTATGAGTATTGCTCAGAAAGCATTCACGACTGGTCCCAGTAACTCGCATCATGTGCTCATTGCAGCCACCAAGCCATCTGCTTCCTGACCGAATGACTCCCAGGCCAAAAGCAGCCCTCCCCATGTTCTGATTCAAACATATAAATATTCACACCAGCATTCACAGATGGATATATGTTGGCAGGAGTATCTATAACACTTCCCTTCCTGAGAACTAAAGCTTTTTAGGAAATAAATCTGTGGTGGTAAGGGAAAAGAGGTCAGGCATTCTGTAAAGTATGTGGATGGATATTTGGAAACCTTTCTTAAATGATGCTTGCCTACCTTTAATCACAGCCGTTCCACCTAAAAGAGAAAAAAATACTCACAGCAAAATCTTATCCCTATCATATGCCTTTCCATCACATCTGTCACTCCCAAGACTTTTCCACCTAATAATTCTCAAACCAATCCTCAAACAAATCATAAAGCCTAAACAAACAGAACAAGTTAATCTATTTAAATTTAAAAGGCTGTAATGCCAGAAGAGGCTTGTGCTGATAAGACCATACTGATGTTAAAAGTTAAGGCCACTCAAGGCCCCCAAGCCCAGAGCCTGTTTATTTGTAGCAGTTATTGTGTTTCACATCACATTTGGTTCTTCCTTCATTTGCGTGTCAAATGCCTTTGATGAAAGAGGTAATTAAACATTTCCAAGGCTATTTACAGTTAGTATTATGGTTTTAATGAAAATTAATAACGCAGTAACGAAACTCAACTGTCTGATTACCCACACACACACTATTTTCTCCTTTTTTTTTTTTCTTCTTGTAAGTGAAAAACAAAACTGGGAGGGGATCTAGCTTCAGCTTTGCCCTTGAAAATCAGGTAATGTTTTACAGTATGTTTTGAATTCAGTTCACACTCACAGCACACATGCATACAGCTGTCATCTCACTTTGATAGTGAAAGCAGACTAAGATTAGAGCAGCAAATGCCCATGACCTTGAGAATTATCACTACTGATATAACAAGCAGCTTATTGGTGTGTAGGCACATACAGGAAGTCAAACCATTTGAGTCTGATCCTCACAGCTATTGTTGCATCTCCTGGAAGACTTGAGAAAGACTATTTTTAAAACTGTATGGCTTCAGGGTCAAAATATTCTTGCTTGAAACTCTTTCCAACTAATGGGTCTCCTCTCTTGCAAGTACTTAGTGACTTTCCTGGTTTTCTGCTACATAGAAAGGACTCAGAAATGACAATGATAGCCACATAAAACCATAAACAGATGTACAATACTGAGCATGGTGGTTCACATATACTGTAAAATAAATGGAAGTCTCAATTCTCAGGCAAGTCTGTACTCGGCCACTCTAGTAGCTAGTATAGCAGAAATTCAAGGAAGCCCTTTTGAAAGCTTTATTCCTTCCTTTCAACTCCAATTCTATGTGCTTGGGGCCAAAGAATATTAAAAAAATTAAGTCTTATCAAGTAAAAATACTCTTGCATTCTAGGAAGAACACAGTGAAGGGAAAAGAAGACATACATCCACAGGAGGCACAGGGGTATATTTAGCCAAAGTTCATGATACGTCTTAGTTTTCTCTAAACCTCAGCTTCTCCTGGATTTGTTTGTTTATTAACAGCCTCACACCCAGCTGTTAAACAGGTAGAGAATATCCTTAAAATATGAAGCAAACTACATAACCGTAGCTCTTCCAGTTTTCTCACAGCATTGCATATTTAATGTTCCTCTTTAGGCTGCAGATCCTGAGAGGATAGGGGAATGATAACACAAGATTTTCCATTTTCGTTAGAAATACTTTCTTTTTATCATCCACAGTTGTAGAGAAAATGCATTCACAAATGTATTTCAAAAGCATTCTACAGGCTGCGAAACTGGGGAGGAAGGGAATCCAAAGCGTATTACTGTAAATAAACCTAAGGTATGGGGCTGGGAGGGGAGAAATAAGAATTCTTACTGTGTCAGAAGTAATGAAGCTAGCAGTATGACCTGACTTTGAAGACCACCTACAAATAACAACCTACTGCTGCTTCAGATGCTAAGTATACTTCAGGTGGTGACACTGCGTATGATGCCAGTCCTGGGCAGAAAAGAGAGGGTTGCTCCCATGAGCAAGGTTTATATCAGGCATTGTTTGTATCATTCAAACTACCTGTACATCATTCGCAGTGGTTCAGACTGCCAAAGGTGGCACAGAAAGCTAAAATTTAAAACTGCAAGCCTTTTAAGCTATACAGCAGGGTTACAGCAAGGTATAATCCGTTCTCTTTGGAAAGGGAACTCAACTTTCATAAGCCTGGGGAGCCAATAAGGCAAAAGTGTTTCAAATAGATATTACAGAAAAAAGGACAGAGATAGCTTGGGAGAGAGGCAAAGAAGGGACAGATGGTTGTAAAGGGCAAAGCTAGTCTCTCTCTATACAGAGGTGTTATTTGCTAGCAATAGCTTTATTAGTGGCACTAGCAATCTCTCTTTGAACATAATAGAGTATTTTTGCCACAATTTCCCACTCTCTCTGCCTTAGCTGTGTCAGGGAAGCAACAGTGACTGCTATGCTAAATTTGGGTGTCACACTGACATGCTTGGCACAGGATGAAATGTCTGCGCTGGAAGCTGCAAGTGGAGCTGTGTTCACATCACCAGTTCCCAGCTGATGAAGCACACTAAGGCTGTGGGCAAGGCATCAAATCAAGCTGAACATGCTCTGCTGGGCTTGTTAGTCCCAGCAGTAGCACTGGCCAGGGCCAGCAGCAAAGTGGGAGAAAAAGCACTGGCAGCATCATGGAGGCCATGGAGTAAGGCATGTGGAGGGGAAGGACCAGGGGAGATAAGCAGGCAGCAGTAGTTTAAGACAACATAAGGGGGACACTGGCTTGAAGAGGGCAAACCTGAACAGAGCAGAAGGTTGTGGCAGCCACAACTGTGAGTATTATTCTGAAAGCTCTGGGAAACAGCGGTCTATTCATTTATCCCCTTAGTTGCTATCACTGGCAGAGCTGAACCAAGGGTAGCAACAGTGAGGAGTTTAGGCAGAAGTTTCCCAGCCTGAACAGCCCATGGTTCTATTATGTCTCTCTATAATGAAGTGTTTCACTGATGCCAAGACAGTTCAAAGAGCAGATACTCTGAAAATGGTATTCTCAGCTGCATTTTTCAGCACACCGCCTCACGAGCTCACAATTAGTTATGTTGGCAGCCAACATTACATTGCACCTAGTGAGACACATACAGTAACTGAATGTGACATGCCACCACAATGACAGATCAAACTAGGACATTTCAGAAGACAAAGTGCTCCAATACGAGAGGCTTAAAAAGGCACTAAAGAATTTATGGAGAATGAAATGTAACTTCAGGGAGGGTGATGCAATTATCAGCCTCACCGAAAGCAAACACAGAGCCAAATGGCAGGATCGTATAACCCCGTGCTACTGACAGCCTTGCTGGGAGTCCCAGTACCTTCATCTTCTCAACTGGCTCTGAGCTGATGTGATCACATTAGTACCATCAGACAAAAGAAAAAAATAAAAATAAAAATTCAAAGAAGAAATTTTAAAACTTTTTAAAGTGTTTGAACAATGAGAGGTTTAAACTAAGAATGATTTTTAAATGCAAGTAGTAAATAGGAGCTGGCAGAAGATTTTTATCAGAACTTTCTTTTTACTTTTCAGTATAGATATATTTTTTAAAGATATTTGGTTTCCTTTAAATATCTCCAAATTTTCACAAGGGGGGGGGGGGGGAAGGTATTTTAGAAGAAAAAAAAAAGTGTTTTCTACAAAGTCTTTGCTTCCCTCCAAAAATCCCCACCAGTGTTTTCAGCAAAAGTTCAAATATACTTTATGGATTAAATACAACTCTCCACTCTGTTCCCCACCACCACACACTGCCTTACTTCAAGTTGCCCTCTTACTAAAAGGACTAAGATTCTGATTCAGTGATGGCTGACTTGACTCTAATGACAGCTGAAAGCACTCAGTTCTCTATGGAAATTAGTCAATGTTTCACAGTGTAAGTCCTTAAGATGTGGAGTGCAGTGGTGCCTTTATTCCAGCTTGCTACCTGCAGGCAGGCAGATGTATGGCTACCAGCATTGGGTAACTTGTTCATTTTCTGCATGAGGAGCAATGGCATTACGGAGGCTCTGGCAGGAACTGGGCAATGGGGCAGTTTTTTTTATGCAAGACTGATCCGGTAGAGCTCAGCCACCAAGTGAAGCAAACCCCTGCCCGCCTCCTTGGCTCTGTGCTGGCAAATGCAGCCCGTGCTTTTGGCATACGTAAATGTTTGCCTGCAACTCAGCAGAAACAGCTTCAGTTCCTCCCCCACAGAAGACTTCCTATGAGACCCTGAGAAAGTCACATAAGGATAGAGTTTTAAAAATATTTAAATATTTCCATTTTAATGTTTTTAAACCATACAAACTGGGCTTGTAGTTATCAATGTGTTAGAAGTATAATGCTTACAGCAGCAATGAAAGGAATGTGTGACCAAGATGCATACAAGTTGTGAGGTATCCAAGTAATACACTACATGGACTGTAACAACCACATGCAGGTTCTGAAGCGTAATTCACATCCTCCCTAGAGAACAACCATAGCATTTTCACAAAACATGATCTTTTAAACATGGAAGCATCCTTACCTGCTTCCTACAGGTTTGCACCTTCTGTTTGGGGCTCCTTCTCCAACCTGAGCCTCACATGTGCCCCATATTATACCCACTAGGCAAGAAATGCCATACGCTCTGGGTTATCCATAGACACATGCAAATATATTGGCAGGGCAGAGTGTATGTGCTAATTGATTAGCTAGCTTATGCGATTGTCAAGTTTTCATCTCATTTCCCACAGTATGGGCAGCACCTGGACAGGTTTTCTCTTCCCTGATTTCAGTTTATAAGTACTTATCTTTAAGATAATATAAATTTGCCTAGAATAGGGGGAGAAGGCTTTAAACTTACAAGACACACAAAACAGCTGCATGAAATTTTTTTTTTATATATATGTATAGATACATATAGGTAGACTACAACACTGTGGACCTAAATCATTTAACAAGGGATGCTAGATGGCGCCCATTGGTATGTCTGCTATACGAATGCACTGCATTAGATTTTGAAAACCATGCAGACTAGAAAAGAGGAAAGGAAAGCCACCAGCACACCCTAATCCGTATAAATAGAAGGCCGTGGCATGCTGGCTTCCAGATGCCAAAATGTCTCAGTGAAATCTGCCTCTTCAACATGCACAATGTCATGGCACAGCCAGCATCTCTATAAGAATAAAACTTTGTATTTGGAAAGAAACCCAAGATATTACTGGAGATTACCTGAGCCTCCATTTTCAGTCTCAATGGCACAGGTGCTTCCAAACACCTTAAATGTTAATTTAGGGAAGATACATTGGGACTGTACAGATTCTCCTCACTCATGACATGGACTGCATGGCAATAACATGGGAGAAGAGGGACAGGAGAGGTTAAAGTAAAACTGCTTAGTCCTTCCATGGCCCACCTTGTGTCTTCCTTGAAGGTACTGACAGCCAGAACCCAGCCCTGGCCCTAAGAGCAAATAGAAAGCATCAAGAGAGATTACATGCAAACAGGAGAATTACTGGTTGGACACCAATAGAATGTACTCAGAGCAAATATCTTTAAGAACAGAAAACATATGGAGTACAAGGCCTTATGTTCATCCTTCATTAGGAAAATCACAGGCTTGAAAGAAGCCATAAGGAAGACACTATCAATTTTGAGCTGGCATTGGCTATCTCTCACAAGGAGGATTGCTTCAGCTCTCATAGAAGCACAGAGCTATGCATTAAATTAATGCCTCCATCTCCTCTACTTTCTTTGGGTCTGTGATGTTCTCTGCCAGAGGGCAAACCAGAGTACCTCCCCTTGAAGCTTCCTCACTGTAAGCTCACCTGGAGCCTGAGCTTACAGTGACCTCCTGCATACTGACACCCTTTGTTTAATTCAGGGAAGCTGTAGCATGTAAGGCTCCTGCTGGGGCCAAGGCCACTCAGTGTGTCACAGGAGGTGGTCAGGAGCTTCCATTGACCAGCTTCTATTCAAGGCTGAGAACAAAATCCAACTGCTCAGGCACAGCCACAGCAGAAGGGCTCCTTTTACTGAACTTGCCTATGATATGCCAAGCCCTGCTGAGCCTGTGGAAATCAGGTTTACAATAGCAGCTGCTGCCATTAGCTCCCTCTTTTGTGATTTCCAGCATTATTATGCTGTTTGCGAACTTTGCTTGAAATGACCAGACTATAGGCTGGGAGAGATGAGACTTAGCAAAAAAGCACATGCACACACTGACACACAAATTGTGACAAACCCCATGGCAAGGTTGTGCTAACAGCTTGTTATTTAGCGACATAAAATCACTGCTAAGATAATACAGGCAGCCTAAAACTCCAGCAGCCCTTTGACTGAGAAAACAGACAGACTCAGAAAAAGCCCTTTTCACGTCATTCCACATGGCAGTTAAGTGCACACAGGACACAAACACCTCAAAGAAAACAACTACCTTTCTGCCAGAAAAAAATATACCCATTTTGCTCACGTATGATGCACAGGGGTTAAAGTACTCTTCTCACAGCAGAAAAAGGCTGAAGAGTGCTTTGGAAAAGTTTTGCTTTAAATTGAACTTCTAAAAGTGGCTCTTGGAAGCAGCTGTTCTTTATCCCCTTCCCTCTCCCATATAGAAGAACCTTCTACTTTCAACCTACGTCTTGACCAGGACATCAGAGAGCACAGCAGCAAAATTAAAACTAAATACATGTATTTAAAGGCCTGTTCCACATTTGAAAGCTGAACAGACTGTGGTTACATAGTCACACATTAACTGATACGATTGTACTTGTGAAATTATCTAGTGCAGACAAAGATTTAGTGCTTCAAAGGCATGTAAGAGACTCCTGTGCATATGGAAATAGAGACTGTGCAGACGATGCTGAGCCCACTGAGGCAGTTTATGTCCAACATGGCTTATTACTTCAAGCACCAGACTGTGTTTGTGTGGCCTTAACTGCACGCAGGGCTGGTGCAGGTATGGAAGCAGTACGGTTATGTTCATGTGGCAATACACCTCTGAACACGTGGAGCACAGTGCAGACATGCTACATTGCTCTGCCTGGAGCCAGCTCTGGTTCCAAGTTGATCCTGGGAGGATTCCACACAGCTGTTCATACAACACACTCTCCAGCACTCTTCAGCACACGCAGGGCCGCTTACCACATGTGCAGCCCCATGTCTGAATAACTATCCTGCTCAAGGATGCAAGCTGCCTCCAGGCATTTGTGCCTGTAAACCTTTCCAGATGGGAGCACGCTGAGTAATACAAAGAAAGACACCAAAGTTGGTTTACATGAGCCCCTCTTCGTTCAGAAACAAGAATATCAAAGGTTCCATAATCCAGGATATCCTTGTTCCCCATTGCCATATACAATGACAACCATGTAAGAGACATGCAGATGCCATTAATCCATGCATATCCATGCTAAACGGCACAGCTGAAGAGTCACAGGCATTGCTGTCAGAGAAGCTGTGTTAATTTGCATCATCTAAGGATCAGTATGCAAGGGAATACACTACAGCAGGGGTGGCAAGGATAATTGCAGTCACAAGCAATTTGTTCCTACTGAGCCGAAAGTACAATTTCTGATTTGGCAGGGCTAATAAGCAACTGACCCACTTATACCCCTTGTTTACAAGAGTTTGGTTCTGTAACCTAGGGAGGGAGACAACCCAGCATACAGCACACTTCACTATATGGCTGCTAATTGTCTTGGATGACTCTTTATTTATATAAATAATTTACTGGATATATGCCGCCAAGAAGACACCTGAGCCCTACATAATCTGCTAATGCTGACTTTAATGATCCATGTCCAGCACATGGGCACCACCATTCCCATCCTGCTTCCTGAGTGCCCCAATAAGTCTTGAGCCCATCTGTGCAGAAGGACAGCTGAAATGATCCAGGACTAACAATGGCAAGGCCCAGGATGGAGCAACTTACCAGTCTGAACACAGCTCCTGTGGGATCTGATGGGCTTCCTCAGGGAAAGCACTCTGCAGATGAGGTCTCACTACAGAGACATACTGTCCCTGGCCCCTAGTACAAGTGGCTGAATTATTTGTAGTAAAAGAGTTGGTTGAGTCAACTTAGACTCTTTTTCTGATGCTGGAAATGTCAAACGTGTAGGATCAAATCTGTGAATGAGTCTATCATTCAGCTGGTTTCAGTGGGCAACAAATCTATTCTGATTTATGAAGCTGTTGGGATGTTTTCCTGATGCTTTAGAGCTTAGCCATTAAAACTTAACCTCAATTATGTACCTTTTGTAAGGGATGAACCTAAGCCTCAGTAAAACCCTCAGCTGTGAAAGTTTTGAAAACTCTCAAATTAGGCTGAAATCTAACCTTGTAAAAGGTGTGTATTTAGACCAGGTGCTTTTTAATCCATTACAAGTAACAGATGTTTTTGACTGATGTGTTTGTATCTTCTCGTAGTACCAGGACAGGCGCTGTAAGCTTTGAATACAAATGGAGAGATTTTATTCCCTTCAGGAATATGACAGATGCTTCATACTCATTGCGACATACAATTTTAAAGAATAACTATGACAACTGAAATACTTAAAATTTGTCAAAACGTAGTTTGGCTGCATCTGAAAAGCATATGTTTGTTGCCAGTGTACATTTCAGCAACTCTGTATCACATAGCCCAGTAGTGTAAGAACATTTCTTTAGATTTCATAACATATTACTATTTATTAGTGAGATATTTGTGCTGGTCTATACTTTATTATCTCAGACTCTAAATACTACAACATTCTCTAAGGGCCCATTTCTTCAGCTATGTCTATCAGTACCCTTTCCTTACCTATTTTGTCCCATTAAGGCCTGTTGGTTTAATTTTAGGGATAAAAGTTTGCAAGATGAAGCTAAATTACTAGAGTGATGACAATCTGCGCATGGAGAGCTCAGAATATTTACAAAATAGTCCAAGCTGAACATAACGACAGTCAAATGTTTATCACTGCTAGAACAGAGAAGTGCACTGCTATTGCTAATCCTCCTTGTTCTACAGCTAAACAATTTTAGTCTCAGGACAGCGAGTGAAGAAATATTTACCAGCATAACATGCATGCACTATACAGCAGACCTGCAAGCACACCACACACAAAGATACTAAATGTCAATATTTCAGCCTCGAGCAAGTGCTTGCATTCAAAACCAAAGGTATTGGTAACCTTTCTGCCAGCTGTATTTGGCAGAGAGCTCTATATTCAAATATAGGCTCCTCTATAGCCTCAAGAATGGCTGCTCTAAATATTAACTAAAATCAGGAATGTAAGAAAATGTAAACAGCTTTCCTAGCCACTATAAGCAGATACTGCTTTCCCTTTTTTAAATACTGAACGTAGATATAAAAGAAGAAAAACTTTTTAATATTAAAAAGATGGGAAGGCAGGGGAAAGAAGTATTACCCAATGGTGAAAAAAACCCCAAAACTCAGTATCTTCATTTTTATGTTTCAATACCAATGAACACCAAATATCTTCTTTTCAAGTATTCCTGGCAGTATTCCCTAGCTTTAGTTTCCTCATGCATCTCTGGTTACTTCCTAAAGGCAAACACCTTTTTCATTTGCTACTGTTCTTCCTTTACTGTACCCTGTATTTGCCAACCACCTCAGTTTGTTGGCAGACAGTAGCAACATCCAAGCAAGTTAGACAGGTCTAGGACCAGCCTCTCAGGAAAGGTCTTGTCCCACATTTCTGGAGCATTTTGTTGCTCCGTGACATTTGTGCCACGTGCCACATCAGTCAGAAAACATGAGTCAGTTCTCTCTGTAGTAGGTAGCAAGATATCTCCTCCTTTAAACTCTTCCATCTCATCCTACCTCGCTCCTCTCATGAATGTTGCCTTCATACAGTCCTTCAGTAAACTTTTCTAGAAATGCTTCTACACCTCTCATTAGCTTTAACAGCAATAGAGACAGGTTTTCATGCTCCTGTCCAAAACTTCTTGTAGCATGATCCAGATTCCTATCAGACATCAGTTCTATCATGATCAACAAGAAGGTTCATGAGCATTCATAATCCTGGTAGACAGGTAATACAACAGTTAATCAGTACTACATGTGGCTCACCCTTGACGCTTTAGAACACATAACAGAGATAACCTGATGCACGTACCTTCGTTCACAATGCTCTCAGTGCAATTATGTGATCTCTGATATCACACAACAGAATTAATATTAGTCACAGTTTATTCACCCTGAAACGTATGGGAGGTGCCACTCCAGCTAACAGATCACACATAACATTTCTTCCTTCTATTTCACCAGCAGGTGGTGGAAGACAAATCCTTCTTGGTGGGCCCCAGACCACAGGCTTACACATGGGCGTGACTGGGAAACCCAATACCAGTTTAGCAAAGAGAAGCATGCAGGAGCAATGCAGCCTTCTCCTTAGAGTGTGTATCAGTAAACACTGCTTTAGACTCTCCATATGGGTAGATGACTTCATTGTGTGTGAGACCAGGCATTAATACCCAATTTACAGCAAGAAAGTAGAAGTCGGGCAAACTTCCTGGTGGAGCAAGAAGTCCTCTGCTTCACCACTGTGAGAACTGCTGGCGCTAGCAATACCTGGAGTCAAAAAAAGGGGGAATAACTACTTTGAAAAGCAGATCCTCAGCCTAGAAACACAGTCAGAGAATGAAGAATTCAGATTTGGGAGCTTAAGAGATTCTGCACCCAGAGATCCCTCACAGCCTGGAACAAACTGGGGCCTTTTCAGCTAATCTAAAGGCAGATAGGATTGTATAGCTGTGTGTGCTGTGTATGTGTTTCTGTGCTGAAATTTCCATACTGTTTAGGGTAAGAATAAGACCTTTTTCAAGATTGTAATTAGATCAACTCATTCTATAAGCTAAAAAAGTTAGCAGGCCCTGAGAGCCCTGAGCAGCTGAATTAATAAATGATATTAAGCATTAATATCCCAAGAACATAAAAAGGTTAAGACATGTGGCTACCTTTTTGTTTCCAGTTTTCAACAAAGAACAATATGCCGCTTCTCACTTGGCAGTCATGACTTACAACTCCTTAGTCACAAAGGAAAACCCAGTCCTTTATATTTTCTTGACGATTCAGGCAGACCCCGTGTATTTTTCTTCACATAAATATTCTCACTGGTGATCTGATTCGTCTCAATTTCTAGCTTCTTCTTACCCTTCCAACAAAGCTCTAAAACTGGCATTAAGGCTAAAAAGCATGACAATTCATGAATCCTGCTTCTTACTATTTGGTAAATGGCTCCCGCGTGTCTGCTTTTGCTTTTCTACAGAGCCATCATCTTTCACTGTTTTTGCATGTGTAGTTCCTGCAGCAGTACATCTACTGCTGCCCATGCTACAGTCTCTATTAGTTTGTCATCCCTCCCATAGGTAATAGGCTAGTCTCCACTTTCACCTCTAAGTGCCTAGTGACCCAGCATGTGTTTTATTTGTGGATTTAATAAAAACATTTCCCTCAGAATAAGGGAGATTCGGAAGATGTTGCTGATGAGGTAACTAAAGATATAAAGCCGAAGTGATGGGAATGCATTTCACTAGGATCTTGAAACAAACAAGAAACAAAGCCTGTACTGCAGCGGAGCCTCCATTACTGGAGTGTTCCACCACCATGGAACACTGCCTTCTAGAGACTGCAGAGCAATGTACTGTAGGACATAAGGGAAGAGAAGAAGGTTGGTGTGCCAAGCCCAGCAGACCAGTGGCTGGATTGTATCAGGAAACAAGATTTTCTCTTTTTGGCCTGCCATTAACTTGCTTTCCAGCACCAAAGCCACTGAGCTTCTATGCGTTAGCACTCCCTCTTAGTAAAGCAAGTAGAGCTCTACCTTTGTGAAATGCTTTGTGTAGAAATCACTAGATAGGTCTTCTCTAGAAGCCACACAAGCTCTAGAAGCCATGCAAGTTATCTGGAGCCCTTCCTCCTGACTTCTCTATCAGACTGTTTTCTCTGGAGTGCAAAATCTATATCAAAATGCACATTGAGGTATCAGCCAGTAGTGACTTACAAGAAAGAGTGATTTTGCTCTGGGTACTCTGCAAATACAGCAGTGATCAGGTCTATACAGGCAATTTGAGAAAAGTTCTGGCCTCAAAGTCCTTCTGTGACCTTCCATTGTTTCCGGAGGTTCTCACAAGGTTACCCCAATCTCTTAGGTGAAATGTTACATGAATCACAAGAATCTTAGTGTCATGTTCTTTGGTGAATTCATAGAGCAAATGTACTTTGTTTCGAAAATAGAGGATTCAGTAATCTGTCCCATTAATTATTCCCTCCTGAATTCACTTCATATCATAGAATCATAGAATCATAGAATAATAGAACCATAGAATCATCGAATAGTTAGAGTTCGAAAGGACCTTAAGATCATCTAATTCCAATCAGTTTTCAACTCCCTACATCCCCTTTCTTCATTCTTAGCCGTTCTTCCCTCAGGCACAACCCTTCATAGGAGCGATATAAAGGATTCCTGGTTAGCATGGGAGATGTAATCTCATTTTTCCCCATGCTGGTACTAATGGACCTCACCAGAGTGATTAATTTATCTTCTTCTTGATATATTTGGTCATATCAACTCCAGAAATTACTCTGCCTGTCAGGTTAACACTCCAGTATCAACTCTTCAAAGCTTTAACCAGATCAGGTATGATATAGGCATGTGACGGGGACAGTTTTCATTTATGTGACTCAAGGAAAGTGAAAATCAGGTATAGGAGGCTTTCTTTCTTCCCCTGTATTTGTATCTCCACTCGGCCTCTCTCAAATACTTTCAGACAACCAGGGGTTATGCTGCAACAACTGGCATTGCACTGGCATTGCATGTATTTCTTAGGTCCTCCTTAAATTGTGCGATTTTTCTTTTGTCCCAGCACATCCCTTGATCTCAGAATGAAATAACATTAGAATGGTTAAAGTATGAAGAGTGACATAAATGATTCACAGTGCTTCACAGACATACTCAATGGGAGAGGTGTTATTTTCTTTAAAAGTGAATACACTTCCCACTTTCAAGTGGCCGGAGTTGTATGAGTAAGAGAAAAAATATATATATTAAAAAAGATATATCCCTATTTTCCCCATGCATAAACATCCTTCTGTCTTATTATCTATGTTTCAAACATCTGGCTTTAGATCATTAGACTCTCAATGCAGATATAGCTGGGGATGATGTATAGTGGAAAGGGGAAGAACAGCAGAAGCAAAATTCTCATAAACACCTTCTGGGCTTGATTTAGAGACAGCAGCTATCATGGGTAGCATCAGCTAGAAAAAGCTGCTTCTTCAGTTAGCTACAGATACAAGGGTCAGTAAGATGAAGAGACAGAAGCATGCGCAAAATGGCACACTTCTGTGGGTGCAGGACAGAGACCATGGCAAAATACTGTCACAAATAAATATAAGTATGTTGCCCTTCTACACTGTCCCATTCCTGTCTCCTCATAGCAGCTTCTATCTCCCTTTTCCCACAAAGCAAGCTGGGGCCTGTGTACTGCAGATATTTGGTCACCCTTCAGGTAGCAAAACTGACTGAAAAACGTATCTTCTCTTCCCTGCTATGTCCTATCGATTATTACCCTCTGCTGGAAATCACTTCCCCAAAGTTGGAAAGTGAATGTCACACAAACACACACTGTTCTGCTGGGTGTGCTGCTTCACAGGAGCTCTCCCTCATATACCTCAGAAAAAGCCAGCAGGTTAGTTTAAAATTTTAATTGAGTGGTTTAGGCAAACCTGGCTAATGTTCCCTAACGTGCGGTTTAGGGAGTGCTCACACTAATCACTGGGCTAGAGGCAGTAATTCCTCATTTTGCGGGTCATGATGAGAAGCCTGAGGCAAAAACCATCTCCAGCTAGCTGGGCTGGAAGTGAAAGGAGGTATATTTTTACTCCTGTGTTAAAGCAGATATAAGGTTTAACATCTTTGAGATATGTTTAGCAGACCATGGTCAGCTATCTAGTACATTCTAATGTGAAAACTTCAAACCCCATCTGAGACAAACACAAAATGCTGTTTAAAAAGGCATCGATTAAAATGCATAAGCTAACATACCACTTACTTTATCTTGTCAAAGGTCAAGACTGCCTTCTCCACCAAATCCCAGGGTCCCACACACCCTCCACAGCTGAATCTTGCACTAGCATCTTCCATCATTCTTCACACTACTTTGGCTAAGCACACAATGCATTGATAACATTAAATGTACAGATTATCTCAGTCTTATTGTGGTCCTTTCACCCTCCCAAGGTTTTTCCCTTTCCAAAAGATATCAGTAGAAACAAGATTTTGGAATGGATTTGTTATTGTGATTTAAAAGGAAAACATAGATATCCCCAATTCAGAAAGATGCTAAAGGCCGTTGCAAAACACATTTAAAATAGTACTTCTTTTATAGTCACGTCTCATCCCCCATGAAGAAATAAGACATTGATCTCTTTACTGAAAATAGTAATATTATAAATCCAGAAGAGAGGACTAGAAAGATCCTGTCTTGGATCACCTAGACATTGTTCTTACCACCACAAGCTGTGAAAAATACGTATGTATCTACAATTACTGAAAAATTTAACAAGAAAAAATAAACTTACTAAAGTTAGAATTTTAGCCACAGTAACGCATTTTGAAACTGTCTCCCCCATCACCTCAGCTGACACAAATTGTCCCAACTTTGGTGTATGCCTCAGTAGAAGGCAGTAGCACATCACTGTCTCCTGGGTCACCAGGACCTTGCCTAGCAGTATGAAAAATCACCATCCCTTCTATATTAAGATGACAACTAGAGCTGGTTTAGTGGTTGGTGAAGGTTGCTGAGACAAGACTCCTGATTATTTTGCCCTGAAGAACACAGAAGGTTTTGTGGGAAGAAGAGGCCAGTTCTATTTCAGTTTCCTACAGAACAAGACACTACAGCTGCACTGTCATTATGCAGGGTAGGGTCTCAGCTTTAAAGAAGACTTTCAGTTAAATTATAATTATTTTTTTAATTCCATCTCATCTAGTATAGGAAATTTCAAGAAAAGAAAACCTGTTTTAAAACTGAATTTTCTATTTTGGAAATTATGAAGTCAAAGCATTTTTTTAAATGTGCAATAGAGGGATGAAGTCTTCCCCACTCAGAAACTGTGGCCACTGAAACATGGACTATCAAAATATCTACAGCACTAAGAACTGGAATAGAATTTCCAGGTTTGAGTTTCAGAAAAGCTCTCAACTGAAATCAAAACTTCTATAGAAAAAAATGTTTGCAGATAAATTAAATAGAAAACTAAAACTTTTAGGACAATTGTTGTCTAACTACTTATAAGGTTTTGATTTTGGTGGGGTTATTTTTTTTCAAATGGGAAAATATTTTTTCTATGTGTTGCTTCAAAATGCAGTCAGAACAAAAAGTACAGGATCAAAATCCACTCTGTGTCCAGGATTTTGAGGAGGGTTGAGATTGTGAGGGTTTGCTGTCTAACTGAAACTGCAGCTCAAGCCTTTTTCCCAGTTAGCTATTTCTGGGTAACTCTTTTCTTATCTGAGATCTCCCAGTTGTCATGCCAGAGCTGTCAGTTCTAGACAGAAGATTATTTATAAAGGACTGAGTGGCAAAAGTAAGAGGTAGAATCAGCATGGGTTACTGTTTCAAATGACTCTGGGGACACTTGGCTTTGAGACTAATTCCTTATCTGTGTCACATGGACCCTTAATTTTGTATCTTCTAAGCACAAGTCTCTGGTTTGTTCCTGGTATTTGGGGAAATTACTTTTGCTATTGCAGTGTGGCAAAGGCATACATGAGAAGACAGCTTTCAGCTAACCAGCTGTATCAACAGCTGACAAGCGGAAGGCACTATCAGTCTACCACTTCTTCGTAGGCAGCTCCCAAGGCCTGTGCTGTATTTACTTTACCTTAAAGCAGAAATCAAAGTGTAGACATACTTTTAGCATGTCTCAGCAGAAACAACTCTGGACTACACCCTCAGGTGTGTACAGATGGATAGCGATAGAACTGACAAGGCTGTAACACTCTTAGGTCTGCAGTGCAGAAACCTGATGGGAGGCTGGGCTGCTGTGATTGCTGAAAGCCAGCCCACATTAACTCTGCCCTTTACAGGCAAAGTTCCAAAGGTTGCATGAAGAGAGGTAATGGAGTTACATGAGGGATGCCCTCAGCTTACTACTGATAAAAAATGAGAGCTGCCCAAACCTGTCTTTTTGACAGATATTTCAAAAGGACAGACCTAAATAAACCAGGGACCAGTTTTAAGTAATGTCAGTATGCACTGGTGCTTTCAGTGGGAAATTCACTGTTAATCACTATGTCTGGCCTGAACATGTTTAGGCAAAGCTTGGCTATTTTAGTTACTTTATCGATTATTTCCATAAGTCATCAATCTGAAATCTCAAAATGAAACACAACGAACTGGGGAAAAAAATTCAAAGTTTGTTCTTTGCAAAAATAGCTATATAGGAAATGGCTGCCCTGAATATCCCAGCTCTAATAAGCACAGCTAGCTGCACATCTGTGTTTCAACCCACATGTGTTTTGGTTAATCTGTGCTCTTCCACAAACCCATATTGTATGAAAATATTAAGTACAATGAAGAATTGATATGGTGCAGTTATGAAACTTCCAGAATAACACACATGGAGACTTGATATGCAGCTCAAGTAAAGCAGGCCCTGACCCAGCAAAGCACTCCAACACATGCTTTATGTTAAGTCTGTGAATATTGTCACTGAAAGCAAATGAGACCACTTGTGTGCTGAAAGCGTTTTGCTGGATTAAAGCCTAAAGAAAGAGGGGAACTGCACAAAAGACTTTTTATGACAAGCAGGAGAGAGAATTCCCACCAGTACTGTCAGAAACAAACAAACAAAAAAGACTGGACACCTTCTGCACTGGTTACTAGGACATCTAACTCCCATTTACTCATGCCACATAAACCTCAAATTCCCAGGAGCACAAAAAAAAACCCCAAAACCCTGAAACAAAACAAAAAGTTAAGGCTTAAAATCTACACAGTTAAGAGCAAAAGGAGGAAGCTGTTTTCCTTTTAGCTTGTTTTTGCAATGTACCACTACCATTTTAGGTGCCTGGAAAACTATGACCTTACAGGAAAAACTCTCACCAGTTTCTAAAGCAAATGATCTTACATATTACTTCAGTAGCATATAGACATCTTGGGAAAAATAAAAATTAGTCCAAAGTCACACAGAAGTAGGTACATGCAAAAACCATGAGCCAGGGCAAGTTACCACTTAGAGGTATACCTGAGCAGGCCTGCCAGGAAGAGCGCATCACAGGGATGAAGCAAACTGGACATGATTTTATTTCACCCCAGACCAGCTAAATGATTCCGGTCTCCCAAAATGCAATCTCTCATCAATTTTGTCCAGAGGGGTGTGTAGATCTGCACTGTCCCTCTCACTCTGAGACACAGGTAGATGCCAGCAGCCAAGCAAAACAATGTATCAACATGGCTAATCGAAAAATGGAGAGCAAAGAGTGGAAAAAGATCAAACTTCATACACCTCACGTTCTCTGTTACTCTTGCACCTCAGTCACCTTGTGTAAATTGCTAGTGCGAGCATGACTGCATGATTGATTATACCTAAGGAAATGATTCTGCAAACAGTGGCCTTATGTCAATAGTTTTTAGATCTTCTGTGCTGAATCACAAAACCTTGGTGTGAAAACATGGTGAGGAAAGCAGCAGATATATCTTGACCAATTTGATGATTAAGCCTTGGTGAAAAGTCTCACTCCTAAATGGAATCCTACCAAAACACTCTCCCCTTGTCCTGTCAAAAAGTGTTCGTCCATTGGACTACTAAAAGTTTATGGGTTTTGTGTAATTTTGCATAAATGCATTCATATTTTATTTCTGCTTGGAGTCAGGTAACAAAGTTGTTATCTATCATTTCAGTCCCATGTAAAAGCTGCAGGCTGCTGTCAGAGTACCTCAGAGACTCAAACCTTTGACATGGAGGGAAGCAGTACCTGGTGTAATGTCAGCTCACCTTAACAGCATGCTTTCTGGGAACAGAATTCAGCCTTATCAAGAATAAAGAAAACTTGTATTTGAATTTGGAAAAAGAAAAACTATATTTTCTTAACTGAAGCTAGTTTAGGAGTCTTTTTTTTTTTTCTCCTCACCTCATTTCCACAGCCTACCAGTAAGATTACTTTCATTGAGAAATTTTATTCAATTCTGTATCAGAATGTCTTATTTATTTCAGGCAATCATTTTCAGATTATTAAAGAAGTGTGGCAATGAGTCATTTTCAGCAGTTCGAGATGCACATTTGGTACATTTGGTATAACTCATACACCTCTGACCTTCATTTTACCCAGCTGAGGGCAGTATCTTGCACACGATATGCACCCCTCATGAGAAATCCAACCACAGGCACATGTTGGCTCATGCTTTTGAGACACTCTAAGCCTCAGATACCAGTCTCAGAACAATCATACTGAAAATAACAACTTTCTCAGTGTCAAAGATTACTTCCCTTAGGACTTCTTAGTTCCTTCTTCTCAGACCATTTTCCTTCCTTCATACTCATGTCTTCTTTCTTATCTACCTCTCCCCTGCCTCTTTTTTCAACTCAGTTGTCTCCTTTAATCTCTTCAGTCTTTATGTCATTCTTCTGTTGCCTTGTACTTGACCCTTCAGTAATGAGAACCTATCTCCATTATTTGTGTATATGTCCCCAAACAGGCATTTATTTGGGACTTGATTCATGGATGTCTCTCTTAAAATTCATACTGACACATAAAAAAAGCAATGCCTATAGCAGCAAAGTAGTTACAAACTTGCAAGGAAAGATCAAATATTCTCTGAAGGTCTTTCTCAGAGAATCACCATCTGCTCACATTTTTACCAGTCAGTTAGGGCACCAATGAATTGCAAACATCTTAATCCCTGTTATTATGGAAAAAAACCCCAAACACCTCAATATTTCTGAGAGTAAACAGTGATCAAATTGAGTAAGGGTGGATAAACAAGATGCTTTGGGGTTTGTTTTGTACACATGTAAAATGGGTTCTCTTCTCTCAGGACTGTTTTCTTATTGTTATTAATCTCCATGTGTTGTGTGAACTATTCTTTATTTGGGAACTTTTGCACATCAGTTTTGCTTGAAGGAAGAAATCAGACATATTTTACTGCTTAGCTATCCTGTTGAGTCCAAACAAATAGTTCCATTAGGTGACATCACCCTTACTAACATGTAAGTAATTCCACCTACACAATGCTCCTTCAGCAGCACTAACACACAATGAAATGGAACATAAAAAAAAGAAATTAGAAAATGTTGCCAGTTGGATTGAGTCATCTGTACTTGTGAACATCTCATGAACTATTCTGCAGCTCCAAGTTGCAATGAGACATTTTAAGCTGCATAAATGCAAAACTACACACAAGCACTTAAATCTCTTCATATAGATACATCCTTGCCCTCACGAAACCATCCTACATGACTTCAGGAATATTATGACTACCTCATACAAAAACCCAACAACAAATGAAATGGCTGTAACCTCCTTATACATACAAATTATGAGAGAAGGCAGATCATTTCACATTTTTGGAAGTGAATTACATAGGTACTGCTCTACATACACAATATTCAAAATGAAGATGAATATTCCATGCTGATTTTTCACATCATAGCTACTGGATGGCATTTCCATCTTTGCATGGGAGTTATCTGCTAGTTATTGTCAAACTATGTGCCCAAAAAGAGGGGCATATGCTCACCAAAACTGAGGTAGAGTTTGTCCTTCTTTTGTCTTTGCCTTAGTGGAAGGTATCTGTAGAAGACTCCTAAGAACACTCTTCTACTGCTGCAGTCACTGTCTTTTTGGTAATCCCTATTTTTATAGCTCTTAATGAAAGATCGATAGTTAAATGGAGACTTCAGTATTCTTTCACCTTTGAACAAACATGACTGGATGTATTCCAACATAAAAACATGAGCATTTCTGTTCCTGCTCTTATGTTGGCTTCTTACACAAGAAATAAATCAATGCAGTAACTTTCCTTACTTTAGAGACATTAAAATACAGACACTTTTCTTGAATTCTCCAGTGGTCTGGGTTTTCTTCCCCAAGATCATGTATGCTAGCTGTGGTGCTCTAGAACACTACTAAAGAAAAAGAACACATAGATAAGAAATCAGTAGTTTCCTCATGCAAAAAATGTTAGTCTTGAAAAAACGACTTTCAAAATGAGGAAAAGAAGTATTTTCAGGAGATTCTCCTTTGTCTTTTGTGTCTTCTGTATTTTGTTTTTTAACCCCTGCAGATTTTAATACTTTTAATACAGCTCTCATAACATATCTTTTGTCACTGATCACCTGCTAGGACATCATAGTGATGCTCTTGCTACATCACTGGCTTGCTAAGGAGAACACAGTAAGGACAGATATTCGTGACTACAATTTCACAACTGAGTTGTGTCAAGTTTCCCCCAATTCTCCAATCTTTGCTTATCTAGCTAGCAGTCAGTTTGCAGGACATTTATACATCTCTCATTTATAGAATATTTGAGGGTCCAGATATACAGAGACAGTTAAACCCCTATAGATGGAGATAGGGTGTTGGGGTTTTGTTCGGTTTTGGGTTGGGTTTTTTGAGTGTTCTAATTATCTAAATGAATATATGTTTGAATATCGAGGCACTTCAGTCTGTTCCTATCCAGCCCTAAATAGCCTATGCAGTAACAACTTGAATACATAACCATTGCTTTTATATAATTTTTAACCAAACCTCAACTGAAACACATCCCTTTCATATCGCACTCTTCCTGTCAATGACTTTGAAAGTATTTAGCCATTATTTGTTAAGTTTGTATCTGAGGTTGGTACATGTTTCCAGTTTCTCAAGGCATCCTAAGGACAGGTTGCCATTTCTTCAAATGCCTCCAAGGGTATGTTTAACTGCAAGTCAAGCTCAAGTTTGAAGTTGTTCTCCAGGTCAAACCTGCTCACTCTATTTGTTGCTTACGTACAAACATACACCCAGGTACAGACTGAGGACAAGCATTCTCAGGAACACCCTGAGGTGGAGCCTGAACACTGACAGCAAGATAATACAGGTTGACCTCTGTTCCTGGTGGTGGGGGTAAATCTTACATACCCAGGACCAAGCAGGCTCATCTTATTCTATCCTAAGCTCCTCCTAAGCACAGCCTGAACATTTCAAGTCCAAGCCATGGCTAGTCTGTATAGTTGGATTAAGAGCCAGCAATGTGGAATCACGCAGGCCACAGAAGTCACCATGATTAACCTTCTCTAAGCACACTCTTAATCTCCTAACACATTCAAAACTAAACAACTTAAAGGGAAAAATAAATCAGGGCAAAGGTCCTTCAGCATTCTCATCAGAGTTATAAATTTATACAGGACAAAGTTCAGACAAAAGAGTTCATGCTTAGACAGAAAAGAGGACTTCCACACAGAAAATTACCTTGCTGAAACTAAATCCATGGTGCGTCCTCCTTGTAAGTACACTGACTTAAGTCCTCCCTGCACACACACCCATTGAAAAGAGAGCAGAACTCACCTCTTCCCCTGTTCTAAAACAGGCCCTTTACATTCCAACTTGTAAATGACCCTTGCCTCAGTCCATCTTGTTAGCTGTTGGGAACAGAGTTAAAATACAAGAAGGGAGCAGCCAGTGTTCACCAGGAATACCTGTTTCCACTTACCCTGCCAGACATGTGAATGAGCACCAGCAGCTGTGCGAGATGTACCAAGCAGCTGCAAGGTCAGGGAAGAGCACATATACAGAGAGAGAAACACCAAGCACGAGTTTATTAACCCACTCTTACTCGTCCTAGCATGAAATTCAATAAACAGAGCTTGAGGCACAGTGCCCTAAGTTTAACATCTTTAAAGGCAAAGGGGAAAATCCAAGAACATTTATGGGGAATAAGAAAAATCAGGCATGTGCCCCCTCTGGGAGGAAGCCAGATGCCTAATGGCAATTACGGCACACTCCTTCATCTAAATAGACCGCAGGAAAGGAAAAGATTGAAACAATTTTACTTCATCTTCCTTATTTCTAAAACATATGTAAGGGGCATGGGATGAGGTGCAAAATATTTATAATAAAGTCCCCTCTCAAACTGCTTGTGTTCATAGGATGTTAAAAACCAAACAAACAAATGCAACAAAATAAACGAACAACACCCCAACACCCACCCCATCTTTCCACCTGACCCTTTGATGTATGTCTTTGGCACTATTCTCAAGGCAAGGATCAATACCTATTTCCTAAGACATTTATTTAGGGATTTAAGACTTCCAATTGAACCCTGCTGGGAAAAGTTGTTCCCCCTCCCCACCCCCACCTCACTTTTTTACTTAAAAAAAAAAAAAATAGAAAGAAGGGAGGGAGGGAGGAAGGAAGGGAGCCTTATTTTGATTTTAGCTTCCACCGTCTCTCTCATCTATCACATTTCCTTTAATCTCATAGGTCTCCTCTTACAAATCCGCTCCTTATTGCAGTGCTGCAGTTCAGAGCTGCCTACCACAGCTGGGTTTCGAAGACCACCATCCCAGAAAGGTTCAGCACATTTTAGGAAGGCATTCATTTTAGGGTTAATTATGAGGTTGTATGTTTACAGTACTATTCATTTATTTCAAGAACATCCAGTACATACAGTTTTCTCCTGGAGGGAGAAAGTCTGGAAAAGAGTATCCAGATAATGCAGCACTTTTTGGCTGTTCAGAAAGGCTTAAGGCCAAGTACTGCTCTACTACTCCCATATAGCTACTGTTTTCAATAGGAAAAAACACACAAACTAACAACAGAATTTAACCCTTCTCTCTGCCCTTGGCAGATTCTCTCCAGACTTGTGTGACTGATGCTAGCCATAGTCCTAGAGGTAATGTTCCTGCTGCTAAATGTATCTGTTAAAATTTTCAGTGACTGCATGAACAGAATCCACATAATTCCAGGAAAAGAAACAAGTGCCTTTGAAACTCATAAAAAATTGCTCATCTGTTAGTTACCATGAATCATTACAACAGCAGGGTTTCCCAAAAAGCATCGTAGGAGCAGAAAAGAAGAAAGTACATCTTTTCTAATTTTACTGGGATTTTAAGCAGGAAAATGTATTGGTTAAGTAAGTAGTACCAGATTTTATACTGTACAAAAGACAAAAACATGTCTAGGTCCCTGTTTCTTAGGCATATAATCACATTATCACAACTTGACAAGCACAATAAGATTTTTGTATTAGGCTTCTATATAGCTGTTTAAGTGGTTTTTAAATTACCTGTGCCTTTTCACTAGGATGAACTTCAGAAAGGCTGAAAAGAGTAAGTATGGACATTGCTAGACTGGCAATATCTCTAGGCGCTACACCAAAGGTAAAAGATATGGTAACTGGCAATAGGACATATTTTTACACAATCATGGTGGTGTATGACCTGTGTACATTGAGAACAGCTATTGAGCTAGATGAAGTAGAGAATGGGTACCCATGATGTTCTTTGGATTGATATTACTCTTTCCTCTTTTCCTATGACTTAAATACAATACTGATTGAATTACCTTGGAAAAAGGTATTGCCTGTACACACACAAAAGAAATCGAAAAATCAGAAAGAAAAGTTAGAAAAGTTGCAAACTCTGTCATAGAAACTGCTCACCAGAGAGAAATCCACGTGGCACAAACTGAGCCCTGTAATTTGAGAATGGTGCAGTGACCCTGAATTAAGGGGGATAAAAACTGCCAACTTTACTGTCTGATCATTGGAAGGAGATGGGAAGTAAATACAACTGGAAATCATTATGCCTTGTGATTTTATTTTTAGCTTCTCTTTGTTTGCTGAGTGCATTTGGCATAAATCTTACAGTTTAGAGATGGAACAGCAATTAATAAGCCCTCTAATACATCCTTCTACAGTTTCCTAATAGACTCCTGTGGAGCATTCACCGGTACACTGGCCTGTCTGTGTTTATGTTTCATGGGGTTTCCAACATTTTCTTAGAAAACCATGCTACATCTAATACATAAATTATTCCACCTGGAAAAGTCTGGGTTGCAACCTGTCTGCCCTTCTTATTTGGTCTGTTCTCTTTTTCCAGCCTGTTCCTCCCAGGAGAGGAGACTGAGATGCTGGGAATTCCCAGTATGAAAGAGGCTGAGACTTGTTGATTACTAAGGACTGTATAACACTGGCTGCTATTCAGCCTAACTGCTTCCTACCTCTGGGTTTCTCCCATTTCACATGCCCATACTGATTCCTCTCATTTGTCTTCATCTGGCACGTGAACCATCTAGAGGATGATCCTGGGCAACATTGACTGCTGCTTAGCCAAGTTAGGCACATTACACATTTTCAGTCTTCCCTTGTAAGCAATCATGCCAGCCCCTCTAATCATCTGCGCAGAATTTCTTCTGATTTGCCTGTATCTGAGCATCAGGAGCTTTCAGAAACAGTATCTGAAACTGCACCATAATCTTATGCAAGCTTTTGAACTGCACTTGGACAAAGTATGGAACAAGGGAAGAAGCAATTTAAATTCCAAGTGGCCAATTACCCCAATAGCTGCATTCAAGCTCCTTGCAATTCCATGCCACAACACGCTCTACCTTTCAGAGAAGACATGGGGAAGGAAGCGGGCAATGCAACAGACACCATATACTCAGGGTATTTTTTTACTAGGAAAAAACAGAGCCAAGAGCTCCTTGATGTTAAAGACCAAGAAAAGGATATCTGAAAGCTCTGACACATCAACGGATCTCAGCTGTTGCAGTACCATCAGCAGTGAGTTGTGCAAAAAAGAATGCAAACCATATTGAGTTTTACAGATCAGATAAAAGCCCTTTGAGTGGGACTTCTAAATAAATTGAAAGCTAATTTAGGTATCTGTCTCTTCACCCTGTAAGAGACACAGTGCTGCAAACAGGCTACCATCTTTCCATGAAGTGTTGCTTCCAGTAAGTCTTAGGTAGAAGGCAGGGGAAGGAAGTCTCCTACTGCATTTCAGCAAGGCAGCAAAAGCATGCCTCATTCTCTAAAGGCTGCAGCTCAGAAGAAAATGACTAAATCTCCTCCCACCAGTGAACCCTATCTCCAGCCTCTTTTTTAGATGTCATTCGAAGACAAATAATTGCTTTAGTTAACAACAGTGAAACTGTGTCACTGAATTACTGAGAATGAAAGAGCATCTTAGCTGGTATATGACGAGAGGCATGTACATACAATGAGAATGCTTTGCCCATCTCAAGACTGAAAATAATTTTTAAAAACCTGCTTAAATTGAACACAAAAGGAAAAGAATCTTGTAGTTGTGAGTATTTACATGCTGTCCTCAGGAAATGCTCAGCTTGAATAATGTAACTGCAGCTCAGAGATGCCAATAAAAAAAGAACTGGCATATAAATCATGTTGCTTTATGGTAATAGCAGCTTTCTTGCCAAAAGGCGGCTCTTAATTTTTTGTTCTATTACACTTATAAATGTGTTCACTTTTCCCAAGAGGAAAGCACTAAACCAAAATGGGTGTCATAGTGTTCCCTGTGAGGAACTACACCCCAAATCCTTGCTGATTTCCAACTGACTTCTGCTAGTATAAATAGGGGATAACAGTGCCAAACCAGGTCTCACAGCCAGATCCTTAGTGAATATAAACTAACACTTCAACCAACTGCTGTGACTGAGAAAAGGCCTCTGTCTCTGACAGTAAATGACTTTCTATTATGCCTTACAGGGCTCTGCCACAGAGCCTCACTAAGGCCCTGGTTAACATGGGTTTTTATTTTCCCTACCTGTGGAAGAAGCTTGTCAGCATGAAGCACCACAATTGTACAAATGCACGTTGTCCTGGGTTCAGCTGAACCAAGGACAGACGCCAACCACTTAGTGCTTATTATTCAATGGTGTGACAAGGAACACCAGGTTTGTACAGCTCTGGCTGGAATTGCTTTACCACCAGAGAAGGGATCAAGAAATAAGCTAGACTGAAACTAATCTGACAGTACTATTACCAATGCTATGTTCTGTTCATTGGCTGCATGATCGTGTGAACTTCACAGTTAACACCAGTTCTGATCTATTTTGAGTCAGTCTTATCTGAGAGCTACTCTGTTCCAAAATATTCTGATATTACAGCATTTTTTCATACAACTCTAATGTCATTTATTGCATTTTTCTTCTAAAAGAGAAAAGAGAAGTGAACTTTGTGCAGGGCCTGCTAGACCGTCATAGTAATTCTGGGACACTGCCCAATGGAAACATCTCCTATCAGCTCAAAGATAGCCAAGATACAACGGAAAGCTGACCCACCTCACCATTTCTTTGAGACAACCACGGTATCTCCAGCATATATATCCAAAAGATCTTTAATATAGTCTTCTTAACATGACCTTTGTCAGACTCTTTTGACCTCCTCCTTTATCCCTCATTTCCTCCCAACAAGATTTACAGTCCTCTGTGCTTTACACTCCACACTCCTTTGAAAGCAAAATGCTACTTGCAAGCCTAGGAAGGAAGCGCAGATATTGCAGACAGAGCAAGCAGAGAAGGCACCTCTTCCAGCCTCTCTGTTCTCTGGGGGTTTCCAGGGGGAAGATAACTATCAAGGACTATAACACCTTTTCCATGGAAAGCTTTTTCTGCTGGTGGTCCTCCCTTTGGGAAAGTTCTCCTTCTGTACTGTAGAGAAGTGTCCCTAGGGTTTGCAGCAATTGCATTAAGGGACCTGGGCGTGGTTCTGTGAAAGCTTCCTGGGACTTCCCAGGCCTGGAAAGGTGGAAAAGGAACCTCCTCCACGTTGTCCTGCGGGTGAGCAGCCACAAACCACATGGGCTCTGATTCATACAGTCACACCTCATCCAGGGAAACCACAGGCTGCCCCTCACCACCTAGCTCTTTCCCTGTGTCCTGCCTTCTCCCACCACACCAGAAGGCAACAAACTTTGATCAAGGATTTGGGTCCTGAGATGATACAGTAGTGCTTTCTGGTTAATTGCTTCCCATTCTGCTTTTTTTCCCCAGCATTTTTTATCTGCACTCTCCTCAGTACTTACCTTTCACCCTTTCTTCTCCCTGTTTACAGGATAGCCTGATTACAGCAAATTACCAGCTTTACACTGAATTTATGATTTAGATCATGTAGACAGTGGCAGAATGATTTTAAGAGTGATTTTAATAGCAGAAAACATATTTTATGATGTTTTTCCTATGAATTTTCTAGGTTTTCTACTATTTCGGGGGAGAAGGGGTAGAGGACAAGTAATTTTTGACAGTGGTGACTCTTACACTTAAACTTTGCTCTATGTTGTTCAGTGGGGCTTGTCTGGTTAACAGAGAGGAGACTTTGAGAAGTGGAAAGACAGTCTGAGGGACTTCAGCATCCTACTGTGGCCTCTGAGGGTAGGCCAGACCAAGAGACTTGATGCCTGATGTGGATGCTGAGTCTTCAGAGATCATCCGCCTGTCAGTCACAGATCCTTATTTTTGAATTTTCACACACACACACCCCCCCCCAGCTTTCCCTCTATTTTCCTTCACTTCATACCACCGCTGAATTACACCCAAGATCCTCTGTCTTCAACCGGAGCTCCCGGTGAGCAGTTTTCTCCTGAAGCTTTCTCCTCAGTGCAGCTAACAGTCTTCTCAATTCAGCATTGCTCTGAAGCCTCTTCACACTTCAAAAAATCCTAAATAGTTTTGTTTGCCAAAGGCTCTGTGAGTCATAGGGAACATGACTCCTGTGGTATAAACAAAGTTCAAGACTGAGGTTACATAGTCTATAAGAGGAAAGCTCTCAGGCAGTGGAAACAATAGTATGTCCAGATGCCAGACCTCCCTCAGCAGATGCTGTCCCAAAACCCCTGCATGCAAAAAAAAGGTCACATTTCAGCCCCCTGATCTGAAGACACCATGGTTCAATTTATGTGGCTATACAGCTCTCCTCTCAGATGTAAATGTAAACTAATCAATTTACTTTTTATTAGCCAAGTAGTTAATCATGAGAGCAATTTTTGCTTTACTGCATACTGCTATACATTCAAGGCACATCATGGCTGCATGGGTTGTTCTTGAGAGGCAGTGGAAGTCAATGGGAATATCAATATGAGTATCAAGGGAGGTATTGTCTTTTTGTTACATAAATACATGTGATAAGATCACACCATCTGTTTACTGTCAGGATCACTTCCAGCATGGGGCCCTTACTGCAGCCGTTAAGAGATGCGGTTGTTCCTAAGAGAAATTTCAAGACAAAAAAAATGCAATAGTACATTTTACCACCAGAAATACCAAAATAATTTTTTTTCTTCCTATTTTCCCGATAGGGTTTCCTCAACATCAACAGGAAAATATGAGCTCAAGTATTGGGTCAGTTATGATGCATTTTACACGTTTTAGTGAAGATAGATAGTTTTCTATGGATGTATTTGAACCATGCAACCAACAGATTATGCTTATTTAGGCATATACCAAAAGTAAACAAAAGAGATCAGATTAACTGTATAACTCTTTTCCAGTAAGCTTTAAACTGGTTTCCTCGATGATATAATTTTAATATCTTTTGGGGATAAATGCCAGTGAGATACTTTCAAAGAAAGCTTTAAAGACAAATGAGCATAATGTCACTGCTGAATATTCTACATTTAAAACTGTGTATTTCAGGAAAGGGTGTGGAAAAATACAAGGTCAATGAAAATTTTTTAGAAAGGGGAGATCCCACTCTGTTCTCCTTAACCCAAAAGGGCCCCAAAAAGCCCCCATCCGTATTGCAAAATACCGCCTTTCGCACCAGAAAAGTGGATGAAGACTAAATGGCTTTATTCTGAACACTCCCTTGTATGCTGTATGGACATGGCCGAAACAGTGACATGGCAATTACGGCTACACAAAGCTCATTCTGTAAACTGTAGAAACTATGATAATTCTGGTCCCCAGGCCTGTCTGTGGGTCTGCCAGAGCAGATGGGATCTGAAAGGCATCAGTTAAACCATTCTCTAGATTAACATATGAGTTCTTTGCGGCATCTCTTGTGGACACAGCTGATCTGTTTCCCTCTGGCCAGTTTGCTACGGGGCAAAGCTCTGCCATTTACTTTTGCTCTGCTTTTACCAGGGAGCAGGACTGGTAGCTTGGTAGATTGTTTGGGATGATGTTTTCCCCTCCTATAACTTAAGGGGAAAGCCAGACAAGAGGCAACTTTTCTTTAAATTGGAACCATGGGCTAACCACATTTCAGGCTCCATTCTCTCCCCTTCCAACATGCCTCTCCACTCCTCTCTTCTCCCTGCTCCCTCCAACATATTTTTGCCCAGTTAAACTATTTATTAAATGGCACTAATTAGATTCAGATAGTATCTCTCATGGTAATTTTATGTTGAAAAATTGCTTTGATGTAACAAAGAAGTTAATTTTTTCCCTTTGTTGCCATGCCAAGCAACAAGCAATTGCTAGTCATTTATAGAATAACAGTAAAAGTCCTGAAAGTGAACTTAAAGACAACTAATCAGTCCCAAATGCAGCTTAACTTCACTTTTCTCTGATGCTTGCCTGACCTGTTCTTAAAAACCTCCAACGACAGAGACTTCATAACCTTTGCAGATGATTTAATCTGGCGATTCACTTCTTAGAAGTTTTTTCTCCACAGCTATCCTTAATACCTCACACTGCAGCTGAAGCCTGTCATATTCTGCTCTACCTGGAGTGAACTACATGACAAAAATACTCTTTTTCACTTCACAGCAGCGTATATGAAAAGTTGCTTTGCCCCCATCCTTCTTGACGCAGTATTTTTTCCTCTAGACCAAATTACTCCATTCTTTCAAACTCTTTCGAACATAGGTCATTTCTCCAAGCAGAAAAGGTGTTAGAAAGTATCAATTGTTGGACACCTGACAGTTCAAAATGCTTTAGCTAAACACCTGTCTAGCTAGCAAGCATAATTGCTTTCAACAAAATTAGCAAATGACTGGAACCATCAGCAGGACTCATCCACATGGGAATATAAAGTCTCCATCAGCAAGTACATGGTTGAATAAGTTACTCTTCATCTTTTGTCTGTAAAGGCAGCTTCAGAATGAACTCTTATCAACAGATTTCTTGCATTTATCAGTAATTCAGTTTCCAAAATAAAAGTAAAACAAAGACACAGTTTTTAGGCTTGCTCAGTCTGCTAGATTTGGCATCTTTCTATCCCAGTGACTAAGCATAGCTATGTTACGGCTTGACTTGATTACGTATCAGATAGCAGTAACTCTACAATATGAAAAAAATAAAGAGTTTTTAGAGCTTCACAGCATGAAAATACCAAAACTATATCAATCTCCAGCTCAGAAGTAGTCCTGGATTCTTCAGAAAATAATAAGTTTGATCTTGGCAGCACCCATGAATAACGCTTTCTACAATCTCCAGTTGGCTGGAGACTCAACCCTATCCTGGAAAATGCTGATCTGGCTTTGTCACTTATCTCAATTCTAGCACAGTGATCTGGCATGAAGCCACAGCCCTTGAGAAACTCCAGCTAAGAAGAGAACATCCCATGCTCTCCAGGAATACTGCTGCCAAGAGCGCATCAAACCTCCAACATTCTGCCCTGAGGAGCTGTGCCAAATTCAAAGTTTCCATCATCATCTTCAAAGTGGTCCATAGTCTGGACTGTATTCTTGGAAATTTTAGAGAAAAGCAAAAGGTACAGGATAATTGGGCTTGCCTGTATGTATGTGTATACATGTACACCATTCCTTCAACAGGCTACAGTGACCCTGAGGAATAAAAAAAACCCCAAAACTTCACCACTTTATATGTCGGGTATGTTTAAAACTTTAAAAGTAAAGGTGTCAGTTTCCTATCTATACATATCACCTTAAGCCCCTTGCAATTTTATTTAAACTGAAGGGAGAACAGTAGAATCTCTTGATGAGTTTCTGATATACCACAATCCCATTTTTTGAAGCTGAAATAAAAGAAAGGTGTCTTCTCAAGAGTTTCCATAAGGCTTAAAATAAACTACTTCAAAACAAATAGCATCTGAAAATATTCAGATAATATGGTACAGCAACATTAAGAAAGCCACAAAAAATTATTTACCTTTGGCATTAAATCCTGTTTACCTGCTATGGCTAATAAACAAAAGGGTAGCTCTGACGCAGTCAGAAGTAAGCACGCAAAGTGAAATTCTTCTCCCAAGGAACTTCCACCACTGCCTTCACTAGATCCAGAACTTCACCCATCCCATTTACTTCCTGTGATTTTCCTGGTTTATGTCAGCGTAACATCTTGTTCTTCAGAGGTATGTCCTGCTCTTCATTGACTGGACAACACCACAAGTATACTGGTTACCCTAGCAGTGGCTCTTCAACTAACTAAAGTACATTTCCACTCTTCCCTGCTTAGATTAGTCAGTGATTTAGAGATAATCACTTTCTCTGCATGTGTTTCCATCAGCCTCCTAGCCAGCACATTTCTGATCTCTCCTGCCCCAGTAGGTTGCCATGTATAATCTCAATCCATTAGAGCAGCAGTGGGGGTAATTGTGCACCTTCACCTTCCCATGGCAATCATCATAAATATCCCTTCACTCCTTCTCTCCATTAGAGCCATACTGGGTGGCTACTGTATGCTTTCTCCTTGTGGAAACTAACATACCATAATATTTTGATGCAGAAATTACACAAACAAGTGCCTAGCTATAAAGTTTTAAAATGCCTTTTGGTAAGGTACAATTACTGGTTTTTTACCTTTTAAGTGACATCTTAAACTTGTACTTCTGAATTGCTCTTTCTATTATGGATAAAAGACAGAGCAAAGTAAGAGAAAACATTTACTTCACCTATTTTCTTCTTGCAGCAAGCTCCCACGTTGCTGCTGGAGTCCCCCAGGAGCAAGTGCTTCTGATAAAACAACCTGCCTAAAGAGCAATCTGGATGAAGAATATTGGAAACTAATCTAATGGAAACTAAAAGAAAAAATCATTCTGGCTTATCTTATTTTTTGGACAAAGACTCCAATAAAACTGCGATCTCATGATGAAGTACATTCCAAGGGGTTCTGTTAAGCTTGGGCATGCCTCAAAGGGACACTGATGCCTCTTGGAAAATATTCTGGTTTAGAACAATTACAGTTCTATATTTTTCCTGGGTTTCTCTTCTTTTTCTTCTCTGCCACTAAAAACCCCAAGGTTTTACTTGAATGAAACCAGCTGCTCCTGTGGCTTAAAGAATACCTGAAGTTATAATGCTTGGATTATGAAAAGGCTATCACCCCTACAGTTGGTAGTTGCACTTAAAAATACACTTTGGGCTCTCTAACAGTCAGTAAGACCCAAAAATGGAAGATGTTCAGGGCCCATGAAGTGACTTTTAGCCTGGTATAAGCACTTACATTTCCCAGGCACCACATGGAATTTGTGGTTGGCAGTACTTGCTTAACATGCAAAAGCCCAGCAAAAAGGAACAGTTAATATACCTAACATCACGTCTCCTATAAGTCTATTTGGAACAGGAAAGGCAATGCTCCTAGTACCTCCTCATATTTCCTGGCAAGTCTTTTGTGGGTCACACTGCTACTAGCAAAATTTGGTAAAGCAGCTTCACATTTCACTCTTTGGGTTCATTATTCCAATGCAAAGTCAATCACTCTTTGGCTCTGCCTTCTCCCTAGAGGCCTACGTAGAAAAGCGCTTATCATCTCCTTTTATAGAAAGCTGCAAAAGAAAGAAGGTTTTATTTATTTATCCATGTATTAAAAGGTTGGTTTTGCAACTTGTCTTTTTTATGGAGAGAATTAGAGGATGTCAGTCAATTATAACTATCCATCAGCATGCAAAGCACTGCATGACAGACCAAGACTCCTATTCTTAGGATTACCAGCATGCCTACAGTAATGGAAAAACATAGTTGCAGAGGCAAGATTAGCACAAGTAAACACCTACTGCATAGGAACATTTTTAAAAATATGTTTTGTTAAATCATTCCTATTAATAAGGCTTAGAGAAATGCTTACAAATTATACTTGATATGATTAAAAATGTCCCTTCTCCTTTTGAGCTTGAGAGATTAGTAAGGAGGAATGCAGGGCACAACAGATGATCATGTTTCTGCCTTCACAGGAACATGCTGTCTTGGAACTGTAAGACCTCAGATCTCCCACTTTCTTGTATCCTAAATGAAATCAGTTGGTAATGAGCCTTCTTTCTCCACATTACAGCTATTAGAGTTTGTAACCAGAGGGACAAAAGCTTGCTTGGTAAATTCTTGATTACATATCCTCTGGCTAAGCTTTTCACAAGGTGAGCCTGCACTTCAGTGACTGCAGTAACAAGATGTTGCTAACTTTAGAGTAATTAGCTCAGGACCTTACCACTGTAGCCATGGCAGAGTGAGCCACAGGCCTAAAATCCAAGTTCAATTAACCTATGCAGTGTTCCATGCCGCTGCGTCAAATATGTGTATCATGGTAACAGAAAGCTATTTTGAGTAGATCTACACTACTTCCAAACCAAACTTACTAGTATACATCAGGCATATCCTGGACTAGCCTTAATTGTTCCCAAGCACATTGTCCTTAAATAAGACTGGAGAACATAAAATTTATAATTTAATTATGTATCTAAGGAGGTCATGCGAAACCCAAATCCTCCTTTTATGTAGCTGCAAAGGGAAATCTCAGTGAATAATTTAATGGTGGGTTTTTTTCAGGCTTTTCCACGTATATAAAGACCTTTCTTGATCCAGTGTAGGAGAATGGAACTACAAGATGTGATATGTCTCCACATGTCTCCTCCAACAGCTTTCAAGTGCTGGCAAGGAGATGTAAGCTCATCTCCTCACTCCCTCAGACAATGTTATGTTGTCACAGCAGGAATCAGATGGGAGCTCTAGTGAATTTTTTAGGGGTCAGTGCATGAAAATACAGCTCCTGAGCAAGCTCTTTAGCATAACAACATGTGGCATTCATGCCTGAGTCTGCTGTTAGCAAAGTTGGGATCTAACTGGAGAGTTAAGCTAGGCCTTGATTGTTTCTGTAGTTTCTTAAAATTACATGCTTTGGCAGTTAACACCCAACCCAACCTGGGAAAGCTCAGAAGGAAAGGGTTCCCCACTTGTTTGCTCTCGTGCTTTTTGGGCAAGCTCATAAAATCGTAGTTCTAAATGAAAGCGATTTTCAAGGCTGTGGGACTCAGCAGACTCATTTGAAACAATTCACAATGAAAAACCATTTCAGACAAACATTAATTGAAATGTGCAGGAACAAAATTAAGGCGGGGGAACCAATTGGCTGAATCCTGAGTTCTTACAGCTCCTAGTAAATAGTCCAATCCAAAAGACCTTGGAAAAAGATGCTTTAAGAAAAGCCAAAGGATCATGCCAGCCATGAAACAAGCTCTCAAAACACAACTATTATCTGGTTAGATCACCATTATTTTTATTGAAAAAAGAAATCTATAAAGTTAAAACAACCAAATGAAGAACATATTAAATTTCAGGAAAAGTCATGAGGGCAGAAGTCTTTATTTACATGAAACTGTCATTGATTTCAATGTACCACATAAAGGTAGAGACAACTACTTGGAGAAGAACTACAGATTATAACTGTGCCTGCAGGGCCAGATCCTAACCCCACACTGTTTCTCCTCTGTGCTACTTCTGTGTCTTAGAGCAAGGGCAGAGTTTTCCTGCAACCTTGGGATGCTCAAGCACTATAAAAATAACAAAGGTCCTACCTAACAGCAGGTACATTTTGGACAGGCTGTAGCAGGAGATGAAGAACAGTTAGAACATGGAACGTTTGACAGAAGAGCACAGGGCACTGTTCCAGCTGATGTGAGATAAAACTTACCCTTTGGATGCTCTAAAATATGCCAAGAACTGATGCAATCTCAGTGCTGCCCCAGGAAGAGAACAGAAAGATCCCCCCTCTCTGTACCACACCAGCTCTAGTACTATGCTTCATAAGCCATGAGATTTGGCTTCAAGTCTATACAGGAAATTACAGTCAGAAATGCTGGTGTATCCTGATATATCCGACTCTCTTAAAATTGGGAAACTATCAATTTAACAGGTAGTGTCATTTAAGGTGGACTTGTGATTTTCAGCCATAGGGATCCCAAAGACTTAGCAAGGTACGTAGCCTCGCACAATGCTCCCTGTGGTGATGCTTTCTACAATAAGGGCCAAAGTCTCAAAAGCTCAACCGATCCTTAAAATAGAAATTTGAATCACTGTCATAAAATGAAGAGCTTTTTCCCGTAACTGAGCCAATTCAAATGAAATGACACTATCTCACAGTGTTTCTTCTAGACTTTCAACTTTTTGGATCATACAGGCTAAAAAATCTCTTCTGTGTGAGGAAATGAGACTCGTGCTTTTGTCTGTGATGCCTTTGATGATAGCATTCAAAGCCATGTTCTAAAGATCAATAGCAAGGATGATTAAGGAGATCATAGTCTGTATTTGATTTTTTTGTGAGGAAAGGGAAATCTAGACTCCAATGGGTATTTCTGCCATTATTTAACAAAGGAACCTTGCTAACATTGGCTTCCGTGTACCCCAAGCACAGACAGCAACCCTACCTTAAGGCTGAGGACAGAATACAATCCCTCAGAAATAACTGCTCCAGAAACATGCACCCCCCAGGTTTTTCTCCTCCCAGAGCAGTCACAGGTTGGTGTGGCAAGTTCTTCAAAATGCAGTGCTTTTTAAAAACACTGTTGTTGTCTTGTTTAGCCTGACCAAAGGCTCTTGTCCACGGTAAGCAGTGGTGCTTTCTGGTACAGGGATAATCACGCAAGAGCACCTTTTCCTTCTGTCCACATGTACATGCACAGAGACAGAAGCACAAAACCCTTGGAGAAAAAGGCAAACTCTACATTAGAACCTGCTTGCCCAAAGGGCAGAAGGCCAGTTAGCCTTCCTTGCAGCTTGTCAGTGTCTCCATAGAGGGAACAGAAGATATTCTGGGAAAGAGAATTGCTGAGAACAAGTGTTTAACCCAGATTTCAATAAGGAACTTGGGTAGGTAGTCGTGCTGTTTACTCTGCATTTGCTTCTAGAATTTCACCCTGGGCAAAAGCAAAATGTGAATATACTGGTAAGTTCCTACACAGTGTTACACTTCTAGAAAGACTGAATTTTATATTAGAGGAACACACCTGCAATCAGAAAATGGGGATAGTGCCAGCAACTGCTAATGCAAATGTATGTCTCTGAAACAAAAGCATCTATCTGCAATAATAACAGGCTAGATAGCTCCAGTGTGCCCTTGAGAAGGTAAGAACAGGCAGATGAAGGACAGCAAAATACAACTTCCCAGACTCCTGAAACCTTAGCTGCCTCTTTTCTACCAGTATGCAGACACCAATTGTTCTTCAAACTGCACACACGCTACCCACACAAACAGTTAACCTGTGAAAATCACCCACTTGTTTGATTAAAAGACCATCCATCAAAAAGGTTTCTCAATGCCCTTTTTTTCTTCTTTTTTTGTTGCATCTGCTTTCTCCAGGTGAGGTGATCTTGTTGGGGCTGCTGTCCCACAGAACTAAGTACCTTCTTTCGTAACAAAGCTCACCAAGAGCCTTCCTTCCCAGTTAAGATTCCTCTTCTGTGTTCATGTAGCCATAAAACAATCTACAGGGCCCACCACCACCTGAGACAAAGCTATACAGGTGTCATACAAGAGGGCAGAAAGCGAAACAGCAAAACACCAGAGCAGAGGACACACACAAGGAGAAGAGACCAAAGCAGCAGAAAGCCATAAAGTATTAAATGAGGAAGTAAGAGGAAGTAAGTAAATGAGGAAGTAAGAAAGATGCAGCTCCTGTTCCCATTTCTCAACCTTCGCCATTACCTCTACTGCTGCTCCCTGCAGCTAGCCTGATCCAAGCTGTGACTGTTTCTGGTCCTCAGGAAGACAGCCAGCACACACTCAGGAAATGTGTCCTTGAGAAAATTTGATGGGGAGAAAGAAAAACTCCAAACCGAAAAACAACCCACCCCTCCTGCACTTCTGGTAAGGGCTGGCTAGAAAAGAGACTGAATTATGAACAAAGCCACTATGAATATGCTTTGTTAGTAAGCAGGATTACATGCAAGAAAATGCCCGACTTCTAGCATAAATTTTTTCCTCTTATTCCAGATTGCTGTGGATTTTGACAAACTGCCTAGCTCAAAATGAGGTAGATTATTGCTCTTTTTATTACAGGAATTCTGTATGCTTCTTGAACCAAAATCCATCTACATTTTCACGAGTCCAAACTTCCCAGAAAATAACACCCTTCAACTAATTTATACACAATTTCTGCCTCACCAATACACCACCCTGCACTCTTGCCTCACTCCACAGTACAGTCTTGGTTATACTGATCATTTTCCAAGAGCAGAAGCAGCTATTTATAGCATGTGAGCTCTTATTCAGACCCATCCGTACCACTCTACCTACTAACTGGATGGTGACAAAAGGTAAAGAGTAAAAAGAAATGAGATAGCTGGCAAAGCTGTAAGCAATAGTTTGAGAAAGATCTTTTTCATTTGCATGCATCTGACCTCACTGGTATTCACAACTGATTAACATCAACAGCCATGGTCAACACTTAATTCACACAGAAAGCTGCTGCAAGTTTCACTTCATTAATATTGACATGTGAACCCTGTAGTTACAGTGGATTACTATTAATAATTACTTATGGCCAGCAATTTACACAGGGCATGCCTGTCTAATGCTGGGAGTCGGGTAATGAATCTTTGATAACAATTCACAAGCTGTCCACCTTTGCAGCTCTGCAATAAGCTTTTACCTCATCCTTCTCTTGCGCTACCACCACTCACACTCGTCCTGCCACAGGTGAAATGTGTTTTCACACGTAAAACTCAGGCTTCTTTCACACTTGTGGGTAGAGTAGGAAGTTGTAACAGACTAATGTTCCTTTTCTGATGAAAAATGCCACAGAAGGTAAGAAAAGCTAGATGGTAGCAGCAAAGGTGAAGGCTGTAAAATATGCAGGTGCAATACATTTTATTAGTCTAGGCTTCTGGCTCAGAAAGACACCTAGTAGCCCAGCTCATCTCAGATGCCTAAGGAGCAAAATTTCACTTTGCCTCTGCGTTTACAGGTGCAGCTATTGAAGTTTTATGTAGTACAAAGCCCTTAACCACCTCCTCCATCAGCGAGTAGGGTTGTAAATTTAACTTAGTACACATGCTGATGTGTTAGGCTGGATTAAGGCTACAGCACTCAGTACCTTCCAGGATCAACTCAGCATGCATCATGAAACACTTCCAATCTACCACTGCACAAGGCTCCCACGAGCAATCCAGCTCTGGGTGACTAATGAAGAATCATAGAATCATGGAACAGTTTGGGTTGGAAGGGACCTTCAAAGCTCATCTAGTCCAACGCCCCTGCAATGAGCAGGGACATCTTCAACTAGATCAGGTTGCTCAGAACCACATCCAACCTGGCCTTGAATGTCTCCAGGAATGGCACATCCACCGCCTCTCTGGGCAACCTGTTCCAGTATTTTATGACCTCATTGTAAAAAATTTCTTCCTTGCATCCAGCCTGAATCTCCCCCTGCGAAAAAGTCTCTCCCCATCTTTGTTATAGGCCCCTTTAAGAACTGAAAGGCCACAGTAAGGTCTCCCCAGAGCCTTCTCTTCTCCAGACTGAACAACCCCAACTCTCTCAGCCTGTCTTCATAGGAGAGGTGCTCCAGCCCTCTGGTCATTTTTGTGGCCCTCCTCTGGATCCACTCCAACAGGTTCATATCTCTCCTGTACTGAGGACTCCATAGCCAGATGCAGTACTCCAGGTGGGGTCTCACAAGAGCAGAGGGGCAGAATCACCTCCCTCGACCTGCTGGACCTGCTCCTTTGAATGCAGCCCAAGATACGATTGGCTTTCCTGGCTGCAAGTGGAAGGAATTAGACATGCTTCTAGATAGAACACTGAACGAGGAGGCTTTGCATGGCCGCAATGGTTGATTGTGGTAGCAATTAGAAACTAAAATTGTGGTCTACAGGAAATTTCAACTTTCTGAAATTAATTTTTCTTCTGTATCTGAAAGAAAAACTGATTTTCTCATGAAATCTAAATTGAACCCTTCTGGGTTTTTCAAAAAGTTTTTTGATCAAATTTAGACTTTTTTTCTTATTACTTTTTCTTATTTCATAATACAATGCAAAATACATGTAAAACAAAGCCAAATGTCTAGGCAAACAAGACACAATCTTATTGATACTTGATTTTCAATTTCTTTACGTGCATTTGCATTGAAAATGCCATGTTCCCATACAAATATGTGTGTTTCAGTGAAAATAGCATTTTTCAAGAGGAAACGTCTTTTCACTTAATTTTCCAGAGTCTCAGTTCCTTTCCTGATACCCATCTTGGATGACAAGGAAAGTAATTTACTGCAAGTTTGAAAAAGTGGAGGCTGAATTCTGCCTTCTTGCCTCTGTCTCTGCTTGCTCACAGGAAGGAAGCTGCTTCAGAATCACAGTGTTTTTAAAAGAAGTCAGAATTAACTCTGCCTCCACCATATCACAGGCAATGAAATCTGATTTCCTATCATCCTTTTTCTTGTGGTTGGATTCTCTTGTGTCTAAGGAGGTGAAAACTGAAGAGTTTCCTGCTGTTTCCCTGTCTCTGTCATGCAAACTCCCTGGCATCTCATAGAAAATGGGAAACATTGCAGCCTTTCCCTCAGTGGCAATAGTAATTGAGCCTCTTTCCTGTATTTAGTCTATTTCCCTCAAAATTTTAAGAAATTTGAGTCTTTTGGACCTCTACTGCTCTGTCATATTTGGCTGGGAATGCTCTGACATTACAAGCAAGCATGCATAGTGTGGTCACAAAAGCATCATCTCGTAAGGATGTAATGTAAAAGGAAAATTGCAATAGCTGCCTGTCTGTGTAATTCTTGGAAAGATCCTCATGCTCTTTTGCAGCCACAATCAGGCAAGGAACTGTCTGTTATGAGATAACTAGCAGTGTGATGAGCAATTCGCATATGAAAAGTGTTACATAAATCCCAACATCATTATAGCTAAGAACAGGGTGATAATTGCAGTGAAGATTGCCTGAATAGTTTCATTCCTAGTTTGGGGGATTATTATTTTTTTCCCCAAACACTCGTAACTCTACTTCTTAGTCCAATCCAACTCTCTTTGCTCCAGTGAAGTCAACTTCAGTGAGACCACTGATGCAATGTATTTCCCCCCTGCTGTCTGCCTAGAGTTGGTCTTCTGGAAGACTTAATTAAAGGAATTCAGCTGCTGTGAAGAGCAGGTTGCTGTGGTGAGTGCAGCAGAGAGCTATACATTTGGATTTAAGAAGAGCTTTCTCTTTCACAGATAATCATAGAACAAACTATTTTGGAAAATACCTTTAAGATCTTCAGGTCCAAACATTACCCCAGCACTGCCAAGACCACCATTAAACCATATCTCTGAGGGCCTCATCTACATGGTTTTTGAACACTTCCAGGGACGATGATTCCACCACTGCCCTGGGCAGCCTGTTCCAATGCCTGATCACCCTTTCAGTGAAGAAATTTTTCCTGATATCCAGTCTAAATCTCCTCTGGTGCAGCTTGAGGCTGTTGCCTCTTGTCCTATCACTTGTTACTTGGGAGAAGATACTGGCCTCCCCCTCACTATAACCTCCTGTCAGGTAGTTGTAGAAAACAATAAAGTCGCCCCTGAGTCTTCTCTTCTTCAGTCTAAACAACCTCAGGTGCTCCTCATCACACTTGTGCTCCAGGCCCTTCACCAGCTTTGTTGCCCTTTTCTGGACCCATTCCAGCACCTCAATGTCTCTCTTGTAGTGAGGGGCCCAGAAGTGAACACAGTATTCGAGGTGCAGCCTCACCAGTGCCGAGTACAGGGGCATGATCACTGCCCTGGTCCTGCTGCCACACTATTTCTGACACAGGCCAGGATGCTGTTGGCCTTCTTGGCTGCCTGGGCACAAGCTGGATTATGTTCAGCAGCCGTCAGTCAGCACCCTCAGATCCTTTTCCACCAAGCAGCTTTCCAGCCACTTCTCCCCAAACCTATAGTGTTGTGTGGGGTTGTTGTGGCCCAGGTGCAGGACCCAGCACTTTGCCTTATTGAGCCTCATACCACTGGCCACACCCCATCGATCCAGCCTGTCCAGACCCCTCTGCAGGGTCTTCTTATCCTCCAGCAGATCAACATTCCCACCCAACTTGGTGTCGTCTGCAGATTTACTGAGGGTACTTGATCCCTTTATCCATATCATCAATTAATATTAAACAACAGTGGCCCTAACACCAAGCCCTGAGGGACGCCACTAGTGACCAGTCGCCAAGTAGATGTGACACCATTTACCATTACTCTTTGGGCTCGGCTATCTAGCCAGTTTCCAACCCAGCAAAGAATACATCTATCCAGGCCATGAGCAGCCAATTTCTCCAGGAGAACACTGTGGGAGATAGTGTCAAATGCTTTACCTAAGTCCAAATAAACAACATCTGCAGCTCATCAACCAGGCCGGCCACCTTATCATAGAAGGAGATCAGGTTGGTCAAGCAGGAAAATAAAAAATGAGAACAGAGAAAACACAGCAATTGTAAAATTTTACCTGCACCTTACCCTTCCGAAAAAATACCTTCCAGCCTCTTTTCAGAGGACAGAGTATTCCTCAATATATACAGGTCATTCGCATTACAACCACAACAGGAAATGAAATAACCTTAAAATAAAAATTAGGAATATATGCCGAGGTGAGTATTTCCAGAGAGGACGCCTTTAACACCGGAGCGGGGGGAAGCACAGCGTCCAGGAGCCTCAGTTCGGAGCCGAGGGAGCCTCAAGCCCTCGACAGGACTTGCCCAGGAGCCGGCAGCTCAGCTCACGCGAGCAGCTGACTCACAGGGGGCGGCGCCAGGAGTGACGGAACCAGCCCCCAGTGGGGAGAAACCCATCCCGGGAAGCGCGAGCGACCAGGAGCGCGGCGAACAGGGCGTGGCACGTCAGTCAGGGCGTGGCGCGGCAGCTGGCGCAGGCAGGGCGAGCGGGACGGTGAGAACTCGCCTCAGGAGCAGGGCTCGCTCTGGGAGCTCTGCCCCGGCGGTGGCCAGCGTAGGCACCCAGACAGAGCCGATGAGAGGGGAGGCTGCGGCGCAGACCTCGGAGTGTAGAGAGTGCCTCGACTGGTCTCTTGAGGCGAGGGTGCACAATGGGCAGGGCTGCACTCGGTGCGCCCTGGTGGAGGTCCTCCTGCAGCAGGTGGCTGAGCTGCGGGAGGCTGTTGGAGAGCTAAAAGATGCCAGGGAAGCTGAGAGGAAGCTGGGCTGCTTGCTCCAGGCCCAAACTGTGCAGGGGCCGCAAACGTCCGGCATTGCTCATATAGGAAAGAAGGAGCGCAGCAACCCAGGAAGCTGGGAATTAGTCACGAGAAAAACGAACAAAAAAAGGAGGAAGAGGACAATTAATGACAAGGGGCTTCCTCCTAAATCTGATGTCCCCACCCAGAACTGCTTCGTAGTTCTGCAGGGGGCTGAGAAAACACCCACCACACCTAATGAGCATCCTGCTGATGCACCAGTAAAGAGGATTGCTACTGGTGCCTCCAGGAAAAAGCGGAGGGTCATAGTAGTAGGGGACTCTACTTTGAAAGGCACAGAGGCACTCATCTGCCGGCCTGATCCAGTCTCGAGGGAGGTGTGTTGCCTGCCGGGGGCTCGGATCAGGGATGTTGCTGAGAGGCTGCCTGCTCTAGTAAGTCCTGCTGACTATTACCCCCTTCTAGTGGTCCATGTGGGTGCTAGAGATATAGATAGCAGTAGCCTGGAAAACATTAAGAAGGACTACAGAGCCCTGGGAGAGGTGGTTAGGGGCTCTGGAGCTCAGATAGTTTTTTCATCGATTCTCCAGGACAAAGGGGAGGACCTTAATAAAGCTAGGCGTGTTTGGCAGGTTAATAAATGGTTAGAATGCTGGTGCCGTAGTCAGGGGTTTGGCTATTTAGAACATGGGGCTCCATTTGGGAGGCCAGATCTACTGGAGGCTGGTGGAGCTGGTCTGACAAAGGAGGGGAAGAGCTGTTTTGGTAGGAGGCTTGCCAGGCTGGTCAAGGAAGCTTTAAACTAGATGTGTTGGGGGAGGGGAGCATTGATCCATCCCAACACTCCTGGTCAGTTGCCAGCACCTGTAATAAGTGCTTGGAGTGATGTAGAGATGTTCCAGCTGCCCCAGCCATTGAGTCGGCTTCATTTGGAGCTCGGCTAAGGTGCCTCTATACAAACGCCCGTAGTATGGGGAACAAGCAAGAGGAATTAGAGATGCGTGCAAGGCTACAGGAATATGATGTCATTGGTATCACAGAAACATGGTGGGATGGCTCCTGTGACTGGAGTGTCGGAATGGAAGGTTACAGGCTGTTTAGAAAAGACAGGCCAGGCAGACGGGGAGGGGGCATTGTTATCTGTGTCAGTGATAGGCTAGAGAGTATGGAACTCTGTCTGGGGACGGGTGATGAGGTAACAGAGTGTTTGTGGGTCAGGATCAAAGGGAAAACAGCAATGGGGGACATTACAGTGGGGATCTGTTACAGGCTGCCTGATCAAGAGGACTCTGTGGATGAAGCACTCTACAGACAGATAGGGGCAGCCTCACGCTCGCAGGCCCTTGTCCTCATGGGGGACTTCAACTATCCTGACATCTGTTGGAGGGACGGTACGGCCCGGCACAAGCAATCCAGGAGGTTCCTCGATTGTGTGGAAGACAACTTCCTCTTTCAAGCAACAGAGGAGCCGACGAGGAGAGGTGCCATGCTGGACCTTGTGCTCACCGACAGGGAGGGACTGGTTGGAAATGTGACGCTCCAGGGCAGCCTTGGCTGTAGTGATCACGAGATGGTTGAGTTTGAGATCCTCAGGACGGTGAGAAGAGCATGCAGCAAGCTCACTGCCCTGGACTTCAAGAAAGCAGACTTTGGCCTCTTCAGGAACCTCCTTAGTAAGGTTTCATGGGATACAGTCCTAGAGGGCAGGGGGGCCCAAGACTGCTGGTCGATATTCAAGGATCACCGGCTACGTGCTCAAGAGTGTTGCATCCCGACTAGAAGAAAGTGCAGCAGGAGGGCCAGGAGAGCTCCATGGATGGACAAGGAGCTGCTGAGGAAACTTAGAGGGAAGAAAGAAGTGTATAGAAGGTGGAAGCAAGGACAGGCCGCCTGGGAAGAACATAGGAGCATTGCCCGAGAAGCTAGGGACCAGGTTAGGAAAGCTAAGGCCCAGCTAGAATTAAGTTTGGCAAGGGATGTAAAAGATAACAGGAAGGGATTCTATAGATACGTAGCAAATAAAAGACAGACTAGGGACAATGTGGGCCCTCTCCAGAAGCTATCAGGAGAACTGGCTACCATGGATTTGGAGAAGGCTGAGGTTCTTAATGACTTCTTTGCCTCAGTCTTCACCAGCAAATGCTCTGACCACACCACGAAAGTCTTGGAAAGCAAATGCGGGGACCGTGAGAATGAAGACCTTAGGCCCACTGTAGGAGAGGATCAGGTTCGAGACCATCTTAAGAACCTGAACGTGCACAAGTCCATGGGACCTGATGAAATCCATCCGCGGGTCCTGAAGGAGCTGGCGAATGAAGTTGCTAAACCACTGTCCATCATATTCGAAAAATCCTGGCAGTCAGGTGAAGTTCCCGATGACTGGAAGAAGGGCAATATAACCCCCATTTTCAAGAAGGGGAAGGTGGAAGACCTGAGGAACTACAGACCAGTCAGCCTCACCTCTGTGCCTGGCAAAATCTTGGAACAGTTTCTCCTGCAAAACATGCTAAGGCACATGAAAAACAACGAGGTGGTTGGTGACAGCCAACATGGCTTCACTAAGGGGAAATGCTGCCTGACCAATTTGGTGGCCTTCTATGATGGAGCCACGGAACTGATGGACAGGGGCAGAACAGTTGACGTCATCTACCTGGACTTGTGCAAAGCATTCGACACTGTCCCACATGACATCCTTGTCTCTAAATTGAAGAGACATCAATTTGATAGATGGACCACTCGGTGGATAAAAAACTGGCTCGATGGCCGCACGCAAAGAGTTGCGGTAAATGGCTCGATGTCCAGTTGGAAACCTGTAACGAGTGGTGTCCCTCAGGGATCGGTGTTGGGACCGGTCCTGTTCAACATCTTTGTCGGCGACATGGACACTGGGATGGAGTGCGCCCTCAGCAAGTTTGCCAACGACACCAAGCTGTGTGGTTCGGTTGATACGCTGGAGGGAAGGGATGCCATCCAGAGGGACCTTGACACGCTTGTGAGGTGGGCCGATGCCAACCTTATGAAGTTTAACCAAGCCAAGTATAAGGTCCTACACCTGGGTCGGGGCAATCCCAGGCACTGCTACAGGTTGGGTGGAGAAGAGATTCAGAGCAGCCCTGCAGAAAAGGACTTGGGGGTGTTGGTTGACAAAAAGCTTAACATGAGCCGGCAGTGTGCGCTTGCAGCCCAGAAAGCCAACCGTATCCTGGGCTGCATCAAAAGAAGCGTGACCAGAAGGTCGAAGGAGGTGATCCTGCCCCTCTACTCTGCTCTTGTGAGACCCCACTTGGAGTACTGCGTACAGTTCTGGTGTCCTCAACATAAAAAGGACATGGAGCTGTTGGAGCGAGTCCAGAGGAGGGCCACGAGGATGATAAGAGGGTTGGAGTACCTCCCGTATGAAGACAGGCTGAGATAGTTGGGGCTGTTCAGCCTGGAGAAGAGAAGGCTGCTATGTGGAGACCTCATAGCAGCCTTCCAGTATCTGAAGGGGGTCTACAAGGGTGCTGGGGAGGGACTCTTCCTTAGGGACTGTAGTGGTAGGACAAGGAGTATTGGGTTCAAACTTAAACAGGGGAAGTTTAGATTGGATATAAGGAAGAAGTTCTTTACAGTGAGGGTGGTGAAGCACTGGAATGGGTTGCCCAGGGAGGTTGTGGATGTTCCATCCCTGGCGATGTTCAAGGCCAGGTTGGACAGAGCCTTGGACCACGTGGTTTAGGGCAAGGTGTCCCTGCCCATGGCAGGGGGGTTGGAACTAGATGATCTTAAGGTCCTTTCCAACCCTTACGATTCTATGATTCTATGATTCTATGCCATATGCAAATCAACATCTTCATGAGCTGCAATAATGAGGAACAAGCAAATTAGCACTATTCCAAACTACCTTTTAATTCTTTCTGCATTCTCTTAGCGTCAACAGATAAACAGAACTAAAGATCTCACTAACTGCCACAGACAGCACCACAGTCAGTATATACGTATTATTTAAAAACAGCACATAGTGACTACATGCACCATTTAACTTCACAGAGTCTACCTGATTCAGATCTCACCCATGTAAATTAAGAATTAACCTAACCATGTAGTCATAATCAGCCTCACAGTGATGTAAAGCTTGTGGAAACAATATCCTCACTGAAACTGTACCATTTGTTAATACTGTTCACAATTTATGAACAGTATTAAGGAAGCAATCAAAACTCAGTAAATTTGGTAAAAACAAACGTAGTGGTCATGGGCCATAGAATCATAGAATAGAATCAACTCTGTTGGAAAAGACCTTCAAGATCATCAAGTTCAGCTTTTACCCCAGGACTGACAAGGCCACCACTAAACCATGTCACTAAGGGCCTCATCTACATGTTTCTGAACAATTCCAGGGACAGTGATTCCACCACTTCCCTGGGAAGCCTGTTCCAATGCCTGGCTACCCTTTTGGTGAAGAAATTTGTCCTAACATGATTGAAGTGTTCATCAAGCACTTGAGCCTTTTGCATTTCCACACACAATTCAGGCTACAGGTTCATTAGATCCCTGCCATGTGCACAAGGTACGATACACCAGCAGCTGGTTCGTAACTAGCCACATAAAGGCTTTTAATTGTAGCAAGTTAAGGGTACCCTAACTTCTGCCCAGGTAGGGCCAGAGTGGCCCAACTCTCAGTTACTGATGGTTGTTGAGAATTGGGGCACGTACACAGACTGTTTCCTCAAAGTTGATAATGCATGAAAAGGTCTTACCCTGTGCTCACCAGCTCGTGTGTCACATTACTTTCTTAATGCCTATGCCAACTAGTGGTATGAAAGGTGTTCCTGCTGGGAAAACTTAGGAAAAGCTGATACTTTGCTGTTCACCTATATTATGCAAAGCTTCACTCAGAAACAGTGAGTCTTGGCTGTGAAGTTGTGCAAGCTGCTAGAGAGTTATATTACTCTCTACATTCACTGATTACAATCAGTTCTTGAACCACGCTTGATCCCTATGAACAACTTGGCGTTCACGCTTCTGAGAAAGTGCCTGCATTTTTTGTGACTGTCCTTTTTCCAGGGACACTTCCTTAGTATTTATATAAGAAAAAAAAAAAATTATTACTCAGACTCTCCCTTAATGATTTTGTTCATCATTAGGAAGCCAACTCAAAGTTCTGCCATTGCTTAGGCCTGAAAACAAAGTGGTACAGGAAGGAACAACACTGTGACATTTAGGATTACTTCAGTGTAATGGGTCTTCAGAGTGGCACTGACCTTCCCTTCAGGCAGACAGTTTCCCAGATCTGTTCTGAGTCCTTGTGAAGTCCCTGCCTGATTGCTGAGATTCACCTGAAAAATCATTCTGAGGCATTAAGGCTGGCCAACAGATGAGTTTTTCATCAGAACAGAAAGAATATTATACTTTGTAAGGTCCCATCTACAAAGCTGAGTGCAAGTTCAGAGGTCAATGAAATAAATATAGTGCATTTACATTTGCAAATAGACTGATTAAATAGCACACAACATGTAGAGGAAGGGTGGTGGTTTAATACTTGATTTTAAAGCCAGTTCTAGAGACCTCAAGGAAACCATGTATTTGATTAACTCATTCTTACAATCTAAACAGAGCTAGTTGAAGAAGGACTGACTACTGTATTTCAGTCTTTTCTTTTAATGAAAAGATGAAACATGCATAGGGCTGCTATCCCATGCTTTCACCTACTGTAATTATGGTAATACACAAAAAAAGAAAACAAAAAGCTTACTCAGCCCTGATTCTGCAAACATCTGACCAGAAGCAGAATGTGTCAGCTGCCTTCCCCAAAGCAAAACATACTATCTCTGTAAGTATGGACACAAAAGCAAGGATCCTTGTGTGCTTTGCAAACTTGTAAAATACCAATAGAAAAACTCGCTCCAGTCAAGAACTCTCAAAAATAAGGTAGAGAAAATACTTCAGTAACATCACGCAGTGTGTGATGTCTGTATGTGGGTATTTCAGACTCACAACACACTATTTGGCCGAAGGCCCAAGAGGAGTTAGTTATCCCCCTGCCTAAAAAGCCAAAATTTGTCTAGCATGGGAAAAGCAGAGGAGGAGATAATTTTCAGACAACAGTCATGATGACTTTCCAAGGTTATAATTATTATTCTACTCCTCAGTTTTAATTATTTTGTGTAAACATGTTGATTTTTATCTTTTTCATATCAAAACTTTTCAATCCATATTATAATGTGTCAACCTGAAGCTTAACCTCCAACACCAAAGGCAGATAAATTAACACTGGCACTGTTGATTTTAAGTATCTTTAGAAGTTTACAAAGTTTAATATAGAGAAGATTATGAAAATATTAGGTCTAAACACCCAAGGGACACTGGGGAAGAATGAAGAACTGTGACCTTTTGGATGTCTGACTTTGCAGACACAATTGTTTCAGTGCTTTTTTTTTTCTCTTTCATGCCTTCGGTTTTTGGTTGTGAGGTTGTTTTGGGGAGGTTTTGGTTTGGTGGTTTCTCTTTTTTTTTGTCTGCTCCTGTCTGAAATTCTAATTAAGACAAGGTTCCCAAATGCTACTGCTTGGAGCTCACATGAGAGCCCCTCGAGAATGCGTCACATATCTCACAGTAATAGTTTTATGCACAGCATGAAAGCAGGCTTATACAATATTCTGCAGCCAACTGTAGCTATTCAAGGCTCCTTGATAGATATAATGGCCATCAGTAACCTTGTATTCTATCACTTAGTGTCAATCCTTTTCTCAGAGCTGACAGGAAGTATTGCTGAACAATGCTCGGCAAGTCAGTTTTACTTCTCTATTTTAATGTTTTATTATGGGTTTTGCCTATGTGTCTCAGCTCACTCCCCGAGTCTTGCTGCCCAACTCCTCCGCAAGCAGATTTTTACTGCCTTCTTCCACAGTTCACTTGTTGTTAAAAAGTTCTCATGAGTTTACCTCCTTAACTAGAAAACACATCTGAAAGCAGCACAGTTCGCCTAGAAGAGCTAAAGAAAACAAAGCAGTGAAGTGGCAGATTAATATTCAAATCAGTTGCCTTCTTGCCCTGTTTCTATGCATGACTTTAACTTCCCTTTACTGAACGGAGAAAGCAGTGCTCACACTAAAATATCCCCAGCCACCTGGGAAGCGCAGCCACCTACTACACCAATTACCCAGCAAGTAAAGCTCCTGGGGTTGTCCTCTCCACCCCACGGTCACCATGCTAACCAGGAACCCTGTCCTACATGTTCTCCTACTCAGGCCAAACGCTTGCAAGTCAGGTTTGCAGATATGACACAACTACCTCCAGAGATGATGCTACCAATGGACTGACCTTGAAATTTTCTTGTAGAAACAAGAATGAAATTCCTAGCAAGTTTGGGACATATAAATACACAAACATAGAGCATTTGGAACGAATCTCATAGGTATCACCTCAGAAACCTGAGCTTTTGCTAGCCAGCAGAGAAAATTAAAATGCCAATGAGGACGTGAGGCAACACAGTATAGAAGCCACCACAGCAACTCTCAATACGTTTATTTCTTGCTGATAATTTTGATGGGGATGATGTAATTGCCATTTTGGTGCATTTTATTGAAAAGTGGATTCCACAGGATGCTGAGCAACTTTGGCTGTTACATATCATGCCTAGCACTTTTCTCTAGCTAAGCTTCACTGATATCCACTGAGCATGAACACAGTTTTAAGTGCATTACTGCCCAGGACAAGAATGTTTAGCACACCTTTCTTTAAAAGATGCAAATTTGTACTTGTCTGCTATTTATGGATTATCTCCCTCAGCTTGCAAATGACCAACAAGAAAATGATGAAGTGAGGAAATTTAACTTGCTATTCATTCAGTGTAAATACTTTGCAAAGCTACAGCTTCACAATTTCCTTTCTTTGAGTAAATAATCTGAAATAGTGTAAGCAGTCATAGTGGGTGACTGGAAACAGAATCCCTCAAAGTCCAGGACGACTGAAAGTTACCACAAGTGATGACATATTTTCTTGTAAATCCGCTTCATCTATTTTGAGACATTTCTGTTTGTGTTGGCTTAACAACAGCTTACTAAAAAGCAATGAGATATATACAACATTTGTGAAAGTAATACAACTACCACACAGGCTAAAATACTACTACTGTTGTATACCTGTACATAAACCAAAAATAGCAATGTGCATGTTACCCTAAGCCAAGTTTTTATGTAGATGCACCTCTGATCTATGGATGTTTGTGAAGTTTTAATTTAAACCATACATGCTCACATTTAAAACCTGAAGAACAAGAGAGTGGAAATTTCTGGCACAGTGGGTTACAACGCAACAACAGACGACTTTCTCAGAGTACAGCTCCTCATGGCAATGTTTGGATTCATGAGGCAAGAATTGTGTCCTAACAGTTCCTGACATAGCTAAGGACTTACCCCAAAATGCTGGACATTGAGGAAGGTCAGCCCATAGAAAGCCTTGATTTCTGTTCTAGTTTACATTTTGTAAAGTGATGTATCCCTTTTGCTGAACTCCTGTAGGTGGTAGTGTTGGTACTATACGTTACATGAAATTACTGAGGCCTCTTGGGACACTGCCCAACCCCCCAGAAGACTTCATGCTTTAAGGCATTTTGGCTTACTGCCAGGTTATACTTCCTCTAAGGATGGTACTCCTTACTTTTAGGATCTATAAAGAAATCATTAAATTACATTAATATCCCTATTTGCTCCAGAAACAGTAGCACCTGTGGTGTCAGAACAGCAATACAGGAGAGCATACACCACCACCTCTGGCTGAGAGGTGGCTTCACTGCAGGGATCTTAGTTCAGCTCAGTGCAGTTCTCCCACTTTCTGTTGTCATTCCTGATGACTCTCCAAGACAGCAGTGCTAAAGACCCCAGCAAGGGCAAAAGGCCACTCAACCTCTCTTTCTTTACCTCTACAACACCCACAGTCCTGCTGCTTGCTCTCCTTAGCAGTGCAAGTAGTAGTGGCTGCTGTATCTTGGCAATGACTTGTTCCAGTTCAAGTTGTGTTTTAATTTAGCAAGAAAATCCATTTTAGTTCCCTCCCCCGCCCACTTTTTGGGCAAATTCAAATGAACTGTTAATGTCAAACACGGTAAAGATGAGACAGATCCACTGAATGACAGAATGAATCAAATGTCTTAGTTGCAAAAGAGTAGGCTGGCAAGTCTCTGTTGAAAAGCCCACACAGTAAACTCAGATCTGCCTTTTCCCACTACTAATGGAATCGGCTGTTTGACAGCGTAATATATGTGCCAGAATAGTTCAAGAAGAAAGAACTGCCCTCAGATACATTTCCATGAAATCTGGAGATTCACAGGACAAAAATGAAGATACAGCTGAATAACTAGAGGACGCAGTAAATCTTTATTTTAGGGAGTATTAAGCAACTGCTAGATTTCCAGAACTCTGCTTAACACAGAAAAGGACTGCAAAGTCTATCCCTTGTAGCTCACCCATGGTTTTGAAAAATCTAGTCCTTGCACTTTATCTGACAGAGGAAAGCACAAAGAATGCAAATCTGGAAGGAAAGTGAGCTCAAATGTTAGAATTATGCACATATCTCTGCCCTCCTGCCCCTCTGAATAAAGTTCAGTGTTGAGTTTTTTTGCAACTTTTGCATGCATATCAGGAGCAAGCATTCCGCCTGCTTAGAAGTGCCACATTCCTAATTTTAAATATGGCATACAAAACCTTATCCTCTAATCAACAGTTCAGCCCTGATTGGTGGTAATTCAAAATAACCTTTTTCTGACAGTGTTTTCATAGTGAGTATGAAATAATTCAGTCTAGTGCTCAGAGACCTGACACACACATCACAAATGGTACGTGTTAGCTGAGCCACAGGGTCTTAACTACCCTTTTGCATTACTGGCAGAGCTCCTCCACCAGAAGCAGAAAAGAACAGGAAGGGAAATGTTATTCTGTGCTTACTCCGAAGATTATTGATATAGCAAGTTTCACGAGCCCTAAGTTTAAATCTACAAAATGGAGTCTCCTGAGGTGAATTGCTCTTAAGGAAATACTACAGACTCTCTGCTGGAAAAGCAAGACTTCGATTGCCATTCCTTGAGATCCATTATAACGAATTCCTTTCACACTAGACTGAGGTACTGCCTAGGAAAGATTATGAAACACATGGCTCTCACTATTAGTACTGAACTGCTGATCTCCAAGACTTTCTGGGAAGCTTTAGCCTATCCATTACAAGTGAAGCATTCAGCAATTCCTCTTTCGTAACCTTAGTCTTCCAAAGGATCAAATTAAATGATAGTTCGAATATAAGCCAAACAAATCACTTGAAACCTGAATTGAAGAAGATCATGCTTCTGTCACCAAAGCTGTTAGGTATTTACCATTGTCCTTCAGTCTCATTACGTTTGTTCTGTTGCATAAGACTATGTGAAATTCTAAGAATAGCAGAAGAGCAGGAAAATAATATCCACAGATATACTTATGCATTCCCAGATGTAATTTATTCTGTCCTCCTTTATTCCCCCCTCACTATTTTTCCAGGAACTTGAGTTCTACTCATGGAAACACTGAGCTTCTGTTATTTGCAGAAATACTCACAGACCATGTGTGGAAGGAAGTTGTGCTTAAGGAAGACAATATGCTAAATCATTTCAAAAAACATTAAACATACATCCAGGTAAGTAAGAGACTCAGTCTAGTGTTTGTTAGGCAACTAAACTTGAGTGTACGTGACCACAAGATTTATTGAACAAAAAATCCATCCTTACCGATTCACAGGTACAATAAACAAATTGCTTCTTGCAAATTCAGTGGATTCCAACTAGCAGAGTCACTTACTGAGAATTAAATCAGAAGGGGGGCTGGGTGCAGAAAGAGAAAACCAAAAAAACTCTGTTTTTCAAGCAGAGCTGCCTAGGTAGAAAATGTTTCCAGCAGACAATTTTCATAACAAATTGCTCAGTTGCTAAACAAGTAGTGTATACTTCATACATATTCATTCAGCCACGAACACATTGCGTGACAAATCTAATTAAGTCTAGGAAAGAGAGAATGCAAGAGTTGAAAGAATTAAGGGAACTAGTAAACGAAAGCAAATCACTTCATCTCTGGTCTGCTGTTTTGAATCCAATCCATATTAGCACACATGAAGCTGTAACCTTCCAGTGTCTGACTGTGAACTGGCCCATACGAAACAAGTTGGCAGACTTTATCCTGTCCCGCTAAACGTAAGACTCAGCAACTTCCTCCTCTCTTCCTCTTTTGCACATACATGCACACCCTTCTCAAAACCAGATAGTATTGGCAATCATAACAAAGATAGAACAAAGCTTGAGCGTGCCTGTACATAATTGACTTCTGAGCTCTTAGGCATCATGAATGCAAGAAACAGAAGCATGACAGTGAAGTATAAGCATCTACAACTGTCGTGTATTTTCCTCAAACATGTAATCTGTTGCTTACTACAGAATTTTCTTGCGTGGTCTGACCGTCATTTTTCTGTTACTACAGAATTACTGTCATGTTTTGAATGCTAATATCTGGCCAGTTTCTGATTAGAGATCCAAAATAATAATAATCTCTCAATTTCAGAAGCCTTAAAGCTAAAAAGCTGAACTAGAGAAAGATTTGATGCTCTCCCATGCATAAAAATAGAAGTTATAATGTCTTACATGAGAAAGATTTAGAACTTGTCCAACAAAAAGAATGTTATAAATGTTGCACTAAAAGGTTAAAAATGAGCTTTTTTTTTTTTTCCTTCAAGCAAATAAGGTATTAACTGGCTACAGTTTTCATAAGCTTTATGAACATATTTGTGGGGCTTGGATTCAGTTTTGAAATAGCTATAAATTACTATAATTTGGCATCAATATTTCATAAAGACAGAGGATATGTATAAATTTTATTTGCTGCAACAATCATTCAAGATTATCTTATTTAAATAGCACCTATAATTTAAAACCTGCAGGTTTGATATTCCAGTCACCTGCCAAGTAGAGTCTGAATTTGCCTTCACAGGTGCTGAGAGCCAGGAAAGCTCTACATGAGATATGACCTGGTTTTGATGTCCTTCGAGCACTAAAGAGCAGAGCACATTTAGTGCTATCAGCTCTTGTCATTTCAGCCTTGACTTAGGCAGAGGTAGTAAACTATAGTTTCAATATAACTCAGTATTTCTTGGCACTTTGGAACAAAACTCCAAGATCTGCTTTCAAAGAGAAAAGATGGGGATTTTGAATTAGCAGCAACCACTTGAAAAACCAAGTTTCCCAGTTTCCTGATTAAACAAAACAACAGGAATGATAAACTGCATCTACATTCTGTTTAGGCCCACCTGTTTGCAAAGTGGGCTTTCTTGGTATGCGGGAGGACAAACAGAAACAAACCTCACTCTTCCGGTACCAGCTGAACTGAAGCCACTGAGCTGAACGCAAAGTTATTATTTCTCGCTTTATCTTCTCTTAGCACCACACTTTCTGTGGAGGAAAAGACCCCAAACAAATCAGTTATGTATCTAAACACGTGTAAACAACTGTCGGACAGCAGCCATACAAAACCTCAGTAATTAGAAATCAACTCAGCCCCAAAGCATTTGGATTATGTTCTACCAAAGGTCGTTCAATAGCGAGATTCGCCTGGTTGAAGAGGAATGATTCCTGTAGCAGAGGCATGGGTACTTCATGGTGCTGGAGAGGTTTGTGGGTTTATTTTATTTTGTTTTTATCAGGAAAATCATTAGAGTCCATTTTGAAGCTCACCCTGCTCCTCCAGATGCATAAGCCCCCACGTGAGGTTCAGGGCTGCCAGAAAGGTAAGAGCTCTGAGTCCATCTCACCTCCAAGTCCTGCTGAGCACAGGCCCCAGCACCAACAGCTTCTTCCCCTCCCACCTTTTCTCCTTGAGAGGGAATGCAGACACAGGCTGCAAACTAAAGGGCTCTTTGCAAAATGATTTAGTCTTCAACAACAATATTTGACAAGCTCATAGAAACCAAGACAGTACAGGGCCCTTCTGTGGAGCCCTCCTAATCAATTTTTAAAGTGTCATGCAATTGATGGTGGCTGAAGCTAAGATGCCAACAGAACTTACACTGATTAAAGACAGTCTTATAAGTGCTCTCCAGCACCAATAGTCTCTAAACTAATTTAGTCACGTCAGTAGCACTTACACATCGGTAGTGGCTGGCCTTGTTTACACATTATCACTTCTAAAGCAACAGCTGAATTCAACAGCTTGTAAGCCTCCCTCCCACGAATATCTCACCGTGTAGGTGTGGAGGACTCAGAGGTGCAAAGGCAGGAAGGAGCTGTCAATAACAGTGTGTGATGGCTGTGGGAGAATTACACACACAGACTACACACTACAGTCTCTCACCGCTCCCTTACTTGTATAGCATGCTTCTGCTCATAGAGAGCTGCAAAAGCAGCATATAGCATCAAGATATAAATACATTAAAATGATTGCTCCATCACCCAACATCACAGGAAACATTCAGCCTAATTGTATAGATTCAAGTGCTTTGAAATGAGCCACCAGGGCCTGTGAGGCTAAAAAGAATCCACGTGCCAAGCCACTTGAGTTTGTATTTGGTTGGGGTATTTTCCTCTCCTTTTATGTTCTTTAACATACATACATTCAATTGCTTGAGTCTGTGCCTTGCAGAAAGTGGCTGAAGTGGCATGAGGCCTCAGCAACTGAGTGAGACTGAAAGCCTGTGTGCGAAAGGGAAAGGTGAATTGTAGAGGCACCAAATTTGTGCCTAGAGCAGGAACACACTAGTCTGAAGATGGCAGGATTGGTGGAGAACACCAAAAAGCCTGACTGTCACTCCAATTGCCATTGGAGTGAGTGATGAGATGCTTTTCTATTAACTGAGGTGTGGTAGAACTCAAAAACAGTCTCAGCAGTTTAAACATACAGAACAATGTTGACGTACTCTGGGTTTAGTACTGGACTAAAAATGATTTTAGCTCGTCTTGCAAAAAATGCAGTGAGTGCATTTGGAGGATTGGAAGGCTGCTGCCAGTACAGCTCTGCTGGAAGAGCTGAGGAACTTCCTGAGTACTTTCGTCTAAAAGAAACAAGAGGCTTTCCAGGAAGTTCTGAGTAATCATCTGACCTTGCGCATAGCTCAACAGCTACAGAGGGAAGAAACTATCCTGAGATGGAGAGACAAAGATTTAAATAAACATGAAAACACACCAGCCTACTTAAGGAAATTAAGAAAGAACAAACTGAAACATGCCCCAGGAATTTTAGCAAAGAGTAACTAATCATGAGACTTGATAGAACTCCAAAAATTTAACAAAATTCAGTAAAGACAGCCACTGACTCCTCACGGTGGATTTCCTCTGGTGCACAACACCTGAAGGGCCTTCCCTCCCCTCCAGGGTTTAAAGTTCTCCCTGTCTTCACATGGGCCTCTTACTGCTTTCTTCAACTAAAACAGTTTCTGTCTTTGGAGATGATGGGAGTATCTATTCTTTATGAGACCACTGTATCTCTAAGCATCATAACATAGAAGAATTAAGAGACCCTGCAGCCTACATGGTCTGGACAGGTATCCCCACTCACAGACATCAAATTAACTCCTGATAGCAGTATTACTCTGTGAGCAGTTTTTCCACCCAAACCAAATTAACCAGAGATAACAATGCTATGACCTTCTCAGACAGGCAATTCTGCTTTTTATGCTTCGGATTTGGATTCTCCTGCACTAGGAAACTAGGGATTAAAATAAAGAGAGAAAACTTAAGAAAAAGGAGATGAATAGATATGAGAAAATGAGCTTTTCCATGCCTCCAAATGGACGCTACAGGAATCTTAACACTGAATATCTCTCTAATTTAATTATGAGTACAACATTGTGTTTATGTTATGAATATGCACGTATATAAATGCATGCAAACAAGTGTCTATTCATGTGCTACAGCTGCCCCCCTCAGCTTTTAATATTGGCTGTCTTTATGGCTCTGTAAATACCTCTAGGCACCAGAGGAAATGGAATTAAATCCGTGGAAATTCAAAGGGGGTCACAGACACACATACACCCACCCCCACTGCATCACAGGTCTCTGCTGTTGCTGCCACTAAATAAATCATAATAGCGATGCTGTAGGTTAACAATAGTTCTAAGGTCACAGATAAGCATCTAGTGTGTTCTCAAGCCATCTCTACCATTCTTCCTTAGCTATGAATATTTCTATGTAGACCCCATGGTAGAAACCTTAACTGATGTCATATATAGACCACAGCTCATTGGGTTGCCCTGCAAAAGATTTGTCACTCTTTAAGCTAATTTTACCTTGTGCACAAAAAAACCTAAGCGCACACCCTGTCCCTGAGATAACCTTCTTTAACCTTTTATATCAGCACAGAAGTCTTTCAGTGGTTTCTCACATCCAACTCAATCCTCTGAAGGATCAGAACAAGAGATGAAAGAAAAGGTGGATTATAAAGGGGAATTTAAATAGTAGTGTTCTCGCCTGTTAGAAATAAGTATTTTTTGGCTATGCAGATGTCTAAAATACATTTTTTTTTTTTTTATTTTAAAGCGGCAAACACCACCACTGAATATTTTTTTCCAGTCTGTACAATTTTTTAAGATCAACTGATTCTAAAGCGTACATTGTCCCTTGTTCAAGAGTGCCAGCAAACACGGCTTTCGGGTGGACTGTAGGGCTTGTTTGTCTTCAGACTTTTAAAGCTAGGATTGCAAACAGATGCATGGATGAATACCCCACCCCCCTCCTTTCCTGAAGGAGTTAAAATAAACAGCCAAGGTTGATGATTTCTTTAGAGCAAACACCAAAACACTCAAGACAATAGAAGTTTTATTTCAGACTCCTAAACCAGGGCCACACTTGCAATCTGCAGAATTTTCAGTCTTGATGTGTTCAGGAGGAGGAAAAGACAGCTGTGGGTCAGCATCAATCTTCGCTGTGAAAACACAAACCTAATTCTGTGCCCTTTGATCTGATGGTGACAAACAGTGGAATGGCTCAAGACACCACTTTTTTCCACTACAACTTCAAAAGAAAAAGAAGCAGAAAGTAGTTACAGCTTGCATGAATACTAACACCTTAGCAGATGCAAGCATTTGCTAAATGTGACACTAGTCTTCCTTCCGTTTCAGCAGTTGTATTTGCGTTTACATTCATACAAACAAACACCGTCCTTTTGCACAAGTCAGATTCCAGCCGCAGGTGTTATCCTGGGGAAAATAAATTTCAGATGGAAAAGTAGGCCTGATTTTGATCTTGCAAATGCTGGTATTATGTAAATGAGTAATCAAACCCAGTGATGTTGCTCCAGTGCAAAGCCAGAGTCTGACTGGACATCTTTCTTTTGATTCTTATGTTCTGTGGCTTATGCCACTAATTTAACAAACTGGCAGCTAGCCAGCTACTCAAGACTATGATTAAAGTTACAAGTAAAGGAATAGGATTTTTTTTTTTTTTTTTTTTTTTAAGGACTCGAAACAGATATAATGCATTTTTATTGTTAATACGTTTCTATATAAAACATTCACTGCTGATACTGCAAACGGAAGAAATTCCATTGAAACAGACTGGAAAACAATGCCAAGACAATTACCTTTCTTCCCTCCAACTCTGGAGTTGGGATACTGACACCTGTGATACCGTAAGCGGAACAGATTATGACCCACCAAAAGCAAACTGCTTCCACAAAGCATGCAGAGAACAGGAGCTCATGGCATTGGCCCACTGTTTGAGGGACTTCAAGCCACACTCAGTGTCAGGGCAGAGCAAGGAAATACTGTTCACAGTGTAACTCTGTGAAGCCCTAACTTGCAGTTCATCTCCACATGACAATGAGGATGAGCCAGGGGCGGTGTCCTTGTCTAAGCACCACTAACATATACAGCTTCCTTGAAAAAAGCAGTTCCATGATTATTCGTGGGAATAGAGAGTGGGGCAGTCTCTGAAGAACCAATTCATCAAAGCTTTTGATAGCGTAGATAAAACCTGGTTTGGTTTGGTGGTTTTGGTTTAGTTTGTTTGTTTGTTTATTTTCTGGAAACTCCAACATTCAAGGATCATGAAGCATTCCTGTACGCTAATCATACATTGCAATACCTTTGTAAACTGTAAGGAATGACTATGTTCATTGTACAGGATGAAAACCAGATCCAGAGAAGATAAAGGCAACATTCTCAAGAATGTCTATTAATTTTGGAAACCTTGGGGATTAAGGGTATTATAACTGCCAATCTCTCCATAAGTGAAGTACCAGGTGCTTTGGTACCTTTGCTCAAATAACAGTTTTAAAAGTTCACAGCACTTCAAAGAAAAAAAAGACCAGATCTTGGTCTCAGATGTTAAGAACTTCAAAACGAATGGTCCTTATTTGAAGCGTTAACCTTATAACTGCGCTAAGAGTCTATGCTTTACCAGTGACAGAGTCGGAAACAAAGTTTCTGCATCCTCACTGCTTAGGAAACTCATAGTTGTGCTTTCCCCTCTCCATCGCTTTGGGAGGCATATGGATTTTATCTGTCATCTAAGCTGACCAACCCTGTAACCCAGCAGCTGACCTCCAGCCAGCAGGCAAACTTGGAGGTCACATTAGAAACTGTGTCCATATTTTTGTCATTTTGTCATTTTGTATAGTGCACATGACATTGTTTTTCTTCTTCTCAAATCTATTTCATGCCTCTCAAATATATTTTTAAAAAGTCCATGAACAGGTAAGTGCATGTCTGCACCATAGGCCATTTCCAACGTCTGGCTTGGCCTTTTCACTTTTATTGCCTTAGACATCCATTTCTATCAGACCAATGAACAAGGCTGTGAATAGGGTAGAAATGCACAGTTTGGTAGATAATCCCCCACAGCCCTAGGAAAAATGTGCTGTTAAGTAAAATGCTGCTACAGAGTGCACAAGACAAAGTTTAATTTGAATTCCTAAAAATGAGCTTGCAGGTCTTACATTTAATGGACACTTTTACCAGAGCATGAGTGGCAAACACAACCTGCAGCAATAATGAATATGCCCACAGTACATTAGGAAGGAATGGCCGATGATTATTTTTTTCCCCATTTATATTCTGATCCTTTTTAACTATACTTACTAAGTTAGTGATGAATTTATTAGGACAGTGTGAGAATTTTGTACAATGAGTAAGTACACCATGGACTATTCCTTCACAGAAATGAGTTCAACCATGATGAAAATGAACCCTGACAAGTGTGCTCCATGCTCTGAAAAAAGGGTCTGGGACAAAGCTGTGTTAAGAAAAAACACGACACCTGGTAACACAAGTGCAATGACTTTACCCTGACAAAATCTGAGTACATACTGAAAGAGCAGGAGCATGCAACCTAATACTACCTAAGGGATCTCTCCATCAAATACAGGCCATTTATACAGGGTTAGGTCCTGAAAAATGTTTTCTGATTGATATTTACCCTAAAAATCAGAATAGCACACAGAGTATTTCAATGGCAAATAGTAAAGGGCCTCCCTGTCTATCCTAATTATTTAAAAAGCAGAAAACACTGCTTCCACCCACACTCCTTTGCCTATCCTTCATTTCCACTTGAGCCTCAGGCCTCAATGCTTCAAAGGCACAGAGCGGTTTCTCAAAGGGCAGTCAGCACCACACTATTAGGGTGAAGCTTTTAGTTAGTAGTAAGGTGGATTTACCTAATGGGAAATCCCATGTGCAGAACTCCTTTCATCACCTGTGGTTCTGCTGGAGGGGAATGGTTAACTGGGAAGTATCTGGATTCAGGGCATGAACAGTAGGTGGAGAATTCTTTTACAGGGGGTGGGAGAAAAGCCAACTCTAAAGTTGGGTGGGAGCTGTCCCTGTAGCAGACAGCCCTATCTCTACCGTAATGGTCCTGGGGGAAATGGAAGGCACACAGTGTGGGTAGGCATTGGGGTCCCTGTAGGAATCCCTGAAGGCTCTTGGGAACACCAGCTGACAGAGTCCCAGCTGTTCTCCACAGCCAGGCAGGGGCCAGCTTCTTGCAGTCAGAGCACTGCGAGTCACATACAGCTCACCTGCCACACCAGATCCCACAACTTGTGTTAAGCAGCATTTTGTCACTAGTGTCACCAAGCTGGGTTAGTCCTGAAAGAAAAGAACATTTCCTATGAAGGGGCTCATTACTGTCTCCCCTGGGTGACCTGTACCCAAAACAGATGAAGTTAAATTCAGTTTAACAGCTGACAAAAATCACAGCCTGCAGCAGTAAGACTGCGAAGGCACTAAGTAACTGAATAGCAGGATAACATGGTATGATTGCATCTTCACATTTCTTGTTTCCTGTGTTGCAAGCATGCTGCAAAATTAAAATCTCACCCTACACTTCAAATATGAAACATTGCTCCCCCATTGCCCTGCATGTTCCCTTATTATTCACATGAAGCTGGGGTAAGGTTCGCTAAAATATCAGATTTTCTCATTAATTGTAATTTGGTTGAATTGTGTATCTTCTCCATGCAAACATCAACAGCTACACAAGGCTGCAGAAAATGGAGATCCTCCTACAACTGTTATTTGGATTGCAAGCTCTTTTATGCAGAGCTAGCACAGCTTTTATGCCAAGTGCAACACCCAGCACAACAGGGCTCAGATCCAGAGGCAGAACTCCTGTAAGCATAAATGAGACTTTATGCAGAATTAGACAAAAGCTGTAAAGAAGAAAAGGAGGGGAACTACAGGCAATATTTCATCTTCAAAATACACCACAAGCAATATCCTAACAGAATACAAGAGCAGCAGTATAACTGAATACACCCTGCTCCACTAAGCCAGGCACTTAAAAAGCCACCCATTTTCAAAGAGTTTTCAAAGCCAATAATCTATTCAAGACAGCTGGGCTTCCATAGTCCTGAGCTTTATTTTATACATCTCTCCTCCATGATACTGCCTGCTCTGCTACTGGGTTCCAGAACCCACCATCTGCTTCTAAAGTGGTAAATGGAATTTGAAAATTGAAATAAACCAAGATATGCTAGATTTTGGAGTTTATACCTGTACTGTATCAATGACCAAGATTTTTTCCCCTTCCTACAGCACGATCCACCTTAATGACATGCTTCACATGAATAAAAGCATAAGGAAAACTCTGTCAATTTAACCAAAACATACTTGGGGGCAGCAGGTGAGGGTCAAGAAGGATTTAATCATCCTTGGTTCAGTCATTTTGAATCTCGCACTATACTGAAGAAGAAACAGAGATACCCCTGTACATATTTTCCACTCCTAATAGTGTGAATAAACTCATTGAAATTCACTATACACAAAACTGCAAAAACCAATTTTGTTGTCTAAAGCATGCAGTTAAAAATAAGTGTTCAATCAGTTCTAAGAGTAGGGGATTTAAATATTCTGTCAATATTGGAGTTTCTTACTTTGCATCAGAACAGGAGTACCATTTTACTAAGCGTGCTTTGACTCCTTTTCTCTAGACTAGATGTGTGGCATAAATCTGACAGACCATCTCAGAAAGTCAGCGACATTTAGAGTTATCATCTACATTTAAATAATGGATCATATCCAGAAACTTAAACAGCAGTTTTGGAGACGTGTGTCGCAATCTTCATTTCACATTACGGGAAATAGAGACACAATGACGTTAAGTCACCCAGTGAAGGTCATCCAGCACATTAGCTGCATCCCCTCCTACTCATCTTTTTGATCACACTGAAGCACAGCTAAACAACAGTCTAGGTCACGGTGCCTGACCTATTTGAAAACTCGCCTACTACAACACACACTTCAATTGAGGCATCTGGGATCTGGGCCCTTGGTGACAAGCACTCTCTCCTGAGAGGAAGCACGGGGCGGGGGAGAGTGAAGCGACCTAGGCTCTAGTCCAGACTTCTCAGCCTGTGGCTCATCTACTCACTGAACATCCTGTCTCACCAATGTCCTTGAGAACCCACCATCACCTTCAGTGAGCCAGGCCTGAACCCTTCATCTGCCACACACATGCACTGGTACTTTTCTATCATTGCATAACACTTTCAAACTGGAGCATGGAAACTACAACTATCTTGGCACAAACAAATGCAATTATTCCAGCTAGTCAGAGAAGAAAATCATCTATACTGATACAGATGGCATGTCTATATCCATGATACAAGTCTCACCTAAAACCCTTAGCAATAGCTAACTTAGTCTTCTTCTACAACTGTGTTTTATTCACTGAGAATTTCTGTGACAATAATGAGATAAATCCCCAGCCAGGTGGACTAATACAGTGGTAACTTGCTGAAATAGTTCTACACTGCTAGTTAGTTATAGTAGTATCATCTTTCATTGCTTCCATGGTGATGCTTAGTATCTTTCTGAGCAACAATCCCTTCTGCATGTACATGGTTCTGCACCCAGGCTGGGCCATGCTTGACTGTTATCTAGTCAAGTATGGTTGCAAATTGTCAATCACCATATCAGTTGTCCAAAGTGAAAGTAGAAGAGTGCACAAGTCAGTAATTTCTATCAAGGAATACACACATGGCTGCATCTAACGAGCTTTGATTTTCTTTTCTGACTTCAAAAAAAATTATAACAAGGGGCAGATGCTCTGCCAAGGATACAATTATTTTCACCATCTGAGGATCTGACTCAGGAGAAGAAATTTAATAAAGCAGGTTTGAAGCCAATACATCACAGGCACCACTACTCCACAGAAACATGACCATGCAGTGACCCTGCTGTTGTCTGTGCATCGAGAACTATTATCATGAAAGTCTGCCAGAAGAACATAATAGGAATAATGTACTTATCTGCTGGGTTTTGTCAATACTAAAATTATTTCCCAGCTACTTTCTTGCCCTTCTTACATGCAAAAACTTTGACCTATGGATGTTGTGGCTCTTGGATTTTGTGTGTGTGCTTGTCAAAACTGGAAAAAAAAAAAAAAAGAATTCTCAGGGCATTATGGCTCTAGGTCCTTGTAAAGCCAGTATTTCTTTTAGAGATCATGTATCAGAGCAATGCTGAAAAAATGCAGATGCTGACATTAAACACTTATTGCTCAAAGTCTGCTATATATCCTTCCTGTCATAACTGCCCAACTGAATGAGTTTTGCTGCAGATGAGGGAGACAAAATCCTCAAAATACAACTCAAAAGAGGCTACTTCAAGATATTTTTTGATGGCCTTTAACATAATGAGAATCATGCACAAGCCACTTCCCTCATCATGTTTCTTTTCCAAGGAAAGCCATCAGGAAGTCCCTGCATTCCTTAGGAATCTCCTAGCAGATGACAGTATTTGTTTGTTAACCCTCAGGATGTTCCAAGAAGAGATTATCAGTATTTATGATCTGGTTACAGTTATTCATAATGCAGCAAAAGAATGAAAAATGAGAAAGGGTAGCTGGCAGCCTGCTGCCATTGAGGACCTTTTCCTTTTAGTCAAAAGGTACAAAAAAAGATGAACCAGCCAAGAAGGAAGGGGTAAATAAAATAAATAAATATTTATTATATTTAAATAAAAATAAATAAATTCAATATAACTTCAATGAGTAGACCTGCAATTAGGGTAGCAGAGCTTCATGTCTATCCTCATTTCTTCACACAAATTCACTTCTGATGCAAACTTAGATACAAGTTCCCTGTTGCTCCCAACTCATCTAAATTCTTTTCAGTGCAGTACTGTCTTTGATTAACAGTTTTCCTATTTGGTCACTGAGGCTTTCCTGATCCAAGAGTGTCTTCATCAGGACCTGCTGTGCTCACCTCTGTACTCTTTGTTAATTGCTTTTTGCAAATCCCTAATTCCCAAGATGCTTTCTTCTCCTTAAACACCCACGAGACAGTTTTGGGGATGATTCCTTTTGACAGGAAAGAGGTTTTTTGTTTTGTTTTGCCTTTGACTTTTTTAAAGCTTATTGCTGAAATAAATGAGGGGAAGTCTCTCCAGGACAGCATCTGCCAACAACACTTGGTGCTTTGGGATCACAGAGTACCCATAAGTGAGACATAAGTCACTGAATCTAGAGTTGTGTTCTGGGCGGTGCTACACTCCAGGTTCTATCAGGCTGAGCTCCAACCCATGTGTTCAACCCTGCTGGTTTTTTCATTCATACCCCCTGTTGTCATTCACAGTGGCTGAGGGCTCTAGGGTTCAGGAAAATTGGCAGCACTCCTGTCAATAAAGCAAGTTTTAGCATCTGACATTTCAGGAGATAGCTTTGAAGGGAAAAACTCTATCAACTATTTGAAGATAATACTAAATTCTTCTGTGTTCCTGTAATTCATCACTCAGCACAGGAAGTCTGAGAGAAGCGCTGCTCTATGAGGGGACACCCTCCTTCTCAGTGATGACCATAACATCGCAATGTGTCTACAGCAAGTTTGTGTGAGGAAATTGCACAGGCATGACATAAATCACCTCAGATTTCCTAGCAATAACATGACCCCAAAGCAACATATTAAGTAAATTAAAAATGAATTACGTGATGACCCGATGCAACTTCAGGAGACCCTATGTCAGACCTAGCCTGAGGGAGGAATGTGCCCTCTAGCTTTTCCATAACAACTGTCTTTTTACAGTGAGTTAATTACCTACAGATACTGTGTGTTTAGAAGACATACAACAAGACCAGCTGATTTCAAAACAACTTTAAAACAGGCTTCAAAATGCATCTCTAGAGCCTCATTTACATTGGGGCACAGTATATAAGTCTAAGTGACATCACTGCTTACAGCAGCTAAGAGGGGACACAGAGGATGGTACTGTAAAATCTCTCAGGAATTTGAGGATGGTCACATTAGAGCTCACAAATGAGGTGACACTCAGGAACACTCCCAACCAGACTCACAAGCTGTGTACACTCCATTTGTCTTCAATTACAACAGCATGGTGGGGCTTTCTGAGACTCTGCGTTCCCCCAGACAGAGCTCCCACCTTCCAAAGCTTGCAAAGCTTCCAAAGTGTGCAGGGTTTTATGTTTGCATTTTTGTGCTAAAGAGATGGATGGTGAACTTAATCAACCAGTCATTAAAGATGAGCTTCCTATAAGCCTGCTGCTACTCAATTAGACCATTAGAATGGAGATTATGAATCTAGACAAAGAATTTAAAATGATAGTCAGTGTTTCTGTTTCTACAATGTTCAAGATCAGGCTCCCATAACTTCAACTAATTTAGGTCAGAATGATAGTTTTGATTATGTACATTACAAAATAAGTTCTGCTTTACATAAATGCATATCCAACAACCCATCAAGACCACAAATTTCCTTTGCAGTAAAATCAAGAAAGTTTGGACTTTTGAGCTTTCGAATGCAGGTGTTCAGTTCATTTCCATATCTGGTTTCTCAAACAGGTCAGACCTTCCTGAAAAGTAGACGTCACATGTAATACAGATGCGTGGACTGAGTTGTGGAACTGAGATTTGCATGCAAAGTCTGCCCATAGCACTGTTCCTCTTCTCATGCTTGCAGCTGGGCAGAAAAAAATCCACAAATCTGCAACATCCACCTATTCACCTTTCGTATGCACATATAAATGTACAGCAGTATTTTGTTTTCACAGAAAACCCAGAAAACAAAGGATCATAAATTCACATGCTTACATTCTTTTTTTTTCTAGATAGCTGACAGAAGCCCAAGAGAGTATGTCTGTATCTTCTAATGATTTTTGGGTGGTGTGGTAGTTTATACAGATGTGAAAATGCTGGGGAAAAATAAATAAGGTTCACTATCCTCAGAACAAAGGTAAATGCCAGCTCCAATTCTTGTTTATTTACCAAACTTCTCTTAAAAATTCTTATGAATGACTTTTTCAAATGTGCTGCTTCTCTCCATTTCTATGCCTTTATAGCAGTATCTAAATTTAAAGGGATCAGATTCAAAGTACATGTTTTATTTTCTAAAAGTGTCTAATTGATGTACCTTAGAAAGGGTGTTTTCATTATCCCCATGCCAGGTATTACATATCTTCATACATATGGCAAACCAAAACACTCTTACCTTAAAAATGTAGCTCACCTATACTCTGAAAATGCTCTATAATTTTTTCTTCTCATTGTCCCTATACTCAAGCTGCCAACATATATGTCCATTAGTAATTTATATTGTTTTCCTCCTTTTTTTTTTAAATGTCAATCTTTTTTTCCTCATTAAACCTTACAGACTGGTGGGGATGAAGTCCTCCCTGGGTCATACTCTTGAAACATCCTTTTAGCTGACCTCCGTTTAGTGTGAGCTCTGTGTGATCTGAAGTTTCTTTTCAGAAAATGGAGACCAAAAATGTGTGTACAAAAGTTCATGTGGTCTCTTCAATACAGTGAAAAGTGGTAAAAATAACCTCTCAGCCTTGGAAGAAATTGCTTTGTATCTGTATCCTATAATACAATCAGACACCTTTTGAAATATCATTGAACTGAGAATTCATTCAGTTTAAATAGCAATTGTCCCCTTGTTTTTCTTTCAGGCTAGTCCCCAGAGGAGTCTCTGCTTGTATTTTGTGTTTGTACCCTTCATCACAGCATCTAAGTTTATTCTGTCCTGTGTTCTCTATACACCTGCTCCTCAAGCCTCTCTGGTGCTTCAACAGGGCTCTCTTCACAGGCACACATCTCACACTAAAACCACTAGCCCAAATGTATCAAATATTCTGAGTTTATCCTATGTCCTGTTGTTGCATTCTCAAGGCACAAGTGAAATTCAGCCCCCCTTCAGAGGAGGGTGGTGGTGTAGGTATTTAACCCCTTGAAGAAACATTATAACAGGAGAAGAAATTATGAGAAATACCACCTTGAAATGCAGTGGCAGAAGATGTCTATAGAGTCAGCAAGGTTAATGCACAGACTAGGTAAGTCACTGGGTTTGACCAAGACCTCATGATGTAAAAACTGTTACAATTGTTAGGACCGAAGATTTAAATTCTCTGCGAAAACAATCGAGAAAATTGGCAAACTGTTTCAGCTCAGATTTGGAGAACCCCTCTTGCTTCTGACCAGTGTTTTAAATACAATGGTAGGAAGACTACTTAAAAATAGGCATTACACTAGCCATGCACAGAAAGATCACAGAAGATTCCTGTCGGAGGACACAGGAAATCCCTATCCATAGGATACACATACAAAACTTACATTATTGACCAAGTCTATGAGTCCGTTCAATTCACGTGCTTCTGAGTGGAGGAATCCTTCAAGCCCACAAGTATAAAATTTTGAAATAAAACCTACAAATAAAAGTTACAGCAACAAAATAGCTAACAGCACTGTGGTCCCTCCAATGAGCATGAACTCATAAAACTTTAAAATATAAAAAGAGCAATGTAGTTCTGAGTCTTTGCTATGAGCAAAAAGCAATTTTCCACCACTCGGCCAAAGCAGGAGAAAAATCAGAACAGGTAAATTTGACTTTCTACATGAGTGGGCTCAAATCAATTCTTACCTCATCTATCAACAGTTTTTATAGGTGTTTGAAGGAGGATGGGGAATGGGGGCCATGAAACCAATAAGAGGAAGGAAATGTTTACCTGAACATGCAGACTGTAAGGAGAACTTGCTTAGTAGCTTATTTTCAGGTTGATATATTTAGCTTCCAGTTAATAAATACAATAAAAATTAAAATAATAATTAAAAGGCTTCCCTTGTTGAAGGAAAGAGTGGTGGGTTTTGCTGCCTAAGCTTGTTGCAAGTTAATTAGACCAAGCAGGCAACAAACTCATCAGAAGGATACCCTGCCCTGGCCTTTCCCTAGTGAATGGGTAGTGAAGCACTAACACCCTACACTGACTTCAGCTTTCTCCTGAATGCAGCACTGCCTGATGCTAGATTTTAGCAGAAGGCAGTTCTGTATTGAACATTTTCAAGTGCATCTCATTTTGATTGATTTTTTTTTATTGTTATTACTTTTAAATCCCTTCTTCACAAGCCATTACACTTTCTTTTTCTGACTGGCCACATGCCTCAGCATTTACCTGTCTTTGATTCCTTCTCTCCACCCCTGAAAGAAAGGAAGGAATTTTTTCCTCTGTATTACTATGGCAACGCCTTGGTACTGGAATTAGAATCCCTTGCGTTAAGTGCTGGGCAAACAAGTATTTCCCCACAGTCTCTCAGGAGAGCCAGCCCACAAAAGTTATTATAGCAAGAGAGTTATGCCAGCAACTGGACTTCAGGCTATAACTATGTCTGACTTACTGCTTTATCAGGCCCCTCTCCAACTAAGCAGAAGGATTTAAGTGTCTATTTGAAAAGCTCTCTCCCCCAAACACCTGGAAACATGGATTGCGGTCAGGCAGAATAAAGCATAGCAGAGAAATGGAAGAGTGAAATGTCTGGAGAAGTGGAAAGCTCTCAGCCACACCAAAGTCCCTCTGAAATCTGGGCATGCAGAGAAGACATAAGGAGCCAGTTAGCTTGCCTGCTTTTTCTGTAATTTAGTGAACTTAATGGGCAGAGCTAATTTAGGTCATCAGAGCAAGAGCCCTTATGGAGTCTGATGCCTCCAGGAAGCTGTGTGCGTGGAGGGTTTTTCCACCTGAAGAGACAGGCAGGAAAGGTTAAAAACGAACTAAAACTCTGTTGCCTGATGTGGCAGCTGGCCTTGATCCCTCCCTCAGACATACACCAACAGGAATTTTATATCTGTAAGAGGAACAATTTTCTGCCCCAAGCCTTTCTGTCTAAGTGGGCAGAAATGTCAGCAGATTGCATCTGCAAGAGGAGGGAAAGAGAAGGAAAAGGAAGCGGGGGAGGAAGAGGAAGGGAGGAGAAAAGAGAGTCTGAGACAGCAGCAATCACTATTCTTCTTCATATGGTTTTGACCTGACAGAGCAGCTGATGTGTCTGCACCCTGCCACAGATGAACCAGAGTCACACCTACAGCCATTTTGATGCTGATAGATTATTGCCTGTTGGCACTGGTTTGATCAGTGTCTCCCTTGTTAAGATCCCTTAATTGTGTCTCCCAATTAAGATCATTATGATATGAATTTATGCAAAGATGAGCCCATCTTTCCTGTACTTGTAGCTCTGTATTGACCCCTGTTGGGTCTTGCAGTGTTTATGAATGGGGGCTCTGCAGGGCAGAGATTAACTTTATAGTGCCTGGCACAGTGCAGCCCTTCTCGCCGGCTTTTTCCACACAGACTTACTATCTTTGCCTGAGGCAAAAGAGAGGCTGGTCTCCCTGCTCAATCACAATAGGACATCTCGGTGATTTTCATTTTAACAGCCTGAAGCCTAAAGAAAGCTTTTGCAGGCAACCTTGGTCCCACTGAACTCAGACAGGGCTTTCAGAGGACTATCATCTCATCCAAAGGACAGAGGGAAGTCACTTGTATGTCATGATATTAAGGGGGCAGCGGGTATATTCTTTTTCTACCCTTAAGCAAACTACTGCCTGATCTCAGAGCAGTCAGCTCTGGAAATGGCTTATTTTCAAGAAACTGACATAGGCCGAGGGTGGTCTGAGAGTAGATGTTTTCTCCAGGAAAAATGAAAAATCATACATGGCAACAAGTCATGACTTTGACATTCTTATTTTCTTTTTTGTTTTTGAATGCTGGGGAATGGCAGAAACCTTTGTCTCTGGTTCCCATGTGGACTGGAATATCAGTATCTGAAAGAAGATGAAAGAGATTCCCAGATTATAACAACAGTTTGGAGACCTGAGGCTTCATGCAAACCACCACAAAAATCTTGAGACCTGAAAATATTTCTCCTTCACACAGCTAAATGGTGCTTAACAATGCCTATTAACTAGCCTTCAGCAGAGGCACTGGCAGCTTCCACAAGGACATATTAATGAAAAGTGCAAAGGCTTTGCTCTTCTCTGCCCAAGACAGACGTATTTTTGAGGTGTTTTGGCTTTCGTTTTGGGTTTGGGTTTTTTTTTGGGGGGAGTAGGGGAGAGGCTTAAGTTGTTTCAGAAGCAGAAGATAAATAAATGGAAAACTGTAAATGTCTCACTGTCATACAGTTTTGCTGTATGAACTGAAATCAGTGCATCTTTTTAGGTATTTTCTTCTCTATTACACTATCATTATTAAGTTGCCTTACTTCTTAAAACAATTCCAAACACATTCTTTATTTGTTCAAATAAGATGGAAAAACCCAACTCAAACATGCTGAGAATGAGGCTATCCTGTGTTTGTCATCACCTGATGCAAGCAGGAGTTTACCGTGAATGTTTCCCATTACAACTCAGAGGCAAGTTATGTCTACACTGGCAGCTAGGCAAAACAAGACTGTACATTCAACTTCACATTTTTCTATCCATTACCCAGCAGTATGTAAACTGTGCATTCAGTGAATTGTGTAATTTCATGAGGAATAATGTTTTATGCATCTGTGGTCTGGGCCATTCTCATTTTAGTGACATAACCCAGACAGAAAATAAATATGGAGAGGGGATTAACAGCTTGATGCATCAAGTAATTGTTAGACTTGATAGTCCCTGAAACTGTTGAGGATGCTACATGGAGATCTTGTGGGTAAAAACGGAGAGCCAAGACAAACCTCTAGCACATAAAAAGCACTTGGTCTGGAAAGCAGAAATGGAGGGCATAACTACTTTTAATGTTATTTAGAAGCCATAGTTAAAGCCTGTTGATACTGTGCTGAAAGAAGCCAGCTCCTGGAATAAAAAAGAATTCCACACACTAAATAACTTAATTGCTGTTAGATGTCAAATCCTGTGGCATCGATCACATCCTTGACTGCAAATTAAAGTAATGTCTTCTGAGCAGCTCTTTTAGAGTCTCAGGGGGCAGATAAAAGGAAAGAGTAAAGGTCTGTTTCTGTTAGCCTTGATGTAGCATGTGTGTGACATTCCACTGGTGCATGTGGTATGTGGTGATAAACCAACGAGCAATAGTGGAAACAGCTCAGGAAAGCAGGGTCCCAAGATGAAGACAAGGCTCTGAGGAAGCCTTTGTGGTACACTCATCTGATCCAGCTGCTCTTCTCTGAAATTCTAAAGAGTCGTGAGAACTCTGGAGTAGCAGCTTAAGTTTAAAGAAAAGTTCTATGATATAATTTCACCCTCTGGCTGAGGAGATAACAGAGCTTGTTTTTCTGTTTGGGGGTGGGTTTTTTTTTTTCCCCAAATTTTGTCCCTCCTCTCTAACAGCTTCCATTTCATCCATTTTCATATATATTCTCTCAGTATACCAATGACATTCACGTTAGTCTTCACTGGGCTTGGGGAGCATTGGCCAGCAGTTGCTATGTACATTCATACAACTGGAAGGGGCGTCCATGCCAACCCAGCTTCTCCCAAGAGTAGCCTTTTGGCTGTTCTATCACACATACATATTGCTCATGCTGCTTTTTCAGCCATGATTTGCCTACAGCCTGCTGTACAACATTGAATAGCTTCTCTTTTCAGGAGTGCTCTCTTCAGAGATTTACTAGGCTCAATACCACATTGCACAACCAATATAGGACGGAGAAGACAGCACAACTCTATGAATCTGGGTTTGACTACGTAAACTATAGGACCTGCAGTAAAATTTGCTGCTATTAATCACTTAACTTTTTTGATGAGATCATAGAATCCTGAATACAGAAATATTTATTATAATAAAGGATGATCAGAGATATATAAGTAATTGGAACTATTTGAAAATAGGTTGTGTGTGTCTTTAATTCCAATTCTAATGTTGAGATTAAAAAGAGGAAGGCCAGTTCACCTTGAAGAAACTCTAGAGACTTTCTGTAGCTGTTTGTCCTCAGTTTCATTCAACTCACAATTCCCCATATCACTTCTACAGAGTCCTTGAAGTGGCTTGTAAATCCTGCTGCAAATACAAGAGTACTACAGTTCCAATTCCTATAAAAACTCCCCAAATTTTCAATTCCTATAAAAAGTCCTCAAATTTCCAAATCCTAAAACAAGTTACATCCATTACCTGTATCTCTTCCCATAATTTTGTCTATCTTTAAATTCTCCGTGGCAAGAATTCCTTCTCACCTTCATCATCTATAGAAAGGCAACCACTAGGGAAACAGCTATGCATTCTGTTAGTGAAGCCACAGATGAGTTGAATAGTTTTACCACAGATAGTGTGGTGCACTTTAAGGCAAGTACCAGATCGGAAATCGGGACACCTGGGCTCAGTTCTCAGCTCTGCTATTGATTCACTATGATCCTGGGGTATGCAATTCCTTATCAGTATATTCCTGTGTTCCTATCTTCTCCATTTCTAAGGCTTCTTTCTTTATTCATATTTATCTTTGTACAGGGCTTTCAAAGCTGTAGAGGTACAAAAAAATAATATTCTAGAAATGACAGGAAAAGAAAAAAAAAATCAGGCCCCTCTGTCATTTCAGTGAAAGTCAAAGTCAAAGCTCCTTTGAATCCCAAGAAAAAAGATTGTGTCCTTTTGACTCCAGTTTACTTCTGCAGTCTTCATGACAATAAAGCCAAGTATTCAGCATGTGTCTCGGCTTTTTGGCAGACCAAGGCCTTTGCTTATAAAGACTGGCCAGTAAAAATGTATAGATAAATGCACATATAAAATTAGGCTACTCTTTTTTTGTGCAAGGATATCTTGACCTGTTGAGGATTTTTTTCCATAAACAGTTATTTCACTTATTTCCCCAAATTACAGCATAGCGTATTTCTTTTTCTGCTGAGCTTCTTTTTTGTTATGAAAGTGCATTCAGTGTGTAAGAAGGTCTTAGCTCACAGTCTGGGCAACTGAAATAGGAAAGGAAGAAAGCTGAAGGAAAGCAATAACTTGCCTTCAGTAATAATTAACTCTCCCCATCGGTCCTCTCCCTAGGCATGATCAGAGAGGAACTTCCTGCTTTGTTTAAGACATTAAAATACAGGATCTGCAAGTACTTAACTGAATATAGATATAGATATAACATGACTTTGTTTCCCTCAGAAAAAGCATTTTTTAAATTTTATTTACTGTAAAAAGGAAAAACTTTAAAAGAGGACATCACGATTAATCACGTAGACTGTTTACAAATCTTTCGAATTGTTGTGTTATGTATTCACTAAGTAAGTCTTGGGATCCAGTCCAGTTATTTTGCGGCTCCCTGAATTACTTAGCAATTGCTTCCCAGTCACTGCTTTACTGCTATACTGTGCAAAGTATTGTTTAAACAAGACCAGAAGGCACACAGCATTATCAGCATGCTTTCTCCTCAAGGCGAGCATCTGGCATATTGCACAGCCATGCTCATTCAGACCTGCAGCACATAGAGAACAGTTGGCAAAGATGATCTCTCTATATTACTGACAGTTCTGATATATGCCTACAGTCCCACTTAAAACACATCACAGCTGACGTAGGTCCCAACCCACAAAAGTCGGTGAGGATGTATCACTGTCTACAAAGTTGACTTGGGCTTAGCTGACAACAGTATCTTTTGGAAGACTAGAAGAAAACCAACATATATGGGCAAAGAAAAAGGATCTCAATTTTAGTTATTGCCTTAGTCCTAACATTCCTACTGATAGAGGCATTCATTTCATTTACAAGCAAGATTAGCCCTAGAATTGATGGACTAGGCTGTAACCCAGGTTCATAAACCGTTGTGGACTGAAATGCAGTCATGCTTCCATGGCCTTTACTTGCATAAAACACCAAACTTGTGGCTGCCATCCACCAAGAACAGTCTGTATGTGAGGCAATGGAAAATGCTGAGTGAGAGAGCTTTTCTCCCTCCAGCACCACTTGATAGCTTCACCATACCACCCTCAAGGCAATAGCAGCAAGCCTTCCTCTCTGTTCCAGCTATTCTATTTCTTGCTTGCCATTCCTTTCTATTGCAAAAGCAGCTTTATTTTTGTGGCAGTGAAATTAAATGTTGCCTATATGGCTGAAAGCTTTAAGCCATCTGTTAATACCTTTGTGAATTATACACACTGATGGTATTCTGCTTTGAATGTTGTTAAAAAAGAAGAACATGCCACAGAGGTGGAACAAGGTCACTCACAAACTTCATAAGCCAGGGAAAAATTCTAACCCCGTGGAGACCAAAATACATAACATTAAAAAAGGAATTGAGCAAATGAAGAATCTACTGATAGGTTCTCTCTTTCACATCAAAAAGTGCACAAGCCTCCAAATGCTGTAGTACAATACAGATAATATTGCCATTTCACTTCTACAGTGAACAGACCATTAGAAAGCTGAAGATTTAACTTCCTGAAACTAGCCAAAGAATTTCTGGTAAATAAGATGAAGAACATTCAATCCATCTAAGTTCACTGAACAATGGTAAGAAAAGATCTTCCCTAAAGTAGGGACCTAAGACTTGCTACTTTCTGAACCAAAAGACAGAGCGGTAACCCTGGTTCAGTCACAGATTCATCAATGTATAAGTATAAAGCCTGCAAAAGCCAGCAATATTTTTCAGCAACTATAAGGTGAACTGGTCAATTAGTAGTCATCAAGATACCAGCAATATGCAGACATGTCACAGGTCTGTATTATCTTTCACTCCCTGCAATCACATCACTAAGATGACCTGGTACTTAAATAAATGAAACCAAACATGTCAGAGGATGTCTTAAAATAAAACAGTGTGTGCTCTTATTTTCTACTACCTTTGATCTGATACTTTTCTTCTGGCCATCTGGACAAAATGAACAAAACTGAGCAGAAATCTGAGCATTAATGACAGGAGAAAAGTTGGTAATGCTGGATGAAATTTAGCAGATTTGTCTAAATCAACTAAAAAGCTTCTCTTGCTCTTTATAAGCTATTAAAATATAGTATTTTGCCACCAGGAGTGAGTCAAAGTACTACTACTACTTCACCAGTACTTAGTGCATGCATCATTCATTAGAAACATAACAGCAAAACTGCCACTATTTAATAAAAAAGAATAGTGAATTAAGAACCTTCTTAAAAAGCAAGAGTCCATTCTGCAAGTATCTGCCAACCATCACACCATTAACAATTCAGTACATATACTTAAGCAGGACCAAGTCTCCCCTTGGAACGCAAGCCACCCCCTTTCCCAAAAAGCACACACGGATATCTATGATGTAAATAAGCCAGTGCACCAAAGAGCCTTTTCCTGTCACCTCTCAAAATGAATTACTGTGGCTCTGTTGAAAATAAATCTCTGTGTTCATATAGAATAGTATGCTTATTTGTATTTTGCTTTGGAAAAGATAGTTCACTCCAATGTTGGTTTCATTCCCAATCCAAAACCTCTCTTGAAATGGAACTGCCACCCTTCACACACATTTCTAATATGTGACCACTACAGAACAACACTTCCACACCGCAGTTTCATTTTCCCTGTGGCTGCCATCCTTATGGCACTTAGAGCCTGTAGCCCTTTTCTTCTCCAACTTCTGAAGGTTTTAAACCATATGTTTAAATGATGTGCTGAAATAAGGCCAGCGAGAATAAGTAATTACTATTCTCTTCTTCCCTCCCATTTTGCCACTGTATTATTAACATGTAATTAGGAGTCTAATTTTTAGTTAGGTGTTTAAAAAACCTTGAAGAGGAGAGTTTTAAATTATTAATGAGCCATTTTTTAAAAGGCAAACTGTAATAAGTGTACCCTCTTCTTCACATATTTAATGATCATAATGGTTTAACACATTATTCTTCAATTACTAAGGACAGGTTTGCAGAGAAAGGCAGTATTTTCTCTAATTGGAGGTACTAAATTTCCCTTATAGCCATGATGGTCTACAGCTATGAAAGCTACGTTTACTAAGTGTCAGGCTACAACCACATGGGGAGGTAATTTTTCAAATGCAGGAAGCCATTGCTATATCTGTACAGGTGCTTTTTCATTGCTGGTGCCAGAGATGTTTCTTGTTGGAAGGATCTTGCTATCAAATACTTACTTGTTAAGGCAGATATTAACCACAAATGTGATAGAAACACAGGTCTATAACAAAAGACATTCATAGAACAATAAGAGGCTGTTCCTTGTTTGATATCCTGTAACCAGTTTGGCAGCTGACTCCTCTTTAGATTGTAAGGGCGACAGGGAATTTCATCATCAGGAGAGGGCCTATAAAGTCAACTGATGCCTGCTCAGCATACCATTGCCCACTAAGGACAGTGATCCACGAAATGCAAAATATTTCAGCCTGTGAGCACAACGCAGGATTGTGAGCTGCAGTACTTCATGTGCTCAGAAGGTTCACTGTTTGCTTAAAGCATGTGACCCTTCTTTCTCTCAATCCATCCAAATTTATGCAAGTGGGTCTTCTTGCAAAGACCCACCGGCTTGGGTGAGGTTAATGAAACCTCACTTCTTCATGAGGACATCACTTGAAGATGCACAGCAGGGGTTACAGGCCATTTAATAAAAGGCAGAATAACGCCCTCCTAATATATTTTCCATATGTTTTGAGGCTGAGACTGTTACATGGCTGAATCCACACAACTTGTTCTGTACCCTGACACCATACTCAAAAATACCTAGAAGATAAAACAGGAAGTCTGCTTTTCCAGCATCTCTTCAGATTTATATCTAGACATCATCTTGGGTACCAAACTTCTGAATGTACCAAAATATCAGCTTTCAGTTAAAAAGTGAGATGTTAGCAGCAAGAGAAGGAAAACTTTGAAAACTTTGGCTGAACTGATGCAACAGTATCAACATTTATAGGGTATAGGCAGGTGTGTACGCTTCTGATTGCAGACCAAACAGTGTTGTTAACCCTGGAAATGGAAGCATGAATAAAGCAGAGTGTACACATCCAAACTGGCTGGACACAGCCAGCCTGGGTCCAGATATTGGCAGTCACACAGCACCAAGCCCAGCTTAATGGATGAAATTTGCAGCGCTGCTTTCAGACCCTAACTGGTAACTATATGGCACAGTACTGGATGGGCTGACTAGATGAGGTGTCCTCTGTCTTGAAGAATATGCTATGCCTCCTTTTACAGCATCTGCATGACTTCTGTCAGTTCTCCTACAATATCTTGGCCCCTTGCTCAAGTTCTGCAAGGTAATTATTTCCACGTCCACTTCTCTGAGGCCCCTGACAATACATCTCTGAGATTTTCTCTAAGCACAGCAGTAAGAAAATGGAAAACGACATCTATTCCTATCCATAACAACTACAGGAACTTACTGAAAAATAGCGATTAACATCAAGACTCCTACTAAGATAAGAGGAAGATCCCTCTGTAAAACAAGTATTCCGAGGTCAGAGCAGATCTATGCCATCGAAGCAGGGTCATGAACGTTTTTATCACAAGGAGCCCATGGGACCAGATGAGCATAAATCAGCCTAGTTTTCTTACCATCTGGAATGCAGCATGTATAATTGCAGATATTAGGGGATTTTCTGATTTTATTGTCACTGTTGCAGATAGCAGCATGCTTCTTTACGCGTTCCCTTCACTTACAGTGCCCTATAAACCAAAAGACTTGCTAACAATCTTAGAACTGTTTGAGTTCTTAGAAAAAACAAACCAAACTTCTTCACTCAAGCAAACTCTAGAACAAATTGTTAAGGTAGTATGTTATGCCACAAAATTCATGAGGAAACCACATATCAGAGTTCCCAAAGCAATATAAAAAGTAATTTCAAAAAGGTTTATTAGCCAATATATATACTTCATTATGGGAAGTGATTTTGAGACCATCTTTGGATTGCACATCACAAGGTTCCACAAGGGCCTACCCTAAGTACAGGACTACTTGATGCTTTTCTTAATAAACTGGCTGATGAAAAAGGCAGTAAGATTAATTTTGCAGGTACATCAAGCTGGGAGTGATTGCCAGTATGCTGGAGGATACAAAGAGAATTCAAAATGATCCTGACAGAAAATGAAAGAGAGGTCTGAAAAAAAAAGAAGGATGCAATTCAATCAGTAGAATGCAGTAAAAATTCAACTAGCATGTTGAAGCAAAAATTCTAGACAAATGCTGAGTGGGAATAAACGGGTAAAAAGGGCACTGATATATAAATTCCTGAGCAAAAGGATCTCAAGCTCCAGATGGGTCAGAACTCCTTACATCCTCTCTCTAATGCCCTAATAATGCCCTAAACTGTCAGAAAGAAGCTAAATCTCCAAGCAAGCAATGCAGGGTAGATCAGTAGTCATCCCTACCTGCTCAATTACACTTTAAAGCATTAGGCTGTCAACATGATCAGGCATGTGAAATCCCTGAAGTTACAAACCTTGGTTGTGAAATATTCAGAGATTAAAATATGGTTCTTCCTGGTTTCTTCAACAATAGAGTGTAAAAACCTTTGCTAGTGATCAAGGCTTCAAAGAGCAATTAATCTCTAATCCCCACAGATGCCATAATGAAAGAGAAAATTCTAAGATATGCAGAAGGAATAAGGAAACAATGGCCAGCACAGAATTCTTTTCTGGATCTGGCCCTACTAAGATAGCTAGGCATGTGATAAAATGATGAGGTGTTACATAAGGACAATGTTTTTTTCAGAATCTTTTTTTCTTCCAACTTTGTTTAAAATAAATCAAAATTACTAGCAATTTTGCTTATCACTTTCTATATTAAAGAAATGTACCGTAAGTAAAGCAACTTGATTTGCATACTGATTTATTCTGTATGGTGACACAATTCCAGCAAAGAACTGGGATTCCTAGTAAACAGGAATTAAGGATGGAGTGATGATCTATTCGTCTAATTGTGTGGGTGTTTGAGATCAGTACCAGATGTCATCTCTTCCCTGCTCCCATACCTCAGCACCACATAACGTACTGAGGATGAACTTGAACCCTCCCTCTCTCCCTGCTTGCTCCCAGAAAAACAGCTCATTCCTCAAGCACGTCCTAAATCTTGTTCTTGGAAAGATGAGCTGGTAAAATATTAAGCATTAATCAGTAGACATTTTAATTATCTCGTTCTCCTTTTATTTACAGCTACTGTGGATTTACAAGGAGACTCTAAAGCATATTGCCCCACCCCAGTGGCAATGCATGATCTGGCCTATGGAATGAAGAATGCTGGGATGTCTTCCCCTTCCCCACTCAGGTCCAGACTCATCATCCTCCCCCATTATTACAGTAGTGGTAACCTGCTGTCTTTATATCAATTCACTCTACTGCAAAACATCTTCAGCAACACTATTTTTGCTTCACTTTCCCCTTAAGCAAATGCCAGGAAATAAAGTCACTTTTTTTCAGAAGTCTAGATTTCAAAATCACACTTGTCACTCCTCACAAAGAATTATTTTTCCTGTAATCGGTGCCAAGCAATTCCTAGGCACATTAGTATAGAAGCTCATTGGGATTCATATGTGAAAGTAATGCAATGTTTAATAATTTAGTTAGAGAACACTGTCATCTCTCTAAATGTTTCCTGAAGTCCTTAATGATTAACATTTATGTTGCTGCAATTGACGATGAACATTCTTGAGGGTTTTGCCGACATAAATATGACCTGTTTAAGCAAACTACTCTCCAAAAGCACAGACTTCAGTGGTGTTTTTTTGTCCTACAGATGTTTTATCTTGGCACTGGTCAACCACTCACCATTTTCTGCCAGCTTCAGTGATGCAAAGCGTCTGCTCTCAGTTTTTGGCACAGGCACAAATGTATAACACTGTAAATTCACTGGGAATCACAAAACTGTGTTACCAGCTTTGAAAGGTTAGGCAGTGAAGTCAAAATTATCTGTTGTTCTAAAAGTTGAAGGTATTCCGCTATTCTGGGATGTTGCTTTGGGCTTACACCACCTCAGATAAACCAGATTTTTATTCCAGGGAATAGTTGCTGCTGCATTTCCTCGGATGAAGGAAACGCAGCTATATAAATAAATTCAACAAAATCATGCAATAAAAGGTGAGCAAATGCGTACGTCTTTTCAGGATTGCAGCAGCTACACATGCTTATCCAAGCTCATTTTTCTGGCTATCTAGGGACAAGAAGTATAACCTATATGTGTACATCTGTGGGCAAAAAAAAAAGGCGAGGTTTATTATAATGGTTACTAAAGTTCATCGTTCTTCTACAAACTATGACTCATGCTTTAAGCTGAATTTTATTACAGACATTAGTCTACTCAAATAGTAAAAGGTATAATGCAATCCAGATATTTGACTTTCACTGATTTTAATATTACAAAGTAGAGAGGGAAAAGCCGATTTCCCCAGAACAGTAGTGCTTAATGGCATCATAGACACTGCTAGAAATTCTCTCGGTAGGGGCCCCAGCCCTTCCGCCTTCAAGCCCCTAGGACAATTTTAACAGAAGAAGCATCAGGCACAACATTTGGACCCAAATAGATCTGTTGGAAAATGGACATTACCCTTATTCCACTGACTGGCGCGTGCAAAGAAACACAACACAGCTGGACCTTCAGCTCTCAAAACATACTATAATATACCTCTAATTAGATAAATTCTGGGAGTTTACTCTAGCCAAGAAACTGGCATCTGAAGTAAATTCATAGCAATATAACACCTAGTCACCCAAACATAGAGCTGAAGTCATTAAAAGGCCATGGAAACATGACCCTTTCTAAATGTGATGCTAACAAGCCAACAGTCCTTTTTTTTTTATTTTCTAACCACCACCACCAACAAAAAAGCATCTTTGTTTGTAGAAACAACAAAAGTGCAGCTACAAATATAAACTGGAATACTTATAGACAAGAAAACATCTTTTTCAAGCTCACAGGCTTAGCATCCAACCCGCCATCAATTATTAAGGCCAGACTGTGTACTGAAGAACACCAGGGAGTTGTTAACTAAAATGAAACTAAGGATGGATTTAACAGATAAGCTCTAGCAAATCATGCTGTTGCACTTTATAACCTTATTTTACCCAGCAGCTCACCCATCCTTCCATCCTTAGAGGACCAAAGGAAGGAATACATGCATGCATCTCAATGGTTTCATTTTGTCCTTTGGCATCTTAGGTCAAAATCCTCATTGGTGTTTTTACGATGTAAGAGTTGTGCTAAACATACTGTGGGTGTGATAGCCTCTAGAAGAAGAGTGGTGTAAGCACCTGAAACTAAAGCCTCACAGTGACCTCTTCCAGAGCCCTACATCAAAGCTGCAAGGCAATTTCATCTGTGGTAACACTTCACACTTTTGAGGTCTACTCAATAGTCCTGCCCATTTTTTCCTGAAATCCATACAAAATCTTACTGGCCTTATGTGAAACAAGAGCAAGCCACCAGCCTCTGACATTATCGTCACAGGAGCGGTTCACAGCCAGAAAGTAAATGTGATTTTGCCTCCCTGCTGATTTATCCTCTCCTTGTTTGTGCTGCTGCCACCCTGCATGCTCAGCATGAATAAGTCATTACAAGAAACTCGCACACAAACTTAACTAATTAAATAGGAAACTCGTCACCCCAAACTTCAGCTGTGTCTTAGTTATTACTACATTCTCTAGTAAAAATATCTGAGTATTACTGATCAGAGAATAATTACTTCTATTATTGCACATCAAATTCCTTCAAAGGGAAGTATTGCTGTAAGATTTTATCTTTCACAGCTAAACCCAGCAGTTTAACTGCTATAGTCACTGAATTTCCCAAGAAAGCTCTTAAAGATAATGCTTTTCTGAATATTTAAATACATGCTTTCCTTTGCAGCTCAACACATTGGGCTATAAAAATTGAGTATTTGAACACTGTCCGGGACTCAGCTTTGTCAGAAAACAGTTTGGAATTGTATACCCCATTGTAACACTGTACGCCAAAAAACATGTTATTTTAAGTCCATCTGTCATTATGCTCATTCAGCAACATGCACTTCCTAGGTGGCCATTGCAGAGCCTGGTGCTTGGATTCAAGTAACTGATACAGTTTAATAATGCAATGTATCCTGCTGCTTATGTGCTCAGCTTGATGTTCAAAATACAAGCGAATGCACAGAAGAAAAAATGAGCACAGCCGCTTAGGCAAAACACAGAAATAACTCTGGGGTTTGTGTTTGGCCTTAGACAGCAACTGAACCTTGGAGGTTCAAGTATATTTTGTTCATCATCTCTGTCCCAGCATTCATGACTTACTTTCATGCATCTCTGTACCTGCTGATTCAAGGGGAGGGAAGGAAATGAAACATTCCAGTGAGAGAATCTGCACATATGGGATTATGTCCCAGTTGCCCCTCTGCCTGCTCTGTTTCTTTCCAGTGGTTCTGCACTCTTTACCCAAGCTGGTATGTTTGCTACCACAGATGCTGCAATACCTACCTTAATATTCCAAGAGACCATGACTAAGAGTTTTACTGCATATTTTACTTTAAAAAGAGAGCCTAAACATAGCAGCCTAGCTGCACAAAGATTTAGCCATCAGAAGAAGAGTTAATAAAAGAGTCACTATGTTTGTATGACAGAGGAGACAAGTTCATATAAAATGAGTGTACATCTCTTGATGACGCACTATACAAATAACATTACACTCACTCCTTAGTCACATTTGTAAGATTCCTTGTGTTAGGAGGAGATTTTATGGCTTGCCAACAACAGACATTTCCAAAAGTTCTCTCCTCCCAAGTACTAGACGCATATGGACACACACACTCAGAACTGAGCAATTCATCCAGTGATGTTTCTCATTAATTTAATCTTAAAAATGGCTCATGCGAAAAAGTGCCAGAGTGGAATGTGAGAGATACAGCTGTGAGGAACATCCTGAAACTCATGACAAATTCATAGGCTATATTCATAACCTGATGATGGGAAGTAAAACTACCCTTTTAAGGAAAGGGATAGAAGACAACACAGTCACATGTACTGTGTGTATATATATTTCTAGAAATGTTTAAAAATAGAAAGTGAGAAACTAACAAAAATGCTTGGGCAATTGCATAACACCATTAAAGTGTTTGTGTATGGAAAGGGTGAATGAAAAAGTCAACAAGAGAGAAGCTAACAAAGAATTGATGTAAATGCTGGGAAACTACAGTCAGCAATGGTTTACACTGGCTGAGAATCCTATCTGTTGTCCTTTCAATTCTGTAATCGAAGAAACCTATTATGGGTACCTAATACGACCCTCAAGATTTACCACGTAGGCACTAGTGCTGTAATTGAATGCATGAATCCAAAGCCTTGTGTTTGCTCAAACCCCAGTGACACAGCTAGAGGTGAAACTCATTGCAAATCCTTGCTTTTGACCCATACGATATTGTAAGATTCTTTTATTAATTGGAATGTAAACTTGAAATACCAATAAAAGAAAAAGTGAAAATTCATATTTCTGGAAATGCATAAAGATATTCTCACATTTCAAAATTGACTAAAACGATTTTGTGAAATCAAACAGAAAATATTTGTTTTGAACTAACAACACAAAATTCTCTCCTCTGGACCTACTGCATTAGGTCTGGAAATTGCAGTTTGACATTACTTGCCCACTCCTTCTGTCTGACTCCTTCTTCTGAGTCAGTAGACAAGGACTACACAGGGCTTTGGCGTATACATGAAAGTGCAGATGGGAACAAGGCAAAGGTAGGACAAAATGCACCACATATACTGTAGTTCAGAGAGAAAGCCCAGACTGTGAGGCTAGCAGGGCTTTCAAGTTAACGAAAATCTGTTCTGTGTACTGAAGACAGCTCTAATGCTTTCTTAATCTGGAGACCAGTTTGATACCAAACTCTGCTTTTCAGGGATTTGTGAAGCCAAATGTTCAAACTTCAGTCAGACCAATGTATTTCTTTTCGGTTTTCATAGCACCAAATTAGAGAAAATGATTACTAAATATTTTCTCCAGCTGCAAGTTTTCATTATACAAAAACTGTCAGAAAATTTCCAGCCAACTATTGAAGTTACAGTATTTAATCTACAATAACTTAAAAAATGGTAGTGTAAATGAAGTGGAATCGATAAAAATTGTCCTTCTATTCTAAAAGCAACAGTTGTAAGCATATTAAAGTTTAAACTATAATTAATGTTGCAAGAAATACAGTCAATTTTATAGCTCATCTAAACCTTATCAGATCTTTTACAGTGAGTTAATGGGCTGTTAGTGAATCTCTTCAACATAAATTTGATCATAAAAATGATGCTTTTCACAAGATCTGAAGCTATTCAAGCTTATTCTAATTAACATAAGATCTCGTTGAAGTTTCTTCCATGCAAAACCCTTTACAGTTTATCGTGGATGATGTTGTTTTAAATGGAGTGACTGAAGACTAGAAAAGGGAGAACAAGAAATCTGTGAGACCCTGTTTATCACAGTCCTGGGATATTTGGGTTCAATCTCACTGTGTCTAGCCTTGGGCTAATTACATCATTGCTTTAGACTTCCAGAATCTCTCTTCATCGCCATCAATGTATTCATCCACCTAAAGCTCACACACAGGGATATAACCAGTAGTCAGGATGTGACTGTATGATGTTTAACAGCTCCTGCAAGGTTTTGTATTCCTTCTATTTGGCTTTACTCCATGGCAATCTCACTTGATCATGCCTCACTTTCACTGTGGTATAAATTCTCAGTAAGCTGGTATACTAACTGAAACAGAATTCAACTGTTGAAAGAAGGGGTCATAGCTCTGATTTTCTTTCACATGGCATGTTGCAAGTCCCCATGTACCATTTGTAGTACAATGGGACCACTCTGTCACTTAAATGTGACAGCAATCTGGGTTATTCATATCCACAAACTGATCTTTCTTCTCCTTGACAGTTGCCTTGCAAAATGAGGAACAATAAACTTAAGTCAGGGCCTCAAAATACTGCTGTAATGTTACATATAACCAGTGCTGCAAATTCTTCCTCATCTGCATCTTCCAGACCCATCTACAGTATTCCTCCAGAAATTAGTAAGCTTGAGTTGTTCTGCATATGTTTGTAGAGTCTGTAATCACAACTTATTTAGCAGCAGTTTATTTAGCAGCAGTTTACAGACACTGTATGAAGATTAAACCATTAAATCAGAAAACAAAAACAGATGACCAACAACAAGCACTTCAATAATGAACTGAATTCCCACCATGAATAGCTCAATCAGAAAGTGTTTGTGTGAAGTATTGGTTGTATGCTTCCAAATTACTGCTATTTCAGAAGCTATACCAGAAAATGGACTCAAATCTCCTGTATTGTTTGCAATTAAAAGCTTGATTTATTTTAAATAAAAAACTCAAAATTTTTACTCTTTATTCCAGAGTTCCATTGTGGAAAGGAATATGTTGGGGGGTACAGATTTCAGTAAAATTGAATATAAGTCTTTAACAAAGAAACAGTATGGAGAGAAAAAATAGTAAGATTAAATACTGCAATATCAGGTTTAGATAGGATCCAAAGCTGATTGAAAACAGAAGGAAGATCCACCTTATGGGTACCTTCTTTTCCTTTTGATCTCAAAAGGGACAAATCTATTTGATTTAATTATGTAGCTGAAAGCTTACTATCTCAAAGTATTTGGTTTATAGCCCAAATTCCCAAGCCTCTAACAGATTTGTGAAGTATTATCAGCCTCAGCTACTGTTTCTATCCATTCATTAGTTTGTTTGCTGTGGCAATTTGTATGCAGCTACTAAGAAAAAGCATTAGATGCTCTGGAAGTGGCATCCAGACAAAAACAGAGGTCAGAAATTACTGGTATATATGAGGCTGTGCATAAAGCATCACTATGAGAGAAGGTGTGAAGTGATAGAAAAACATCCATATACAACATTTATCAAGGCAGTGCCCTAAAAAGGACAAAGTAAGTAATTCATCTTGGTAAAAACATGAAGCAAGAAGAATGTAAAATAAATATCCATAAACTAAACCATGATCGCAAAATCTGGACCTTGGAAAATAACCTGCTTGAGAAATAAAGTACATCAGAGCATGACTGCTGCTAAAATCTAGAATCAAGATTTACAAATCAGTCATATAAATCAGTACATTTTTATTAATAAAATAGATATTTACATCCAAAGTATAAAGTATTGAATTTCAAACCATCTGTATGACAGTAATGCTACTTATAAATCAGGTACATGAACTATTCATTATTCGTACACTTATAAATCAGACATATTCACAAAGCAGTTGCCTGACTGGGAAATCATTTTCTTGATTAATAAATCAGGTACCACCAGACACATAAATTACTGATATGAATCATAAATCTTTTGACCACTAGGCACATTTCATAAATCAGAAACTCCACATATATCAAATGTTCATAAATGCTCAATTATGAACAATTTAGCAAACCAATACCTACACAGAATCCCCTAATACACAAAACTGTAAAGCCATAGAGACAAGATTTGCTTGTTTGGTTTGGTTTTCGGTTTGTTGGGTTTTTTGGTTGGTTGGTTGGGTTTTTTTTTAAAAAAGCTAAAGCTTCACTGTATCCCCTTCCTAATATGTAAAGAATTTGTTTAATCAAAACTAGAAAGCAGTTTAATGCTTTGAGGGTTGACAAATAGGGGTAGGCAGAGAAAGGAGATACTAAAAGAAGTTCTTGTTCCCGCTTTTTCATACTTCATGCAAAAAATTAAAAGTTGAAATCTCTGCTTTGCTTCATTCTAAAACCTATTTTGCCTTCATCCCCCATCCTTGTCTGAACTGTTGTATTAAATGTATTTACGACTATTTTAATTGCCATTGTAAATGCATTATGTCACTAGAAGTCATCATTTAGCAAATGCTGAATTATGAAACATTTATTTCAGTAAGTAAAAATAGGGTGAATAAGCTCCTCTAAGGTAAGAGGAGGATGTGGTTTGACAAACTGTACTTTTATGAGGTTTTTTCAGCAGAAAGGTGAAAAACAGCTCTTAAATTGAGAAGATCCTCTGTTACACTGTATCCATTTAACAGAATGCAGCCTCTGTTGGGCCCAAGTGATTTCTAAATAGTTCATAAATATGTCTGTGACGGTGAGTGTCTAAACACTTGCAACAAGACAGAATAATAAAACCAAGTAAGTGCTATATTTGATATATTACAGAAATAAGTAAAACTGTCATTTGAAGTTGTCAGTTTGAAGTTTACCATAGCAATTCACACAATTTAGAAGGTAATTCCAACAGAAAAAAAGAGAGATTTCTGTACATCTAAATGCTGTGTTCTAAAAATGGAAATAAAATCTCTAATGAAGAAAAAATGGGAAGAAATATATTTTATGTAATTTAGGGGGGAGTGGGAGAGAACCCCACAACATTTTGAGGTAAATAGTATGCTTTGGTTGACTTGAAACTGTTTTTTTCCCAACCAGCTTAGCCACTAAACTGGGTAACATATTATTCATGCAGGCTCATTATCATACTGTTATCCTCCAGATGAAAAGCATGGATGTTGTTATAGTTACTGAAATAAGTAAACCAGAGCTGCTCTGTGCTAGAGACATAGCTAACAATCAGGTTTTGTATTTTTAGCATTTACTGCTGCAAGAATAAATTAATGAGTTGGAGGACATTAAATGCAGATGTTCCTACAAGGTGTCACCTCTGCAAAAAGAGTATGAAGCAACTTCTGGTGCCTATGTTGTGCCATCTGTAGGTTGCAGAATGCAGGCATAGAACCTAGCACTAAATTCGTAGACAGTGGGAGTACAGGTAGGTAACAGATTAGATGGGAAACAGATATCTGAGAAACAGGGTTCACAACAGAGCAGCCCATTAAGAACAACCAGTGTGTATACCTCCACACAGTTTCTCAAATTCAAGGAAAACACCTGCATACCATGGAACAGAAAAGCTATTTCACAGCAGACTGCAGTAAAATAAACTCCAGACTTGACCAGGTATCAGCTGGCAGTAATAATAGTTAGTAATTAACGAATTACTAACATTAGCAATTAACTAATGCATTTCCGTGAAGTGCTCAAGAGTAACAGTTGAGGTTATGCACAAAGATTTAGCTGTTAATATAATGGCCTGGGAAGAAGTATTTTCCGTGCAAAATTAGGACTAGTGCAAGCTAGTCCACACTATAGACAAAATTGCATTTTACTTCCCAAATGTAAGAGAAGTCATGGCCCCACTCTGCATTAGGCTCTTCGCCAATGAAGAGGGAGGGGATCACAGCCACCAGATAGAAAACGGTTTCCCTCAGATTTCTTTCCTGACCAACAAAACTAAATAATTTCACCAGGATCATGAAGAGGGTACAGTGTGGAGGCACAGGAAGGACAGAGACACAAAGAATATACAGTATCAGTATCTACCTATGTTGGTATATAAAAAAAGATAATTTTAATCTATTGTCCTGCATCTCTGAGAGGGTGAGCTTGTTTGAGCTCACTGTCATTAGCTATACAGAGAAAGAGTGCCTGCCTTGAGGAACAATTTTTCTGTGACTGCAGAATTGAATCATCTCACCTTCAGAGGTAAGGACAAACCTTGTAACACCTTCATTCTTGAGGGGAAGGAAAAAATAGAATTCTTCTTATGGTACTATTCTTTAAGGTTATGATTTTACTGGAGCCATCAGTTGGCTGTCATAAGTACCTCTCTTTTGTCTACATGTAGAGGCCCAGAATCACTTGAATCAAGCTTTCTGGTTTTTGTGGGTTTTTTGATTATCGCTCTTCCATCTCACCTCCAGGCTCTATTATAACCATGACACAAGAAAAATCTCTGACAATTTTAGGGAAACCCTCATTAGTATATGAATAGTTTTGAGGCTGATTCAACATTAATGTGAGTAAATGTTACATCACCTATTTACTGGTAGACCAACATCAGTAATACGTTCTCAACAGTTTTGCATTAGTTTCTCTGGGTATTTGTACTTAAAAGTACATATTAAATGATTAACATTTTTGGAAGAATGCAGGACAAAATAAGTGTGGGCTTCTGTGGGCTCAGATTCAGCCACTGGCTCTAGACAGATGTTTAAGACTACAGAACAGGACAATACACTCTAACACTGAACCAAACACCTTTGTTTAATAACACCTTCAACTAATTCTAGACTGGATGCAAGTTTTTGCCAAATGTTTAACTGTAGCTACGTTTGCTTACAAATGCGTTGCAGTTCAAATTCAGTATTGCAAAGCTTTCTGTAGTACCTTGAATACAAAAGACAATAGATAAGAAGCAATTCTCTCCTGGTTAAGTACATGACAGAAACATTGCCTTCGAGCAACTGACCTTTTCTCCCCTAACAGGCAATTTCCATTGCCTCTTCTAAGCTAGTCTAGTCCTATCCAGGCACAAATCCCATTTCTTCCTTTCTTTAACACTTTTAAGTTTTTGTTCATACTCTGCTGATAAGAGGGGAAAGGATTCTGACACCTGAGGGAGAAAGGTCTATAAAGATTTCCTGTATAGATGTTTGAATAATAATAGGGACAAAAGTATTGAAGATGGTCTATGACCCTCCCAACTTCACCATGGGAAGCAGGTTGAACCTACTGAATTATCAGGGTTGCAGATCTAAACACAAGGCAGCTCCCACTGTTGCTCTCCAACAGGCATGAAACAGCATCCTATCACAGGTCACCTGAGAAGTTGCTCACAAATTCAACAATTACAGCCTAACAGCAAGAGACCTTGACCTAGAGGCCATAGCTCAAAAGATGTCAGCTATGAAAAACGTGCCAGTCTATTGCCATGGTGTTTCTTCCAAGTGCTATTCAAAACCAGTCCATGTAAGCCTGCAGGTCAAACTTTACCCTTGCCATGTTGAGAGTCTCACACCTACCACAGATTAGAATATCATTTAGAGCTGTAAGTATGGAAAGATCAAGAGGAACATTCAACATTCAGTTAAAAAAAATAATCTTCTTTTCCTCTAAAAGCCAGCACACAGCTACCACATTTCTTAAACTCTCTCCGTCCCTCCACCCCAAGTTAATGACACTTAAAGGTTCAACAGGAGACTGCATGGTTCGCCTGAACAGAAACAACTTTCACCTTTGTGAAAAAAATCTACAAATACTGACAGAGGAAAAGTATTAAATGCTCCATCCCTGGCAGTGTTCAAGGCCAGGTTGGATGGAGTCTTGGGTGACATGGTCTAGTGTGTGGTGTTCCTGCCCATGGCAGGGGGGTTGGAACTAGATGATCTTAAAGTTCTTTCTAACCCTAACTATTCTATGATTCTATTGAAAGAAGTGATTACTAATCACTCTCAGATGCTTCCAGAGTAGGACATCTATAGATATAAAATTCACTTTTATATTTTTTGCCCTAGAAGCCCAGTAAGCTGGAGCATACAACAGTGACGAGGAAATTGGGCAACAATGCAAAAACACTACTGATGGGATTTAGAAATAGCTGAGCAACAGCATCATTACTTCCAGATGGTATCAGGTCAGAAATCTGAATCAGACAGTGAGGTATGAAGAACTGCTGCTAGAACAGTTCACTTGGTCCTGTATAATCTTCCAAGCCAGCAGAAGATTATACAGGACCAAGTGATAGGATCCTCATAGCTGCTGGTCACAAAGTCTTTAATCAGCTGGATTGTAATAAATGTGGTGAATGGCACCTGGGGTCATATAAATTTACTGGTCAGACTTTTACTACTATTATGCCACCTGTTCCTAGGAGAAAGATGTCCTGAGGCTTCAGCAATCAATATGAATTAATATCTTAAAAAACCAGTATACTCCTCCAAGCTTAGTTCTGCCAATGGATAGAGGGAAGAGATGCCAGCTTCAACAGTTGTCCTGATTATCATTTCAGCTATACAACAACTCTTCTACTATTAAACCTTTTGGTATCTGTTCATTCATCCCCAGAAATAGCATGCCTTTCAACTAAAAAAGTTGAAATAAAAAAGCATAATAAAAACCTTTAAGTATTTACTGAATTTAGTAAATGACCACACTACAGTAAGATTTGCATGTAGACAAGTATTCAGTTGGTAATACGACAATCTTGTACAAAAAGGAGTCCATTCTGGACTCCTACTAGAAAGATCAAAGCAGATAGAGAAAACAAAAAGCCAAAAGTTCTCCCAAGAAAAGTGATTTCACTATTCCACATCCTAGAAGCAACTATCAATTCTATTCCAAACACCCAGCTTTCTCTGTCAGTGCTGTAAAAAGGAGCAAATATCTCATCTGTTCTTCAAGTACAGACTACACATGCTTATTAATTGTTCCCATACCCTTTGAAACAACTGCTCCTTGACCTCTTTGTGGGATACTTCAAATGGTTAAAGCTTGATTTTGCTCCAACAAAGTAATCAGATTTGCTATTGAATTGAAGAGAAGAACCAAGGCTTTAGGAGATTTCCAAAGGTGAAAATGGCAGCAAGACATCCACACCACCTCTGGCTTTTGGGAGCATCATATATACTTGTTTCTTTTAATCTTCTCTTCCAGCTGGATTGTGCCCAAATCCACTTTATCTTCTTTTATCCCACGTTCTTTGTTTCTTAAAGCTGTTCTATAACATTGCTGCCTTTCACCATTTTTACTTGAGCCCTTAAATTTTCTGTGCTGAACATGTATCAGTTAAAGCAAATTAAAGCCATTAAGCTAAAGGAGGTTAAGACCAATGAGGTGCTGCTAAAGCTCAGGCTGATGCTTTTGAATTTTAAAATCAATGCAGAATGATCAAGCATATTGAATACTTCACAGAAATCTATAGCAGCTGTATAAAATTTTTAAAAGCCTGAATTAATGGCCTGATAAAACTCATTCGTTAATTTAAGTAAGATTGGAGTTGCAGGGTGATTTACTGAACATGTGGGTTTTTAAGGAACATAAACCACTGTGCAGAATGATTCAGCAATTTCAATAAGAATCATTCGTGGCCAGTGTCGGAAACCCTGCCAAACAATTTGTGCTTCCTTTATATGATTTAGAAGTGGTGGATGTTTCTTGGAACTAATTATGGGATATATATTTTCACCTCTTATTCATTAGTTCAAACCTCTCTTCGTTCATTAATAAGAGGGGGAAAAATAATAGTCTGAACTACCTTTTGATGAGCTAGAGGGCTTTAAAATTATTAGTCAATTAATTCTTACAATAAACCTAAGAGATTTGGTAACCATTATCATCCTTTACCTACTGAAAATGGAGAAAGCAGAAGTGGAAGGACTTATCGAAGGTCACACACTGAAGGTCACTAGGTGAGAGAATGAGAGACATCTTCACTCTCATTCTCGCACTCTCTCACTGGGGGGGAGAATGAGAGACTTCTTTAACCATGTCTTCAACAGAACAAAGACCCAACAGTCATTTCCAAGTATTAATCTATTCTCTCCTGAATTCAGCAAGAATCTTGACATTAAATCCAAACCAAAGTGCTCATTCTCAACTGCAGGACTAGGAAAAGACTCAGGTCCATCTGTCCATCTCTTCCAACTACCCAAAATCCAGAAACACTTGAGGCCCCATACGATTAAGCGATGCTTAACGGTCACAGCTCTGTAGACTTGCAGTGAAGCTACAATTTGAATCTGAGCTTTCAAAATCGTGTGTTTTACTTTAAAAAAAAAAAAAAGCAAAGAAAAAAGAAAAAAAAAGTTAAGGCTTTAGACAAGACAAAAGAAATTATATTAGACTCCATCAAAAATTGGAGGACACGAGGGAAGTAGGAGAATAGGCTCATTAGGCAAAGCATACCTAATGTTAATAGAATTTTGGACTGAATAGTTTGACAAACAAAGACACTTCCACTATTATTGTAAAAATAGTGTGGGAACTTTAGTAAGCACAGCTAGTCAGAATTCTGGTTCACACTTCATACAAAGACAATTTGTCATCAGCAGCAATTTCTTTAGCAGTCAGAAAAAAAGAATCCAGAAAACTGATACAACTTTTAGAAAAGCAGGATCTTCTTGTTAAATGAGACAATGGTGACATTCCATAGAAAAATGGTACTTCCAGTAAGTTCACAATCATTTAAGTGTTTGTGGAAATTTAAAATAGGCTGCAAATGAAGATCTAGAGGGTTTTTTGGTTTAAAATATACAAATTTCAAATACTTACAGAATTTTGTATCTCTGCTTTAGACAAGAGAAAAATCAATTCTAAAACAAACATACAAATCCCCATGCTTTCGAGGTTTTTCTGTCCTCAGGAAAGAATTTTTGTAAAGCTATTTAAATTCAAGATGTCTAGAATTGGTGAGAACTCTCAATTGAATTTTCCTGAACCTCTCTTGCAAGTTCAATTCTTCAAAATATACCAAAAAGGTTTTGAAACCTGGACATTAGGTTTTATTAGAACAATATATTGAAAAAATGTTATAAAAATATATGTAAGATCTCACTACGGAAATACTGTAACCAAATATGCCTGTCTGCTGGTAGGAAGGATCGTTTTTTTTTTTTTCCTGGTGTGCTCCTTTTCCAGCATCAGCTCATTGGTTTTCTGTCCTGCAGCAAACTCCGTAAAGTCCTCTTAGTGACTCTGTGAAAAATACCTTTTTTTAACCTCTGTGGCATGATTTTTACTCCTCTTGCTGTTCTTTCACCAGCTTCCCTGCTCCTGATGCCAGCTCTGAGCTGGGTATATATGTGTGATAGACAGGCACACCTTTCCGATCTCTTTGGTTTTCCTTCTCATGCCCTAAAGGTGTATTTCTTCCCCCAAAAGGCTTGTTGGACCCTAGGGAAGGAGACATCTCCCTTCCTTACAGAATATTCCACCCAACTCCAGAGGAATAGCTACAGCAAAGCAAACAAGGGGCCTCTCATATAACTTCCCTATGGTTTTGCCCGGCAATGACTTCTTTTAGTGAAAGGAAACATGGCTCGATGTATGATCACTGGTGAACAAACCATATACCATCTGCCACAATGAGAAATAAAGGCTTTGATCCTGTAAATTGTTTCTACTGGGCATATCTTTACTTTGCTATAGACTTAGTTCAGGCTTCACATAGTCATACATGGTGTATATAAATCCCATGGCCAGGTCAGACTAAGATAGTTAAAGATAAAAGAAGAGTGTTTAGCACAGTGCTGCCTACAGGTTCTCCCGGAACAGATACTTCTGACTACAGGCATGAGAGCATTTTCTGGCTGCCAGAGAAACACGGAGTAATTCCTCCAGCAACAGGTACTGCAGGAAGCACCAGAGCTGAAGCAGTTGTAAGACTGTTTGCATGTGAGGGTGATGAGCAGGCAAAAAGTTATGAGGAGTGAACTCTACCTCCTTTGTATGGATTATTGAACTGGAACTAGGTTGTCACACCCCTCAGTAGAAGGAGGCTAAACCTGTGCAGTAAAGAGATACAAGCTGTATCTCCCTCAGGTATGACACAAGCCTCAGGAGATTTTTATTATAATGTTCTGTTCTAAAGCAGGAGATACAAAGAGCATGTGGCTGGAGTCACATTTAGGCCGCCAGTTGGGAAGGAACAATTTCTGGAGTGGAAGGAAAGTGGAAATCGTTTCACTATGCCAGAACACAGGTAATGGACATAGGCGGGAGCTAAGCACCATGCTACTAATTTCTTGAAAAATTAGCTCGTAGCAATATGCAAAAAAAGGGTCAGATTCACATGGTTTTATTCATACCCCGTAAGATGTTCCAGAATACTTGCAGGACAAGCAAGGAAAGCATCATCGAAAGCACTATAAAGGCATTCACACTGTTCCTTACAGTCCTTTGTAACTGACTAAGCAGGAAACATTTTTGTGTGTGTGCTTTTAAAAAAATACATTCTCTTCTCCCACCACTGTAATTTGAAGCAAAACAGTCCTAGCATTTATGCAGCCATGTTTCATCCCCGGGTTTTTGAATACGTTATGGAAAAGTGGGTATGTATCATTACCAGACTATTGCTACATTATGAATCAAGCTTAAATATAATAGAAGCCTGGTTGCCAAACCACATTTGGTTTATCCAGTGTATTTGGATAAGCGGAGTTCAAATGATCAGCAGTCAAAAGAAGAAATTGCAGAGACTGTTTATAAATTGAGGTTTAGATAACTGGCAACTTACTGCATGCAACCGTGTATTTGTCACACAGTGTTACTAAATATACAAGTCCACTCTACTACATAGTAGTTCCGCAAAACCAGATGTGGAGAGGATAGGTGCCCCCTCAGACTTGAACACATTTTGTCTTTCCAGCTAATCAGTTTTGCCAGAACAACAAATAGCAAGAATCAATCAATAGCCAGGCGAGTCAATGACAAGGAAACCAAAGTTTGGATTAACACTTCAACGTGATGTTGGGGATGAAATTGCTTAGAGCCAACGTATTGGTGACAGTGTTAGAGGCATAGACGAAAAGTGTAGAACTTTTCCTATGATATGAGGCGTACACTGTTCAGTTTCTCTCTTTTATCTCAGATCTATAGGAGGTTTCAAATTAGGAAATGTACAGGAAGGGAATGTAAGAGATCATATTTTTGAGAGGTGGAAAATGTGAAGCTGAAATTCTGCATCAGAAGGAAGCAAATATGAACATCCTAAATTTATTAGTGAATACTCTCATGTATCTAAAGCCTATTCCGAAACATGGATATTACCATTTCCAGATGTTTGAAAAAACAAAACAACAAACAAACAAACCAGTGAGCCCTGCTCAAACGCTCAGACACAGAAGAGTCCCACTGTTAAAGGGGTCCAGCAGACAAGAGGAGAGTCACATTTTGATACTTTGCAGACAATGTTTTCATGAACTCATACAGAAGAGGTTTGCCTCCAATACCACTTCCTTTACCCCTCCAAACCCCCATTGATGCAGAAATGTCTCTGTCTACATGTGGCCAAGCACATAAACCCCAGCAGTATGGGCTAGGTGCCCAAGTAACCATTTGCTACCACCTAGAAGGAAAACTACACACACTCAGGGACTAGACCGAGACAAGCACTACTAGTTTGACTATGCTGGCTGAAATATTAGCATGTCAGTTGATATTAGCTTGCCATATGCATGTCACAAACAGTTGTTAGTCCATGATATGGACAAAATAAATCTGTATTTAAAAAAGAAAATCAAGTGCTTAACATTTTAGAAGTTATTTTATTACCCACTGTGCTATACATTGTTTTAACTATTTTTAAAATTTTTCTCTTGCGATCTTCAAAGAGCCTACAATGAGAATTTCTACCTTGTAGCTACAGTTATATTAAAAGTCTCTCTGATGTAGGCAGGATATCTCTGATGGAGTGGGAATTTTTACCTCTTTTCTTTAAAGTGGTTGCAATGCCGGCCACTCTGCAACCTCTATTCACCGTCCATCCACAGTCAGGCTCTGGAACTCAGTTATTGATAGAAAGAACAGGATGCTCATTCATAAAAGTAATTCATTCCTAAAAGTATGGAAAACCCATCACTTAGTTGTATTTCTAATTTTAAGTTCAAACACTATAATTTTGTATCATTTTCATGAGACTTCAGTGGGGTTCTGGTTCCTATGGTGGTCATATTTCAGTTTCACAGACTCATACAGAATCACTGAGGTTGGAAGAGACCTCTAGAAACTTTCTAGTCCAACTCCCTTGGTCAAAGCAGAGCAATCTAAAGCAAAGTTGCTCAAGATGAAGTCTAACTAGACACGGAACATCTCCAAGGATGGAGACTCCACAAACTAACTTGGAAACGGAATTTTATTGCAGTTCACACCTGTTGCCTCTTGGCTTTTCACAGGATACCATTGAGAAGAGTCTGGTTCCATCATCTTTACTGTTCTTGAGCTTGGAAGAGATGATCCTTAAGAAGAAAACAACAACCAAAACAACCCAAACAGCTCTCTTGGACTGTATCCCACAGCACTTTTCCAAGGAGACTCTTAAACAGGCCAAAATCTACTCTTCTGAAATCTAGGGATTGTGATCCTGATATTTGCTTTGTTTCTCTCTCTCAAGATCGTGAAGTCTGGCATCCCACTGTCAATGCAGCCAAGGTTGCCCCTACCTTCATATTCCTGACAAGTTCTTCCTCGTTTGTAAGTATCAAGCCCAGCACAGTGCTTCCCTTTGTCAGGTCCTTCACCAGCTGTGTCGGAAAGTCGTCATCAATGCACTCCAGAAACCTTCTGGATTGCTTGTGTCTCTCTGCATTAACCTTTCAGGTTAAAGTTCCCATAAAGACTAAGGCCTGAAAACATGAGGCTTGTTTTAGTTGTCTGAAGAAGGCCTGTTCTATTACTTCTTACAACTTCCAGAATGTTTGTCCAGATGAAAAATGCAGGCATTTTCATTGCCAGGCAAGCAGTATTCAGTACTGAAAATGTCCTTTGCTTTACATCTTCAGCACCTTTTATCCGTGGTTCAGAGAACACTCTCCATGCCTTATATAAATGGACATTTCCAAGTATTACTATTCACACTTTAGGCAGAGCACAGAGAGTATCTCCAAATTACATTGAGTAACTTGTTATCCCTAAGTACGTTGAGTACAAATCATGGCAGGGAGGGGGAGGATTGCACACCTAGTGGGAAGTAGCTATTAAACTAGCCTAGCTGATGACCTTTCAATGAACACAACACTCCAAACATGTACATGACTTTAAGGTGTGAAAAATTAACTAGGTGGCATGTATGTAAAGTGTCTCTCCCATCTCACCTGCCACTCTCACTTTCATTTTTAAGCAGCAGAAGCTGTTCCACTGTGGGTGGGGAAAATAACTGATATAAAGAAAATCAGATTTCTCATATTGACTCTTTAACTTATGTTAAAGATGTTAACATGTTAATCGATATTCATAGATTTTTTGAAAGTTTATAGTAGTCAGCCTTTATGAGCACCCCAAGACACCTGCTGCTTTGGAGCAGCTGAGAGACTGGCTGTCACAGTCTTCTGCCAGATGAACAGACGTAGGAGCGTGTCACTATCATACTTTCTTCCTCTGGCTCTAGTTGTATTTCGCTTCTGAAGCAGTTGGGTAACTGTCATTTTGGCTGAAAAGAAGTGACAGGACAAGGGAGTGGGGAGACCGTGAGGAATAAGGATTGACACATTGTCCACAGACACCAGCAAGCTCTCCTTCCTCCACCCACCCTCTTGTTAGTTCCCACTAGCCTTCTAAGGCATTCATCTTGGAAAAAAGTATCTATAGCAGAGGTTGCATCAACGCCTCCCAAGACTTTAGTATCAATCTCTTCCCATCCTTTCTCTCTCTCCTCCTTCTGCTCTAGGCTACAAAGCACTCACTTTCTGCTCTATCTTGGTTCTCTTTTGACAGCAGAGGCTGCAGGACAACCACCACCTCTGAATACCTTGAAGACTTCTTGTTCAGACAGTTTTCTGAGGGCAGGACCCTTAGAATCATAGAATCATAGAATAGTAAGGGTTGGAAAGGACCTTAAGATCATCTAGTTCCAACCCCCCTGCCATGGGCAGGGACACCTTGCCCTAAACCACGTGGTCCAAGGCTCTGTCCAACCTGGCCTTGAACATCGCCAGGGATGGAGCATCCACAACCTCCCTGGGCAACCCATTCCAGTGCTTCACCACCCTCACTGTAAAGAACTTCTTCCTTATATCTAATCTAAACTTCCCCTGTTTAAGTTTGAACCCAATACCCCTTGTCCTACCACTACAGTCCCTAAGGAAGAGTCCCTCCCCAGCATCCTTGTAGACCCCCTTCAGATACTGGAAGGCTGCTATGAGGTCTCCACATAGCAGCCTTCTCTTCTCCAGGCTGAACAGCCCCAACTATCTCAGCCTGTCTTCATACGGGAGGTGCTCCAGCCCTCGTATCATCCTCGTGGCCCTCCTCTGGACTCGCTCCAACAGCTCCATGTCCTTTTTATGTTGAGGACACCAGAACTGTACACAGTACTCCAAGTGAGGTCTCACAAGAGCAGAGTAGAAGGGCAGGATCACCTCCTTTGACCTGCTGGTCACGCTTCTTTTGATGCAGCCCAGGATACGGTTGGCTTTCTGGGCTGCAAGCACACACTGCCAGCTCATGTTAAGCTTCTCATCAACCAACACCCCCAAGTCCTTCTCTGCAGGGCTGCTCTGAATCTCTTCTCCACCCAACCTGTAGCAGTGCCTGGGATTGCCCCGACCCAGGTGTAGGACCTTACACTTGGCTTGGTTAAACTTCATAAGGTTGGCATCGGCCCACCTCACAAGCGTGTCAAGGTCCCTCTGGATGGCATCCCTTCCCTCCAGCGTATCAACCGAACCACACAGCTTGGTGTCGTCGGCAAACTTGCTGAGGGTGCACTCAATCCCACTGTCCATGTCGCCGACAAAGATGTTGAACAGGACCGGTCCCAACACTGATCCCTGAGGGACACCACTCATTACAGGTTTCCTTAGTTCAAGACCTCTTCAGAATCAAACATGGATTGATTTGATATCAAGCCTTGCACAGCCTAGAAGGCTGAATATTATCTGCAAATTTCGTTACTTTAACAAAGAGATTCAAATTAGGTTTCATTCACTTGGGTGTCTTGGAGGAAAGACTTCACAATTCCACGGCCTGCTTATTTCATTTGATCTGAATGTAAAACTGGTTCTCTAATTCACATATCATCTAGTTGGGTTCTATTCTTTACTGTACTCCAAGTTCACAAGTTTTCACTTGTGTCCCAGCACTGGACACTGAAAATTTCATAAGTATTATCTAATTGCACAGGCACTGCCTTGAAAAACTTCAGTGGTGCATGAAGTGAGTAAACCAAGATTACTCTTGCCTAGCAGTGCCAATATCAGAAGTATTACAGCAAAGGGAATAAAGTTTTTCATTTTCCAAAGTTACAACTCTGAAAGAGCAAAGGGAGCAGAATGTTCCCCCCAACCACTCCCCTATCCTTCCCAAACTGTAACAGCAAAACTGAATATTAAGCCTCTGGGCTGTTATATAGTTTATATATTCTCTCTTCTTACTGCTGAGAGCAGAGATATACTCTAAACGAAAAGTCTGCTTTCCTGGCAAAAGCTACAATCACTTGTAAGATACCAGGCAAGCACTCATAGCTTTATTGTAGAACTTTTCAGAATTCAATATCTTGTGCTAGCTATTCAGTCATATCCTGTGTCACACATGTACCCACTGACAGCAATAAATAACAGCATGAATCTTAATGCCCTGATATCTAAAGTTTGGCTATTACATGCATTTAAGGTACCTAATGATGGGGAATAACTACAGGAATACCATTTTTTTAAAGTCTCAGGTTGTAATAGCTAGGATTTTGGCAGAAGAGTCTATGGATAATACATCAAGAGAGGCCACACAACAGGCATCAACTGCAAGTTTGTGTAATCTTGATTTCTAGCATCATCACAAGTACATATTCCTCCATGGAAGAGGGAAAAAAACCCCTTACAGCTGTAGAGGTCATAGAGATGTTAATTTCTTTACATCTACAAATGTAGATGTGGTAAAGAAATCCAGGGCTGTTTACTGCCACAGTACTGTAGGCTTGGATTTAGACCCATAGATAGGTCTACTTAACGGATTGTTTCATTTTAGCCGAGAAGTGTTGCCATATCTTCTGTGTGGTGCATTAGGTTTATATTAAAACAGAATGACTTACAGAGCAGATATGGGCCAATTTCAAAACTTACGCTTATTTGGCAGTGGTAACCAGTTGCGTTATTTTCATGTGCTTTTCTTAGTTAGGAGGAGATCATAGCGGTAGAGACCCCCAAAGGAGATGTAAGTGTGGCAGCGCAGATGTGCTATATGCACAATCACATGACACAGGCTTGTAATTTCAAAACTGCTCTCAGTTTTGAGTAACTGAGCAAAGCATGTGCTGAGCACAACCTCCCTCAGAGGGCAATTTGCCTCAAAAATCCTCAAATGGCATATTCGTCTTCCCTCTTTCCCCCAGGCTTTCTGTCTCTGTCTTTTCTTCTCCACCGTTGCATGAATTTCATTTTCTTTCCTCCATCACCCTGTCAGAAGCCTTGTTAACAGCTCTGTCAGAGCTCTTAAAACAGTATGCAAATGAGACAGCAAGGTCAGAAACAGTAGTAGCTCCTCATAAAGCTTTGGACATACCCAGTATTTCTCTCCTCAGAGAGTGAGAAAATTCAAATGGTCTGGTACTGCAAGCCTATGTCAATTACGTCAGTGATACCCCACCAGCCTAATGTTGCATGAGGAGAATGATAGTGCTCCCCACTTCCCAGTACCTTTCCCATTCCGGTTATTGCTGTCAAAATTGCGGATGTCCAAATTTGAGCAACATATAAGTGATATCCATACAGTCAGTACTGCCACTGCTCTGTGCAGAGCCAACCTGCTGCCTGTTCCCTTTCTCCTGATTTCCTGAATACAGGGATGATGGAAGAATAAAATAAAATTTCACTCGATTATTTCAATAAAAATAAAGAAATCAATACAAAGTCTTTACATGAGATTCTCAAGTCCAGTGTGTATATGTATATTCCATCAAGTTTTCCTACATATAAGCTCCAACAAGAGTTCAGAAAACAACAAAAAATTTACTCCCATCACCTCCATTTAGGGGAGCACTCCTCTATTAACATGGAAAACAGCAATTCCAGGCACAAGATAGTTACCATGTGACAATGAACCACCACTATTTTTGCTTCTGACCAACTTTATGACTACGATAATCTCCTCCTTCTGGCCTGTGACTTGCAAGTGCTTTTGTGCTGGGTTGACCCTGGCTGGACACCAGGTGCCCTCCAAAGCCACTTTATCACTCCCCTCGTCAGCTGGACAGGGGAGAGAAAATGTAACAACAGGCTCGTGGGTCAAGATAAGGACAGGGAGAGATCGGTCACCAGTTACTGTTACAAGCAAACCAAACTTGACTTGGGGAAATTAGTTTAATTTATTACCAGTCAAATCAGAGGAGGATAATGAGAAACAAACCCAAATCTTAAAAACACCTTCCCCCCACCCCTCCCTTCTTCCTGGGATCAACTTTATTCCCAAATTCTCTACTTCCTCTCCCCCAGCTGCACAGGCAGATGGCGAATGGGGTTTGCTATCAGTTCATCCCTCTCCTCAGGTGGAGGACTCCTCACACTCTTCCCCTGCTCCAGTGTGGGTCTTTTCCATAGGGTGCAGTCCTTCAGGAACAGACTGCTCCAGTGTGGGTCCCCCGGGGTCACCAGTCCTGCAGCAAACCTGCTGTAGCGTGGGTCCTCTCTCCATGGGGCCACTGGTCCTGCCAGGAGCTGCTCCAGCGTGGGCTTCTCAAGGGGTCACATCCTCCTTCAGGCATCCCCCTGCTCCAGTGTGGGGTCTTCCATGGGCTGCAGGTGGATATGTGCTCCACCATGGACCTCCATGAGCTGCAGGGGCACAGCCTGCCTCACTGTCGCCTGCATCATGGACTGCAGGGGAATCTCCTCCCATGCCTGTAGCACATCCTCCCCTTTCACTCTTCGCTCACCATGGTGCCTGCAGGGCTGTTTCACATATTCTCACTCCTCTTCCTGGCTGCTGTTGAAAAGGGTTTTTTCCTATGCCCTTTTAAAATATGTTACCCCAGAGGCGCTACCACCATCATTGATGGGCTCAGCCTTGGCCAGTAGTGGGTCCATCTTGAAGCTGGCTGGCATTGGCTCTATCAGACACAGGGGAAGCTTCTAGCAGCTTCTCGCAGAAGCCACCCCTCTTCTACCAAACCCCTGCCAGACAAACCCAATACAGTTTTAGGTTTGTTTTTTTTTTTTACAAGAAAAAATTCAGAAGGCTTAGATCCTGAAGCTAATGATGAAAGTGCTTTTTTCCATTCTGCTCCGCTGCACTGCACAATCCAGGACATTACACATACTTCCCAAATACTTTAAAAGAGGTGGACATAGTCTGGCAGCTCTGATACACGACTTCCCACACTACTGTGCACATACTGAGCAGCACACAATTAGAAAAAGAAGAGCTCCACGTGGCATCAAAAGCTACACAGCATATCTGAAATAATTATATGTGGCTTTGAAAGAAAACTGCACGCAACAAGTATATTGAGGTACACAAGGATTATCACACTTTTCCCTTTCTGATGCCTATATATCTTCTTACTGCCTAAGCTGCTTTAGCTTGTTTTCCTGTTCTTCCTTGAGCCTTTCATGTCACCATCTCTCAAGACTTCTGCTGCTTAAGGCTGAATTATGACAGGTATCCAACAGGAACCAAAACTCAAACCCCTGTAAATGAGCTAGTTGCAGCTGTTACTAAATCCACCATCTTTGTTGTTTCTTGTCACCCCACCCCTCCTCCTTGCCTTAGTAAAACCAATTTCAGATTCTGTAAGATATTAAGTGCTATACTGCAGTATGTTGAGTTAGGAGAATCAAAGACAGCAATAGCCAGTGGCGCTACAAAGAAATAAAACTGTCAAGTCAAGCAAGGAAATACAGAGTTATCAAAATGATTTCTGAATCTTTTTGAAGAGATTCTTTTTCCATCTCCTAGTCATGCTGCCTTAGGCACCTCACTGGAGTCTAAAGATGGAACCAAATGCTCAACCCACTTTGACTGTCAAGAGCAAACACAATATCATCCTTACCATCTAAAGTTCTTCCCTTTATAAAGTACAGGTAGACAAAAAAGGCATAAACCAAGACCATGTTTGGGGATTTGTAGAGTTTTGTAGAGTAGAGTTTTGTAGAGTTTTTTCTTAATCATCTGCTTTATGGCAATATGGAAATCAGGAATAATTTATTCTTCATTCCAAACTACAGCTCAGAATTAAAACCACTAACAAACAGATAACCCTTAGATTTTATACATTAAGAGCACTTGTTTCTTTTTTGACATTAAAAGGGATAAATTTTGCTCTCTCATATACCAGTGAAAATTCATGATACATTACCCCATTGTTAGATGATACACTTAATTTCCAACTGCACAAAGAACAGAATTTGACCATGTATCTTTTCAAATATCTTCAACACTAGAAAACCAAAAAACTAAAATATGGTTTGCCTCATGAAAAAAATACACACCCGATTGTGTTAAAAATACACAGCTGCTAAACGGACATTAACAAAAGACACGTTTAATGCTATGTTTTCATTTTTGAGCACAATTTAGAACACAATTATTATGGAATGTATGGTGCCCTTGTTCCACTCCTACCTGTATAAACTATTTATTAAACGGCCTCAGGCAAGATGCTGATAATCTGATCTAATTCATTCTAAAAGCAGTACAGACCCTCCCTATTGGCTTTAGTAGAGATAGCTTGGGCTTTATTCCTCTTTTGGCTTATTGATCAATAAAATAGGTAAATCCATGCCTACACTGCAAAATAAAAGGCTAGGTAAAATTCCCACTTATCATTATAGCTATGTGTAGTGTTTGTACATGCTCTGAAAACGATAAAGGAGAGAAGAGCTTCCACAGCAGAGTGTTATTAAATAACTCACTCTAATTTCAGATGTACATAGTTTGTGATTGTACATGTGTTCATAAAAGCAGAACAGATCCCTGCTGATCCTGCAGATTTACTGTAGGTGATGGAAGCTCATGGCCTCTTACTTCTTTATTTCAGGTAGGGAGAAAGAGGCATGGAAGATTTGTACTGTTGTTATATCCCATCAGTGAAATAACTTGAAAGAGCATAATCTGTTTTAATACCTTATCCTTTAAAAAGGCAGGAGGAGGACAGGAGGAAAAGAAACAAAACCCAGAGCAAATGCTTCCAGTGCTAAGAGTTGGATGATGCTAAGCTTAACTATTAGTGCCTCTGTTGTGTAGAAACTCCATGAGAGACTTTGAAATCATATCCTCTAGCTATTTTGATTTTACCAAGGCAGTCTAAAATGGATAAAGTGGAAAAGGGCTATAGCCAATTAGAGGTGAACAAACACCTTAAAAGCCCATGGACACTCATTCAAACAAAACGTATTGTTTGTATCACCTGCAATTGTTCCGAAGCATTTTTCAGGAGCTTGTCAGCCAGTAATGTCTGTTTCAAAGTTTATATGAACATCAGATATATTCAAGAAATAGATAGTTAAGGGTGGCAGTGTCATTGCTTTCACCCACTGCTTTGTTGTGAGATATATGCCACAGCAGGAAGTGTCATAGAATCATAAAAGGGGCCTTAAGGATCATCTAGTTCCAACCCCCTGACATGGGCAGAAACATCTTCCACTAGACCAGCTTGCTCAAAGCCCTGTCCAACCTGGCCTTGAACACTGCCAGGGATGGGGCATCCACAACCTGTTCCAATGCCTCACCATCTTCACAGTACATACCTCATTACTAGTAAATCTATGTCTGATTAACTGACCTGGTATGTTGCCTATATTATTCCACACTATAAATTTGAACATTATTTTTTCTTTACTTTTTTTTCCCCTCCACACTTTACGTGCATGCAAGTCTTGCTCTCTGGCCCAAACCTTTGAGGCCTTCCACCTAAAGACTTCCCTAAGAAGTAGCAAAAGCCTTCACAGCCCATAAAAATCCAGCTCAGGAATTCTCTTTGGAAGCGAGCCTTGCTGATTCGAAGCCTCAAGCCAAGAAGTGAATTGACACTTGGTTGAAGTAGAAGACAGGTTTCACCAAAGATAAGCAATACATAAATCCTTAGGTCTTGATGGCAACCAGGAGAGAGAGAGAGAGAGAGAAAAGAAAACAGACCCCTCCCCCCCACACACACACCCCATCAGCAGACAGTTTTAGAGAGGGCGTTCTCTTACAGTACAAAGTCTTAATACAGTACATACTTTATTTCCAATAGAAAATATAGGTATTATCATAACATGACTCATAAGAGCAAGCAGGACAAAAGTTCAAAAGATACTGAATAAATTTGTAATGGAAGAAACAAGTATCAGGTTACACTGGATATTCTACCTTTTATTAGAAGTAACATAATACTCAGCAAATCTTCACCAAATCACACAGCTAAAATGAACATTTTAGTATACTTTCAAATAAAGTAGAAGGAATTCTCGGCCCCCTGGAAAAAAACTTGAAATCATAAATGTAATACAGAAAAAAAAAAAAAGACAGTCAAAAACCATCGTTTATTGACCTGTTTCTTTCTTAACCTAGATTTTGTGAACTTCTGAAGTTTATTACTGCAGAGTTTAAAGTAGTGATCTACCCTAATGCTTATTGCAGTGGGGCTTTTGTGTTCTTTTCATTAAAATAAGTGAAATTGTGTGACAATCTACTGTTTGTAAGTTACTGCTGTTTTCACAGTATATAAATCAAAAGCCTATAAATTAGTAGAAGTTATAGTTTCAAGAAGATGACTTTAAAAGAAACATGAATAACTAAGGTTAAACATTGACCTAGCCAGGTTCCCCTGAAAGTCCAAGAGTTTTGCCATTGACTTTCCCAGGGGCAAGCTTAGAAGAATACCAAATGATTTTTGCAAATACCTTAAAAGCCCACGGACACTCCTTCAAACAAAGGAATGCAGAGAGAACTTCTCTGCATTCAGAAAACTATACTACTCCTGTTCAGATGTGAATTTGTCCAAAGTTCAAGGCGATTTGATTCCCATGACTTTTCATCCCTATCTTTCATGAGGCTGACCACAGGAGAAGGAAACAATGGAAGAGCTGTGTCAAGGAAATAAAGCAGAGAATATGCTTTGGGAACTATATTATTTCATGAATACTTGTCATGAAATGTTCCCTTTGGAATACATTTCCCTGCAGCACACATGAAACTGGAGAGAAAAAATGGAGACGTTAAACATTCATTAGTAGAACCAGCTGCTATTTTGTCAAAGCCAGCAGAAACAACAGTAACATGAATAATAACCCCCCATCCCCTCTGCAACATGAACGCATGCATATACACATGCAAAAATAATGTCCCTTTCAGTTTTATGTTAAACCCACCCATTTGTAACAAGTGCTAGGTACAAGTTCAATTTTAAAATAGATGAAGGAATTTCCTATGGGAGAAAAATCTCCAGACAGACTTCACAAAATCCTCACAAATCAATTACTGGCTCTAAAAGACAGCTCACCTTCCAGGCTTAAAACTAATGTAAGAATGAGAAACCAAAAGAGAATGATTAGAAATGCATCTAATAAGTCTAGAAATTTTAGTTTCACCTGGAAGTTCTGGTGAACCCACCATCAGATATGCACACTCTGAGCCCATTGGTTCAATTACAGTTTACAACTGAGACTGGAAGTATGTGCTCAGCACCAAAGACAAAGTGCAGTGAACAGATTTACACCCCTGGAAGGGGGAAAAGTCCCATGTCAGGAATAAGTATGCAACCATATTTCCTATATCCATTATTTTCTTACAACTGGAAAGCTGTTCCCCTAAACTCTGTATTCATTTGTGGGAGTTTTGTTTTGATGAGGTTTTTTTCTTTCATTTTCTTCAATGAAAGAAATAAAAAAAAGAGCTTATTAGAGATAATCTTTTTGCCTAGTACCAAATGTATTTAGACCAACACTGTAACACTACAGACTACTACTACTACCAGTTTCAAAAGCAAAGACTGCTATATCTGAATTTTAACAGGATGGGAACAAGATGATATGGAAAGTACTGTCTACATCATGAGAGAAGTGGGTTTTGACAAAACAGCAGTGGTGGGAAGCAGAAGCTGCTGGAGGTGTTTTTAAAGCATAGTTGATGTACCTATCACAGTCTTAAGCAGCTGGTTCTATTCAGGTGCCTCAGGCACAGCCCTTTTAAGTGCCCAGGAGCAGGTTCCAAATTCTGTTCCTGCCACTAACTATAATTATATGACTCTATCACCCCATTATGGCTATTCAATGTTTTGAAATATGAGATATGCTGGGACTAATGCACCTATGTGCTGGAAGCACAGAATAGTGCATTAGAGAGTATACTATTGGTCTGCAATTCTGTTTGAATTTACTATTGACAGTTTTTCCAGACTTAAGAAAAAGTGTTCTAAAGGATGCACATCCTGATTTATTCCCTCTGCTTAGGACCTCAGATCTACTTCTGCTCTAATAAATCACACCAAAGACAACAAATGAAAATAGGTTGTAGCTGGTGTTCAACACAACAAGCACTGATACTACTGGCTCATTTTCTGCAAACAAAGAAAAGGTATCCCTTTAAAAGGCACCTTTCTACCAGACTCCTTCCTCCCCTTCTGTCTGACAAGACCCTTGGGACTAGGCTTATCAAGAAGAGTAAACCTTAGCTAAGGTCACCCACACAGAGACTCACAGAAACTTGTTACTAAACTGTATCCTCAAGAATATAAAATTACACAAAATACAAAACCAAATTCATTTCTACTTGCAAGGATTTGCACATACACAGTAATTCCTAAGAACCACTTTAGAAATTAACCACGTATTCTTTATGCATGAGCACTCCTTGAGGCTGAGTACTCTACAAAGTAAAGGAATTTAAAAGAGACACCCTTCAATGTCTTGAATACGTATTGACACAATAGATCGAGCTAAATATGGAAGACACTGATTATTAAATTAAAATTATGTTAATTAAGCAACATTAAGTCAAGCCAATATGCATTTTCACAGTTTGATATAATTAAACCACTATATTTTTCCCCAAGTGTATATTCATTCATTCAGTGACAAATCCTTTCTTTGAAACCCCTTGGAAATTGGTAATTTTTACATCACTCCAGTTACTATCCTTTGGCTTGTTTTGGTGTTTTTTAGTGGCAAGTTTGGGGGTTTTTATGTTATACAAACAGAAAGCAACATAAACATAGACTGGACCTTCCATCAAAACAAAAATTAAGCAGCTAAGTAAAAGTTACCTCATGTTGCAGAAGCACTGCCACCCACAGCTCAAATTGCAGTTGGTGAGATTCTTGCTTGCCTTTATGATATTTAAGGATGTTGAATCCTCCCTAACCTCAAATCTGTGAAAACAGCTTAAAAAGACAATGAAACCAGTATGGCTACTAATGAAGGAACTGTTGTGGTCTGAGAAATTCACACTGATACGTATACAGCTATCTCTTACTCACAAACTAAGGAGAAATTCTAGTATGCTCTCTCTTCTACATTCTACTAAAAAATTTAAAAATTGCCAAAAGCATGAACAGTAGCAACAGTGACTTCTTTCAACACCAATTATTTTTTGCTAGAATTTTAAAATAAATTTTTGAACATAAATTCAAAATTTATAACTTAAAACTAGCTTATTCCAGAATTGGCAAGGGACAAGAAAACTGATAAAGCAGCATTTAAATCCCAGATAATTTAAGAATGAAGAATTTTAAAGATAAAAATCTTTAAAATGACACATCTGTCACTTTTCAAGGTATTACTTCAAATGGCCACTTTTTTTTGGCCATGTGTTCTAAGCTTCCTTTATGATTTCAAATGGGAGTATTTTATAATTGCCAAAAAAAAAAAAAGGAAAGGTAATAATCCTGCTTGGCATTGCTCAAAAAAATTCAGTACTTTGTAAGTCTTAACTAGTGGATACACACAAAGAGAAAGACAGGGAAAATAAAAATGTTCCAATTATTTTTCCTTCAACAGGGAGACCAGTTCAATGACATAACGAAAATAACTTAACCACTGAGTTCAGAAAACAAATTACAAAGAACATGAGAAAAAAAAAAAAAAATCAGCATTTTGTAAATTGCTGAATTTGCTCTATGTTTTTCTCTACTCACTTTAGCTCCCCCCTTCAACCGAACATGCTATTTTGATCCTCATTCCCTACAGTAATTTAGCTGCACAAGTTGATAAGCATGTCTCACGTAAATAAGATGGTATTACTTTAAAAATGCATTCAAGCTCAAGGACAGGTCCAAATTGCAGTGTTCAAGGCCAGGTTGGACAGAGCCTTGGGCGACATGGTTTAGTGCGACGTGTCCCTGCCCATGGCAGGGGAGTTGGAGCTAGATGATCTTAAGGTCCTTTCCAACCCTAACTATTCTATGATTCTATGAAATATTTGGTTCAGCCACAAGGAAAAAATTGAATTCAGATCAAGGTACACTCTTTACACAAGCTGTTGTGTTAAATCTTAACAAACACTTGAGAGTGTTCTCCTGGATCAAGCATACCCATAGGCACTTAAGTGTTTTTACAAGGTTAAAAAAAAAACAAAGGAGAGTTCAGAATCAATCTAAGTAATTTCACTGAAAATGGATAAGGTGAAGGAAGTCTGTACTCTTCAACAACAACTGCAGAACAAAAGAATACTTACTTGTCAGCTTCCAAACTTCAGTTGCTTCCAACAAGCTCTCAGTTTAGACAGTGAAGTGGCACCAGCAGGGTCTTGTTGCATTTGGAAGGCACCAATATTTCATGCATAATGTAACTCTAAAGCTACTACGCAGAAGCTATAGAAAGCATGAGGAAAGGGCAAATCACCAGAGAGTACTGAGTCCATTTCACTGTAGTAGGAAAGCAACCCACCAGACAAGTAACTTGAGCCTCAAATTCCATTGGTATTAACAATCCCCACATTCTCACGTTTCCTATATAGCTTCCTACACGGCAAAGGTCAGATGACCCAGTCCCAGCATATTTCATTTAACAAGGGTAGAGCCAAGAGACCTTGTGGAATAGGCTCATCAACTTGGTTTCAGTGTATTCGAGGCTGATTGATTGTTTTTTGCCACCAATAGCAATAACCCTGAGAAGGGACTTGGGGTTAGAGTTGACCTAATTAATTAGCTCCAAAAAGGTACACAAGAGTCATATTTCCGTTAGTCATTCTATGAGGAAAATTTGCATTGAGCCTGAACTTTGCCTGTGGTGAATAAGTGACCTTAAAGGCAAAATTTTCATACTGAATTTTTCTTTGTCTAGTAATAACAGATAAAGAAGATAGCAATGAGAATTACTTTTCTTGACACTAATGGTATTTAGATTTTTTGGAGATCTCTGCTTTGAGACTTGGAATATTCCTAGCATTTGCAGAACTAGAGATCCAGTGAGGCACAATTAAGAAGGTTTTAAGAAAAGTATTTAACTTCAGTTAGCAATGAAAAAAAGTCTGAAAGATCAAATAGTTTTTCTGTAGAAATAGGATACAAATCTATTTACATAAATTACTAAGCTTGAGCATGGGGTAGATTCAACTGAGGCATACAGGAGTAAGCAGCAGGTACTGCAAATGTTATGCATTCTAGACCAATTGTGCAAAAAATAATAACTCTCACCTCAATATAGTGCCCTGCTTAAGTGTTTTGCAGTTCTTCTGATTAGGGGAATAGATCATCAAATATGTTAAAATCCACTTTGTTGCTGAGAAACCTGAAAAGACAGATGGTAGTTTGAATATTCCTTCACCAGAATTACCTCGGCAAATGATGGAGCCAAGGGGTGATCTATACCTCCAGAATGTAAAATTTGGTTACATGCTCTGCACCAATGAACCTTATTTTGGATTTTCCTCCAAGAGAATAATTAATATTTGTATGAATTTGACAAGCACTTATACTGCTTCTAATCTGTTTCAAATATAAGAGATGATGAAGATGTATCGCTAAGAGGAGGGACTTCAATAAATTCTTCAGTGCAGCCCTCTCTGTAAGCCTTCCTCTCTGCCTTCCGGCCAGAACCTATGGGATAATTTTGTTGTTATTATATCACATTACCTAAAACACTTTGCACAGTAAGTACTTTGCCTTTGTACCTTGCCTAGCATGTACCTTCCAGAACAGCAACCCAGAGCAAAAAGAGGAATAAGATTGCATCTGACTATTTCTCTGTCTTCTGCAGTGGCCCCACGTGAAAGTCATCATCGTTGTTGCATGACCTCTAGGCACCTTTCAGTGTTAAAACAGCAAAGCTGTGGTGCTTCTAACAAGCTGGCAGAGTATGTATAGAAATGTGCTGTGATATGGTAGATACTGTTTCTGGTTTGGAAAGGAGAGGCCAGATCTTCAGCTGACATGTTGATTATAGAGGCTTCATTCACTGATGTTGAACTTTAGAATTATCAAAATTATCAAACAAGATGTAGGTCTCAGAAAAATGCAGCATATATTATCCAAGAAACCAAAGCAAAAGACATGGTTACTGTGATAGAAAAATACTATTAAAAAGTCAAATTTTTGTTGTTGTTTGGTTTGGTTTGTTTTTGGCTTTTTTTCAGAGAAGAATGTCAAGGAAATTAGAAACAACATAAAGGTCTAGAGCTGATTCGAATTTTTTAAAGCTTTTGCATAATAATGAACAAAGGCATCTGCAGTTTCATTCTCCTTAGTGATTTAATGACTACTTGGAGAATGAATACAATACTTTAAGATTCTTGGCTTTTGTCTTTAATGAAGTTAGCCAAAAAGTGAACAGCTCTGCAAAGAAAAAATAGACAACTTTGATTTTGCCAAGAGAGACCAATTCTTTTTTAGCAAGCCTTACATAAATCACAGACATATTAGCTTACTTTTTTCTTAAGAGGCTGTGTTGCCAATACTGTCTGCACAGACTTCTTAAAATCGTGCCACATGCAGAAAACTTAGAAGTATTCCGCTCCTGAGCAAAACAACAGGTTTACCTAAGTTTCCTCCATATAATAATTAATAAAAGGATGTTAATGAGTAATAACTACTGTTTGAGACAAAACTAACATTAAGCCTCCCTAACAGAGAAATATAATTTCTTGCCTTCCAGTAATTTGACTCTTAAACACACATTGAAAAGGTGAAAACATCCATTCTGCTGTGGTTTTGGTGAACTTCTCTGCCTTGTGTATTTAGAAAGGATATATTGAATTGTTTTAGTTTTAATGACACAGATTGAATGTTCTACTATCTAACATCACTTTCCATGATGAATAATGAAGTTTGGTACATTAATGTACAAAATGCTTTACACTGTCTTTAACATACTGTATGCTCATTGCTTTCTAGAAAGTTTCATATTTTTTCTAGCATCCAATCAAACTGCATGGTGAACTAAACAATTTAAGGTTTGACTATCTCTCTTTGACTATCCTTTTTGGTACATAAACACACTGAGTTTATGTTCCATAATCATCATCTGTCTCAGCATCTCAGCATTTCATTTTTTATTGGCAGGCAAAATAAATTTAACCTGAAAATAAACAGACAAGGAGTTCAATGACTCTTAAGAGCTAAATTTTAGATTCATAGATATGAATGTCAAATTTTGATCTCTTAGAGTTCCCCTTGGGAAGTGAACACAGCAGTCCCTATTCCATATCTGCAGCAACAGAACGTACTGGTTTGGTATAATTAATGGTTTTCACTGTGAAGTGTTCTACTTTAAATTTCCAAATGTATGAATTCAAATATTTTCACATTCCTTTCTGAAATATGCTGTATGGTTTTTGTTACTATTTTGTGCTAATGACTGCCAATGCTATTCAACTGTTTGCCTTACATCAGCATCCCCAACCAAATTCCCGTAACGTGTGGTAACATAAATCTTAGCTCTTTGGTTTTTAAAGGTGAAGGCGAGCATCTATGTCCAGATTTTCAGTGGTATCTGTGCACCGCTTTCCAAGGGAGTTAGGTGAATGAACACATCTGATCATTTCAAAATCTGACCCTATGACCCCTTACTACACTATGTATTTAGGTTGCATACAAACTATACACATATAAACACATAAACCTGGGTCCTGATCCACTCTTCATTCAGGTCAAGAACTTGGCTAAAAGTTATGGCTTTTATTTGATTATGTGCATGCATTTCTGTTTTGCTAGGTCACGGGAAAATTGGCTGGCTTGGGGGAGCTTGTGTGCACCTGGCTCTTAGACTGCAGCCAAAATGTTTATTGTCCCTCTAGATCAGAAAGTTGAGGTGGTCAGGGTCTCCAAGTTCAGATACAGTTGCGTATTACTCTGGCCAAACTGATTTTTTTGTCCTCACACTAGCTGTTCTTTCACCTTCTCCTCAAATACATGCATCTCTTTCACATTTCTTCACTGGTAAACAAGCCAGGATAAATTAAAGCCCTTTCTTCAAGTCAGTAAGACTCCTGCCTTTGGTTTCAGTGAAAAATACAGACCCTAACAACGAGAGGTAAGCAGCATTCCTTCTGCATAGTATAATTTCATTTCCCTTTTGAAGCTTTACAAGGAAGTAATAAAAAAAAAGCAAAGGCATAAAACACAGTACCTGAGGCACAGGCTACTTCTGAGCCTGCAGCATACTATAGGTATGAAATTATAATTTCAAAGAAGTATAATATACATAATGTGAAATGTTCCAGTATGCTTTCCATATCCAATTGCCCACAATACCTTGCAATCTGCCCGAGGCCAGAAAAGTGTGACCTTCATTTTGAGACTTTATGGCAAAAAAGGGGGAGGAAGGGGGCGGAAAGAAGGGGGAAGAAGAAAAACACTAAGAGAAGGAACCTTTCTACTACCTAAGTTTTACAGATCTGCAATTCCTTCTAGTGTCCATAAGGTACTGTAACAAAAGAAGATGCTGCAGGAGGCAGACCTGGACTGGTCTTCCAGTCCAGGCTGGAAGATATTCCTCTCACTGAAGTACAGCAGAGCCCATAAAGTGCATAGAAAATAGAGAGAAAAAAAAAAAAAAATTTGCAAGTTAATTTGACATGTTAGCATTATTTACTTGGTCTGGTGTTCAGTACTTCATTTGGTTTTGGGGGAAGACATAATACAATGAATGGTTGGTTGGATGACTGACAACATAACTTTAAAAGTTTGAGCAGTTTGTACAGAACCAAGACACAGAACAGTACATTCTCCCCAAAGAAGACATAGGTTTATAGCTTTTTTTTTTTTTACCCTAAAAGGTTAACATCGCCTGTTTTAGTATATGATATGTATATATCAATATTTTCCTCTCCAGTTTCTGAGTGAGAATGCAACGTTTCATTACAGCCTTAGATCAGAATGCTGATTCTAACAGTCATTCTTAATGTATATTTCCAGAGCAAATAGAAGCAAGTGAGGCCTCTCTGCTTTGAATGAGATGCAGGTGGCAAACACATGTAAATCAGGAAAATAAACCAGTAGGAATGTTTTCAGGTAATTGTCATTGTCCAAAAGCTTTAAATTATTTGAATTCTTAAAAGTAAGTTAGTTAATGTAAACTCAGGTTGCATCACTGAATTTGAAGTAGGGACATAGACTTGCATCATTTCAGGCCCTCAGTCATGGTTTTTATATTGGCAATGTCTCTAAATTAGCAAGCATGAAAGAGAAAAGCGTATCTTTCTACTTTGTTTCTGGCTTAGGGCAATGAATGTCACTGAAAGGAATTTTTCCTTTTGGCTTTTACCCCTGGATAGCACTATGACAGCACAAAGCAAAAGCCTCGGAAAGAGTTTTGTATGCCTTTGTGGGTGTGACTGAATTATGCTAACATAGGCTACGCAAAGGGCAGCTGTAGGTAGATGTTTCCTAACTGTGTTCACAGGGAGGAGCAGGAAGAGTGCTTTTGTAACACAAAAATTTATCTTATAATGTTCCTTAAACCATACTTTTTTCTTTTTGTCTTTCGAATGATCAAATCTTTCTTGGCTGCTAGGCCTTCACAGGTACACGAGCACAAACATTCACCTTGAACGCAGCCAGCTGTATACAGCAGTTCTGTCCACCTCAAGAAGAGCTTTCTGAAATTCTGTCAGGCACTGGAAGGGGAGGGATGTTGTATTACAAGAAATTACATCCAACTTGCTTTTCTTATTTTTCTGTTTATTTTATTGAAAGCAGTAACATTTTTTTTTTATCCTAATTTCAAGGACACTTCTTTCATAACCAAGCCTTTGACAGGGCTCAACAAGACACTGGTCATAACTTTTTGCACCCTTCACTCCATTTACAGTAAAATATAAAGTAATATAGAGGCTTTCACAGTCCAGTCATACCAAGGACAGTAGTGAACACCTTCAGTGGCTCTAATTTGAAGAACGGGGTTGCGAACTACTTAACAACTTCAACTGTTGAGACCCTGAAGGAAGTATGGATGCATCTTAACCTCAGCAGATTCCACTACTGTAGGAAAAAAAAAAAAAAAAAAAAAAAGAAAAAAGAGGATAGTTCCTGGTTCATCCAGTCCCAAAATTTGCGGATGATGAGTACCTTAGTTCATGCACCTATCTTGTTCTCTAAGAATATCTGTTTCCCTAGTCATTTTGCCTTCTCTCTAGGCGTGCAAAAGTTCCCTTGCCTCTAATAAAAATAGCTCTGAAATCACAGAGAGGAAAAGCCATAGCTTATGCTCTTTCCTGTAAATTCCCACATCAGCTCCCTTTATTCTTTATGAGTCATCATCACTTATTACTTCAGTTGCCCTACAGCTCCTGGAACTCGTGCAAAAACTTCCCAAAGTTACACTTAGGTCATTTGCTGATATCATAGGCACTTTAACAACCACTTCAAGCAGCAATTCACTTGACCCAATATGTATATCAAAATAAAAACAGTTACTGGTGGATCTAGGGGGGAAAAAAAAATAAAAAAATAGTAGTTTAAATTAAAACCCAATGTTTTCTATTAGGATGTTTCACCAAATACATAATATTAGTAGCAACCAGACTAAAGATGATTAAGGGTACAATTGACAGAAGTACACACAGCCTACAACAATTTAAATGCCTGACACCATTTAGCCCTGTGACAGCAAAATGGGATACCCAGATCATTTAAGGGAAACTAAACTCAACTGAGAAGGAAGGAGGGTGAGTCTCATTAGATAATCATGTAACACATCTGGCCACAAGAAGAATCCCCCAAGCTCCTTCAAGAAAGGAAACTCAGGTTTTAGCCTGAAGCAACCGGTTATAAAGGCAGGTTGGGAACTAGTTCTTTTTATCCCACAGTCCATTTTAACAACTTTAAAGCTAAAGAAATGGTTAACTGCTCTCCTGAATCACATTCCAGGAGGAAAACCCCTTGATTATGTTAAAATAAAATAAAATAAAAAAGGTAAAAAAAAAAAAGTAAAGCCCAACAAACTTTATGTTTCAAGAGAGGGAGGGAGGACAGAAGGCTGTAGATACATAAAACATGACCCAACAGTGTGCGTTTGCAGCCCAGAAAGCCCACCAATTGCTGGGCTGCATCAAAAGGAGCATGGCCAGCAGGTCGATGGAGGGGATTCTCCCCTTCTACTCTGCTCTCATGAGACCCACCCGGAGCACTGCGTCCAGCTCTGGGGCTCCCAACATAAGAAGGACATGGACCTGTTGGAGCAAGTCCAGAGGAGGGACGGAGCACCTCTCCTATGAAGACAGGCTGAAAGAGATGGGCTTGTTCAGCCTGGAGATGGGAAGGCTCTGGGGACACCTTCTATCAACCTTTCAGTACCTAAAGGAGGCCTACAGGAAACCTGGAGACAGACTTTTTACAAGGGCGTGTAGCAACAGGACAAGGGGTAATGACTTTAAACTGGCAGAGGAGAGATTTAGATTAGACATTAGGAAAAAATTCTTCACTATGAGGGTGGTGAGACACTGGCACAGGTTGCCCAGAGAAGATGTGGGTGCCCCATCCCTGGAAGTGTTTAAGGCCATGCTGGATGGGGCTTTGAGGGACCTGGTCTAGTGGGAGGTGTCTCTGACCATGGTAGCGGGGTTGAAACTAGATGGTCTTTAAGACTCCTTCCAAATCAAACCATTCTATGATTCCCCACCCTGAGAAACTGTGGTATAATAAGACTTTTACTAGGAAAGGAAGAATGCTTCATATGTTGCTATTTTCTTCCTCTTTCCACACAAACTAATAGGCAGAGTTTCTGACAATTCATTGGTGTTCCTTGCAATGGACACTATGAGACAGACCTTAGTCAGACATTTAAATGGGGAAAACCAGAACTACAGAGTCACTGTCCAGCAGGGATGATTCAGGGTGATTTTTTTTTTTTTAATTAATTTTAATATGTTTTTTTAAAATCCTTTGAGTTTAGGGCAAAGAAAAGAGACTGTAAGGATGAGCTGTTGCTAAACAACTACGTTATTACAGGCTGGAATGGCATTTAATCAAAACCTTTAATATATTCTTTTTATTAGACTGACGGAATTAATTCAGATGGAAAAGTTTAATTATCGAGGCATTTTTATTATTGAAAGTGGTTGAAGTATATTTTAAAAATAAAGTAAAACTTCAAAATCTGTAGACATTGAATTAGAATTATAGTGTTCGTCTAACAAAATATAACTACATGAGTTTAGTATAGTAAATAACTATTCATAAACAAATGGTGATGTAAGTCATGACATTCTTTCACTAACTGAAACTTAACACACCTTAGAAACTAACTTTTGAAACTCCATCTCAGCTTGACTACAGAGGTACTGATAAAACAGTCCTGTTCTTTGAGTTGCCTCCTCTTCTGTCACTGATGCAGTCTGCTCCATACATTTTCAGATAAGGAGCAGCCTAACTTCTCTCTGTACACAGAAGTGCTGTGAAAAAAGTACTTATTTGTTAATCTTGAATGTTCCAGGAGTAGAAATAACAGTCCCTACTAGCGAAAACTTGTTGCTCACTCATGCCCTTTTACGGTGCTACAAGTAACTTCTTTTTCAAGAAGGCAAAGCTTTTCAAATTGCTGAGTGACGTACTCACTCTCATGGCTAGGAACCCTGTCTGGAAAAAAACTAAAATCCAGGCCCAGAGCAGTAATAGCATTGTTGCTTCCTGTTCCTGTAAATGTTAAGGAGGAACCACAGCATAATCGTTCACAAAAAAAAAAAGTAATAGAAATATGCACCACATGGCAATTAACCATGTTGCAGGACAATTCTAAACCCTTACAAGTTTCAGAAATTACACAGCTGCTTACATAAATGGAGGTTTAATTTTATATGTTTAGAATGAATCATTTAGAGCTGGAAGAGATAAAGGGTTACTTACAATACACTAGTATGGATTATAATGAAAGGACTCAAGAGGAAATGGATTACTGTAAACTCTTAATTTCTCCTGTCTTCACCCATTATTCTCTAGGAGCTCTTAAAACCATCAATCCTGGTCAAATGTGTTCAATTACATTCTTTTATTATATAAATTAAGTATTCACATAGTACCATAAGTATATATACCACTTCACTATCTATTTAGGACCAGATTCTGGCCAAGATACTGCACTTCAATGAAAGTGAAATAGTATGGCCTAAAGTGTATAAAAATAAGCCAATATCTATACAAATGTTTAAATATCTCCCAGTCCTCAATAGCTTACAGCCAAAGTGACTGTACATTTACTGACTGAAGGAGTTAAAGTGCTGATCGATAAGTAGGTATAGATAGGTAATCAGTGAGTTCTTTACGCTGTCTCTTCACTTACAAGCAAGAGACTTGTACAGTGCACATATTTAGGAATATTAATCTACTTTTGACTTCTTTGTTACAATTCAGAAAACTAAATTTAGAGCCCAACTCCCCCCCTCACTTGAGAGAAATAGACACCTAATTTAACTGTCAAAATTAAGCATGAAATTACCTCCCTCCACTGCCACCACCAATTATATTCTAATAAAATTAGCTTTTAGATAAGCACATCAATTCCAGCATACAAAGCATTTCTACTCACAGGTCACTAGCTCAAATCTGTACGAGTTTGAAAGAAAAAGCTGCTGTATGTTACAGTGGTGGTCAGTGCTCAGTTTCAAGTGAGTGGTGGTTGCTATGACAATGCTGCCATGACATTTTGCATGAACCTTAGAAAAGAGTCCTAGGATTGAATAAACACTGACACCAAGTTCTCCACTTACCCAAACAAGTGGTCCCCAAAGGTCAGGGAGAAGTTTTATTTGTGAACAGTCTCAAGAAAATGCAACTGCAGCTGTCTGTTGTATCTGCTCTGTGAATAACCAGAGATTGAATTTCAGTATCCAAGTCTGTCAGCAGCATTAAAAATTATACTGCAGCAAAACAAAAGGAAGCCCTTTCTAAGCAGCTTCATGAAGAGCGCTAAAGACTGAACACAGATCTTAAAATGCCTTGATGTTTGGCTTGTTAGCTTGAGAAGGACACGCATTGATGCTTCAAGTTCCCATCCCCTTTGTGTGAGCATGTAGGAAACAGGAGTTCTCTCTTGCTGTCATTTTGATGCCAGCTACAGAATTAAAAAAAAAAAACAAAAACAAACAAACAAACAAAAAAAAAAACCAAAAAAAACCCCCCCAAAACCCCACAAACAAAAAAAAAAAAAACCAAAACAAACAAAAAAAAACCCCACACACAAAAAAAAACACCAACAAAAAAACAAAACACAAAAAAACAAAGGGAGGGGAAGGAGGAAAAGAAGGTTTTGCAGTTAATTCTATCCGCGTATACAAACATGTACATCTCTTCCTGCTTAAATTTGGAAGGAAGTTCTTTTATACACAGCATGCTTCCTTAGAACATTCTCAAAGAAGAGACAATGAGACATTTTTTTTGCAAAGGGATCAGTTATGTTTTCCAGGTCCTATTATGCTTAAGGTGACACTGGAGCAGTAAATACTTCTTGAAAGAAGCAAAGACTTTGGCAATAGAAATGACTGTTGCAATGTTGCAATTGGATTGGGTTTGGTGGTACAGGCTGCAAAGTTCCAGCACTCACCTCTCAGTTGTAACAAGACAGACATGCTTTGTTTTACTGGATGACCAGGAGAGACTAGCAACACTTACATTGACACATAAATCTTTAACAGGAACTACCCAGCAAAGAGCTAGAACTATATGCACCACATGTTCCCAATTTTCTTGTTTCCTCTCGATGTCAATCCTACAAACATCGATGATTACTTGCATGTAAGTGGTCCATCCTAGGCTTACGCACACAGTTGCAGCATATCATATCAAACCGTTTTATAAGGTCAGCTTGTAACACCCACTCATGACTTACTATAAATAACATAACAAAACGGACTTAGTAGGGGCTTCTAACTCCTATTTGTAAAGGGAATTTGTGGCCTAAAAAGTTTAAGTCACTCTTGAAAACTAACCACAGGCATCTTTCAAAATCTGAGTCAAGATCTTCATGAAGCCACACTGAGCTTACGAAGAGACTGATGAAATTCATTATATTACGAATGTACAATGACTGCAATCTTTTTTAGGGGTACAGAGCAATGTACGTGGTTGAAGAAACAGTAAGATTTCCACAGCTGTCAGAGATTTTAAGTTTTTCAGAGTCTGCAATACACTACATATATGTAATTTCTATATATTGTAAAACATGAGCTACACTTACTTTCAGTATATCACTTTCTACCATTCAAGATCATAAGTCATCCACCTTCATTGAGTCTTAATTTCAAATGAAGTAAAAGTAATAGCTTTTAAGTATTTGTCTGCATCCTGAAAATGATGCATTCGATGGTGAAATATTTTCTATCAGGCAAGAGTCTGACCCAAATACTTCGTGGCTCAACTCACGGAGAAAACCATGCACAAGCTCATTCCAAAAACATGTAAATAAATAGAAATCAAAAAGCAAGCAGAAAAACATGTTTGGGCATTGAAAGTATGTTTTGAACCCACGATAGAATAAAAGTATGTTCTATTCAGCTGCTACCATTTCCTGCTTCTGAAAAGAATTCCTTCATCCTATGTAACCTATGTAATGTAACAATCTATGTAATGTAAGCGTCCCAGGATCTGGAGCCTACTTGAAAGTAGACTGGCCAGATGGCAGCCAAAAACCGATACCTGAGGTGCTTGCGAAATATATGTTACAGTGGTAAATGTCCCCAAAATAGGAAGAAAGTGAATGAACCCTGCTGCTGGTTGATGCAGACTCTTACTCAGTTTAACAGACTGTATGAGCTCAGGTGTAGAGACAGTCTGTTAAAAACATAAACAGCAATGACATAGAAAATAAACTATTAAAAATGGCTTTCCAAAGGAATATAATCTGTTAATATATTTATGAATACCCAGGTGAAAATACATTCCTCCGTACAGTGTATCTCCTTTTAACTGAACCATGTTCATGGTTTATACTTTACTTGCCACAATTCTTGCTGGTTAGTCATCTGACAGAAAAAGTTCTTTCTTATAGATGATAATTATTTGTTATTAATGAACTTCCTGTCAGCTGCCCTCAATATTTTTACTTACACTTGGAGATTCACTATGTTAGCCTCCAAATTAAATGAAACTTAGTTGAAACGAGAAGGAAAAAACCCAAAAAACCAATCCAAGATAAAAAGACTACTTTGTTTCTCCTCCTGAGTTTAGTTCTGTTTCACACTTTTCATGTAGCTGTCTTAGGAGATTTTTATGGCTTATGGCAAAAAAGCCAAACCCAAACCACTTTCAACTACATGCAAGATTAGGTGCTTAAGAAAAGATTTTCTGCAAATGCTAGCAGCTTCTTGGTTGGAAATCCTAAATTCCGTTTCAGAAGATAACTAGAGGATGGCCAGCATCATCCAAAGCAAATTCACAAAAAATGCACACACACAGAGAACCCCTCCAAAACAACACTATCAACTAAACAAAACCCACAACAACAAAACCTCAAAACAAACCAAGCCTCAACACCCACCCCCTCCCCCCAAAACAAAACAAAGTCCCAAAAAACCCCCCAAAAACCAAACAACAAAATCAGGTCTCACATCCTAACAGAGATATATACACGAATATCTGGTAGAGAATTTAAACAAAATAAAGGTCAGAATTCTGTCCCAAGACAGGAAATTGTACATAACAGACTACTGACCAATGCATTTTTCTTGCTGCAATGCAAAGATAATGCACTGAAAGCCTGTTACCATTAGCAAAAGTGCTGATCTTTTGTTAGTAATCAGATTAAAAGGCTGCTTCTTTGAAAGCTTTCATTAAATGTTATAGAGATGTGACACCTATCCACAAACAGAGCTCTATACATGTAGACATTGTGTGGCACTACAGAAGCTACTTTTGCTCTGTGATTTCTAGTAGCTATCTCTTTCTGTCATTATAACTTAAGAACTTGGTAACTCTCACCTATTTCTTTTGAGCTGCTTCAGCATGGGTCATTGGTGAGCAGGCTGTATTTACTGCAGAATTTCTTGCATGCTGATGATGATGCCAAGTAAGAGTCTAGCTACTGCTCAGGAACAAGCCTTGAAGGTGAGAAGTCCTGAATGAATGCCGAATTCAGGCAGACCGTCTTCCAGCCTAGCAGAACACTCCAAAGGACTGTTTGTCAAGCAATGCCAAACTTTTCCACAAACTTCTAAGCGTTAAGTGTTTACAAAGAAGAACTGTTGAAGGTTTTATTACTAATAATTTGTTGAATACTTCAACTACTTTTAAAGGAAAAGAGCAGTTCCCATATACTGAATTTGCAAATTTAAACAGGACGTTTTCATATGCAAAAAGTTAATGTGTAATGAAATGGTGATACGGTTTCATATGGAAGCGCTGGGATGTGGGGTGAAGGAGAAATACTGACTGTTTATCAAACAACGAATAAGATGTTGAAAATGAAAAATCTGCCATGGAGGTATTCTCTTAATCTGTATTTTGAACAGCAGCCAAATTCAGGTTTGATACTGAAACAGGATCAGAGTTGTTTCACATCTGTCAGGGCCAAGGTCTAGACTGTCCTTACTACAGATTGGGTTATATGATAAAATTAATGATTTTTTTTAATTAATTTTTTTATTTTTAAAGCTTTCTGCTCTCTTAATATGACTCAAAAATCAGACCTATAAGATATGCCTCTTTTAATTCTGGCTCCATCTCAAATTTAAATTTCCATGTATAGTTTAGAATCCAAACCATGCTGAATTTTAAGGAACCAAAACTTGTATAGGATTCTCTGATTCTGTCCCACTGTTCTCATAAAGCAATAGGCACTTAGCATTTTAACACCTGTACTTCTTGTTCCAGTGTTCCACTGCTTGAAACAGGTTGTGCTTAATAAAAGGAAAGCAAAGTAGGACTTCTGCACAAGGTTTGTTAGTCATGTTATGTATGCTGTGTTTTATTACAAAGTATGTTTTAATGAAAATTTAAATCTCTAAGAAGTCTCAGCAGCTGTACTTTTGAACATTTAGTCTGACTGTCATCGTTCAAACAAAACCATCTTTGTCATATTTACTTTTTGTGAGCAGAACAGTTGCAGGACTGGAATAAAAACTGGCAAAAGAAAATGATCAGCAGTGGATGTTCCTGCTACTGTTGGTTAGGGGCTGTCCCCGTCACATCTGAATAAGCCTTCTAAAACTTGACGATTGTTTTTTTGTAGCAAAGGAAGTGATCAAATTAACCACAGACCATTTGTTTCTCCTGTTGTTAACTCATTTCTTACTCATGTCTTAATATATTGTAGGGTTGTTGGGGTTTTTTTTTACTTGCTAGAAATTGTTGTCTGCATGTCTAAGTAGGTATCTTACCATTACAATTATCAATGCAAAGATTTTTTTTTTCTTCCTAAATTATATCTTATTTCAGATAACCTACATGAAATGTCTCAGCAAAACAGGTAATTCAGCACTTCTGTCACACCGTTCAGAGGAACCAAGGTAGACAACCAAGAAGTGAAGCACCAAAATAAACGGATCATGTTTGGGAAAGAAAAAAAAGCTGAAAGGGTAGGTAGTTCTAACAGGAGGTTAAAATCAATAGCGAATTATGTTCTGGAAAGTAAAAGTTTAACCAACAACACAGTCAACAGCACGACTGCCTGTGAAACAAGAGGAAAAACTAATTTAAATAAACCACACAGCTATCCTTCAGAGAAGCAGCTTGTGTAAGAGTCTGCATTGCATTTGAGAAACATCATGACCTTTGATTTTCTTCAGTCCAGTTCCTGTTGATGTAGCTTATGACTTGGTTACTTATCAGTTCAGAGAAAAAGTCCCTTTATAATTCTTTACTGTTTACCCAAATTTTGTGCTCAAGCACTGAGGAACAGAGTACTTTTCTGACTGTTTGCCCTCTTTTCAGAGTAGATAGATTGGAAGAGGACAGTAAGAGACAGCTTAATTTCACTTCCACTGCTTGTGCAGATTTAATGAGACTATGCAGAGGTTGAGAACCACAGTAAAGGTTCCAGCTGAAATAAGAGGCAAATTACTACTACTAGGCAGCAGGAAGGAAACGAGGAATTCTGAGTCACAGGTGTGTCTGAGTCAGTGTTTCTTGTGACGACAGCTGGCAGAGGTGGTAAAATTATGCATTTCCCTTTGCTCGGGCTATGATTTCAAAACACAGCCAGTCGTGAAGAGACATCAGCATTACGATGTCTCTCCCCCAGCTGCAGCAGGAAGACTTTGAAGCACCAGGACTGCATTCCAAATACTTTACAAAAGTGTAGGATAAAAGAATAAACAAACTCCTTCCTCCAAGCCCTATATTTACCATTTAAAATTCAGTGGAAGGAAAACTTGACGTTGATATTATTTATGAACAAAACTCCATGGTCATAGTTTCCAGTTGTAAGAAAACCCATCCCATTTTCACTGCTTTTGCATCTCAAATGACTTCCCAATTACTGCTTCACACCCAGCATATCTCTTAAATTCTAAATTTCAATCACAAGAGCATGTGTGCTTTTTTCACAGAGATAATTACCACATGCATTGCCGTGTCAGTTCTCTCTGAAGGGAACCACCTATAAATTTGGGAAGCTTGCTGAACTGAGTCATTTCCACTTCTGGTATGCACTACTTATAGCACAGCCTTATTTTCTGGCTGTAGCTGAAAGCGGATTTTTAAATATTACTGTGAGGGATTCTTGTAGTCTTTTGTAGAGAACAGGATTTCAAGAACTATACTTTCCTCTCAGAAGCTCTTTGGAGACTAATAAAAAAGTTCTCCTAGAACAATAAAAGTCAAGTGATGACAACCCTTATACCCCATTTACTACACACACACACACACTCACACAGAGTTAAACTGTTCTCATGACAATAGAGATGCTCTACATTTTAATAGCCAGATCCTTCTGAAAAATTAAGGAACACTTCCTTGTTACTAATGACCTCCAAGTAGTTCAAATTTGACCCAGAACTATTATATAAAAGCTTTTACAGCTTCTTCTAAAGCCTCACAATGAAAGAAAAGTTTGGGACCAGTCATTACAAAGGATTTCTGTCGTCAAAAGGGCATAAGTGCATCTTGAATATCAGATTCTTTCTGGTCATTTGGGATTTATCTTTGATTGACAAGTGGCCAAGGACATTCTCAATGCTTTGTGACTATTAAGCAGAGTAACTTCGACCTTCCTCTTTTTCCCTGTATGACAACATACTAGACAGCCTAAGTATTGTCATGTACTCTTAAAGTAGGGAACTACCTCTTAAAAATTTCTGGAGCTGTTTCCTAAAGGGAAAGTCACCTTTTCCTTTGGTGATATTTTTTTGGGGGAGTGGGGGGGTTGGGTTGTTCGGTTTGGTTTTTTTTCCTAATTATTAATTGTTTGCTGCATGCTCATTCTTTTTTATTTGAAGGAGACTCACATGAGCACACAGGAAATACATCTGGAGCAAATGAAGAGAAAAGATCTGCTCCTGGAACTGGGCCTGGTGCCAAAACAAAGCATCAGAACTTTAACCAAGGATCTGAGAACAAAGCAGGAGCAAAGATGTCCAGTAACCCTAGTATTATGTGCTCACCCTATAAGCAGCAGCACTTCGTTCTTAGAATTAATGTTACTTTCATGCTGAAGAATGACAGTTAACCAGAACACTCGAACCCACTTTTTACTTGCTATATGTCACACAGTCTGACCGAAAGAAAAAAGATTTCAAAGCCACATGAACCATCTGACTACATACAGTAAGACATAAAATAAGGATATCATAAAAATCATACTGTGGAAAAGAACTCTATGGACAAGAAAACAGCAAATGCTGATGACCTGAGCTTTACCAGTAACTATTAGTGATTTATTACAAAACAGCTGCATTGGGACATTTAAACTACCTCCCCCCCTCCGATTGCTAGCTGTCTGTCACTAATTGGAAAGAGACTCTCAGTTCTACTTTCTTGCTTGGCATTTAGCACCATTCTCCACCCACACAGCCTATTCAAAATGGCACCCACACTGGAAATTTTATGCTTTTCAACTTCTATTTTCCATCTGTATCAAATTCCACAACATTCCAGCTCCAATTCCAGAAGTCAACTAAGTTTCTTGTCTGAATGCTTGCACTGCTGTTCACACTCATTCTCCTTTCTCTTCGCTTGCCCTCCTGTTAAGCAAGTTGGGCAGTTTAAACTCTAGCATAGCCCATGTAGGTTAAAAGCTAAACAGATATTATCCAACATGCAATATTTGAAGGAGCAAATAAAGAGAACAAAAACAACTGAAAAAAGGAATTTTGGCTAGTTCCTGCATTCAGCTTTTGTTGAAGTTGAGATTTCATGAGGTACGTATCCCAAAGCATTTAAAAATGTTTACTGCTCTGGAACAAGCACTGCAGAATTCCTCTGATTTATTCTTATCTATAGGTGTCCTAAATATATATATATATATATAAAAAAATTGAAATCAAAGATAGCAGTTTAATTTGCAAGAAAAAGCAGCTCTCTTAGGTCCATCCTCTGTTCTATTCCTGCATCAACTGGCAGTTACGATGCTACTAAACAACAAAAGTGAGCATCTCCCTTCTTCTCTGCTTTCGGCCTGTATTTGGTGCCAACACCCTATCAGGGATAGCATCTCCCACAGATGCCTTCCAGGGGCATCCAGCTGAAAGCACACCAATGCAGTTACCAACCCAGGGGCTGCTTTCTTGTGCACAGAAGTAAGCCACCCAAGCACCTGCCTTTGTTACAGAGCAGCAGAGCTGAGGATAGTAACTTCAGAAACCACTTGTTAGCCCAGAGGGAAGATAGAAAAGACTCTTTTGGAAGTGATCTTTGTCACAGCTAAGTAAATAGAAGGCACTAATGTTTTTCAAAAATATAGGAATAGAAACACAGCAGATTAGCAATAGGACAGTAAAGTATCAGGGCTTTCTACATTTCTGTTATAAGCTATCGTTTTTTCAAAAATCCATCACCCGTAAAATAAACAGATGAATTTTGAACTGAGCAAAGCAGCTTTGTTCCAGGAAATACTGAACTCATGCTGGTGAAGGATTACAAAGAGTTTTAGAGGAACAGTTCCCTGGAGCATTTCTCAATGGACAAGGCTGTGTTGGCCTTGGAGGGAGACACAATGCAGATACAAACAAACGTGAGAGCCCTTTTCTGTTGCTGTTTTTCAACTATTTGTAGGGTTACAACCAAACTGTCCAGTGACATCAGCAAGTAAGGATAATAAAAGACAAACAGCCCAGCTCAGGCAACCTATTTACAAGCTCTTTCAAAGTCATGCAGCCAGGAAATGGAGACAGACCTGTTCAAAAATAGCTTGGAAATAGCACGACTGTACACTTCTATTAATAACTACATGTGTTAATATGGTTACATTAGATGAATTTCAATAGGCCTTGCCTTCAACATGAAGGTAATTAGTTAATTCATTTTCTGGACTCCACCAGACGTTTTGCTGTAACAGTTTGGATTCATGTTTATAGCACTTCTTTCCAATACCTAAGTGCCCAGTAAACAGGCTCAAAGCCCAGAGAGTGGTACATCCAGTCTCACACAATAACAAGGAACCACCTCATCACAATCCACAGTGGCCATGCCCTATTATGCCTTCCAGCAGACTCCCATGGTTCCAGATACTTCTGGATATTGCAACACCTCAGCTCTGCACATTCAATTCTATGAAAATATCTTCTACAAAGGTGAAAGAGGACTCTTGGTGCCTCTGAAGCTGCAGCATTTACATTGGCACTAGGAAATAATGAATAGAAGTATATGCCTGCTTAAAAGACCTCTGTATTTTGGAAACTCTGACTAGGCACTAAAGGAAGTACTGTGAGGTACCAGGCACTGAGAAAGTTCCCAGGATGTTACAGGAAACATCTTTTGCAGGTTAGATTTCCATCCGAGTTGCCCTGAATAGCCAGGTGTCAAAGATCGAAGTGATCTGAAATAATCAGCGATAGCAAGTTTTTGCACAGTGAAGTTCTCACACCATAGCTGAGCACCACTGCTTCTCAGCCCACTACGAGCACGCATTCTAGCAGCTGCAAGCCCACAGCAGTGCTATACCCAAGAAATGTGCTCTAGATGAATGCTCTGTAGAAAAGTGAGCTCAGTTCTAATGTTTATTCTTCTTTCCATTAGACACACTGCTATGGGATCCAAAGTGCTGTGAAGATATGGAGCCAAGTCCATCCACAGAAATCCCCTTAGTCATATTTGAGTCTCTTGCTTCCTCTTCAGCTATATGAATACAGTATCTCCTATTCACCAGGTGTATAATTTCATAATCTAGTTCAGTGAACAGAAAGCTCACCACTCCTGCCTGTGACTGACATGGGAGATTAGAGAGGCTAGGCAGGAAGACGACAGAGAGAGTAGAAGTAAAATCTTACCCAGAACATTTCTCCAGAAAACATCAGTAGGAACCTGGCAGGGACCATTTCAACTCTGAAATCTGTTTTTTGAGGTGAATTTTCTTTTTGCCACCCTTGAAATACAAGGAATAATAGAACCTCATAAGGGCACATAAATTTCTTTTCTATTTTATTTGTCCTTTCAAGCTTCCCAGTTACCAACATGCAAGGTTAAGGGAAGAGAGTTCATGAATCTGTGTGGGCAGGCGGAGCTAAGCTTACAACTACTGTATTTGCTTTTTTGTGATACACACAACGTCACTAACACATTGTAAGCAAAGGCCTCTGGGGATCTGAGAAGAAAAGGGCATAGAAGTAAAAAGAACAGTGACAGAAACAAAGGGCAGACCTTCCTCCTATGCCATTTCCAATACTTCAAAGTGGATTCAGAATTTTATTGAAGATCTCTTCTAAATTGTTTAATTCTTTATTGGTAAATCTAACAGAATTTTTAACAAAATAAACTGTAAGAACATCCATTATTTTTAAAAAGTTCTCTTTGATAGGCAATTATTTCCCCCATGTCCCTTGGATAGTCATGTAAAACAGGTTTTACTAAAATAATGAGGAAGACAACCTAAGAATGCTGGTAGGAATTTGACAGAGACTCCAGATCTTAGTTAATTGTGCAGTTTAAGATCGTATGAGAAAATTAGATGCCACTTTGACTGAAGAAGGTATTTTCTGATCTGTGTATAAATAAGGCATGATCCCGTAATCAGTGAAGTCATTATGGAGAAGACTGGGCAAATACAGGAATACGGCATCTTTGGGATACAGGTAAACCTCCTCACCTTAAAAACAAAATGTAAAACTTTGCACAGTGATTATTTCCATTCTTACATGATTTGTGTATTTGTAAAACAGGTTTACTTACCTTTTAGCATTTCAAAAGGTTGCAATGATTTGATGTTACATCTGATAAGGGTTGGGTTTTTTTTTAATTTAATTTTAATGGTGAATTCATAGACTCGAGTTCTCCCAGTCATCATTCACATATCATATATAACAAAGACAGGATGTAGGGCACTGCCACTATGAGTTTCTTATAAATACACGGCTTTCGTGTCATGGTTTAAGTCATTTTCTCTTTACTGTCAGTTATCACACTACTAGTCATCATTGGCCTAGACTTTTTACAAATTAATTTCTTTAATTTTCCATCCCCATCCACCCTTTTGTAATAACTACGACTGTCATGACTATTTAAAAAAACCGTTTCTTTCCATCACTGTACATGGAGAAGATAAACTGACTCATTTGGCAGTATGTGGATAAGTTTTAACTCACAAAGAGAGAAAACTGAATGAAATTGGGCCAGTTTTCTTTTTAGGCAGCTCCTGGTGTCCACTTTAAAAAAAGTCCTTTAAGAATTACAATCAAGCAGTCAAGATCTAAAGTTGCATTTAAGCAAGCTAATCTATGGAAAAACTCTGAAACCAAACATATCCACTTTCCTCAGGATAAAGTTCTGCCTGTATGAGTAAGATTTTAGAAGTTGCCTAGGTTTATTTTTTTAGTCCTCACACACATATATACACATACATGTATATGGACAGAGGGAGAGGGAGCCCAAACAATGGAGAATTTCCTGTAGAAGTCATGCACATTTTGCAAACTTCAGCGAGCATTAAGAGTCGAGTTTCTTGTAGAAGCTGAACTATAAACTGACAGATAAGCTATGCAAGTAATTGGGAATAAATCAAGTGCTATTTGCATAAACAGTGAAGAAGAGTGCATGTTTCTTTCTTATCATATTTATTTTGATAAGATTTTTGCTACACTATTTAAAGCTGTAAAATACCAGATATTTTAAAAAACCCCAAACAGAATAATAGAAAGGAGAAAAGTAAATACTGGCACAATGGGCTTATAAGCCAGTATAGTTGGGTTTACATTTACTAGTAATGTAAATTTTTCTGTTTACAAATTTTTTTTTGTAATAAAATGAATATACTGGGAAATAGACTGGGTGGAGATATGGGGTGGGGGGTGAGGCACCATGGACCAAACAACAACAACAACAACAAAACCACAAACAAAATAAACCCACATTCTCAGCAATTAAAGCCACTTTTGTGCTGTTTGATACAAGGGTGACAATGTTCTGCTGGACGCTTTCTGACTGCCTAAACAATGGGGGCATCCATGTAGAACTGGATACATTGAAAACTAGACAGGAAAATGACAGAAACTCAGCAGAAAAGGTTAATTCAAGCTTCACTTCATTATTAGCTTTACTTTGACCTCTTTATATTTCATTTGAGACAACATGCTTTAATCTGAAAATTAATGGAAACAAGCATTATAGTCTTCCATACCATAGAATAATGAAAAAGCACATTTCGATTTAGTATTCACTGTTATTCAAAATATGACTGCTTAATGCATTAAAATGAACATTTCAGAAAGGCAAAAATCACTTATTCCTCTCCCCAGAAGTCTGATTCCTTATTTTTCATTTTCCTCTTAAAATAATCTTGTAATGAAGCAGAAAAATACAATTACCAATTGCATTATGTAGAATGAGCGACCGATGCAAAAAATATTGTAAACTCAGTCTTAGAATAACTGAATGCTCTGAAGCATTCAGCAAATAATTACAAACATCAAATGCATTCAGTTTGTGTTTGCAAACAACCCATGCAAAAGGTCAAAAATTACTCAGTTCTATTAAAGTAGCGACTTGCTTTGATGGGGTTTTGAGCAACCTCATCTAGTGGAAATTGTCCCTGCCCATGACAAGGGGGTTGGAATTAGATGATCTTTAAGGTCCCTTCCAACCTAAACCATTCTGATTCTGTAAACATACGGTTTACTTTCGATTTGAAAAAAAACCCCAACTTATTTTAAATGAAGGTAAGTAAGTGGGGGAAAGAAAAAAAATCCAATATGTTTAATACAAAGACAAAAGGTTCCTGTCTTTGCTCACAAACAAAATACTAATAGAACTTGAAGCATACAGGAAACACAAGATACACCACAAATTCATAGTCAATGAGTCAAGTGGATTATAGCACAAAAAGCTGTCCTCCTTTAGAAGGATGGGCAGAACATTGGAAGCTGAGTGGCACAGAAGAAGAAATTTAAGCAAATAAATTGTAACGCTTAAGTTATGATTTCCTAGCACTGCGTGATTTCTCTGTTTATCTATAAGACACTATCTTACTAAACTGAAAACACTGCTGCTTGCTGAAAATAAGTCTACATTACAGTTTCTCATTCCAGTATTTCAGTTAAAGTTTCTAGTAATATAATTCAAATCTCCACTAATTGAGGTTATTTCAACTTGCAGAAGCACAAAGGAAGTCTTTTCTATGCTAAAGTGTGTTCAATAGATACAGGCTTGTTTCCTGTCAAAGTACAACTGCTACTCCAGACAAAGATGGCAGTGGAAGTCCCTAGGCATATTTTACAACCACTTACCACAATTTGAAGATCTTAGAAATTCTGGTGAAAGCAGAGATATTTGAATGGAAAAGAATGAAAGCTGCTAATTCTCACATCAAACAAGAAATCCTAGTTGTATTTGGGCGGGATATTAAATAGGATGTTGGAGTTAAATATTGCTGCTATTGTTTTATCAGACTGAGCTTAGGAAGAATTAAGATCATGGCACTTGGCAGGAAAAAGGTAAAAAATAAAGGAAGATATTGACATTGATTATTTTAATGCTGTCACACAGATGGAGTAAATTCAGAAGGTAGTGCTAAAACGACAGGACTTAGTTAAAGCCTTTGCACCTGCTCTGGCAGATGGATGCAATTAATAACAGAAAAGAAACAGAAGAACTCAAGTAAAATTGCTCCCTGAGGGTTAGGTTGTTTTAAAATTAAGCTGACATGCTTTTTTCATACAATATATTAGGGCGGAGATGTGTTTTGAAGTGGGCTGTCTAATTTACAGCAAACGAACTTATTAGTGAGGTGTACAAACACAGGCCTGGCCCCACAATTAATCTTTATACTTATTCTGCAAACAGACAATGTATTTTCTAATTGCTCATAGTCAAGCAAATGGTTCTGCCGTATTTTGCATGGGAAACAATCTCATACTTCGGCTGATTTGCCTACTGTTAATGAAAGATTTGAAAAGATAAGCCTGAGAGCATCAGTCAGTAAAATTCTTGCCAATGTACTTCCAATGTGCCTTTTAAGGAGTTTACTCTTCAAGCAGCCAGTTGAATGTAATTTCATTATGTGAAGTCCAACCAAAATTAACAAAGATGAAAGGCCCCATATTAACAGTGTATGTGTGCGTATTTGTACGTATACACACACACACTCCAGCTACATCTGTATGCAGTTACTAGAGACACGACCTAGGTGCATGACTATCTGTGGTGTTAAATTATTAAGATATTCCCTAGTATTTTGGCCCATGGCAGCTGGTGCTTTCCCAAACAAATCCCTAGGAGGTTCAGGGTTAGCACAGGTCAGGGATCACTCCACGCATGCAAGTATTTTGGGTGTGGGGATGGTGATGCTGCTGCAATTTTAGTAAGAATGGTGGCAACCAGCCCTATCTTGCCATGCTGCTGGGCCTCAGGGCCTGAGAACAGTGACTAGTTCATTCTATTTACAGATACAGACAGACCCAAATTTAGCTTGTCTTTCCAAATCAAGGATAAAAAGAGGATTTAAATCCTCAGCAGAGAGACCTCATGCAGCAATGCTGTATTACCATCAGTTGTACTGCAACAGCCTACTGGATTAATGATGGATTGCTACAGTGCACAGAAACTTTGAAAAGCAGCCTTTTTTTTTTTTTTGCCTTTTCTTTTTTTTTTTTTAAGACTCAATGACCATGACAAACACAATCTAAATAAACAGATGAAAAGTTAGAGGTAACTGAATTAACTAGATAATAATATAACAACAAACTACCACTGTTATCACCAATTTTCTCTAAGTAATTACCCACTAAGGCAGAGAAAGCATCTATTAATATAAAAACTTAAATTATCAGTAGTAGAATTCTGAGTGCCCGGGGTGATTGGTTTTGCTTTCTGTCTCTGAGTTTGCTACAATAAAACAGCTAAATATGTTGCAATCTACTTTAAAAGTTACCCACAATGGTGGCTCGCAGCTTCACAACCTTCAAACTCATAACTAAATGGCTTTTTTTTTTTTTGTAGATCTGAAGAACCTAGCATCCTTGAGGGCACTGTAAAATAATAACATGAAAGCATTTTCCATTTCCTCCACTTTAATATTCTTAACAGGTATTACAGGTGACTACTTAATAATTGGATCCTGGGGGAAGAAGGGGTATGTGTAAGACATTGTGCAGTTCTACAATGGGCTAATTAAAATGTGTTTAAGTTCCAGGACTATTTGCTTAAAGGTATCTGTTGTTACAATAGTTATCATTTATCTTTTTTTTGTTTGGGTTGTGGTGTGGGTTTTGTTTTGCTTGGCATTTCACAGAACAGATGGATGTAGGGCATCAAAACAATAGTGCGTTCTAGTGGCCTTTACAGACCCTGCTTCCCTGTAAAGAGGGACCAGCTGCTTTCTGCTGAGGCGCTGCACACTCTGTGAAGAGTGTGACCTTGTCAAAGCTTAGCCATTATACCTCTGCCTGAGAGTGCACTGCAGAATGCTACACCACTATGAACTTTTCATAACACTGCACATACCCAGTCAAAGCACCAAGCGTATATATTCAGTCGAAACATCAAGAGATTCCATTTAAAGTTTAAGAATGCTGGGATAGCCAGGGTATCATTGCTTTACAATTAACAAGAAGGCACTTCACATTCCACTTTCACAATAGCTGACTTAAGCTTTTACAAGCATTGCTACCGTATCACTTAGCTCAGCATATTGTCTACTATACTAACCCTTAAAAATTATACCATACATGAGGGCAATACCTTATCTTATTTACATAGCTATAAATAAAACCAACATCTGACCTCTTCATTGTTCTTATGTTTCAGCTATTTGAGCAAAAAGTCACTTGTACCACAACAAAAAACCCACACAAATGAAAACAGCTTCCAAACCACATACATTGACTGACTGCAGAAAATCAATAATATTTTAGTGAACAAAGAAAACCAAAACAAAACATCTCTCTTGCTTCCAACTACTGTGAATGGCTCTTTGAGGGAATTCATTCAAGAGCAGCAACATAAAGTTTCATTCACAAGGCTGTCTTACAACTCTAACAACTCCAGAGAATGAGAGCCACCAGCAAAGCAAAAAAAAAAAAAAAACCACAACCCAACAAACAAAACAAAACAACAAAACAAAACCAGTTAACAGATAGGAAAATACTGCAATGGATAAATCTCTTAGTTTCATTTTACACTCTTGTATCTCTGTTTTTTTCCCCGTCTACCAAGCAGCTGTGTATTTCAAGAAGTCACATGATTTTGCCTTTTAGTAAAATGCTCAGATCTGAAATCTTTACATTTCGAAGGGATTCAGGAGTTCAAAACAAGGAGTCTTTCACACTGCCTTCATTCCCTTATTGTGCCCTGACTCACAGCCACCTTGACTCCACAATTTTCATTACAGGATTTCACCAAATCCTTACAGCAGTCATCCAGACATCATCACATGACTGGTTAGTACCTTAACTAGGTTGAGGATCAGCCTCATGTAATGCGGAATTCTCAAAATTTGACACCTCAGATTTACCTCATTTCCATTCTGTAGTGTTTTCATACAGTGATTAAAACATTTACAAGCAGCAGATCCAAACTGTCATGTTCTTTAGTATAACAACAAGTAAAATAAATATTAAATCAGAGAGCTTACGAGTAAGAGAGATCTGTAGAGGCATTGTAATTGTATATACATAGCTTGAGGGCCTTAATTAGACATCAAACTTACCTTATGCACCTCACATGGAGGCCAAACAGAAAGACTAGAAAGATGCTCTTTCCCACAGAGAATCGAAGTATCTGACTTAGGTTTCTGCTTTGAATCACCTTGTGGTCTCTCAATGGACCTTTACATAACAGACTATGCACAACTTCTTAATTTAGGCTATTAGCATGAAGTTGGACAGTGGGAATACCCTCTCACATGTCCCTCTAGACTACTACATTAACATACTGCTGCTTGCCTGTATCAAAATATTCCAGGTGGACAGTGCCTTCAACTCTTTCAAGGGCCTTTCATCCTTACACACTCTGTAGATCCAGTGGGCAAGTTAAGTCCTTATGTTCTTCACAGCTAACAACACACAGCAGCTGTTTGCTCCTCCTCTCTCAGCCTTACCTCTCAGCTGTCTTCTATCAAACAGTCCTTTCACTCCGCATGCTTGAAACCACAAAAGCCAATCAGTGTCTTCTAGTCCTTTCATAGCATGGCACACAAGAGCTTGACCAATCTTTAACAGCCCTGATACTGAAGCCAGTAGGGATACCAAAGCCCATCAGGCTTGCTTCCAGCATACAGTCATATGACCCTCTGAGGACTGTAATTCCCAGAATATCTGCACTTACTGTACACCATAGGCAATGCAGTAAGGGTTTGAAAAGCGCTTGCTTTCCCCATAGAGCTGGCTATTCTCTTAATAACACAACACACATATACAGGGATGCAGGAAACCAAGCTGCTCTCTCCTGCTGTTTCTGCACTCAGATGAACTGCATGACAACATGACTCAGCCCCAGACAGCTACCAAGTGCAACTCATAGATCTTAGCTCTTGGCAGCGTGTGGAATACGAAGAGAATGACATAACAACAATGAAAACAAAACAATTGAGAAGAAGAACCAAAGATTTAACAAGTTCAGAAACAATGTCAGATCTTTTGCTTTATCCACAATGAAACAAGTTATCAGAAGAGCAAGCAGTCACTACCAACCTAATCTTATGCAAGCTGAGCTCCAAAGAAACCACAGGGACAGCTGCCAGAGAAGAGTTTAAAACCAACATTTAAAACAATGCAGAGAAAAGAATAATTTTCAAGCTATAGAGGCATGGTGACCTTTGAGGAATGCATTATTATTTTATGTAGTGTAGTCATATGTGTGCCCAGAGGAGTAACTCGACACATTTTAAATCAATGGGAAGATACCTGCATCAAAAAACCCTATAAATAAAAATATAAATAAAAGGAACACTGAAACACTGTACAAATTTTTCTACTGTTTTTCCAAACTCCCATTTTATTAAAAGCCAAAAGTCTGAAAAACGAAGGGGAAAAAATTCAGGAAAAAGGGCAAATCGCTGTTTGGGTTTGTTTTTTTTTTTTTTTTTTAATTAATTTTACAAAGGAAACTGCTATGGAAAACAAACTTACTGATATTCAGAAAACTAGAACTTAAAACCAGTCCTCCAATACAACTGTCTTCAGAAAACAGCCTCAAAGTTTTTGTGTTGTATTTTTGTTTCCTTGTATGATAATTAATTATAAGATTAACACTTGCAAAACATAATTAGTCTCTGGAACATCTTCAAAAGACTCTGATGTCAAGATGTCTTACACCCTGTGCAGGTAAGCCTCACTCTGTCCTCTCCAGCATTTGTGGGAAATATACAAATTTGAAAGGAAAACTTGCCCCAAAATAAACACATAACAGGGTAATCAGTTCAGTTTCATTTACTGTATCCCCACAGAAAGTGCCCTTATTAAAAGAAATTAACATAGAAGTTTGTTTTTAATTAGAAAGCGTTTATATATTCCCTCAGCACCTTTCACAGCAGCAGTACCACTTCACGCAGCTCTCCAACCCATTTCCAACATGACAAATCTCAGCGCTGGCTTAACAAACCTCCCCCCTCCCAAAAAGCGAGAAAAGAAACCAGACATACAGAAGGAAAAGAAGTTCCTGTTCCTTGTGGCCACAAAAAAACCCACAACAAACAAACAAACCCAACTAACTCCCTAAGGCACGAAGGGGAAGTAGCAAGGCAGAACACGCACAAAGAGGGCAATAACTAGTATTGATTTTTTAATACACATCAAGTGCTCGAGCAGGCTAGGGCGCCACAACTTCAACAGAAGGAAGGGAGGACAGGCTGTCACAACCCCAAGCCGTATCTTTAGCCCCTATAAGCCCTATAGCATTGAACGATTTGGGGGTCTCGTCGAAGCTGAACCCCGCGAAGTCCCCCCGCCGTCCCCCAAAGACTACAAGCCTCCGTACAAGCCCCAAACTGGGGAGTAACCGTAACGAGGTGCGACCGGAAGCTCCACCTCCCGCCCTCCGAGCTCAACCACTGGCCACCTCTCCTATCACTCTCAGCACTGCCGGCCCCCTCCTGCCCGCCCCCTCCCCATCTCCCCAGCCCTCTCGCAGCCGCCACCCCGCCCCGCTCCCGTCTCCACACTCATTTGCTGCCGGCCATGTCATTTAAACGTAGTTTCCCCTCTTGATTGTCTGCTTCGCGCCAGTGGCTCCCGCCCGTGAGAAGGGGGCTCGGTTCCTCCCGCTGCTCTCCCGGCGCGCATGCGTTGTCCTGACGGAGCGTGGTGCTGGGGGTGGGCATGTTCCGCGGAGAGGAGCGGCCGCCAGAGCGCCGCGGGGAGGGGGCGGGCGCGGGGACGCCGGCGAGCCAGCCTCCCTTCCTAGGAGTGAGGGGAGACCACGGCGTGCCGCGGGCTGCGAGCGGTGCCGCAGACAGACCAGTGCGTGTGCATCTCTTATCTGCTTCTCTCTTGCATGTGTCCGTAGGGCTCTCTTCACACACGCGCGCATATCCCCACCCGCCGGGCGGGCCGGGTTGTGCTACGGACAGGGCGATGCGGGCGGCGGGGCAGTAGCTCCCTATGCTTCCCTGCGGGGCAGCGGCCGCCCGCCACTAGCAGCAGCAGAGCCACAGAGCAGAGTCCCGCGGGGCGCCCGGCGTGTGCGTGGAGCCGGCGCCCGGGACGGGTGGCGGGGCGCGCTCCGCCTGCCTCCCGGGGCGGTGAATCGCGCCGCGCCGGAGGGGGGAGAGCCTCGCCCGACGGACGCCTCGCCTGCGCGTCGCTCCGCCGCCGCCCCGGGCTGAGGACGGGGCAAGCGGCCGCCGCGGGGGGCTGAGGAGCCTTCCCCACCCCACCTCCCCCTCGCCTGCTCCTGGCTTTTCTCGGCGGCTCCTCTCGCTGTCCGCACCAAGCCGCGCGGTGCTGCTCATCTGTACGTATGTCTGCGCCGGGAGCGAGCTCCGTGCCTCTCGCTGCCCGGGCGCTCGCCTGCTTTGCGGACCCTTGCCTGCCTGCTGCTCTATCTGCTTCCCCCTGTCCCCTCCGCTCCGCCGCGGGCGCTGCGCTTTTCCGCTTTTGTTGTATGGTGCTGGACGTGTGCTCTCTGTCCGCCGGTGCCGTGGGGTCTGCGGAGGGGCGCGGAGCCGGGCACGGGGCAGGCCGGGCCCTGGGGCGGCCGCGGCCGGGTGTCGGCGGGTGGGTTCCCTCCTCCCGTGGGTTGGTATTGATAATAAATCTGGGAGCGCTTCTGCCAATGTAAACTCGGGCCAGGTGGGTTTCCGCTGTTTGTCGTGAAAAGTTAAACTTGCTCCTAAACATGCCCTCGTCTTGCCCTTTCCTGCCCGTGAAGAAGGAAGTGTTACCTCGCTGGCTGCGGGGAGTTCTATGACAAGATGTTTTCGGAGCACCTTGTGAGTGTGTGTTTCTCTGTCGTTGTGGCCAGCTTGGCTCCCAGATGGCCAATTCCCTCAACGGCCGGAACCCGCGCAAGGGACGGATCCTGGGCTTCATTGATGCCATTCAGGATGCTGTGGGCCCCCCTAAGCAGGCAGCTGCCGACCGGAGGACTGTGGAGAAGACCTGGAAGCTTATGGACAAAGTGGTGAGTGTTTCTGTGCGTTCGTGTGTACACACGGTGAAGAATGGGGCTATTTAAATAGGTACACACAGGAAAACGGCGTGTTCCTGCAGCTCAAACTACTGTGCTTCGTGTGCCTCGGGAAGTAAGGGGACTTGTGTTTTACGTTATTTAAGCACCATTTGTCTTTTTTTTTTTTTTTTTTTTTTTTTCCTTTTTCCTATGGCTTCTGGCTACGGTTTTTTTTTTTTTTTTTTGTTTGGTTTTTTTTTTTTAATCTTGGTTTGTGAAGAGAAAACAAATGTGTGTGCTTGCCTTAGGCTATTGTTATTTTCAGAGCCTTTAAAATGACTCAAACTTGAAGAGCTGTCCTAACGAGAAGCTGCTTAGCTTAGACTTGTAATCACATATTCTGTGTGTTTCGTGTTGGATCACATTGTTAGTCTGCAAAGAAGACCTCTGAAGTATGAAACTTAAGTTAAGCTAATCGTCCTGTGAGACATGCCCATGATGGTAACATAGATATGTTTGTGCTTTTAGGAATGTGCGTGGGGACTGGGGGATGTCACTCTTGTCAGTTTAGTAAACAGATTAGTATGGCACGCCTATCTTTTAAGCATGTGTTCTGCATTTTAATGATTTTTAAGTACTTCTACTCTTCATTTTGAAACTAGAAATACACTGTACTGAAACTCATTTTTCAGGAAGTGGGGGATAGACCATAGTTTTTTACATCTTATGGTTCTCTGCACCAGCCTGATAGATTTTGTTTAGTATTGTACAAAACGTCAGCTTGTATGATGATAGATTAACTAGGAAAGTTTCTTACCAATGGTAGGAACAGTTTAATTGTAACACAGAAAACTGTTCAGGAGGTTCAGGCAGGCACACTGCTTTGCAGAGGAGGAATTAAGTAGTAATTGAGAGCTTCCTCTTGAAACTGCTGGGGAGTGAGGAATGCTACCTGTTAGCCTTGAGTCTGTATGGCAAGAAAGGTATGACATTAAGGAAAAAAGTCATAACTCAGTGATTCTTTGTGAATTAGTGCAACTGTTTGCTTTCCCTGTGGCTCTTGCAAAAGGCAGATGTTTAGCATTTCTTAAAGTTCATAAGTAGTTATACTGACAGGGTGAAGATTATTTCATGTAATATGCCTTGACAAGTGATAATTCTGAAGTATTCGATTCAGTCCTTGAATGCTTTCTTTTTTGGTGTTTTAAGAGTAGCATTTGTATTTCCACCAGCATTTCTGATGATATTCAGAAACTTAAAAACCAGCCTTGATAGAAATGGATACTATCACAAAGACTTTGTTGACATTTCACTGTTAATGATCAGGATGCTGTAAACAGTGAGCATCTTGTAGTAGGAACTGCAATTATAAATACTTGGAAGCAGGCACTCTTCAGTAGAAGGAAGTTTTCGGCTTGGAAACCAGGAATCTAGTTTGTTGTTGAAACCACGTGGGGAATGTACTACTTAATTCCTCCCACCCCTTGTCAGGCCATTTACAAATCTATATGGTAAGGTTGTCCCTTAATTGGTTTCTGTATTCATGGTTACCCCACTGCTTGGACTTGTGGACTGCTTCTATTCAGCTAATGGAGGGTAACTGTATTACTATTTGTAGAACTATCACTATTACAGCAGAGCATTGGAACAACCAGTAAGGTCTGTTCTGTAGAAGTAACTGGAAAGGCTGGACATTGTGCCGAGCTTTCTTTTTCATTTACTGGATAAGTGTCCTCAATTTAGATCTTTAATGTATCCTCTTTAAGCTGCTCTCAGTTAATCAAATTTTATTTCCAAATTATATTAAAGTATACCAGACAGGATGATGTCATAGCATGAAGAATGCTGTAGCTTGCTGCTTGAGTTTTTAGCATTTGGTACTTATAGTGAAAGGATGTGTTTGAGCAAATTTAATATGTTAGCAAACAAATTTAAGTCTCTTAGCCTTATGTGGCAGTAGGCACAGGAAGGTCATTTTCTCCTCTGCCTAGATCAAAACCAGGGATTAAAATCAGAAATAGAAGCCTGCTAGATCAACTCTTGTTTCAAATCCCATTTCTGGAGCGTGTCCTATGACTGATTTCTGTAGTGGGTCACTGATCAAATTAATACCTAGTGGAGGCAGTAGGCTCTGCAAAGTCACTGGGGTGCTACCCATGGTAACATTGTGGCTTTGAGGCCTATTTTCCTTGTAATAATAGTAATTATCTTTGTTTATTCTTTAACTTTAGTAGCTGTGATAACCATCTTTTTGTTGCAATGAGGTAGCTAAAGTTTTCTCCTAAAGATGTTACGGAAAGGGAGAATGAAAATAAAGCAAAGTTATTATCCTGACCAAAAGATGAGGAAAGAGTGGCCTTAAAAACTAATGGCAGAGCTCAATATTTCCTGATTTACATTTCTTTCTTTCTTAAAATTATCATTCTTTACTTTTCCTTCATTTCTTTCTGTAACTTCCTCCTTTGGCAAATGAAATTTTCTGCATGAATGATTTGTTTTCAACAAAAAGGGATTAGCCAGTACTATAAATATGCCTACTCTATAAGAACTATACTATGAAAGTGGTTTTGTGGTGTATGTAAAAGTTCTGGCTACTTTGATACTATGCAAACTTCTTTATGTAGAATTGGTTGTATGTCATGCTTTGGAGTTGTTCAGATTTCATGGTAATGTTTGTTTTCCATAGGCTGGTGCTTCATCTGTTAGAATAGGCAGAAGGTTGCAGTTCTGAATAAGTGTCTTTAAACTTCTGTGTTACCAGTTTGAAAAAAGTCGAGGGTTTTGAAAGAGTTTCTTAGTGGGACAGAACGTTGGGGTAGTTCTGGTAAGAGCCTGTTTGCAGGGACTAACAATAATTATATATTAAAAAAAAAAATCTTCTAAGTAATCAGTGAATATGAGTTGTTATCTGTCTGTATGTCTTGTATCTGCATCTTCCCTTTTATACTTCATCCACTGGGATCTGTACTTTTTGAGGTTTACTGTTGTGTCTTGTTTTATATGAATTTACAATTTCAAATGTATTATTAAAAGAGCATAAAGTGTTAGCATCAATGTCCAGTTTCCCTGCTGCTTTTCTCATGGGTAAGCAGTAGCTTTACCATTAAGAACCCAAAATATTTTTTTTAAATTCCTTTTCAATGCAAGGGATAATATTCCTTTTATGGTTTCGAAGGCAAGCCTGCTTTCCAGTGCTAGCATCATAGAAGCAAGTTGACCATATATCTGTAAACTTCTAGCAAGCAAATTACTGGTTTTGAAACATGACGTGTGTTTTTGAAAGTTCACATCCTATAAATAAAAACGTTGGCAAATAACTCTACGTGTTCCTTTAAACTCTGCATAAGTTACATGGGATGTTTTTTTTTCCCCTGAGATTCTAAACCTAATGATTTTAAAACCTAGAAACTAGCTGTGTAGTATTATTAGGGGATAATGGTTATCTTGAGAAAAACTTTGGGAGAGAATGCCTATTATGTTAACATGGGAGTAGTTAATTTACTGCTTGGGCTACGTAGAGTTGGCAGTACTATTTGTGCACACTTCTAGAATCATAGAATCGTAAGGGTTGGAAAGGACCTTAAGATCATCTAGTTCCAACCCCCCTGCCATGGGCAGGGACACCTTGCCCTAAACCACGTGGCTCAAGGCTCTGTCCAACCTGGCCTTGAACACCGCCAGGGATGGAGCATCCACAACCTCCCTGGGCAACCCATTCCAGTGCTTCACCACCCTCACTGTAAAGAACTTCTTCCTTATATCTAATCTAAACTTCCTCTGTTTAAGTTTGAACCCATTACCCCTTGTCCTACCACTACAGTCCCTAAGGAAGAGTCCCTCCCCAGCATCCTTGTAGACCCCCTTCAGATACTGGAAGGCTGCTATGAGGTCACCACGCAGCCTTCTCTTCTCCAGGCTGAACAGCCCCAACTTTCTCAGCCTGTCTTCATACGGGAGGTGCTCCAGCCCTCTTATCATCCTCGTGGCCCTCCTCTGGACTCGCTCCAACAGCTCCATGTCCTTTTTATGTTGAGGACACCAGAACTGTACGCAGTACTCCAAGTGAGGTCTCACAAGAGCAGAGTAGAGGGGCAGGATCACCTCCTTCGACCTGCTGGCCACGCTTCTTTTGATGCAGCCCAGGATGCGGTTGGCTTTCTGGGCTGCAAGCGCACACTGCCGGCTCATGTTAAGCTTCTCGTCAACCAACACCCCCAAGTCCTTTTCTGCAGGGCTGCTCTGAATCTCTTCTCTGCCCAGCCTGTAGCAGTGCCTGGGATTGCCCCGACCCAGGCGTAGGACCTTACACTTGGCTTGGTTAAACTTCATAAGGTTGGCATCAGCCCACCTCACAAGCGTGTCAAGGTCCCTCTGGATGGCATCCCTTCCCTCCAGCGTATCAACTGAACCACACAGCTTGGTGTCATCGGCAAACTTGCTGAGGGCGCACTCAATCCCACTGTCCATGTCACCAACAAAGATGTTGAACAGGACCGGTCCCAACACCGATCCCTGAGGGACACCACTTCACTATTGTGGGTTTCAAGCTGATAAAATTGTGACACATTCTGAACAGGATTTTTTAAAACAGGAATATTTCAGCAGCTTTTAATCACTTTTCAGTACTCTTATGCATTGGGCCTGGAAATAATTATATTTTCTTCTGTGAAGTTTAACAATATTGTCTAAACCATTTGGGCACTCTGTCATGGCCCACCCAGTTGTTGTGACTCTGACTATATAAATGGGGATGGCAGTTTGACTTGCTATTTAATAATTGTCTGAGAGCAAATTAGAATGTGTCTTACGCTGTTGACTTACAGAGGTAATACAGCTTTTACTCACTAACTTAGTAATGCGGTTTTCTTTAAATTAACATTGGCTGGCATCAGAGTTTTCAACAGCATCTAAGTGAGTGCACAGAGCACAGTAGTTCGAAATATGTTGGTTATTCTTTGCAACACTTTCTGTAATGGTTACATGAATGTGCAAGCTTCCAAGTCAATTACACATCGTTGTTCCACAAGGGATCTAGAAATAGACAATCATCAATTCTAACCATGGTATTTTTTAGTGTATCACCTGGTCAAAGGTGATAGGAAGTTTTATGTCCTGTATACGTGGTTTGTGGAAAAAGAATAAAAATTAAAACGGAGAATTGAAAGCTTCTCTTCTTCTAATGAGAAGAAAATATAAATGACCCTACAAAATCAGCTGTCCTTGTGCATATGTCGCATCAGTATTAGTGCTTATTCCTTAAGTTTAGAAACATATGGCTCTGTTGCAATGTGGTAGGTGTTGAACAAGCACTTACTATATTCTCAGCTGAAAAGATAGGTGATTGGTCACCTCTATGTTTTGATGAGAAGGCTCTTTTAGGAAGAAACCCATCTTTCCATCTTTCTGTGGAAAATAAAATACATTGCAGTTAAGGTAACTTCTGGCAGGAAGAAACATATGATGAAGCAGGTTTCAGATTTTCATCAGATGTTCAGATTTCATCAGTTTTCCTGGTTAGCCCCTCTCTGATTAAGTTCTTCAGAATTTATTGTTGGTAGCATTGTGTGTTGTAGCTTTCTGGAGAATTGTTACAGTATCTGACTGCAGAGCTATCTTTGTGCTGTTTGTGGTGTGTCGAAGTGTTTACTTTGTCTTTTTTGGACTGCCTGGCAGAAGATACTTGTTCAGTAGACCATTTCGAAGTGTGGTTTTGGAAGTGTCCAAGCACTGGTGCTCTGATCTAGTCCACTCACTGCGGCTGAAAACAGTGTTTAGCGGATGTCCTACTCATTAGATACTTGCTCTGTTTTAGCTGTGTTACTTTCCTTGTATTGTCTTTGTCTAGCATTAGGTGCTTAAACAGATTGTGTTAGGGCTACTATATGTTGCTTGAACAAAAGTCTTTTGTCAAATGAGTCCAGGACTTTCAACTTAATTGTTTGCTGTAAGAAGTGAATAGAAGATACAGTTTTCTGGAGGAAATTCATTGTCTACATACAATAGACATCTATTACTCTCATCTCTGAAGAGGCCACGGAATAATGCCTTATAATTTAAGTCAAATATCTTCAAAGATGTTATGAGTAGTGTATTTATTTTGGGGGTGGGTGGGAAGGTGGTGGAGAGGTGGTTGTGTTTTACCTCCATAGACACTAGAGAAGCTTGTCTGGAAGTTGCCAAGTTAACTGTTTCAAAATCTGTTTCTGGTAGTTTCGGATAATGCCTTAGCTCTTCACAGTTAGAATTGCGCTCTATTTTCTCTGTGATTCTGGAGTAAATACTTGGTTTTACCCTGAGTGAAGTAGTGAAAGGAGTGTAGATTTGTCTCTGTTTACCTCAATGAGAGAGAGATTTCTTAGTAACTTGCTGACTGACTGCTTTTCATTTTTTTTAGGCTGAATGCTTGCTAAATATATACATGCTTACTTCCAGTCATAACAATACACAAATCACACAGTAATATGATTCATGTCCGCTCCTAAAGTGTTGCTGAGGATTGCTTTGTAAAGTGCAATATGGGGGTCTTTATTTTTGGTTGGGGTTTTTTTTTCTTTTGAATTCTGTTTTCTTTTGAAGAAAGGTATATGCGCCACTTCTGGTGTATTGGTAAATCTTTTGCGTCAGCAGATGTCATTTCTTATTGCTTACTTTTAATTGCGAACTGCTGTGGTATGTGTCAGGACATCCTGACTCTGGAAACCATATGGTTTACCAGCCATCTCTTTACAAACTTACTTCCTTTGGACTGAAGCCTCGTGTACCCTGTAAAGTGAAGAAAGCCTTGTACTGCTTCACTGTATCACTGACTTGAACTGACTGTTAGCATTTTTTCAGGGAGAATGCATAAGACTAATTGAGCTGTACTGCAGAAGAAATTTTGTATTACTTTCTTAAAGGCTTCTTCTGAGTTGAAGGTTCTAGTAATGTGCTGTATTTATCTCTATAAACTCAGCAGGTGAAGTCTTATAAACCATGATGACCACAGGATCCTGTTTTGATGTTTGTGTGACTATGTAGTGATACTGGACTGAGGAAGACTTTGTAGAACATCTGTAAGAGAAACAAATTCTTTATTACCGGATATTTGTTTTTGTATAGTTGAATGGACCATCGGTTGAAAATCAACGAACCAGCATAAGCAATTTGCTTTTTCCTGTTGTTTTTGTATTTTTAGTGGCATTTCTAATATATGAAACTGCTTACATTCTGCATGTTGGCACATCTGATTGAAAGGATAGATTCTCAGAAAGAGAATTAATTCTTTGTTCATGAGATTTAAGTTGAGATAAATAAGCAATTCAAATGACTGCAGCCTTCTCTGCTTGTGGTCTGTTCTCATTGCTGACTTTTCTTCCCCTGAATAAATATTTTCCTCTTTTCAGTTTTTTTTTTTCTTCCTTGTGCTTGTTGCTCCAGAAAGTTGCACTGCCTAATCAGTGATATTGATTTGTGTTATCTAGAGTTGGCTTCAGGAAAAATGTCCATCTTTTTTCAAGTTTTCATTAAATCAGAAACTACAGAGAACAAAAGTTTAGATGAATACATACGTTTTTCATAAAGGCTTTAACTTCCGTCCTTGGGATTCCCGTTCTTGTAACTCTTCTACAAAAAGAAATTCACATGTCTCTGCATGGATGACTTTCATATCTGCACATGTAAAATTCTTTCCTCATATTTCTGAAATCTCCTCACGTTTCTGAAATCTCCAAGAGTTCTATCTGTCAGCTCAACTTAAGCGTAACTAAAAGAAAATGTTTAATCTCCTTAATAAGTCTCTGTTAGGACCTTTCTTGATCTTCTGGGATGACACCATCATCCTGCCTTCACTCAGACAACATTACTTGAACTACTCTCATAAAAGTTGTATCTGAATCTTTCAGATCAATCCATTCACCTAAATCTCTCATTGAGGCCTTGCTATTTTTGTGTATCAGTAAGTTCAGCTTATTATTCTGACCTTGGAAAAATGCCATCATCTCCAACCTTCATTCTTTGAGAATGCTGCTTCAGGCATCTACTAAGCCACAACTTGAACCTTGTTGTCTTTTTCTTTATCTTGATAAAGAGAATCTTTATCACATGAAATATAAACAGATTATTTTCAGTTTCAGAGTCTCTTACTGTCTCACTCTTGCAGTTACGGATTGTTCCAGACTTTGTCACCTGATGAAGAGATGACCAAACATCTTTATGCTTTGCTTTTTTTTGTTGTTGTTGTTGTTTTCTTCCAGCTTCTTCCTCAATTTATGCATAATTCTTTTATGAGCCACTAAATTATTGTAGAGTTAGCGCTTGCCTTGAAACTTTGGTGTTTATATCTAGAAATACTTAACTGCTAGTGCCCTGAACCCCTCTTTAGCATGTTGAACTGTTATGCTCATATATTCATATTTGCCAGCATCTGTCTGCTGTCTTTCCATTTCCTACTGAGATTGTAAATTTCTCTGTGGGAAGGACTGTCTGTTCTACAACACATCAAAATGGTGTTCCTATTCCATTACTTGGTCAAGTAGGTGAAAGAATAATAAAAATTACTGAAAGTTACTTCAGTAATTACTACTTGTTAAATGAGCGAAATGAGGGGAGCTATTGTAAAAGTCATGGCTAGACTTCTTTTTTTCTAAAACTTCTTAGGGTTTTTGTCCACTCTTCTATCTCTATTTTTCCAGTTGTGACCCCCCCTTAACCTAAATCTAATTGCCTGGTGTGTGTTTGTGTGTTTCAGAAGGGAAAAATAATATGTGTTTGCTTTGCTGTTTGTGGTGCATGAAGGTCTGTTAGTGGCAACAGTATTAAGACATTGAATTTCTTAATAGTTTAGATCTAGAAATTGAGGGGTGGGTCAGCAATATTGATACAGCTTTGAGTTTAGTGGTGAATGTTATAGGACACAAGTCTGTGTCCATCCCTTCCCTCCCTCCACTCTGAAATGCTCAAGACTGCGCTCTTTCGAAGTTGATACACTAGTAGGAATAGGAATCTGCTTTCAGCAGTATTAAGATGTTTTTACAGCCTCGTTAGTTATGTCAAAAGAATGTCAAAGTCACTAATATATAATGTGGCAATCTCCAAATGATACCTGTAAAACTTTAATACCATATGGACTTAATTTTTTCAAAAGTATTTGCATATGTACAGCTGCACACACATCTAGAATGTGTCCCTCTGCAGTGTTTTGGCTGAGTGTGGATAGCTCAGTGGAACAACACTCAAAACCTACCCGTTAGTTTTGATCTCTTTTGCTTTCTAGAACAGAACATTACAGAACAACCTACCAGAGAATTTAGGTAGCCAGGTGATAATTAACCTTGTGTATGTTCAGGAAACAGAAACAGTACCACCTTCTTCCATAAACATTTATAGTGGAGACTAGATTTGAATAAAGGTGTTCCGTTCACCTGAAGCTTATTCTTTAATATATATTACTAAATTAACTTTTGTGCTGTTTAGAAATATAATGATTCCAAGTCCGTTAAGTTGTTATCTTCTATTACAGCCATGATGTGGAAAACACTGAGTGTATAATGTTTTGCTTCCTGGTTTATGATACTTGTTTGAGAGTGGCTTAAGTTCTGTGCGTCATAGCTAACAGCTTTTGCATCACTGGCATAGTTCAGGCCGTTTTCATATGTGTGGACCTTTCAAACTTAAAATTTCTATAGGTTCTAAGAGGCTATATTGTTGGATAGAGAATAGAGAGAGCCAGCAGGTGACAAGGTAATATATAAGGTCAGTTCTTAGCAGACATACCAACATCCGTAGGGAAATTCACCTGCAGCAGACAGATCCATATGAAAGTACTGTTCTTGGCATTAGTTGCATACTGTATTTTGATAATATGCTCCTTAGCATTTAGTAGGCAGGCAAATACATTCTTACTTTAAATGTAAAACCTCCAACTATGTAAGCTTGTTTACTTTTTGTAGATATGACAGAATTAAGTTAAATTTTATGTCCTTTGACATTAGAGGCTATGTTGGGTTTTCGTGCAACATAAGTGAAGTAGGATTTGATTGTTTGTGCTTGAAGGTTAGAGAAGATGCTTACACCTATTTCAAGATGTTGGATCAGTTTTTGCCTCAACATACCTTGTATTTCACGTTCTCTTTTCTTCGCTTATAGGTAAGATTGTGCCAAAACCCAAAGCTTCAACTGAAAAACAGCCCACCTTACATACTTGACATTTTACCTGACACTTATCAACATTTGAGACTTATACTGAGCAAATATGATGACAACCAGAAACTCGCACAACTCAGTGAGAATGAGTATTTTAAAATCTACATCGACAGTCTCATGAAAAAATCTAAACGGGCTATAAGACTCTTCAAAGAAGGAAAGGAAAGAATGTACGAGGAGCAGTCACAGGACAGGTAGGTGAAATATTTGAATATGAAGTAGGTTGTCTGGCTTGTCTGCATTCTTAACACTGTTTGTCTGCAGCTTCTTAACACTGTTTGTCTGCAGCCATTGTGTTTTGACATTTTTAATTATTTAAAGAGCAGAAATATTTATTATTTGGATTCATTGACCCTGCAGGTCAATCAGTCATTTGCTGGATTTTTTCCACTGTCTGCTCTTATCTGTCACTTTGTGACCTTTAAAACCAAGTGCATTTCCTTCATAAAACATTCATTTCATTGTAATTACTTATTCACAGGGCCTTACAATATGTAGTTTTCCCTCTGGCAGAGAGTGGGTGACTGTTACTTGGATTGAGATTGATCTCCCTACCCCAGTTCTTAAAACTGTGGGAGCCATGATGGATATTGACTTACAGCTTTCACAAACTATGAAATGGAGCAAAACAATATTCGTATTTCTGAGATATTGTGTGATGTTGGCATAAGGTGATGATGATGTTAGTTTGGTGCTGAGAAGCCCTTTCAGAAACCTAATGGATTCCTGATTTGCAGTGGTTCAGTTTTAATAATGGGGATTAATGTCCACTTTGTGTACTCTTGGTGGTGAGTGAGGAGGGTTTTAATATTTGATTTCGTTACCGAACATTTAAAAAATAATATTTCAAGAACTTTTCTGTAAAATCTGTAGTTTCATTTTAGCAACGGGTGCAGTAGTATTGTGGCAATTAGACTCTGTTATGTGTGGTATATCTTTAAATCTGTTAAAAGATACGATGCTGTTTCCAGAGTCTCTCCTTTTTAAAGAAGATAGTGAGGGATGGGACATAAGAGAGGAAGTGAAGGGAGGATTGAATCCTTGCCATTCTCTCTGTACCTGAGCTCAGAGGCAGGGTTGCAGTATAGTTTTACAGCTGGTGAAAGTGTTGGCAGAAGCACTGAAATGCCTACATTCTTGTAAATGTCACTGCTGTTATGTTTGATTTATACATATGTTCCTTACAGGTTTTTAGCCATGATATAGCTATTCAGTATACTCTGGTAGTCTCCTGTGCTTGATGGGGTGTTGGAAGCTTGCTTAATGTCGAAGGAATTTTTTTTTAAGTATGTAAAGACTGTCCAGTTGCGAATATACTTGGAGCAATTTGCCTAGGAGGAGCAAAATACACTGTTTGAATTATTCTAGTGATGAGTAAAGATCTTGATTTTTTTTTTTTGTTTTGTTTTTTTTTGTTTGTTTTTTTTTTGTTTTTGTTTTTTTTTTTTATTTTTGGATTCATAAGTATATAAAGGAACAGTTTTCATTGTAGATGCATTCTTTCCAGAACCCCTGGAAAAATTGTTCGGTACTGAGCCTATGGGTTCTTTTTTTAATATCCCATTCGTTGTATGTGCAGAAGTCATTGTGTTGCAAAGGAAGTAAGAGCTTTATATGGCAAGGGAAATTTGACATAAACGGTTACATTATGTAAACAGGTTTTATTTTGACTTCCCTATGTTGTATGAAACCCAGATTTACTTATGGTTTTGCTTACAGTTACCAATAAATTAAAGCCAGTTTCAGTGTCACTTTTTCAGAAAAACAGTCTGCTATATGCTCTGTACAGTCATTCAAATGTCTGAGTAACTGTAGTTGGTAGAGTTGCTTTCTTCTTTACAATTACCCACTTAATTTCCTGCATAAGGGTAACAGTGCTGATATAAGGATGTCTTTTGTGAGGCAGACTGTTTTTGAAGAAGGTGCAGTTAGCATATTTACTGTCATTTATTTGGGCCATTCTTGTGAGATGATTGGAGAGGATGGAATTTTAAAACATAGTAATGAAGCTCACTGAATCACAGTAACTACTTCAGGCTCTCTAAATCTGTATTTCAGAAGGTGACAACTCTTACTTTGCCTGTCAGGTGGATTTTGAAGCTTGAGGAAAGGAGTACGATAGAAATGTTTCTCCTGTGCTAAAACTGTTAGTTGTGTTTCCTACAGAATCTGCATTCTGACTGTATGTCAAAATGCTTAAACAAAAAAAGAGTAAGCATTGTTTCAGCACTTCATGTGTCGTGCCATTATAAGTTAAAGTCTACATCTTTGAACTTCAGCGCACCATCCTTCATCTACTGGTGATGTTTTATCTGTATGTGTATCCTAGTTTAAAGTTAAATGAAAGTACTTGTTTACTGAGCCCTGTGACTAGGTGTTTATTTGCTTGGCAGTGCTCCAACATATATAATCATGTTAATTCTTGATAAGTTAGTAAAAGAAGCTGTTGAATATTTTTAGCTGCGTTGCTTCCAAATACATCTGCATTAACCTAAGTACATTATTTAAGGTTATGATGCAAATTGTTTAAATGTTTTTGAAGATGTTTCTGAAATGAATGTCAAATTGATGTGTAGTCAATATTCAGAAAAGGCAAACCAAAAACTTTCATGTTGACACCTGGCCAGTTTCTGTGGTTTTCATTTCTGTTTTGTTTTGTGTTAGTGTCTCTCTGGTTTCTGGATAAAAGGTCATCATGAAAAGGAGAAATTTTCTTTTTTTCAGACTGCATTTGAAAGCAGTCTCTCCATATATTTGATTGGTATACTTTTAACCTATTAGGATTATTGAGTAATCTTTAACTTCTATAGCGATGGTACATTTAGGAACCAGTGCCAAAATTAATCTGATTTTATTTGCCTGATGATGACACAAAAATTAGCCTATTGTGAAGAATTTGTCCTGAATTTTAATTCCCAAAGATCCTGTGGATGAAACAAGATAAGTCAGATTATGTAGAAATGGCATATTCAACACAAAGGTTTATACTGTGATGGTGTTGCCTCTCTCCTGTGTACCATGTCAAACACACGTGATGTTTAAGAGTAGTTGGTGCTGACATTCTGTACTCTGTGGAATGAGTCTCACTAACCAGAGAAAATATGGCTTGCAAGTTTGTTTATTGTATATGAATTGCGTCTACCTTCTAGGTATGGTGTCTGGTATCAAATGGTGTGCTCTCATAGTCCTCTTGCTTAATGAAGTGATGATGTTTAATAAATTCTGTAAACTGTGCTAGATGTAGGCTGTGCTGAAGTTTTTCTATGTATGAAGTACTTTAAAGTTGTTTTTTTTTTTGTCACAAATTTTACTTTTTAAAGGTTATTAACACAGGCTTATTAAATTTTCCGATTCGGGTACATCTGCTTTTCTTAAAGGGCTTTCTGTGTCTTTGAGAGTCTGGGATTTTGGTTGTGGTTCTTTTTAATTTTTTTTTTTTTATCCCCCCCCCCCCCCCGTTGTTTATTGGGAAGTGGACTAAAGCTGGAAAGCATCATTTCTATGAAGTCCAAACTTCCTTTTCTCTTGCTGCATTCCAAAATTATGCATCCAGAAAAAAAAAATCAAAACTTTGTTGTAGGCTGGTGTTTTTTTCAAACAAATATGTTAGCCAGGTGTAGAAATCAAGCACTGAAGTTACAGTAATAAGACTAGAGGAAGAATAAAGTGGCAATGGAGAGTTTACATTTGGATTCATTCAAGATGCTGGACATAGTCTTCAGGGCTAACACAACCATTTCTTAGTAATGGAGACAAATGTGAGAGTTTCTGCTTGCCTGTAAATTGTGTCTGTGGAAGAATATGTCTTGAGATGGAACTTGTTCATTGTCTGTTTTAATATTGTCTTATTAAAGACAATATTCTTCTGCTATGCGCTCTTTGTATGAGGAGAAGAGGAAAGTGTAAAACCAGGGTGTATATTTATTTGTAATAATCACTTAAATGCTGCTTGGTTCAGCCAGAATTAGTTGACTGCATATGTTTAAGTGGCATTGCAGAAGTGGAAAAGGAAGATAAAGTGAAAAATGGATATTTCTTAAATAGTGGGCAGTACAGATGAAGATTGCAAGAGCTGAGGTGTTTTTGGGCTTGATGTGTAAAGAGGTGTGTATGTAGGGAAAGTCAGAGTCAACAAAGCCTCTCAAGGGGATCACAAAACCTCTCCTGTCCCTGTACAGAAAGTCTTGCTAAATTCTCTTGTGTATCTGGTCATTTGGTGTCTTGATTCAAATTGCATGTTTCTAGATTTTACAGCTTGATTAAGTGTATTGTTAGTGTGGAATTCTTATGTTCTCTAAGTCTTCTAGGGAGGTCTTATACCTATGGTTCAAGTGACAGATCAGGTTCTCCTCTGTTACTGTGCATGTTGGTTAGTGAATTTATAATGTATTCCATTTCTCTTCCTTAAGTCTATGTTGACAGCTGAAATCAGTTAATGGTTCTTGAACTGGCACATGAAAAGTACACAGCGTTTTCAGTAGAGGCCTTTCTACTGTTGAAATTTCTAGTCTATTCCATCTTTATTCTGAAAGTACAGGCTTGATAAGAAGTTACAAGGGTAAGCATCAGGATGGATTGCAGTTATGTCAGCTGCAACACAGTAGCAGCCATTTATATTCTTCTGTCCTGTGTTAAGTGAGAGGCAGCTTACCCTACTTCTTTGAATTACCTCATCTTGAACCACAACTTGCTGTTTTGTTTACAGGAAGTTAGGAAGTTTATAACTTAGCTAGCCTTGTAACTTGTTTGTGTCTCCAGACAGAGGAGATTTTGTTGATCAAGAGAAGGATCAGGAAGTGTAAATTGTTAATTCAGGATGATTTTATTTGGATAGGTTAATTGTCTTGGCCTGTCTTCAGAGGAGAGGTGCTCCAGCCCTTTGATCATCTGTGTGACCCTCCTCTGGACTCACTCCAACATCTTTCTTATGTTGGGAGCCCCAGAGATGGAAGCAGTGCTCCAGGTGGGGTCTCATGTGAGTGGAGTAGAAGGGGAGAATCCCCTCCCTCGACCTGCTGGCCATGCTCCTTTTGATGCAGCCCAGCAATCGGTGGGCTTTCTGGGCTGCAAGCACACGCTGTCAGGTCATGTTGAGCTTTTTGTCACAACGCCCCCAAGTCCTTCTCCTCAGGGCTGCTCTCAATCCATTCTCCACCCAGTCTGTATTCGTGCTTGGGATTGCCCTGACCCATGTGCAGGACCTTGGAATTAAATACGGAATGTTGTACAAACACACCTTTCGGACAAAGAGTCTTATTGCAAAGGGCAGGTGAGAACACGTGGAGGTTACAAATGGTTATGATGGCTTGTTCTCAACATTAATATAAACAGGCAGTGGACTGCTGTTCCAAAGTGATATTTAATTTTTTTAGATGTTTTTGATCATCTTCGCTGCTTGGGCTAGGGTATTACCAAATGAGAACAAAGGAAGTATTGGTACTAAAATAACTGAAAAGCAACTATTTATTCAGATTGCAGAGGAAGACAAGGAGTTTAAAACCAGAGAGAATCCTAAGTGAAGAAATAATGGTTTGTAAATTCTTATGATTGATTTAGATCCTTGATTCCTATCTAGTTTGGTAGAAGAGGGTTGCACTCCATTTGTCTTCTACATGTTACTCTTATAAAATCGGGCATCATTTTCTATGTTGATGCAAGGTCTCTTTTGAACTTTTTTGTACAAGTAATGTGGTGTTGACAGCCACATCTGAGCAGAGTTCAGCTTGTTGTGAAGGGAAATACACAGTCTCATCTCTTCCTTGTCGCAGTTTGTATAATCATTTATACCTGTAAAAAGTGTACATGATAATGTTGCCAAATTAAGATGCTGTAACATTTATATCTGTGCAGGTGTGAAAGGTCTCAAAAAGCACAGTTAGGTGAATCAGTCCTGCAGACTTTACATGTGTTTATATATTAATTTCCTTTGTGATAAACCTAATGACAGTTCTACTGCTAGGGTTATACAGTATGACTGATGCGGCGTCTGTACTGACACATTGTTTTTTTACGTGGTTCTGCTTCACTTTAGAAGGCAATATAGGATGACAAAATGAACAGGGAAGAATAGGTGGTTTTCTGAAAATACAGTCCTCCTGGTCAGAGGTGTCTGGAATTACTGATTTGGCAGTGAGGATGTTAGTACCCATTTTTGCTTTGTAACAGCTCTGTTTCTCACATCCCTGCACCATACTTGTCTGCATGGTCTCTACAGGGAAAAGCTATGCTTTGGAGGCAGGCCATAGTTGCCAATTATAAATAGAGCTGTGTTTTTAGGTATGACAAAGCCCAGCTGATCACATCAAGATAACAACTTTAGGATCTTGAAGAACAGGCAGCACTGGCTCCTCAATTTACCGTGTAGAAAGGAAGGCTCCTGTAACGGATCTTCATTCATCATTTGCTTTTCAGTGCATGGTTGATTCTTAGAAAATTTGGTCTTTGCTTCTCTGTGTTAGAAATATTTGTAGTCAGTGATGAGGTATTTGCTTTAAGATGCCTTCAACACTAGCCTTCATGATGGCAGCTACTTTTATAATGCAAGAAGCAAAGAGAGAGCTTTTAGAAGAAAGCATCCATTTTTATGAAATGTATGTCTAATATGTAAGCATATCTAACTTTAATTTCAGGTTTTAAAAATAAATGGTTTCCCTTCCCTAATGTTCTCTGGCATTGTTTTCCACTAAAAATTAAAAATATGAAAGAACGAAAATTTGCTTTTGTTCTATAAAGAAAAGAAAGGGAAGTTGGGAATAATCACATTCATGATAATCTTACTGATTAGTTAATAGAAGTTCTTTTGCCTGTCTTTGAAAGTAAAGCCAGTTTATAAAAACGTGTGCTGAGTTAGTAATCCTGTATCCAAAGAATACTTGATTAAAAATCAGGCTAGAAGATAGGCTTGCTATGTATGTAAACCTGTAGTAAAGAAAGTTTCACTAACCTGTGCAAAGTAGGAAATAACCTTAATCTGAAAGGAGGTGAAATTACATGTTTTGATTAACACAGCTGAAGTTTGACTGAGTTCAGAATGTAAGACAGAGATATTGATGGAGAACTATCAATGGAACTATCCAGTTCATAACTTAATGAAATTCTAAAAATATCTTGTGATCGTTTGACATAAGTTTATCTTCTTCCTATTCTGTTCTTTGCTTCAATATTAATAAAATGAATTTACTTCTGTCCTAAAAGCGTTAGTGTAATTATTTAGTAATTTGCATATGGAGTATCTTCTATGCTTTGGCTTTTTATTCCTCAGTGGCTGCACATTCTTAAATTAACTTTGTCTTTATGGGTTCTACAGTAATACTATGCATGCTCTACAGTGAGGTAAAGCTTTAATACTGTTCATTGATATTGGAAAAGTAGGTTTGCTGTTGAATGCACAAACCAGTTTTGCTGCTGGCAAGATTAATATGTTAGCATGTTTCTTTTTTCTGTTTTATATTGGACAATTCCAAATGATTTAACAACATGTTTTCTGAGAGCCAGTTTAGGAATATCATTTGCTTGATGTGAAAGAAAATGTGTTATTTCTATAAAAGACTTTGCAATGAATGCAACTACTTAAAAAAAAAAAAAAAAAAAAATCCAAACAGGAGAAATAGCGCAGAGAAAGGACCAACATTAAACTGTGTCTGAAAAGAGCAGCACATCTTAACACATAACACAAATGGAAAAAGAAAACAGTAAGTATCTCATATGAGGAACAAAACTTTCTGAGCAAGCAGCCAGGTGACTATCATCAGTATCTTGTTTGTAATGTAGATGACTAGTAAGTTTTGAATTTTTCTTTTTTGGGTGCAACCAAGATGGAACTGAAGGATTTATTATTGAAATATTTTTGTGTTTATCTCTAGCACATAAGATGTTGTGTGTTTTCACCATAGTTTTCTCAGATTTCATGTCAGAGTTACAGAGCTATCCTCTTTTGTGATGGAGGATCCTAATCATAATTGGTTTATTACATGATTCTTTACATTTTGTAAGGTGAAATACATATTGAAGAAAGTTTTGACTTTACACTTGCAAAAATCTTGACAGATCAGAAAATTGGTGGACAAATAATTTATCATATTTGTACACTTAAGTAATATTTGGCCATAATTACAACATCACTGTTTTTCTAGTGTGTCTGATGTAAAGGTAGACCTAACTATTTCTTCCTAATGTGCTAAAACACAATAAGTTAAAGGAGAAACATAAAAGTAGCAAATATGTAAGAACCAAACATTTTTGGGGTATATGATGAAAGTTTATAATTAATGGTAATATCCTGATTGTGCTAAACTGATGTTTTGTGTGGGTAAGGTTGTGTGGCCTCTCTAGAAGAGGATCTCTTATAAGGGGACATTCATTTTTTATTCTTGGTCAGGCAGCACAGATGTAATTTCAGCATATCTAATGCATCATATATATCAGAGCTCCATTGGGACCTGCATAGCACACCTGATGAGTTAGTATTTTACTGTTATTAGCTGATCCTTGGCAAGCTCTGTGAATGTACAGTGGAAGAAAAATGTCGGAAAAAGTAATTAAATCTGATTACTTTTTTCTATTTGATATCATTGTGGGAGAGTTCACAAAACATTTTCTTGCTTTCCCCTGAGGCAAAATAGTGAAACTATATGGCGTTGAGATTTGAAGCAACAATATATAGGAAAACTATTCCTATATTCTGTAATAAAAATGTGTATGACGTTTACCTGTCACTAGTGGTAGAGCCTTAAGTTGTTCTGTCTATGATACTGAACACGTGTCTAGAGAAATAAAATCCACAACCATATCTCATTTTAAATATTAGCTCCAGTTTTGCATCTACCTTGCATAATGTAAATATGTCTTCTGATAGGGAGGAATACTGAATAATAAGCTATGGAAGTCTTATCAGCTCCTGCTTAATTGCTAACTCTTCTCTTGAACTCAAAACCAAAGCATTGCACAGTATCTGTTTATACTGATATGACCAAGAGTAGAGAATATCTAGATTCTCTCAGAAAGTACTAGCATATTGCAGGATTGGATTACACCCTGGGTATTGGTGGCAGAAAGAAAAGTATCCATGGGCTTATTTAGAAGTTAGTAAAATAAGTGTCTCTTGAAGGGCCTGATTAGTCTTATCTGGGGCCCAGTGTTCACTTTTTGCTGGTAGCTGTTGACTAACTTGGTCAAAGAACTGAAACCCGTAGAAAATCTGTGATCACTCCCTTACTTGCATAGAGGATTATTCTGTAACAAATTCTTGTTTTGCTTACACTAAGAGTAAAGAAACATTTTAATAAGCTGAAATTTTCTTTTTAAAAAAAAAAAATGAAATTATTGCATTGTTAGATTATTTTATTACTTATTATTTTATTGAGGGTTTAAATCCCTGCACACCATTCTTATTTTTGGGAAATGCTTAGTTTTGACAGAAGAAAAAAATCAACAGTTTCTTTAAACTCAGAGTTGTAAGTTTCAGCAAATATATGTAAGCCTCTCATCCATACACTTAGAGTAGAGCTGTGTTAGTTGTATTTAATACTCTGTGAATGTCATGAATGTTTAAGAAAGATACAATGCAGCAAATAGAGCCTGAAAACATTTCTGCTGCTTGTCAAACATACAGCCTGTTGTGAAAATTCTGAAGCAGAGGTTGATGTTGCAAACCTTGAACCTGTGTTCCAACTTGTCATTAAAAGTGGTGACAATCTCTGTTAAGAACATCTGCTTGCCTAATATGCCAACCATAAAGGAGCGGTCTATGTTTTATTTTAATTTTTTTTATTTCCAAGTACTTGTTTTTAAAATATTAAGAAAAAACCTGAAACCCTAGTGCTGAGTGTTGTCCTAACTTTTCAGCTTTTAAACACTAAAATGTGAAAAGCACTTATTCAGTTACTAGGTCATCTCGATAGTGGTGAGTGGGTCATAATTAATAGGCTGTATTGGTATTTTTGTTAGAACAGAGTTTGGACACCTATGATTTATTGCTAATTAGGTTACTTTTTACTGGTTACCTCAGTCATCGTAGGTCACTCTATGTCTAAGTACTATGACATTTAATTCATAGTACAGTACTTTTAGGTTGTCCTGGAATAAAGAGTAGTATTTAGGGCTACTATTTACAGTTGTATTATGCTTTTTGGCTATATAGTAGCAGAGTAATGGTGGATGACGGGAGCATTGAGAAAAGCTTGTGTGTGTACTAAATTCATATGAATTTTTAATCACTTCATAACTGTGTCTTACTGACAGCTCATTCCCAGTGGTGAATGCTTCAGCGTTTTTACAACTTAATGATACATGTTCTGTGCTGCAATTGGGGAAAATACAGAAAATGTGGCATATATAGCCAATTTGTTTTGTCTAGCTGGGGAAGTCATATGTCAGCAGACTGAAATCCTCTCTCCCTGTGTTCTTTTTAAATGAGCTTCTTTAGGATCATAGACTGGAAGACTATATTGTATTATTTTGTTCAGAAATCTGCATCTCCTTCTTATTCCTTAATTCATAACTGTAGCAAATACACAGAGATTCAAAGCAAGTAAAAAGTATGTAACATCCTGTTCATGTGTTTCCTTTTACTGGTAATCCCCGTAATTAATGCCCTATGAGGAATGGGGCTCTAATCGCTTACAGAGCACAGTAATGTAAAAAGACAGTGCTCATCTGGGAGGTGTTCAGTAGTATGGATCACTGGTGACCCAGTTGGTACACAGCTGTTCTTCAGTCTAAGCATATGTGGTTTCATTAACTACACACCTATCTGTCTGACAGATGGTTGTCTAAAAGGAACCTTGCCCTATGAAATTGTCTTAAATGCCACTAAGGAAGAGTTGTTTTTCTCTCCTTTTTCTACTTCCATGGGTATGGAGAAAAAAAATAGGGTAGGGAAGCTCTTTGTGAAGGTAAGGATCATGGGTCCCGGCAGTCACTTGGAAATAAGCTTTAATGAAGCCAAATGCCAGGAAGAGACATGTTTGAACACCATGTGCCAGTTTTTTAGTGGCTTAAAGGAAGCGTCCATACAAAGTGCTCTTCTGAAAGGGCTAAGGTTTTTTAAGAGTTTTCATTTGTTTGTGCTGTATGAATTTAGCATTACTAATGCTAAACTGTAATGGGCAACATAAAAGATACAGTTTGTTAGAATATTAAAATAAACTTTTAAATGGACTTAGAGGGCAGACTGGATATATTTTTTAAAAATCAGTCTTTTATTAAATCTGATTTCTGGGAATGCAGTTGTTATTAGAGTGGATGACTGAAAGGCATTCTAACATAAGCACTGCCTCTAATCTTCTAAGCCTAACCCACCCCGCTACCGGAAAGGTGATAGCTAGTGAAGAAAAGAGCCTCTAATATATTAGGGAAATGAATTAGCTTATGTTTACTCAATAAAAATGAAGCAAAAAAAGTCAGCACCCTCCTCCCAGTATCTGTCGTAACATGGTAAAAGTTTCTAGTGGTTAAATCCTTCATATATAATGGAACAGAAGAATCATCTGTTACAGCAGTTTGAGGCTGAATATGTAAACAGCTGTCAGGAAAAAAAAAAAGTGTAAATGTACCATTCCTCTGTTTATTTGTGCTTCTTTTTCAGGTAATCCTCTACTCTGCAGCAAATCTTTCCAAGGCAGTCTTTTCCTTGGGCAATTATTGGTTCACATTTGCTTTAAGACTGCTGGGGAGTTCTGACTGCCTTAAGGTTGATGTGCATAAATAAGCTGGGGAGACAATGACAAGTAAGCCTTACAGTGAAATCAGCTGACAGCTGTGAAGACATTAAGTTATGGATATCCATGGAGGTGGTATTTAAGATACCTGTCACATCCTTCTGTACCCTTGTGGAACACAAGTTCCATAAATGCCAGCCATTTGCTGTATGAACAGGAGGCAGAATATTTGGCAGTGGAATCTTGTGTATAGATTAGAATTGCCAAGAGAAGAAAAATAAAATTTCTCAAAGGACATGTCATGTCATGTTTTGCCCTGTACATTTATGCCTGGAAGCTCCTACAGCTTTCCTGTGTGGCAGCTTTTTTGTTTTTGTTTTCGAAAGCTTAGCAAAGATAATCTGGTGTGAAAGAAAATGGAAAGGTAATGGTGATTTTAGTAGAACTCACATATACTTTATTCCTGGATTTTCAATTTGCAACAGATGGTTTGTCTATTGTTTCATTATTCTTTTGGGAGTCTGACCCTTTATTGTGGGTGTATGCCTTAGCAAAAAAAAAAAAAAAGACAACTAAAATATGCCTTTTTGTAGTGGGTGCAACTCAATTTATTAAACTGTGTTGATTATTTCGAATTCTAGCTCTTAAGATTTTTTTTTATTTTAATAAATAAAATAAAATTTTTATTTAAATGTTTAATATTATGTCTAGGTTCTGTCAACAAGGTAGGGTTTTTTTGTTGAAGTATCAAGGGTAGTTTTGATTTGAAAGGATTGTTCACTGTCATAAGTGCTGTTTTGTGAAACAGCATAATTTTACCATATGCCTTGGGTTTCATTTGAGATATTATGAATAAGCAGGATGAGTGCTTTCAAAGAGGCATTCCTGCTGTCCCACATCAACCATGTGGGCTTTCAGTTAAGCTTCCCAGGAAGACAGCAACATATGTGTACACAATGCGTGTATTATATTGGCGCCCACTCATAGCGTTAAAGATGTGTCAGCATTTCCAGAATAATTCGCTATTTTAAGAGCTTTGATTTAGCCTGTGTATGAAAGTTGTCTCTGGAACTTTACACACAGTCTCAGCCATTGTAGTTTTCAAGTGTGAATTTTTGCCAGGTGAACATAAGCTGAATTAAATTAACATATGCAAATTGAGTGGAAGATCTCTAGAGGCATGGTGTCATGATAGACTCTTCTTTTTAAACTCTGAAGCAGTATCTCACCGTTAAGTGAAATGAAGCTATAGCAGATGCCACTGTTTTTGAAGGATTGTAAGAGATTTTTAGGAAAATATAGTGGCCTTGTGCTTGGTCTTGGTCTTGTGACTATTGCCTAGTCTAAAAAGTGATGATATTTTTTATAATAATTACACAGAATCATACAGAATGGTTGAGGTTGGAAGGGACCGCTAGGGGTTCATCTAGTCCAACTTCCCTGCTCAAGCAGAGTCCTCTGGAGCACATGGCTCGGGATTGTGTTGAGATGGCTCTTGAATATCTCCAGGGAAGGAGACTTCACAGCCTTTCTGGCCAACCTATTTCAATGCTCAGTCACCCTCGTGGTAAAGAGGTTCTTCCTCATGTTCAGGTGGAACTTCCTATGGTTTACTTTCTACCTGTTACCTCTTGTACTATTTCTTGGCACAATCTCATCCTCTTGACACCCTCCCTTCAGATACTTATACACATCTATCAGATCCCCTCTAAGTCTTCTCTAGTCTGAACAGGCCCAGCTCCCTCAGCCTTTCCTCATATGAAAGATGCTCCAGACTCTTAATCATTGTAGTAGCCATTTGCTTGACTCGCTCCTGGAGCTCCATGTCTCTCTTGTACTGGGGCGCCCAGAACTGGACACAGTATTCCAGGTTGAGCCTCACTAGGGCTGAGTAGAAAGGGAGGACTACCTTCCTCAACATGCTGTCAATGCAGTTCCTAGTGCAACCCAGGATACCATTTACCTTCTTGGCCACAAGGGCACATTGCTGTCTCATGGACACCTCAGAATGCCAGGTTGGAAGGGACTTCAAGTATCATCTGGTCCAAACAGATGGACAACTTGTTGTCCACCAGAATCCCCAGGTCCCTCCCTGCAAAGCTACTTTCCAGCAAGTCAGCCCCCAGCCTATACTGGTGGATGGAAAAAGTGATCCTTAAATATTATTAAGCAGCTTTCTTGGACCCCTCTTCCCTCCAGGGCCTCTTACGTTTGAGGAACTTCAAGGTTTGCTGAATTTCTTTTGGTTCATTGAGGTTCTTTCTATCATCACAATAGTCTAGAATTAATTGATGTCTCTCTTGCATGTCAAGTTAGTCTTTTTTTTAATATACTGAGAAATGGGGTAAGTCCGGGGCAGGTTTCCTTGTATTTAAACTATATTCCCCCAAGTTGTAACATTTTCTTGATAGAAGCCTTTTTCCAATCCAGAAGGTATCTTGTTTAATACACGCAGCAGGGCGAACTGTGTGGCAGGACATGCAGATTGGGTAGTATGTGAGTGACTCTGTAGGAGCAGAGTTCAGATTGGATTTTGAAATACCCAGACTTTTAACATGGAGTTTATGTTTAAACAATGACTTGCTACTATAGTTTCAAAACCTGCATGCCATAACCAAAATGTTGTCATTTTATAAGCTTGAGATTTACTTAGGTGTGATTATAATTGCTGAACAGCAGTTTTATTTTGAATTAATTTGGTTTCAGCCCTGTTTGGTTCAATGTCATCTAAAACCCTCCATCTAAATGGTAAATGGTTTTGTAAGTCGGCCTGAGCAACAGCAGGCCATCTAGACAAGCCTGTAGTTTGAAGATAAGCAAATTAAGGTTCTTGCACATTTTGAAATCTGAGTTGAGAACTGACACCCCTGGAAAGTGCTCCTCTGTGCATCCCTGATAGGAAAGGTCTGTGAGGTAGGGCATGCCTGTAAAATGGTTCTGTCGTACAGCTCTACTGGTCATGTTAGGATATACAGATAGGTGGTACCATGTTTCTGTGGTGGTAGATTATCCTCCTAATTATTATTTTATTTGCATGAATCCTAGTCATGGCTTGCTTGAACCTCTTGAGAGGAACTAAATATGCAATATGTCAGTTAATATGCGTAGCGACAGCAAATATTCAAATTGCTGACTTTTTATGTCTTTCTTAGGAGACACCAATAAATATTGATACCCATTGTAAAGAAATATCAAATTGACAACAATGTGAGATGTTTCTGTTCTGTTCTGAACCCCCTGTTAATGTCCCACCAACCAACCAAACCCCCGCACCTACAAAATTCAGAGAATCTTCTGGAACCTGAAACTTGGACTACAGAGAACTGTGAGCCCAGATATTGGAAGAGCCTCCTCTGTGAGGTTAAATCCTGAAGCAAACAGCAGTGTGCCCTTTTGGCCCTTTTTTTGGGTGGGTGGAGGTTGCAGGGGGAAGAATGATTTAGGTGATGACCTGGACTCAGATGTAATCAGGTGAGCAGAGCTCAGGGCACATTATTTTTTTTGTATACACAATCCAACTGCCCGTCTGATTAGATGAATCAGCATAGTCTGAGTTCTTTTTAATGTTAGTCCAAGAAAATTGCATGGCTGTAGTCTGCAAGTCACTAAGGTGTTAAGTGTTGTGTAAAGCTATAATTTAGAGTGCAGTAAATATGCATAGATTGTTAGTAAATATTGTGTTCTTCAGTAAGTACCTTTGCAGGATGATGGTCGTAAGTGTCACTGGAAAACTCAGGTAGTCTGTATCCTAATTTTCTCCATCTGTGAAATGTGACTGTTTGCTTAATTTATTCATGTTTGTGTTTCTGTCTTTTTAACATTGGACTGCACTGATGTCTGACTAAATTTCTATGTGTGATGCCTGTGCTCATATTTATGTGTTTCCTCTGAATGCTCCACATCAAAGATGGAAGCAACTTGCAGTAACCTCAAACAAAATCAAAATCTTTTTCTAGGCCTTTATTTTTTAAGTTACCATTTGATAGTATTGGAACAGTGATGAATGCATATGCAAATCTGAGTGCTTGAAAAGATTCTGTGAGTTATTTACACATAGATATATAGATTTGATTCTGCTTAACAAGCTGTAGTTGGTAGTGTACTGGTTTTGTGTATCCTTCTGGCATTTTTCATGAAGACCATACATTTTCTGGATTCATATTACAAAAATACTTTTTTCTTTATAACTCCATGCAAGTGTAACTAGCTGCATGATAAAATACATACTTGTCATGATAACAAAAAAAAAGGGTGTTCAGGTAGCCTTGGATTGGTCATATTTCTTATTTTGCTACTACTTTCATTTCTGTACAAGTCCTAAATGCCCTGGAGCTCCCATGGTAATAGTTCTGCCTCATTTTCATGATTAGCCTTCCCTCCCTACCACACTGTTGCTAAAATGTCCTCAGGGTTTCTTCTTCTGCAAGGCTTGATACCTCTGTAAATTTAGGATGAATGTATGGCCGCTGGGGAGGAAAAATAATACAGTCAGCAAATATAGCTGTCTGTGATGGCAATATTATAGTGTAATTTTACACTGGCAGTTGAGATTTTACATACCTTTTAAGTTCTAATGGAGAGAAATAGGCAGTACTAATGCTGTCCTGTTGAGGGCTATTCAATCACATGCATTTAAATAGATATTCTTTCATCTTTAAATAATTAGAATACATTTCTATTTTGCTAGTCCAGTAAGTGTTCACCAGACCTTCACAGAAAGCTTATTCTTTTTGATGATGCTAATTTGAGTGACAGTTTTATTTATATAGTACTTTACCTCTTCAAAGTGGTGTTACAAAGGGTAGTTAGATTTTTATGTTCGGAGAGGTTTGTTTTTTTTTTTAAACAACCACATTTTAGCTTTTTTGACCTAGATACTTGATAGTGCTGGGAGTTTTGCTTTACTTCCGTATTTGATATTTGCCCTGTCTAGTATATTTTGTTTGGAGAAATCTGCAAATGAACCACTAGAGGATAACGACTTGATACAGCCTAAATTTGTGCTTTCCAGATTAAATAGCAAAAACCTCTTCTCACTATTCTGGTCCTAACAAAATAATAGTAAGATATTAAAACTTCAAATTGATTTGAAATTCTATTTGTAAAGTGTGGGACAAAGCAATGTCATGGAGATGAGTGCTAAAAAAAGACTAGCTTAGTTCTACCTCTCTGTAAGTAAGCGGACTGAATTTGGTGCAGACTTGGGATATATTACATTTGGCTTTGTGCTGCTTTTTTGAGTTTTAGAAGGTGTTAAGTATGGTCAGAGAGTGTCAGAGCATAAAAGCTTGCAGGGAAAGAATGAAGGAGGAGAAAAATATATGAAGTCCTGACTGCCCCACACTTGAATCTGATAACTTTGTGGCCTTTGACTTTTTGGCAAAAACAGTAAACATGAAGTGAACATCATTATTCTGTTTTCTGTTTTAAGGTTATATATTTAGTATCCCATAAGGCAAGTAATGCCTTAGACTCCCTTCTCTCTGAATCTCTTTTTATGGATAGAGGCTTTGTCATTTAGGATACTTAATCAAATTTATGAACAGAGTTCACAAGGAGAACAGAAAATGCTGTCTGTGTGACTGGACGTGTCTTAATTTCCCCTTGCTGTGTGTGACCTCAGTGTTTTGTTACTGAAAAATCAACATTCACAGTCAATATCTCTCGCTGAGGAGTGTTTCGATAGATGTAATTTAATTTGATTCCATTTGGATTATGGTATCTATTTAAGTTGTAATTGGTGGGTAAATCAGTGAATGAACTAAGTTTATCCACCTCTGTTAAGTCAAAGCCGGTTCAAGGGTTTGAGTGTTCTACACAGTGAAGAATTAAATAAGATTTATTAGACAGCTGAATGTCCATTCAAATCTAATGTACCCACCAGTAGAGTTCTAATTTGTCATGTGTTCTTTTTTTTTTTTTTTAAACTTAAAAGAAGCAGCATCACTGTACTGCTTTGCTTTCATTTTCTGCATCCCACACCACAAGTTTTAAGGGGAATACTGGACAATGGTTGTCCAGATATCTTCTGAACAGTAAGGTCATGCCTATCAGAACTGCTGCCTCTGCTGCTCCTGCTGCCGTTCTGTCCAAATCTGTTGTTAGGGCATGCTGTTGAAAATCGGTGCATTTTCTGGTTTGCAGGATAAAACAGGCTTGTTTTCAGGGCAAAGATGACCTCGGTAACGTATCTGAAGAATATACGCATCACAATTTGGCAGCGCACACTTTTGCAGAGCACTGGAACAGCCTGCCCAGGGAGTTTGTGGAGTCTCCCTCTTTGGAGACATTCATAACCTGCCTGGACATGTTCCTGTGTAACTTGCTCTAGGTGGTTCTGCCTTGGCAGGGGTGTTGGACCAGATGACCTCCAGAGGTCCCTTCCAACCTTAATGATTCTGTGATTCTCTGAAAGATGGCATTATCCCAATGTATTTAAATTAACAAAGTTCTGCCCCCTCTGTAATATTGACTGAGAGGTCATATTAAGAATGAAAGAAATGGAGCTTTTGCTTTTTTCCTTACTTAATGGGTTGGCTTGGAGGGTGTGGGGAAATCACCTCAGCTAACAAAAATATACAGAACAGCTGCATTCTGTGGTTCTTGGTTTATATTACTTATCTTACTATTGGAGATGCAGTGGCTCTAAATTTTAAAACTTGACTTGGCAAAATAGTTCTCTGTGATTAAGGAGGTTTTTTGGTGTTTGGTTTTCATTTTTAAAAAAACCCAATGAAACTGCCATTTAAACTTTGTGTAATTATTTTAATAAATTTAATGAAGAATTAGTTCATGTATATCAAAGTCACGTACGTGTTGTCATGTCACTATCTAAAACTTGAAGGAAGATAAATGCACATGCAGACTTATTTTTAAATAATATTTTTAATTGTTGCATTATATTTCTGAAAGTTGATACATGACCATATCTGTTAGTGTCCGACATGTAGACAAGGATTCTGAGGCATTCGATTCCTATCCTCAGCCCCTAGTAGCTGATACATATTGCACAAAGGTCCACCTGTTAGTATTATGTGTGAAAAAAGTAGAAGCAGGATTTTGATCATATTTCTAGCATTTATACAGTATTTAATTCTTAAATTTAAAAGCTTTTTGGTGTTTTCTTCAACTAGAAATTTTGGAAATTGAGATACAGAGAAGTGTGAAGGTAATTTTCCTACAATTATATAGCTTGTTCATTGCAGGGCAAGGAACAGTGTCTCCAGATCTTCAGACTCCTGCTTTGATTTCTGTATTACTGTATTATGCTAAAGTTTTTTGCTGCTTTCATGTTTTGATAAGGGGAAGATACACAGAAGACACTTGACTTTATTGAACCCCTTCCTGATCTAGGGATTTGCTGTAAAGACCAGGACAGTCTTTCCTGGAGGAACCGGCACATTAAATGTAGTTACTAGAACAGATTTGTTTTTTCATGTGGGTGGTTGCCAAGATGAATTAAAACCTCTTTGGAGATTACCTGGCATCATTCATATGCGTAGTGGATATAATGCATAATAGTAGAACTACATACATAACTAAATTTCTACAAAAAGTTAGATTTTTATGGGTTTGTTTCTTGAACAGAACAAGAGTAAGTGGGTTTAATCAGTTGTAAGCATTTGTTTTTTAACTCCTTGAAAACAGGAGAATAAACTTACTATCTGCTACAGTAACTGGAAATAGAGCATTTTGGGTTAACTATATGTAGTAGAGGCAAGATACAATGTTTTGCGACAGCATGTGGAAAAGGCGCCAAGTTGAGCAGTAGGCGTTAATGACTCATTCAGGATTAAACCTGTATCTGTACTTCTGCTCTTATATCTAAGTATTCAACTGTCTATGAAGACAGAGTGAAGGTTTTAAAACTAAATTGAACTGGTCTTGATATTTTTTCTTTACAGTGTAGTTTTTGTTTCCAAAGGTCACACTGAATTTTGTCTTCAGCAGTACTGAACAAAGAAATGCTGTTCAAAGAAATTGTATTGCCCTAAGAACAGAAATGGTTATTCCTGTGTTGGCTGTTGTTGCTGACACAGGGAGAGCCTCTCCTTATGAGTGTCTTCATTTTCAGTGGAGAAATGCTCCCAGCTGTACTGTGAAGCCTGAACAGATAGTACTTTGGGGCAAAGCTGGGGATACACAGGAACTAGCTTCACATGTTGATTCACACAGTTCATGAATCGAATCTCATAGGAATGTTATATTTGACTCCTTTTTGAGTTGATATTAATTTAGGTACCTTTCCATAATGGAATTTCAGTCTCTTTCTGAAAAATCAATTGTTGTTAGTATTGGAGAGTCGATTCTTAAGTTTTACATCTTGTCAGACTTGCATTTCCAGCGGACATGCTGATTTTAGGACTGAGATAACTGAGAATCAAAGAACGTTTGAGAAGGGACCTCCAGAGATCATTTGGTTCAACCCCTTTGCTCAAGCAGGGCCAACTGCAGCCAGTTGCTTGGGGACTTGGGGGCGGTGTGTGTGTGTGTGAGAAAAAAGAAAAGGGAAAATAAAAAAAATAAAATTGTTTTCCTCCCAAGTTAGGGGGAAGGTCCATTGCCTGCCTTTTATTTTGGTTCTTACAGGGAGCAGTCACAGCTATATATAAATAACTGTCCTCAAATATTATCTATTTTAATGTTGTAGCAGCTGGCATCAGATACAAGACTTTTTTTATAGGCTCTGGTTTCAGTTTAACACTTACTGAGTGTATGTATCACATAGACTCATGTGAGTGAAGTTAACAGGATGTCGTCTGTTGATAACAGAGATTTCCTGTCCCTTTACACCAGCCTCCCCCCTGTCTTTTTTTCCTTTTTCTTCCTGTGGGGAGTTTTTGGGGGTGGGAGATCTGATGCTGCCTTCACTGAGTGATGACCCACTGCATGTGTTTAATAGATATCAGCTGGATGATAGTAACACTGAAAACATGGATTGGGTAAAGCTCACCTGACCACACAAAAACTTAGGCCTCTGTTTTAAATGACTTAGAGAGGAAACCTCCCAGCAACCTTTAGTTTGGGTAATGTGACTTGTAGGAAATGAGTGATGTTGGAACAGAGAAAACTTAGTGTGGGAAAAGGCACACTAAAAAGAAATGTTCCCTGGTGATAACCAAGTGGCTCAGGCAGCATGGCTTCTGTTCAGTCTTAAAGCTGTAAAAGTTGTTGAGCTAACAATTCCATGGACCATTGGCCCTGTTTAGTCTAAAATCAGCCTGTGTCCTTCAAAATGAAAGAACAGAGCAAGATCTTTGAGATACAGTTACATAGCTTTCTTACCACTAGTTTAAATAGGGAGTGATCATGGAAGCAACCCTTAGTCTAGATGTGTTTCAAGCGAGAACATTGTTAATAAAATTTAGACATATGTAAGAATAGGTAGAGTTATACAATGTTTGAAGAAATCCTATGACATTTTGTGGAACAGTATGTCTGAAGATGGTGGAGCTCTGCCTGTAATAATATTATCCTTAATTGTAAGTGGCCTGTCCATGTTAAAGATAATTGTGACCCTTATAAAGCTCTACTTCAAAACTTATCAGCCTTGCAGATTTTTAAGCTGCAGGATTTAGTTATGCTTGGAAGAGCAGAATATACATTTGCCAGACTATAAATATAATACAGTGAGAGACTGACATTTTAAAGCACAGGATGTATTCTAATGTGCAAGACATGCCTTTAATGAAGTCAAACAAATCTCAAGTTCATATGTACTTTTACTGATTTGAAATACCTCAAAATATGTTCTTGACCAGTCCTGTGTTGCCATCTTTGCTCCCAGGAGTTTAGTTTCTCACATTGTGCTCTGAAGGGAAGTGTGTAAACCCTCAGCAAGGAAAGGTGATCAGTGAGGACTAGTTACCTGAGCTGCTCTATTTGTATCTGCTGACAGTAAGTGGTTGCAGTCCACTAGATTACGAATAGTAAGATTGTAACTTCAGTGATGCTATTAGCAAGTTTGTTAACAAGATGTGTATTTGTCAGTAAGATACTGAAATGCTGGCTTTAAATTTAGGAAGGCACATACGGATGTAAATTTCTGAAGATACTTATCTTCCACTGTGTGTCTTATTGTCCTGGTTTCAGCTGTAACAGTTATTTTTCTTCTTACTAGCTGGTGCAGTGCTGTGTTTTGGCTTTAGTCTGAGAACAATGCTGATAACACACTGATGTTTTAGTTGTTGCTCAGTAGCACTTACCCTGATCAAGGACTTTTCAGTGTCTCATGCTCTGCCAGTGAGGAGGGGCACAAGAAGCCAGGAGGGAGCAGACTCAAACTAGCCAAAGGGGTATTCCGTACCACACCGTGTCATGACCACTGTATAAACTGGGGGGAGTTACCTGGAAGGGACTGATCGCTGCTTGGGTCGGGCTGGGTATCAGTCAATGGGTGGTGAGCAATTGTATTGTGCATCACTTGTGTTTTCTGAGATTTCATTTCTTTTGTTGTTTCCTATTATTATTATTGTTGGTATTATTTCTGTTATCACTTACTGTGATTCAGTAAGTAGAAGTTTTTATTGCCACTGCACCTCCCAGAACACTTTGCACTTCTGTATTAGTAGCTCCTTCACTGAATTTGATTGATGTCTGAGCTATATGAATAATCGTGATTGTTTGTAGAGCAGTCTTCTGAAAGGGCTTTCCACAAAGGCTACAGTAAGCAGACCAGTCTCATAAGCAAGCTGTGAGGGAATTCATGCCTTACCATAAGGTAAACTTAAACAGTGAGGAGTGATCTGCATCTGTCAGTGCCATGCACACTCTTTCTGGAGCAAGAGGCTATGGGAGCAGGAGTGCTGCAACTGAAGGGCTGGTTCAGCACCCACCGTTGCAGAAAGACTATGTGTGCCTCCTGGACATGGTTTTGTGTCATCCTAACATCCTCCACAGCATCTTCTCCGGAAGTATTTACCTTGAATTCATGTTTAATGCATTTTCACTCTTTATTGCACTTTGATGGCAAACAGTTTGCCATTAATGTTCTGGGCTATGAAAGGCATATAGTCAGTTTATAGAATCCATAACAGTTACACCCTTCAGCCTAGAGAGAATGCCAGCTTTCATGAAACTGGAAAGTCTGCTTTATAGACTCCAAAGTTATGCCAAGCAGCAGCACAGAGCAAGTCAGTTCAACAACTTCTGCTGTCAGAGAGGTCATACAGCTCAAAGAATGACTGTCCCCCTGCTTCTGCTGAAAATAGTAGGCAGGTTTGTACTGCACTGTAACAGCTGTTCATCTCTATGTATAGTGCCAGTAAAAAGAAATATTTGTCATGGTCTGCTTCCTCCCTGTGAGATGTTTGGATGAATTCTGCTAGCACAGCAGTCTGGACTACATTTCAAACACTGTTGATTAAATCTCGCCTTGACAGGGGCAGCCCCTTATTGAGCTGTTACTGAGTATGTGCTGAGCAGGAGCCCATCCACAGTTCCAAACTTCCTCTTCCCTAGTAGACCTGCAAGACAAAAGTCAATGGACTGCAGTGTATGTCAAGGTATTCAGGGTGCTCTTGCATTACAGAAGTCTTGCACAGGGAGGAATTTCATAGGTTTCTAACTGTTTTTTAAAGAGATGTTTAAGCTTAAATTAAACATCTGAAATTAAAAATCTGTAAGACTTCTAAGTGAATTTTTACCTTTGCCAACTGTAGTATAAAACTTTATAAGCTGTAAAAGTGTAACCTTTTGCTCCTTCTTTCGCTCCTCCTTTCACTTCTAGAGCAGCTGCCCATGTCTGTAAAGCTGATTAGGTTTGGTCTGTGTCTATAAGGAAGCATTATTGGAATCTGTGATTGTATCTTGAGTATTCTCCAGTCAGGATCTTTGTGTTCTTGCCTGACTAGCATGTTGTTCTAGGCATTAGACATACAAATAGCCAGGTGAGTCTTTATGTAAACAGGCACTTCCAAAAGGAAGACTTCTGTTTTGCTTTTAAAGTTAAGGATGTGCTTTGCAAAATCTAGTGCTTAAAACAAGTAAGAATTTGTGTAAATTGACATATCTGCCATATGATATATACCAATAAAGACTGAGCTACTAATTTAATTGACAGTACTCAGGCATGGGGTTAAGTTTATAATAGTAAATGACAATCAAAGTGAGCGCTGGTTAAAAGTTCCTACATGCTCTTACTTTGCTCTGGTATTCTTCTATACTCCTCCCCTGCTCTCAAATTTTTACTATAAATGAATATATATATTTTCATACTTCCACCAATTCTTTCTTACAGTAACCTGGGATATTTACACGATCACCTAAAATACCTATGGATATATGTACCTTATAAAATTAAGGATAAACCTTTTGGTATTGCATCTGTCTTGTTAGATTACTGTGAGTGTGATACCACTAATCATGCATTAATTCCTAGAATTAATGAGTCATATGATTCCTTACGTAATTTATATGTTGAAGCGAGTCTATAAAATAAAGAAGGATCACAGAATTGTAGAATTAGAGAACAGTTGAGGTTGGAAGGGACCTCTAGAGGTCATATGGTTCAACCCCTCTGGTCAAATAGGGCCACTTACAGTCGGTTGCCCAGGTCAGTGTCCAGACAGTGAAAAAAGCCTGGCTCCATCCTCTTTGCACCCTCCCTTCAGGTATTTGCACACATCGATGAGATCCTCTGAGCCTTCTGTTCTTCAGACTAAGTAATCCTAGCTATCTCACGTGTGAAATTCTCCAGTCCCTTAATTGTTTTCACAGCCCTTTGCTAGACTTTCTCCAGTAGCTCTGTTTCTCGTACTTGGGGTGTACTTGGGTAGCCCAGGACTGGACCCAGTACTGGGATATGGAAGTAAGGATGTACAAGAAACAGAAGGTGCTCCAGCTGCTATAAGATGTATTTCTTTACTACAGTAATCTAAAGCATAAGGAGTTGTACAGTATGCTCTGAAATTCAGTGGTGGTTGTGTTGCCTGAGCGCAGGACTGGATCTTTACCTATGTCAATTGACTGCGGGAGAGTGTAGCATTGATTTTATAATAGTTGTTTTGCTGTAGTCTGTATGCTAACAGCACTTGCAATATAGCCACTGACAGACATCTTTTCTGCTGTTGGTGCTGCTGGCTGCTGAGGAATGTCCTTTATTTCTCTTCCAGTTCAGGTAGTGCTTTGAAATTCTGTTTTTCAACTGGCTTTTCTCCGATGCTGATTTTTTGCTTCTGGAAGGAAAACTTCAAGCTGCCTGAACAGTTAAATTTTCATGGTTGTTTAATACTACTCTCCATGTTAATATGGTCACAGACAACTGTTACGGATTATTTCTGCTGGTCTTACTAGAAGCTTTATTGTGAAGCATTCAGACTTTTTAACATCAAAGGGGAGGATCAATCTGGGAAATTAGTATAAAATACTGTGCCTAAATAGGGAGAAGGGAAACTTTATTCTACTATTTCTAATAAATGTGGTACATGCAGAGTGAGAATGCTTTCACAGTTTCAGAAAAGTGAAGCTTCTCACATGTATCATGTCTGCTCTTTAGCAGCTTACTGGCTATCTTCTAAGAATTGTATTTAAAGTATATTTGTGTAGGAGGTTCTATTTTTGTATGATCTAGCTTTTGATTTGCCAGGCAAAAAAATCTTCAGTGTTCCTCTTCTGTATCTACTTACTGGTCACAAAACGAACGAGTTCATGCTTTTAGAGGACAAAGTAAGAAATGAATAATTCTTCAAAATAGTTATAAAGGGGAAGAAAAGATTTCTCATTTGGATTAATAGAAAAAAATCTAGTTAATTACTTTAAATTGAAGAGAATAACTGCAAAGAACCCAAAGAACCCAAAGAACTGAGTTATCTTGAATAAAACCCCAAATAACTTTTCACATTTCTATCAGATTAATTCTAAAATGGGATATGTTGTAGTAATTATCATCATAATAATAAACAAAAAGAGAAGGCCTGTTTGTTAGACAGCCTTTGTTTTCTCTATTTCTGTCTTGCAAAAATTCTTAACTAGCATATTATAAGGGTAAAGTTTTGAATTACTCAAAATCAGAATTAAAATCCTTTTATCATTTCCCCCAAAATTAATTCTAGCCAAAAGTGAGATGAAGCTGACATCCTTCTATGTCTAAAGATGTAATTTGGAGTGAAAACCAAGCCCCATCCCAAGGTATGAAAATGTCAAACACGATATAAGAAGTAGGCAAAAAAGAATCCCAGACCTTGAATTTGTTCTTGGGAGAAAATGCTTACTACTGCTGCCATAAATAATGGACTTGATAATTTTAGGGAAATAAAGTAATTGGAAAGAAAACATATAGACTTATTTGCATGCAGCATGTAAGTTAAGCATCAACAAACTGGTTGGTGATATTTCTGAGGGGCTCCCAGGAATAGACAGGATTGACTAGCATTGTCAGCTTTGAAATGTATGATCAGGAAAGGAGGGAGTAGGGAGAAAAAAGGCAAGTTATTTGTAGGAAGAAAAGTACATCTATTAAAGTGACCATGTGAAGTACCCAAGAGATGTCATAATGATCTTAACACATTGTGAAATAACCTGTTACAAAGATAGTTTTGGACCTGTGACCAGTAGCCAGTAGTTTTTACTGTCTTGAGTTATTTTAAAATGGGGTAGAAACACTCGGCACTTTGATGTGGAAAAAATAAAAATATTGAAACAGAGTATTACAGTCAATGCACAGTAAAGTATTGTAAGAGTAACGATAGTATTGTGATTAATTTCTTATGATCTTTAATGCCTCAAAACTGGCAAATACATACTTTTAAAATATGTGTCAAACAACTGATGGTGAATTTTCTGACACAGACTATTGCTTCAGGAAGCCATTTATATGGTTGTGCAGTTGAAGATGGAATTTTTCATTCAACCCATCTTCCTTCGGTTTCATGCTTGTATTTATCATTTGGATAGAAAAAAAACCCTGATTATTTCAAGCAAAAACTTTACAAGGTATTCTTAAGAGTTCTCTTGTCCTGAAAAGCTTCCTTCTTAATTGAAGTGAGAAGTCTTTCATTTTCTTAGTCAAATTTTGGCTAAATGTTTAGAAAAATCTCAAAAGAAGGATTTACACATATAAGAAGCTTTCTAATGCTAATAAAAAGTTTAGTGTTCTATGTAAAAATGAATTCTCTGCTTATGGTATGATTTTTAAAATGTTTGTGGTGTAGTTGGTTTATAAAACAGTTTACTTGTGAAAAACAAAATACAACAAAACGAATGCAGGCAAGGAACAAGTTCAGCCATGTCAAGATATCATTTCTGTAAAGTAGGGATATTAGGAATAAATATTTTTGAATAGCGAGTATAAACCAGCCATGACTATGTTGACTTCTCAGCGTTTTCTCTTTTGCCTCTCCTCCCCACTCTGGCCTCATACTGTAGTCATACATGTACGTGAACCATGAACTGATGTTATGTTACATCTCAGCAAAAATAATAAAGTTCCAGTGTTTGATATTTGGCAGGATATTGCTACAGCAGCTTTAATCTGTTTTAACAGTAGCAATGGTCCTTTGGTAGCTTTACTTGAGTCACAAAAGTGAGTTAATTAACCTAACTTGGATTAATTATTTCACAGATTTAATGAGATGAGTAGACTGTGGAATTATATACTCTGCACAGTCTTTCATATTTAATTTCTCATCTAATTTGGCTTAAATGGGAGCAAAGATCTTCACCTTGAAGTATTTTGCATAGGAAAAAAAAAATGTAGAAATTTTGAAGAAGTTTTAACCATTTCCTTGGGAGAACAACTTATTATTGTGTTTGTAGAGACAGTACATTGGTAGGATTTCTTGAGGTCTTAGTATTTCTAAACATTCATTAGGATGAATAATGTCAGTATTTGTAAGTATGTTTTTGTACTTAATGAATAGTAAACAAAGAAAAACAAGGTCAGAAATTGCTTAGGCACAAATCACTAAAGCAACTGTGAAGCAACTGTGGTCTGATTGGAAGGTCACTTTTGATACTATGTTTACTATAATATTTAGGCAACACAAAGCCAATAGTGTATATTCATGTAATGTTTTAATCATATCTAATATAGTGCAGCTTTTGTGGAAGTTCATTGCTATAAAACTTTTTATAGGCACTTTTAAACTTGGGATTCAGCTAAATGTTCACATTGTTTTTCAAGTGAACTATCATTCTCAGGGCTCTGAAGGCCTATTTTAAAAAACTGATATGCTTTGTACACAATTATATTTGCTTACAGAATGTATAGTGCACTGTTTCTGATTATGTGCTGTTGACTGTTTCACAATGCAGCTAATTAATCAGTATTTTGAAAGCAAGACTAAATGGTGTTCATTCATGTGTTGACAGAAGCGTTGCTAATTGTGTGATTGAAGTTGTGGGCATTTCTGACAGTGTAGTCTGACTTCATGGTCATTGTGCTGGAATGAAGAAATAAACTTAGGGCAATGAGTTGAGCTGCTAGAAAAGATAATAACCAGTTAAAACAACAGAGCCACAGAGAGAAAGAAAATATTCAGGGAAGTTTTACTCTCTAAATGGTACAGAGTTTGGAAAGTAAGAAATAACAAAATAATAGAAAATGATATTAGGAAAAAAAAAAGAAGATCAAAATGTTGGCACAGACACAGAGAATGCCTCCTTACAAAAGTGTTTGAACAAAAAGGATTTAATTAAACTGATCGACTGTTTTATCTTGTGTGTGTAACTTGACTCAGTGCCTGTCTTGGTGTGTATTATCTCCTCATCTGTTTGCCCTGCCCAGGGCAGGATCCTTTCCTCATGCCTGTGAGCAAGCCTTCACTCCCGAGGGGTCTTCTGTCATTAACTGCTTCTTGGTTGCAAAATACGGTCCTTAATTTGTCACTTATAAATACTTGCCCTGCTTTTCTCTTTCCCCTTACTTGGTGACTGTCAAGCTGCATAGCAGGATAGCAAAAAATAACCAGGTAACTTATGTGGCTTTTTAATTCGCTGTCTTTGATTCTGCTAGTTTGCACTTCAGCAAAGTGGAAGGGTAATTATCCCTTTGAAGGAGTTCTCTATGATGTTTTGATTGAACTTTTGTTTTCTTATATAAGGTCTGTGGTCATTATCATTGAATAAGAAATCATCTGGCAAAGCATTTGCAAATGTAGTCCGTACCTCTCTTGCTCAGGAGAGTCTGTGGCACCGATACAGTAGACCTATTTTAGTGGTTATTTTTCACTAACACAACTGCAGAACACAGAAAAGAGCAGCTTGGGTATCTTGTGGTCTGTCATCCTTATCATTCAATTTCACGGTGGTACATGTTGAGGACAGAATGGGATCTGGGCCTTGTTTTTGCAGCATCTATAGAGAAAGTGGGTACATAGAGCAGAAAAGCTTCAGAGCTGTTTTGGTAATGGTCCTGACTTGGATAGGTGGGTTTCCTTGCCCCCAGATTTTGTTAATTCTTTCTCTTTGAACTCAAGCCAAGCCACAAAACCAAGCTTGGGCTCTCTGCCCATTTCAGGCTTAATAATGTTGAGTTTCAAGAAAATTTTGTAGTTGCCAAACAGATTGCACTTTGTAAGTAGAATGGTAAAATGGAAATATATGAAACGTTTTAAATACATGAAATCAGAACTTAAAATTTTATCTAAAACAACAGATAAAGCTATGAAGAACAGGCTCAGTTGTTATTAAAGAACTTGAAGCTATTAAAAGCAAATAGGTGAGGAAGGATCTAAGTTATGTGAGCAATATGTTCTGTTAGAGTCAGACCAAGAGCAGTTACTTCATTTATGGAAGGGTCTTTGGTAAGTGTGTGAGCATTTACTTCTGCAACAGCAAAAATAGTTTAATGAAGTTACAGTTTGTCAGTGGTGGAGAAGCTTACACAGAAAGTATCAGAACTTCAGCTTTTCTTAAATTGCTATGCAAATGCCAGTGGTGTGGTCTGCTGCAAACAGCAGGGCAGTTGTCCTTTTCTTTCTTAGCTGATGCTTTCCAATAGGTAGAGAAAGGGCCTGGAACCCATGTTTTCAGCCTTCATATAGTTTCACATCAGCCTCTTGGACCACTTTGGGTAAACTCAGTTTGACTTCCTGTTGCTTAGTTTAGTTTATAAAATAAGGATCCTGGCAGGGCCACGTTCGTATATTCTGCAAAGGATACTGACAGAAAGAACTAGCTCTCATAGTATGACTTTTTGTTTCTTGAGTATGAATGTGGTATAGATAACCATGAAACATATTGTGTGTCATGCTAATTGATTTTTATCTAGAGAATATGGCTTCCCTTTGCTTCATTTACAGTATGTAATTTACAAATAGTGATATGTTTCTTTTTTAAAGCAGCTAAATGAAATGCATTGCTTTAGGATTGAGTGGAATTTAAAAGGCCTTTGTGGGCTTGTACAGATTGCGTACAGTAGTACTTTGCTACTTTGTTTTTATTATAGGAATGAGGACCTACAAAATACGTATTTCTAAGTGTTCCATCTCCTATTGCAAACTGAAAATGCATTGGGAATTGTTTATCAGCTCTGGATATTCTGGAAAGTACTCCATTTATTGAAGTAAACCTGAGTAAAGCTACCTTCTGTATCAGGTGGTGTAGGATAATCTTGTACCACTTAGGCAAAATGATTCTGCTTCTGATGATGATGGTGATTTCATTCCTGTTCAGGGATGAAGAAATTAGAGAGTCTTGTAAACTTTTATGCATGGTAAGTGAGGGGAGTGGGGTGAGATGGACTGTTGAACCTTTTGGCTTTGCTGGTTTAGTTTTATTTCCAGACAGGAAGGGAGAACAGTGGGAAATGATATTTGGGTGGGGACTGCATATTTTCAGTACCTCTGTTTCAGTGGTAAGATAAAACTTCCAACCAGTTTTCCATTTGTTGCGTGTGTTTAGGTTTTTTTAATCGTTAAACTTTACACCTGAATGAAAAATTGCGTCCCATCCAAACCTTTCTAACCGTCTGATTTTCACTTTATTCACTTTGTCTCTACTCTCTGCTTTTATGAAAAGTAAAACAAATAATTAAAACCTCCAGCTTTCGCAACATGTTGACTGCTTAGTGAAGGTGAACTCTGGAACTTCCCTGTTTGCCGCATAACTACTCAGTCATTTGTGTAAGACAAGTACTAACACCTTCCTTACTAAGAGTGTAAATGACCACCTTAAGATGCATGAGAATATGTAGTGTTAGAGGCATGCCAGTCTTTATTTATGGAAGTTGAAAAGGCAACTAGGCATTTTTAATTTTAATTATCCAGAAAGAAAGAAAGAAAAAAAGTTAGTTTTCCACTGTACTTGATTGTTACAGAAGTGCAAATTATAGGCAAATATTATCGTGTTAGTGCAAGAGTCAGTAGGAAGACAGGAAAATAACCAAGATTTTTTTTTTTTTTTTGTCTTTCATGAGAATATAAGCAAAAAGATATTTGCTTTCTGTGACCTGCTAACTCTCAAAAAAATATTTAAAACACAATACTGCTTCTGGCACCTAAGATGTAACTATATAGATCTATCAATCATATGGCTTAGACTGGCCAATTAGGCCTTGCATGCCTGTCTTCTCCACTACTTCAAGTAGCTGTTTACATATGTCTAAAGTGGTTTTTGCTTGCTCTTTTCACTTGCCACTTTGGCTTGGCAGTATTTCACATGCGCTGGATGCAAAGCAATTAAATGCTAAACATCTGACTTTTCTTAGCTGTAAGAAAATGCATTCCATTTTTTTCCCCCCGAAAAAGAAAAAACAACACCCCAAAAAACCACACCCCCCCCCAATTGTCTGCATTTCAACCACCTCTGTAAGGCAAGCGCACGTCAGCGATTTTAGAGAGGAAAAAGGAATTCTACAGGAAAATATCTCATGTATGAAAAAGTAAAAGGCCTTTAAATGGAAAGAACTTGCACAAACCAGCACTGACTATAGTGGTTCTAAGTAAGTATGTGTCAAAATTTCCATTAAATACCTTTGTTTTGCGAGGTTTTGCAACTTGGTAGTTAAATTGCAGGAGAAAATAATTTGCTCATATTTTAGCTGAGAAAGAAGTGTAAAAGTGAGAACTTAATTTGGTGTTCCGGTTCTTATATTGGGGGGAAAAAAAACAAAAGCAAACTGTAACACCAAAAACCCAAACCAATCCCCACCCCACAACGCAAAAAACCCCTCAAACCAACCACCCCAAAGACCTTTACTCCTGGTAAGATCTGTGGTTAGGCTATTACCTTATTCCCTAACCTCTCCTGGCATTTTTCTGTTGGAAGTTTAGGGCAGGAGGCTGAAAAGAAAAGTTATGATTTGGCTGGAGAAATAAATCCTTGATCTTTTCCCCCTGCTTTGCTGAATCACCTCATTGAGGTGTGTGACAGCATGGCTATGGGAGGGGACAGCACTGGGGAAGGGGACTCTCAGCATGAGCAAGGGGAGGGAGTGGTGCATGTGGGGATGTACATTGGGAAGTGACCCATTTAGCATCAGCTTAGACTTCAGAGGAGCTGAATTATGAAACTACACCTTAAAATTTAATCATATTAAGTAATTTCCAGTATGGCATATGACAAAAGAAAGCTACAGGTAGATTTTAACATTCTGTTTCAAAGCTTTTATAATACCACCTGATAAATCATGCCTGGAAGAATCATTATATAGAGTTTTGATGCATTTTTCTGGTGAATTTGTGAAGGTTTTCTATGCAGAAAGCTGTCTAGCAATTGTGTGCTTACTTTTCCTGAAGAGTATGTTGTTTCCCACAGCTCAAATTCTGACTCTATGGAACTGGATAGAAATTGCTGTGGGTTCACTGGGGCACCTAATTCTCAGTATGGAAACTGCTGTTGATTTTAAAATAGGAAAATTTGGAACAGGATGTTCACAAGTAAGGAAATTGAACACAACTTTCACTTTTGGGAAATTCTTTGGTTTTGTCACTTTCAGAGAACAGATTTTCCTTAGAAGTTTAATTTGATCACAAATCTGTTGTTAGTGATGCGAGAGAGTTCAGCATAACCAAGTAGATAAAAAAAATCCACAGTTTAAAATAGGATCTGCTGGGTTTTCTACCAAGTGGTCTCAACAAATGTTGGGTAGCAGAAGAATAAACAACTAACAAGTCTTCGTAAGGTTGCTTTCATACTACAGGTGATCTTAGAGTATGTAGCATTGTGCCTTAATATTTGGTTTATGTTCTTCTTTTAAATTATTAGGTTCAACTGTAAACAAAATATACAACTTTTTAAGTATAGGTAAAGAAGAAATTCTTTCCTTCTCTCATGGTTTTATATATTTGACTATGAAAACAATAAGAGTACTGGAAATTCAAGTGGACTTCATGAAGTTTAACATTTCTCCCTTTTTAGGCCAGGAATTGGTCTGTCTTGATTTAGAGCAAAATTTAATGCCATATAAATCCAAGAATATCTCAACCTTTATAAAAACCTGATGTTTTCCTTCTGGTTTTGATGTTCTCATGCATAACATCTGATTACTTTAGATAAAAACTACAGATGTAATTGTATTTATAGTTCTGTGTATTTGTGTCATAGTTACATTCTGAGATAATGCAGTGTTTTCAACAGATGCTGAAATGGCTTTGTGCTTTTGAGAGTGAATATTCAGGGTTTTACACTGTAGAATCTCTGGTACATTTTTATTAGAAAAGGTGCATGCCAAGTTATTTCTTGCCCTCTATTTAAAACTACAATCTGTTCTTCCCTGACTTTTTCCCTTGCTTTCAGTTGCTAGCATTCACAAGTGAAATACTTTCTTTACAGAAATGATCATTACAGAAGTTTGGGTTGAATCGCCACTTTTTGTAGTAGGTTAGCTCAGATATCTTTAGGCTTCCTTTTTAATCAGTCAGGCACTTAGACATTTGTTGAGATTCACTGTTGTCTGTGACCTTTAAGTATATTCCTGAATTAGATTCCTGGTTACCACTTCTCCCTAGATGTTTTTTCCATTCTATAACTGATAGCCATTTTTGTGCTTATGCATAAAATGTCCTAACTCGTTGTGTGATCCTTGGGGGTAACGCTGCTGTATGACATGAATGTCTAGAAGAACATGCCTTTCTCTCAAGACAGGGAGACCTGATCTATACGGCCTGCTGGGAACAGTCCTTAAGTGGAGCTGTCACCTGTGTGGTAGCTAGGTGTTGCTTGACAGAAACCTAATTGGCCTGAGCCAGAGTCATGCCAAGGCAACTGCAAGCAACGAAATGGTAGGGTCTGCAAGTAGAAGCACTCATGCCCTTGCTCTGTATTGTTTCCTAATACCTATATCCAGTGTGGTCAGGGCTGTTGAACACTTGTTAAAAATGTGTCTTTGCCTTCTTCAAGTTTTCCTAAAATTGAAGAAGCAAACCTATGCCATGTATCCGCTACAGGATATGGCAAAACCTGTTCAAGCTGTTCATTTTAACACTCTATTTAAAACTGTTTCAGTCATCCTGTTGTGACATGTTGCATTGAAGAGGCTCATTAATCCCTTAAGTTATTTATATAATAGTCTTTTGTGAAAGGAGCAAAGGCTTTGTGAGGACTTTAGGGCTTAGCTGGAGCTGCGCCATGTCCCCATGGGTGCAGCTCTCCCCATCCTGTTTGTGGGCAGTGGCAGCGATGGAACTGCTGCCTGATCCTACCTTTTCTTTGAGGTGTTTTGGTAGCACAGAGCACAAGAATGGCTCTCAGCTTTTCCTCATACGGCAAGCTTTCCAGTCCTCTAATCATCTTTGTGGCCCTTCTCTGCACCTTCTCCAGCCTGTCCGCATCTTTTTTGGATAGCAGGGACCAGAACTGAACAGGCTATTCCAGGTGTGGCCTGACAAGCACTGAGTGTAGTGGGATAATGATTTTGTCTCTGCTGGTGATGCCCTCGTTGATGTAACCCAGCACCCTGCTGCCTTGTTTTGCTGCAGCTGCACAGTGTTCACTCATACTGAGCTTGCTGTCCACCAGGACCTCCAGGTCCCTTTCCACAGAGCTGCTGCCCATCTGGGTAGATCCCAGCCTGTGCTACATGCTTGAATTGTTTTTACCCAGGTGCAAGACCTTACACTTGTCCTTGTTGAACCTCATGAGGTTCTTGTTAGGCAATTCTTCCAGCCTACCCAGGTCTTCCTGCAGGGTGGCTCTCCCTTCCCAAGAGTCCACTTCCCTGCTCAGTTTGGTATTGTCAGCAAAACTTCATTGGGGTACATTTGAGCCTGTCTTCCAGATCACTCATGAAGACATTGAACAACGTTGGGCCCAATATTGGTCCCTGGTGGACCCCGCTAGTGACAGGTCACCAGCTGTAAAAGGAGCCGTTCACCACTACCGTCTGGGTGCAGTCTGTCAGCCAGTTCCCCACCAACTGCACTGATCGCTTGTCCAGACTGTAACACATCAGTATCTCTAGGTGGAGGTTGTGGGAAACTCTGGCAAAAGCCTTGGAGAAATTCAGGTAGACAATATCCACCACTTGACTCACATCAACCAAGCATCTTACTTTGTTAGAAAAGGCGATTGAGGTTTGTCGAGGACAATTTGCCCTTGGCGAAGCTTGCCTTGGTGTCTGATTATAGTACATCATGCACCGAAGAAGTCTTAATTGCAACTGAGAACATGAAAGGGAAGTGTGGGGCTTGCAGCAGTACTCGGAGAGAATGTTTAGGCCCTAGAGTCTGAAAAAACACTTCAGATTTTTTTTACAGTGTTGAGGAGGAAGTAGCTTGCTGTTGTCATCCTCAGCTAACTGCCAATTGCACACATATATATAGGGGGTGTATGTGTGTATATACATACACACACTCTCTGATATATATTTGTGTGTGTGTATTTCAATACTCTCTAATCCTAAACGGCATACAGGAAAGAGTAGTTTATTGGTTATATAGATGGCTGATACTTGCTTCACTCCTACTCACGGCTGAAAAATACATTTTAAGTCACCTGAATAAATGTTTAAATGAATGCAAGTGATCTAAAGAAAATACTGAAGGGCAGAGGTGAATGTGGTAGGCTAGGAAGGTCATATAAAGTTAGAAACAGAAGAAAATGTTATTTTTTTAGATAATGTGCTAATGTGACATTTACCACATGGAAACAGCATGCTGTTTTTATGACATGGGTTGCAGGTAAATCCCACCATATATTGCATATTTTCTTGGTAATAAAAGGATCACCTTTTCCTGTGTGTAATGAAGAATAACCAACTTCACAGTCTTTTGTTCTCTGTTGAAGAGATTTTTTGCCAAGCTGCACAATCTCCAGAGGGTGAGTGATGGTGCCGAAGGGACAGCAAGTGCCCCCAAGGGTATCCCAGAACACACACACTCTGGTTCTGATGGAGTTTGAGGAAGCCATATCCCTCACCTCACCACGAGCTTAAACTTTTTCTGACATGGAGAAAATTAATTCCAGGAAACCTGTATGAACAGCAAAGGATTAGATAGGCAATTCTGAAATTGAAGAAATAAAATATTTTGTGGTCAGAAGGGCTGGCACAGAGACCAATTAGATCCCCAAACTATTTTCTGCTTACTGTTTCTGGAGGTAACTACATCTCTGCTGTTGACTTTCATTGTCTGTTTGTCAATAATTACACAAGAGCAAGCCATCTGTATGGAGACGTCCACCTAGAATCAAAATCTTCTTACATGTTTCGGCTTTCCTGTATCTTTACAGGGACCTTGTTACTCTTCCAGTTGACTGTAATGGAATAATTATGAAAGTCAGTAGTAAAGGACTGGTAATTAGGATAAGAATTTATTACTTGTTGTCAGAAGATGGGTAATAAACTCTGAAGTGATACTTCTTGTGATCTCTTTCTTTATTTTTAATCCCTGCTGTGTAAGAGAGACACTGCGGCAAGATTTCAGTCGATAGTGCCATTCATGAAGAGGATTTCTGGTTTTCATTTGAGTCTGCATATAGAGCTTTGCTGTTGAGAAAGATGGTAGGGGCTGCTAATGAAACTGATGGAAAGATGATGTGAGATACTTGCTTCACATAAAGCTCTGGTAGAGGCAGGGTATCTGCAAAGAAGTTCTTGGTTAGACAGAATGAGCATTATAATCCTTGCCTGAGGTTGACTCAATTCATCTCAGTAAGATTAGAGATCTCTGTGTGGATTGGGAATTCATAATAGAATACCTAATGCAAATTAACTCACGGGTACAAGGCACACTCTTTTAGCATTGAAGATGAAGCCTTTGTCCCTTAGCACTTAATCTGTCAGACTCACAGCTCTTGTGGCTCCCATTAAAACAGTAAGTGTCCCATTGAGTTGTAGATCTGGGAATAACTCCTCACAGCCTGATGGTGACTGATTGCGTTTTGACTAATGCTTCAATGACGTATATTGAAGTTAGTAAGTTGTTATTACAGCAAGTTGTGAGGTGGTTTATCTTCTGTGCCTTTCCATTATTTCAGGATCTTCCTGAATTTGTAGGCTGAAAGAGTATTTTGGGTTAATGTAGAGAGAGATGGAGTACATGATGTCAACTATAAATCACACTCCATAAACTTTTGTAAAGGTCTCTTTACAGTGATTTCCTTACAAATGTTTGCCTGGAAACTTTCGCAAATCTTCAATTTTTGAGCAAAAATCATTAAATTGGTTTTGTTTTAACAGAGGAAGCTGGAGAGGAAGCAGAGGAGTGTGTCTTTTTTTTTTTTTTTTTTTTTAATCCCATTATTCCCATAATTTGCAGTTCTGTAGGTTTGTGACACAGTACTCATCAGAAGTAGTAAAGTATGTAACTAAGCTGTTACTAAAAAATGTGCTCTGAAAGAAAGCATAAATGTCTATGATTTTAAATCAAGAGAATTCTTTTTATGACATCCCTAATACCTGAGGAAAGGCATAATTTCAGATCAAAGGAATTTAGAAAGGATTTTGTGCTGCTTTTTTAGTCACGGGTTCTCAGTGAACCTTGCTTCGTGATTTTTCAGAAATAAGCATTCTGCTTGCTAATAGCAAGCTAGGTAGAATGTAGGCCATTTGAATACAGCACCAGATTTACAGTGGGGCAAACTTCATTTTCAGCCAGGACTTGTTTACAGCAGAATCCATTGAGCTGTATGAATTGACTGTGAAATTACTTCAGTACAGCTTGAAAACGGGCTTAAGTTCCCCACGTACAAATGGGATGGATGTTTTTATTGAATGCTTCCAGGATCTCCCCATTCAGCTCCCCCCACAGAGCCTTGATGATAAAAATAACCATTGTCAGTATTTAAATACCCATTGTGGAGGGTTGGCTGTGGACTGCATGAGGAAGAAATGGTGGTATGCAGTCATGGCATTAAACATGTTGGCCCTGAGTCACAGGGAGGCTGCACCTGTGCGCTTATTGCAGCTGTACAAAGTTGGAATCGGTGATGTTTTACGCTTGTTGGTGCAAGTGTGGAAAGCTAGAACCTCATGTGGCATACTCCCGTCCCCAGCCTGCAGCAAGATGTCTGTGACCCCCCAGCACCTGCTCAGAGTTTCACGCCTGTTCTAGAGAGATCCTTTGCAATGTTAGTGTTGGCTGTTTTGACTGATTAAACTGTTGTTGGGGACTCAACTTTCTTCTGCAGTAAAAGCTATCCCTCTCTTGAACACATTCCTATTGCTTCATCTCTATTCAAAACTACCATTAAGTGAGCTGAGAGTTTAGATTAGCTATGACTTATGTAGCATTGCTTTTTCTTCCAAAAGGAGCTGTGTTGTCCCAGTGGCATTTTGGTTAAATGTGCTATTAAAAACATGTAAGTGAAGCTGGAGTAACTGTTCAAAATTACATACTTTGAAAGCACTTTCTGACTTCCACAGTTGTGATTCTTTGAGTAAATATTGCAAATTGAAACTGCTGCTTAGCACAGTCTTAATTTGAAATTATTTACATTGTTCCTAACATATACTAAGAGCTTGCTTTTGGAAATAAGTAGCTCCAAGAGGGTTACAGCTAGTGTGAGATATTGATGAACTGCTCAGTGTTAGTGCATTGTTCTGTTATTACTGGACTACTTGCAGCCAGACTGTAGACAACCAAGAAATGGAAAAATCAAATTGAGGGTTATTCTTCACATACCTGTACGTTTTGACTGAAATAAGTTTTTCAAGAATATGGAGGTCTTACCTAGCTATTGAAATCAAAACTTAGTTTGCTTTGTTAGTCATGTATCTACTGTTACTAGCGAGTGAGTCGGTTGTGAATCATACGTGCAATTAAGGTGACTAAACTTGGAGGAAAATGTGAACTATAAAGTTCTAAAAGAAGAACCAGAAACATTTATTTTCCACTTTTCATTTCTAGTTTTTTATCCTTCTCTCATTTTTCAGCTTTCAAAGGGTTTTATAGTATCCTCCTTTACTCCCTACCTTTTCAAAAAAATATTTTTAATGTCTCTCTCAATTCCTTTTGCCATTTTTCTTACAATACTTTCTCTAGATCTCTTTACCTTATAACTAACATAGCTCATGGCGAAAGAAAAGTTTCTTCTGGCTGGCTAATCTTTTAATGTTCTGGACTTAAGCGGTTAGTCACTATGACATACCAGCCAGGCCTTTTAATCCTCAGGCTTTTTGGAGAATTATTTGGGAATTTTATATCTTCAGGTTATTAACATGAAGTACAGTTCTCTCCCTTCCCAAATGTTTACTGTGATCTGGTGGGATTTAGACTGGAATGAGAGCACGTGAGTGCAACACACTGGATATTTCGTAGTTTGCTTCAGTCTTTTCCATGGATGAGCATTTTGTAAAAGAACACTCTATGCTGGATAGTATTTTATCTTCCATACTATAGAGAGGGCTCTTCCTTGAGGAGCTGTGGAATGTGGTTTGGTGGGCGGAAAGCAAGAAGCCCCAGGAAAACTATTTGGCCTTTGCTTCCTCTGTTCGCCTTTCCTGTCTGCCTTACCCTCTTTTCTCTCTTTTCTCTGGGAGCCAGATGAAAAATTTACTTTCAGCCATTAGGGAATAGGAGGAGTGAATAAGTACTATGGGACTTCTGGTAGAAACTGGTGTACAAGGCCTTGCTTTTTTCTGGGAAGCTGGCCAGGGACAGGGCAGGCTGTGCAGGGACTTGGGGCACAAAAACTCTTCAGAACACTGTCTTTTTGCCGATACAGATTGAGATGTTGTTAAAGTTGACTGCACAAGCTTTCCAGTATATAACTGTTGTAAACAGCTGTAATAGTTCTTATTTTGGTAATGATTTCTTTCAGTCTTCTTAGCAGATAAAGGCTTTGTAATTTGTTTGACTATAAGATCAAATGATAGCTATTGATCACAAGTATTTGTTACAGTAATTCAGGTATGACTTGCAACAGCAACAGTATTTATGTCAGCCAGTTCATGTCAGAAGTCATTTATACAAGGTGAAAACTGATGGTATGAGTGAAAGTAGGTTTCCAACACCAAATATGCCACACCAAATGGAGCTTTTTGTCACTGGTATTTTGAAGCGTGCCAAACCTCAGCAGGCCATCTGCCATGGTAGCTGGTGCTACCATGAGGTTCCCAGAGGTGGAAGGAATGAACTTTTATTTTTCTTAGTTCTGTTTCCCTTCACTTCAGGTCTATACAGTCTTCCTATTTTTCATACTATAAAAGGGCAATTAAATACATGGTACTCTTTGGGAATTAATGCTTCTTTCCTATCCCAAGTTGACCATCTGAAAACCAGAATTGGGAATATGTTTTTGACTGAATATTTTAGCCTGCTGGTTTTTCAGAATATAAGCTTTTTTTCAATTTAGCTACAGCATTCAAGTAATTAGAGAAATTGAAATGTTGGGTCCACAAACTAAACCAAACTAAAGATAGTATATACAATTTTGTATCATCTTAATATAAGTATTTTCAGGTGGTGAGAATTTGCCAGAATATGTAGTGCAGTCATTTATAAGATGATTCATGAAAAAAATTATTAGAATCTTACAGCTGGATTTCTTAGTATCCAGAGATTTTTGTTTGTTTGCTTGTTGCAACTTAAGATGTTAATTCTGTGTCTGCAATTTTTTCTGTTCTTACTTGCCTTGGTAGCAAGAATTGGAATGCTTTGGTGTTTGCGAGAAGAATGCTACTTTTTTTAGTTTTACAATCTTGTTTCAAATTAATTTTTATTTCCAGAGGCTGGTAGATCATTCCAGGAATCCATAATCACAGAAAGTGTTTCCTTTTGCAAGTAGCAAAGTAAACTAGGCAAAACTACACAAGTGTTTAGTCCCAGGGGAATAAAAATCAGGTGTGGCTCTTAGAGCCTTCACAGCTTAAAAAATATTTTTACTGGAAGGAATTTTAGTCTATTTCATTTCCAGTTGTGATTGTATTCATGTGTATCGTTTTAATGGCTTGCATATGATAAGATTTAGCAGTGAGTAAAATGTAAAGATTTTCATGTTGTGTCTCAGAATTTTGATGTTTCCATTCCAGCTGTGGTATAGTAACCTTTTCTCATCCTCTTCGGACTTTTGCCGTCTGTGAGCCTCTTGATCTAATTTTAGGAATGCTATCTCACTTGGCTCTCACTATTAAAGTTGATTATCTTGGAAGACATCTGGGATTCAACTTCACTGTCAGCTCTCTTGCTGACACTGGAGGAGTAGTGTTAAGTACCCTTTTAGGTTCTCGTTGCATCTATCATTTTAAAGCACAGCATAGTGCTCTGCTCCTGAATGACCCTGGTAATTCTCTTGATCTTTGCCTAATGCAGTGTTGCACCATCACCTGCACTTTCCTACTGCCAGGCTTTACCAGGCCATTCTCCCAGTGGGACACACGGCCACAATCATGATACTGTCTGTGTCTGGGCAACTTCAATTTTTCAATCCCAATTATGGGGTGAAAAAGAATGATTGTCACATTGTAGGATGCCTTCATTCACCAAGGCTTCCAAAATAAATTTATAAGTTATAAGGTATTAAAAGTTTTGTGCAGTCAAATTGTATGAAAAGTGAAGTAAGTAAACTTAAGAACATGAGGTACCATATTCTTAAGTTCCTGAGTACCATGTCTTAAGTTCTTAAGACAGACCTTTAGTCTCCCTTAGTCTGAATCAGTGTGGTTATTCTTGTTTTCCATGGTGAGTGTAAGCAGATACTTAAGAAAGAATAAATGAGGCAAATATGCGTTATATAGTCCATTCCCTATGTCCTCTGTCTTTAGCCATTTTTAGCTTGGGGATTTCCTGAGCCTGTTGTGCTTTGTTACTCAAGTAACCTTCAGTGAAGCCGCTCTTCCTGGTGTTTTTCTAGTCTCCCTTCAAAGCCTATTTAAACTTGCCTCCACAGTATCCTTAGGCAACAATTTCTGTGGATCAGGGATTTTTTGAGCTTGCGTCCTGTCAGCTTCATTAAATGTTGTAGTTACTGTCGGTCGCTATCCGTCTTCCTTATGCCCCTCACAATTTTTAGTCCAGATTTCCTCTGTGAGTCATCCAAGGTCAAGAGTCCCAGCATACTTAGTGCGTCCCCAGTTTGAAGCCATTTCTTACCTTCAATAATCTTTATTGTCTGTTAATGTATCTCATGTATCTGGATCTTACGTATCTGTTCTTATATATCTGGTTTGATAGGAGGTGACTGTGATTCTGTATGGCATCATAATTATGTTTTCTGCTTTGTTCTCTGTTCCTTTGGTAATAATTCATAATATTCAGTTTGTGTGTTTATTGCCAGTGAGCATTGAGCCGATACTGTCACAGAATTACCTATTACAATCCAAAACCTTGCTTCTGAGTGGCAGTTGTCAGCTCTGAGCCTAGCCCTTCTGTACATCAGGTCAAGATTATTTTTTTGGATGCATCATTTTGCCTTCATCTGCCTATTTTTGAACATGTATATTGAACTTCATCTGCCATTTTTGTTGTCCAGTCACTGCAGCTATTTGTAGTTATCTGTCAGCCTTACAGCCTTTGAAAAGCTTTATGTAATCAGCCAACTTTGTCACCTTGCTGTTCTTCCATGAATGTGCCGAAGAGCAGATCCCTGTATAACTCATCTGGTACTTAATTTCGAGCACAAACTCTTAATGCCTACCCTCTGCTTTCACTTTTTTTTTTTAAAGACCAATTATTTATTCATGCCAGACCATACATCTTAAGCCATGGCTGCATAGCTTTCTCTAAAATGTTCAATCATCTCCCATATTGAAGTGTCCACATAGGAAAATACCACCACTGGTTGAAAGCAGTGGGGGATGACCCATATCCATAAATGTAGTCAGTGAAATAGGATAAACTTATCAATGCTGAAAGGGGAGGAATCTAGTAAGCAAGTCAGAGTATACATTTCTTCATTGGTTACTGTACTTTAGACTAAAAAAGAAAAATAGTTTTTCACAAAGAACTTTTCAATCTTGTTCAGTTTGTTCTCTTCCTTTGCTTCTCTTGGGAGATGAGGACTGAAGAAGCAAAATGCTTTATTTTGATTTGTACAGACAGCTTCTGCTCTGAAATTTAACATCAGTACGTCCTGAAGGTAAAGATTCTGCCTCAGTTTTCATGAAAAATACATCTGTCTGTCTAGCTATATCCCTGCATTTTTAGTGCCTGCTTTTACTCAGTCCAAATTATTGATGAAAATATTTCATCCAGTTTGTTTTTTCTAGTTAGTATGAAATCACGCACCTTGTCGTAAAGAGGAAATCCATAAGACTTTTCCCAGGTCTGTGCTGTATTCACAGGTAGTGCCACATATCTGCTGACCTGATCCTCACAGGCTGTAAGTAGGTATAGTGTCATGAAACTATTTCAAGTAACAATTTGAGACCAAGTATTTGATTTTTCTTTCCTTGCTATTCTGTACAGATAAAGTTCCTAACACAACCTGGCAGCAAGGTATCTGGTTTTAAATGGTTTAGAGGCGCTTCTCATAATGCGAGAGGACAGGAGGCTGGTTGCTTCAGGATATGTATGAAAGTGAATAGAGTAGATTTGTATTGTTTAGTGCTTTTTGGTAACTTTCTTCTTTGAACGAAAGTCACTTTACATTCAGTAAATAAACACAGCGATAATTCTAAGACCCACATACAGTTAAAGTGGAAGTTAAAGCGAAGTACAGTTTCAGTACTTCATATATCTTATTTTGTATATTTCTGTGCCATATGCATTTGTGTGACACTGCTTAGCTATGCAACACAGATTTTTAACTGAATATTGCAAACAAGCTTCATCTCAGCACTAAATAATGTTTAAATCATTTTCAGTGAATGATTTCAGGTGGATTTGATTAAAGTGCATCTGAGGAAATGGGAATTTTTATTATATGTTTGATAGGAATTCAATAACTAGCCCTAGGAATTACTGGAGATGTGGATTTGAAGGCTGATTATTACATTTTGGTGGGTTGTTCAGCTTTCACTTGGACTTTCATTTCAGTAAATATCATGTATTTTAGACCACGTGAAAAAACAACCCTTTGAATGCTTTAATGACAGTTCTTAGAAGGCCTTAGTGAAAGTGGGTGCCTACATGGAGTCTTATTTCAGTGCTTAGGATAAAAATTCTTATGTTCTTATATTTGAAGGTCTGTGAAAAAAATATATTTGTGAAGATACAGAGTTGGAGGGTTCCTCTAATTATTTAATGATGAGACTTTTAACAGGAAAATACATGGGATTAAGAGGGTTAGTCGTTGTAAAGCAATGAACTCTACTTTTGATGAGAGGCTCCTACCGCTGCCACAGAACAAATGCATAGAAGTAATGATGTACAAGAAGCTCAAAAAGTAAATCCAAGGACTTCAGAAAATGCTGAATTCTAGGGCAAAAATTGCAGCTCCCCACTAAATTATAATATTTTAGAATTGAAGAGGTAAGATCTCAAAAGAATTGCCAGAAATAAGATTATATGTGTGACTCTGGTTGGTCCCTTTTGTATTTGTACATTGTTATAGTCTCTAAATACAGTATGAAATTTTCTTATTCCATAGAACTGTTGCCTGGCTAGATGTTCACTTAGCAAGCAACCTTAAAATACATGCGTTTGTTCCTGATGTTTAATGCATCTCCTTACAGTTTTGTTTTTGTGTTTTCCCATGCTGTTCTAAAAGTGCCATGCTGTTCCCATTCTTTTCTAAAAGTGATGACATTTTCTCATGGGCTTTCCTATCCTGCTGTGCATTTTCATACCGCTAAATTCAAATTTCACCAAGTTTGATGTTGCCATCTATTTCTTTCTGTCTCCCTTCTCTAGCTTCTATCTTCTCTGCCCTTGAATCAAACAGCTTTTCTTCTTTACTGATTTTGTTGTGGACTTCACTGAAAGAAATGGAGAATTTTCTTATCTTATCCTCTTTGGTGTTGAAAGCTCACTACTTAAGAATTAGAGTTGTGCCACACAACTGCAAGCTAACTCAGGCTGAGTTGTCTGCAAATGTTTCATATGTAGTTTGGTCAACCATAGGAGCTGAGAATCTTTAATTTTTTTAAGTTTTCACAAGAGTACTGAGAGGCACACATAATCCAAATGCCATTTCCTGTTAAATACCGAAATCTGATTTTTGGTACTTGAGAATGATATTTCTGCATATTAGTTTGTCAAAACTTCTTGATGTCAGTCCTGCTCTCAGAAATTGCTAGATTGTGTTGCAGATTTTTTTCCACAGGCATTGGATGATAGCAGTATGCTTGAAAAATTTTAGATTAACTGTTTAACAATCAGAAAGATTTGCCTGTACAAGAAACTATACTGTTGCAGAATTCAACAGGTTTTTAATTTAAATGTAAGTACTTTATATTGCCTGTCACTGAGGGTGGTCATTTCTATGGAGTCTCTTTTAAATTTATTTCACTTAGAAACCATACTAACAGCATGTTTTAAGGTGAGGTAATAGTCTGAACAGAAAATTCCGAAAGAGCAAGCCTGCAGTATATGTTCTGTACTATTTCTGTGTAAGAAAACAGCACACCGCAACCCAAAAAAATGAAGCATGATCAATTGGTTGCTGCTCAGATAACAGCCAGACCTGCGTACTAAGAGATTTACTCAGGGTGCTATATGGCACATGTGCTTCATTGGTGTTAGCACCTCAGAACCACTGAGTTTCCTGGTGCTGTGTGACAGCAAACTAGATGACGCACAACACAGAATGAAACGACTTTCCTTTGTTCATGCTAGGTTTCTGTCAAGCAGATAAAGCAGTTAGTCACATCAATACCTCCTCGTGCCATCCTTGGCCTTTGGGCTGCTGCCGTTGGCTGTGGCAGGATTTTTTCCAAACTCAGCCTTGTATCCCTTCCAAAGTCACTTGAGTTGCTCCACATACACTACTCCACAGTGTCCCTTTTTGCATACAGCTTTGCTTGGGCTGGCACAGATATGCTTTAACCATGGCATGGATAATCTCCAAACCATGTAAACTTCACAAGGATTATGAAGGTGATGATTATATGGGCAAATGTTAACACCTGTTGATACTATCAGTTATACTTCTAGTACATGGATAGTGTGAATTGTAGTAGTGACCTCCCTTTGCAATGAAATTCAAGATGTATACTGTCCTAATCAGGTACTAAAAAATTACATTTCCCACACCTCTGTCTTTAACAGACTGCCTATTTTGGCTCAGGGTTCTTCTGGATATTCCTTCTACTTGAAGAAAGGTTTGGAAGATGGTGAAAGCATGCTAATTGCCTCTTCCTAATTGCCTTTCTTCATGTATTCAGTTACCTAATTCAACTTTTCAAAAATGGGGTTTACCCTTGTTCCTGGGGATTTCTGTGGTAACTTCAGTTTCATTTATAGATGCAGATATTTGGCTTTACACTTAAGTCAGTGTTCAGTTAATAACATTGGATCTTGGTAGACAAAGACATCTACAGGTAGATGGAGGAAGCAGAACAGTGCTTAAATAACATGAGTAGAACCATAGCGCAAAACCAATTGACTGCTAAAAAGTAGCAAATAAAACTAAACAAATCAGTGTCCAGCTCCTTTTTTTTTTTTTTTTCTTTATTTTTTTAAAATCTCTCTAGGATTAAGTATGTTAAATAATGTGTTTCGTAAGGATGTAAGTAACTCAATCAAAAGTTTTGGTACTAAAATCAATAAATCTGTTAGTTTGTAGTTTATGTTGCTACTTAGAGTGTCATAGTAAATATTAAAATCAGTTTTATTCAAATTTCTGTGAGTGGCATTCTCTAGAGGTTGGTTGGGGTTTTTTTTGTTACCTCTGTTCTTTTACATAATTGGAGATTATAACTGTGGGGATAAGTGTTAGATCTTCAGCTTACACTGTATGTCTTTTCATTTCATGGATCTATTTGTTAATTCGTATATCTGAGTACTAGTGAGAAAAGATGTTAAATTGCTTTAGGAGTACCTCGAGGCATTCATTTGTGCTGGATAATTATCCTTGGGACAGAATTGGAAGTAGTGAAGTTCTCAATGTGGGCTGTAAAGCCCAGATGACAAGAGCTAGTCATAATTGCTGCTGTGTGGAGTATTTGTTTAGCAAAACCCAAATATAATCCTTGGATAGAACTTAAGAGATGTTGGTAGGCACAATGGCATGCCATTTCATAAATGGAAGATCAGAGAGAGTAGTGAGTAGACAGATTTACTGGTTTGTAGAGTGTGTTAGGTTTGGACAAACCCTGGCCATCTTCCTTTGTATTTATATTCCTTTTTCTTGTCTAAACTGTTGTGTATTATTTTCATTCTTTATTTTTGCATAAATGGGGCAGCAGATACCTACTATAGAAGCAGTTTTGAAAGATGGAATAAAATTTTGAATTTTTTAAGCAGTGCCTTCTTCCATTTTGACACTCTTTAAAATATGAGAACAGAAGGAACCAGACTGATCGTGCAAGATGGTGTATCAGTGTAAAAGGATTTTTAAGCCAAGGAAAAGATGGAGAAATATTTGGGGTGACATTATGATCAACTTTCTTTGTCTTTCCAAACATCCTTGCCCAAATCTTACCTGAAGTCTGCCATTTTTTCCTTTTGGTATCCATTGTGAATAGCACAGCTGCAGTAGACTTGCACAGATAGAAGCAGTAGACTTGCTCCTATCTGCCATAAAAAACCTGATGGAGGCACAGTCAAGGAAGGGTACTGCTTTCTTGCTCATGATATAAGCTCAGTTCCTCCAGGATTCAAGAAAAATTAGTATTAGAAATGGTTGGTTTCTTACAATTTTACACTTGATTTTCATGTTTAGCATATAATGAATTTAATTATTGGCTGAACCTCTCCGTATTTAAGGCAGTCATTTTTTTTTTTTTTTTTTCTGGGCTTACAGATAAGGAATACTAAAGCACAGCAAAATTAAGTTACTTGTCTGTGTTCCTTCCATGAGTCAGCGGCACAAGTAGGAAATAAAGCCCACGCTTATTCTTAGTCCCAGGAATATTTCATCCAAAGAATAGGCCGTATACTTTGGTCCCTCGATAATACACTGTCCTTATATAGCTTTTAAAAATAATTATTGCACAGATCCAGAGTTGAGCTGATGGCCAGATATGATGGTAGACAGGTTTTTTTCCCTGCAGGCATGTTGACAGGAACCTTTGGTTTCCTTTACTTCCTCTGAAGTATTAAGGAGAGCTCCATTGTTAAGACTATGTGGCTGTGTTCTACACCTGTAGCTTTCTAAAACAGCAACATTGGGTTTTTTGGGGTTTTTTTTTGTTGTCCTTTTTTATTTTTATATTATTATTATTTTTCCTATGTTTACTGTCTGTGAAAGGGGAAGTTCTAGAAGAGGAAGGGGGATAAATGATTCAGGGTTATACTGGATTATCAAGAGTGAACTGTTAGCAGCATGTGTCATTATTAGTCATGTTCCTGTGCATTTTGGAGATCTTCAGAAATTCACATGTTTCTTAAGAACTTTTTTGTGTGTGTGTGATTTTTTCCTGGAGCTAGTGTATTCCCATCTGTGTCACTTGTCAGTAGTTGTACACGTGGGCACGAAATTTAAATGCTGAACTCTTGGAGAGCAGAGTGATGGAAGAGCTTGGACCATGAGTCTCCACTTCCCTCTTTTGTACCTAAATCACAAGACTTTATTCTGTCCCTTCAAATTAGTAACATGTATTTTGTAGGATCTCTGTGTTTTACTGCAACTCGAGCCTATGGATCAGAAATCTGTTTTGAATATAACTAATTATGTGAAATGAGCTTTGTACATCTGCTTTGGATTTTGAAGCTTTAATATTTGGGGGGATGGATTTTTAAAAGTTAAAATAAACAATTCACCTTATGATGGCGTTTCAAGCTTTCTTTTATCTCGGTTCATAAGCAGTTATGTCTGCAGTTTTGCCAGCTAACAGAGCTGTCTTTGTACAGTTATTCTAAATAAGAATCATAGAGGAATTGTCTGCTATTTAGTAATAGTCTAGTATACTTTTGTTCAGATCTATCTGCGAAAATATTCTTAGTTACCAAACGGATTTTATTCTAGCTCTAAAGACGTTTGTGCCAGGGGATTAAGTAATATATTATGAGTTTGGAAAGTTAAAGTGTGCATTGCAGCAGGTTGTTGTTTAACAAAGTATATCTATGTGGATGCAGAAAGATTAAAATGCTTACTAGATGCAGGTGAAGAAGGAAACCTAGCAGTAACCTAATTTTTGGAATGTCCTAACTGCAAAGATACATAGTCTGACTTTTCTACACTATGGATTGTTTGTTTTTTTTATAGAAATACACATAGTTGTAAGATAATAATTGTTTTTCATGGGAGATAGTAATATGCAAGCGTGAAAGTAGAAATTATATACATGTGGAATGTAAGCAGGTTTATGATTTTCAAATTGGTGCATGGGTTACAAGTACATATTGCTAAAGTGACTTTGTCTTGGTTATCATCTGTGAAATCTAATAATTATGAAGGATCAGGGCACAGATGTATGCTTTGCTTTGTATACTTATGTATGTGCTGATTCTGCCAAGCGAATTTGTTTGGAGCTGTCCAAGTTTGGAGCTCTCTGAGTATTTTACTCTATTCATCTGCATACTCAGGCAGTAAATGCAGGACACAGGTGTTCCTCCCACCTCATCAATCAAGCCAGTGGCAGAAGACAAGTGACATTGCCTGATTCCCTATCCATTTCTGTTTGTTGGACCATATTGCCTTTCAAAAACTAAAATCAGCTTTCATACCGTGATTACAAAGTTGATACAGCCAAAATTTATCTGTATTATTCCATGCTGGTCATGCTTTACTTTCCTGTTGAATAGATCCAGCAGGGTAAGGCTGCTTCAGACCTTCTACTGCTAGCTGCTGCTGCTCTGGTTATGGCTGGGATGTTGTAATATTTCCATTAATAAACTCTGTTTTCAAATTGCGTGTGACTGGGTATTTGAAAAGTCCTTCAGTTATGAAATCTTCGCAGTATTCTCTAGCCTGACCCCCCTCCCTAGAGTTGAAGGGAAAATTGATTCAGAATATAGTCATTTAGTGAAAAGAAACACAATTCTTGTTTTCAGGCTGTATTTTAGAAAACTTGCCTGTGAGATATAACTCCAAAGATAGATTAATTTTAATGTATGTATCTTCTGATTAACCGAAAGACATTTACTGATTCAAAGAAATTTATGCTAAATTAAAATTCAGTTTGTAGGCATTCTTGGGTTGCTTCAAACCTTGTTGGTTCTTCAATAGATCTGTCAAGCACAGGCATGTGTGGCAACAAATATGTAGAAAATGACTGAAAAACCGGTACTTCAGAAATCAGGTTCTATAAGAGGCTTAAACTGTATGGCATCAGTGTGAGTTGGCAAAAGAAAGTTAGGTAAGCGTGAATCATAGGAAAGCCATCAAGTAATAGCTATTAAGTATGTTGCAAATAATATGGAAGAGACCTATACTATGCATTACATAAATGATGCTGTATCAACTGCTTTTTATTGTTAAAATAGTCTTAAATCTTACCACAGGAGCTATTATATTGTGGAGAACGATCATCCCAGTTCACTTTGGTATAAAGAGGCAGTGTTGTTTGATTTTGATTTCTGAAACATATGGGTTTTCTCATCAGCATGAAACCCATTTTTTCTATAGAAATAAAGGAAATGTTTGTGCTCTGTACTAGGCATAACACAGCTGAGGAAAGAAATCCCACCTCTAATCTGCTCCAGGTTGCCAGTGAAAGTATACTATAGTTTTAAACCCTGAAGGCTGGCTGCTGAGACATTAAAACCATTGTTTCTCTATAATTTGGATAACATTTTTTTTAGGTGTAGCTCCAATATGATCCCTTAAGATATCTCTCCCCTGCTAGAATCCAGTGAGTCAAAGGGTCTATTGTGTATCTGTCCAGCTCTCAAGTGTCACCAGACTTACAGTACAGTTGTCCCTCTACCACTACAACAGTCTTCACCTGTGACTTGGAGAATAAAACTCTGTGTTACAGTCAGAGATGCAGACTGAGTTGGTAAAGATTGGTTTCTTTACAGTCTTGTGGTGGGAATAAGACATAAAATAGGTGGTTCAGATTGACCAGTTCTTTGTCTTCCATTAGTAGTATTCACCCAAATGCTGAAGCTGATGGTTTTAGTTGTTGTTTTTCAAATAAATGGGACTTCAATACTTTGTCTTACACTTACGAATGGAAAATAAGATGGAAAATTTTTGACACTGCTCCATCTTCATATGAGGGGAGAAAAAAGGAGTAATCCTAACTTAGAAAATGGAGCTGCGCAGACTATCAAGTGGATGAAGTGGAGTATGTGCTGCTTGAGATGCCTTGGGAAAGCCCTTCATAAGATAGCAAAAGTACATGTGCTAAAATGGATAGATGTTGTCAGAAGAGTGAAATGCCCAAGTAGGGAGAATCACTGGCCCACCCTGATGATATCATCTCTGCATCTTGTGTGGTTTTTGCAAACCATTTCTGAAATGAGCTTTTTATTCGAACAGAACTTTTTATCTGTCTCAATAAGTTACTGAGATCTGGTATCACATGAGCATATCTAAGCGAAAATGGTGCAACCTGTGCTTTTCAATTCTAAAGAAAAAATATGTAAGTGAAAAGTTACTACATGATTGTCATGATGATTTGATACCAAAGAAAAACATGAGATAAGCAGCTGGTACAGCAAGAATCAAAATTCAGGAGGAAACATGGCTATCATATAAATGATGAAGAATTTGGTATATTCTGCTATGCATACATGCTGTGATGTGTGTTCCAGTGCAGATAAGCTCCTAGTTGTTTTCAAGTTTCAGCTTTGCAGTCAGATTAAAAAAAAAGGTATCTTAATTTGATATTAAAACATTTTTTTCTTATTTATACAAATACAAACAAAAAATAACTTGACTTTTTTCTTTATTTTAGCCAACTCGTATAACGAAAGTCTATTGATGAACTTAGTTCATCATGACGGGTGCTGTTCAAAGAGGGAAAGAAGAGGCTTTGTGATTTAGATACAGCCACTTGGATGCATGTCTATAACTGCGTTTGCAGACTAGTTCCTGCCGGTTGTTGGCTCTGGTCACGTACTGTGCAACTATGCCTAACAGGCAATGTGTGTGCATGGACATGTGCGTACAGACATACATGCGCTCGCTCCCCTCTAGGCAAGGAATTGCCCCAGATAGCGCCTATACATGATTTCATCCTTTAGTTCACGACAGGGCTCAAGCCTCATGAATCCAACAAGCTCACTAGGTATGCTTGTCCCTGAAAAGAACCCCTGCAGCACAGTATATGGCTAATGTAGCCAGATACACAGTGTACCATGCAAGGGAGAGCTCGTTCAAACTTGCACCAGATCATGTTCCTATCTGTACTGAGTACAGAAAGCTTCTTGCTCAATCTTGGGTCTAGGGCAGGCTGAGAAAGCCACGTTAAAATAGCTGTTGCTTGCTGTCTGCATCAGGCTTGAGTTCTGAGGAGTAAAGTAATAAAGAACACGTGTGTGTAATTCAAGTACAAAGGAAATAGGAAGGGGGATAGCAAAGAACAAATCCAGAAAATAAGGAACAGTTGGGCATCATAATTATAGACATCTGATTATGCTGGAGGAACTAAAGGACTCCGAAAGAATTAGCCCTCCAACCATTCTGAATCCTGATGGGAGGGAGTGTATTCATCGGGGGGTTGGTTGTTTGTTTTAAATTAATTATGTTTTCAAAATAACCACCTTTATCATAGTTTAATTGGTAGCAAAATCTGCAACACAGCTTCCACAGGAATCTCAAGTTATTCACAAATTCAGATGAAATAATTACTGCTTCAGTACTAAGTTGTGCTTTCATTTAGGAAGACCCCAGGAAACCTGTTCAACTGGGTTGTTGGGGGTTTTTTTGAGATTTTGAGCATTCTGAAAACTGTTTAGTAGGCATGTGTCAAAATTTATCTAAATCTTTTCATGTTTCTGGGGGCTTATGAACTGCTTATGCTGTCTATAAGCAGTTAAAAATGATGTAATTGATAAGCATTTTGTTATGTTTTTCATTAACTTGTTTTGAGGCACTATTAAGTAGTACCCGAGATTGTGAAAGGTGAATTGGCTTTGACACAGGACACTCCTAACTCTTTAAAATACTTCATTAAAATACATAGAATACAAATTCTTTGTCAGAAAGTGCTCAGTTTCCTGGCTGGTCTCTTATTTCACATACCAGGTGGGGAAATACCCTTTTTTATTTTTTTTTTTTTTTTTTTTTTTTAGCAACCATCATCTAAGAAATCTCCAGAAGGAAACTCTAATAGATTGGTTACCCTTCTTCTCTCTCCTTTCCTCAGAATCTCCTACAGATTTCCCGTACAAAAGGATTATTTGCATTTAAGGATGCTATGTTCTTTGCACTATACTAAATGGGATATCTGTATCAAAAACAAAATAATGTTTGATTAACTGATACAAGTCTGAAAAGCTTATGGAAGTGATCTGACAGTAAAGAAGCTTGATCTTTGATTCTAACCTGCCACTGAAAACTGAAAGCAGTTTCTAACTAAAGAGAAGGCATTTAGAAAGAGAATAGGAAGTAGCTGTAATAAGGGCAAGCTGGAAAGAGCAAAAAGAAGATGATTGACAAAGGAAAAAAAAGAGTAATCTTGGTTGTATGCTGTGTAGATATTTCTGGAAACCTGGAATGAAATAGGTTTGTCACATATGAAATGGTGTTTTGAGAGCTTTGGTATGGTGGTGTTTGTTTAGGGGTTTTGTTATTTGCATGTGTTAGCTGTCTAATTAGTATAAATGCCTGCTTCTGCAATGTTTAAATGAAATAGAAATGCACAAGCTTAATCTTTATGGGGATCAGTAATGTATTGGAATATGCAATTGAGAAGTCTGTTCTGTTGCTGAACAAATGATTTTATATTCATGGAGACTTATGATAAATACATCTCAGAAGTGTGTGGAAACATAAATTAGTGAATTGTATTTCTTTGTATTTTCAATTGAAAGCTCAGTGTTTTTCTTGTGTCAGTGATTATTACACAAATATGCAGGATATATGAGATACTGAAAAATTGATTTAAGTTAGTCAATTTTAAGGATTTGATGTAACTTATTTTTTTCTTCCTATTATATCTGCAGGAGAAACCTAACGAAGCTGTCCCTCATCTTCAGCCACATGCTAGCAGAAATCAAGGCTATTTTTCCAAATGGCCAATTCCAGGGTGATAACTTCCGTATCACCAAAGCTGATGCTGCAGATTTCTGGAGAAAATTCTTTGGAGATAAGTAAGTACTAACATTTTGAGAAAATGCTAAATTCTTTCTAATCATAAACTTGAAAAAGAATGATATTTTAAAAAATGCAAATAATGGTTCTAAGTATGTGGGTGGGTGTTTTAAAGGAAATTTTTTTATCCAAGTCTTCAAATGGGCTGAAATTGCTAAAGTCATTATTAGCAATTTTTTCTTTCTTTTTTTTTTTTTTTTAAATATTTTAATTTGCTCAAACGATGAATAAGAATGTATGGACAGTTCTGTCAAGAGCACTTACACTCAATCATGAAGTAGACTATACTGCATGAAGTTTATTGGTTCCATTCTACAGTGAAGACAGTACTTTGTTTTCACAATGTACATGGCAAAAATCATGACCTTTCACATTTTTTACATACATATTTTTACAAATGATAATTCTAAAGTCTGAATTAGGAACTTGATATTGGTCTCATGGATAGTATGTTTCCTTATGCCATTGTTAACCTTCTAACCACTACAATATTTAGTGGTTTTTAAGTAATTGAAATAATGATTTTATCCCTTATTATTAAAACTTTTTTTTTTTTTTTTTTTTTACAACTGTACTACCTATAACATAGTCATGGGGACCAATGTTTTCTTTTGTTCAAGTTCTGTTACAGAAAGAGATAGAATAACTGGAGATATGTCAGAAGATTTAATCAAAAGGAGGTTTTGGAGAAGCTTATTTTTCAAGATTGGGTCATAAAATGGTTGCTAACTGTAGAAATGTGATTAAATCCTCATAGGAAGTGCAATGTTGAAAATGTAAAAGTAGGCAGGTGTGGATGTGGGGGGTTTTGTTTCTGGGAAACAATTTTGTTTATGATACAGATGTAGGCTAACAGACTATGCATAGCTTCATCACTTTCTCATATGGAATGTAACAGTGATGTAAGAGAGAAGGAGGCAAGAGGCTGGTATATTTTACAGTATAATGGAGCAGTCATTATGGTCATTAAGTCTGATCTCTTGCACAAAGTAGGCCATAGCAAGTCACAGGAAAATTCCTGCAACAATCTGTTAACATTTTCTGAGCAAGAGCAGCTCTTTAATATAAGTCCTTCATTCTTTATTTAGAATACCAGCATACTAGGTTGGCTCTTTTTCAAATTAATTTGGTTCAGTGTGAATTTACAACAGTTTTCCTTCCTTTTTTTTTGCTAGTCTAAACACATCTACTGCTAGCTTCCAGCTTTCTGATCTCATTATAGTGTTATCTGGTAACTTCAGTCTTCTAACAAATTTCTTTCCCATGTAAATAATGTTAAGAATGTGATCAAGTTGCTGCATCCATCTTTTTTTTGTTGGAGGAAAAGAATCTGACCATGTTTTGTGTTACCCATTTTAATGTGAAGTTGATCTCTAAAATACCTGCAAAAGTTCAGATAAAGTTATCTGAAGGATTAATTTACATGACATATAGGGGTCTCTATCAGATGGGGCTTTTAAAAAGCATGTCAGTCAAAAAAAAACAGGACCTTTGAAAAAATGGCGAATGATCATCCTTGTTCAGTGTTTTTGTTTTCCTCTCTTTCTCCCCTTTGCTTAGCAAATCAGAATTTAAATTTCCTCATGGTCCTTCCCTTCTCCTGTTGGGCTCTGTCCTTGAATGACCTTTACCAGCTGTCTTGATCGCAGATTGCATTTCTGTGATGGGAATTTACAGATCTCTTCTGCAAGCTGCTGTTTCTATTGTTTCATCTTAACCAGTTTCACCAGCTTCCATATTGACTACCGTGTTTCTTTTGACTTTCTCTATTTGTGTACTTTCTGTGAGAGGTTCAAGTGCTTCCCTTCTAATTTCCTCCCGACTGACTCTTGTCAGTTTCTTTTGGGAGATAGCAGAATAGGATAGGTACTTGGGGCATCAGAGAGTAGGATACTGTGACATACTAACAAGTTTTTATTAAAACAAGGTTGGTAACAAGAATTTTTCAACTGCATCAGTCCATCTGAACAACTGGGTCTACCCTTGTGTTTCTCTTGTTCACACTTAACTCTTCTCTTTCGTGACTCATCCCCTGGAGTGCTTTTTTCGAATCCTTTTCAGGTACCTGGAGCTCTTGCTTGCCTTTTTAATGCTTTGGGGTTTTCCTGGTTATGTAAATTTTTATTTTTTATTTTTTTTTCCATAAAATGCAACTTTAAATATGAATTCTCAGTAGAAACCCTCTGGCCTTCCCTCCCTGAACTGCGCCCGTCTACTTTGATAGGAATTTTTTTGGAGGATGAGGGGTGGTAGTGGTTTTTTGGTTTGGCTTTTTGTTAAACATCCATGCAGCAAAAATATCTAGGAATTGAGAAAATTTTGGGACATCCAGATAATTACATATGTAACCTTGGTCATCTCGTATAGCCTGGAAGTTTTTTGAGTTCAGTCTTATCAGGTGCTTTACTTTCAGACTAGGTAAACAACCAGTGATGAGTGTTCCCAGCTATTTTCTAACAACTGAAGCTGTTTTAGTTACCTGTCTCTAAGCAGTGAACAGTTGATCTGTGATTGGCAGCCTTGCCATTATCTCAGGTTTAGTTAATTGTGCTTAAGTAACTGTAAAATATGTAACAGCATGTATATCAAATAAACAGATGAGAAAAAGGTTTATTTGGCATTATTTTTAATCTCTTTGTTAAACAAAATGCCTGAAGCTTTTTAAACATCAATTATTTTCTAATCCATTTAGAAATATATGGTGGGTATGCCTGTGAGCCATGTCTTTTACAATGGGCCTGCTATGACAAATTAGTTTGCAAATATGCTAGTATCACTTCCCTGGAAGCAAAGCCTACATGAAGATTTTGACCATTGCAAACAACAGATAAAATCTGTTTCTAAACTGATCACCTGAAGATAGGCCCCTGAGACTATCTGAAACTTCCAACTCTGATTAGGTATGCAGTGCAATGAAGGAGCGCAGGGAGGAGCTATATTGTTTGTTCCCTGTCTGCATCTCTGTTTTACAGGGCAAGCCTGCACTCTCCTCACTTGTTTGCAAAATGCAGCCCTTACTTTGAGGTCACTCAGTAATGCTGCTTAAGATTAGAGCATAAATAAAAAGTAAGTTATGTGGGATCTTGAATTCTGATGGGCAAACTGTGCCACAAGAAGTAATTCTGATGTATTGTTTGATCTGGTTGTAAAGGAGGGAATTGGAACCATTAGATGAATTTGGGGTTTTTTTTCAGCATATTATCATCATTAAAATCTTCCTGTTTCTGAACATAATTAATTGGAACCTTTTATATGAACCATTTTCTGCCTTTATTTCTTTCTGAAATTTTGTCTTTTTTAGGTTTTTTTTTCTTTTTTAATTTGGAACATTTTGAATAGCAAGAAGGAGGTCAATAGCCATTTATGTTTCTAAGTTGACTCTTTGGCTTTCAATTTTTGTAAATGTGACTTACACTTCCATTTACAGAAAGCCATATATTATAATCTTCTGAGGAATAACATCCAAGAGATACAATTCCCAATAGTCCAGTTTGCAGTTAAAAAAACTAAACATCTGTATCTGGTTGATTTGCTGCTCTTCTCCAGTGAATGGGGAACTTCTAATTTTGTTAGTTACATTTGTCAGTCTGAACACTTGCTGCAAAATTGTGCAGCTGTAACTAAGTTATTCATCCTGTTATTAGTAAGTATCATAGGATGCAGTCATTCTGTTTTGTGTTTAAAGCTAGTCAGGTGTGTATTCACATGACCCAAACTCATTAGCAAAGTGAATGGCTAGACTAACTATTTCAGGTCTCTGATGAGCACATATCTAGTTGCTCTTTAAATTTCTGTAGAAAACACAGAAGTAGAACTCAGCAAGCAATTTGAGTGGCTGCATCAGAGCAATGTGCTGGGATGCCTTCATGTTCTTGGCCTTCAGATACCTCCTCAACTTTTGCATTTCTGGTACACCTTTACAAAACTTCTACATAATGTCAGTAGCTAGAGAAGCTTGGATGGGAGAGAATGCTATGTTGCTTGGGAGAACAGCAGATACGTCAATAATGGAAATCATTAGCCCTCACATAGGCAGGAGGTGCAAAAGGGGAAAATAGCCAGAGCCTTTACAATTGTGAGGTTTTCCAGTATCACATGTTTTGGAGAAGGGGAAACCTCGGAAGTGATACCATGTTTGCAAAGAATCTGGAGAGGCTAATGTGGGGTTTAGGAATGTATAGGTAGGATTGATAAATCAAGGTGATAGGTAATGAGATTTTGATTGTCTGGGTTGAAGGTGTTTGTGGACAATAGTAATATGATGAAGGAAGAAATAGAGGAATTGATTTCTCTTCCAGGGCAAAGTAAAATATGTATCCAAATTATGGGGTAAGTGAAGTGGTCAGCAGAGTCAAATAGAAGACACAGGATGGTTTTGGTGTATTGACTTTGTCTAGGAAGCTGACAGAGAAAAGCTATCAGGAAGATGAGAAAATAGAGAGAATTTTGGATTTCCTTTGTGAAAACATGGGAATGAGGGAGAACTTTCCAAATGCCAAATGGCTGGAGTATGCTGATGTGGAGCTGCTTTGGCATATTCACAGGCTGTGAGAAGGAAGAGAGCCTATTATATAAAGGAGCTGGCTGAAAAAGATTCAAGGAATAAATTGACTAGAACTGTACATCGTGGTCAAGATTTTAGGTTAATGTCTATACCAAGAAAGAGCTTGATAGAGTCAAAAGCAGGAAAGTGGGAAATTCAGGTGTGATTTTAGAATTTGTACTGATTACTGGAATACAACTACTGGAGCAAGTGATTTTAGTGGAGTGAATCTTCACCCATGGTTTACCATTATAGTTGCGCTGAAATGATAATTAAACGCACAGCTAAAGAGTAATGTTAAACGGAACTGTGAAATTATAAAGCATATAATCAGCAGTTAACATTTGTTTACATCTACTTTAGTAACCCCCAGTGGGTTGTAAATATGCATATAAAACATAATCTGAAAGCTTCTTCATTATCCTTATTTTATCACTGTATAGATCTTGATGTTAATTTGCCCTGATTCCTCGCTCATTTTAATGACACCTTACGTCTTTTACTAGTTTTCCATTCTGAGGAAAACCGTGCAAAATACCACTGGGGGCAATCCTGAACTGAGAAGGAGAGTGGGTGAGATGACCTAACAGATTTTTCCAGCCTCTGAATTTGAAAGCTACAGTGAAGTCGTGCAGGGCTTTATATCTATTGAAATTTGTGATTTGTGGCAGTCTTTGCGTTGCAGAATGAATCAGCAGCGAAATGGAAATGTTCTTAGATTTTTCAATTCTCCATAATTCTGCCATTTATTTTAATTTTAAGGTTTTATTCTTCATTGTGAATCCTTAAAAAACAGAAATGAAACCATTTCTGTTATTGTTGTGAGATAAATTGATTTTCCTCTGCCTTTTAGTTTCTGAGGAAATAGAAGTTCTTCCACAGCTAGGGTCAGACACATTACTGTTTTAATGCTCTGATGCTTCTTCCGCCCTCCCCCTTCCCCCCCCCTCCCCCCCGAACCCGCTAAGGCTTGAAGTGTATTTATTTTCTTATTGGAATTTAGGAAAAAATATGGCTATTGATTTGTCAGTAGCAGTTGAACAGAGTATTTCAGATTAATGTCCTAAATTTTGAGTAGTTGTGGTTCTGCTGTGGTCAGTGCTTTTTGGCTCAGGATAGAACTGATATAGCCTCTGTGGCTTGGGTTCAGAGAAGCAGCAGTAAAACAGGCAGGCCACAATGCACAACTTTAGTTGAAAGCATTCAGCTGTCAAAGTGAGTCATCAGATAAGCTAGGTTTAAATACCTTGTTGATCTCCTTAATTCATTACTTGATTTCCTGTTCTCGCTACCAGTAGTATGCAAGAGCCCTACCGTTGCCTGAACACTGTAAAAATATGGACTGAAGAGGTGGTCTTGGGCCAGAGAACTTCAAATATGAGTGTCAAAGGAAGCCAAAGATAGAGATGAAAGAAGCAGAGGCAGTGATCTGAGTGCCATAGCCTTTATCACCATCAAGACAGGTGTTTCAGCAAACAGAAACTTGTAAACAGGGAATGGGGTGTTTGGAGGATGATTCCTCCCTAGGCTGATCAGCAGTACAGGAAACAGGCTTATTGGTACCCTTGTTTAAAAACATGAGCTAGAGGCAGAAGGTATCATTTCCTGGGTGCTAGTGAGATACAAATCTTGCGAGATCTTTTTTGTACAAATGCGAGATAAACAAGTTTGAACAATAAGATAGGTAATGTTGTAGAGAAGAGCTAGTCAAGGGAAGGTCACAAGATAGGATTAAAAAGCAGAAAAGGACAATGGTCTTCATGACTATTCTGGGTGGCTAAGGAGGTAAAACTGTACAAAGGATAGAGGAAAGAAAGATGCACATAAGATTGTGAGACAGGAGAACAGATTCTCGATGGTGAGGCAGCATTTTAAGTGTAAAAGGATGTGCAAAAGCATGAGTGTGTTTTGCATTTGTGGTTAGAGATCAGAGCTGGAAATATATAGATAATTGTATCCCTTTGGGGACACTTCAGGAAATTAAGACTTCCTGTATCCCTTAAGGAAGTACTAACTTGCTATCTCTTCAGCAATGTCCAGTTATATGGCTTTGGAAGTGGATATTTTTTGTGGTCTATTTTCCCCAATTCATAAGGCTCATTTTTCTCTTTTACTTTCTCTTTTCTCATGTTAGATTCATCTATACTTGTTCTGCTTAATGTCACTATTTAATGATTGTACTGGCACAATATGGCAGAATTCCTTTTTTCCCTTAGGACTGAACTTCTCAAGCGTTCTGTGTGTCAATTGTTTACTCTGCAGTTCAGAAGCAGTGAAAACATGTGGCCTCTCGCTTAAAACTGAAGCAGCAGTCTTAAGAGAATGCTCTGTTCAGTGAGGATAAACCAAAATCCACATTGCTCACTGCAGACTTGCAAAGAATGTTGTTTCTATCTGGGTCAGTATTTGCGTGAATATTTTTGAGTTTGCTCTGGATACAGTAATGTCCTTTTCATGTTTTGTTTTCTGGCAACATTTGAGAGAGTGTCTTGCAGACAAAAATATTCACTGTAAGTTCCACAGGTACGTGTTTACCTTCCTAGACATACTTGTGGTCTGCTCTGCTTCAAATGGAGCAGTGTCACTCGACATTCCAGAATAGCTTCATCTCTCCAGTTCTACTGAAGTGCTACACTCTGCGCACTCAGAAAATACTTGCTTCCTTTCCAGGTTTATTTAATGTCTTTTGCTTTTTAATAATGCAGCAACATCAGGAAGGTTCATAAAATCCTCTGTACACATGATCAGGACAGGAGGGAAGTCAAGACCTAAATTCCTCTGATAAGTTGCTTCAAAATTACATGCTGGTCAATAATCCTTCTCCTGTAGGCATATGGAAGTTGTGTGGGTGGTGTTTAAAACACTTTCTGAGATCATAGAGTGACACTTCTCTTTGATGTGTGTCAGTGATAGTGAGTAGATACAACCCTGTATAGAAGTATTTTTTTTAAATCTTATGCTTCAATCAGAACTTTTTTGAATTCACCATTCTTCAAATACACTTATCAATTTTACTGTTGCAGAAGAAATGGGGAGAAGTAGGGTCATTTTGAGAGACTTGGGGGAGAAATGGCTTTTTTTAGGTTTTTTGACAGGACTTTTAAATAGGAAGACAATGTTTGAGGGAAGTACAGTCACTGTGCAGTACCATCCTCTCACCTGAGATACTCCCCAGAACATTGTCTCCGCTGGAGTCATGTGCACCCTACTGCAAGGAATAGCTTACATAACTACGATTAAAATACATGAAATACTGAGGCACTGCACTTCCTCAACCTAATTCTGTAGAGAACTAATGTTACCAGGATGTCAAATCACATCTTTCTGATGAGCTGTAGCAGAGCCGACTAACTCGTCTCCTAAACAAGCGTCCACAGGTCAGCCTAATAGCATGAGGCATGTGCAGAGTACCAGCCAGCCTCTAGTGCAGGGTATCGTTAGGGCAGGATGCAACAAATATTACAAGGACAAAGATCACTGAAAATACTTATAGGAGATATCTTCTGTGGTTAGGAGCTGAACGCTGCAGGTGATATTTCATTACGAACAGGATCTGATCTTTTCTTTCTAGAAAGGTGGTTGGGTTTTTTTGTTTTGGTTTTTTTTTTTTTTTTTTTTTTTTTTTTTTACATTTAAAAAAAAGAAGTATATATATATTTAAACAACAATCTACGCATGCTGTTAACTAGAAAAGTCCTGGTCTCAGCCTTGGTTTGGTTGGTCCTATTGCTTTTCCTCTCCCACCACTCCTGCCACCTTCCCAAACCATTAAAATAGCTCTTTGGATGAGAGTAATGAAAACGTGCCTTCAAATGCTGTATATGCCCTAAAACACAAGAAAGCAACAGCAACGAAGTGTTAAACAGAAACTCAACTTGCCAGCCATCTACGAAAGCCTCTTTCACACTCTCGTCACTGTGGGAAGCATCTGCATGATCTCCTCCTAGACCTCTGCCTGAGGAGGGTGTTTCTCAGTGTGCCTGAAAGGTCACTGGATTTCAGTGCTGTAGGAGCAGGAGGAGAGGATGTTTCAGAATCCTTCACCCTGTGAAAACTCAGTAACACCCTCATAATTAGTGAGCGTGTGCTGCCTGCAAAGAGAGACAGAGACATTGGGGGAGAAATGATCCCTGGCTGGTGCTCTTTCAAAGTATTTAGCAATGATAGCTGTATAAAAGTAGCTACTGAGGAATAGGAGTTGATGTGTTCCAACAACCAATTCTCACCTTTATTCAAGAAAGCAAAAAAATAAAAGACCTGTTCCACAAAGCTGCAGAAAATATCTGCTGAATTTAGTGAACTTTAAATGTGGGCTACCACTTTTTTGGTCACTTGTTCTTGGAGAAGTCCCACAAAATAAATTTCTGTGCTATTTCATTAGCTAATTGCTCATTTACCAACAACTGTTTTTTGTCTTAGCCAAAGTATTAGCCAACAGAGCTCTAAAACCATATTCTTCTGAAGATATTAGGGTTTTTTTTGTTGGTGGTGGTGGGGTTTTGGGGGTGCAGGCTGTTACGGAATAGATAGTGAAAGATCCTACTTATTAATTGCATGTAATGATCATGTTTTCATTAAACTGTCTCAAGAGAGGCATGGAAAAGTCGTTCTTAAGGTGTTGTATGGCTATAATCAATTGTGATATATTCTCTATTGGTTTTTATTTAAGGGATATTGTCTTAACCCTTTAAAAAACCAAAACAAATAAAACCCCTAAACAACTCTTACCCCCCAAAAAAACAAGCCAAACAACGAACCTCCCCCCCCCCCAAAAAAAAACCCACCACGTTTTCTAGCCCCATTTCAGCATGATCCCAGTGCTGTAACCATTTAGGGTGGTTTGCAAAGGGAATCAGAAAACATCTCAGAGCCACGGTTACAGGAACTAAATAAGCAGTAGGCACTTGAACTAAGACAACTTTAACACCGCAAAAGCACTGATGTTTTCTAACTTTGTTCTCTGAACTTAGTGCAGCATTTCATTCTCTCTTTACCATAATCAAAATTTGATGTGCATTCTTTCTTAAATGGCATCTGATGTGGTATCTCTCTTCAGCTCTGTGTGGTTTCCTGTTTTTCATACACAGATGAAAGTATCTGCTGAGATCTATTAAACTTCGTATTTTATCATTTGACTTTCTCATTGTAAGCCTCCAAGTAACAAGTAGATTTGTTTGCACTTATAAATGTAGTGAATGCCTAATGTGGTAGATATACAGGAGTCTGTCTTTCATGTTGTACTTCAAATTACTACTTGTTTTAATTCATGTTAAGTGCATAATATTTATTCTGCAGGAGCAGCTTAATATAGTCAGATACTTAATACAATCAGTTGGTCTTGTCCCCCCACTCCCTGTACTGTACTACCAAGTAATATACATTTCCACATAAGAGAATAGTTAGGAAAACTGGAATAAAATATTTTGGCTCTTAGAAAAATAAGGCAATGTGAACTAATAAAAACTGCAAAAAATATTGATGAATGTGAGGCCTGTTCCTTTTGTGATTTTAGCAGTTACTAACAAAATATTACTATGAATGTGTGAGATCTTTTCAAGTCTTGAAAATATTGGTTAATGGTTACTTGTTGGTTATATTTTGGTTAATTAAAATGTTTTAAAAATATCATATAATCTGCTCTCAATGTGAGGCAGAACTTTTTCAAGAGAAAGTGTTATGGCTTTGCAAAATTTGAATTTGACCCTAATGACGTGAGAAGAAGAATTGCTATTATTGAACAATTTCTCATAGTTTTGAGTAATAAAATTGAGCATTTTCAAGTAATCATTCTCATGACAGATTCCGCATGCAAGCACTTGGTTGGCAAAATAACTGATCTGCATTATCTCAGACTATGTAAATAGAAACTGAATTTGACAGAACATGGGTTTGTATTAGAGAAGATAATTCTAATTTCTTTCTATTCTGATTTCCCATCTTTTCCCACATTCACTACTGTCTGAAAATACTTCCCATGTATATGTGAAGGTGAGTATCTGAGAAGGCATGTCTTCTAATATTCATATAGCTGTTATGGGCTGTGACAGGCCTTGGATCAGTATCAGTGGTATCTGGTTAGTTGCTGTTGTGTTACTTGACCAGTGTTTGAGGTTTAGCTATTAAAAAATGTTATCGCGGTAGATACTAAATTGATGCTTATCATTCTGAGAAGAGAGGCTGTGAAGAAAGGAGCGTTTTACCAAGCACAGAGCTGGTCCTTTACGTTATCTTTGAGAGGGTGTGAGATTGGTTTCTACCTGCTTGGTAGGATGTTTCAGTTTCTGTGGTGTTGTTTTTATTGTCCTCCTAAGGAAGCTTGAATATTTATAATTGTAAAATAAGTGACACTTTGTTTGACCATGCTTAAAGGAAGGTAAACTGTTCTTTCATTTACTTAGGCTGCTTTCAGAAAACTTGGGGATTTTGTTGTGTGTTGTTGGGGTTTTTTTTGTATCTGTAGAGAAACCAAATTAATGTGCCACTTCTGAAAAGTTCAGTTCTGATGTCTAAATAAGGTATCATCTTAAATATGTGGTTTTATTAAATTTATTATTTCCACCTCTCTCCCAGAACTATAGTGCCATGGAAAGTGTTCAGGCAGTGCCTTCATGAAGTTCATCAGATAAGCTCTGGTTTGGAAGCAATGGCTCTTAAATCAACTATTGATTTGACCTGCAATGACTACATTTCGATTTTTGAATTTGATATCTTCACTAGGTTATTTCAGGTAAGATTTGAAAATTATAGATACCTGTGTAAATCTGAGAAGCTTAGTGCCCTGAGGCAAGTATTTATGGGCCAAGGAAGCAGATTTTTTAAAAAAATGGAAATAACTGAAACAATAGAATACAGAAATAAATTGTGCGTTTCGGAGTTGTTTGGGCCATCAACACCTACATCTGAAAAAGTAAAAACATTCAGCAACGTCCACTTCATTTCTGCGCATACTTAGTATGACTACAATATCTTCTCTGCTTACTTTTCATTATTCTTAAATGCATTCCTAGAAATGCTGACCTGAAGGTACTTATCTAAGTTTTACTTATGTTTTCATTGTGCTTTCTTATCTATATATACTTACAAGAAGTGTATCTACAAACACATAAGGAAAGTTTAATGTGACTTTTTTTTTTTTTTTTTTAGGCTAAATGTAGGTCTAACCTTTCTTTATGAACATTTTGTTGCCATTAAGGGACTATCTTTTGGAATAGCATTAATTGTATAATCGTTACTAGGTAATGCTTACCTGAAATAAGCTTGTATGTATGTTACATGCCTCTGTTAACCTTGTGTCCCCTCTGCAGAACATACATGAAGTATTTTAGTCAATATAGAAGACTGTGGTGGTTTGCATCTGTATTAGATGTATTGATTCTGAATTTGTCACTTCAGATATTTCTTTTGTATGTAGAAATCTTTGAGGTATACAGCCATTTATTTGAGTATTTACTGTCTTTACCCTGTACAGTGATAAACTGGTGCATAGCCTCAAGTTGCACCAGTGTACATTTAGATTGGATATTAGGAAAAATTTCTTCACTGAAAGGGTTGTCAATCACGTAGGGGTGTGGTTTAGTGGTGGACTTTGCAGTGCTAGGTTAACAGTTGGACTTTGTAATCTTAAAGTCTTCTCCAAGCTAAATGATTCTATGAGTCAATGATTGTTCTTTAGCCTGTTGGAGATAGATGCATTCAAAATACTAATTTTATGTCAAGGCCTGGGCCATATGTTTGTTTTGTTTTCCATGTTATTCTCTGATCACCTCTGTTTAGCTTTCTTGGTGTTGCTATTATGGAAAAGGGTGCCGTTATGAAGTTGATACTAAGATTTTGCAGGAGGTGATTTATGGTTTTAGTTTAGAGTTTTGATTTTGATCATCTCTTCTCCATTCTGAGTCAAAACCATATCACATTTGAAAATGTTATGGTGTAAGTAATCTCTCTGTACATTTTAACCACAAACATTGGTCACTTATTAAAACACACAGGTTATGCTGGTTTGAACAAAACTTTAGGGGTTCTTTTTGATGAAATTATAAACTAGAGAATACAGATCATTGTACTTTATGCTGTTTTAGCAAAATCCCTTTATGTGGAACTTGGTATGATCAAGCATGCCTGTCTGAACATTGCTGCCTTGGGGTCAGTTCCTACTCTGTCAAACTTTGCCTTTTTATTTAGTATCCGGAAAACTAATACGGTGGTCAGGTTAGTAATCAAGCCCAAATCTTGATCTCAAGACTTGCCTGCAAAATGTCTGGGGCCCATTGGCTGCAACATACATCACTATGAAATGCATTGATTTAAGATTGTTTCTGTAGGATTTGTTGCCCCACCCCTAAGCATCCTGCTTGTGAAGAACAACAGGGTTGGTTTGTTTGTTTTGTTTTCTTTTAATCTGCACATCAAATATAAAATTAAATGAGAAGTCAGTGATTTGAGAAATAACAGTTTATTCTGACCCTATGTGGGGTCCTGTGGGTTGAACTAAACATCAGGACAGAAGCCACAAATGAGGTTTATTTTCCTTGCTATGTAAGCCAATGTATATCTGCATTAGTTTCTTTGTGAGGCTGTTGCTGGTTTGATTCATTACCATGACTTGTGCTAGAAAAAGGGTGTCAGCAGTACTGATACATGTGAGGAGAGAAGACTGGTTAGGATTAACTTTTAATTTAACAAAGAAGCAGAGAGAGACTTTTTGCCAAACAGATTACTAGCTGGTGCAAAGCTGCATAACTGTTGAAGTGAACTTGCACTGAACTTGGTCTGAAAACCTCTCCCAGAGGTTACATTTTACTTCTCTAGTTTTTAAACAGCTTCTGTAACTATGTGCGCATACACCCACGGAGAGAAAATCCCAATTGTTTTAAGTAATCAGAATACTGTTTTGCCAACTGTGGGTTGTGTTACAGAAAAGCTACGTTTATAATGATGCTTACTCACAGAAGGAGGCAAGGCTGCTTTTTACAAAGATCCTGTGAAAGTGAATTTGCTCCCCCTGCCTCCCCACTGTATGCATGCACAGCTCTAAGTGCTGGGTTCTCAAAGTTAGGGCAACCATTCAGAGGCAGTTTCTTGTCTCTTCAAATGCTGGCAGTGAACACTTAATATGCTAGGAATTGCTAGCTATTCCAATGGCTAGGAATTGGTATTAATCTACCACTAAAAAAACACCATTTACTGTAAAGGACTGTTCTGTATTCTTCAAAGTGATAGCATATCAGGCACATCTCACTGAGTTCTCTGAAGCATTTGCTATTCAAGTCAGCAAAGACTGTTGTGAAGTGCTGTCAATATTTGTTTTGTTTCTGGCTCTAATACCATTATAGTAACTGGAGAAATCAAGAAGTAGAGAATAAGAAAAGGAATGACATCTCAAATTACTGGCTTTATTAGGCTTCATTTGATAGTGTTACTTATCATTAACTATGAAAGTGCCTCAGAACCTTTCAAGAATAGGCTTATTTGTGTTTTTATTAAACCATCAATGGAGCCATACTCTCTAGGTTTGAACTACACATGATGTTTAATATTCTGTTTAGCTACAAACTGGAGATCCCTTAAATTTAAGGTGTTCAAAATATTTATCCAAAAATTTACACTTGATTTTCTTGGAATAATTCTTTTGAAGGAAGCCTTGTAGCAAAGCTTCAATATAGTACAGTCTTTTGTAGTATTTAGACCTTAACCAAAAGTGTGTAGTTTTCAGCTGAAGCTGAGGCACTGTAAGTCTCTCTGACAAACTGACTTGAGTTTTATTAGAAATATATAACTACCTGGCTGCATCTGTTTAATTGTTTGTCTTCTCTTTTTAGCCGTGGGGTTCAATCTTAAGGAATTGGAACTTTTTAGCTGTGACACATCCTGGATATATGGCATTCCTCACATATGATGAAGTGAAAGCAAGGTTGCAAAAATACAGCACTAAGCCTGGGAGGTGAGAGGTTTTGCTGGTTATTGCTTTCCAAATAAACTCGCTGTCTCAGAAGCTACATAATTATTCTAGGTTCATACTTATATATAGCATGATACTTACATTCTCTGAAATACTGAAGGAGTGAGTTTTTGAACTTTTGGCTTGCTTTTTTTTTTTCTTTTGGTGACAGTGAATCAGAGTTGTAGTAGGTATTTTTTTTTTTTAGTTATACTAGTGATTTTATGTCTATCAAACTGCATTTTTGAACATGGTTTAATACTGAAGCTCTGAACTCCACATTCAAAAAATGCAGACCTTTTAGATGTTAAGAGATAGAAATTTCATAACCACGTAATCATACAATGCTAGGAACCAAAAAAAAAAGAGATATTAGCACACAGAAGTCTAAGTAAGTACAAATAAACAGAAAAAAGTGAAATTCCATTGCTTTTCCTTCCTTCTGAATTAGTTACAAGAAGCAAGGCATTCTTGAAAAGCATATTAGAAAATATAATTTTCTTTTCAAAATCTATATTGAATTGTAGCTTAATAGTAAAGTAAAAATCATTTTACGTCTTTCATGGTAGCACACTTAAATTATTAATTCAATCAGTGCTTATGTGCTCCTTTTATGTTCCTTTTTTGTTTTTCTTCACCAGTAATGATTCTATATCACAAACTGCATCTAGAAAAGGAATCTGTCAGATTAAATATCATGACATGTATTAGTTTTGAATAATTTGTGTGGCGCTATGCATGCTGAATTATTGAAACTGAACTTTTACCATTTATGCCACTTCTTTTGTCCTATTTTTTTCATCACTCAGGAGAAATAAAAATTTATTAGTGTATTTAATCCTATATTAGTTAACTTTTATTTTGATAGTTTTACCCTTTAGTTACGAAGCTTTTTTCTCTAATTTCTAGCAGTCTTAACTTTGCTACGGGATCACATGTTTACATAGTTAAAACTTCATCATTTTGGAACTTGTTAGAAAAGTCTAGGAACAGTTATACTTGTGTTTTGTACTTTGTTTCTTTTGATTTTTAGCAAACAATACATTGTATCTTGTTAAGTTACCTAATGGATGAAGTGTATATATACACAGGTATCCTGTGGTTCCAGTAGGTAACACTGATTTTTAGCTTGACATTCATGAACACTACTATGGAAATCAGATAACTAGGTTGATTTTGAGAGTGGTTGCTATACTTAGCATATTCTCTATTATTGATTCTGATTCTGTGATTATAGAAGTGATAGAGAAATTATCTGAAGTTGCCTTTATGTTCCTTGTATATGGAGAGTTACTTTTAAGATAGCTTTCTATTGAATATCAGAAAATTACTTTCTGAATGGCTTAGGTGAAATGCTGGAGTGTGAAAGAGGAGATATGAAGTGAAATTGCTTTTTTAATCTGCCTAAAACATCCTGGAAATTAGAAGATTCTGTTCAAATGAATAGAATTCATTACTACTTCAGTGTAATGTTTGCCTTATTAAAGGTTGTAAGAGCTATGCCATACTTCAGGGAGGCTAAGTTTTCTCGTTTTAAACAGTTTGGAAGGAAATAAATAATTGATGCATAATTAAGAAAAGCTGCTCTTTCTAATAAACAAATGGAGTTTGTGGTATTTCACTATGGGATGCTTTTCTGAGTGGGGTTTTCGCATATAGGGTGGTGTCTGACATGAATGGGACTACAGTTTTTAGTAAGAAAAACTAAACCTGCCCCATACTATTGCCTATAATCTTCCTTTTCCTTCTTCTGTGCTCTCTTGTCTACATTATGTATACTCCCATCTACCACCTCTAGTATGTGGAACTATATAAGTTCCAAGACCTGTTAGGCTGTTATTATCTGATATTTTTTGAAGTGGAAGTGATATTTCTTCTGTCTTGTTCACCTCATTTACACACAAAATTAACATCACGGCTAGAGTAGTTTTTATTATTTATCATTCACATTTCTATTGCATCTAAAAGTGTTTTAGATTTCCCCTTCGTTCATTGAGGCTATTGGCCTGTGTATGCACAATAGGTATATGTTGTAGCTATAGAGACTTGATAATATAATACACTGTTCTTGAAAAGGTTTATGCCATGTCTAAATGTATATAAGAAGACTACTCACAATGAACATGCAGCCTTGAGAACTAAAAAGCAAGCAAATTAAAAGTCGGGGGTAGGATGCTAATGTTATCTTATTTCTGCCTATGAGGAACTCACAGTGTAAAGGATGCAGGTTTATTTGAGGTTACACAAAGACCAAGTGGCAGAATGAGGAATCTGACCAAAATCTTCAGAGTCCTAATTCAGTGTCTTCACCACAGGACACCCTTACTTTCTTCACTGTTTTGTTGAACTCTGATTAACACTGACTTTTTATTCATCCTGTTTTTATCAAGCTACATTTTCAGACTGAGTTGCACTCGCTTGGGACAGTGGGCCATTGGATATGTGACTGGTGATGGGAACATACTGCAGACCATACCTCACAATAAACCTCTGTTTCAAGCTTTGATTGATGGCAGCCGGGAAGGATTGTAAGTACGAATTCCTGTAGTCACCTTAGATATGAAATCCTGATATCCTTGTTCTTCTAATGCTTATATGGTTATATATTAAAGATCTTTAAAACACAGAGTCTGGATATGGTATCTAGCATTTCTTTGAAGTTTAAGGGCTATCCCTTTTATTCATTTGAAAAACACTTGTTTCCAGGTAACTCCATTAACCAAAGTTAATGAAAGTTAACCAAAGCCATATCTCATAGCAGACAAATTCCAGGAGAAAATAAAATCAGGCAGCTGTCACATTGATTCCTCCCTTCTGCCCCCTCTGCCTCCCTCACCCTCCTCCCATAAGAGTCCCAAATGCACTTAAGCTTATTGAACAATTACTACTACCAGTTACTCATATGTCTAGCTCTGGACAATAATTTGAAAGCTATGTAATTGCTTTTTTATATATTGTACAGCCAGAATGTTTTCCAGGTTCTAATAGTTTATTGAATAGATTTGTAACTCTAAGAGAATCTAAGCCTATATGGGGAAGTAGTACATCTTTACTAGGTTGGCTGAAGTAACAGACAAATTTTGGTTGTCAGAATCTTTTGACTGGGATACATGTTTTGATATATCCACATGATCATAATCAGGGGAAAAAAATGAGGAGGGGGAATTAATCAGTCCTCAAGAAAAGATTGAGAAACCCTTTACAATCTTGCAATTTTTCCCAGTCCTGCACAGTCCAGTAATGGTTTTCTGGGTATGATGATTTCATACCTGTAATAAAAAACACACTTATGGTAGTGTTTCGACTTGACAAAAACTGAGCAAACAAAAACTAGAGTTGAGAAGATTTATTCAGAGTGTAGGTTTTGTACCCTTTGTAAGTATAAATTTCTCACAGTGTGACTTAATAAAGTGACTTTCAAGTTAGAGGTAACATAAATCTGAGTACAGAACAACTTAGTGTCTCTGGTTTCTCACAGGATTGAAATGCCCGTATTGGTTCTTAAAATCCAGTCTGCATCTTGGATTCTCAGTGTAGATTCTTGTCATAATATACAGATATACACATATGTAATATTTTTACATATATGTAATTTTACATGTATCATACTACATGCAGCTGTACAAAAATGTTTGTTACGTTCTATTCTGCTCCATTACTTGGAATAGTCTATAGAGACACGGAGCATGATGCTTGCAGTGGAGATGTCACTATGAACATGTGCAAATATAAGCTTACTATAAAATGAAGATCTAAAATACTGCTACCCCCAGAAAGCTATCTGCTAATCAAAGCTCAGGTGCATTCTGATGGTATCTGTGCATTTGATTCCAAAATCTTTCCTGTGCTTTTGTAAATAGACTTTAGTGTGTATCAGAATGCATATGTAGCAATTCAGTTGCACTCAAAAGGTAACAAAGATGGCTGAGGAAAGATAATGTGTTTTAGTTAATGTCTACTGTAACTTATTCTGTCCCTTCGAATTTTCATAGGTAACGGTTAGGTAATAAAGGTAAAGAAACGTGCATATTTATAACAATCTTCTTGTGATGCAGCTATCTGTTCCCTGATGGACGAAGTTATAATCCTGATTTGACAGGATTATGTGAACCCACACCACATGACCACATAAAAGTCACACAGGTACGTGGCAGAGTTTTTCAGTTATTTTCTAATCATCACTTCCCTTAGTATCCCCTCTAGCAGTGATCATAAGCTTTTATTAAAATGTAAGAAATAAATTCATAAGAGTGAAAATATATTGTTGATGCAGGGTCTTAGATGAACAGGGTAATAGTCCTTTAGAGCTGATGATGATGCAAACGGTATGTTTTGGAAAGTTTTGTTTATAATAAGCTTCTTCGAAGTGAGAAAAGTGTTAACAGTTATTAAAGATTTTTCTGACATTTATGTTACAGGTTTATGTAGCTTGGTGTTACCTTGCTAATAGCAGATGGGTATACCGAAATAAAATCAAGATCAAAAGATAGTTTTGAAACCTGAATAGCAGTGGTAGTTGACAGCTCCAGGAGAAAAAGTATAGTTCATTTATCACAAAGATACTGGTTCCAGGGTTTCTCTCCTGTCTTCTTTGTCCATTGTGCAAATTAAAAGAGAGATCAGGGAATAACAACAGCAATAATTATCTGTCTAAAGGGAGTCACTTTCCAGAGAAAATCAGAATATCTGGATGTGTTTGTAGTCTTGTTAAATGATGATCTGATCAACTAATGTGCAGGTGTTTGATACTCAAGTAAGAGGAAGTAGCCACCCCAAGACAAGTGCTTGATTAAAAATGGTGCTGAAATTAACACTGGTAGGCTAAGGTATATCGTGTAGGACATTTTTCCTGACAAAAGCACCTGGAACATTTGAGGATATGTTCAGGGAAAGGCATCAGACTAGATAGAAGCCATACTGTTTCAGTTGGTCTTCTGTTTCTTCAAAGCAGACTGGATGACCTGCTGAATCTTCTGTAATTCTGAGTGCTCTATGTACATTCCGCCTCCGGAAATATTTTAGAAAAGCAGTATTCGTTATCACCTATGGCATTAGCAGGAATACCATTATGAAAATACGTTTCCTAAGTAAGAGAATTCTTAAAAAGAATTACCTGAAGAAACTCTGAGTGCTTCTGTTTCTCTGACTTCCTTCTTTTCCCTCCAGTCTTAAAATAGTAATGTAGAGATATCAGATGTTTGTGTTGCATAATTTTCTAGCCCCATATCATTACTTTTCGTCAAGGAGAAGAAAAGCAGCTTAGACATTCTCCGTGATTACCTTGTTCTTCACAAGCCAATCATCCTGTGTTTTGAATTCACGGAATGAATCCGGTTGCCTCTGAACTTGTAGCTGTGAGCACACCATTAGTTAATTCTCATGGTAATTCAACAGAGTCTGAACTATGTGAATGCTGTCTTAAATAGTATACAACCTCAGTAGTTTAAAGCTGTCACTAGAGCTGCTTAAATTATGAAAAGGTGGTATAAAAGTGGCTGCAGGGCTAGATTGCTGCAGATGGATTCTTTATGAGAGCTCCACCATAAGCAGTACATACCGACTACAGCTGCAGATATGAGCTCTCTTTTATTTTCTCTCTTTCTTAGCCTCGCATCCCCTCCTTTTACTCAGCAGTAACTGTTTATTTTCCTGTAACCTGGATTCTACTTATTTTAAGCTTTCAAAATTTTTTTTTTTTCAAGGCTAAAAAAACTTTGTTTCTACACGAATAAATTTAATTGCCAGTTCCTCAACAATACCTAATTCTAGAAAAATTTTCTGGACTCAAGTTTTATCTATTATTTATTCCTCCTGAAGGTGTTCTTATACCTTCCTGACAGTCTTGTAAGGATACAAAGTACTGAATGATCTGGGCATGACTGTTGCCATGTTATCCTGAGGGGCATTCTTGCCATACTTGCTTCACAAAGGTTGTTTACTTCAGTTAACCATACTACCATACTACATACTTGCTGTAGGTAGAAAACCCTCTTGCTTGTCAGCTTTCAATTCAGTAACTTTTACTAGTCCTAAACTTGCACCTAGAAAAGGAAATCCCAATTTTGTTGCCATTTATCCCTGAATTTCTCACTTAAAACCATTTATTTGTTATCTTATTCTTAACTGCAACCAAGGAAAAGCAGGATGTATGCCTTGCATAGCAGTTACATGAGAGGTTTGTAGAAAACCTAAGCAGCATAGATATTTTAAACTTTCTTTTGTAGAATATGTTGAGGTATATCACAGGTTTCAAGAAGCAAAATAGTAAGCTGTTTCAGTAACGTTAGTGTGGCTTTTAAATAGATCAGTAGCAATAGTTTCCTTGACTAATAAGGAACGTGGATCGGAAAACAGGGGACTCAGAGAAATGTTTATCACTACTGGTGCTCAAGTATATTCTTTGTGAACAAATCACAGTAAAAAAAAATAATCGTGACTTTTTTTTGTTACAGGAGCAGTATGAATTGTACTGTGAAATGGGTTCCACTTTTCAGCTGTGTAAAATCTGTGCAGAGAATGACAAGGATGTGAAGATAGAGCCTTGTGGACACCTTATGTGCACTTCTTGTCTTACAGCATGGCAGGTACTGTCATAGTTCAGTTAGTGGAGAAGAGGATGGATTTTTGTTACAACCTCTTTACAGTGTGGGCATATGTTTACTTTTCCAGTAACCCTTGAGAGGGTTCAAGGACATATATATCTAAAATGATAAACTTTTTCATTTTGAGGACCAAAATCTGTAAAAAGTAAAGTTCCAGGAGTCATTAAAATCTGGACGTGTACGCTTGCCAAGGCAATTTGCTGATGGCTGCTAAGTGGATTTCCTGAGTGCAGTATCTACTCAGACAGCGAAAGCTGGGCATTTGGTGCCAATTCAGCCACCAGATCACTTCATGATGTATTCAAAAGGCATGAAGAGTACAGGTAGCAGCTGGGAGTGGTTAACTGACTAGACAGTGTTTTATAAGGAGATCAGACGTCTTTGGTGAGAGAAGAATTCAGTCAGTAGTGCAGGTAAAGAAATGGCCTGTGGCAAAACAAGCTTAGGATTCTTGTGTTTCATGTTAGTAATATGTAAAGCACTAAACCACTGTGCTTTAGATAGTTCTTGGGGTAAGAGATTGAATAGAGGGGAAACTCTGATCTCTCAATGTAATTTACAGAATATCCGAAAAAACCACAGAGACTTCCTGGTGGCACAGGTTGGTGTGTTTTGTTCATCTTGTTCATGGACGTATCAGTCTGGGAAAAGGGAGGACTGGTACCTTTAGTTCAGTGCAGTTAACAAGCACTTGACTTAAAAATGAAAATAAAAAGCAGAGGTCATTCCTCTTTACAACTTCTGACTTCCCATTAATAGGTGCTTCTCAAACTGAATCAATTCTGCCACCTCCTCCCTGCCCCTTTCTTCTTCCTATCTGTATTTTGTGGGGGGAAGAAAGGGTCATCCTGTTCTTAGGCAGGATTCTGTTTTTCCATTAGCAATAAAGCTTGCCAAAAAAGGAGTATTCTTAGTTTCCAATTTTGTGTTCTTTATGAAACTTGAGTTTGATGCTCCAAACACAAATCGTTCAAGTTGCCCATACATCTGAAATTCTGAGAAAATTTCATTTTAGACATACCCAAATAAGAATATTTATTTCACTACTAAGCAACTGCTGAGCTGGAGCAGTATTTCTCATTTCAGGAGTATCCTTTCTCTGTTCTTAACAGTTTCATTCTGAATGACAGACTGAAATCTTTGTACTTTTGATTGCTGGGTGTCTCATTGCATGGTAGCAGCATGTTCCATGTTGTGCCGGTGATGTGCTCTGATTCTGGAGACTTGAGAAGCTAAGGTCCTCAGCACTTTGGCCAATGGCTAAGGATCCAGGAAGAGGACAACAAAACATTTTAGGCTCAGAAAACTAATGTTCAAAAACATCAAGCTTTATCAAAACATTGCAACCAGCTGTAATAGGCCAGGTACATTTTGGACTACATTATGAAGTTAACTTTTGTATAAATACTGAGGCAATGAAGAAATATTACACTGTAACACCATTAGCTGTTGCAAGCTTCTAGTGGGCTAGTGTTTAATTGGCAGCATAATTGCTCATTAGATATGCCTCGAGGTCCAATACAGATGTTTTCACTAAGCAGAAAAAAATTGAGTAAGCAACATTAAATCTGCATGGAATCCTAAGGCTGATTGAGTTGTTCATCTTTATGGAGATCACTCTCTCAAATAAGACTTGGTTTAACTGTTTCCTTTTGTATTATGCAATAGGAGTTAAATGTAATTTTCTTTCACAGAAGTCTACTCTTGCCTGAAAACTGCATGTCTGGACTTCATTCTAAAAGCATATGGGCATGTATGCTGCATTGTGACGTTCACAATAGCTGCTCTCTTAGTGTCCTAAATAACCTTTCTGTGGGCATGGACAAATGTGTATTCATATAGACATGTCAGAGCTCAGTTTTTATTTATCACTTGTATTGATACTGTGCAATAGAAGTCTCTTCTGCTGTGATTGGTTACCCAATGTATTTTGGTGAACTTAGTGCTTTTCAAAAGAAAGGAAGGGAACTGCTAGTACAGAACTATTTGACAACACAGGTAGAAGAAAGCCTTGAAAATTAAAAGCTCTGTGCCTCATCTATAAGGCTGTTTTTAGAAAATGAAACTGTGAAGATTTCTATGAGTAAGGGAGGACTTCTGTTCCCTTGACAGTGATTGCTTCAGTAGTTACATATAGTTTGGAGACACTCTTTGAGGTAGTAAGGGGTGTTGACAAGACTATGTAATTAGGATGCAAGGCTGCTAAAAGTAGATTACATATATCTTTCCATACAAAATGAAAATCCAGTACTGACCATGCAAATAGGCATGACTGTTGTCAGGAGACATCATTTATAGCTATCTGGCCTTGGGATACAGTTCTTCCACAAACTGTAAAATCGTCTGTCAGTAAGGCTGGCAAGTATCAAAATAAAAATAATGCTAGAAAAAAAAAATTAAAGCTGTCTTTATATCTGAGAAATCAAAAAGCTGTGCTTGCTTGATGATATTTCAGGATAAGTAGGTTATTTAGAACTAATTTTGGTGTTTGTACATTTTTAGCTGTCTATCTGGCTATAAATATGATACAATGTGATACCTGAATTCACATTGAATTATCTTGATCCCTCAAAACTTCAGGGCTTTTTTTATTTTTTGGCTTTTTTTTTTTTTTTAATTCAAATCTGTGTCATGCCTCTTGATGGAAAAAATTCTTTCTTAGTGCTTGAAAGACTTCTCTGATATTTTTGTTCATTATAGTCTGAAATCTACTTTAAAGGCTTTTTGATTACTTCTGATGAGGAAAAAAGTATTTCTGAAATGAGTAAAAGGAATGGAAATACAGCTGCTTGAAAATCATTTAACACATTATATCACTTAGAAGTTAAAATTCAAATGATTCTTATTTCTGATAACATGTGAAAATAGTTCCTTGTTTTACATAATTTACTGAAAATGTAGTAAAGTCCTGGATTGTTACTTAAACATGTTAAAAAATGTTTGTAGCTGTAGATGTTCTGTTATGTGCATTGCTGAATGATGGTAATGTTGCAGCTGTGATGGATTGTATATATGTTCTTCAGAGGATAAGTGCTGCATGCCTTAAAGCTCATCTGTATTTTCTAACTTTAAATGAAAAAGAAATACTTCAATATAAAAGATAATGTAATAAAATGCATTCTCTCTGTCTACACACCTTGCCTTCTTTCCTCTGAAGGAATAGGAAAATTGTAATCCTAAAAGGCAAAGTATTACTTCCTGACCTGTAATGCTAAGGCAATTACAATTTTGGTGCTTTGTAGAGGTAATGGTTGCATTTTGATTAGTTACTTTTAAGTGAAGCTTAATCTTTTGATGACAGCTTTAAAAATGCAGTCATTTTATCATTTGCTATAGTTAAATATCTATGGCTCTGTTTCCTGTTTACTCTTGTGCTTCTTTACAGGCTCTTAGAGACCTGTTAAGGGCCTTTTTTTGTAGAAAGATTTAAGACCTACTTTTTAAATTACTTCTATTTTTTTATTTTTAAACATGTATGTACTTTTTTTTTTTTTTTTTTGCTGTAGGAATCTGATGGCCAAGGCTGTCCTTTCTGCCGCTGTGAAATCAAAGGAACTGAACCAATCATTGTGGATCCCTTTGATCCAAGGGATGAAAACTCCAGGTGCTGCAGTATTATTGACAGCTTTAGTATGCCTATGTTGGACTTGGATGACGATGATGATAGAGAAGAGTCTTTAGTGATGAATCGTTTGGCTTCAGTCCGAAAGGTAAGTTTTCAAATCTTGTACAACAGATAAAGCTGTATGTTTGTAAATGAAGCTGCCTGTAACTTCAACCAATGAGAGGTTGCACTTCATGCTCTAGTTTTCACCAACTCACTGAAGAGTTCCTGGGTTGGAAAAACAAAATGCATCAATACTGCAGCAATAATGCTGTAGTTGAATAGGAAGAAAAAGAAAATTCCAGATTCTCAGCTAATACAAACTGAGTTAACTCTGTTTATAATAGAGGTAGCATGAGTTTGCACCAGCTGAGGCTCTTGTCCAAAATATGCTGTATGGACAGTTTCCTGAATTGTTATTCGTAAGGAACAAAAAAATTTCATATATATAGAATATATTACTAGTTTTCTGCAAATGTTTGTATATGCATGCAGAGACTGTTTTGTGATTAAACTTGCATTTCTAAAGAGGTTATAAATATTATTGCTTTGTAAGGGTAACTTGTAACTGAATTTGTATTGCTTTTAATCATGTTTCATGTGAGTTGTCCATGGTTTTCCACCCCCCTTTTATTTTCAATAGTAGGTTCTTTTAGTGGGAAAAGCTTATCTGAGATTATTCATAGTGATTTTGAGTTTAGGGATGTTTTTGTTCTGAAAGTGCTCTGTGTTAAATTCTGGGATCTTCTTTCTTTGATCTTGGGAGATTTTATCTCTGATAAATAAGGACTATTATTAATAAAAGTTTATGTTGTTAGTTTTCATTACTATACTTTAGTCTGGAATAGATATTGTCAGAGACCATGCAACACTGAATTTTACACTGTATTTTCTATATTTTACTATTTAATATGGTCATTAAATTGAATAGTTGCCTTGGAATTAATTCTGTAGCATCTTACATTTCCATTTCCGTATTCTATTTGCGTTTGGGTTTTTTGGGGTTTTTTTTGTTTTGTTTTGTTTGTGGGTTTTTTTAAGAATTAAAAAAAAAAAGTTTCACCCTCATATCTGAGAATATCTCTCAGTTAATACAGTTAATATACATACTTCTGATATCCCTCCTAAACTCTTAAGGCATATGAATCATTCTTGGGTTGTCTATGTAATACAAAATTGCTTACTCTTGGGAGCAGTTTATCCTTCCTGCCTGGGCTTAAATTGCAGTCTGCAGCCCGACCTCTGTGAGATAGCCTTGAATTGATGGGCTTTTATAGCACTATCGCTTCCATGATAAGGCAAAAATCCATTATACTTCTATCAAAAGAAGGAACAACAGGCTTTAGTATAAGAAGTCTTGTTTTCAGTGTCTACCAAGTGCTTGAGTGCTTTGGTGCTTGCTATTTTTATGTCATTGATTTCATTGCACAGTGAGAGAAACCTGCTTAATTATCCCTGAAGTTTAGGAACAGCATTCTCCACATTTTGCTAGCCTCTTGAAGTCCCTACTTAAAAAGGCTGATTTATCAGGTCATTTGGTGATTTTTCAACTACTGTTTTCTTCTTAGAACTGTTACCAGTGGTTGTACAGTGATGCTCTTTACCACACCGTGTGGCATATGACATTATTTATATACACTTTTTGGTAGTAATGCCTTCAGCAGCCTTGTCTATTTCTTGTAATCCTTATTTATTTTTCCCACTGAACAGTGTTTCTTCATAACCTTCTAGAATAAGTTTTTTCCTTTATGACATTATGTAGGGTTTTTGAAAAAAATTTTTTTTTTGTTAATGCTCTTAATATGGACATGGCACTTGCATAATAGCTATGTTATATTAATTTTATTTGTTAAACCATGGAAGTTAGGTGACAGAAATAATTTAGTTCTTGCAGCCAACCTGCTGATACTGTTGTTACTTTGTAGTCCCAATGAACAATTTTTTCAATTCTTATTTTATTGGAAGGAATGTCATATGCTTTCTCAATGTAAAGCTGCTAATCCTTGAAAATCGTATGGGCTGATTTTGTCTCAAATCACCTGGCTAGACCATGTAGGTATTGCTGAGAAAATCTGTTTGTGGCACATCTGACTAGTAGTATGCTGGGATGTTAAGCTTGCTAGAAGAGGAAAGTTCCAGGGACATGAAGTCCTGATGAAAGTGACTGCAGGGCTTTGATGTGTTGCAGAAATATTCAAATCAACCCTTATTGTCCTGAAATCCTTGTGGGGTGGGCACTGTTAAAATGTTTTGAAGCTGTTACTACCAATTTTCACTATCTTCAGAACTTGTACTTGGAAATATATTCATAATGCAAAGAATAGTTGCAGTAAACTGATTTTAGAAGCACACACAGTCTGGTCTCTGCTTGAGGGGTCTGGGTGGATTTTTAAGTGAGCTCTTTTTGACAGAATGAAAAACACTTTTTGGAATTGTCATTAAAGTGTGAATAAGATACAATATTTTATCACCTCCTATACCTGTATGAATTATAAGTTGGATATCAAAAATACCAATTTTGCAGTTTATCACTGTCTCTGAAGTGTACTCATAAACTGTGAGAGGTACCTGAATTAAGTCCCTGAGGGACCTCAGACTAGAAAATGCTTTAAGGAAAAGAATAACCCCAGTTCTTTAATGGAATGAGTAAATGGATACACGTTGAGAAAAATGAATCATTCTTGCTAGGTGTTGTGTGTGAGTCAGCAGCAGCAGCACATCAGCTGTAACAGAGGCTTTAGAGAAATCCACTGCAATTAGTCTGTTTATCTGCCCCATCAAGCATCTTATTTTTTTTAATTTTCAAATTGTGTGCAGACATTTCTTTATGAAAGAAAGATGAAGAGTGGTGCCAAAATCTTTGTTAATTGTCTCATCGCCGAGAAATTTCCAGCCCCATGGTATCAGATTAGCTAATGCAATTATTGCCTGAAGTGTTCCTTTTCTCAGCTCTGTACTGTTTGTGCTAGCGAAGCACAAGGTTAAGAAATGCACTTTAAAAAAACGTTCAGATTACAGGCTCAGGTAAATATTAAAAATTACTTTCTTCATTTTTGAAGAGGGCATTTGAGTCTCTAGTAGACTGTGTTTATTATTCCGTAATGTTTAATATTCCATTGTCCCAATTAATTTAGTTATCTGTTACTGTACCTTGTACAAGATGTAATTTAATACACATCTTTTTAAAAGAAAGAAAATAAGGAAAATGCATAGTGCAGGAGTTCTTGTTAAGAGCAAATAATTTTAAATTCATAAGTGTTAAGATAACTGTTCGATCCAAATAATACTACATGAAAACGTAGAGGAAGGCTCTAGCAGTATGGGAGACTATGAGGTTTTCAATAGGTCAAAGTGAATTAACATTCTTTAAAAACACTTTCTTCTAAAACTAACTGAGGTTACCTTGTCTGGGGAGTTACCATCTTCTCTACAATGAATTTCGTATCTGAATGCACCAAAACCTGACTTCGATTCACAACATTACTTCAAAATAGTTACAGGAAATTGTCAAAGCTGAAAACCACTGTTTGTCATGATTAAGCTTCTTCCAGCAGATAAGTCGAACTTAACAAAAGACGTTGGTTCTCAAAATGCAGAAAGTGACTGTTTTTTACTCCTCCCCATCATTTCCATGTTATTAGATTGACTTTTTTCTGGTAATGTAAAAAGGCGTTTATTACAAGACTTCAAATACGTACCCAGGTATTCCCTTCATCTGTACATTCTTAACTCATACATACATGTTTGGTACACCTGGTTTGTGGAAATTTATTAAAATTATGCCATACAACAAGAGAATCCTTAGCTGCTTAATTATTAGTCTTTGAAAGAGGCATAAATGCTGAGAGGCAGGGTGCCTTCCTTGGTTAAAATGTACTTTACTGATTCCCCTAGGCAGTGTGGTGCTGACTCTCATAGCCTTAACTGCCTCCCCCTCCTTCACATGCGTTTTCCTGGGTCAGCAAAGGACAGATCAAATAAAGAACAAACCCATCTATGTAAAAAGTGTTTACATCCACCAGTGTTAAGTGATGTAATTTTATATCCTTGTAAAAATTTTTGTGTCACAATTTATCCTAACAAAAAATAACAAATATGAGAGTTACTCTGATTATAAGTAAAAAAATTTCAGGGAGCTATTTGGAAATTAGAAGTCCATTTCTGGTGTAGGTCTGCTTGGACCTTCTTAGATGTCTTATTATGAAATTTATGAATTACTGAGTTTGGTCCAGCAGGACATTATCAATCAGGATGACATTCCTCAGCGACTCGCTTGTTAGGATTTGTGTTAAGTATGCTTTTCATGTGTGCCTATTTGACAGAAAGGCATTTGAAATTAAAGCTCTAGATTCAATAGCCTGACTGTTAATATTTCCATCAGAAAAACCTTCACTAGACATTGTAATCAATGTCAGAAACAGGCTTATTCTTGAACTCTCAACCACTAGGGGCAAACTGATACCAGTATATCCCAGTAATAAACACATCCGATTAAATAACGCATGTGATTTGCTCTGCAGTACAATTGTGCAGTAAGTCACAGCTGCTTTTCCCTTGGCAGCAGTCGTGCCAGCCAGATGAAGTCCATGTTGCTACAAAGGAGTCTGTGTTCTTTTCCTTAATTACATCTTTATTGCACAGGTCTGTGTGTTGCAGCAGAGCCCCTTTGTGCGCTGAAGGTCTGTCTTCTGTCACTGCCAGTTCATTTATATTAGCTTGTGCCTTAATCACTCACTTGTTTTATCTTTTTGTCACTGTGCTGCTCTTATTGCTCCTTTATTTCCAGTCAATACAAAATACACAGAAATCTCCAATATGTGACAAACAAAGATTTTAAATCTCTTCCTCCTTAGGGAGTCTGCCAAAAAGAGTAGGTATCATGTACATCTGTTAATGCTCTGGTACCCACATAAAATGCAACTGTCTTGTTGGCGTAGCTGTCAACAAACATCAAATGATGTAGCTAGACAGGTTGGACAGGGGTGGACAGGAAAAACATGGGGTTTTTTTATAATGAGAATATGATGGAAATCTGATATTGAATGCTGCAAAAAACTGTTTGTTGCTGTGAAATATTTACATCAGTAGATCCAAACAAGTAATCATAATGTTGTGATAGCATTGTGGCTGTAAGCAACTGTAGTTCAGGGGTATGAAAGATTATTTTGCTATTTTGAAGCAAGACATTGATATAAACTTAAATTGAAGTCCTTTCACACACTTACTACTTTGAAAAATTTCCATTTCATTTTGGCAGTCGTGATTTACTATCCATGGAATATGGTGGGTAGAGATAGCTAAATATTAAATATATATGGAACCAGAAGTTTGTCACATAAATTAAGTCTCTTGCTTCAAAAGGATTAAAAAATATGTCAGGTTTTAAGAATCTTGAAATTTTCAATGGATTTTCACATTATTCTATATTTTGTTGCTGCCTACTACATGTAAGGGTATATCTTTCAGCCACTTGTTTCCATAGATCTGAAAGTAGCATCAGATCTCACATTTTAGGTGTGAATATTTCCATGATTTCTGTCTCCACTGGAGCTGGACTGTTGTTATGGCAGGAGAAAAGAAGTCTGACCTGGATGGGACCAGTGGGCTTACTGAGGGATGAGCATGTCATTTTGTCTAGTGATTCTTTAGAGTAGAACTGTGTAAGAGGAGGTTGCCATATAGAAACAGTGATAGATAGTCTTAAAATGCTGTCACTACACTGTTGTTCATTTAGCTGTGGGTTCATATTACTACAGGCGGTGTGATGTTAACGACTGTCAGGTAGCTCTCTGAGGAAGTTGTGTTAATTAATGTGATGGTACAGCAATTAGAACATCTTAAATTCTGAACAAATGTTACCTATCCAATGCTCTGTTTTCAGTATTTCCTATTTTTCTTATTCTTTGTTTCCAACTCCTGTTACATACAGGATAATTTCTTCTTCTGGAGCAATTCCCTGCTGACTGAGACACACTATGTTGTGCAACACCGTAAGATGTGGTCACTTACTACAACACTTTCATTTATTTTGAGTAATTGTATCGTTTTGGCGGTGTGATCTGCTTATTTGGTTCTCTTTTAGATAATTTGGGAAATAAACTCATTTTCTGTCTGCTGAAGCTAAAGCATTGAATATATTATATTACATGGCTCTTGGCTTTCAGGAATGCTTGGTGGAGGTATAACTACACTTTGAAAACTAATACTATTAAATGATACAATGCTTATTATGCTGTTTAACTGATAGATGCTTTCTGTTAAGGGAAATGAATTAACATTCAGTTTATAGTCATTGCATAATTACAGTTGCTCAAGCATTCTAGTGAGATACACATCTAACTTAGTTATTCAACTTTCCATTATGTTCAGAAAGGCTAAGCACCTCAGTCATTCAAGTGTTTATCCTCATGGTGTTCCACTCAAGGTCAGGGACATCCACCAATTAAAGGAAACAAAGAAAATTTAAGGACTGTATTCAAGCCATTTAATAAGAACATTGTGACCACTTCATCAAAATGAGAATCTGGGTAACTTCTGGTAGCCTTGAATAGCACAAGTATTAAATTGCTCAGTCTCTTGAAGTTGAATGTGTAGTTGTGATACTGACCTTACGTGTGTGGACCAAGTGATAAGTATCAAATAAAAATAAAAAAAAAGTCATTCTGGCAATGGAATGCCTTTTAGCATTCTTCAACATTTCCTTGCTCCTTTCACGTTTTCTTGCAATGTTATCCAGTAATACTGTGGCAGCTCCTATTCTGGAAGGAATTTTGGCAGCAATCTCAATTGTATAGAACAGAATACTAAGCTAAGATGCAGGACACAGCACTGAGTAAGGAGTCTGTACTGTATCCTTTTGTGGATCTGCTTTTGAATTTCTTTGATTATAGTCACTATATGTGAAGAAAGGTAATGTTGTTTACGTGTTTTCCTTGTTAAAGAACTTCCTAGTCTCATCCCTGTCATCACTATGGGATGTATAGCATTGAGAAAAAGCTTACAAAAAGAGGGGAGAAATTTTGATCAAAGTGATTTAGCTTAAAGATGGGTGCACTTTTTGTGAGCAATTTTTTAGGCTTGACCTAAGAAGATGGCAGATTCCTAGCCTCTATATGCAAGTGAGAATACTAGGATGCCTCAGTGCACAAGTGGCCTGAGGCTGATGCTTGGTGTGAACGTCTTCCACCTACTCATGTCTACTGTCAGGGAAAGCACTGAACAGCATAAACATCCAGGTTTACTTACAGTACACCAAAACAAATACAGTAAGTTCACAGAAAAAAACTTTAACTGGTTACTGCAAACACCTAAACTGTGTTTGTTAAAACTGAGCCAGATGAGGTTCAGGAACTAGTTGCAAAAATGGATGGAGTATGTTGAGGAATGAAATCTTTGGTTCTGATGAATTCAAAAGGACAAGTCAAGAGGAAAAAGAAAAAATCACAATTTGCTACTGGGTGTGACGTTAAGTATGTGTGTGATTAGTTCAATATTTGCTAATATGATAAACTAAGTTGTCCTGAAATTATTTTTTTTTTTTTTTTAAATCATCAAATAAATAAGGAATGAATTAAATTCTTTGGCTACTGGTTTGCTGACGATTTTGATTCTAAGTCTTCAGAAGGCACATACATTCTATTTTCTATCAAAGTGTGATCCGAAAATGGTCTGTAGATAACAGACAATATCATAGACATCCAGCTTTTTAAAGTAATTTATAGAATTTCAGATTGAGTACTCTCTATTGATAAAAAGGTTATCAAGACTAACAGTACTACAGTAGAATCTCCATCTATGTTCAGGATTGTTTCCTTTTGTATGGCAGTGATTGCTTGTTTGTTAAATTACTGGAATATACTTTAATTTTCATCACAGGTTAACATGGATCTTAGTTTTGAAGCAAATGACTTGTAGACTTCTTTCTTGGTAACTGTAAGATGAGCACTTAGACTGTCGGTTAATTAAAAGAGCAGCAGATTGTCTTATGATAAATGACTTTTAGTAAATACCTGACAAGTATCAAATGTTTTAGTCATGGAATGGAAGTTGTATATTTGATCATCAGGTAAATACTAATTTTATTTTCTTTTTCTATCTTGAAGTGCAATGAGAGGCAGAATTCACCAGTGACTTCCCCAGGATCTTCCCCTCTTGCACAAAGAAGAAAACCACTTCCAGACCCCCTGCAAATCCCACATCTTAGTCTTCCACCTGTACCTCCTCGTCTGGATCTTATTCAGAAGGGAGTAGCACGGTCACCATGTGCCAGCCCAACTGGATCACCAAAGGTAAGTCTTTTTGAACCATTATTTCTTTATATACGAATATTGATGAATTGTGTTTGTTTTCAAGGTGAGCTTGCTTATTTGTTTTGGAAGATTGGCTATTCTGAATTTTTCCATGTGTGTATTTACTTTTTCAGGACTTTGCCCAAAAGAACTTTTAATTCCTTGTAGCTTAGAAACTTTAAATTAGATCCACATTAAGTCTCTTATCTCCTTCAGTTGACTTTGGTGAGTGCTTGTCCCTTTGCATAATACCTTACATAGTCAGATGTTTACAGCTTCATGTGCTGGTCAAATATGACCTCTTTTTGTCTGATGATTATGTTGTACTTGGTTATAGTCAGAATTTTAAAGACATTGCTGTAATGGATCAGTTCTGTAATAAATCCCGATTAATGAAAATAAATAGAAATGAAAGTTTCCTGAAAATAGATTTAAAGGTCATTATCTCATTAAAATTATATGTTGTGCTCTTATGATGATTGATACTCAATTTCCTCAATATCCTTACAAGAAAAATGTGCAAATAACACTGCTTTCAAAACCTTAAATGGCATATATTGGGATGCAAGTTTCAAGGGAAATAATAATGACTCTGTAGCTAATAAATTGTATGCTGTGTTTTGTGAAACTGATGATAGTAAAGATTTAATGATTTTTTTTGAGTGGGTAAGCATGAAGGAGAACAAATACTATGTTGTTTGTTCTCTATTATGAGTTGACCATTTTGTTGTAATTGCTATATAGAGAGGGGGGAAATAGATTTAAAATTTTCATTTTTAGATGGATTAAAATTCAAGTTCAAAACATGACTTTAATCCTACATCCTTATAATAGTCCAGTATAAAGTACCCTATTTTTTTTGTCAGCTTTTTACTTCAAACTTTTTCCTATATCAGGAAGTCTGTTTTTTCCAAACATTCCTCCAAATTCTTTTCAGCAGCTTAATAAGTGATTCAAGGGATCAAAGTAATGGATTCTGGAAAAAAATTATGGGTCAGATAAATCTGCCTCAGTTGTCTTTTCTCCCTTCCACTCCTTCCATGGGTTTCTTATGCAACAGCAGAAATGAGGGCATGCTTTCTGAAGAGGCCAGGTTGTCTGCAGAATGCAAAGACAAGACTACTATTGTGATTCAATTAGAAATGGTAAAACCATACTTGATTGTGAGAGAAATATACATGTCTATAAGTAACTGTTTTTCTTCCATTTCTTAACTTGCTGTGTTGTTTAGTCTTCTCCTTGTATGGTGAGGAAACAAGACAAACCTTTGCCAGCACCACCACCTCCCTTGCGTGATCCTCCACCACCCCCCCCGGAGAGACCCCCTCCAATTCCACCGGACAACAGGATAAGCAGACACCTGCATCATCCAGAAAGTGTGCCTTCCAGAGACCAGCCGATGCCCCTTGAAGGCTGGTGTCCCAGAGATGTGTTTGGGACAAGTCAGTTGGTAGGATGTCGAATAGGGAATGAGGCTTCTCCCAAACCAGGACTGACTGCAATTTCAAACATAAATGGAAGGCACAACCGCATAAGTTCTGATCCAGGATTTATGAGGAAACACAGACGTCACGAGCTGCCAGCGGAAGGTGCCAAGGTATGAAAAGAGCTGAATGTGTTGAATCCGAATTTGATGCCCTACTGCAGCATTGTCTTGCATTGGCTGATGTACTGTTTATATTGATCAGTGTTGATCTACTGTTTCTACAGTAGATCTACAGAATATTTCCTGTTGATACTTATTATTAAGCTGGTCATAAATAAATGGTTTGTTAAATACTGTAATTTGTAAATCAACAGTGTGTGAGGATCTAAGTTACAATTTTAACATGAAACCTTCAAAAAATGGCTTGGAGAAAAAATTCTAGATTTGCTATATTCTTTCAGCAAAGTATCCATTCAGTTGATGAATAATAATAATAATATATCACTGTATGCTGTAGTATAGTTATATAGCATCTCAGACTACTTTGGAAGTGTCTTATGTCAAAATTGTGTAGGTATTTGCGGATGGAATAGTAAATGTTCCAGTTACCTCTGTCATAGGAGAGGTGAGGACTTGGCAACCTCTTCAATCTGTAATGTATGCAATATGTACAGATAATGTATACAAATATACTTAGATTGTCAGACATATTGTATGCATTAACATAACAAGCTAAATACTCTAAAGGTCAGATGTGTAGTTTATTTTCAAAAGAGCATTGAATTAGTCATGATGTTCAGTATACTCTAATCTAGCCTGCCTTGACCCTAAGAAAAAGGAAACAAATACATCCAGAGCCAAGCTAAATGTAGAATCGTTTATTTTATCTTTATCACTGGCTATATGGGTATGATCCTTGAAAGTGCTCAGTGGCACAACCCCAGTATTGCATTATTTGATGCAGTTGCTATCATCAGTACTCTAAACATTATTGTGGATAGTTAGTATTGCAACTCCCTTTGTCTGTTGTTTACAGTAATACACATATCTTTAGCTGAATTTTTCCTCCTTTGTACTTAAATCAGAACTTCAGCTGCTGGAGTTGTACATTGTTGTGATTTGTCTGTAGCAGCTTTTGGCTTGTCTAGGACAAATGTCCAGTGTAATGTCCAATAATCCATTTTCAGTGCCGAGTGTGTTCAGAGTTGCCACTTGCAAGCTTTCCACTGCTTGTCTAGCTTGGTTTGCCTAGGGGGGGTCTCTGCTTGCCACCCACAGGAAAAGTACATTTTCTTGTCCTTGATTGCAGTGAATAGTACATATGTCTGTAACTATGGTGTTTCTTTTAGAAGAAAAAGAAAAGAAAGATCATTTCTCTATGCTAACTGAAGATATCTGGGGAGCAGAGTGCAGAGGGAGTAGTTCTGGCATTAGGCAGCTTCAGACAACTTGCAAGTCTCTGTACAGTTGGGGAGGCTTACATTTGAAAAGATCAAGTGGTGATGGCCTAAGAAAAATTTCCTAATTCTGCTCTAATCAGTTTTATCAAAGCAACTCAGTAATTTATTCATAGAGCAGGTTATTAGCTCAAAGCTGCTCCTTTTTCTTTTTTTTTTTTTTTTGCTTGAAGACTACATTGCTTGTGCTAAGAAGTAGCTAGAAATCATAACTTTTTCTCTCGGTTTGCATTTCACAAGGCCACAAGCTATTTACCTTTCTATCTCCATTTAATATTTTTTTTTTTTTTAATATGGATGTTTTGATTATTTTGAAAGTACATTACTGAAATTCAGTTAGTATTGGTAAAGAACGTAAACATATATGATGAAAGGTGCTTAAAAAGTCCATGATGTTATATAAAATTAGAATGTCGTTTTGTTAGCATTGGGGCAAAATACCACAGTTTTAGTTACAACTAAGCAATTGTTTAAAATGGTATAGCTTTTCATCTGGTTTTCAAAGAATACTGTGTTTGTATCTTTAATTGCACCTTCATATAGCATTTCAGTTGTGGTTTGGCACTGTGTTGAAGCTGATGGAATAAATACTTCTCAAATCAGAATAACCACTCATTGTAGAAGTGCCGGTATAATCTGGAGAAGTTACATATGTATTTCTTTAACCAATTGCTGTTCGAACTGTCATCTTCAGTTAGTGTATCTAAGCCATTTGGTTAAATTGAGCAACTGACAACTCTGAATTACTGTTTCAAGCTGTATGCACATTCGCAAGGAAAGCAGCTAATGAATTTTCATCTCTGATGCATATATCAATTGTCATATAATCTTTTTGCTATTGGTAAAAGCCAAGAGTCAGGAAGACAATCCTGTGGGTAGGGCATGGATTTTGGCAGGCACTGTATCACAGAGTATGTTTAGCATGCTGTACCTGTTGTTTTCCCACTGTACTTCATCTCTCTCACTTTGATCAATTTGCAATCTTGAATTCTTACTTTGCCTCCAAGCAGTTCAGCTGTACCTGAGTAGTCCATCTAGTAACTGTGATGTGGAACTTCCTCTTTTGGCAAAGTTTTAAGCCAGCATGTTCTGCAGCTCCCAAATGGGGTGAGCTGAAACAGGTGTGACTGAGTCGCTTCAGATAACAGCTCTGTAGTGTGAACTCCTAGGAAAGACTTTACTCATAGTCTTTTCAAGGTCTATTTTGTAATACCTGGCTAGTGAACATCTGTGGTGATAAACAGGAGGAGATACGCATTGTAACTCTTGTGTAATTTTTAGGTCTTTTCAAATGGTCATCCGATAAATGAAGAATATGATGTCCCTCCACGGCTTTCACCCCCGCTTCCGGCTGCCTCCATCATCCCTAGTTTAAAGTAAGTTAACTTTATCTATAGAAGAAATGTGCTAATTAATGTTAATAGCACTGATTCTCTGGTGCTAAAAGAAAAATGGAGAAAAATAAATAAAATGAATTAATATAAATTGGTGAAATCTTTTCTATAAACTTCAATGTGATTTTACAAAGGAAACATAAATTGCATTGATTCAGTGGGAGCAGTTCTAATGTTAATTGAACATACTATGTTTTTATAGGAAGAGAGAATAAATTGTGGCAGATCTCGCTCACAGGCATTTGGCAATGGGAGCACATACTGTCTGGTTTTGCTTCTACTACTACAGGAGAAGTGTGGTTAGAGCTATTTGTCACAGGAGATAAGAGATTGTAGGGAAACTGTTAAGGGTAAAGAGCATAATTTTTGTGTGTTCTGCCCCTAATCCCTGACTTCCAGATTATGGTTTGGGAAATTTTGTCATTTTAAGTTTCAGGCTACCTTTAGTTTTCCATTAACACGACTGTTTATTTGGTACCAACATATTGCTGTACTTAGCAAGAATCTTTGAGCTCTGAACCACACAGGATTTTCTACAGAACAGGAGATATTTAAAATCAAAAGCTTGGAAGTGCTATAATGTTGTTTGTCAATTTTATTTGGTTTTGTAAGGACATCTGAGCGTATTGCAGCATTTGATGTTATCTTACACCTCTTACCAAGGTACTCCTTGTGATTCTTGCTGTTAAGTAATATGCTTGGGCAGTTAGTATGCGTTAATATTGAGAATTTTCTCATTAGTCTGTAATTTTGCTGTATCTTCAGCACCCATTCAGTTGGCAGTTGAGTTAGCAGTAGCATAAGACAAATATATTTCAGCATTTTGTTAATATGCTGATTTTTCTCTTTCTGAATGCTGGAATGATGGTGCAGTGGAGCATTGACTTTTTAATTCAGAAGAAATTGCTGAGTTGAAGTTCTCCATGTTTGCTTTCAGTTCAGAAGCAAATTTGAGAATGTTATCCAGATATTTCTGTAGTTGAATGTTAGATGCAACCTAGTTGCAGTAGGGTATCACAGGAGTACCATTTGGATACCTTGTAATCAATCATCTTGTAGATTGATCTCCTTGGATTGACTACACCTTCCGTGATACAATGGAAACCCTGGGATGTTCCACACTCTTGTCAGTAAGAAAGAGAAAGCAATAACGTGGGTAGACAAGATACTTTCCAATTCCAAAGCAAATTGAACTCTAAAAAGGGAAAATTCTTACTTTTGTTTTTCATAGCATTGAAAAAAACAAAACATTCTTCTTCACGAAAATCCCATTTTTTACTCAGATTTTTGCAGATAACAGCCTAGAATCAAAGTACAAAGTGTACATGCACCATACGGTGTTCACTCAAAAGTCCACACAATATTGTAGCAATATGGACAGGCACAAAAACCGCGTCAAGCTAATCCAAATCTAGAATGTGTGACTTTAGTTTGGCAAAAAGAATTATCTTCATTAACTGAAATCTTCTGAACAGAAAACTGACGTATTCCAGCCAAAAGAAAATCTTAATTTGCTAAAACCAAACTTTATAGACTTTTGAGGAAGCCATTGACTTCCTTTCTGGTTTGGTTTTGTACTTACACCTTTTAAAAAAGATACAGCACATTTCAAATTTTGATTATAAAGATGTCAGTATCAATATATAACCTATGGTTAAGAAGTTCAAATTACCTAATTTACAACTACCAAGATGTCACATGGAATGGCTGTTAAAATTAAAAATTGCTCATTGTATGTTGTTTCTTGAAACACTAATACGTCTACTTTAAATTGATTTCAAATAAAGTTTTTGTTACCACTAGGAAATATCCTCATGATCTATAATATTGTGTGGCACTGTGTAGGTTCAAAAACTGGGTGAAATCTTCAAAACCAGCAAGTTTAATAATTGTAATATTTCCAGTAACCACAACAATTGCTTTCAAAACAGCAACTTGAGTAATATTTAGCATGATTTAATTTGAAATATCAGAGAGAGTATCCTTCCTCCTGTTAAATTGACTGCGCTGAGCCTTCATAAATACATTGAACTTTACATGATGTAAAATCTGCTTTCCACAACTGTGCTGCAGTCAATCTGGTGCAAGTTTCTCATTTTTCTCCTACTATCCAATCTCTGCAGAGTTGTGGCTTGAAAGCTAGTTTGTTTCTTACAACTCCAAGGCATTTTATTCTTTCTAGTTATTAGCATAAGTCTGTAATTTCAAAGGTTTGACTGAAGGATACATTGACCATGCATGAAATGTCTTAACCTAAATAATGAGAAGGCAAAATTACCCTTAGTTGAAACTTCACAATTCTAAAATGTCCCTACTTGTTTGATCAATTTTTTACTGAATATAATATTACAAACGTGACTTGTTTTTTTCTTTACTAAGCTACATTAATAGAAAAGCAGTAATGTATTTTTTTCTGGAAACGGTGCCGATTTATTTTCATTTTACTAAATTAATTATTATTGAATAATGAAATGTTGGACTCTTGTTAACCAAGCATCTGACTTTTATTTTCTACTCAGCCACTGTGTTGCAGACCTTCCATGTGAAAAGAGTTATTCTTTTGTTAGACTGCTGTTATTTATGTTAGATTATTTTTAGCAGCTTTTGATCAAATTGCTGGTTTATTCTTTAAAAAAAAAAAAAACCAAACAACAAAAACCAACCAAACAAAAAAACCAAAAACCTTTTATGTCAAAGATACAGAGCTGTAATTCACCAAAACTTTGAAAATTTCAAGTTAATTAGTGTTTGTTTTATTCCTGTGAGTAGGTGCCGTTCTGCTACATCAATAGAAAATTAGCCTCTTTTTCTCGAAAGTACTTTATACCACAGTGATGTTTTCTGTGTCTATTTTTGAGTATTTAATGCAACATCTAATTCCAAGTACCTTTTGTAGTCTACCCAATTTTTTAGGAATATCTAGTTGCATTGAGGTAGTTGAGGGAAAATTAGCATCGGGATGTATTTTCTCCTCTTGCTATCACTTCTATCTTGCTAACAAACTTTGAAGGTGAAATCATACTTCCACTAAAAGCAACTGTGGCTTCAAAATCCTGGCTTCATCCTTTGGCATGGCACTTCCCAGTGGCATTAAAAGGAGCACTGCTGACACGTGGGTTCCAGACATCAAAAAGATGATGCTTTGGAGGACACAATGTGTCCTTAGCATATAGCTTGACAGGCCAGTGAGTTTGGATGTATCAGCTGTTCTGTGGTAATTCTTGTTGCGTTGCAGGCTTACTTTGTGACAAATGGAAAATTGTGTCCTCTATGAATGAAGGTGAACTGCTTTATATACGCTTTGGTTTTAAGATAACTCGAGGGCAGTTGCCATGATTAGCTGACAAGTGGTGGCTTGATCATGTGGTCCATATAACTTAACACTTATTTTGCTGAAACAGTTTCCTCAAGGCCTTGTAAGATTACAACCTTTGTAATAGTAAAGTAGTAAAGATTACTACTTTAGAGCACTAGCAAGTAGTACTCTACATAGGACAGAGCAGTTGATAGTAAGGATCTGATGTCTGCACTGTACATGTTGCAGGACAGCAGTTCAACTGGCTATAGTCTTGTCCCATGAATTCGAACAGTCTTGAGCAATCTGAACATACTAGGGGTATACTTGGAATGTATCATGTACTTTAATCTGAAACTTATTCAAGTTCTGCACTTCTCAGTACAAATCAAAGCATGGTAAATGGGGAGATTAAGGGGATTCATATCCAAAGCACAGTCCTGATCCAGACTGAAATACATGGACTACAAGTTCAAAGTGTCGTAAGTTCTGTGAATCAGCTTACCAGTAAATGATGGAAGGGGAACCTTTCCCTGGAATATTTCTAAATGAGTGTGAGATGTTGGTTTCCCTGGAGTTCTGTTGCAGCTTAGCTGGACATTAAGTGGCTTGGCGAAAACGAATTCTCAAACCTTTTTCTGTTTGTCTTTGGCCCTTGGTGCTTAGAAGAATAATAGAGATTAGCATCTAGCCTCTGTTCAACAAGCTAGAAAATACAAAGTCATCACTTACTGGAATGTAATTCTGACTTTCAGTTTTCAAATATTTCCACTTAAGGAGTGGGAAGGGGAACTAGAGCATATCTAACTATAGTGTTCTGATCAGTTTTGTATTTCTCTGTACTCTGTAAGAGTAAGGAATTTTTTTAAAGTGTAATTGTAGAAAATTTCAGCAGCTTGATAAACAGATGCCTAAGTGTTTCATATCTTAGTTTATAATGACAACGTTCATCTGTTTACTTACAAAAAACGGTAAAATACTTGTCTGTTTATCTTACTAGGTGGTTTTGTGTAGAACAATAGAATTAGTCAACAACTTGATCTTGAAGAAATTTCAATAATCATGGACAAAATGGGATAGGCATCTAGCAGAACAATGCAAAAGAAGTTTGGAGTCAAATATCATTACAGCTGGATGAAATTGGAAGAGCAAAATGGTGTTTTTTAATATGAATTCTGAAATATTAAAAAAATATAATTTAAGTATAGGACAATTTTAGGGCCCTAATGGAGAGTATATTAGCTATATGTTAGTATTCCTACTCCTCTACTGCTTTACAAATCAAAAGCACCTTTCAAATATTAATCATTTAATAATATTTACGTCCTGGCAAATATTTTCCTTACTTTAAAGGTAGGGAAAGAGAGACTTTACAAGTGTGAAGGACTTGTTTAAGGCAACACACTATTTGGAAGCAGGAGACTTGGAACTTGTCTTTAGTAATAGCTCCAAACTAGTAACAACTTGTCAACAGTGAAGAGAGCTTTTGCTTGTCTTTTCCCAGCAATAGCTTTTGAAGAGGGCTTCAAACAATACTACCAATCTGGTTTGGTCAGTATCAGACATTTCTAGTCTAGATACTAATATTTCAAAGACATCGCTATCTGCAGAAGCCATCAGTTCAGTTTCTGATTATTTAAAAAACCCCACAGGCTTATATATATATACATATATATAAAACATCTCAAGAACATGATGGATTGTCATGTAAGAATGGTTGCATGCCCACAGAAATGAGAAAATTTATTCTTTATGGGCCTTTCAACTGTCTACCTGAGAATATTACATTGTTCTTATTGTCCCATTACATTTTTACGTTCTGTTCTTTAAATAGCCACAGAACAGTGACACAAACCTCTTGTACATCTAAGGAATCAAGGATGGAGAAAGCAATTTCACACTGCATTGCTGTTTGAAATTTTGCTCCCTCTACAGAAAGTGGTGGAAAACTGCAATATAGAGTTTGCAGTTCAGTGCCCTAAATCTCCTTTCCCCTATCTTTGACTAGTATGTCTTTGCAAAAGAAGTTGGATCCCCGTTTTTAATGAGCTTGTTTCTGAAGTCAAAAAATACACTACTGATTGAAGGAAAGAGTGTCTGAGAAGTTACAAGTAGCTAGGGAGATCTAAGCTTTGAATATATTCAAACAAAAGCAGCACATCTGCCCCCTTCTTTCTCTGTTCTTTTTCCTCCCCCTCCCCCCCCCTTTTTTTTTTTTCTTTGGGGGGGGGGGTGGTCTTTTTATTTGTTTTGTTTTATAAATACTTTTTATTTTATAAATATTAATTACATGACCGGCTAGTTACTTGTTCAGTTTTGTTCAGAGAGTACCTCGATGTTCTGAAGTGATGTGGCACCATCTACAGTAGTGAAAGACATGTTTTTCCTTTGTGAAGAACTATACTGTGTTAGGTGCTGTTTGTGTTTTAAAATTGGGGAGATAGGCCTGGTCTGTCATTTTAGCTCTTGACCTTAAGATAAAATCAAACGAATTAGACCACAGTAAGACAAAGTATGTACACTCCCTTCTTGTATTTGCTTGTAGTCCTTAATAACTTCCCTAAATGATGTATGAAGTTGATGGATCTTTTAACGTAGCATGTAGTTCAGCTCAGGGACCATCAGCCATACTTTCAAGCCACAAATCAAAATGGCTGTAGATGCACTGCACATCTTTATTCAAGTTCCTCCAGCTGTTGGCTTTTCTATGTGTCAAAGAAAGGTGCCATTTGCTGCATAATGTAGTATCCAGATGATTTTTAAAGTTATACAATTATTGCTTCTCATGTTTAACTAGTTTCAGAGTCAAATTTCTGTTTGTGGTTTTCATATACGATCAAACTGAAGTTAAATTAAGTCCTTAATGTGAGCTTTTATATTTCGTATGTTTTGCGAGTTTCCTATTTATCTTAATGTATTGGAGTGTTTGCTATAAATGGAGGAGCTCAATGTAGAAAAGAGTAGAAGATGTTGATTTGCTAGGCCTATAACCAAGCTAGTTATATTTTATGAAAGCCAAAAGATGTTGGGCTTGTTAATACCTAACAAAACTACTTTCCCCAGACTGCTCACTAAAATGATTTTTTTCGCCATAATTTTGTTTATACTCATATAACAGAAAACCAGATAGTAGAAGTTAGTTTTTCATTTTAAAAGAAATCTGACATCCAGCAGGTATTCTTCATGACAGATCTTGTTACCTGTAAGTGGAGGTTGTAAAGTCTACCTATTTTCTGGTCTTCCACTGCTTTCAAGGAGTGATATAAATCACTGATTGGGAGGACAGTTAAAGACAATTGTTTGAAATAAATAATTTAAAATACAAGCAAATTCTGGGAGTTTGATAATGTTATGGCATCACTAAAAGACTTCCTGAAAGAGTGAATGTCTGCTGCCTCAGTGAGCCCTGCTAAATACTATTTGCCCTGAATTAACTTTTGTTTAGTACTTTCGATAAATGCAAACAGGTTAAGCCTTGTAAGTGCTTATTTAGTACTCTAATTCTTTGCAATTCTCTGCGATGTTATGCTTGCTTAAAGTAATTGTTTAACTCTTAGAAGGTCAGCTGCCCTTTTCTCTGTGCATTCTGTGACAAAAACCAGTAACCATACACGTTTTAGTTTGACATGGTGTTTTCGTTACCTTATATGTAACAGACATGTATTAAGGATGTTTAGGGTAAAGAAGAGTATTTTCTGTATTATATAAAGGTCAACTATGCAACAGTTAAAGCAAAACTGATCTTTTTCTCATCTCCTTAGGTGCCCTGTTCCTTCAGTAAATTCTCTGTCTGATAAAGCAAGGGATCACACAGATGATGATGATGAATACAAAGTTCCTTCTTCGCATCCTATAATACTGAGCTCACAACCACCTCATGGTCATAATATAAAACCTCTTGCTCGGTAAGGTCATTTAGCAGCATAGAAGGCAGCTTAATTACAAAAACTCTGCTTTTTTCAAAATTTAACTGTATTCACTTATAATGATGATTAAGCTTGCCTGCTTGCTAAAATGACTTATTTTTTCAAGCTTGGATTACTTATGCCTCTTTTTCATTTGACCACCACCACAGTCACAAACCTGTGAAGTTCACTTTATTGTATCTGTTGTGTAAGAACTGGGTATTTTTTGCTTTTGAATACCATTTCTGCAGTTGATTCTTTTTTTCCTTAGGTTGAGGTTTTCAGAATTGACCAAGAGATTGAACTCCACAACTCTTGTAAATTTAATTTTAATGAGAATTGTGTGACTGAAATTCCCAAAGACAGCTTTGAAAATCTTAAACTTTCATATTGTATATAATTCATTTAAAGCAACAGTGCAGTACTGAAGTATGTGAATTGGCAGCTGTACGTACATGCTTTTATTTTCTTTTTTATCCCCCATGTGTACTATGTCTTTTTAGCTTTTTGAGCCTGTTTCACAGCATACTTTCTTTGTGCTTCTCAGGAAGAGAACCTTTTTTTAAAATTCAGATGGAATATATCTTTTTTGATTTAAACATATTCTAAAATAGTATCTCCAAAATTGCACAGTTCTGAATTACTAATGGATTATGGCAAGGAGGTTTGGAGCCAAGGGACATGGCAACTGAAGACTGTGCCATTCCCAGTGAACTCCTTGGACTTTGACTCATAAAAAAACCTGAATGTCTGGAATTAAGAGAGTAAGTCTAGGGGGAAAAAAAGGGCCAGTTTTCTACTGGTCTTGGAGGTCAAAAGTGTTATATTAAAATCAAGTATTGATCTAAATAGTTCACACTCTTCTGCTATTAAAAAAATACAGTGACATATTGCTTTTTTTTCCTCTTTCTGTGAGAACGTGATGACCAGGACCCGTCATCAATAAAGCTTGACATGTCTGTCTCCCTAAAATTAGCAAATTACAATTTTTAGACCTCCTTAACCAGAATTTAGAACAAGTGGGAAAAAGGTCATAGTCTGATCACTCCTTGTGTGCAGGTTAAAAATTCTTTATTAGAAACGCTGATCCAACCTTCACTGCATAGACGTGAATATTACACAGTTGTCTGAGCTTTATGATCTTGAGTACTTAAATTCCTATCTGCCATATGAGACTTTAAAAAAAAGAAGAAAAAAAATCAATGATGAATAAAACTCGTAATGTTATCCAAGGGAAAAAAAATGGAAGAAAAAAAAGATTCAAGGTCCTAATCCTTTTTACTTATGCCATTTTTTATCTGTGTTGTGCTTCTGCATGCAAAGTCTAATAGAGGCTGAGTTGCTTGCATGACTAGAATTACACAGGATATAACCTTCCTTGGACAAGAATTCTGCAATGTAAGAGTATGTTGATTTAGCAGCTTCTGAGGGCTATGTCTAGCTTAGTGTGGTGCAATAGGAGTGAGCCTGTAGAGAGAACCAACTGACTCCAAAGACCTCACATCCACACTGTATGTTTTGGGAAGTTTTGCATAGACTAGTCCTAACATGATCCTGTGGCTGGAGTACCCTTTAGTAATTGCAGCACATTGGATGAGCTCCTGCAGGACATCTTTTGAGTTAGTATCATTCAGAAGCAATTGAGTCTGCATGCTCTGAGACCTCTCTGCAACGTAAAGCAAAGTGCTGTAAGTGAGGATGACTTATGGAGATTTGTTTCAGTTCATACACCTGACCTGAACTAAAATGCAATTAGCTAGGCACACTTCAAAAGATTCTGGAGAAAACTAGAGACTTCTGGTATCCTCCTTTTTGTAGAGAAAAGAGTCGAGTGCTTTCAATTGGCTAGTATAGGATTTTACAGGGCCATTAGAATTATTAACAGAGGCTGTAGATGGAAATCTGATTTCAAAGTTTTTTCTAGTGTTTATTTTTTAGCTAATGTACTTGGTCTTGCACTTATGTTGGGGTTTTTTGGCATTAATCCAAGACTTGCTACAGACAAAATACCTCAGATTGAAAATCAGGTTTAAAAGATTAAAACCACCTTCCTTTTTATATATTCTGATAAGAATTTTAACTCTAAACAAACCATTCTCGTAAGCATTTAAAAAGGGAAAATCCTCTTAAATATTTGTGTATAAATATATATGGTATTCCATATATTTAAAATGTCTCTTTTAGCTAATGTCACTGCTTAGATGTGAAAGCTGAGATAAAGCTTTCAAAAAGGAAGTTGATTCTGGTTGATGCTGTATTATTTTAATGTACGGGGTGGGAAGTGTCAATAAAAGCTGAAAACCTTTCAGTATTGTTTAGCAAATTTTTTTTTTTTGTTTGGAATTGTCATAAATTTTTAGTGTTTTCCAGTTCTGGAAAGAAGATGTCCCCAGGGACATCTTCTCTTTATGTCTTTCCTAAGTGTTGCTTCCTCAGTTCTTGGATAGCACTTAGAGTTTTTGGTAAACTAAAGATCTTACAAAATTTCTGCCAGATGTTTTGTAATTTAGGAACTATGTATTTCTTCCATCCTAATCCCAAATTTGTATTGCCTCTAAGACTTCTTGCTCTTTCACCAGTAGATGTGACAATGCTAAAAATATTGCCAGACTAATACAGAAAATGATTCACAGTCTTATTTTCTGGCAGATCAGTTGTCTGGTTTGCTACAGCTGATCTTCTCTTCCCAGGTAGAGGGGAAGTTCAGCAACATGAAATGGAGGGAAAGAATTTCAGCATTACTAATTAGGCTACTATTAGAAGAATGATACATTATTACATTTACTATCTTTTTCTAATGAAGCTTTTCCAAAAGGAAAAGGATAAAAGGCTTGCTGTTAGTACTCATTTGTTGCCTGCCTTTCTGGTGTTTACTGTTGATGTAAACAGGTATTTCAGTGTGATTTGTAAACTGATCACTTAACTGGGCTGATTATGACCTGAATACTTCTGAAGTGGTGCCATGCTAAGTTATCTTGCTGCCTGTGGCTGACTAGATTATTGAAAATGAAGAATAGATTCAAGTTAAAATAGAGAATGTTCTTAGTTGTTTAATGTATATGCTGAGGAGTGAAAGGAAGTATTGCATCCACTGCATTTGAGAGATTGAACCAATCTTTTTTCAAAGTTAGAAGCAACACTTCCTCTACTACTTCCCTGGGGAAATCAATTCATAACAAAATAGCTCTTACCATCAGGGTTTTTTTTTTGTTTTGTTTTTTAAGTCTTGTAATTATTCTTGCATTTATTTCGTTACTTCTAGTTATAACTCTTGGGACCACAAACACAATTTCACTTCCTCTTTCCTGTTTATATATTTTAAATGATTCCAGACCTTTACTCATTCCTCCTTTCCATATGGCCAAAGCTGATAGGTCTATAAATGTTCATACTATTGGTAAAAACCCAAGATCTGAAATTTTAGCTGTACATAGCTCTAGCAGATTTGACAGTATTTAGTAATAATGGTGCATGGTGGGTTGGGAATTTGATTTTTAAGCTGTAATTGCTTAGCACAGTGGCCTTTTTCCAAAGAAACTCTGGTTCTTTCTGAATAAGCAGGGTCCACAGTTCCAATGACAGGAGTAATTTCCCAGTTAGTTCACATTTATTTAAGCAATATTTAATATTATGAAAAGGCTTTTGTTCTGAGTTTTTCCCTTCCATATTTGAACAGAGTCATCTTACAAAAATAATCTCCAATATTTTCCTGACAAGTTTATAGGCGACTTCGGGCTGTTTGGTTTAGATTATTTTCATATTTAATTTAATACTGTTTAATTTTGAGGGCATAATGTGCTGCTATTAAAAAAAAGTAAACTCTGGTAGAAGTATCAGCAAGACTCAACTTCTTGACTAGGCACCTGCAAAACTGCTTTGATTAGTTCAATCTTCATTTTTTTTTTCTTCAATGTTCTCGTTAGTGGTGTGGTGTGTTCTGTTTGTGTGTGGGTTTTGTTGTTATTGTTTTATTTTATTTTGTTTACTGACTTCTCTATGTTACTTCAGTGGTAATTACCAAAGTCCACATTTCCCTTTTTCATATTTCTGCTAGGGAAAGTTCAACAGCTAGGAAGGTGAAATAGGATTGAGTCTGTGACTTAACTGTATGAATAAACTAATGACCTGAGCTCTAAAGTGAGGGCTGTGCTTAATGTTAGTTCTTCCTCTATCTTGTATTGCAGCCTTGAGTAAATTATTTAAGCCATGTCAGTACCCTACTGACAAAGCACTATAACCCTTCAAATCAGTTTCATTGACAGTTAACCAGTATCTGCTCTCAATATAAAAAACAAAAAATTTAAAATTGGTGCAGCTTGTCATCTTTCATTTGTTTCCATATAACATGCCAGCTCGGGTACTTGGTCATTTGGGGAATTAATACTTGGATAGCTGGTTGACTGTTTCCTATTTAATGTATGTCTTCAGGGTATGCGAGAATGGTCAATGTGCTGGAGTAACAAATGGAACGCACAATGCTACTTCTGAGATGAAGAAATCAAAACATCCAGAGTTAGGTATGTTTTTATTTTTTCACTGTTTAGCAAGAAAATTTACTCTATGCTGTTCTAGGGGTACAGCAAGAAAACATTCACTTCTTGTGGTTGTGTCATTCAGGAGATGTCTATGATGCACCTACTGTTCCAGTACCTTTGCCACCTGCACGACCTCCTACCAGAGACAACCCAAAACACAGCTCTTTGCTCAACAGGACACCATCCGATTATGATCTTCTGGTGCCCCCTTTAGGTTGCAGACTTTTTGCTGATTACATTTAAATTTAATGGTTAACATTGGCTAGATGAACCAAATGACATGTTTACTGAAAAACAACCAATGTTGAGTGTGTTAAGAGTACCAGACAAGCTATGGGCTAAATATTACAGCTGTAAAGTCAGTATTTGTGTCAGTGATCTGTGCTTAGTATCTGTCCGTAAGCCCTCATGCAAGACAAATGAAAAGGCATACTAAATCTGTGTTCTAGCTATAAAGAAAACCAAAACTATTTTCCCTAAAATAAATTATATTTTTTTTGTCCCTTAATATGAAGTTTGAGCATTGCAATTGAATGCAAGAGTGGAGGGATTTTCCTATTGGAGCTTAAATAATTACATTTCTTTTATCACATACAAAGAAGAATGCTGAAGAGATGGTGTTTAAGTCAAAAAAAACTAAATTAAGAAGTTTATTTCTGGGTTTTTTCCACTATCAAGGGACAGTTCAAAATTCACTGCTGCCTACAGTCACCAACTCCCATTTGTGTTCTGCTCTCCTACACAAAAGTCAGTGAGGTCCATATATATGCTGGGGCTGTGCTTGGCCACCACACACACCTTTGACAAACTCAGCTGCATTACTGTGCCAGTGTGTATGTGTCATCATTCAGTTTTCTGGTTCCATGAAACCTTCTGAACATTTTCAGTGTTCCCCCGCTATACTCTTTCTGGTCCCTGAAGTGTTCCTGACTTGCAAGAGTACATAGCCTTGATGGTAGAAGAACACATAAAAATCACACTGCTTGGTAACTTCAGTCCTGTCTGCACCACCTTGTGTAAGGAGTACATTCTTCTGCCAAGCTCTAGAAAATTCAGTTTATATTTGGTGTCAGAGCTTTAAAACAGCAGATAAAGATAATATACAGTATAACGTAGCAGATTCAATGTAGTCAGCATTGGTGTTTGAATATAAATAATTTGCTTAGCCACTGAAATACAGCTGTTATTCTGCAATTATATTGAGTGAAGCTTTCATTATAATACACTCTTTGCAATTAAGCCGCTAAAAGAAACCTGTCCCCTCATCCCAGAAAAGAAACTGAACACTGCAGAGGTCATTCAGAGCATGTTTTAGAAGAGGATTGTGCATAGTAAGAGCCAGTTTTACAGTTTTGTTATTGGAGTCACTGAACTGCTTGATGAACCCTAGGAGTAAAGGCCTCAGCAGCCAGAGAAAAATCAAGTTTAAGCATCACTCTTTATTCTACAGTTCTTAATGAAGCTTTGCTCATCCAATAATTCTTTTCTAAAATGCAGGTGAAGATGCATTTGATAACTCACCTCCTTCATTACCACCGCCACCACCACCACCTGCTAGGCACAGCATGATTGAGCACACAAAACCTGCTGGCTCAGGAAGCCGACCTTCTTCAGGACATGAACTGTTCCTTCATTCTGGTAGGAATGCAAAGGAAACAACGTATTTTATTTCATTTTCCTTTATTTCAGAAGCTTATCTGTTCTGTGATAAAGTTGTCATCGGGCTTCAGAAGCCTGTTTTATCTATACTTCATTATACAAAATATTAAAAAATACAGGGTTTTTTAATGGTGGAGATGAAACAACTTGGAAAATAAGAAGACTTAACTTCTCATTATCAGAACATAATGAAATAAGGATAGTATTTCTATAACAGGATAGACATTTTGGCAAATTGTACTTTCTGCTTGTGATTTGGGAAGCACCAAGTTTTCTGTTGTAGTCTGTGATTCTGGTCTGAATCCTGTCAACTCCATTGTTTCCTAAAGTGAAACTTAGTTCATGGAGTTCACGTTCAAGTTGGAACTTGATGAAAAACTAGAAAATAAGGGAAAAGAACATCCTGATTTCTTAATACTGTTGTGAAATTTTGCTGCAAAAATTTTGAACACAGTTGCAAGCATCTGTGGTTCATAACTTTTTTGATAAGTTAAGTTTTCGCCTCTCTCTCTCTCCGTGAATCACAGTGACACTTTTTCAGTCTCATATTTTGCTTGTAAAAGGCATAAAAGCTATGTTAACAATATACAGTTTCTGTCTTTGAGTTGAAAAGTGTTCGATTGTCAGATTAATTAAGTTGAATACATTTTCTGCTTGTGATAAAGATTACAACAGGATTTTTGTGAGTTATACTGCATACTTGTAAAGTTACTTTATTTTCCTTTGTGAAGCTTCCAAAGGATGTTAGTATCTGAAATTTACTTGTCCCAGGAGTATTTTCAGTGATGATCTGCCTTGTGGTGGTGTGGGTAGATGTCGTCTTCTCTGTTTTTCTTGGAGGCTGTATGGAGAGGGATGACTTGAAATGTTTTGGCTATAATATCACAGGAAGGCCAGAATGTAGATGATAAGCAGTCATGTGCAACTCTAATGGCCTGACAGTTTGTCAGGCATTTGGCTGACCTTTGTGAATGATACTACTGTTGGTTGAACGTGAGCTAGTTCAGGTTGAACTGCAGTGACCTTTTATGGAATGTTTTTATTATGGGGTTTTTTTGCAACCAGTCAAGGCCTGACATTGAGGAATTTGCCAAAATAGTGTGTATTTTTATAATGTATATTCAGCTCAGTGTGTTACTTTTTCTTATAACGAGTGCATCCAGATAAAAAGACTTAGCACATTACAGGATGTAAAGGTTGATCTTCAGAAATGCAGGGCCAGGAATGAATTTATTTTCTACACTTCAGAATAAAAATAGTGTAATATGCAGCAGACCCGTCTGCATGGGTGCCTCAATTGTGTCATCTGATGCAGAAACACACACTGCACCTTTCAGTTCTAATGGTAATGGAGAGGAAAAACAGAAGCCCTCACACACAGACGCAAGCTCTGTCTATCTGTGTGCAGTTCTCAGAAACATGCAGAGTTTTAAATTTTTAAGTGTTACTTCCAAAAAAATCTAAGAAACATCACTGATAGTGTTAAAAACATTCAGTAGCTTTTAATTACAGATTTAGAAAATGTATCTATAGCCATGTATTGTTCTTCATAGTTGCATAGTGAGTGCAATCTTATAGCAGCAGTTTTCATTAATCTTAGAAGTGTATACATCTACCTAGGTACACATGGTTGTATGGATTTATCTTCTTTTATTCATATGGTATTTCTAAAGCCATATTACTCACTTTGCATCTTGTCAAATAAACTGCTGTAGATGATTTATGATAAGTTTTTGATGATTGATTTCCATACAAGTCTTGGAGGTGATTTCCCAGCTATCCATCAAAGCCTGTCAGATTATAATAATAATTTCATCATCAACAACAGCAAAAAGTTGCACTCACATACCAAACATTCTTCTTAGTCCAGAGCAGAAACCACGTCCAGGATGATGTTAACACTTGCTCAGCCGCATCCTCAATAGCCAGAAAAAAACGGAGGACACAATATCACAATTTGCCAGGACTATGTATTTCATTTTTAAAATACTGTTCCTGTAATCATCAGAGAGAACTGAAAAGCCTAGTCACAACCTTTACCAGTCTCTGTAATATTTACCCTGTGATATTTAACTGGGACTGCATGGACAGGAAATCTGCCCTGCAGTCTTTGTGAAGTGCAAAGCATAGAAGTGGTATGAAGCTGTAACCAAACTGAATAGCTGGTGCCCTTTCCAATGGCACAGGCATTGGAACTAGATAATCTTTAAAGTTCCTTCCAACCCAAACCATTCTATGATTCTATATTTTTCATCGTGCTGCTGCAGCTTTGCAACCTTTTCCGTGTTGCCAGCCACAATCCTGGCAGTGTCAGAGTTGGGTAATTGAAAGTTACTTCATGGATGTAAACGGAAGAGCCATAGTCAGTGCAAGATAGGTCATCTTTGAGCTGTGCTCTTGTTTCTGTCGCTTCAAGACATAGTTGCATGTCTACTATGCAAGTGTTGAATTTGAATGTATATGTGCATATGCACCTGCAATGGAGCACATGCATATCCAAACTTGTGTTTGGATTCATGGCCTTTTTGCTTGAAAGGGGGGCTGTTTTAAGACTAGCTTCTCTGCATCAACCCTCTCCCGAATAATAATTCTAATTATGTTAAGACACTTTTTTTGTTATTATAGATCCCCATTTCGATCCGATAACTGGTCATGTTCCTTTGCCACCTGCTCGTAGAGTAACTGGAGAAAATGTCAAAACAAATAGGACATCTCAAGACTATGATCAACTTCCTCCATCTTCAGGTAAGGTAGAAAACTGTTCTTGTAGAAAATTACAACTTTATGAAGCAAATAACTTTCATCCATAAAGTCCAATGAGGTTTTTGTCATTCCAGGCAACAAATGGCAATGGTTAATACTGCTTTACAAAAATACAAAATCATCAAAGGATAATGGAGATTAAAGTTCTGCAATAAAGGTAGAAGTGGCTACCTATTGTCTGTAGGTGTAGATATTAATGGCATCAATTTCACTAGCTGCCAAACTGAATTCTTATGTGAGTTCTAGTGTTCCTTAGTTTTTGAGAAAGGCAGAGATTTTTCTGCCAGCTTGAGGTGTGAGCTCACAGGAGATCAAAAATCCTGCAGGGACTGCACGCATCTTACTTCTATCTTTGTTTCATTGCTCCTTTAAAAAAAAAAAAAACCAAACCAAAAAAACCCATATGAGAATGGAGAGAAAAAAAAACAACCCCACAACTGTTTTTTAATAAAACAACAAAACCAAAATAGAATTCAGACTTCTATTTGCCACAGAACAGGTACAGTAGAAGTAGTTCCTCTGCCATAGATATTTTGCTTATGATTTTCAGGCTGCACAAATAGTATTTAAAGGAAAGCTACTCAAATTAATTTAAATAATAACAGTATTACCTGTATTTCAAAGTACTTTGACCAGTTTTTAGACAAATTTTCTTTTCTTTAGATGTGCATGGTATATGGGGAACGGGGAGGATTGTCCCACCTACCTCATTTTGTTGTGTGGGGAGACCACACAAAGAAAAAGCCAAGGGATGCTTTGAACTATTACTCATTCTTTCTGCATGAAAACTCTTTTCTAATGCATAAAGAAAGGGACTTAATTCTCAAGTCTTTCAGTTGTAGTGATAATCAGTATTTAATTGCAACAATCACAAGTGGAAAAATTCTATATTTTTTTAAAGAGAAATTTTATCTCTCCTCAAGAATATGTAGCTTCACTCTGCTGATTATAGAAAAGAAAGAATATATTTTTCCAACTTAAAGTAACAGGGGAAATTAAGCCTGTAGAGTGCTACAGAATTTTTAATGAATAGCACATTTGAGAATTAGCGTGATGCTTTGGTAAATAATAGCACTTTTGAGAGGATACCTCTACTTATATAACAGTGTTTCTCTTTTTTACTCCCATTGTTAGAAAAAAATTGTTTTATGTTGTTTTATATGTGACACTGTGAAGGATCTGTTAGTCTTACAACGTTAACCTGATTTATTTAGGTTAACTATTTATTTTAACTTCTTTTGTAGTACAAATTATGACATTGATATAACTACCTTTTAAAGCTACAGAGTTTTCCTGCAATTCTTGCAATTCTGTGGTAGACCAATCTTTAGTTTTCCTAAATTACAGCAAGATGCTTGCAACTTAAGATCTTGGAGCTTTCTGATGTCATGTAATAAATACTTTTCTATTGGTATGTTTCCCACAGCCATCTAAAACACTCACATGTTGACCTTTGCCATAAATACTATTCTAAATCAGCATGATGTACAGCAAGATATTCGATTAACTTTCACTTAAATGAAAACTATGTGATAGATCAGGTCATACTCTTAATTGGAAAGTTGTTATTTACAGTAGCAGTAATTCCATAGAACAGAACTGATGAGCTTCAGGATGAAGAATTTACCTTCATCTGTGTTTTAAAAAGACAACATAGAGAGTGTAACAGTATTCAGAACTTTTGGTTTTGCATTTATTCTGAACTATAGGAAATTCTTCATTTCAGCCCTTTTGTATGGTTATTCTTTCAACTAGCTGGAAAAGAAATGTAGTTCGCTCTCAAATCTAATTAGAATTTAGCCACTGGCTCCCTAGAATAGCATGGGGAGTCCTTTAACTTCTGTGCTTCAGTTTGACTGTTTTAAGATTGCTCCCATGATGTTTAACTGAATTGTTAAATGAGAAATTTTTTCTAATTCAGCAGCATATTCAGTATTGAACACTTAAGTAATAGTTCTCAGCTATGCATCTAACTATCCCAAAGGCATGGTTTTTCAAATGTCTTAAATACAACTTTTAAAACCTATTAAAATTAAAGCAAAAGAAGGAGATATTGCTGATAGTTAGCATAGTTTACCTAGGCACAGCCAATGATATGTGGAAAAGGCAGAAGAAAATTAGGCCTCTAATACCGACATCTGCTGTATATTTGCTGCCTATTTGCTCACCTGGCCTTATAAAAGCACTTGTATGCAAATTTAAATTCCTTTACATGGCAATTTTAGGGGAGGGTGTTCCATATTATTTCGGTGTTCATTTCAGTTAACCCTAGGGGGAATAATATGACGCAGTAATACAAAATATGAAGATCATGGAATCATATGATGGTTTGGGTTGGAAGAGACCTGAAAGATCATATAGTTACAATGCCTCTACTGTGCGGGGTGACACCTTCCACTAGACCAGGTTGCTTAAAGCCCCATCCAACCTGGCCTTGAACACTTCCAGGGATGGGGCAGCCACAACTTCTCTGGGCAAACTGTAGCCTAACAGCTTAAGGGATGAATATTGCAGTTTCCCCCTGCTCTCTCTGCCCCTTCGTATAGATGTCCCCTGGGGATGCTTTGTTCCTGTTACCCCAGTTAGATTAGATGCAGCTGCTTGCCACTGCTCCACAGAGGGCCTTGCACAACAAGCCTTCATCACCCAGTTCTCTGGTGCTCCTCAGTCTGTTGGTGAAAGACCATGTAACATACAGGAGAAGTAGCAAGGGTAGAATAGAGGAGGGCCATTTCACAGCAGAGAGGAATAGACAGTTGGCATTGTTACAAATATCCTCTTCCCACTCTGCCACAGAGCATTCACCTTACAATTTTTTCCATGCTTCTTAAACACTTATCAAATGAGCCTGTGTCTGCCTTTATACTAACCTTGGTATCCAAGGGTTAAATCTGGTGCTGAGTTACAGAAATGTGAGTGATAGAGGAAACTTCTTGCCGTAGAAACTGTTAATTGAATTACACAATTAGAAAATCTATTTGAATTTCTAGTTAGGCATCCACAGTGGCTGAAACATCAGAGAGGATGGGAGGCTGGGAAGGAAAGTCTTGCTTAAATACCTCTATCTCAGTGTCCAGATGGACAGGCAGCTTAGGCTTAGTATCTTTAAGCTCAGGATCCAATGTGATACCCAGCTTCAGCTAAAATTTATATGGATGTGAAGATATTGAAAAAGATGTCAGTGCTTAAAAAAATAATAATGGGAATTGAGTTAAAGAGGTCTGAAGATCTTAAAGTATCTGTGCTATAGAGAGATGTCACTGCAGTGAGAATAAAATGCCTGTGCTGCAAATCTGCTGACAGAATTAAAAATGACCTTTCTGAATTATGTGATTGCTTAATAGAGTTTGTTTGGAAACTTGAGCAAAGTGAAGGTTTTACACAAGAAATAAGATTTAAGCCTGTATTAGACTGGGCATAGCAAAAATATCTCTCATAACACACACACAGAAGAATCTGATATATGCATAAGGAATTTCTTCTGTACTTCAAGCCCAGCAGAAAATGTAAAATTTGCAAATTAATTTTGTTTCATCCTCTACAGAAAGGAAGTCCATAACAAAATGTGCATATTAAGAGCTTGAAATGTTTGTGAAAGGAAACTGTTTTCAATGTGATATGTCATTGTTTAAAGTATAAAGAATATTCTTCTGTTACAGGCTTGAGTTTTCTAAAATAAGTGAAATAAGAAATTTGAACTTGTTTCTGATTTAGTTGTAGTGATTAATCACATTTCCTGAACTACAGTTAATTTCTCAAACCAGTGTTTCACGGATCTTCCACACCTTCATAGCAGGTTTGGATCTGCTCCAGGTGTGTTTACTAGAATGTTTAGCATTTATATAATTATTTTCATCTTCAGAGAGAAAAAAATCATTACATATATGAAATAGCCCTTATAGCCTGTAGGTTGTGTCATAACTATTGGCAAGGAAAATAGGCAATGAAATTAGAACAAAATTAATTTTAGCCCATTAATTTTAGCCCTTTAAATTTTTAATGAAATTTCTCACGTCCATTTGTTATATGAATATTACCATCTTGCTAAAGTACTCTTTGCTTATCTTCTCTGAATTAAGAAATAGAATGAAAATGTATAGCAACACTCTGATCTGAATGCATGGAAACTTGAGAAAAATACACCTTGGTTAGGCTTGCACTAATGTCAACTATTTTCATTCATCCTAAGTGTTTAATGCATTCAGTTGAATTACAGTTCTATCTATTTCAGTGTTATAATAAGGTAGCATGTTGTAACAGCAATACTAGAACTACAACATTCTTTCATCACTAAAAAACTGTCTCTGAAGTACTTAACATTGCAAAATGCCATTGCTGTCAGTGTAAGTAAACAGCAAGTATCACAGCCAGAGACTCCTCTAATTCATCTATCAAAGTCACTGTTGATGAAACTTTTTAGAATGCTTTTTGAAGGATTAAAGACTTTATTTATTTATTTATTTATTTAAATACTTTGCTCTTGAAAGTGTTTTCTACTCTATCCCTGCTTGTATTTAAGCTTCTTATTGTGGAATCAGTGAGGATAAAGAGGTTTCATTAAAGTGCCAAGTTTACTTGAGCACAAAACTCTTGACTCAGAAGATTAGCGAGTTTGAATATTCGCTTTTTACATTAGCACATCATTATTCTTAGCACCAGCATTAACTGTGAAGGTAGTCTTTCCATAGAAGAGAAGGAAAGGGGAGATATTGCCAAAGGGGGACTGTAGAGGAAGGATTGTGTTCTGTTCTGACCACTGATAATAATTGGACTGGAGGGTTTTTTTGGGAAACCAGTTATTTCTGTACTTCTGCATAGCTGCTATGCATGAAATGAACTGCAATTGACTGAACAGAATCTGCAAGATGTACCAATAAGTGAAGGATTTTTCTCCCTCAGGCATATTTGTCTGGATTCCTCTTCTGCACAACTTACAGTCTTGAATAAAATTGTGATCAAATTTGTTTGGTTTGTGGGTTGTAGTTTTTTGGGGTGTTTTTAACAGACTTAAGAAAAAGTTCTCAAATTGGGGGTTGGCAGTGGAGAGCCTCTAAAGTTTTGATTGGCTATTTTCATCATAGTTACATACTTTATTTTTCTTCCAGTTTTGGATAATGCAGATTATAACTTGCATGTTCCTATCATAGTATTAAAATAGTGTTTTGCTATATTATTTCCATTTTGGATGTTCTTGAGGAAATCAGCTTCTGTCCAAATTTTAAAATGAGATATATCAGTGAATTAAAATATCTTTTTCATGTTTCTTCAGAATTTTACTTTTTAAACTGCTTGATGAGGTCAACCTACCTATAACGCAATTTTAAGCCAATTTATAATGATTTTCATCTCCTTTATTTGAAACAGATGGTTCACAAGCACCAGCCAGGCCCCCTAAACCACTGCCTCGGAGGACTGCACCGGAAATACACCACAGGAAAGCATACAGCTCTGACAGTTCAACAGAAAATGTGGATGCAAAAATTGCAAAACTTATGGGAGAAGGCTATTCCTTTGAAGAAGTCAAGAGGGCACTTGAAATTGCCCAGAATAATGTTGACGTGGCCCGTAGTATTTTAAGAGAGTTTGTCTGTTTTCCTCCACCAGTCTCCCCACGTCTCAATCTATAGCAGCATCAAGATTTCCTTGGAGCATGTGAATTCTACATGTACACGTGTGGATTGGGAAAAGAGAGAAAGAAGAGAATGGAGTATTTTTCTTTCATCCTTAATAGAAGGGTGTTTGTTTCCAGCCGTTTATCAAAGGCTCCTGGCTGCTCTGATCAAGACTTATAAATATGCTGAGGCTTATGTATTTTTGCTAGCCATACTTTTTTAAATCAGGGTTGAACTGACAAAGTAATTTAAAGAAGTTTACTTCCCTAGAACTTTTAATCTGTGAAATGCTTTTTCTTGTTTACAAGTTGACAAGTTACAGTTTTCTAGTTGGTGCCTGTACTATGTTCCTGTTCATATTTCCTTGTACTTGTGGTCAGTTCTGCTGTAGCATTCCCAACAGTTTCCATGCTGACCACCCCATCAACTAAATAATCACTTTCCAGAAGTTCTGTGTTTGGTTTGGTTTTTTTTCTCTTACAAGATGCTTTAATTATTTTTTGCATTTCAGCTCATCAAATGCAAAAGTATGTGGCCTTCACTACTGATATTTTTTTTTTCCTTCTGAGATTACTGTTGAGAGAGGAAATATCTGAATGTAAAATGCATTATTCTGTTTATGAACTGTCTTTCTAAAGGTATTTTGACAGTAATGTTGGGCAGCTTTCTGTTTAACATGAACTCCGTGACCTGTAGTCCTCAAGGTCTTTTATACAGTTTCCACAAAAAAATCCCAACCAACAGATAAAACAGTTCATGCAGCAGTGATACTGAGTTCTAACATGTAAAAGCTTTCAAATTTGAGTATTTGATTGCAAATGTTCAAAAAAGCCAAATGCACATGATAATACCGCGTTTTGATTACACACTGCTGGCGCCAGTTCTCTCTGACCTGTGTAAACTGAGGCATGCCAGACTAGAAGGAATCTTTGAATCATATTAATGATATTCAGGTAAATTCCAGTTGTAGCTTCTGTAAAGTAGAATGCGGTTAATTTTTTGAGCGATTATCCTGTGGTTCATTGTGGCTTGGATCAATTTGTATTAATATGGAAACTTTAAATCTTTGATGCACTGTTGATTTCTAATGCTACTGTAGCAATATTTTTTGCAAAGTTCATAACCTCCTCGTCTGTACACTTTATTATTCTCAAGTATGTGTCTAATACTCAAATTCATTCACTCCCTTTCCAACTGCTTAGTTGGAAATACATTTTTGCTTTGCTTGGTTAGTGATACTCCAGGCTTGACATTTTTGAGCCCAAATTGATGCAAGCCAAATCTTCCCAAATTTAGAAAAGAGAGAGAGAAAACAACTCTGTTCTTAGTACACTTAAAGTTGAGTCCAGATATTTCCAAAATGATTCTTAAGATTGCTGCTTTCTTGGGGTTTTTTAGGAAACTTTGAAATCTTTTGTTACTATTGAAAAGGTAAAATCGTGTGGTAGTCCGAATGTTTTTCACATTTTGAGATGTGACCAGTGTACAAGAATTTTCACAGCGTGCTAAGATGGGTGTGAGGTATGTATTTGTTGTTCCCTATCAGCTGTTGGTGTTCTCCTTCCCTCAGAGCAAGTGGTAAAAGTTACATCGCTTACAGGATCAGATCTCAGCAGCCAATGCATTTATTTTAAAGATTTTTTTTTTTTTTTTTTAACAACAGCAAACAGCTGAATTTCAGGATCCAAAATAACTGGGAACGCCCAGTGGAAATTACTGTGATACCCAATTCCATCGTTTCATAAAAAAACCTCATTCTTAAAACTAATTAAATTATTTTGTAGCATCACAAAGCAGAGTATGGATATCATCTGCTCCAGTGATAAAAGGTGATCAGGAGAAATGTGGGTATAGGGAAGAGCTTCTGTTCCATTTTGAATTGAGCAAATGATTCTGAGTTTGTTTTAGAAAAGGGCATATGCAACATCCTTTAAATTTTCATTCTTTAAGTACAGCTTATGAAAACTTTTGATTTGTGTTCTGTGCTTTTAGTTCAAGTACATCTTTCCTCTGTTTTGTCGAAAAGTTTTGCATAGCTCGAAGCTTCTTATTCATTTGGTTTGTTTACAACATCACTGTAGCATTTTAGCTAACTATAAATTCAAAATTATTCATGCTATTAAATGCTCTGGTTGTACTGGAATTACTTAAGTGAGGTTCTAGCATAACTGCCAGAATAGCAATGACAACGCTTCACAAGGATGAGAAAACAATCGACAGATTGACTTTTGAAATGCTGAATTGTAATGGAGAGCTAATCTTCTCATTTTTATGCAGCAGCTTAGTATAAATTACAGACTTATATTTCAGTGAGTGGCTGGAACTCCTGCCTGATAGAATAAAGGTTTTAAATTTTTCCTCCTTCTTTCTGGTTGTGACCACCAATGACACTTTTTTTATTTGGTATGTGTTATAAAAAGCTTGATGAGCAATATTCTGAGTGGTAACTTGAAAAGAGTTCCATTAATCTTTAAATGAGTGTGCTAATAACACTTCTAAATAGTGGAACGTGAAGACTATTTCAAACCTGTTTTGGTTAATAGTTTTAAAGTCAAACAAAGTAAAACTGCTTTGCCACAGTGTTGATGTTTACTCAGCAGGAATTAATAGGCTTAAAATAAATTAATCTGGCTACAGTGTAGTTCTCTAAACACACAGTTCTCTAAACATCTTTTAACCTTTGAAAGACATCAGAGTTTGAGCCTGGCAGTGTATTGTGCACATATATAACTTTAAGGAAGACTGACTTCAGTGGAAATGCTTGAATGAATAAAGTTGGTTAAACTCAGAAACGTGCTATCATATTTCTTCCAATTATATGTCATTGCAGGCTTTAAACCATCATTTCGATGTCTGTTGGCCTCACTTTTGATCTCCTTTTTTGCTAAATTACTGCATTTTAAGCGAATTGAGTCAGAAGTTGAGCAGCGAGGAGACATCAGCAGCATGTATCTTTTCCGAAGACTGAGTAGAAAAAAATTGAAATTGTGATAAAATAAATGATTAGCTATGTTAATGGCTTGCCTGGAACCCTGAAATAGCCACTGGTAAAATCTGTTAATGTTCTGTATCTCAAGAGTGCATCTGGCACAGGTTTTTTTTCATAATGTGAATTTAGGAAGTTTCGTACCAGGATCATTTCTTCTGTTATATTTCTCTCATTTTCAGCTTGAAGCTTTACTTTGCACTGATGACTCTGACCTGAAAGCATTTATATTTGTGTTGTAAAGCTTGACAAATTTTGAAACAAAAGAACACCGTATTCTAAGCAAATTCAGGTACTACCTGTTGACCTGGAATTTAGCGCTTTTAGGAATGACTTCTTGAAAAAGGACTTTAGTAGTTTCCATTTTGAAGGATTTTCTTTCAAATAACTATTTTATCTGAAAATGCCTTTTATAAACTTGTCTAACATGTGGCAAACTTAGTGATGTGTTCAATTAATTTATATTTTATTCAACATTCTTTTTAAATTTTGGTTTTTATGTATGCTCAAGTTCTTTATCTGTTCATGTAAGGTATTTTATAAAATTAATGTTAACAGAATGTTGGGTTGGTCCGTGATTTTTCAAGACTCTGTGTCTCTTGTTATTGAATATTACCACTTTTCCTGTGCTGCTTTAGAAACTTGGCCTATCATGTGTAGGGGTCTTATAAACCATTGTTCTATAAGCCACAAAAATGAGGCCTTACTCTAAAATAAGGTGTCTCATTGCATTGAGACATTTGCTTTATATCCCCATATGTTACTTGGTTTCTGAATTTCAGTAGTAAAAATTTACAAATTGGCTGTAATTTAAGAACGTGGATGTAATAGTTATATGGCAGAAAGATGATAATCATTAAATATTTAGAATCAAACGTGATTAACGTAATCCAACTGTACGTTAATTTACAGGAATTTTTTGCTGAAGAAAATTACAATAAGATCACAGTACTATTTCTTTAATATCCTGTGCATTTACATTCTCAAGCATTGTACTCTTACTGTAAAAAGAAATATTTTAGGAGTGTAAAACATCTTTTTTTTGCTACTGTATTCCAGCATTCTGAAAAAAGTTTAGAAAATCTACCCCCTCTACTATGCATGACAATGCAACTATTACTGTTTAAAGCCCAACACCATTCCCTGCAGTTTGGATTAGACTTTCAGTGATGAGATTTTCATAATTCAGACTTCAGTCTATGTTAAATCCTTGCCCATTATATAGGTCACTAGTCATTACTAAGTAGGGAAGTTAACTGTTTGTTATACTTAGTACTATAGCTGCCTATTTCTTTCACTTTTACTCTCCTGATGTGAAAGTCTGACTTTCACTTTATTGTGTTAAAATCAGATTTTAGCAGCTGGGAAAGCTCTAAATTTAGTGCTCTAGGAATTTTTCAGGAATTTTGTTTGATAGACCCAGTCACTAATTCTGTACAAGATCTCTGCCTCCATTTATCAGTTGCAATGAATCACCAGGAAAATTATAAATTTAGATTTTAGAACAGATTTAATTTGTCCTTAAATGATTTCATGTCCAGGGAAGTTCTTATTCAAAGTAAATCCTAAATCTCTTAAATAAAAAATAAACCTCAAATTTGTGAAATTTAATCCCATAACCTTCCTGAACATCATAAGGAAATTGAAGGCCTCAGAATAATAGGAATCATAACAAGATTCTTGCTTCCTAGACCTCCTAGAAACAACAGCACAAACCCATTGAATGCTGATCTTCTGATTGTGAATGGCTTGTGTCTGCCACCTTGCTCTGTGAAGGAATCAACCGGTCTAACTACACGAATACTTGTTCAAAAAGAAGTCAGCTTTATTTATTGCAATAACTGCCATGGTAGCCAGCAAGATGGGAGAGGAGCAGAGAACTACGCAAAAGATAATTCTGTCCTAAAAATCCAAGCCACTCACTCCTCTTGGTATACAAGATGTAGCTGTTTTGAACTTCCTGGGTGTCTAGTGCAAATGAAGGGAGTATTTGTTCAGATTACTCCAGTCTTCAAGTACTGTGTCCTTCTTGGAGAAATTCTTTAAGACATGCTGTTTTGCAACAGGCTGCCAGGGTCTTAGCAGCAGAGGGAAATGTGAAGTACCACTCTGCTCAGCATGTTTTTTGATGCTAGCAAAACAACCAAAAGCTTAATAGGGATTTGTGTGCAAACATCTGTTTTAAAGCTCATCATCTTGGTTTTTGAATGGCATTTATATGTACATGCTAGTCTGTGAAGCATGGAGAAAAGAGTGTTCCAGCTGATGCCAGTCTGTGGAGTTCAGAACTAGGCTGCAGCATTCGCACCTGCAAAATACCTGCTCCTTTTGGAAGCTGAACTGAATCTGCAGAATCATCAAGCTCCTGTAGTCATCCATGTTTTAAAAGGCAAGCTTTATTCCCTACATAGCTGGGGGGGGGTGCATATATTTGTTCCAAAAGAGATAGCTTTTTTCTATGTGTCTGTGTAATGATTAGGACAGTAAAAATAATAAATGCTTGCTAGTTTTCATTAGACCACAATGCAGTAAGTGCCCTAAGGAGAGTCTTTTGTTAATTTGCTAATTGAGTATGACAGAATTTCAAAATCTGCGGAAGGGTAAGTGAGTCTACATGATCAGCCATTCCAAAATACCTCAAGCCTAGTGGCTGGTGTAGTTTTATGAAGCTATTATCTTGCTTGAACACGTGACTTTCAGGTGTTTCCTCTTGCAGTTTACATCTTTATTGCCAGTTCAGTATGGCCCATATAAAATTCTTGGACCATTATTTCAAAATGTTTATTCTCTGTACTTTTCACTGTGGCTATTATCAGTAGTACCTTTATCTAGGCTCATACACTGAAATTCAAATTATCCTGGTCTTACCCCTCCCAGCTTGGGCCAAGTTCAGCGCTGCTTCTGTCCCACAACAGATGCATCCTCCATCCCATTTCGCTTGCATCCTCATCTGCTCCTTCTAAGACTTTTTCCTCTTCCCCAAAAGATCTCTTCACAGTAATATCAACCACCTGCCCACTAATTACAGGCACTTGACAGTTTCCCATCTCAGCTTGTGACCACATCTCTATTTTCTTCTGTAATCTCACATAAGCGTTCTGCTAGTCTTATCCGTCTCAATCATACAGCTGTTTCAGGCCATATCCAAATTTGATTCAGAATTCTGTGAGAAAGCCTGTTTTCTTTCTTAAGATGTTTTCTTCCTGTTTCCTTCTTGGCCTGGAAATACACTCTTATGTTCCACGGTTTGTCAGAGATGGAGATGAAATCTACTTCTTATTTCAGCAGTCCCCTCTTCTGTTTCTGAGATTTGGAAAGAAACCAATAAAGACATTTTCTCCTAATAACGGTCCTTGTGTTTGAAATGAATTGTGTCTCAATATGATGGTTAAGAAGTATGGTTAACAAATGGGGTTTGTAGCTTGGAAAGTCACGATTTTATTTGCTAACTTGTACTGGGTGAGGTGCAGATTGAAGGAATGAATTTTATGTGTCAATGAAGTTGGGAAGTCGCAGCTGAAGTTAACTGACTACCGTGGGTGGCTTGGATAAAAGATTGACTCTGTACCTTCCATGTCAAAGAAAATCCTCACACACAAAAGGTAAAAATGCGACATCTGAATGATTCCAGCAGTGGCCCGCAGAAGACCTTTATTCTTCATATGCCAGGTAATCTTGCCCAGAGGTTGGTTGTGATGATGGCAACTTTGTGGCTTTTTAGATGAACCAGTATTTGTGAGCATGACTGTAGATAGTTCCTGGTTTCCCATGCTGCTGCCTGGGGACTATGCATTATAGTTCTCCCAAAATCGAACAGAAATGAATGGTTTACATTAGGTTTTATACAAATGTAGACTACCCACCCAGAAGAGGTCCTCCTAAGACAAGATAGCTGGATGGTGATGAAAAGGTTGAGAATGTACAAGCTGAGTGAGCAAGGAGACAGTGAAGGTGGTGTGTTTAGAGCCATGATTTATCTTGGGAAGAGCAGGAATAGTGTAAAGGGAAGAGAAGGGATGGAATAGGGGTGAAAGGGAAATAGAGGAAAGTGTGGAGTGAAGTCGGGTGAGATAAGATGGGTAGAAATCTGGCACAAATGGCAAAAAGCAAACGAGAAGAAGTCTTACGTCTTAGTGTTCAAGAGTGTGGGTGGAGGAGGGAATTCGGGTTGTAGTGTCCAAGGGTGCACTGATGTGAGGGAAATCTTACCATGTTTGGGGCACAGCATAGCCACATGAAAAGGACATTAGATGCCTGCATGTATCACTCCCAGGTGATCTGCACCATAGTTAGTACCCTTAGTGTTCCCCCTTCCACTATTGCTCTTCACCCCCACCTTGCTGTGGTCTCTGGCACAGCTCTGAAATTCTGTGCAGCAAACTGCTCAGTTGTCCTAGCAACATTTTTTTACCAGTGGTTTAACATGTGGTGGTTTCCAGGCCCTCAAAGGGTTTTCTGTATGTTTTGGGGTTTAGTTTTAGCAAGAAGAGTATTAGCAAATAAACAAGGCTGGCTTGGAGTTAAACAGATTTGTCTTCAGGCATTGGCATCCTTTCCTTTGATGTGTTGGTGTTGCTGAGTAAACAGTCTCCAGAATTATTAGGAGAGGCAAATTCTTAATTGTGTCTGTGCTTTGTTTTTATGATGTTAAGATACTGGCTGACCAGGGCACTGCTGCAGGCTGTGAACCTGCCATCAAACTGGCTCTTGGTTCCCTTTTAACCTCATCCCATAACAATTTTTAAGGGCCTGAGACCAAATTAAAATTGTCTGTGGCTTCATGCAAAACAGGTGTGGGTATGCTTTTCACTTTTTGTGGTTGTGTAACTTGCTGTACTCACATGTGGTGCCATGAGCATACTACTGTAAAATTCAATCAATCCTGAAACCCATGTAATTTCCATGCTTATCTAGTGGTTGATATAATTTGCCTTCTGAAGTACACAAGATTCCTGTGATGGGGTGCACAGGACAAAAGTTAATTTCTTGCTAGTGATGAGTACAGCAGTGTGGACCAACAGCTAATACACAGAAACTTCTGTTGATGTACAAACTATCTTAGCAATGTGGATTGATTTTTCTTGGTTGGTTGAGCTGAAATTATTTTTCAGTGATCTGCCCTTATGGGACCTTGTATTATTTGTACTGTATCATCCATTGTATTTGAGCTCTCTCCATTACAGTAATATCCATGCCTCTTGAGGTTGTCTGGTCTTCTGCCTTTCAAGACTGTAGTAAAGTCTGTCAAGATAGCTGTACGAGATGTATGGTGGGGACTGGTTGGATGATTTGTTAGTAGCATGTGTTTGTAGGATAAAAGGGATTTCAGGAGAAGCATTGATTTTATTTTTTTCTTTAAGAGAACAATTTTTATGGTGGAAAAGCTTTTCTTTTCAGTTTGGGGAAGCTATTGCTCATGCTTTTCAAGAAAGGAAGATGCTGGTACTCTTTTCATACTTTTCAAGGTATATGTTGAACAGCATCTTTAAGGAACCACATTTTCTCCAACTTTTTTTTCATTTTCATTGGTTAATCAACAAATAAGAAAACTTTTGCTTTTTATACAGTTTCTGAAATTATGTCAACCTACTGATGCTTGTTCAGCAGTTACACTGTTTGAACAACACATTGTTATCTATCTCTTGGTAGTAAGTCAGTGACCACAGGATGAAAAGATGTACCAGAAGAAACGGGAAGGATGGATGTGACAGAGGTACCTACAGAGGAAGAAAGTGGGGGGGGAAACCCCCGAAGAAAATACTCTTCAGAAAAAAAGAAAGAAAGGAAAAGGTTCATTTAATGAAGATTATTTCACCAGAAGTAAATGAGGACTGTAAATAGCATCATTAGTTAAAACACAAATAGTGGTAGATAATGACTTAATATTTCTATTTAATTCTGCTTTAAATTAACAGCAAGTCTCGGACAGAAAGAATGGTCCTTTCATTTGTTATTTATATGATAAGAAATACATGTTTAGTTACCATCTCCTAAAGTCAGAAAATATTTATAAGATTAAGTGGGTTTGAAAATGAGAGTGTGAAAGTTCGCCAAATCTTCCAAATGAATGACTAAGCAAAGAAAACCTCATTTGTCATTGGGCAGTTTTGTATCAAAGCCCAGTTTGGAGAACCTGTTAAATCTAGAAAATGTTGAGACCTTACTGCAGCAGAGGACTTGCTCTTAAATCTTGGGAAGGCTCATAATACATGTAAGTAACAGGGTGTATTTAATTTGGGATTGGAATTATGTGTTACAAGAATGTCAATTTCAGCCTTACCCAGCCATATAATTCCCACAATTGGAAGGGTTATACTTTATCCTGTATGGAGTGACAGCAGCCTGCGGTTACACACTCATTTTTCCTCTATGGAGAACTTGGAACAGGCTATTCTTTAAAATGGAAGGTTTTTTTCTCAGCATTAAAATCTGAGGTTTACTTTCCTGTGCAGTGGTGGAAATAATTTTCCAGCTACAGACGAGTCATGCTGTGATTATGCTTTATGCTCATCATTGGCAGTAAATCTTACAGCCATCATGCATGCTGAAAATCGTCGTTGCACAAATAGAATGAAATTATTTTGGGGGCAATTGGGATACCTCAGTTTCAGGTGGTTTCAAAAGTGACTTCCTGATCATCCAGCACATTTTAAGATTTCTCAGTTAACACACTCAAAATTGTCTGTGCACCTAAAGTCAGTAGCTGCTTTTGGTGTCACAATTTAAACATACTTGCCTAGAGAAATTCTGTTATGTACTCTTGGCAGGTGTTCCAGTGTTTATAAGGCAGATGGGGGAGGGAGATGTCCTCTTTCTAGTTCTATGTCTATAATATTTAGCATCTCTAAAGTAGAAGTTTAGAGAGATCTCTCTGAACTGTAGAGGTTTTATTTTCTGTCATACTGTAAAGACTGTGTGAGTTATGTTGCTTAAGAAATAAGATTTCTGTGTATTTCACTCAGTTTCAATACAGAAACACATGTAGAGACTGCAGAAATGTGTGTGCCAGGCCAGTGGGGTAGTTTAGGAATGTACAAAGGCGAGCACTCCTTCTGCATTTGTGTAAGAAACTTGGGAACAAGTTGGACAATACTTCATTTGCATGTCCACTGAATAACATGGAGAGGGAGGGAGACTCCCGGAAAAAACAGCCTCTAATAAGCTTAGAAATGCCTGCCTGATCTCTGGGCGCATGTCAGCTAATTTGAAGCTGCAACGATAGTGGGCTTTCTTGGATTCGAGAATAAGAAAGAGGGGAAAGTCCTTTAGAATTTAGCACTTCTTTGCATTCTATGTTTGCATCAATGAATTGGGCCTTACTCCAACCAAGGCATCGGTTTTACAGAGCCGTGTCCTGACAGGAGGAAATGTTGCTAGGACTTGTCCTTGAGTTTAGAGAGAAACTGGACTTTGAGACTGAAACTAAAAATACCAGATAATGACATGATATTTGGTTGTGAAGGTTTGAGTGGGGGATTGACAATTATTTTCAATTCTTTACTTTGAAGTTCTTAGTCTTTAAACTCTGTTGAGTAAAAGCCATGGGTTTTGAGGTGTTTGACTGCTCCTTTCCCCATCGGGAAGGGGGACCCTGGTTTATTTATGACAGCTCTATCAGATTAGTTTGACAGGGTGCAGGGATAGGGGGACCAGGTTCCACAAGATTTGATGCATGTGGTTTTCAAAATGCTTTGAAGGCTATTTTAGGAACAGTGATACCAGAATTCACATATGTAGAGGAAGGTATCCTTTGGGTGTAAAGCAGTGTCCCTGTGATGAGCAGTAAGAAATATATGAAGATCATTTACGTCTCTAAGGAACGATCTCAGTAATGCTGCTGATGTTTTGTTTATGCTGTAAGAGCATATTGTTTCTTGAGAAGCACAGTTGTAGCTTAATTGTATGATAATTGGAATTTAAATACACATCATAAGTATAGCTCATTTATTTGCGCTTCTGAAAGTGGAGGTTGGTATTGTACATGATGCTGAAGAAGGCAACCTGGAAGCTGCAAAATGCCTATTCTTTGTTCTGTTTGGAGAGTAAGAAATTTGACCTTTCTACAATTGTACTGTGATCAATAGAAGATAGGCCAGGTAATAAATGATGAACAAAGCATTGCAGGGTCAGTTTTATTGTTTCTCCAAGATCTCTCATTGGTGGCTTTGTGTCATTTTGCAAAGACAAATATTTGATTAGTTCAGTTTAAAGGAAGAGTCAAACATCATGGGTTCAACAGGAGATGCCATGAAAAGTTCCAAGGGTAAGTGAAAATAATGGCATTCGCCTCCCTGTGCTGGGAAAAAAAAAATTCACATGGGCCAAGGGACAGGTGGTGGGATATAGAGTCTCAGAAGCTAAGTTCCTTGTAGAAATCACATGTTCCCACCCTTGCTGGCTATTGCAGTCTAAGTACCACAGCTGATGAGAGCCTGTGCTTCTCTCTTCAAGATCCTGACATGTCCCACTGTGATCTTCCTCCTCCTCTACAATTATCACTTCCTAGGAACACTCAGCAACAGTAATGCTTTGCAACTTTCTTGCGCCTTCTGTCTTCCACAGTGAGTAACTCGCATGTCATTAGAAGCTCTTCATTATTGGTTCTTTAGCTGTTTGCCATTCTGAAGCACCTGGCTTCCTTTAGCTGCCTGGCCAGCTCTGGAAGCCTTTCTTTAATTGCAGTTGTTTCATGTCTGGACAGTCGAATATCAATGTGATGTTGAGAACCTGGAGCTTCCAAATGTGTCAGTGGTTTGTCTCTTTTTTGACAGTTAAAATCACACTCGTCTCTATGTTTCTATAGCGCTGTCATCTTTGCAGTGTTCTCCATGATACTGAATGGTAACTCCTGATTTATAGGCAAAATGCTTGATTGCAGGAGTCTCAGGTTGCGAACACGTGGAATCTCTCAAATTAAGTTAAATAGACTCTTAGGGGAGTCTCAGGAAGGAGACATGCTGCGGTTTGTGGTAAGATATGAGCAGTGGTGTAGCTGCTGAGGGTGTGCGCTGTACAGCTGCAATGGATCAGGTCGTCACTGCTCTGTGTTGACTCCAGATGAAGGCTGCTGTTTAAGGCAACACTAATGTGACTGCTTTTATCAACTTGAGATGTCCTGTTGCCCTGTTAATCGAAGGGAAGCTACAAAGTTGAGGGAAGTGGAATTGCTGGCTGGGCAAGAATTCCCATACTGGTGATTTTCTCAACAATGACTAGTAATAACATGTAGTTTCACTTTAAACAGGAGCCTAGCAAACTAGACATATGAAAACCAGCTCAATTGTGTAAGAGGTTGCAATAGTGCAGAGAAAAGGTGTAAAAGGGACCAAATTTATAGACTGGAAAAATAATGGAGGTTTGTTTTTTTTTTAAGAAGTGGGGGTTTTTTCCTACTTTTTTTTTTTTTTTTTTTTTTTTTTGGTCCAAATAAAGCAAAGTTGAAGATGGAATGAAGGTACAGTTGCAGCAGCAGTGAAGATAAAGGATAAAATTATGACAAATACATAAAGCTGGAGGGAGATATTTGCAGCCATTGGGATGCTTTGAAGGGAATTTAATGACAGGCAAAAAAAGGCTTTTGCTGGAAGACTGATTATTTTTGCTTCATTTTCCATGAAGAGAAAAGCTATCTGGAGGGAGGCTTTCCAGGATGGAGATCAGACAGAAGATAAACAGGTAGGAGGCAGAGGGAAAGGGAAAGTAGAAAGAGGCTTCCTGCTTGTGGTTGATTTGGTTGATAAAAGAGGAAACAAGCAAAGAGGGTCTGGGAACTGGTTGATAGGTGGATGCACAGCTCTTATGAAGATGGTTTAGCACCAAAATATGGACTGCCTAGTGCACTTCACCTTATCAAGAAGCAAAGGGTCTCACATTATAGAAGAAAGTTTGATTTCTTGTGACTGCCCCACATTTCAGTAGATATTTTGTGAGTCTAGTGAGCCTAAATCAAGGTTGTGTGGATTAAACTGTCCTCCTAATTTTCTGGCTTGCTATTGGAGGGTGTTTGTCAATTTCAAACTCTTCTATAGCCTACAAAATATTGTCATTTATTAAAATTTCTTTGGAATTCTTATCCATTATCACAGCATTTTGCAGAAGGTACGATTATGTCCCAAAGTATGGTTGAACAAGCTGCATTAAATGGATGACAACTTCCAATCCTCTTCAGTAAGTAATGGTTCAATTTCCCTGAGGTTTGGATTTTTTCCCTTTCCATTTGATATCTCAGGCCAGAGAGCAGTACACATTCCTACCAATCTGCATTTAAATGAAGCAGACAGCTAACTTTGATTTGCTTCTGTTCCTTCCCATCTACACAAACTGGTTTGCATTAATCATATTAATAAAAATGGCATTAAAATTACCAAGTTTTAAAAAGGCACATGACAGTGATATTACCCACCAAGTTATAAGTCATTGTGCATGCATATTAATTACAAGTTGTCTAGGATTTCAGTAAAAGCTCAAAGGAATGACATTTTTCCTGTATATTGCTTTTAATTTGGAAAGCTCCCTTGTAATGCAAGATGTATCCTGTCCTAATGCAGTTCTCTAATCACACTGTGCTTTAATTTTGATAGATGACCCCCAAATGCTTTAAATCCACTAAGATTTGCAGTAATTAGAATGATTTTTTTGTAATACTTTTTTCCTGAACTATCCGTGGTGACATCCATCCATCATCAGACGGATTTGTTTACTCATTCACCTTCCAAAAAATGAAAAATCAAGTAATTTGTATTGAGAGCTTATCCTTGTTGCTACATGGAGGGAGCATGTGATCATTTATCTCACTCTACTCCCTGCTCCCTTGTTTGAGGGATTGTGCTCTGAGGAAGTGCACATTTTTCAGAAACATTCAAAGTCCTTCCCCTCCTTCCCCCAGTCTTCAAGCAGTAGCATTGCCCTAACAGGAGTGCAAAAAGAGTCACCTCATCCATCTGAGCACCTGCCAATGGGAATTTGAAGTACACAGTAGAATTAACCAGGCATGTTCCATATTTTCCCCTCCATTTTCCTTTTATCATAATGTTTCCTTGCACATCTACAAATCTAGTTTATATTTTCAGTGCAAAATATTTATTAACTGTGGTTGTACAAAACAAGAAAAAGCATTGAGGATGTCATAATCCCCTGTCACCTCCCCGAAACGGGTCCTTGTCTGTCCTCCTTGTCTCGCTCCTTGCCTGTACTTTCTAGAGCAGCACATCCTTTCTTGGTAATTTCACGACCTTGCTGATGATTGCTACTGTTTACCCAGCCACTTTTTCTGCCCTGTATTGTGCTTTCTCTTTCACCAGCCTCCCTGTTCTTTCTAGTCTGAATTGGCCTGTTTAGCCTGCTTTCTCAGGTGTTTGCTCTCTCCTCTCCTTTCCCATTCCTCAGCTGTTCTGTAGGTTTTAGATATCTCCCTTATTTTCTAGAATACTTTTCTCCTCATCTCCCCTTCAGATCCCATCTTACCAAGGTTTCCTCCTTGTCCCTGACCACTGTATGCCTCATTGCAGCCAGATGAGTACCAAAGGGTAGCATGCTCTCATGCTGTGGTGCAAAGCAACAGGCTGCTTGTCCTCAAATGCACTGCAGTTTTATCAACGCATTAGTGTAGGGAGAGGCTGGAGAGCAGCAAGGAGCAGAGCTGGCAGTTAAGCAATAGCTGCCAGCAGCAGAGGAAGCAGCAATAGCCTTGCCTCATGGGGGAAGGTGGCTAGAGAAGCAGGCTGTAATCCAGCAGGCACATGTGAGGGAGATCTGCAGCTCCATCAGACTGATGCAGGACATAAGTGTGGCCCAGAGTGCCCATCTGTGACAGGGCCCTTGCCTTTCTGAAAGCACAATATTTGCTGGCCTTTTGCTCCTTCATGGCTGGTTTTACCCTTTACTTAAGAGGTGACAAAACCCCCACACAACAAAATAAGATGTTGGGTCCGCATCATCACTTGCCGGTGTCTGGATTTAGGCAGTGTGAGCCCAGGAGGGTCCTGACTTTAATAAATGGGGGAAAAATGTTTCCTTCCTGGGCAGGTTAATAATCAGATCATATTAACAAGTAAAATTTGATTAGGATTCTGATTAGGAAAGAGTAAGCCAGGAGTTTGAAGCTTGTTGTGTCAACAGAATAGATTAGCTTCAGTCTGACGTTCTGCTTTCAATAAGAACCTGGTAATAAAATTATAGCGTCTGACTTCCCTGTGAGGTTCTGAACATGATACAGACCTTTGAGTCAATTGCTAAATATCACAGGATATGCACTGGGACTTAGTCAACAACCAGGCAGGAGACTATCAAATCATTTAATTGCAGCAAAAGATAGTAAGAACAGATGAGGGGAACCTTTGCCTTTAAAGAATGAAGCAAAACTTGCATGTTTGTTTGGAAAAATCTGGTTGTTTTTGCCTGAGATGACCTCTCAGGAGAGCAGATGTCCCAGGTAAAGGGCCCTGAGCTCACTGTTCTACAAGGCTTTATTTTGCAGGCTATAGGAATGTGAAAAATGGCTGAACCACCACAGATTGCAACCCAGTTCAATGCTGAAAGAAATTCTGAACAGTTCTGGCAGTTGAACCTTTTTATTGGAAAGTGTTAAGGTGAGCAATGTGACCGGCACCTTGTGAACAGGCCAGTTACATACAAGAAGCAAATGCCAACATAATGTTACCTGGAGTTTGTGTTTTTACTGAGAACAGATTTTAAAAGAAAAGAATAAAATAATTCCTGTGGGGTTTTTTTGTTGAGCCTGGGTACTTTCAGCCAGGGCTTAGAAACGACTACCGGATCTCCATATACTAAACTGTTGTCATTTTACCATTTAAACCAGGGTCACAGAAATTCAGTGTATCAACTGTTAAAGCCATACTGTAAATTGCTAACATATTTAGAAGTATAAATAATGCTTAGCTCACTTTTCTCATCAGAATAGGATCCGGTGATGGTGTGATTAATCAAAGCCTGTTTGGCATCATTAGGGGGAAAAGAAAGCTATTAAGGCTGCCTTGCTCTCCAGGCGCTGAGACTGTACTGGAAGGAAATGATCTCTGACGTGAGGGAAGACGTACTGCTAATTCGAGAAACAAAACTCCACCTGCTGTCAAGAATGATTAAAGATCAGAAGGGTAAGTTTGTGATGACTGTTTGATCTTCGTGGTTAATGAAGTTAACTGTCTAGTCAAAACCTCATTAATGTTAACTGTGGAATTTTACATTGTATCTAAAACTTTCCCCTGCCCTGGATATGTTGAAGCAGGACAATTTCTCCCTTGGAGCAGCTCACTCGCACCAGCTCAGGCACCAAAAGAGTGAGAGAGTGAACATCACTCTCTGCTCGAAACAGTAAGCTCTGCTTCTGCAGGTTACTTCAGGCCCTGGTGCAACTGGCTTTGAGTGTTCCCTCTCACAGTGCTTTGCTTTGCTGCATCCCTTGCAGAGTTAACAATGCTCTGACAACTTTAATTAGGGAGCCAGGGGATAGGAGCAAAACAACATTTCTGCTACCTCTTTGAATTTCAGTGGTGTGGATTTAAATCAAATCATTTTCTGTGCTAGATTACAGCTGGGCTACCTCTTTCTCACACAAATGATTTGTTTGTCCATGACCTCTATGGATTTTATCCTCCCACAGATCACTGCGAGTTAACCTATGGCAGAGAGCAAGATGTCCTGATGGAAGATCAGGTTTTGTATTCCAAGGTTTCTGCAGGAAACCTGCAGACTGTCTGAAGCTCACACTAAGGGCAATGCTTTGTGATCCATCAGCTAAGAGAGTGAGCTGGATGATGTATGTGAACAGGAACAGTCTGGAAAAAACAAGTTGCTCTCATGAGCACACTCTTTCTGCAGAAGATGATAGGAAAGCACTTGTGCTTAACTGGAACCAGTTAATGGTATTAAAGCTCAAGTAGAGTGGTTTGTCTTAGAGGGCATGTAAGCTAAAGCTAACCGGTGTGAGCCAGACAGCTGTAAAAGAGTTTGTCTTGCAAGGCCACCCTCAGTTATGAGGGTGTTATTACTGTAATTATTGTATTATTACTGTATCAATAACACCAGATATTACTGCTTGCTTCTGAGATTGCTTCAGTATTGATAGCAAAACCACTCAACTTGGGTATTGATGTATTGATGTGTAATGGCAAGCCAAATAATGTAAATTGATAGCAGTAATCTGTTTGTTAATTAGATTGATTTATTAATTATTAGTAATATGTTGATTAATGAATAAGTGTTATAGTCCCTATCAGTTCTGTCTCAAGCCTGCAATGTAAAGGAGGAGAGTCAGACTCTGAGGCAACAATGATCTGATTTTGGGCCTTGCATGACACTGTCTCTGTGGCACCTGAGACAGAAAGTGCTGAGGAAGTGCTGTAAACACATCTGTAATATTGCCCTGGTTCCTCCTCCACATATGCTGTCTTCCATGCTAGTCTGCAATCTTTTGAATTCTTCCTTAAAGTTGGTGTATTTAATTTAAAAGCTCTTTTATTACCAGTTGTAGCTCTTTAGTTCAGACATGATCAGAATTTTCTTGGTCTCCCTTATATCCTGGTGAATGTTTTGGTTCCAGTTAGTTTTAGATTATGGTGCCTGTTTTGGAGAAGGGGAGGTTGCAGATTTTTGCTTGGAACTCTGTAATCAGCTTTCCAAATCTGTTTGGATACTTTTGAGCTGCCATTGCAGGAAGGACAGTAACCTGTTATTTTTTAATTCCTGTGAAATTTACAGATTTTTTTAGTTTCTTTTTGAGAAAATTCTCATTCCTGTTTTAACTTCCTTTGAATCTTTTCTAATGATTCTTGGTCAGCTAGAATGTCTTATGAGTGGTTTCATTATTTGTTCCATCTTGGTTCCCCAGTTCCTGACAGTTTCTCTCTTACCATCTCTCTCCTGTGTTAGGTTTTGCATTAGCCAGGATTTATTGTGTTTTCCCATGTGGATGAGCACCACTAAAACACATGGGTATGCCATTCATGATATCTTCACATGAAAATTCTCTTCAGGATGGTGGAGAGGCTGTTTTCCCACTCAGAAATTCTCTCATGTCTGCTGTTTACTATAGCCATGGTCACTGTTTCTTTGGCCATGTCTCTTCCATATGCCCAGCCAACAACAAATGGCTATGCCTTGTATTCAAGTGGATTTATTAGGGATGCTGATTTGTATGCAGGATTACTTATTATACAAGACTCTATTATAGTCTTGTGTTAAGATCTAGTTGGATGACAGAACTGAGTGCATTAAAATACCATTTGAGAAGCATTTATTAGTTAATACTTTGAAATGCACTTGGTTACTTTTCCTCGTGTAAATTTATGTAAATATTTTTGCATTGAAAGCCGAGTTACTATAATAAAGGCAGTATTCTGCATAGTGAGGAAGCTGAACTGTTTGAGTTTGGTCACCATATCACTTAGAGCTGAAGATGCTCATCCTGTCCAGCCTGATTATTTTCACAGGTCACAATAAGCTTTTTTTCCTCTCATTTCATCTCTGAACTCGGAGTTGAATTGTACCCATCAGAGAAATGTTAATGTTTTAAAAGTTCTCTTGATGCCTACTGCTATGCCAAGGCTAGATTAGTGCTTCAGGTTTCGCTCCAGGTGCTTCTGCTGGTTCAGCTGTTAAGCCTTCCTTAAAACTTCAGAAGCAAATATATCCTGTTTAATGTGAGCTCTCCGCATGGTTAAAGTTCCTTTTCAGCATTTAAATCTCTGTCCTGCTGTAAGTGGAACAAGATGGATTTGTTAATTTGTTGACTTTACCTCTGCCCAACACTATAGATTGCTCCCTCTTTGGAGCTATATAAAGAGATTTGACGGCTTCCTCCGCTGGAGCTAAAGATAGCCACTAAGGGTAGCAGCTTTATAAAGGATATCTCTGAATGCCTTGGGATCCAGCTCCATTCCTGGTGACAGCTATTAGCACCTTTTAGCTAATGTAAATGTAGAAAAGCATATACATTATGAGGAGAGAGCAAATGTTTGAATAAGCACTCCAGAGAGAGCCATAGAGGCAGCATTAGGATGGAGCACTGCATCTAAGGACTACATCCTGGGAGGGCAGTGAACACAGCAATGTTCCTACCTCAGCTTCTTTTTTTGTGCCTCCCCCCCTTTAAAGATTTGCATTTGAAATGATTTAGCTTTTGCTAAAGATAAATTTTCATGAGTTATGCTCCTATTTACTGGCAATTTCACTCTTCCCTTCTCTCTCTTACTGTTCTTAAAGGACCAAACGATTGATTTTTCAGGCAGAGGCAGTGTGAAAGGAAGTGGTCCACGAATGTTACTCTCGAGGGCCTATCCCTGCTGGCTTTTGTTGCCAAACTTGTTCCTCTTACCCCTGCCTATAGTATGCGTGAAAATTTCAGTGAAAAAATTCTACTTCTCTACTGTTGTTCCTGATATACTTTGGTTTAGGAAAAGCTGGGATCTGGCACTGTGCAGAAGCAAACCCAGGCTGTGCTGCAGAACGAATTACGTCAAGGTACACCAAGTGGGAGTTGAGTTAAAAAGACATTGCACATAGAATTGGAACTACCTTATTCTATGCACTGGTAATCTTGCTAACTCTAATTTTATCAGAAAGTCTGTCTGATTTGATTTCCCTATCCTGTTTCTTTCTGTTTAGTAAGTGCAGTCACTTTGGCCAGTTGCGTGTGTTGCGTGTGTTTCTTAAATTCATGAAATGAGTGTGATCTTTCTTATTTTCGGTTAGGAAAACAGAGCTTTGTATCAGCATCACTGAAATTGAATTTGTGGAAATATTTTGTCTATATGAGCTTTTATTTGATTCTTTAATTTATTTCATTTCCTGAATTTAGATTCAATTATGTATGTTCTTCCTTTTAAATGTATTCTGTTGTCCATGCTAGGCTAGCTCTTCTTGTCACAGATGCAAGTATTAATGAACTCTTGGATCTGGTGTGTAGACATTATTGAACACTTACAACACAATCTGAATTTGTATTTGCTTTCTAGCTCTGGAGAAAACAAATTGTCATCAGTGATGTACCCATGCAGGTGATAACTTGATTGCTCTGGTGAGAACCTCAGAGGGCAAAAGATATAGGTTAGTGAATGAGCAGCATTGTTCCTCTTCTGGATTTGTAGTTGGCTTTTTTTAAAATAAGCTTTATTATATATATAGGGTTTTTTTGGGTGAGGTTGAATGTAGGTTTGTACTGACAGAAGGACTGTTATTTCCTAAAAAAAGTAAATAATTGGAAATGACTATATTTAAATACAATTTAATCTGTTACTTCTTAGAGCAATAGGGTGTTCCTTTCTTCCCTCTGTTCTCTCAAGTCCAGAGCTGGGCAGTATGCAATAAACCCTTGCATCACAGCTACATGGACTGAAATAGATGGAAAAAGATCACATCCTTAAATATAAGACTTGTGCTGGCATTCCAGTACAAAGATTCCTAATGTTGTTTATTTAACATTATTTCTAACTGTAGGAGTGACAGGAAAAGACTTAGTGCAATTTTTCCAAAAAAGGGGAAACTCCAAGGGACTCCAGAACAATGGTTACGGACATGCAGAAGCCCAAGCATGGGAAGTTGGGTATGTTTCTATTTTTCTTTCTTCCTGTTTCACAGCCAATCTAATGTTTATAGTTGTGTTCAACTGCTGGTATTTGTCTCAAGGTGCTTCGGCATTTCTGAACTAAATGTCCCACAAATAAATGATGGTGGGGGCAGCAGAGAATCTATCTATACAGAACAGGAGATGATACAAAAACGAGGGCCAGGACAGGGAAGAGAGGATGATGGAAGGCATAGCTGTATCACCAGGTGGAATATGAGAACAGGCAAAATATTTGGGGGATGGGTGTCTGATGAGAAAAGTACGTTACTGTTTTCTCACGAAGGAATAAAATTTCCTAATAATTTGTCAGGCTCTATCTTTTCAAGCTGAAATCCATTACTAGATCAAAGTAAATGCCTTGCTGCTAATAGAATAAATGTTTCTAAATAGAATGTAAATGAGAAGAATGTATGAATTTAAAGAATTTTGAGTGGCTGGGTGGATGGAGTTAGCCTTATTTTAAAAACTGGCTTTTTGACATAATTTGATAATAAGTAATAAGCTTAGTTTCTGATTCTCTTGTAATTTGACATGTAGCAAATAGTTATTAAATGCATGTGCTGCATCGCACTTTAAGCATACACAGTTAATGCAGTGGTAGTGGTGGCCTGGGTGGTTTATTTGCAACCCACCTTCCTTCTTTCCTACCCTCCCACTGTAAACAGGTGGTGCTCTCCCTCTCTGGCACACCACCATGATGGAATGCTGGTCAGCCTTGCTCAGCACTGAATTATGCCAGCTTGAGCATGCTACCCTCTTCCAGAAGAGTGTGGGAGCCTTTCAGGGGTTAGGAGAAGCATGTAACTAGAAGTTATGTACTTCCTGTGTTCCCTGCATCATATTCTGCCTAGAGAAGAAACCTGTTTGTTTGAAAAGCCTGTATTGGGCAATTCTTGGAAACAGACACCTGGATGGAGATACAGTCTTGTCAAAAGAAAACCCAGAAAACATTTGCACAGATGTGGCTGACACAGGAGGTCATGATCCCATTTAATATGTCACTGCTTAATCTTAGCTGAGATAATTACATACACATGGCTGGCTGAACATGAAGTCAACAGGAAGGTATCCAGCTACATACGGTACTACAAGTAAATCAGATTTAACTGCCACAACCAGCAGCTGAGGATATTAGGTGAATACCGGATGTTCCCTGACACCATTTACCTAAAAAATTTACATGTATTCATTCTTTCTTTGTCTTTATGGGCTGGTACCAATAATGATAAAATGGATATAGAATTTAGTTACTTATTTGCATGTATATTTCAAAACATGACAGAATGAAAACTCTCTGTCCAGGAAAAGGTGTAACATACTGCCGAAACCAGCTGCAGTGCTGGGTTGATGTTGGCAAGACCATCAGGTGTGGCTTGTTTGATTTAGTGGCAATCAGTGTGGTGAGCATTTAATACTAGTTATGGCTCTGACCACCTGCTAGCCCCAGCAGCACAGTAGCTGTAGTGTGTGAAGCCTAAGAACAAGGCTGTTCTGTAGCACCTGGAACCAGTACAAAATGTTCCCAGTGCTTTGCCTTTGGTCATGTTGACTCTAAGTACTTTGTTTTTCCAGAAGGCCTCACCTTCTGGCCACACCATTATCATGTTTCTGTCCAAGTGTTTTAATAGCTGTTTGAACAACCTGGTCTAGTGGGAGGTGTCCCTGCCCGTGGCATTGGGGTTGGAACAAGATGATGTTTAAGGTCCCTTCCAACCCAAACCATTCTATGAGTCTATATCTACTGCAGTAGAGCTACAGTTTGGTATTATTGCTTCTGGGGACTTAGGAGTTGCTTGGGAAGTCCACAGGGTATTTTTTCATGATGCTGCCTTTGCAGCATGCAGACAGACCCATTGGTTTACTCCGCACTCAGGCAGTTTCCTGTACAGCCATAAACAAACACCACAAACTGTCTTGAGTTCCCAACCTTAAAACAAGAGTATCAGCTCTCTACTCCTGTTCCTTGCTGTGCCTTTAAGCTGTTTGTGAGCAGGGAATTTTTTTCTTCCAATGTGTAGTAAACTGAACTCTGTAGCAGTGTAACAGAATCAGATGTGCAGCGGCCCCCTAAGATTCATTGCTAGGGTATTTTGTTAACCAGGCCATGAGCAGAGGCCTGCATGATGAGCTTTGGGAAGGTTTCACATGCCTACTGGGCATGTGCTTTTCTCTGAGTACTGATGCTCTCCACTCCCTGACCCAGGTCCATGAGAAGGCCCACACCTGTACACCCCCACTGAGCTCCCCTGGGCTTTGCAGGACTTTTCATCCCAGCTGGACTCTACAGAAGCAAATCTGGAGGATTAGTCTGCAAAAGCACGAGCTCTAGGTAAGTGCCCTCCCTTGTGTTGTTCACACGCGTTCTTGCAAATGGAGATTTCAGACAAGTGAGTGAAGACATACTTCGGTTTTATTGTCGTTTAGGCATGGATAGAAACATTAACTCTTTTGCACTCTTGGTTCTTGAAACGTGCCTATAGTGAACTCGGAGCAGTGAAAAACCCAGCTCCCAGGACTGGCAATTTAAAGTGCATAGGAGATCTAGCAGAATCCCAAAAGGCGAGGAGTTGTTTTATTTCCTTTTTCATAGCTAAGGAAGTTGAAGGACTTTTTTCTTCTCCTCTCCCCTGTGTTCCCCAGACAGTGGTATGAAAATTTTCAGCCCTTCCCTATGCTTTCCCTTTTGATCTTTGGAGGTTTCTTCTCTGTATTTAAGAACTATTTGTAGTGTTATAAACACAGACAGGTGAAGTTTGCACACTCCTTCACAGGACTCGGTTACAGCTTTTCCTGTTCAGAGTTATGCCCACTGTATTGTTGGTGGTCATTTTCTAAAAAATACATATCACTTGGCAGTGTTCTTGCACCAAAAGGAAAAGATATATTTGTATATAAAGTAACCTTTTTGTGTGTTCACGTTTTATTTTGGAAAAACAGGTGTTTAAAAATTTTAGAATTTTTTTAACAAAATTCTAAAAAGAAAAAAATCACAATATTTACAGAGATAACAGAATGGCTTAGCCATGCAAAACAAATTACTTTGGTTTTTTTCCCCCATTTTACTTTGGTTTAAATATTGACCAAGATTGTAATTTTTGTCTTTTTGCCAAATAAAACAGTAACAAATCAAAGTTTAGAGGCATATAACAGGATTTCCCTCTAATGTCTTATACAGCATAGAGTTTATAGGACATCTGATGTATTTAATCCATGCCAATGCACTACAGGAAGCTTTTATTAAGACATCAGTCACTACTGCCCAGACATTTAACATTTTACAAATTTACAAGTAACAGTGTTTTCTTCCCCCTAAATAATGCAAAAGTGGCAAAATACATTTCCTAACGTCCATCTTTTTCTTTTATTTATTTATTCATTTTTGCCTACCAGTCTATAAAAACTTACTTTTTCCCTGGATATTTGTAAATGGAAACCTGATGTTCTGCTTACCCTCCTGTTTCTCTCCATCAAAGCTACCTGTTACTTTCTTTCAGAAACACACTTTCCGCATAAGATGAAACTTCTCTCCCTCAAGTACAACTTTCTATTGGCCATTTACCCTAAAACTTCTTATCAGTACCATTCTAAAAATTCCCTCAAGCATAAAACATGTTTATAAAGTTACAAACTTGAATGTAACTAAAGATACATAGACATTTCATTGTTACAATTATATGTACTGTTCGATAAATTAGGTACCAGTTAAAAACACTAGAATTATCTCAAGGTGCATTCAATATCTGTAGCATAGTTAACAAAAACACACAAAAAATATATATATATTCTATTTTTGTGGAAAAAAAATGCAGCTTTGATATGACTACTTTTTAAAAAAAGTTTCCAATTCTGACTGGTATCTTTCTGAAATGAAGAAAAGGTACAGTACTTTAAGGCAGCGGATAACATAAAGGAATCAAAATTAATCCAGAATTCCAGTTCCTTATCCTAATTCTAACATGAAAGATGACTGTTAACGTATCAATAAAATGTGTCGTGCTCTAGAAGAAAAGGATGATTAGCCACTGTCTGTACGTAGGCTAGGAATTTTCATTGTTTTCCTTGCTTTAATACCCAGACTTCTTTGTGGAAACTCGTTGTTCCCTTTCTGTCTGTTCAGCTTTGCATGGTTTTTTAAATGTTCACTTTTAGTATCAATTTAGTTTATTCTTGTCACAGCTGTCACCCTTCCCCTTTACTGTGATTTCAGAGAATGAAAAAGGAGTTTGACATTTTCCTTTAAGACAGTCTTACACTCTAGGTACCTGCTACCAAGCAGAGGCTTCACTGATAACAATCAGAATTAGACATGTACCTGCTCAAAGGGTGTCATAAAAACAATTGAAATAAAACCATTACACTATACATCAGATTAACAGCAACTCCCAGAACAAAGCCTTACAGTGTATAAAAATAGCTACGTAAAAAATTTACATAAAGGCAAACAAAAAGAAATCTTCAGTGCAGACATTTACAAAAAAATATTTCAAACAGAACACAACATGGTGACCTATTATCATGGCTGTTGCCAAAATTAGTTTGTGGGGTATTTTTAGCTTGAGATAATTGTGTCTAAAATCCTTTGAAAACTTGGTAGTATGATCTGTTTAATACTTGAACCATGAATAGCTGTCACTTCTTCGTATATGTTTAAATACAATCCACGTTCATGCTTCAATTGATCTATATGTATTCTCTGAAATTGTGAAAGATAAAGCCAGTTAAACATTTTGAAATATGTTAACCAACATAACTACTCAGTATTGAACCTTCAGATAAACAGCTACATGAATAGTACTTTCTTTTGTCACTCAGTGATGAGAATACTTTCTTTCATGATAAAAATAGCTGTTGCAATATTATTCCTGCTAAGTCCAGTAAGTTTATCTGGTAAGTAATGGATTTATGTCCATTTCATTTATGTAGATCTACTGATCTGAAAAAATAAAACAATTAGAGTAAAAGATTGTACCAAAGGCACATGATGTTATTTCAACTCCTATGTTCAACAAAAACCCCCAGTTAGCTTCAGCTCCATCTAGTCCCCTCAAATTTTGCCATGTTACAGAAGGTACCAGGTCCAGATAAAAAAATACAAAACAAGCCCTAACCAAAAAGATGAGAGAATTTTCCCATAGAATTGAAGTAGAAATGCTGGGTATTTACATGGCAACTTTTTCAGAATCCTAATTTACTTATATTCCACTTTTAAATCATTCACAGGGCATAATTTTGGTATTCCAAATCCCCTTTTCCAGAGAAGTAAAACTTTAAAATTTCAGACAATATTAACATATTGAAATTATTAGTAAGGAGAGCTGTCCTTATTTAAATAAGGAACTTTTAAATCTAAATATGGAATGTCATAATTCCACTACATGCTTTAAACCCCTGCTACCTCAAGTAGGTATCCAATGCTATTTCCTTAAGATCACTGAAAATCAGGGCTGCCTACAGCTTTCCTGTTGAGGCACTCACAATGTAGAGCCACAGAATGTGTACTACTCTCATTTTGAAGAACACTTGTTGACTAATTCAAGAAACCTGTAGCTGGTTAGCTGGTTTCCACACTCTTTTGGTATCACAGTGTTAATTTAAAACGGCCTCGTTTGGCCAGAAAAATGGTCTAAAGCCTTATTTTGGGTACTTAAGATGAGAGATGCAGCTGTGGCACATACATATGCAGCAGTGGTGTATATATATGTGAACACCGGGTGGTGCTGTTGGTACTTTGTAGTGCTCCTGTAATCCCTCACAGAACCTCGGCATCTACCTAATTATCTGTATACAGCTTATTTTATACAGATCCCAGCTGGATCATACTGTTACTAACTTAATATACCTGTTACTAACTTAATATATAGTGTCTCTTTCCAGGATAAAATCAATAATAGTATTAGTATGTGAACTCTTGAGTAAAAGAATGATTTTATTCTAAGGCAAGTTTCATGCCTTTTTCAGTCATGATGCATAAAGCTTACCAAGGACTTAGAAAAAAACTTGCTTTCTGTATGGGAAAAAGGCTCCTGTGAACTTCTGAAGTCGTAACTCGAAATCGCCTAAAATATACCTAAGCATACTCTTCATATCCATACATACACACACACATACACACAGGTATACCACAGTAATACATTATACGAATCTGTATTTTCATTTCCCAAAGTACATGGGTTAAAATAAAACCAAGTACTAAGTTACATCTAAATGTCAGGCTTCTTTAATATGTGCATATGCAGGTTTGAATTCTTAACTGGCTGGGGGCTTGAGTTTGTCTGTCCTAATACTACACCACTCAAAATAACTACAGTGCCTAACCTCTGAAAGGTTAGCACTAGACTCCATGCTACTACCGTGATCACTAAAAGAGAAATGGGGACAAAGAGATGTTAAATGCTGCAATATGAAACACTCACCTGGAGTGATGACTGACACGTTTTCTCTTAAGTTTCAGATTTATGATTGTTTTCTTCTAGCTTTTTGTTTTCTTCTATATTTCCAAGATCTTTGTCTACATGTTTTGATGCTGTCCTGTAATGAAAAAGTAAGGTAATTTTTGCATGTCTACAGCATTTTGCTCCATCCTCACTGTCTCCTCCCCTCTCAGTAAAACAGAAAACTCTTACAGTTCTGTTCTGAGCAGAGCAATAGGCTTGCATATGTCTGTAAACAAGTCAATAGCATCAGTTCCCCCGCTGGCATTAGCACCACAGGAAGTATTGCAGAAGGATCATGTATTTGGGTTTGATTTACTTCTTGAGGAATTCAGAATTATTCTGAGCTAGCATTTAGTAAGGTTAAACCAGTTGTGCAGATCCATGTTTCTCGACAAATTAATTGAGTAGCTTGTTTCAATAAACAAGAGCTTGCTTTAATGTACTAAAATGTTACAAGTGTGGCTAAAATATCTTGATCAACACAGCAATCTTTTGTGTACTTGCAGTAATTGACTTTCAGAGTCAGTACCAAATGGAGGCTCTACAAATGTGAAGAAATTAATGAAAATTCTGGCAACACCAAAAAAAATAACCCACTCTGGCTTCTCAATCTGTGCTGGCTGTGACTGACAAGCTTTGAGTAAAGAAGAGACTGTGTAAATGTTGAGGAAGAAAAAAAGAGGTATGCCTCATTTAAAATAGCAGGTCTTCCTTAATGTGAACGGTGGATATGAATTAATGAGTTAAGTGCTTAGTTTAGCTTAGCACAATAAAACCACTACACCATTCATTTAACTTGTGAGAAGCCTCACTGTCTGCCAAGGTGAAAGGTTCCTGCAGTGCTGCGATAACATTTTGAAGGCCACAATTTTTAAAATGCAAATGGGCAAATGTGTTTGCGTGGGCCTAGGTAAATCCTTTGTGTCAAAGCAGATTATTGTATATGTGATTTTTTTCTGCGGATAATTTGTTTCCCCTACAGAAAAGTAATGTCTGTTGTGACAGATTCATGCATATGCTCAGTCTTGTTTCAGGGTAAAGATCTGTAGTGACACTGACTTGCAAAATACATTGACAACACAGGTTATCAAGATACTATGACATGTCACGCTGACACCATGCAGGTATGTACCTCCCGAAATGGCTGATCTGAGTTTTTGCTAGTGGAGTGTTTCTGTGCACATCCTCCATCTGAGCAAAGGCTGCTAGCAGCGGCTAAGCACGATGAGTGCCCTGAGTTGAAGTAGCCTTGAATGGTAATGTTAAGAGAGTACAGTTTAGTCCTTTTCTCAGAAGAGCTTCTGAAGGGGTGCAAATGCACCTAACCCTCAACAACTCTTGGTGGAAATGCTGCTCTCTGGGCTGGGGAGCAGAGGTGGAGTGCTAGGGGGGTGTGGGATTTTGAGCCCCAAATCCCACAGATTACACTAAATGGGACCATTGTAAAATCTTTTTGGTTTTAGTGTAGGTCATTTCCCAAGTGGCTCTAAGTTTTAATGTTTCAAAGCTGCATTTACCTTTTACTACTGGGTTTAGAGTGCCTCTGTTATGTTTGTGTGGCTGACAGGTAGGTGCCTGTGCTGAAAACCCACTTAAGGATCTGAACTCCTACTTATCGCAGGCAAATTTAATTGTTAAAATGCTGAGATTGTATCACAAAGTAACTTGTTCAATAGTGGTAAATATCTATTGTGCAGTAACTTTCTATTTGCTTCTGGTATTCAAAACCTGAAACATGTGGTGTGCATAGAAGAAAAGGATGTGAAATGCAATGAAGAAGAAAATTCAATGCTTTGGTAGAGACCGACCTTCTGTGATCTTATTAACCTTTCACTAATTTCTTTAATCCTAGTAGAAAATAATCTCTCTCCCCCTCCCACCATGTTACAAATTAAAAAACCATTTTTTATTTAAAGAAAAAAAATGTTTGGTTTAGGTAGGGCACAGGATTTGGCTTGTCATATGGCTAATGAGTCTTTTCCATAAGCAAGTCTTTTAAAATGGGAGAAGGTAAGGAAAGAGATGGAAAGCTGAAAGAATCTGGACTCAGGCAACTACCTGAGCTGAAATGAGTTGGAGGTGAGAAAGCAGTATCATGCATGTCTACCCTCATGTAACCACTTATGTCTGCTCTTGCAGACAAGAGAGTGGACTGGATAGGCTATTGGCATTGCTCCATGATCCTTTTTTTGGCCTCTTATCAAGAGTTTTCCAGTGCCCAAAGCAGACTGAACCCCACATGACCTGACACTTAACAGCAGAGGGAACTCTAACCAGCATTACTGGTCTTTGATTAGGTTAAATTTATTCAATGACTAAATCTGGGAGATTCTGCAATGCTATCAGGTTTTGATTTTTGAAGTGTTCTATTTTAGTTCTGCACGCAATGAAACTGTTCCCCTCACTAAATGTCACCTCTATTTTCCTAAAGCCAAAACTGGTGAAAGTGGGACATTTAAAAGGCAGCACTCTGACTTTGAAAGAGGCAGGCGATCCAGAACTCTTTTGGAGGATGGCATATACTGCTTGCTTGGAATGAGAGCAGCAGTAGTTTTTCATGTCTGACAATTGGATTTAGATTTTCAGTGCCCAAGACTGAAATACAGCTGTTTAATTCTGATGGTTTTGTGGCCTTGCTGACTTTCTTTTTTGTTTCCCAAATACTGATATCTAGGCAGATTCACCACCTCAGCACAAGCAAATCCGCTGCCTTTTTTAGTTCCATCTAAATAGTGTTATGAAGAGACAGGAGAGTAATTTCGCACTGAGTTGCAGCAGTGTGATCCATTGGCAGTGCTCTGCCAACAGCAGAGGAATAGCTGACCCTGGCATGGCACCAATCCTCAGAGCTCGACAGACGTGGCCTGGGTTTGTAACAGAGAAATGGCTAAAAATCGCTTCCTGAGGTGACTTGAGGCAGAGGAAAAATGGTCCTTTGCCAGTTTAACAACACTCAACAACAGCTGTTCTTTATGTTTTTTATGCATTAACTCCTATCAGCTTGCTCCATTTGCAACTCAAGAGTGACTTCCTGATTCTATCTAAGCAGCTGGGCAACATGGTCCAAATGGACAGAAATATTCCCAAGAATTTGCCAAAAAGGGCAAGACAGCCCACTTTGCTCAGGCCACCTCACACACTTTGACGTTATCTACAGCCCCACAAATAGCCTATGTCTTAGCATGCTCTGGCCTGTTGTTCTGAAGAGTGAGAAGTTGGTTGTATGAACATGAGCTTATTTATGTCTCTCAACTGTTCTGGTTTTGGTTTTTTTTTTTTTTTAATTCATTTGTAAAACATGGATCATTCTGAGCTCTAGCTAAAATTATGACTCATATTTTACATTTATCTAAGCTTGCTCTTCAGGAAAATAATTATCCTCAGGGAATCCTAATCAAAACCTCTCTGTACGTAGTACCAAAGTGAGGCTTTTAGTTTTCTTTGGAGTGTTTGTGTGTGCTGAGGGGCTGTTATTTTCATGGATTTTGTTCAGGTATTGCTCATGGCATTGTTTGTTTTTAATATAAAGACCATTTTCCACCTCAATTGTTTTGCCTGCTGTAGAGTACATATAAACTGCACATAGATGATGCAGAAATTGCTGTTGTGGTTTAATTCCTAATTTCTTTAAATCTCACAAATCTAGGCCTCGCCCTCAGCATTATTTAAGGAAGATAATCTGCTGTGCTCTTTGTCCTTGTTACCCAAGTTTGTGATAATGACAGGTAAGAAGAATACACATTGGTGTAGTTCTGGGTGCTGAAGCAAAAGCTATGCATTACTTTTGAAAGGCATGTTACACACTCAACTGCACAGTTGCAGAAGATTTTCTAGGAGGTAACAGTCTTATACAACCAAATCTAGATTATTTGCAGCCTCCTTCTATTTACCCCCATCTTGCTTTCCACTTCCTCTCATTATTTTCAAATGTTAACCAGTAGGAAAAAAGGTAGAGATATTAGAAAAATATTCCAGTCATCAAGAAACAAGTGATCATCTTTTAATTCATGCCACTTTTATAGATTTGTGATATGAACTGACACTTTCAGAGATGTTTGTAACTTTATCTTTTCACTGTAAGTGATCTGCGTGAAAATAGTACAAATGCTGAGTCTTGTTCAAAACATGCAGCAAGTTTCCTACCTATTCTGCCTGCCACATTTGGATTCATATGCTTATTTCCTGTAAGGTATCAGAAAAGCAGAATTGTTATGCTTCAAATGTTCAGTTTCAGAGATACTAATAACATTCTTGATTACTATGACCTAAGCAGAATTTCAAGAGTTTGGTATGCTCTGAGTATGAACAATCTTAAGACTGCTGCTGTGCTTCAATTTGCCCAGCTGAATTTTCCTTCACTGCATTTTAAACCACTTTAACCTTGATTCTAGCCTCATGTGACTTGAAATTTGTGCCCCTCCAAACCCAAGGAGCAAAAATGGGACAAAGGTCCAATCTACATGTAAGACTTCCATGAACAGGGATACAGGGTGCTGGGTGTATTATTTTCTTTCTAAATCTTTAATTTCTGTTGTACTCTCATCAGCTGTTTCTAGCCAGATGAAAATTTCATACAAGGGATTTACTGAAGATGGGTGTCCTAGAATTACTCAACTGAGGTCTGACACAAAAAGTTTTAGAAAGATTCTGAAGTGCGAAGTTATATTCTGTTTGGTGCAAATTAGTTTAAAATATCCTTTTTGGAAAAAATGAGAAATCTGTAGAAAATGTGTCTTTTTGGCCTTCTGCTCAGATGAAGGAGAAACATGGCATGCTGGGGTAGGTAGCCTCAACTCTTTATTCAGGAGGTGGCTGGATTCAGGATGTGGAATACACGAGTCCCTGATTTACGGGGCAATGTCCATAGTGAAAATAATATGTGGCAATAATTAGCTTTTGCATCAAATAGAGCTGAGGCAGTGAATAACTATAAGTGATTTATTGTGAGTATATTCTAAGATTACAAGTGGAATTCCTGCTTAGTGTGGATGACAAGACAATAGAAGATTATACAAACCACAACACCAATAATGAAAAAAAGTAATTTTTTTCTTGCCTCGGTAGACTTGGAAAGTTCTGTGCTGCTGCCTTCTCAGACTTTCCTTTGGCGTCACTTTGGGGATAGAGATTAGGTGAGTTACTGTTCATGAGTGGGTTCAAAAAATAAGTACTAACTGTTGGCCTGTATGGAGGTGGAGGGGTTGTGATTAGTCACAGGTTGCGTTTATAGGTGTAAGATGCTTTTTGCAAGTTCTACTTTGATTTCTAGACTATAATCCAAAATTAAAACTGTCAGAATAGTTATTGACACTGCTTACTCTAGCAAGTATGACGTACTGAGAACAGGAGATTTTAAGTGACTATGCATCAATTAAGGGTTTCAGAAGCCAGCAACCATATATTAAATATGGGAGACTATTATTTAACTATAAAGGGATTTTTCTTTTGTTCCCAGTGAACCTGTCTAATTAATTCTAGCTCTAATTTTTACTCTAAGCTTGTAGAAGAGAAGTTGAGCATGAGGAGGCATTGTCCGTTTAGAATATGCTGTATCCTATCTTTCAAGCTGAAAAAGTTATCTGAAGTCATAACCTCATCTCAGCAAAGGACATGCTATGTTCTAAGCTTGTTAGCTTTCCCCACACTACATAATAGAAGAAAAGATAACCCAAACCAGTGAACCACAGTTTCATGATTCCACATTCTCATATTCAAAAAGGAAAGAGAAAAGGAAATTATTCTAGACATTATTACCCCAGTAGCAAAGTGTAGGAGGAGGAGCTCAACATTGTTACTTTTTAATTTATACCAAAAGCAGCATAAGCTTTGCAAAAGATATTTTTTTCCTGTAAAATATCTGAATGTGGTTCTGTGCTTGGATAATTTATAGCAATCCTTTACTTGAAAAACTTCCAAAACCTGCTCAGTTATGGCTGGCGTAAAATCCTATATATTATCCCAAAAAGAGTATTTGCAAGCAGATGGGGAATTCCTTGTTGTACTTTCACATGAAGACATTTGTTCATAGTAAAATCCCACTAGTGTATTTTAGATCTCATTTGATCTAATTTTATCAGAAGGTCATAGAAAGAACAACTGAACTTTAAGATTGCTTCTCTACCTATACTGATTTGTGCATGGTATGCATAAAACTACCTTAATCTTCCCTGTAAAGAGACAGCTGTAAGAACCCTTCAGAAAGTAAGCTTGCCCTTAGTTCTCCATGGAGACAAATGTATGGGGATAAGGCCAAATGGCATACAGTTATGGCCATCTTTAAAAGGATGGAGAAATGTGGTTACTTTTTGAGATCATCCAGTTTACTGTCTAAAGTGAGCCTGTGTAATAATGAAGAAACTTGAAAGCAAGCAGGCCTCACTGGCAAATCCTGTTCTATGTCTGGGATGGATAAAACGTATTGATTTCGATGACAGCTTCCAGATTTTCAGCAACACAAGGTCTGTCATTATCAATTTTACTTCAGAGATCTCAAAGTATACATGAACAAATAAATCAATTAAGGATCTCTCTTCCACCTGAGATGGTGTAAACTTGATAAATTCTGTAATTTACTCAATTTCTAAAGTAAACAAGCTATACAACTTCTAACTTAAGGCAGTTTCTAATACCAGCGAAGCCACACAGAGGTTATATCCCACAATTAAATAGCAGGTACTATATTTAAATGCAAGAATAAGCACAGACTTGGCTGTAAGGAAAGAGAATCTCATTACAGGTGTTGGTCTATGAAAAGTCTTGGAACACCACTTCCAGGAAATGAGGCCTGCTAAGCATTAGGACAAACTGATCAGAGGTACCAAGTTTCCTTTTTCTACCTACTGTATCAACTTTTCCTCAGATTACCGGAATGCTGCAGGAGGGAAAAACAGGTAAACATACATTTCTGCTTATCATTATTCTTAATTTAGTATCAAGTTTTCCATAAATTCTTACTTTGATTTCTTCACATAGAGCCAGTAGACAACACCTGCAACCAGAGCAGCCAGCAGAAGACCAACTACAATCCCCACTATTAGCTTTGCCTGGTCATTAACCTTTTCACTATTGTCATCTGAAGCAAAGAAGAAAAGTTAATGAGGTGAAAGCATGACACCATTTTTAAAGAATTTCCATCAGAAACAAGAAAATGGGTCTGAAAGTCAAAATTAAAAGGGGGGAAAAAAAAAAAAAAAAAGTAGGCACTGTTCTTAAAAACACATTTAAAGCTCCAGGACTGGTGAGGCTGCACCTTGAATACTGCATTCAGTTCTGGAGCCATCACTACAAGAGAGATATTGAGTTGCTGCAGCAGGTCCAGAGAAGGACAACAAAGCTGGTGAAGAGCCTGGAGAACAAGTTTTACAAGGAACAGCTGAAGGAACTGGGGTGTTTATTCTGAAGAAGAGAAGGCTTGGGGGGGACCTTATCAGTCTCTACAACTACCTGAAAGGAGGTTGTAGTGAGGTGACTGGTCTCTTCTCCCAAGTAACAAGTGATAGGACAAGAGGTAATGGCCTCAAGCTGCTCCAGGGGAGGTTTAGACTGAATATTAGGAAAAATTTCTTCACAGAGAGGGTGATCAGGCATTGGAACAGGCTGCGCAGGGCAGTGGTGGTGGAATCACCATCCCTGGAAGTGTTCAAAAAACGTGTAGATTAGGCCCTTAGTGACATGGTTTAGTGGTGGACTTGGCAGTGCTGGGGTAACATTTGGACTTGATGACCTTAAAGGTCTTTTCCAACCTAGCTGATTTTGTGATTCTTAGTCAATCATGGCACCAGCTATTTCAAATCAAATACATCTTTGAGGGACTGTGGAAATTGTTCAATGACACTACATCAGTCTTGAACTGAGACAGTCAACATAAAAGGTTATGGAGACAGAAAACCATACATACCATTTCTATCCTCCGGCTCATCGTATTCTGGAATATTTACTGGAATGAAAAAATATTAAGATTAAATTAAAGACAAAATGTATTATAGCAGAACACCACCTTTAATTGCCTATTTACAGCAATGACAGAAACAGAAACTTAATGCGGTGTTTGCCAAATAACAAATTAATTAATCTTATTGTTAAACAGAAGTCTTTCCTTTGAACTATAAAATGTCCAATTGAAGAATCTTATTCAAAACCTGTAATATTAATTCAGAAATATTTCTGACTCAGTATTTCTGTGCTACCCTTCCACAAACTGTATCATTTCACCACCTGTCATTATTGAAAAGTGATGTTTGATTAAAGGTCAGTATGGCTGATTTCTGTTCCAAGTCAAGTCATACCAGTAATAATAAACTGGAATGTGGGGACTAAAAGACAGTGTTAATTTAGTAATAAAGAATGTTGTCTCTTAAATAATGTATTATTTTTCAGTATTTTTGTACTATTATTTTGTGCTATTACTTTGTAATATTATTTACTTTATTATTTATATTATTATTTATATTTAATAATAATATATTGTATACATGAGATAGCTAGCTAAGAAAGTTATGAAGACTAAGTGACTTCATCCAGAAAGCTATCAATAAATTTTACGTACTACTGATCCAGAGTGGATTTACAATTGCTTGACTTAGAACAAAAAGGTTAAATATCTTTGTATCAACATTACCAAGCAGACCAACCCTTCATGTGAATGTAAAGGGGGTATTTTATGTGATACTATAACTTTAAGGAAATGGTCTTTACAAGACACTCACTAGCAGAGACATTCAGAGAGGTCACAGTCCTTTCTAGCTCATTTTCTGCAATGCAAGTTAAAGTTACATTTTCCTCAGGAGCAATTACAATTTTACTGGAAAATTTTCCGTTAACGTATTTGGTCTCCTCTGTCTGAAAAGGTAAAAAAAAAAAAAAAAAGAAGATTAAGTATCCTTGAAAACGCAAAGAACAATGCATGCATTATCTGTATTACACATTGAAAATGTATAGAGGGAAAAAACTTTCAACCACTATTTCAGTTTTCCAAACAACAGTGATAGAAGTAATGCATTATTTTATTAGTGATAATGTATTTGAAAAAAAACACCACTTTGGCCAAGATATCCAGTTATAGCTACATTTTATATAGTGTGCTGTCTAAGACCACTTGATAAAGAGGTATTTTTCAGAAAGTTAACCACATTCTATATTTGCTTTTGTTTTTTTGACTATTAGAAAAATATTCCAAGTGACAAAAAACCCCAAACAAACTCCTAAGGTCTAATTTCTATCTTGCTGGTTTTCATTTATGTCTTTACAAGGAAAATAATCACTGTTTTCCTTTCACAAAGTTTTCCACTTTCTAGTTTTCCAAGTTGTTTCCACGCTATTTTGCCAAGCTACATGTACTTAGTAGTATCTGCAGTATCCGTACTGTAATAATCATGTGACGTTGTTCCTTAAATTTGCTGTACATCATTCTTAGGTTAATACAATACCAGAGAAAACTATTTTCAATCATCTATATAGCTTCAAGACAATTCCTGCCCTATAGCTTCAAGTAAATAGACAGATTTTGATAGCTATACATAATTTCTGTAGGATTAGAACAAAACCTAATGGAGTAATAAAATCTATAGGAGCACTGTGCATTGTACTTTCAGTCTCTGACTGCTTGTATAAATATCTTATTTTTCCTGCTAAGGCAAAATGTGGCGATGCTTTGCATGTGATTCGGTAATCAACATGAAAATACTTCAGTTTGCTTATTTTCCAGGTATTTTTTCCTGCTGTATATGGGTACTCCTTATTTCTCCCCCAGGATGACTGCATTACGGTTCTGTTTCCAGTGAGAAACAACAGGCACAACCATACAAAAACAACTAGGAAGATTAGGATAAAAACTGTAAAGCCCATAAGGAACTATAACTATATTGACTGTATTTTCTGACTTGTACTTGCTACATTTCATTCCATTTCACCCAGTTTATGTCTACATCAAGTACCCATTTTCTTTCTAACGTCAGTTCTATAGTTCCATCATTATTTTTAAATTCCTTATGCAATGGCAAAATCACCACATTACCCAGATAAAACAACTAAGTACCTTCACTTAACTTAAAAATGCGTATTTCATTTGTAACCTTTTTTTCCCTGCCAGCTTTGGCTTGCAGCCAGTGGATCTTCTGTGCCTTCAACTGCTCTATTCAAAAGACCTTTATCACCAGAAATCATCCATATAAGTACCATGTAGCTGCAGCTACTACTTAACCTTCTCTTAGATAAATGAAATAGACTTAATTTCTTCACTGTCACTACTTGGAAAATGTTCTTTGATTTAAAATTGCACCTCCTATGCACTACATTTTGGTGAACAAAGTAATAGGAAAGGTACTTGCTTTATTTATGATGCTTCCACTGCCAGTAACTGTCCATTGCACTGCTGGTTTGGGGAAACCTTCCACATGGCAGACAATTGTTTTAGACATTTTGTTTGTGTTGGTTTTCTTTGTCATCTTGATTTGAGGTTTTCCTACAAGAACAACATTACAGTTACCCACTGTTTGAAAAGGACAATTAATAATCGTAGCTATCTGCTCCGTTACCTTCCACAATAAGTTTAAGTGTCTTTCTTTTCTTTAAACCTTCAACCTCCTGCAGAGTAGTTTCACAGATGTAGTTTCCAGCATCTTGATATTGAAGACTTGAAAATGATGGACTTGTTTGCATTCTGGTATTGTCCTGGTGAAGTAAGGAGTTAATCTCTGTGAATTCTAACTCACAATACATTAACTTCTAAATTATAAATGTGACTACTATCAACAGAATTTTTCACATGCTTTGGTAGATGGACTTGTTTGCATTCTGGTATTGTCCTGGTAAAGTAAGGAGTTAATCTCTGTGAATTCTAACTCACAATACATTAACTTCTAAATTATAAATGTGACTACTATCAACAGAATTTTTCACATGCTTTGGTAGATTAGAGCCTTACTCTCAAAGTGTTCTCCCATTAATAATTTCATTTGTATAGCTGGCAGCAACATAACAGCATGAAAAGTGGAAAGTACTGGAGATTTATAAAAGCTACCTCCTTTTCTCTTGAACAACTTTGCTTTTAAATCAAGGGCATAAACACACTGAGACACAGATAACTATCCTCCAGGCCAGGCTTATGAGATCAACATATGCTACCAAACCACCATCATGTATCATTATTTTTAGTTTCCAGCAGTACATGTTTTATTTAAACACAGAGTCTATGCTAGCTACCTTTTTCACCAGTCACTGAAAACCTGTTGCAACCATCCAATGAACTCTCAACCTGCCCTCCCCTTTCATTATGTTTATTAGAATCAAGACCAAGCCTGCTTCTGAGAAAACAATTAATGAACCCAAATTCCTCCAAAAGGCTTCCTTCTCAGAGTGACCTGATTCTCAAAGGGCCTTGTACAGACCATTTCAAAAAAGTTCTATTTGTGTTATAGTAGGCACTAATTCGCTCCAGTTGAAAACTGAGATGATAATTACAGTAACTGATTTTCAGTCATCAACTTGAGTCAGTCGCTCTCATTTTAGCCATATGTGTAAGACCCATTTTAACAACATTCTTCAAAAACTCCAATGAACAACTTCCTTCCTTCCTTCCAAAACGCTGAAGTAGCAGCAGTAATATGAAGAGGTGAACACCCAGATGAAGTGTGAAGTAGATGAATTACCGACCTTTATCCAAAACACTGTTGCATTTCTACTAGAAGAAATTGTGCATGACACAGGGAGGGCCTCTCCAATCTGTTTCGTGACTTCTCCGCTAGGAGTGAGCTGCAAATCCAAATCTGGGAGAGAAAGAGCATTTGTCAGAAGTTAATCTCTGAAAGCCTGGCCCGTTTCAAAGGCTTTACCAAGGAAAGAAAAATGTGACTAATTGCACTCATTAAATTCAAGATTTCATTTCTTCAATACAATCTAAGTCAATTTTACAAGTAAGGGAGAAGAGAGAATTATTCTAAAATAGGCATTGCAGAACACTCACATTTTTTGCTGTAATTATAGGCTAAAAGGAAAAGCAAAAACTCACTAATCACTAGACAAATGGATACTTTTTTTTTTTCCACGTTGTATTGCTAAAAGACTGACAGAGAAGGTGCAAGGAGTACTTCACATAGCAGCAAGTGCATCTTGAAAGGGGAAGCACAGACTGCTGTGAAGGGAGCTTGCTATGGGCCAGGTAGAAATGCATCTTCAGGGAAGGACTTGTGCAGGTGGAGACAGATTAACCTACATAATAAGTGCGATGAAGAGGTGAGGAAAACAAGGGGTAGCTTTCTCAAATGTGATAAAACAAGTTAACTTTTGTCCTCAGCATCTGGAGAGGATGAAGACAGTCAAATACAGTATGTATGAGACATGATACTGACTGAAGGGGTGAGGAGTCTGAATTATAGGGTTGGGGGGCCACACATGAGGCCCTCTCATTTATAATTTTCATTTGTAACTTAAAAAGCCATTTTTGTTTAACTCCAGGCTTTGCGTGACCTGTTTTAACTCCAGGGAAATTGCAGTCAGCAATAGCTATGTCTGACACAAGGCAGGGTGAAGCCAGTAACAGAAAGATCAGGAAATAGTTCTCTATATTTTTCTTAGTATATGGACTTGGTGGGCTAGTGATTTCTTAAAAATAAAAAAAAAAATCCTACACTGAGAAAAGCAGAGTTTGGCAAGCTAAACCTGTTTTGCTTCCCCTCTTATGGTGCCTTGCTTGTAAGCCAAGTTGCCTGGTCGAATGACTATCACAGATGCACACACACAGACACATGCTATCAAATGGCAAGCACACATGAATTCATCACGATTATAGTACTTGCTGGAAAAGGACTGCAAAACATCCTTTTAGCTTTTAAGCAGAGTTTAAAAAAAGGTTGAGGTAAAAATCACAGTTGGTAGAGGAAAGGGAAAACAGTGAGTTTTCCTTAACAAAACAGTGAACTCAGCTCCTGGTTTCATTCAGTGGTTGCCCTGGGAACACCATAGTAATTAAAGGCAGAACTTCAGGGAACAACTACGGTCCATCCTGTACTATTAGTCTGAATTATTATCATCTGTGTAACAAGTCTAATACCTAGCCCAAGAGGTCACAAAAAAAGTACTTTCATCTGTGCATGAGTAAAGCAAAGATCTTACCAAAGAGATAAAATGGCATTTTGTTTCTGTATTCCTATAGGGATTTCTCACACAGCCTCCCCAAACTAGTAAATGCAACCAAACTAACAAGACTCTCCAGAGCTTACCCTTGCTTCCACAAGCAAAAAAAAAAAAAAAAAAAAAAAAGAAGAGATATATAAAGACAAGACTCAGCCAGGGAGTACATAGATTCAAATAGTATACAGGATGTTTCTTCTTGCTCTGTTATTCTGGAGCACATACTACCAAGGCAGAGGGGTGGCTGAAGAAAAAGCTAGGAGGTTTTATTTCCCTGCCCTCAGGGTGAGTTTTCTTCAACATCTACTTAAACCTTTTGTTCTCTGAAGCAAGAACGCACTTCAAACCCAAGAGATCACCAAAGACCATACATGAGGGATTCTTCTCACATATGCCACAGGAAGAAGAAACCCATTAAATTTTTGGCCTTCATCTCAGGCAAGACTGACACTGAGGCCAGAGCAATCCTTTAATCCAGTTTTCCTCTAGGAAACCATGCCATGATGCCCCTATCCCACATTTTTTGGGGGGGAGGCTATAACTGAGAATACAATCCCTCTCACACAGTGGTCTTGGTTGCTTTAGAAGTTCAGGAGAATTTACAGTGTGCAAGATGAACCACATACCTCACAGCAGTATTTGTAAAAGGTGATTTATGAAGCAAGTACAGAATTAAGCTACTGTTTAACATAGGATTCCTGCTAGGAACTCTACAGAGGCCAATTTGATTTGGATTAATATTCTGCCAGTTTATCTGTAGGGTCCACAAAGAAATGTGATGTAGATACTTCCACCTCTCAACTTATATGCTCCATTAGTAAATAATTTCTTCTTGGAACATAAGTATGAGGAGAAAATATTTCTTGCATACAGAAGACTGTCAAAATTAATCTTCCTTGCCACTGAAAGAAAAACTTTGTTGCAAAATTTTTTCCATACATTTCCTGTTTGGCTTTGAAACGTTATTCATAAACAAACTTTTCATCAGGCACCATTTTCAATATATGATAGTTCTTAATGTGGTCTCACTTGAAGTCTTGCATTGATTTCAGTACTGTCTGTGCATACCAAGTAGAACAGGGAAGAGACAGAGAATGCATTTTGCATGTATTAACATATCATGTGAGAGAGGTATGGAACTGATGTGGGGAAGACTGTAGTAAACATTTCAGTTCTGAAACTCTATTGCACCTATAGGACAGGCTCCCAGCATTTAGAGAAAATCTCTGAAGGAATACTGTGCTACGACTGGGAGAACTATGCACAGCACTTGCCTGTAGTCTGAGCTCCCTAAATATACTAGCAAACAACAAGAAACTTTTCCTAGTATACTGAGAATAGATTTTTCCATGCAACCTTCAAAAGGTGATTTCCGCTGTATTTTCAATGAGCCTGTAGCACAAGAAAAGACTATTAAAAGTACCTATGGACAAACACAACTGCTATATTTCTAAAATCTTTGATTTTTTGGGAGGTTTGCAAACCTATTTCCCCAGAAAACACATTTTAGTAGAAAGGAAAGCATCACACAGAGCAAGTTCCACAGCCCTACTGCATACTGGGTTTTACATGCAGAAACAACTATAGCAAGAGATAAAGAAAAGGGTGAGTTGAAGCAGTCATCTGCTTCTTCATAGCTGAGGGAATACATATGCCCACCCTCTACTGCTAGATGCTTTCCTTGCCTTGCACTGAGTGTTCTACTATAGCAGTTTTTAAGTGTTTGTAAAAAGTCTTTGCCCCGGTCCCATGCCTGGCCTCTGCAAGTTTTGATCATCTGACACTAGGCAAACTCGCTCAAGGAACAGAGCTAGCATAAAATTAACTACCTAGTGTAAAGAAATCAAACCCACAACATCAATCCTGTTCTGTTGCATGTTCTGTTGCATCCTCCGTTGAGGGACAAACTGCACCAGCCACAAGCACTTGGTTCTGCCGGACTTTAAACTGAGACTTTGCTGCACAGATCCTGCAGCTGCTCTGGGGTGCAAGAGCCCAGGTTGTCTAGTTTTTCCCTTATGTTCTGTGGGTAAAGGAAGACCCTCTTTCTTCCCCCCTTGCTTTACTTTATAAATAAAGTATTTCCTAAAACATTGAGTAACTGAGATGCTTTAACATCAGTTTTCAGCTGTGAATCTCACAATTTACATTTATCTTGGAAAAAAAGAGTGTGGTATTGAGCCAGAATATTTTGCTACAAAGATATTTAAGGACTACAATGTGCTAAGGTATTCTCATACCAGCAAGAAACTTTTCCCTACCTCGATACTGAAAGGAACCAGTGTAATTACAATGCTCAATAAAATCTGTTTGGGAAAAAGCGCTACAGTCGAAATGTAACAAATTACTATAAGTAGTTTCACAGATTTAAATTAGAATTATTATATTGCTTGTTTTTTGTTGTGGTTTTTAGGTTGGGGTTTTTTGTGGTTTTGTTTGCTTGTGGGGTTGGGTTTGGGGTTTTTTTTTTGTTTGCTTTGTTTTTTTTGTTTGTTTGTTTGTTTGGTTTTTTTCCATTTTGTTTGGTTTGGGTTTTTTTAAGTGAAAATAAGAAAATCCGAAGCGCCAAGATTGGATGTTAGGAAACAAAAAGTCCTGACTCAGAATGAAGGCTTTTTCAGTGTAACAGCATAGACAGCAATATTCATCCATATGTGAAAAGGTAAGCAAGAAAGCAAAAGAAGGACAAAAAGCAGGATTTGATAGGTGTTAATAAGCATTATTTGGAGGACAAACAGCTATCATGGAAGCATTAAAAAAAATAAAATCTGAAGCTGTAGCACCAAAAATATGTAAGTAGATTAGAAGGAGAAATGAGTAAAAATTACTGAGTTATGCTGGAAAGTTGATATAATGCAGGCAATTGAAAGATGAAGGAGGATATTACAGAGCATCTAAGAGGTTTATGGCTTTTTCAGGAGAGTTCTTCTCACAAGCAAACATGCTGCATAAATGCTTTAGACCAGCATAAGGCAAGACACTGAAGTAGCTTAAAGATAAGTCATGGTCTGGGCATTCAGGAATTTCAGAACTACTCTAGGCCACCGTGCCTCACTTAAGTAAAGGCTTTATTGCAGATAGAGGTGTTTTAAAAAAAACCAAAATAACACAAAATGAACCGTAATTGATGAGAAGCAGTAGGGTACTTGAGCGTACCTATGAGTTCTGAGCAGCTGTTCTAGCTGCCAACACTGGAAAGACTTCTGTCAAGAAAATACATGCTTCTCTTCTATAGTAAAGTTCTTCTGACATACAGACAAAATAGCAGAGAAAGGAAAACTGGCTTGGTATAAATAACTTGGAGCTGAGGAAGCCATTCTTTAGAGTAACTATTTATGGAAGTACAAGTAGACATGAAATCCACTTGGAATAAAATAAAAGGGTCAGTTATACCACAGCAAACTACCAGCAAGCTACCTTTGTTATTGAGCAGCTAGTGGCAGTAGTACAGAGCTCTCTTCACATCTTACATACCCTGACTCTTGGCAAAGAGAAGGAGTGGGTAGGAAAACAGATGACCTTATTAAATGCAACATATTCGTTAAATGGAATAGTGTAATTATTCATGTACAGATATTTTCTGCATGCGTTGTACCTTTTCCAAGAAAGACTACAGACAACCAATGTTTTTAGGGGAAACCTAGTACCATTGGCCTGAGTCTCATTTCACAGCCTGTGATAGTATAGCAAAGTTGGAAGGATTTCCTGTTTTGTTTTCTTACATAAAGAGATTAAAAGCAGCTATTGAAAAGCAATCTTTGTTTCAATGGTTCAACCAGTTCAATGACTGCTTTCAAAGCATTGCTGCTAAAGTATGAGTAAATACTCTAGTATACAGCTGAAGAAACTTTACTGAGCACTGTATGAATTCCTAAGTCTCTTCCCTAGACTTTCACATTAACCTCATTGAGGAAAGATGAGAGGATCTTAGATTGATGTGAATTTGACTATGAAGAATGATCTTCAGTGATACCAGTGGGCTGGTCTGTATGTTTGAGTACATTCCAAAGTACAGCTGGAACATAATTTGCCATTTATATGTTCACGAGTGAAACAAAGTACCGGAATTTTCACTGTATGTGACAGTGCAATAATATCACAAAGTATACAAAGGTTACATAAAGAGAATCTATCTAGGTCAATGAATCGAGAAAGTTAAGGTTTTCAAACAGAAATACATTAGAAAAAATAAAAATGCGTGACACTACTTCGACAACATCATTCCACTCTGTAGGTTAACTGGACTAATCTACCTAAATAAAGCAGAGAGAGACCATCCCAGAAGGTCCAAGATAGGTTTGTATCCTAACTAGGAGTGCAAAATGCAATGACTTACAGTGCACAGTGATAGTGGTCGAGTCCATCATGCTTTTGTCAGTCAGAGAGCACTTATATTCTCCTGTTGCATTTCGCCTCACGTCTGTCATGACATAAGTATCTGAGCTTCTTATACCTTCTGTTTCTCCCTGTGGATGGAAAACAGAACATTTATTGTATATGGGCCTGATAAAAACATTAGTTTCTGATAAGGATTTTTTTTTTTATTATAGGGGTAGTGAAATAGTCCAAAATATGTATAGACACAGCATCACTGAAGTGTAATTACCTGTTAATAATACTAAGATTTATTTCCTGCATGACACCAGAGTATTAAAACCCACCTGCAATTAAGAGCTTACTCTTTTAATTGAATGATTAACTTATTTTAAGAGGCTATTAATATACAAAATTTGAACATTTAGCAGAAAGAAAATGGGAGAAAACAGGAGACAAACAGTCTACGAATAAGAGTGCCGTAGAAATCACAACAGCAAAACAAATTGTGTTTCTAAATCTGTATCTGAAATGATATATTCAGTTCAGGAAAAATCATGAAGTGTACTGCATTGCACAGTTTTCAAACATCACAAGCACACCTTGCTCTATTCACATCACGGTATGGAGTCTGTTAGGGTATATGCTACTTTATACGCATTTGTCTACAAAAACTGGTGTTTTAAATTTTGCAGCAAGCATTGCTTTCTGTCTGCCCAGTTCCCCCCTGATTACAACTGACTGACTTAAATCACGTTTGAAACAAGCACAGAATGAAACCCTAATTTGTACCTCTGAAGTCAGAAAGAGATTTAAGATACCCATAAGTCTCGCAAAGAAATCACCAATTCCAACTCTCCTTGAGAGAAAGGACTTGTATCAGGTAGAGGGAGACCGAAGGTAAGACAAACTTGGGTGCTTTGCTCACTCACTGTGCTAGCAGAGCAACGGGAGATACTATATACTTTCTTCCTTGGCACTGGGATGACTCACTGAATCTAAATGGCTGTTCTGAGATAAGAGGACTTCAGCTCCTAGTTTCCCTTGCTGCTCTTCAGCCATTCAAACATGCCAGGCATCCAAACTAGATGAGGATTATGTTCAAAAGGCAATCTGTGAAATACCTTGAAGCATGCCACTGCGTTTGGCCTCTCTCAAAAACAGCTCTGCTCACTACTGCAGTAGGAATAAAAAAGGGATATAAAATAGGAAAAAGAAGCAGGATACAGGAAGCAGGACTAGGAATATAAAGCCCTATCTGTCTGTGAATTTCACCAATACTAAGATGATTAATGGCACCATGCATCTTATGCATTTGACAGATTTTTTCCTATGCTTTCTTCTGTGCTGTCACACTTGTTCTTTTTGGTGCTGTTATGCCACAAAGCAATTAATAAATTAACTAAAGAAATTGCACAAAGATTCATCTGTGAAAAAAAAAAAAAAAAAAGCTGAATTGATTTCCTGTACTTTCACTGCTGGATCTTTGTCTGTTATGACAACAGATGAGACGGTTTTATTCAAGATGCTGAATTACTTTAGTCAAAACTGCTTCTTATCAGAATATCTGATGATGGGAAATGAAGCCTAGTAATTTTTAGTAGGTCCAAGCCTCAAAACACTTCAGGTGAGGTGGGGGGAAGAAGATGTTTTCTCAAAAAATTTTGCCAACTCAAGTGAGGCATTCTGAGAATCTGATGTAATGGCTGATGTCTATCCTCAGGTTTTGTTGCATTGAATTCCTTCCTTCATTTGTTATAAAACCACGTATACACTGGCATGTAGCAATATCTGCAGGAAGGGACGATACAGAATATTTCACCACACAGTGACAGCAAGGCAGGACTTACTGGAATGTAAAACAGGAACTCCTGTGGAGGAGGGTTGCCATTTCCTGAGCACTTCAGAGTGATGTTATCGCCTTCTTTAACTGTACTACTTTGTGATAGCACTTGAATAGTTACCTTCTCTGTTGGATCTGTGAAAATAATGCACACATTTAACAGGATCTGCAAAAACCTGCACTGTTACACTATGCATACAATATGCATGGCCGAAGAGTACATGATTTTATCATCAAGCCGGTGAAGATATTCACATATGTAAAAAGAACTGAAGTTAATCACACTTTCTGCATTTTTGCCAATGAAGTAAGTGCAAAGAAGCCATATGATTTCACTCATTTTTCTTCACCAAAATACCTGCAACTGAAACAGCAATGATTACAACCATGTCATGTACTTAAAAGAAAAAAACCCCTGATGGGTATGAACAGTTCCATGGTGTGATTTCGTTATGAGACATTAACTTGTTCTCTGTGAAGCTCCCTGTTTGGAGGACTGCAGCAATCAGAAAAACAACTGAAGCTCTCAATGCCTTGCATTAGTACGAGATAATAACCTTCTTGCATTAAAAAGAAAGAAATATGAACTAAGTGACTATGTTCAGCCTATTCTACATGCTGATCACTACAGGCTTTCAGAAAGATGAATTTGGTGAACATAATGGGACCCTTAACATAGTCAACAAAACTGTAAATGTAACATACTTCTGCCATGTTCAGTGAAGTTGAACTATAACTTACATTTTACTTTGGTGGTTTTTTTTTTAAAGCAAAGACAGTATACTTTAATAGATGCTATTCTTTCCAAGTAGAACCCTAAATATAGTTAAAAAAAAAAAAAAAGGAAAATGAACAAAATTAAAGGAATACAGGCAGATAGCTCTCGATGCTTTAATTTTAATGAATAAATAAATTCCACCAAAGATGCCAGTCTTTCATTAAGACACGGTAGAGCATGTCTTATTAGACACTAAAAAAAAAAAAAAAGAAAATTACATAGCAGAGAAATCCTTGCCTGACAGCTGATTTTGTAGGTTTAGTGGAGCGTGTGCTCTACAGCCTTTCCAACCCTTAAGGCATTCATCATGTCTGTCTTCTGCTATGGGATTTCTCTATAACAGGAACTGCATTCTGCAGTGGCCTCTTGATGACTGAGAACTCTTAACACAGCATCTCTCCTCCTCATAGGAGGACGGGTACTGGGCTTCAACAAGCCACATCATCCCTCCTTCAGATACAGTAGCCCCAGCTCCCTTCCACATCCAAACAGCTTCTATCTCAGTACCTTCAGAGCTGAAGCACAACTTTGCCTGCTTAGGAAAAGGAAGTCCAGCATTGCTGCTGGTGTGAAATGCAACAGATACAATGAAGCAGCTAGTCAGGAAGCCTATGCACACCTCTTAACAACAGCAGGGCCAAAATCCCCTGTTTCAGGGGCTGTCTGGTGAGCTGGCCTGCTGCAGGAACTTATAGAATCATAGAATCAACTGGGTTGGAAAAGACCTTTAAGATCATCAAGTCCAACTGTTCCCCCAGTACTGCCAAGGCCACCACCAAACCATGTCACTAACCAAAGCAAGCTGAAGGCCACATGCACAGGCCAGGGCCTGACATGCCGACTAGATGGAGCAAGAGTCCTCTTCTCTGGGGCTCATGGGATGAAGGTCTAGAGCTTTGATTTGGGCATGTAGTGTGTGGATTACAGAATGTAAATTGCTATCCACTCACTGTCAAGTTGATGTGAAGATGACTAAACATGAAGAAATTACTGTAAAGGACGTCTAGATATAGTCTGGAATTGCTTAGGCTTTGTCTCAAGAATGAAAAGGGATGAGGTATCCCCGCTCATGGCAAGGGGGTTGGAACTAGATGACCTTAAGGTCCTTTCCAACCCTAACTATTCTATGATTCTACGAATTATAATGAAGATAACTTTTAGGACTTTAATTTGGAACAGATTTTCCCACAGAGATGAACAGAACTGGATTAAAAATGGAAAGTTAGACAAGAATTACCTCTTGCAAACCACCAGTCTTTCTTGTAGGAATATCTTACCCTTCTATCTACTGCAATCAACCAGGAGCAAATTTTTTATTTCATTCTCCAAACTGGAAAAAAAAAAAAACCTACCGAAATAAGTAACAAATAATTAAATTGTTCTCTAAGGTGAAGAGGTCATCCTTTTGAGGAAAACACAACCTGATGATAGGGAAATACAGTGGACAGCGCAATGCTTAAACACAGGTAATGTGCTCCCTTACCTTCACAAATAAACAAGAGGAGCCTAAGGAAGGTGTAACCTGCCTCTCAGTGGCACATATCCCTGGCTTGGCCCACCTTACCTTGTGCTTCTCTAAACCTGTTCTCTAAACAAGAACAAGATTCTGGGATCCAGCACCAAAAGACAGTTATGCACTAAATGAATGCTGCTATCCCAGATCCACCATGGTCATAACTGCATAACTTCAAGGAAAACACCAGTGCTGGAAGCAGCATGAATATAAAGTGACTGACTCTAATCTGTTATGTAACGAAGTTTATCCATAACAAGACAAACACTTAACACCAGGGCATGACTGGAAAGTCTGCCTGACAAACATTATCTTTTTACACTGATTCATGCTGAGCAGAACCCAACATAACTGGAGTCTAGGTAATTTGGATAACTGAGATACTATCTGTCTAGCTCCAATTCTCTTGTATTACTCATGTTACTTTCAGTAGCTTGCTTGCTACAGCTGCAAACCAGATCTGATAACTACTGCTAGCTGAGCTAAGTTATCCAATTCCAGCTAGCACCCAAAACAGCAGGCGCTAATTCACTCTTCCTCTCATACTAGGTTACAGTGGCTGGCTGCTTCCAGGATGTCAACTAGCTAACACTTGAGTACTAAAGACTGCACTAGCCCAGAGCTAAAGCCCCCTTCCAAACAGTAAAACATTTCTTAGATCCTGACTGAATAGGTATATCTTTAAAAAAATCTTGTGTAGACATAGTTTAAGCATGCTTTTCTAATTTCTGTATGATAAATGGTTAAGTTGCAAGGAACAAACAACAAGTCTTCTTCATGATTTTTTTCTGCTTGCTTCAGAGATGCAAAACACAGTAAGTTTTGACAGTCAATCTGAAAAAGAACCCCAACCCTGGAAGACTTCCATTTATTAGAGTTGGAGTCTGCCTTTTTTTTTTTCATCTGCATTACATTTGACTCATTAAAAAAAAAAAAAATCACATTTCTTGAGAAAGAAACTAATTAGGATCGCTGAACTAAATTACAAAACAAAAAAAAGATCAGACATCATTATCATCAGGTAACATCAGTCATGAAATTCATCTGTTGAAGCTTTGGACATCTATTAATAAAGAGTTTCACAAATTCATTTGGAGATGCATTTAAGCAGAGTAAGAAATTGAAGTTACAGCAAATGAAAATATTCAGAAAGGAAATTGGGTAACCCCATACTCTAAAGCCAGAGTTCATACTTGAGGCCTCTTTACTACTGAAGGGTATGTCTGCCTCCCACTGTTGGCTAATTAGCAGCACAATGATACTGCCTATCTCTGGAGGAAGAACTATCTTAATTAAATTGAGTGTTACTACACCAGGATTAAAAGAGCTAGTCTAGCAAACATAAAATGTTTAATACGGAATGCACATGGTATCTGGCACAGTAACTATTCTGCAGTGCTGTGCAGACTTCTTTTTCCTTCACATCAGGTAGTCCTTAATTGCAAGAGCACATAGTATGTGTACCATAGAATCTGCAAGAGCCTCATCCTCAACAGGAGAAGTAGCCTAATGCATGAAAGTGGTGTGGAAATGAGGACAGCAAAGGATCTCTTGGTAAGTAATAGCAACAAATGCTTTCTGGTCATCACACTTCTTCACTGTGAACATCTGCCATATACAGCAGGAGTTATTCGTGGTCATGGGGCTCCATAGTTGACAGAAATAAAGAAAAAAATCCAGGGAAATTTGGTACACAACTTTAAAGCAAAACCAAAAGATGAAAAAACCCCTCTAGCTTTAAAGTGATGGGATAGGTGTCTGCAGGCTTGAAATCTCTATATTATTTTCAATGATAATGATTGCTATCCAGAGGTTTTCTTCTCCAGTTGTGCTGCTTGTCATTGTGGAGAAACAGCTGATGAAAAGAAGGCCTTAATTTACTCTGGCTTCTCCAGGTGAAACCAAGGAGCAATTGCTCCAAGGTTTTATATGATCTGACTAAGGCCAAAACTGATCTCCTACTCCATGACTCAACAAACTTTGCCTGTGAGGGACAACTGATCATCTAAGTAGACCTACCTACTTCAAGCCTGTAGCTTGTGTTTCAAGGCAATGGAGCACACATGCTAGCTGGAGAAATCCAATCCCTTTCTAATTTTCTGTGTATTCAACTGCATTATAGAGTTGTTACACAATGTATAGTAAGACCCTATTAGATGTTGGACTGTATACTTAGACCATATCACTCCCAAAACAAGGACGTATAAACTGAGGTATTACCTGAAGTGTGCAGAAAGGTAACACTTGACTGGACATATTGTATATCTCCTGTTCCTCTATATTGTGCTACAAACTGCTGCCTTCTACAGTCCTTCAGAAGTAGAAGTCTATTTTACAAGGTCATTTTACAAGACTTTGAAACCCTCTTCCCCCCTTCTGTAATTGCTACCACCAACTATGACCTTTCTTGTCAACTGCCCATTTTATTTATTCAAAGGAGAATTATGATTTACACATCGGTCAGTAATACAGTAAGGAAATTGCTGTAGGACTTAGGCCAGCTGGAAGTCATTATTTACAGATTCTCTACATAAAAGTCTACCAATATTCAAACGATATATTTTAAATGCAAAAATCAGCATTTTACAGCTGTAGACAAGCTACTGCATTATGTACAAGGTAGTCTGCCTGTATGAGCTGTTTGGTGCTGTCTCTGCAAAAATGAAAAACATTTGAGTATACTAAAAACTATTTTGTGTATTTATTGCATAATTCAGGGGGCACAGTCACTGATTAACCACTCTAACTTCTGTTAAATTTCTGAAAAGCATGTTTCACTAAGTTTTGTGGTTACCACTTTCATTTTGTCAATGCAATCTTGATATTCAGTATTCTAAGGTTAGAAAGAAATATCAGGTAAATCTGAAGTAAAATTATACAGAGAATGTACTCAGACCTTCTTGCTGCAAATCAGCTTTGAAGAAACCGTCTCACCAGGCAAGCAGCAATGTGTCTGTAATTCTGTAAAATGTTTCTGATTTTGCTTCCTACCTCCGAGTTAGACTTCATAAAACAACAGGTGCTTTCTAATAACTTACAGTGAACATCGAAGACAACTGGTTCAGACTGTATTGTTTTCTGGCCAGATGGTCCATAATATGCCACAATGCAAGTAAACTTGGCATTCGCATCTTCCTTTGTTGGCGTGTACTGAAGAGATGATGTCATGGTGAAGAGTCCAGTTGACTTGTCCACAATCTTTTGCAAATTTATGACCACAACTGAAAAGGAAATACTGTTTCAGTGTCACACAGACAAATTTGCAACCTTTTTTCCTACATTTTGTTGCTTACTCTGTATTTGTTATCAGGATACAAACATGCAAGCAACACAACAAATTACCCAAGAGACTCTACAGTTTACCTCTAGTATTGCTACTGATGTACATCAGGAACGTTTTATCAACAACAAAGTCCTAACATGCTGTACATTTTAGAGCAAATCAAAACAGAAAACTAATTGTAAACTTGTGGGGTTTTTAATACAAATCTCAGCTCAATTTTTAAGCAGAAATAAGGCCTCAAAAATCCTGGCAAAACCAATTTTTAGGATCATATTTACAACTGAATTTTGTAAGTATTGTCTATTTTATGGAAGGTAAAATATTGGGGTCTGATTAGCCCGTCAAAATCAAATTTGAAAGAGAGTGAAAAAACAAACATTCTTTGTAAATATCCCGGAAAATAAATACCATATAAGGACATAATGATCTACATGTTCCAAACACAATATTGGACAGGTGTGAAATTGACACAGTTAACACCTAATAAGAAGCTGGAAATTAGATTCAGGTTTCTACTAGCTACACAGGCTCAAGAATAGGTTTGCAATAGTATTAACAAAGGCAGCCCTCATTCCCCATGATGTAGTTTTAAAGCTGGAACTGAAAGAGAGATTCTATGGCATAGCTTGGGTGCTCTGAATGGCCTAGAAGTTTCCTTCCAGTTTCATCTTTCCATATGAGTAGTTTTCCTTAAAGGAACAATACATTAAACTAAAGTAGAGCAACTCTTATAAACGCAGTTCTTCATGCGTACACCTGCCTGTGGATTCAGGGACATTGGCTATCATTGAAACGTACCTTCTTCCATGGGTTGCAAAACTCTCCCATTTTTGTACCATGTAACATTGCCTTCAGGATAACTATCTCTTGCAACGCACTCCCCAAGCTGCAGAACAGACAGGAATTAGTTGCTGTTTCTCTCCACTATGTTTTAATATAATTCTATTTTTGCTTATGCTGCTTTGGGTAAAAATTTCTAGTAAGTTCAAATGCTGAACTCCAACTATTTTTATTAAATAGGACAAAACCCATCAATGAGGCTTAGGTACAATTTGGAAAAGGTTTTGGTGGTGGGTTTAAGACCAGGATGGCACAGTACAGCAGTGGCGAGGGAACTGGCTATAGACCACGACCTCTCACAGGCACACATGCACCCGCTCTAAGCCTCATTCCATCACCTTTCTCCATGTTGACTTCAGGCAGCTGTCAGGCACATAACTTTGAGGGAGAATGCTGCTCTTACCATTTGTAGCTTCTCTGTTTCTAAGAAGTCTGCTTGATGTAAGATTTCTGGTTGAGAGGGTTGTTCTAAAACATAAATAAGATAAAAGTACTAGTGAAAGGAGCACATACAGCTGTTTTAAAAACAAAAAGTTACTAAAACACCCTCATGGACTTTGAGACTAAACAGAACAATCTAGTCTGGTATAGTCTTACCTACGCTTTGCCATTACAAGCAGAAAAAGTGAGATACTTCTATTTCAATATTAGCAAATGGATTGAAAAGGAAAAAAACATCACTTTAAAACATATCATAATGAAATCCGTGCATTCTGACAATACATTTTTTAGCCAGGCAGACTAGTGCTGTACCTGGAAGGAGAGAATCTATCTGATTTATATGAAACACACACTGGAGAAGGAACCAGTAGTACAGAAACTATAGCAACAGAAAAGCAGCTTTACTGTGGATATTACTGTAGCTGAGCTGTCACATTATAAAGGAAAAAATTCAACCTAATCATTCTTCTAATGTTTATTTTTCCTAACTGTGATTGTTACATTTAAGAAATTCAGATGATAGAGATAAATGTAATTACTTAAACTGATTCTGAGTTAGTTATGACTTTCTTAAAAAAAAATAAACTTTTTCTTCAGTGTCAGTATGTCTTCTTATTTGCTTTTATTATGGTAGATGGACCTTTTAGTCTGCCAAAGTGGAGGATCTATCAATGTTTCCATCATAAAAGAGTACTTTCTAGAGACTATATAACTTGTCTGTTAAAATAGTTTGGCCTGAAGCCCGGAATGCAAATTTTCATCTCCAAAAGAGACAGTTTTCCCCCACAATTTTAAAAGGAGAGGAGAAGAGTGAGGGAGGAAAAAAGAAAAATAAATCAATGTTTATACAGTTGAAAAAAGCCTCAACACTCTAGCTATACTGCATTAAAAAGCATACATATTATATACTTTTACAGACTGAAACATCCTAAATGATGCCAGCTTACAGAACTTCTTTCCAAATCAAGCTTCCTAATAAATAATGTGTGTATGTCACTAATGCCAGCCCAAAGTGAACTTACTACCTTGCCAAAATCTCTACACACTGATGAGTTTACCAATGTGCAGGTGTACTGATCCTGCTATCACAGAGATAGCAAGCCAACATGTTTCAACAACAACCCATTTGCTTTGTGTGTGTGTGCATGTATGTCTGTGTATTTGTGCGCATACAAATGCAGGTATATTGTTTACTTGAAAGACTACACCGGGATGGAACAAGAACAGCTCAAAAAGGAAATTAAAGGCAATAAAAGAACCTCTTCATTTGACATTTAAAAAACCCCAAACCCTTTGCTTGTGGCAAAACCCAAAAACAAACAAAAGAAAGTCAAAGCTATACGCCAAAACCATCACAATTTCTTCAAAGGACTAGTAAAGATTATTCTTCTAAGATATGTGCATATTTATTTCTCTTTTGTTATTTTTAATGGAAAAAGATTGACCTATTCTCTGTAAGAACCTGCCAAGGACAAAACATTTCAATGTCAATCCAAGCAAATGTGGTTTCACAAGCCCATTAACAGGCCTCCTGGTTCAGATTTTTGCGTTCCATAAACATGCACAGTTGACTGCCTGTTACAAGTCACCAGCTGGTTGATCTAAAACACCTTCCCCCACCTCAGCCTTGCTTCCTTTCATCTCTTATCTCCCCCAGGTGTGGTTTGAGAAGACTACTTTTTGGTCCTTTGGGGCACCCGAGCCCTGCAATGCTCCTACTGAAGGAAAGGCAAGACCTCCTGCTCCATGGCCCCTGTGTGGCTCTCCCTGTTTTGAGTGATCTGGTGACTGAGCAGATGCTCCAGTTGAGAAGCTGCCACATTCTCTCTCAGAGGAGCCTCTGAAAGGACATGTTTGCTGCCAGATTCCCACAGCCACAGCATGTGCACCAAAGTAATTCACTACAGAAGACTTATTTGGCATTTATTAGCTCAGCGTCTGAAGCAAGAAGAAATTTTAAACTTGGCAGCAGCAGAGCCCACTGCTTACCTCTTAGCTTAAAAGCTTGTCAGAGTATTTTGCAACTCTGTATAGGCTCTATAATGGGGGGGTGGTGTGGAGGAAAGCTTACTGCCTGCAAAAGCCAAGCATCGGTGTGGTAGGACAGCAGCTCATGTCTGCTGGGCTGTTCAGCTTTGGAAACTGGCCACTTAATTCCACAAAAAAGATGCTGACAGGATCCATCTGGAAAGCTGGTAGAGCTTGTTTGAGCAGTCCAGTAAGCGAGGCTAGCAGGTGGTACCTGTGCAATGAACCATTTCAGCTCGTTAGTTCTGAGTTAATCAGGTAGCACAGATGAGGACATGACAAGCTTCAGTAAAACCCAGCATCAGTCACGACTTCTGGGATACAGCTGAGTTTCAGGTGTATAAGATTTTGGTTTATGAGGGTTCACACTGCTGCAGTTTAGCTCTGTATCTGTGGTTCAATGAGTTAGAAACTCTGTTGGTTAAATAAATGAAGCCTGCAGGCTATTCTTAACTCTTTTGTAATTAGAACAAGCAAGCAAGAAAGCAAGCAAGAAAAAATGAAAAACCAAAACCACTTTTAACAAGGAAGTTAAAAGCAAAGAAATGTTAAGATAACCCTAAATAAAGTTGTGAACTCAAAATGAAAAACTGCAAAGGTAATTGTTTCTTGTAGTGCTAAGTCTCCCACAGTACGTGTGGCATCCTCTATTCTTATCTTCCCTGGCAAATAGAAGATTTCTCTATTAGTACTAATGCATACAATAAAACATACAAGCTGTGCTCCATGGCTGAGTTAGCATTGTGTTAATATTTAGTACAGTACACAGTAATTCAAGCAGTTAGCATTTCATTTTACTATATACCACTCTCATCTACATATTTACTGCTGTGTGATAGGTAAACATGATAATTCTTTATAATTTCCTTTGAAGCACTGTGTTTACTATGTGTGCTCTGAGCACACTCCTCCCTGTTGTCATTAATTCAATTGTTCTCGCAGTCAAATTGAAAGTGAAATGAAGGAACAGAATTAGTGTTGACTCCTAGTCTAGCTTTAAACTCACTTGTGCCACCAACAGACTTCTGCTTAGACACTGCTGATGACTCCCTGACACCTTCTCCCAGAGAGAAGTGTAAGGCTGCCCTTCCAAAACATGAGTTTGTGTTTTTCAAGCAGAAGTGTGATCTCTTTGAAACTGCCCATCCCTGCAGTCAACGTGTTCCCACAAGAGACTTACTTTGACTGTGTAAATCTGCACCTGAAGAGCAACGAAGGCCAAAAAAAGCCATGTAAAAACATGAAGCTGAGGAAGATACCCACTGCAGTCACAGGGCAGCATTTACAGATGCTAACCTCTGCCCCAGCAGACTTGCGCCCCTAAGAAGGAGCGATGGACACCTCCATGGGCTGTCAGGGTATGCAGGATTACATTTCTGCTCTGAATTAGCATGAGAAAAAGGCCAGGTTTGTCCACACTCCTGTATGACTTGAGCACGACTGTGTTTCAGAACATTGGGGATCGCACTGCAGATCAGCCTTGCAAACGGGTTGTAACGATATCACTAATAAACTTTGCTGTGCTCTAAGAGAGAACTGCAAACTGGTATTCCTCCTGGTACTTCTGGAGAGGACAAAATAAGCACTTGGGGCTGGCAATTGTTTTTCCAGCCTCTTGCTCTCTCCCTCACAGTTCATACCATTGCATACAGGCTGCTCAGTGCTGCTTTAAACCTCTCCCCGATCTCATCTTGCAGACTGCACACAGTTAATGCTTCCCTCGTGCAGAAAAATTCACTTGGAGAACAAATGGAAAATAATCAGCGCTAATTTTACATTTTTCATTTCCAAGGCCAAATGACATCATATAAGTGAGTCATTATCAAAGCCTAAAATTCTCTTTGAGCAAGCACTTATCATGAATAAACTGCAAGTGCAGGCAGTCCTGTTACATAAATGCCACCAGTAGATTACATTTTTGAAAGCTGCAGAAATTTGCTAGTCTTAGTAATTTACTCAGCCAAACTTACTTTCTTGGCTTTAATCTTTCCCTTAAACAAAAGTTTCTGTAATTTACGATTCAGATGCTGATGAATATTAACAGTAGTAAGAACTAGATTTACTTACTGAAGACTTTGACTATCGTTGGCTCTTCGAAAACATCATCTTCTGTAACAAGCATACATACAAATCTCTTTTCATCACTGATTCTTGCATTCTTGATGGATAACGTATAGTTTTCTGAGAGACTCAACCTGTCTTTGTACTCTGGTACATCATCATACTGTACATTTTTTTTTGTTGATGATCTGAAGGCAATAAATACTGGAGATCCATTTGGCATTTCCTATAACAAAAGGATAAATATCTCTATTTTGCATACACGCTCATTTGGAAGTTCCTGAAGATCTGCAACTGGTACAAAACCCTAATTTAAAAAAAAAAAAAAAAAAAAAAATCTGAAAGCTACATTAGATGGCTTTTTTCCTGATAAATGTCAACAAACAAGAAATTCAGTGTAATATGAGAGCTAGTTTAAGACTGCTGTGGTACACATAGAGAATACCATCAGTAGAATTGGCTCAATCTCGGCATAGCAGAGGGCTTTCTCTGATGAAGGCTGGTGGTTCTGGCACCAGCTGCCTCTGTCTGTATGAAAAAAAAGTATTTGAAACAGAAGCATTCGTGAGCTTGACTTAGAAGCTTCGGTTTCCTTTTCTTCCATGACTGTTTTACATATTCATATTGTTTGTCTGGGATATTGAGACTTCATTCCAAATGCAGGATTTAATCAGGCATAACCGCCTATTTTATTCTAAATTAGTTTTTAACTTTTTTCATTTGTTTTTAAAGGGCCCAAGAGCTTGTGGCATGGGAATATACATAAAATCAAATATTGTTATTTATGCATGTCCTGATAACCTGCAAAATAGCATTTTCTAGACATCCTCCTTATATTAATCCATATGCTGTTACCATCCTAAGAAGAAATACAAAGTTGACAGCCTTGCACAAGACTCCCATACAAAAAAATTATTTTTGAGAGACCAAGTTACAGGTAGAGTTCTGCAGGATTTGATTCCCCCCTACTTATACACACACAGAGCAGGGATAGGCTCTGTCCGCCTTTGTTTAAAGTGAGGTGAAAGGCTGACTCCATCTTTATGTTCAGTATTGTGCTGGGGGGCTGGAAGAGGTTTTCATTCCCTTTTATCCGTTGCACCTTGCAGCACTGATGCAAGTAGTGTTCCTAGCACAATACCTCAGCTTGACTGCAGAGTCCACAAAAGCAAGAAGACGCTGTGACAAGAGACAGGTGCTGTCAAGAGCTGGGCAAGGAGCAGGAGGCAACAGCTAACGTGAAGTTTAAATTCCCTTACAGTCTTTCTCCTTCTCCCACTTTCAGATTACTCTAGATGTCTGTCTCACATAAAAAAAAGTATTGCCTTGACTTGCTACAGAGGAAATTGGCTGTCAAGTGCAAACGAGCTCTTAACTCTGTAAGCCTACCCAGCACACAAGCAGGCACAGGTAGACATTCAAGGCAGCAAAGCCTGCTCCTGCCAGGGTGCAAGTTTCCCAGTGCTCCTGGGCACCCACCAGGAATCCAAATTGCTGCTCCCAAGGCAGCAGAGCAGCAAAGGTAGTTCCTCCTTCTTCCAATGAAATATTCACCTAACCAAAATCCCCTAACACCTGCCCTCCACCTCCAAGCACTGCCAGGCTGGGAGCTGCCCTGAGAGAACGCATATCACTTTCACTTGGTTATGTGCACTGTGTCAAGAATTCATACAATAGCAACTAGATCGGCCCTTTTGCATGTTAGGTTTCATGTCCCTTTCCACTTAGAAGTGCACTGGAAAGAGATAATGCATTTCTTTTTCCTCAAAATAGCCTTGCATCTTCATAGAGATGGACTTGTGTCTTCCCCAAAAAAGCCAGCAGACTGAAACAAACACACTGCAAAATGCAGGCACTGCATCTTCTGAATGCTAATGCAAAACAGTTTTGCTGAACCTTTTTGGTGTAACATCCTCCACTGACTTCTGACTTCCTTTCCCAAAATGTGTTTGTGGAGAAGGAACTCTTGAGTGGATGATGGCTGCAAAGACTGCAAACCTCCAGTACAAGGGAAGGAGCCGGGAAGGATTCTGACACATCTCCCAGCAGCAAACCAGAATGATGTAAAATAGGCTGGTAGATGCCATTTACAAGGAGAGAGAGTGACAGAACTGCATAATTTTAAATCCACTGTCAGAGTAGAAATCACCTGTTATTGATGGTAACATTTTGGTTTGAGCATGAGAGAACATTTAGATGAACTTCACAGAAGCAGGAAAAACAGTTGTCCTGATGTCAGTCTGAAAAGCAGAAGGGTTTTGGTAACCTGGTGTTTCTCAGTATGCATGCTTTCAAGGTTTCATTTGACTTTGATATGCTTATTCTCCTTTTGGCCTGGGGTACCAACTGCATATAGAAGAAGCACATCCAGTGATGTTCCTACTGCAAGCTGACCAAGACAACCAAGAGAACATCTGTGTTTTCGCCTTCGTCCTCTGTGCACCAGCAATGGCAGACTGAAACCACCAGAAACTCTACGGAAGTCAGCTCTGCCCTCTTCTTCGCCACTGATTAAATTCAACGTTGCATGAAACAGTATTGAGTGACTGTCAGATCAACCAATCAAAGGAAGTCACTTTCACAGGGACGAAGCATTGTCCTGCTTCACGCAGCCCACTTCAAAAGCATTCAAATATACAACGACGGCTCTGTCAAGTGAGTGAGACGCCACTGGGTAACATGCCAGATCTCTAACACAGGTTGGCAGAGAACTCCTGAATAATTATTTCTCTTGAACAATGAGATTAATTCCCCAAAACTCTAACCTTGGCAGAAATTATGCAGATTGGAATCTTGTAGCCTTACAACCACAGGAATAAATGTCTTCATATCCGAGGCAAAAATCCTATCGATTGGAATCTTATAATCTCACACACAAAAAATAACATACCAGCTTAATGAATGTAAGATAAGCTATACTTACATATTTCCATTTTCCAAACATAAGACCATCTGGTACTTCTAGACGACACGGCATAGTAATAGTATCTCCATATACTGCATTTACTGTGTACAATCCCAGAGCTAGAGGAGAAACAGAAAGAGAAGAACAATTTTAAGTGTTTTCTTGAGTCCCCATATGCTAGCTAACGTTTGGTTCACAGCTATTAGAAAAGCAGAGCCACCTCCTTGACAAACGGTTATTTTCCAGCATGTAGGATTTTTACCCAAACCTCTAATAAAACAGGATTCCTGTCATGAAATTTGTTTTTTTAAACATTACAACCTTTTTGGACCCACATTTCCTGCTGCAGTCAGTGGGGTGCATTTCCAAACAGGAACCCCATCAACCAGATGAACATGTATGCTGCAATCAGTATCCACAGCTATTGTCTCAAACTTGAAACTCCGTGAAAAAGAAACTCCCTAAACCTTTATTTTCTTCATCTCAAAACCCAGCCACTTCTGCCTGGAGAGGTTGTGCTGCAATGCAATACTGTGAGGAGGCCAGCAGACAAGTCATACTCTGACTGTTGCACTATATTAAAAACTTAGAAAAGGAGGGGGGGAAAAAAAAAAAAAAAAAAAAAGAATGTTATTTAAATTCTGGGTTCCCTTAAACTTGGGAAACAAACTAGTCCACACATTTAGATTTTGGAAAAAGGAAGATAAATGCTTCTATGAATTATTTAAGAATAGCTTTTTTGGAAACCTCAGCACAATGTTATTGTGCTAATACATACAAATTTACAGAATAAAACTGACCCACTTATTTTCATTGTCCAAAAAACGTGAATTGAACAAAAAACCCAGACTCTAAAGTGATGAAATGTTAAAACACGGGGAAGTTTAAAGGGGAAGCTGTTACAACCTGGTGCCTTTTTTGCAATGCAACTTCATTTTGCTCCTATTTTATATATTTGCTCCTGCTCCCTGTGATCTCACTGCTCCTTGCACTTGGAGGGAGGTTTTGCTTCTGGTGCTTGCCTGGTGTCACTGAGTGTATTGGTTGTCTGCTCTCACCCATATGTCTGCAGCTTTGGTCAGGGTCTTCTGCCCAGAGACTCAGGATCTTCCCTGCTTTGCTCTCCCTTCATTTGCAACTGGAGCTGCAAAATGAAGGGCATGCTGCCAAAGAAACCTTATTTAAGGGAGAACAGTAGGATGCTGGTGATGTAGCCAGGGCCGCAGAAACACCCAGTCCTTCTAGAAACATTAATTTTCCGGGAGATTCAGCCCTTCTTGCTAGAGCTGGAAAAATCAAACCTGTTCCCATGCACCTCCAAAGACCTGAGCCTCAGATCCCTTAACTTTTCCCAAGCCCCAAGGCAGCTAGCTACTGGGATGACCTGACAACTATACTGACTGCAGATGTGCACTCTATAGGGAGGTTTTCCCAAGGGATTCTTTTTCTTTAAACAAAATCATGTCATTTCAAAGAGCCAAACACTGAATTCCTTGCCTACAATTCCAGTTAGAAAGACTCCATAGCATTTTCCTCAGGTGAGGACTTCAAAGCTTACTGTTAGCATCAGCTCATATGTATCATTTGTATCACGGTGACAAATGAGGCAGTGACTTGTGTTGTGTGGTAATGCACAAAGAAACAGTACTCCAAAATCTTTCCTTAGAGATGCTTACAACCTGGATGGCATCCTATGGTAAGGCAGAGAAGCAGGCAAACAGGCTGGAGCTTGAGGGACTAAAGGAATGCAAGAGCTAGCGGGCAACGCTACCCACATGTATCTTAAACTTTCTTTCCTTTACACAGCTCCTTTTCAACTAAACAACTGCTAATCTTCTGATTCTGTTATATAACTAGTCACAAACATACGTTATTCACACTACAAGGACTGCATGCTCTAATTTGCGGTACCGTTTACAAAGACCAGCAGTTTTCTAAATTACAAGAGCAGTCAGTCCACTAGATGGTGCTGAGTAAGAGCAATCTTTAAAAATGAAAGATTTTTTTCAAGAAACCAGCTAACTTCGATTTTATGGAAATTGGACCAATGTTTCACAAAATCAAACTTTAAATGGAAGTAAAATTTGAAGCTGGAACAAATTCTTCCCTTGGCCCTCTCTTTCACTCATCCTCATTCTGATCTCCAGGAAGGGGACAATGCAGCTTTGGCTTTGTAAGTTGAATCCTAATTTTCACTTCTGCTAGAGCTAGGAAAAAAAAAAGTCCTTTTGGTTCCTCTCTCCCTTGGATGCAAAATTACATGAGACTTGCAAATACATACTCGATTAGTAAGCTGGTTAGTTCCCATTCAAATTACAGTCAAGTGTCATTTAGTAATTTAAATTCTGTAATGGTATTTTGCATCATATGGAAAACCAGAAACTGCTCCTCCTGCTAGGACACACTCCCTGTCATTAGGGAAAAACAAAATGACCCTGTGGGATCTGTGATGTTGTTCTCCCCTAGACACCCGTTTAACCCCTGCAAGTTGCTAAGGTAGCAAGTATACGTTACTGAAGAATTGACAAATAGTTTCTTAAGGGTGAATTAAACTGTTTCTGGAAATAATTTACATTTGTATCATCCAGAGCAGGTAATCAGTGACTGGCCTCTAATTTTAGAAAACCCCTTTCATTTGAAAGGCATTCCTTAAGATGGACAAACCACCCCAGAATCACGTCTTGCCATAAATTCTGCCAGTTTTCTAGGAATTTGTTAACACAGAACCAAAACCACACAAGTTTTACTTTAAACGCAGAGAACTGATCCTTATGAGAATACAAGAGGTCCTGCTGTAAAATTTTCTCCTCCCACTTCTGTAGCAACGAATCTAGGACATTTGAGGAGTGCAAACTAGTTGAGCAACTGCAAACTTTCACTGCAGGAACTGCAGTAATCTTCACAAACCTACACATTTAAGAAACAAACAAACAAAAAACCCACCTCAACAAATCTGGAAATTCCTCTCTCTGTTGCTATTAGATATACTTGTAAAATGGTTGGATGAAGAAGAAAATTAAAGAAAATGATTGCTTAATGATATGACAGTGCTTATCATCAACCATCATTTTTTGAGAGCCCTTTACATAATTTCCAGCTCATTCTAAGGAAGGGAAAAAAAAAAAAAAGCAGGATCTACAAATATATAACAAATTACTCCATGCCCTAACACAACACAGGGTCAATGTCAAGACCCTCCTACCTCATTAACTGCAGGAGCGCACAAAGACAGCTGTAGGGAATAATACTAGAAGAAGTTACTAGACATCATACCCTGCCCTTCTGTATTTCTGATGCACCTTTAAGAGCCCAGCCAGCTCCTCTGAACATTTTCAGATGTTACCTACTACAACTGAGCTGAACACTGTTAATAACAACACTAAGTCAGAGGCAGGATCTTGTCTCACATACGCTGGGAGAAACTCTACTCAAGCTAGCTATGAGTTCACAGACTACACACCTATATGAATTCACACCTATACACCAGGTTAATCCAGCTCACTTTCCTTCCAGGTCTTTAAATACATGTTTGGGCAGGCTGAAGTTTAAATTATTTCCCCCTCTCTGATCCAGTGCTAAAGAAATTCTGAACCAGATGAAACCTTTCCACGTAGGTTTGGACACAGGAAGAAAGCAGCAGCATCAGGAGGTATGACGACTCAGAGAAAGATCCCAGCAGGACACTGTTAAATTGAGATGACATTTGCAGTTGATGCTTTTAATTACAGTATTTTTCCATGTCCCCATGGCACTGCTAACTGCATCCTTCTTTGTCCCCCCTCTCTGCATGTGTTTCACAAGGGAAGAACCAAACAATACCCACATATTTGGGTGACAAAACACAAAAACCCTGAGTACTTGAACAGAGGCTTATGGGCAGAGGAAATGCTGTTGGTATTTTAGATCCTCACCAAGAGCACATAACGCAGGTCATAATTAAGACTAATTATTGTTTTCAAATCCAAGGGATCATGTAAGAGGAATGGATAGAAGGTGAGTATCTAAAAATCAGGAAGCTGATGTTTCCCGAGGAAATAACAGAAGCTGTAGGAAGTGTGTGGAAAGCAGCCATGATTTCCATCTCTACCTTCCATATGAAATCCTGAACATTCTTCTTGCTGCACACACCTTTTATAAGTGCTGAAGAGTAACATTTCTGTGACAAATGTAAAACAGAACAAGGGCTATCCAAGTAGCCCTCAGGTGCAAGATCCATGGGAGAGTATGAACCTGTATCTGAAAACTGTGACTAGCAAAGGTACTGCCCAAAACTCATCTCCACTGGCCTGCTCAGCTGCCTCACAGCACAGCTTACTTCCAGTGACTAAACCAATGGAAAACTGGGCAGCTGAACCTCCCTCAATACCCTGAAGTCCACTGATATAAAGGACATTTTAAATCTACAAAGCTGTCCCGTATTTTTCTTTCTGCGCTTAGTTTTTTACTGCTGATGCTTATGTCGCAGCAGGTTCAAAATGATGTATCTCTTACACTTTCTGGACCCAAGTTGCAAGGTCTCATTACCAGAGAACAGCAGGACATGGTGGCTGCTGTGGTTTTTTACAGCAATCAGCAGGAGAGAGCAGGGGAAGTCAATTAGCAGCTCCTGGAATGGAAGTGTCCAAAACCAAGAGCTATTATGCCTATTTAGCACCTACTTCAGAAACTGTAGTTAACTACTTTGGAAACTCTAAATGAGGATTAGCACTCCAGATCTTTACTTGAGGTTTTGGCCCTTCCATTTTATCTCCAGGTAGCCTAGATTACCTTGTACTTAATTCATAGTGGGAGGTTAAAAAGCTTTGCTTCGTAAAATATGTATTTTATTAAGATGCTTGCTATCAGTTCTGAAGTAGCAACCAGTGGATTTTTCTCTTTCTGCCCTTCAATTCCTAAAGGGATTTCAGTTATATAGGCATACACACAGGTCCTCTTGCTATCCACTTAGGAGAAAACCTAAATTATTTCCTTCAGGAAACATTACTATTTCACAAACCCAATAGTTACATGTTCTTAAGATCAGGAAGTCACCTTTTAGAATCATAGAATCCTTTAGGTTGGAAAACACCCTTAAGGTAATCAAGTCCAACCATAACCCTAACACTGCGAAGTCCACCACTAAACCATGTCCCTGAGTGCCACATCTACACATCTTTTAAATACCTCCAGAGGTGATGACTCAACCACTTCCCTGGGCAGCCTGTTCCAGTGATTGACAACACCTTCCGGGAAGAATTTTTTTCTAATATCCAATCTAAACCTTCCCTGGTGCAACTTGAGGCTGTTTCCCAACACTCAGCTCACTACAGTCTCAGGTAATTGTAGAAAGCAGTAAGGTCTCCCCTTAGCCTCATTTTCTCCAGACTAACCAACCCAGTCCTCTCAGCTACTCCTCACAGGACTTGTTCTCTAGACCATTCACCAGCTTCATTGCTCCTCCTTGGTCACTCTTTTATTAACTTTCACAACACTTTTCATGGATGCATAGAAGAGCAAATACAGCAAACATGTCATGGACCTCATGTTTCCCCACCTGAGCCTGAAAAAGTCAGCTGAAAAAAGGGCGTAAGTCCTGTATGGATATAATGGGCCTGTAACAATTCTTTTTGCTAAGCCACAACAGCCTGGAAACCAAACACCACTCAGTCTTGAGTCTGCAGAACTCTGCAACGGAGGCCCAGGTGCCATTTCTTCAGTAAGTCTGTCCTTGTGATCCAGCTTGCTCTGCTGAAAACAAGCCTCTTCACATGAGCTACAAGAGGCACTCTTACACACAAGCTCACACAGACATGCCCATGGTCATTAATCTTCTGAGAGCACTGAAAACACAAGATACACTTCAGGATATCAAAAGACCGGTTAAAGCAAGCGAAAGAAAAAAAAGGCTTGTGTTATCAAAATTCATGCATATGACAGCCCTCATTTCAGTTTGGTGGCTACAATAATTTCCTGTATCATACACTGGGCATCAAAATAGGGAAGCAGGGTAAACACTTCCAAGAAAATTCTAACATTGATTATCCTTGTCATACAAATATGATTAAAAACAAAAGAGTGTGTGTTTGTGGATATGCTATCTGATACAGGTTAGATAAACACTATATTGTTTCTTATCTACCTGTTTAAACGGTGAAACAAATCCAGACATGGGTAATTAGGACTTCAAAGAACTACTAGTTACAAGAGAATCATCAATATTATCCAAGTGGGAAATTAACTTCAGATAAATATATCCAACAGTATTTAATGTAACAAACACTTGTAAATCAACATAACAGAACTTGCTTAAGGGTTTCTTATACTTTATCATAGCATTCTTTCAATGAGCTTTAAAACCTGAATACTATTAGAGCCCAGGCAATTTTAACACCAAAGGAAAAAAATTCCTTTATCATCTAAGCACTGATGCAATGGACTGCAATTACCCTTTGGAATTATCACTGCTAACTTAAGCTCTTTGAAGATGTGAAGTAATTGAATGGGAATGCACATTCTGGGTTGTTTTCATTTTTTTGGGGGTGGGGGAAAGACCCAACTCAAAACATGCTTGTGATTCTGGAGGATACCGAGTTTCTTTTGACAAGCTGGTCAAAGAAACACCTACTTAACTCCAAAGACACAAGTAGTCAAGCCCACACAAACGGGAGCATTTCTGTGCTTAACACTGGTTTTGGCAAGTACTCAGGCAGACTAGGAAGATGGGGCTTGGCACCCGGCAACATCAAGGCATCAGGCAGAACACATCAGGAAACAGGCATGGTATTTAAAGCTAAGAAGATAATAAAACCACCAGAGAGCAGGTATTAAATGCCATCAGAACTCAGCTATCATTACCCTACAAGAAGCATTATGCTTGTTTAAAACACAGTTTTTTCTTATGAATGAGGAAAAAATCCCGAAGGAAACATGTCAACATTTCAGAAATCCTTCCTGCTATGAACACTTAAAACTACTATGCTCCTACTCCTTTCTAATTCCATCAAACGTTTTCCTTATCAGTTCAAAGAAACCAGCTATAATTAGAAACTAGCTGAGATAACTTGTCCCATCTGACCAAGGCTGCAGGGGTCTATCACATCAATAAAGAAACCCTCAGCCCCCTCCTTTAAGAAGACTGAGGTCAATGCATTCTTCTCACTGGTGTTTTGCTCTATAGCTCAGCCAGTTGTGCACCGCATGCAGAGGGATGCAGAGGTTTCCTACACATGCATATAGCTTGGCTTTTTACATAATCCTAAATGCCAGCGCAAGGCTGCGGCCTTCAGGAGTTTAGGTCAAAAATCCCATGGAGCACTTTAACCACAGTTTTCAAAGTCCTACAACATGACCAAATAAAACTAGGTGCTGTGTGCCTGATCACAAAACAGACTACTCAACTGCTGTTTATTTCACTAAGGGCTATTTCTGCTCCAAGATTTCAAAACATTCAGCTGTTCCAGTATTGTGGTGGCTATTTTCCCTGCTTCCCACACTAGCATACAGCTTTCACATCTGTACACTCCCTGTAAGCTTTGTTTAAGCTTGATTTGGACCGATTTTAGCACAATCTTCTGGAAAGATTGAGGAAAATTTCAATCTGCAAGGTGGAGGTCTTAGAAAGTTATATCCTTCCAAGAGCAGATGGTACAGTGCATAGTTTACAAGGGTTATCATTACTGTAAGCTTTACCCTAGGGATGTTCATACCAAGCATTTCTCTGAACATTTTCTATCATCATCACTGCTAAAGGAGTACACTAGGGAACATACGGAAGAAAAGCTTTTTTCAGTCTGCATGTACCAAAACACCTAAATTGCATCTAAATAATGATGACTAATAACCTTTTGTCAGCTTAAGAACTTCAAATATCATATGTAAAGCAATAATCATGACAGTAATCACAATCATCAAAAGTTTCTAGACTTTTCCATAGGTATGCATAAGAAATTTGTCCATAGTCACCGCCCTTTAAAATTCAAATGTCCATCATCAAATCCATTATCTTTGTCACTTAAAGTAAAACAGATACTGCTTTCCAAGTCAGCAAAGCTTTCTAACTACATAAAAGAGCTGTTCTAGCATAAGCTTTCTGCAAAGCCTGAGACCAAATGAGCAGTTCAAAGCTCAGCAATTGATGCAAAATGCTACCACAAAACTAGTTACTTGTGTCAGCACATCAACCTTCCCACCTCAGCCTCTGTTCCAATGCCCAGCTCCAAGAAGACAAAGGAAACTGCTAAGACTAGCTCTGAAATGGGACCAGCAAAGCTCCAGTTTGCTTGGCAGCAATAAGCACATCTCTGCTTTTTAATCTCATCCCTTTTAAATCGGGAAGGCTCCAAAATTTACTAAAGAACTGGAAGGAAAACCCATGAAAGCCACCACTGCCTTTGTACTGCATGGGCTTTGTTATAGCAAAATTTTCTTTTCAAAGGGAAATCCTAAGCTTCTTTCCACAAACCACCACCCCAAAACATCACCTGTGATTTCTATGGCTTTCTAATCACACTATTTTATGGAAACCTTAGCTTTTGGCTCAAAATTCTGTAACTCTATTTCTGGATTCGATGATAATCCAAAACCAGTCAGCCTGTTTTGCAGGCTGATTTGCAGGTTGAAATTTTCAAGTCTTTTGAGTAGATCTTACAGGTTTTAAAAGGTTACATATATAGTGGTGTTGCTGTAAGTAGGAAAAAATGTAGTCTAATTCTAAGCAAATACCTACAAATAGGAGCTAATGAAAAAACATCTACCTACTTAAAAATGCTTCAATCAGTATAAGGCTAGCAGAGACAACGTTTTCAAAAGATCTGGGTGGAACCATGCCAGAAGACATGTCCAACATTGGCAAGTTGTGGTCAGCGTCAGAAAACTTAGCTGTGTTTTCTATGAGCACTGTACAGTGAAAAAAAGCTATCTTTCCCACACTTGATGCTACAGCTGAAAGGCCACTGTTAATGATTTACTTTAATGCAAATTTCTACAAAACATTGCTTAAGATAGTTCCCATAATTCAGAGGAAGAGATAAGATGGCCAACATATCTTCTTATAAATACTTCTGTTCAAAATGTAGCCATGACTAAGGGAGCTATGAGTAATTTTTTTTTTAACATACTAGAAAATGGAATTTAATTTATTAAAATAGTTACCAACATATGGTGTGATTTTTTTTTACAAGTAGTCTGGCACATCTGCCAGGGAAATGAGTTGCAGCTTAGTAAAGTTTGACGATACAAGCTATCTGCCAAGAGATGAGCAGCAAAAGTGGGAAAATAGCTTCTGAGTCAATGCTGCAATGAGCTATAACTTTAAAGGGTATAGCTAATTAGGCAAAACGGGATCAACAAGACCTTTGTAGCTTGGTGAAACTTCTCATTCCTTCTGAGGTTAGCTTGTGGCTGCTCTTGCAGCATACTTCTGTTATGCTTTCTTGGTTGCCCTTCCAAAGCACTTTACCATTTGCTAAAACTAGTAGCAATTTTGCTGTATATCCAATAGCTTAAAGGGACATAAAAGTTTTTATAAGTCAAATAAAACCTGTAGCTCAAAAACAATTATCTAAAATCCCCCATTATATTTTGCCACAAATTCTTTTTTCCTTAAAAAAAAAAAAAAGTCAATAGACAGCATACTAAAAAAAGAGCTGTCCCTCTTGCTTTTTCATAACTTGATATTGACACTGTGGATCAATATATCCCACAGGCTAATAGTGCAGAAAAAAACCCCATAATTTATACATAAATGCTGAATGGAAAGCTAAACAGTGTATGTTTTTCACATCAGAACTAAAGAGATTTTGTTTTGGTACTACAAATAAGAGTATATTGCCCTGTCATCCTGGAGTTTAAGTCAATGTCAATTTGACAGTGCAACAATGGAGAAAACTTTCTGAAAAAGGAGGCTGAACTTTTGCCATTTGTATCCTTCCCCTTGTGTGTACTGCTGCTTCACTGCTGCGAGAGGCCAGGGAAATGGGGCTGCAATCATGGTGGCATCAGACTGGAGGTGGCAAAGAAGGTCCAAACCTGCTGGCTCCTTCCTGGGGCGTCTGGAAGCAAACAGACTGTTTCTCACATGGTGAGACATTCCTACCACAGCCATTAACCTCTTCCCATCAGCCTGCACAAGATTAAACCAATGAGAAGAAGCAATCACAAGACAATGAAGAGGTGGTCACCACATCCCGCTTGGTCAACTGCTGTTTCTGCGTTAAGACTTTGCTGTGATCACCATTTAACAAAAAATACTAGTGTGCCTGAGTCCCTGACCCAGGGTGTTCCGCTCCAACTGTGGAAAACACAGGGTAAAAAAAAAAAAGAAAAGAGTTTTATTTCACACACATTATGGTCTACATATGCTAGTAAAGTATAGCTAGCTTGTCTATCTACAAGTATCCCTTGTAAGTACATCGCTTTAGATTTTGGCCTGTGAGGATCCATAAGGAGGTAGGAGGACAAGGAGCAGATGGACCTTCCATATACAGTTGGTTAACGAATTAGGCACTAAGAAATGCATGCTTATTGATCTATGCTACAGCTGTTGCATCAAAACAAAGTAAAAATAGTTCAAGCAAGCCCCTAGCTTTGGAAAAGCAGCTGATAAGCAGCCACCTTCTTTCCCCTGCCATCAGCATCAGCTAGATGCAAGGATGCACACAAAGACTACAGCATCGTAGGAAATTTTGACCCTGAATCTACCTTACTCCCAGTCACAAACATGGAAGGGCTCCTTGGCCACACTGACAGAGCCAACAGCAGCATTAATGCTACCTGGTTTTCCTCACTTGCCTTCTGTGCCTTTTCTACTTCCACTCAGTGAAAATTGCATGGTTAGCATACCGAAGGCTTGGCAGTACAGTAACAGATAGGAATTATCCACATCTCCCAATATATAGGTTAAAAAAAAAAACCCACCAAAACCCAACTGAATTTCCTGGTAAGTGAAAACTTAGTAACAATTTATATTTTACAAAATATGTACTTCCCAAAGATGTGTACATTTCTTTAAGCATAAAGGAGTCTGAAGAGAAAAATCAAGGTATCAGAAAGCAAATCAGAAGATAATTTTGCACAGTATGAGAAAGAAAAAAAAAAAAAGAAATCACTGATCACAGCAGTTAAAAATAAATAAATGCAATGAAAAAAAAGGAATTAGGATAGACAGGGTAACACAAAAAATAAGAAAAACTTATGTGCTGAAAGCCAAATTTCTACTTTTCTACACTAGGCAAGCTCGCTCAAGGCAACTTAACTTCCTGTATTCCCAATTAATTCAATTCCAGAAGTGTATGGGGAAACCTTATTGTGTCCTTTCAGCATTTAAAAGGGGCCTGTAAGAAAGATAGGGAGAGACCTTTTAGCAGGGCCTGTTGCCATAGGACATGGGGTAATGGTTTTAAACTAAAAGAGAGGAGATTCAGGCTGGATGTGAGGAAGAAATTTTTTACAATGTGGGTGGTAAAACACTGGCACAGGTTACTCAGAGAGACGGCAGAAGCACCATTCCTGAAGGCATTCAAGGCCAGGCTGGATGCGGTTCTGAGCAACCTGATCTACTTGAGGATGTCCCTGCTCATTGCAGGAGGGTTGGACTAGACGACCTTTGAAGGTCCTTTACAAGCCAGACAATTCCATGTAGTTAAATCAATGCCACCACAGTCCTCCTATGCAAAGGAATTTCAACAGCACTGTTCTAATCACTTTTCTCTTGTGAGTTGTCTGCATTCTGCCCACAGTTTCCCTTATAGGAAGAGGCACTTCTTTTCTGCCTGTCTATGATCCTTTCAAGTTGAAAATTAGTGCCTGACAGTTTTCAGTAATGTAATATTTTTAACCATCCTTGTTGTTCCTCTACTTCAAATCATGATTTGCTCTGTCAAGTAATCCTAATCCAAAGAAAAAGGCCAGATCTCTACTACTAAATATGTTCCAGATTTGCAAACCTTACCCTCTCCATTACCCGCACATTCACCTGGGTATTTGCTTACTCATACAAAACTATCCTAAGGTTCAGCTCCCCAGCTTGTTATCTGTTACCATTATTCTCCTCTACAGTGAAGAGGGTCTCCAGCAGACAGAGAAGAATCTGAGGGGAGAAAGCATCAGTTTTGCTTCTCCTTCTTTACTAGTGCTCTGAAACATCTGCAGAAGTTCCAGCTGTAATCCTGAATATCCCAATAAGTGAGAAATAAAATATTTGGTGAGTGCAAGTTTGACAGGCAACTTGCAGAAGTGCATAATGCAGCTTCCACTGTCACTGTGCTGAGGCAGGCACCCAAAATCATGCATCCAATACCGTGTATCACAAACACTTTCTTCCTACCTGCCCTTCATAACAGGCTGTGGGGTGCGTAGCTAATTAACAGGCAGTGTCCTGCCACACTTCTCTACTGCAGTCACACTTACCAGATGTGTTTATTTCCAAAGAAACCAGCTAGATTTCACCAACAGAGCAAATCATAACTCGTGACCGTAATGTGCAAAATGTGTACAGAACATTATTTTCAGAGAATGAGCATCATTTACTTGGGTGAAAACCAAGCACTAATCACCTCGGGGGGGGGAAGAAGCCAAAGGCTTACAGAAGTTTCAGCTTTAAAGGGCACAGATGAAGGACACGTTTATCCTTCTGTAAGACTGAGTGGGTGGAAAAGCTGTATGTGCTTTCAGGAGAATATGTCCAGCCCTTTCAAATTAAGACAGGAAGTAGGCTGCTAAATGGAAAGTGTGAGCTTTATGTGCCATCAGGTGGTTCTGGTTGGGTGGACGCCCCCACCCCCACCCCGCGCCCCCAGCTGACGATAGGCTTTTGGTTGCTCCATCTGTTTTCCAACTGCGTTCCCTACTGATAAGGGAGAGGACAAAGTGATGCAGATGAGACAAATGCAGCCACCCTGCATCATCAACAGGTCTTTGTTACCTGGAGAGAAGACCTGTCATTTCACCGATAAGAAAAACGACATAGGTGTGAGCGGGAAAAAGCTCATTGAAATAATAATGCTATAAATCCTTATGATTTATGCTAAAATAAGTGACTGACAGCTCCCCTGAGGCTCTCTTTGGATTTAATGGGCTCCTCACAGACACGGCTTTTTAAATTTCACTGATGCCTGTAGCCAGCCCTGGTACTGGCAACTGTCTCTTGCTGTAGGAGGATGAGCTGAAGCAGATGTGCACTTTCACCGACGCGAGAAATCAGCATTACCTATGTTTCTGAAAGTTTCATCTTTGCCTGCCTTTCTTAAGCAGTATGCTGAAAATTAACAGGTGTGCCAACAGCACAAACCACAAACTACACGTGGAAAGAGAGACTTAACGTTACACAGACTTTTATTCAATGATGAAACATAGACAAGGATATGGAAATATGTAAAGCTGGTGTGACTTCAGTGCCCATCATTTCTGCTTGCGGATATTACTTACGTCTGATGGTATGAAACGCTGCCCGCTGCCAAATACCGGGGTCTGTCTCCACCTCATATATATATATACATATACACATACATACATGCATATATAAGCTAGCATCTGATGTGCTATTAGCATGAATTCTTTATTGTTTTTGCAAAACAACCCCCATTGCTTAAAATACTGCTGTATATATAAAACTGCTGGAAAGGACCATAAAACTGCAACTCTAACACGGTGGATGGGCTCACAGCTCACAATGATTTTCCAATATAATATAACATTAGAACATAGAGGTACTGTCCAGTTATTAAACAAATTGCTCTAAGTCTCAGGTGCCCTCTGGAGAAAACCATGAGGGGTTAGAAAACACAAAGTAGGGCACCTATTTAATTTTAAATTAATATACGAGTTACTTTCTAGAATTTTAACCTGTAGGCATTGCTTTCTGTAGATAAAGTGTTGCTATAAAGTTTAAAAGCAGCAGCATACACTGTAAGGACTATCTGTAGTCCCCAAAAGATACTGAAGAGTTACTGTAAGTGTGCACAAACAGAAGCAATACAGAAGTTCAGCCTTTCAAATATTTACACACATATTTATCTTTGAGAACAAATAGTCCCACAGCATGAGGATGAGGGCATAAAACATCAGCACTATTACTAGAAAACAGTTCTGCTGACTAGGTTTCACTCCCTGTTATTATACATACTGTGGTAGCTTCATGAATGTCCAGGACCCCATTTACATGATAATAAAGAGGCCTGACCAAAAAACGCTCAGGGACCCAGCCCAACCTACCTTCAGTGGAGCACTTCAGGACCCCATGGAGCCACTGTTACTTCCAGAGCATAACCCCTGCTCAATGAGCCCCCCAAATCCAGGCATGCAAAATGCACCTCTGCCATAAACAAAACCTGGTACATGGTTTGCAGGAACAGAGAAACTTTGAGTAGCCAGGCGATACAGTGTGCTGGCTTTAGGGAACACCTTCTCTCCATGCCACTTGTTTCGAGATAGTCCTGAATGGCAGTATCAGAAACAATAGCAGCTGCACAGCCACGGATGCGTGTGAGTTTAGATTTCCATGTGAATGGTTGAGTAAACAGCAATTCCTTCAGAGCAGCCCACCTCAGTTAGATGTGTGGGTTCCAGTGCAGAGTGGCCACATTATGTTGTCATTGAAACTCTCTGTAAACACACATCTTGGTGTTAAAGACAGCTGTTTTCTCTATATACCTATCAGAAACTCTGCGGAGAAGGCAGTTGTGTGTTAGTTAGCATGACAGCTTCTGCAGTGCATTATGCTCCTGTAAATTGCACTAATGCCCACCTGCACAGTTCAACATGCCGTTTTGACCTACATATTTGGGCCATAGTTACCAATTTTCTTATCTAGGCACTGCTTCAGTCCATATCACCACCTCTCCCTGAGCGAGAACACAAAAGACAGGTCTCCTGAGCTGTTATTTCATTTGTGGCAGAAGCTTTAACGTGTACACTGCTAGTTATCCATTTTTTGACAGTAACCACATACTCAGAGCACTACCATTTTGTAACAACCATTGAAGACAAGACGTTTACTACACAGCCCATATGCTGGCCAAACACATAAGCTGAAGTGCATCACCTACCAAAGCGGAGAGCCTTCGTGCCCATCTTTATACGTAGTACTGCAAAGTAAATGAGAGGTACCCTACTTCTTTCCTAAGAGCCATCTTGTGTTTTCTGCTGAGAAATAGCATTCACAAAGGGCCCAGCAAGGGACTGCTTCAGCTTTTGGCAAGTTAAAAGCATCACCGAGTCAGTCACAAGCTGTCTTGCTGTGCTGTGTCTCTCAAAGCCATCATGCCGAGAGGACTCCTAGAGCACCCACTACCCACAGCCCTTCCTAACCCCTACTGCTTATAAAGAGGAATGTGATCCTCCTGGGTACCTGGCAGAAAACACTTTTGAAAGGCCAAAACAATCCCACAGTTACTTCAAACCAGCTCTTAGTGCCAGGAGGGGTGCTAGCATGGTTCACTGGGGCTAAGGATCTGGCCCCCAAAGACAAAAACCTTGTTATTCTGTCTTTCATGAGGAAGCAGAACATTATTTAATAGTTTCTAGCTGCTGTGAAAACACTAATTAGCACACATATTTTAAAAAATGCTCCTATACCTAATTATTCTAAAGAAATCCTGAAAACTAATTATTAGTTCTGGAATCCTTTTTGGAGCCAGATGGTGCCCTTCCCAAAATACCAAGTCTAGAGAATTATTTATACGAGCTTTGACCACATCTGAACAGCTCAGAGAATGATGCATGTTTTTAATGCCCTGATACTGACAGCAAGTCTTTTTACTCTAAATTAATGGGAAACAAGTGTCACACAGTGAAGATAAAAGTGACTTTGCAAAGTTTTATTCTTTAGAAGTTGCCTTTTTTAAGAGATCAGGGTCCTTGCAGAAATGTCAGCATCAACTTGTCTGACTGAACAGAGGGATGCCGCAGCATGTGTGTGCGCTCACGACATATGTGGTATGGGTTCTCTATGCACGGGGGGAATCAATGGTATCTGGGATAATGTATCTAATTTTACCTTGGTCTTAATTAGGTCTTGCAAAAAAACCCAAACTAACAAAAAGCAACCCAGCCCCACCACATACGCAATCAAACAAAACCCCAGTGTAACCCACGCCACCACTCTCCAGCAAAGTAGCAGCTGTCTTTAGCTTCTCACAGGTACAAACCTGGTTTTTAGGATTATTTGCTTTGTTTAACTTTTTAATATGCTTTTCGTTTTCTTAAATGCATTTCATATGCAAATGCAGTCTGAAAGATAGATGTTCACAGGCTAAACCAAACCACAGAACAGTGAGGAGGCTGAATTTTGAGACACAGTGCAGGCGCCCAGTGTAGCCTGCCTGGAGCAGGGATTTAGCCCACCTCTGCTCACCAGCCAGTCCCCAGTCATTCCTTCCTGCAAAGAGCAGGACAGGGCCCTTCGAACAGGAACCTGCAGCTTCTGCGCACAAGGGCTATGAACCTGGACCTTCAGAAACAGCATTCAAACGTGTCTTCTTAAAAGAAGTCAGTAAGAGCCTACAAATCCCAAACTTTCCACATACAGATTGCTGTTTTCACACTTCCCCATAGACATAACTGCTTTTATCCTTGTTTGAAAACAGCGCAGGAAAGGTCTGCAGACATGCAACGCCTTGCCCACCATGGTGAGGAGAGCTGCTGGTGACAGAGCCAGAAGGGTAGGAAGACATAATGGACAGTTGGCACAAAGAAGCTTTGAATCATGCAACAGACCACCAGGCTGCAGAGCTGTAAGAGGGTTTCTGCAGCACCATTCACATTATACCCTTGGCATTATCCTAAAGCACTGTTTAATAAGCATCAAACCTCTGCTTTGAGGTTGAAATACCAAGAAGTCCCCAAAAGTAGCTTCACACCTGACCCTGCCTTCTGTGCACCAACAGCTGCTCCAAGAGTTATTTTTCTCTTTAGACAGTCCATACAAGTATCTGAAATTGGCTGCTGCAGTCTTGAAATGAGTCCAACACAAAATTAATATCCACTGTAACTGTTTAAAAAAATCCTCAATGTATTAAGTACTCTACAATCAAAACAAGGCACCTTAAATCAAGCTGAATGCATGTTAGTAGGTCTTCATTATCTAGATTTATCTTAGGTACATGTCATTCTTTCTCATTAAATTGCAATACGAGCTATTTTGTACATATAAAAATATTAAAACATATTTTCTTCTCAAAATGACTAAAATGTGATAAAAGCCCACACAATACTTCCCTTGCCTTGATGTTTTCAAGAGAGTACCATATGGCTTGTCTGAATCCCTCAACAAGAGGTTTTCTGAATTCAAACTAATTTGATTTGGCAGCTCCTTCTTTAGAAAAATGTAAATTCCCATAACACATTTTAAATTATATTCTGTCTAACAAAACATTGTTTTCTTGTCATAAGTTCAAGCAAGCTTTTACACGTTTTTCATCATAAAGGTAAATTCTTCAGAGCTTTTAGAACTGGCAGTAGTATTATTTTCAAATATAGTATCTCTGCCCTTTATTATTAATAAAGTAATATTTCATAGGTGCTCTGTGCCTCCCCTATATCTCATGATACTAGGCACTGCAAGGATCTGGAGGATGTGGTAATCTCTTTCTCAAACAGCCATGCAATCTAAGCAAGAAAGAAAAGCAAAGGAGAAGAGCCTTATTGAAACCCTTTTTCTTCTGCAGGGAAGCTGCAGCACGAAGGTCTTCCGACAGGCAGAGGCCAGGCTGGCAGCATTTGGCAAGATAATTACTTTGAGCTGGGTTCTCCACAGTCCTGCTACAGAAGACCATCCTTCCTAGGACTTGTCTCACACACCAACCGGAGTAAGAAAATCAATGAACCAAAGGCTTTTGTGAAGAAATCACCTCTGGGCCCAAATAAAAGGCAGTATAATATTCTGGGTTTGTCCTGGATTTCACACCAGGATGAAATCACTTCTTTATTTCCTGGGATAGATAAAATAGCTACAACAGAAATTGCTATTTAGTTATGCTTTAGGGAAGAAAGTAGTTTGTCATCATAGGATATTTCTATACTCCTAAGAATAACTGGAATACAGTTTGTATGATATACCTTCTTTAGAGCTGCGTTAGAGGCTTCTCTTTCCACCTAAGGAAAAACAAAACTCATGTGATTGTGCTGCTCATGGGTACTCCCACAGGAAGCCACTAGGAGAAGAACTTGACAATTTCCATTAAAATTTCATAGTGAAATAGGACATACTTCATATCCAGAAGTGTCCTGAAGCCAGGGAGAAGGGAGGAAAAAAAAGATAGTGGCCAGCTGAGAAAATGGCTGCAAAAGAAGCTTAAATGGACTTGCTACCAGAGCATTTACCCTGCAGAGAAGTTTGCGAGGTTCCCAACGAGGAGACAAACTTCCACAGGAACCTCCACCAGCTTTGTCTCCAGAGGACACACTGATGATGGGCATGAAGCCACAGAAAAAATAGCCATTATTAGCTCTACTGCCCCAAATTTACTTGGCTACCTCTTGACACCTCTATTTTCAGTCATTTCTGAGAGAAGGGTAACCTGGCACCAGCCATCAGGCTGCATGGATGTAGCTCTCAAAGAGGCAAGCACTCGGGAACATCAGTCCCAGTGTAATGGACAGGCAGCAGGAAGATACATCCCTCTCCGTCACCTGAATAAGTCATCCAGCTGAAATGATCCTTAGCAGACAAGGCAAGCTACAATTGTAGACCCGTTTTTCTATCCCCAGCTATTAAAGGGCAAGATAGCGATATACTGTTCTAGCAGAAGTATCACTTCATTAAAGCTATTATTTAAAAAGCAGGGAAACAACAGGAAAAAAAGGTCTTCAGCCTCAAAACTGACATTCAAGGAATTCAGAGAGTGCAGTGGATTTGCTATATCAAGGCACAATACTAACTAATCTTACAGAAGCAATTCTAATTAGGCAGGAAATGAAAAACAGTTCCTTTCAGGCTGGCTGAAAGAACAGTGGATTGATTTAAATCAAATCACTGATTTTAATCATGGATTTAAATCAACCAAGCAGGACACCTTGATTTAGCTCATCAACTTTAATCTTGTACTTTTTACTTTTTTCCTAATGAAAGCTCATTCATTTTGTTAAGATAATGTGGCAAACTGTAAAAAGCACACACTTTATGTTAAAATGAATGAAAACTTTTATTCTCACTCAACACTGATGACTTGTGACTACAAAGCTTGAACTAATTTTTTAACAGAGCTAAAAAGCATCACTTTTAAAAATCATCCAAATTTGAAAGCTCATCCATGCAGCACATTGTAAATTATTTTACAGATTGTAATAAGTGTAGTCCTTAGCAAATATAAAAAAATATTTCTACTTAGTTTTCTTCTAAGACTATTTAGGTAAAACAACTCAAACTTGCAACACCATAGACTCTAATCTACTTATGACAAAGAATAGTAGAGCCCAGTAAAAGGTAATGTATTACCTTATTTAGGGACACCTATAAAAAAAAAAATCTGGCAAGATAGTATTGCAGCCTCTGTTAATTATAATAATAATCTTCACAATGTATTGTCGGGAAAAAATAATCCAAAGCAAGCGTCAGCAAAAAGGAGTAGGACATGTACGGGCAGTACTCGTGCTGGAAAAGACCTGGAGGTGACTGAAGTGAAGAGAGGATTTCATGTGTAGGTACTCGTAATACAATGTGGCAGCAGTGTAGGGAACAGCAAATCGTATTAGTAAGAATGAAAAAAAGAGACATTAAAATGATTTAAGGGATGCTTCAGGAGAGTGGGCTGACAGACACACTATACCTAGTACGCCCAAGCATTACCAGTATGCAGCATTAGTGTTTCATTCAATAATGTTTCCCCTTTTTCCTTTATTTAGAGCTTTGCCAGAGACAAAAGTTGTCAGAAAACACTCATTTTGTACCAACACGCAGCAAGACATACTTCTCCATATAAAACTCTGCAAACCAAACACTAAGGTACGTGAGCTAAATACAAGACAAAAATGCACAAGTCCTGTAGCCGAGTAATATCTCATTTTAACTGTATGTACATTTCTGACTGGTTTTGTTAGGGAAAAGTTCCTGATGAAAAATATCAACTCTTAATCCTTGTGAACTACTATTTAAATCTTCAGAGTGCTAAGGCTCTACTAAAAATGAGCAATGAAAAAAAATGGTGATGCTTTATTCATCAGGCCTGCCTTCAGCAGGCATTCAAAGCTGTGGACTCCTTGCTGCTTATTTCCATGTCAATATCTTAAGCACCTTTCCCTACTTCACTTAGCTCTGCACAGCTTTGACAGAAGGATGGGGATAGAGCCCATCCTGAATCATTCTGAGCCAAAGTAAACCTAAACAAAACTTACAATCCTCCCAAAAGACTAAGTATGTTTGATTTGCTCAGCCATATTCTACCTCAGCGGTCTCTGAGGATAATTCTTCCCCTTTTACTGACAATGTTTTTGAATAAGATATATATTTGAATTCGAAATGTTAAGGTACTTTTCCTTACAAATTATGGGAATACAAAGCATGAAGTGGTAACCTGCTAACCAAGACAGATGCAGTGATTCTGACTGCCTTTCTTTTTTTTCCCCTTGTGACACACGAAAGAAAAGGAGTACTTTTTGAACACCACTTGAAAGCACACAAGTGATAAGAACAGTCAATCCAGAAGGATCATTCAGAAGAAAGAAAAAAAAGCTATGGTGGGTAAACGATGAAGATTTAACAAAACCTCCAGACTGTCGGCCTTTGGCATAGACGTTAGATAAATCAAAGCACAGCTTAAACGGCAATGCAGAATTTTCTTCTGCTTTATGATTAGTAGCTCCAACTATTTAGTTTTGTGTATTTGCTTGGGAGATAATTTTCTAAGGGCCAAGCTACATAATCTGTGCACTACCAGGACTCTTAGATAATTGAAGTTATCCACTTGCAGCTCCAAGAGGTTAATAGAAGAACTCAGCTGTGGGTTGATTTGTTGGGTTCTACAGCCTTGGAGCATTAAAGGCTATAGGCAGATGTGCAGCAGAGAAGCCTTGCAACAACCTGAATAGGTCCACCTTTCACCTAACAATAGCATGTAACTATGGCAGAAGCAGCACTCTCAAAAATTGTGGGTGTGATACCAGTTAAGAGTGAAAGTGGTGGCACTAGAAGATAAATAAGCTCTCCTAACTACTAACGGTGCTAGCATATTAGTGTGTAAATGGTTTTTGCACGCTATCTCCTCTACACTGCAACCCAGTAGGATGAGATAGTGCAGTTTGCTCTATCAGCCTGGATACATACTGGATCCATACAAACATACTGGATGAATGCTGGATTTGTTTATGTCACCCTCCAAAGTTATAAACCAAGTTCATGTAATTTGGTGTGCATCATTCAACCTTGGTTTCCCCTTTCAGCAGAGGAAAGAGGGAGAGGACAGGAAAGCTCTCTCAATGCCAGCACTTCACTTTCTCCTCCTCTCAGTCTTTACACTTGCATCTTTTAAAATTACAGGTTTCAACTGAAAGTAAATACTCAATGCATTCAAGATCTTGAAAAAAAAAACCATACCATCTGTCCTAAGAGAGCTTCCATAAATCACACTATTAAAGCAGGACAATGAAACTGGTTCAAATGCTATTTTTCAGGGCATTGAACACACTTCATGAGATACTCTATCATCTCAAACACAAATTTATCATACAAACAAGCAAAAAAAAAAAATAAATCCAAACGCACACCTACACCCCTTAGGAACCACAATCTATACAAGCTCCTCTGGCAGTAGGAAAGCTGCAATGTCCTACAACTGATGAATGCATCTTTTAATTCAAGTGTTTATTTTTAAAAAATCATTAAGCTTGATAAAATTATCTACCAAGGAGAAAAAGCATCAAACTTTTGGTAACCAATAAAACCCCAAAAGATAAAGAGCATCTATTTAGCAAAGTAACAGCTATTGTGGCTGGTTTGGGCACACCTAGCGGGATACACCTATGCTAGCTGCTGTAGTCTGTACAAACCAAGGACTTTTCTCCATTTTCCATCACTGCCAGAACTGCTATGTATAGTCACTTATTCTAACAGAAACACATGCTTGGGAATAATTACTAAAAGAACATCTTACTCTGTGATTTTCACCAGATATTACTTTGCAGATTAATTCAAAGCATAAAAGCTGAACTATGGCCTGAGCTGTTTTCTCTTTGGAAGGGTACTTGCTGTGTGCTAACACACCTGCTTTCCTGCATCTCCTTTTCCTTTAATATTCATCTATCAAAGAAACATACCCACTCTTCTGGATACAGGTACTGAAGAGTGTGTATTAACAAGCAGCTTTTTGGCTCTGTCATATTCAAAAGGAGCAATATGCTGAGGATAACACTCATACAATTTTCTACCTAATTTCACATTGTAGTTCTAGTAAAGAACACAGTTAAACCGGTATCTTCAGTTCTATGGCTTCTTAATTCTAGGTGGTTTTGTTTTTGTTTTTGGTTTTTTTTTTTTAATGTCTACATTATATATGCATTAGTACCTGAAGCTAAGAAAAAAAAAGAAAGAAAGTCTTCTGAATAATTCTTCCATCAGAATTATGGTTCATCACCTTAACCTGTGGTTTGCCTTGCAACATACACAAAATGCAGCATTTCTTATCTTCATTGTTTACAGAGGCTATGACATCTTAAACAGAGGTTACCTTCTCCCATGATAACAGTTGCTTTTAAACAAGTAGATGAAAATATTTCCATGTATAACTTGTTTTGCTCTGGTTTGGTTGGTTTTTCTTATTATTATTTTTGTTGGTGGGTTTTTTTTGTGTTTGGTGTTTTTGTTTTTTTTTTTTGTTTTTTTTTTTTTTTAAAAAAAAAAATCCACATGAAAGAAACTGTGTAAATGTGAAGTTATGTTAAAGCACTCAGTTCCTAGCAGGAAAACCAAAAACAAAGCCAAAGGAAAACTTAACTAGAGCTTATTAGTGTTACACTGATTATTTGTGATGGTTGACTGCATAAAGAAAAATGTTTTTAATCATAATTTTTAATTATAAGATTTACACATTTGGTTTTAGAAGAGATGCATGTGCAAATTTTTTCAGATATTGGAGTTCTTGCTATCATATTTCTGGAGGGATAACTGTAATATTTATATCTGGTATGAGCAAATAAAGTTACACTGCAAAAAGTTTAACATTACACAGATACATATGATATATTCCTGGATTTTGAATTATTTAAATACGCATGCCATTAACCATACTCTTCCTTCCTTGGTTACAAAATTTTTATAAGTTTGCTATCCCAAAAAAAGAAAGTGTTGCAAAGACTTGAAAATTTAAATTTTGGTGTTTTTTGGTACTTACGGGCTGGAAACCTAACAGCAATTATGTGTATTCTGCAATTTGCTTTTGCTACTGTTGAAAAACCACATTTATGACCAGGTTGTGACTTTTCCCCTCTCTCCCTACCACCAGTCTAAAACAAGAGAATGAATTTAATTCTGCTGTTCCAAGGCAACTAGTCTGGCAAGTGCAAATTCTGATTTTACAAAGAACTTTATGCAATTCTGCAGAACCCTACATATAACTAAGCTGAGGCCTATAAAGATGTCAAATCTTTGATGTATTAGCATTCAGCCTGCATTATTCTTTCAGTTACAAATTCCTGTAAGATATAATGGAAGGAGGTATAAAATAATATCAAATATTCAAACCAGCAGATGACGATGGTACTCATCAAAATATTCAGAAGCTGCTTTATTCACTCTAAAAAAAAAAAATGTGCCTACATACTTGTTTATGTATATGTATAATCGCACTGTAAACATGCACTGATTTCACTGAAAATTTTCTTTTCTATTTCACACTCACACATCACTGAAGCTCCAACTACAATTAAAACCAAAAAATGAACAGACCAGTGAACCCAGTAGAGTTTCTTGAGGTTTCAGCCTTCAGGTTCCTGCTTTTTAAATACATGAAGAGAAGACGAAACACCATAGCTGTGGCTTGGGTTCTGATTTCAGTTGCACCTGCATAAACCACCGAAATTTAAGAGTTCTTCCAGATCCGTACTGGAGCAACTGAGATCTGGCTCTACATTTTGGATGTCATCATGTACATTTTTAAAATAGTAGTGGAAAATTTTGTTATAGCCACCAAAACAAAACATTAAAGGCCGATCATTTCAAATCTGTATGTCCTTGCTGCTCGAACCAGACAACCCACTGCAGCATTATCTTTCATGCTGCTTCTAAATTAATTCTCTTAAACGCACAAGTCAGTTTTCATGTAAAGCAGGGCAAAAGATTTCATGGAAGCCGAACACCTTAATTTGAAAGATTTACTGCTAGGAAAATTATACCTTCTATAACTATAGTAACAAGAATAATATCAACAGAAAGCCATAACCAGTCTATGAATATGACAGAAAGGAAGGTCTTTTGGCTAAAGATCCAAACAAGGAACGAGGACGCTTGTATTCTTGTTTTGTCACCAAAATTTAAGACATTGTGCATGCAGCTCTGAAGGCAAATTACTTTCAACCCCCGCTTCTTTAAAAAAAAAAAAAAAAAAAAAAAAAAAAAAACAACACAGTAGTATTTTGTGTTTAAGTGATAATACATTCTATTGAAAAAATCATTATTCTGTTAGTTCAGTAAAATAATGTAACGATTATTGATATGCAGTTCCAGTTTTCATTAAATATCTAGTTTTAAACTCTATAGGTTAAACATAAACACTGAAGTTGCATACTCGACAAATGATGACAAACTCTATACTGGCATAAAGGCAAATACTCGTATTTCATTAATGTAAAACAATTACTGTGGTTTCTGTATCATTAGAGTTTTAGTATGAAAGGCACTATAAAACTAACTCATAACAAACTATCTATAAAATAAACCCCAGTTAGCATGCAGAAAATAACACATCCCCAAAATGAAAAGCTTAGCAGTAGTAGTAGAATGGTGACACCCACTGTGTGCCACACAAATGGAGCAGAAATAAAAAATAAAAAGTCTTATGTGAGAAGTAATGTTTTAATAGCCTTAGGAAAATGGTGAATCTCCTCAACAGGGAATCTCTTCGCTGCATTTAAGAAAATAACATTTTAATTGCTATGCATGCAGAGATTGCTACAGCTCAGTACATCTATCTAATGTAGTCACTTGTGTCTTAGGTCTGTCTGCTTTTGACTGCACACACTTCAGATCCTGTGCATGTCATCTGGGAAAACTTCCAGTCAGCAGAACAGCTCTTTATACAGCCCTCTAGGCTTGTGTAAGTGTATCTCAAAGGTTAAGACTCAAGATCTTTCACAGCTTGCCTATAGGTCTATACTCAGTTTTTCCTACCTACAGGGGTTTTAGTTACCCAAACAACATATGGAGTTAAGAGATTACTTAGATATATAATGAAAATTAAAACTAAACCAAAAGTCCAAGTCCTAAGTATTTTACAATAAGAAATTTAGGTGAACCAAGATACTCTTACTGTAAATAAGATTTTGTGTGTATTTTGAAAATATAGCTGAAATTCACAAAGATAACTCTGCCTCCATATGGCTATTTGATTACTTTTTTTGAAGTGTATTCATATCTAACCCAAGTGCCCAAGTTAAAAGTTGGAAGTGGGATAGCAGTTTTCTTGACCGACATTTTCCTCAGATGTATATAGTGCACTTAGTTATATTTATTGGTTATTGAGTGCTGGCTTTACCCATAGATCATGAAGCAGGTTGGAACTGTCCTGTAACATCCTTGAAGATCAAAATGAACTGTAAACCAGGCTGGTTTTAAAACATCATGTCTACCTAAACTTACACGGTAAATAACTTGCTAATGCCCACATGCTTTGGGAGCAAAAGAAACCTTGACAGAAAAGAAAAAAACCCCCAAAAAAACCACCCCAAACCCCCCCCCCCCCCGCAAAAAAAGCCTTTTTGCCCAAAGTTTACTCCTACCTTCAGTCTTCACTGAGCAACTCACATGACTCTCTCTGTTCAGTCCCTTCCAGACTAAAGAATTACTTGTTTCACAACAGACTAAAACAGATATAAGTGATTTTATTGCCTTTTGCCAAAACAGGCCAACACATTCAGGTTCAAGGTGGAACAAGACAGGAAATGATGTCAAAGGGCCCCATACACTGAGGCACATCAAGTTTTACCTAGCCCTTTGGTACTGGATTACAGCACATGTACTCCTTTGGTTGATCTCTATTTCCACTCTAGGAATATATACTGCAAGATCAGCTGCCTCTGAAGTAACCACAAAACACACTATTTAATCCAGCTTCTATGGGCATTGCAAAATAACTTCCTGTCAATGCCTAGTTAGTATTAAAATTTACCAATTTCCACAGAAAAATCTGAAATTCAACTGATAGTGACAACTCTGCGAGACTTTTCTGGGGTTTTATGACATACCAGCATTATATATCTGGGGAATAACTAAACTGAACCAAAAGAATAAATATTTTTCAAGTGACTCGTTGAGTTATTCTGTACTCATTATAAGTTGAGATATGAAATCATAAATTGCTTCTGAGATTCTAACCTCTAGCTTTAATCACAATCAGGAAAAAAAAGAAGTTGTAATTTGGTGCCCAACTGTGAAAGCAAAAAAACATTTCCTGTTTTGGAAGAACAAAACAGATTTTGCTTTCAGCTCATTCTTCATAAAACATGAGGTGGGAAGAAGCAGCTTTAAACTGCTGCTTGTAAGTGTCACTTGGAGGCACAGCTCATTAGAAAATTAAAACCATAATACATTATATTACAAACTCAATTCCAGGTCTCCTAGGTATTATAACCTCATGTACTAAACACAATTTAATTTGACTGGGCCGCCTGTCACAAAACCACATAAATCAAGATTTCCTAACTTTTCCACTATAGCACATTGACCAGTTCTTCTAACAACTTATTGCTATTCCACTTACACATAAAATCACTGTATGCAAATCCCAGTATTACTCCTCTTCAGTTCTTTTCTATTTTCTCTTCAAAACTCACGACAGCAAAAAAGCAGTCAGCAGAGTAGCATTAAAACACACACATAATCTACTTGATTTTACAGAGATGTCAGCGTATTTTTTATCTGTTATTACAGATTTGCAATCTTCCATACTGTGCAGATAAAAGATACCACAATTTCTCTCTGCATTTCAAATGTGGGCATTGTTAGAACTTCTATTATAGCAGCATGAAAACAAGAAGTCTCAGCCTCCACCGTACCAGGCGTTACACATCTCTGGAGGCAGACTGCCACAAACACCTTGCAAAACAAGCAAATAGCAGAGGGAAATTATGAAAGGTAAAATATTTCTTCTTCCAGCTCTCTTCCTCACACCCTCCCCACCCTTAAAGTAGCCATGGAAACAGGATCCAGCAAGTAGACACCAATCTGCTTTCAAAGCGAGGAGCTGTACCAAGGAGCTGGGAATGGTATGCCATGCACCACTGCTACTGGGCTCTTTAGTTTGGCCAGAGACCTTACCTGACACACACACCTCTGCGGAACAGGTCTCACTTGCAGATAGGAAGCTGGAAACCTCACTCTTTAAGGTGGTCTTCCTCAAGTCAAGGCTTGAAATTGTGGAAAGGTGCAGGCCACCTATTACAAGGGGCCAGAGACTGAAATCACCTTCTCTAACAAGGCTAATCCAGGAATGCAACTCTAAATGTGCTGTTTCTGTATTACCTTGGTTGGTTTAAGTGGTGAAAAGGCATCTTGAGGGACATGGGAAGGTGTAAGAGGCAAGGGCAGCTTTCTGATAGGGACAGCACATTTCACAGATTCAAGAGGTTTTAAAACCCATAATGTCCAGGGCTTGCAGCCACAAGCTCTGTGATAGCACAGAGGCCCGCTCTGGAGAAGTCTAGTCAGACAAAATAGACACCAAGAGCAATAGCTATTTCGTGCTTCTCTAGGTCTGGCTTACACAAATGACACTTCCCTGGAAGGTCTCCTGTTAGCAAACCCCCATGGATGCTACCACCAAGAGCTGCTGAAAAACGAAGCATTAGGAAGGATGCACAGTCTGCAACCCTGCGTGCTGGGCGCTCAGCTGTAAGCAAGTGATTCAATAGAATACTCAGTGATGCACTGTTTTGCCCTACAGCGATAAACACCACAGGTATATGTCTTTCAGGCCACATTCATCTCACCTTTATGATTTCAATAGGAAAAGTGTACAAAAGGGAAGCACAGCTGGTAAAGCTGTTCCTAGACAATAGAGAATAAGTAAATTACCCTATTCCTAGAGAATAAGTAGAAGAACCTACAGAACAGTAAGCCTTAAAAGCCACAGATATATTTTAATTCAGTTAATCATTAACGAAGACCATTTATAAATCAGACTCCTTCCCAAAAACCTTAATTCAATCAGAAATATATTTCTGTATAAGCATAACAGCACAGTCATTAACATAAATTTAGACAGTCAATATTGCTTTTCAGGTGATCAAAGCACCATATAATGGAGAAATCCGATTTCCTGAAGTTGCCTGTCAATCACACTCTGAGAAGATACCCAGCTCAGCATCCCAAGGTTAAGCACAACCACTTGCACAGCTATTTATGATTATTTTGTCTCTGCACAACATAACCACCCCCAAAATTCCACTGTCATGGATAAGTGAAATTCTACAATCTGGTGCAAACCCACAGAACCATTTACTAATTATATTAAAATTGTAATTAATTTATTTAGGGACAGGGAAAAAACCCAACCCAAACCAAAAGCCATCCCAACTCAGCAAATTCAAACCTGCAAGTTGTCAGTATAAAAACCAGTCTTTTTCTTACTATCTGAAGATATGTCAGGTTCCTAGAAAAGCAGAAACCAAAACTCTTCTACATATTTAGAAATTACACTTTAATACAAATTTTTTTAATAAGGATTTTTAATAAGATATTTAAAATATAGTTTAACTTGAGTTGTGGATTTCTTCAGCTTGGTCTAAGAACTTAGGCCTCTCATCTTAGAAAACAAGCCAAACAGAGCCAGCTGAAGAGCATAGGCTCTTTGGTGTATGTCAAACAGACATATGTGCTGTAAATTAAGAGCATTTTCCCCAGCTTTTAAAAGGTGTTATCAAGCAACTACCCATCTGCGACAGGATCCACAAGACAAGGTGTTGATAGCTACAATCCCCACACTTCCCTCACTCTTCTCTTTTTTCCTGCCCAGTTGGAGAAAACTACAGAGTGCCAAGTGTTCCCTCTTTGCGTACGTAAAATAAAAGTTGAGGATATAATTCAGCCTGCATTTCCCCAGCTAAACCTGAATTGGCCTCATCTCCATTTGGAAGAAACACATGACAGGACATTAGAGGGGAAGAAAAAAAGTGCACAGCGGGCCCATTATAGACCCAACCCATGTGCTTTTTCACTAACATCTGTCTCCCCACATAATCTCACTGGACTCTAAAAACAGTGTTGCAAAGGTGAGCTGTATAAATACTTTTTTTTTTTTTCCTGTAAAACATGCCTGAAATCCTGTGTGTCATATTAAACAGTCTTATAGTCTAAGGCTCATCATACAACTTTTAAAGGGAACAAAGTAACAAATTATTTCTTTACTCCACTTAGCTGCATTTGTTGTCCTTTCTGCCAGGAGCAACATTAACGTTCCCAGTGCTCCCTTTGGTCTTCCACTTGTTGCTCGCAAGCCTAAAACGGTAACAGTAACGTGCTCTGAAAAACTAGCTCTTGCCAAGTACAGAAGCAGCACTCCCAATTCTTCTGGTGTGCATCACTTATAACTTTGTTTTCTACTGAGGTTTTTAGAAGAGGCGGGAATACAAAGAAGCATGAGCAGAAGGTTAAACATACATCTTTAGGTTTAGCCGGCTCTGGGTGAGTATGTACCCACTGTGCACCTAAAGAGACTGCAGAACCACAGACTTACAGAAAAGTCTGGGTTGAAAAAGGCTTTGGAGATCATCTAGCCTAACCTTCTGTTTGAAGGAGAGCTTGTTCATGGCAAAGTCAATTCTTAAATATTTACAGTGAAATACAGTTTTTATCCAATTCTCATTTTCAAATTACGTAACAAGTGTAAGAACACTCAAACACTAGACAGGTGTTGACTTTAATGGAGGTCTTTCATTTTGACCAATTTTCATTTATTAAATCTTTCCATTTAAGGATCAAGAACTTCTAACGTAACTTCAAAACAGAAACTAAAAGCAAGGTTAAAGTGGGTTGCTCCAAACCCACTCAATATCCTCCTGCTCTAGAGTTTTATAATAATGTGGAGATAACGTCACCAATAAAGACACAGCTCCACAGACTGGAGTAAAGCATCCTAGAGACCTTGTATTTCAGGTGCCACTTAGCACAAAGCCCAAGCCACCGCATTGTTTTCTAGTTGGAGAAAGAAGATGCTTAACTGTTTTAGAATTACTACAAGACAGCGGAGACTGTACTCAAATACCTCTTTTGTGTTAGACTTAGGTCTGTATAAAGCTTACTGACATCAATCAACTTCAATAAGTGTTAGATCAAATCCACACCTGAGAATATAAGCAATTTAATTAAGGCTTTGTCAATCTCAAAGTTTGTTCAAGAAGCAGCTGGCCATTAACTGGAGAGGACAGGTTGTTCTTTTAAACTTGTAAGGCTCTCCCTCCAGGACCAGAACAAACATTTTAGGACCTTAATCCACCGTTATGGTTAACCTGTTTTAACAATTTCCTAATCAGCTACGATGTGCCAGATATTGATGAGAATGGAAGCAGAATACAGCCTAGATTAACTGAAGGGCAAATTAACTTTTCGTCTGAATCCTGGAACGCTAGAAAAAGGACAGCTGAAAGTAGGAAAAATTGTCTCCTGAAGAGTGAGGAAAGATCTGAAACGGTAACTCTCTGAGCAGAACAAATAACTACAGTAAAGGCACTTGGAAAGAGAAGAATTACAACCAATCAAGACTGGAAGGCTCAAAGGGTGGTTCCATTAAGAAACTCAATGTCAGATTAAGACCACAGGGAAGAAAGATCTTCTGAACGTCAGTTTTGTTAAAAGGAGTATTTTAAGAACAGAAAAAGAAAAATAGGAGAAAAGAAAGAAATGTGACTTCAAGTTGTGAAAGAAGGCTTTTTTTCCCCCTGAACTCTACATCTGATTGCTAAAATAGGTGCTATTTGCACTTTAAGTAGCCACCTCTATCAAAGGCTTTTAGTGGGAAACCAGGATCACCATCTACTTGTTAGGAAGAATTATGCCGGTGGTGTAAGAGATGCCTGGACGGCCAGTCTCCAAAATACATGCGCAACAGCTGGAAGGGCATTTCATCTACTGAGGCTGTGATTAACTATTCTGAACTTGATGCTGAGAAGCAAAAGAAACAGACTCTGCAGCCAAAAGATGAAATCAAGAACTTAATGTTTTATTGTGAAAGAAATCATTCTGTAGCACATATGCAGACAGGACACAATCTATACCATCAAGTATGTATGAAGAAATGCCTCACTTGATTGGTATCATAACCTATCACTAGCCATAGTATCTGTTATGCTAAGAGGTAACACTTCTTGTAACACAATCTGCAACAAATCAAATGAAACACATCTCCGAAGTAATTATGAGGAAAAAAATACTGATTTACTACTTAAGTAATGTCACTCCAGAGCAATCTGAAATTTTATGTTGTTACTCAAGGTTCCTCTCATAAATACCATAGAAATAAGCAGATACAAACACAGCATCGGCAAAAAAATATCAGTAAAAAATGGTGAGAAAGTAGAAGCAACTGAATAACAAGTGGTTAGATACAAAAAAAATTTAACTGATGAGTTTTTTACCTGAATTGAATGTGATTCAATCCCAAGCATAGGCAAAATGAACAGGTCCCATGAAAAATTCTTTCATGTCATAAAATATAATTTTAAAGAACATTGAAAAAACCTTCTTCTGACTCTATTAAATCACCAAATACTTTGAGGATCTTAAACTTCCTAATCTGTAAAGAGACTTTTGGGTAAGCCATTAAAAAATTCTGTATTAAGTTTTTTATAGAAAATTATCACGACCAACATTTCTCATATCTGTCAAAACTGTGGTTTAGTAAGTTGGGTTTTGTGAATGCTGTTGCCTGTGTGTTTCAGCAATGTCAAGATCCTCTTTTTCTTAGTATACAAATTAATTCTGATTCATGAACAGTCCTTCTTGAGCTGTACAAATAAGTTGTTTCTACCAGTATCTGAAGCATACAGAAAATCTACAATAAAAATGCAGCTGAACACACTACCACTCTTGCCTTTTCTATTCGTGCTGTAAAACGGCCATTTCAACTCCTCAACAACTAGTTTAAGCTACACCCCCACTTTTCTCACTTTAAAAGGTATTATCAAGGCTAAGTATGCATTTCAAAAATTTTACTGATTTTCTGTATGCTGATGTAAAGCTTACCAACCATTTTGTTATTGAAACACAGAGTCATTAACTCATAAAGTCAGGATAGTTTTCACACTATTTTTGTAACCCCCAACAGAATCATTTATAGCCATTTTCTTACTCTAAAAAAAATAATAGAGCAGTAATCTCAGGTACAACTAATCTCACCTAATTACTTCAACTGTAATTACCTGCAGTGTAGACTTTTATACCACTCTAGCATCACCTTTATGCTCAGATAAGAGAAAAAGGTGCTTCTAGGGAACTAATAATGAATAGTCTTCCTTATAGTGATCATGCCCTCTTTACTGTGAGCAAACACAGGTTAGACACCTGTCTGAGAGGTACACATCCCCAAGCAGTCAGAAAAAGTCCTGTGACTACGGTACTCAAACAAATAAAAACAAAGAAAAAACAAACAAACCAAAAGCCCCACAAACCATCAACAACAATCAAACAAACAGCAGTCATTACAAAGGTGTTCTTAATAGAAGCTGACAGTCAGATATACCCTGCATAAGCTTACAACTGTTCCCAGCCCTGCCTTGGATGGTACCATTTACGCATCTGAAGGTACCAAAAGTCCTCCCTATAGAGCAGGGCTACCCAATGAACCCACACTCGCTACTGCTCCAGGTCTACCCATGCAGCAGACCTCCCTTAGCTGTGCAGTCATACAACTTTGGGTATCTGAGGAGGGTCACATACACAAAACAACAACACTGTATTATGAAGCCTGAAAGACTGTTCACTTAATTATAAGGTTTTGGTTCACATGCTTGTAAAAAAAGCATCCTCATTTCCATGACACTGATGCTGATTTTGTAGAGTCACTTGTTTGGAAGCTGAAATGCTGAATAAACAGTTTCAGCATTTTACAATTTTTGCAGACAAAAAGTAAAGGTTTCTAGTAAAAATGCTGACATTAACTTGCTGCAAGCGCTACCAATATCTTTAAAGTTATACAACTAGAAAAAAAAACAAAACCCACATTTGCAAAATCATGTAATAGATCAGTGTGGAGAATATTACTTCTCACAGATAACAAGTGATGGATTTCTTTCCCCAAAGACCAGCAGATATTTCACTGACATCGAATACAGAAGAGAATGCTACACAGGCATTTCAGCTAGTCTGTGGTATTAAAACATTCAAAGCATTTAGAAGATGTAACAATGACACCAATGTACAAAACAATGTCCTTGAGACATTCAGATTAAGCAAATTATATATAAAGATTCTCTAGATATCTTAGTTAAAAACCTCCACATTTTTTACCATCAGTCACCAAGATTAAAAAAAGTACCATGTTTTATGTTACTTCTTGAAATTAATTTAATAGCTTCAATTAATAATAACTAGAATTACTAATACCATTTTGCTGTCAGCAAATACCAAAGAAATTTCCTGGTGAACTTCTGTGGCACTGACTTGGCCCTTACAAGAAGTAAATAAATGTTGTAAAGTAGATTAGAAAAAAACAAAACAAAACATTTCACATTTTAAGACAACAATTAAAAATTTATGAACAGCTGATTTCTCAAAAGAAAATGTGTTCCTGTGAGAAAGACAGCATTAAAGAAACAAGTCCTTTCTGCTATTCACTGCTCTTTAACACAGGAGAAAAGTATCTTTTTGTCTATAACTCACAGAAAGGACAGAAAGATTCTGTTTCAAAGGAAGAATCTCAATTTTTTTCTCACTTGTTTTCAGACAAACTTTACCTAGGAACATTTTGGTGTGACAAGCAATTTCAAGAAAATAGATTAATATTTATCTGTTTCTATCTACCATCCCAAGCAACATTGTCATCCTTCACATGCTCCCCCTTACGCATTGTAAGCTGCTATCTTTTACAGAGCTACTTTTACAGGCTCTTTTCCATTTCCTCATGATCTTCTCTACCTGATCTAGGCTCTCTTTCCGATACACATGGCTTTTCAAATTTCCTAGCATTTCTTCAAAAAAAGATCACCCTAACTGATTCTGTCTGAAGACTATCTCCCAAAGCAATGAAGAGCAGGGGGAACTTGCTTTGAGACACAGCCAAGAAACTTCTAGTTTCAGCGTTTAAGCGTGCTATTGTCCGTCTCAGACTGATGCCTGATTGTAACAAATCCTTTTATGCAGGCTGTGCTAACACAACACCTGTGCACATTTGTTTTTCCAGTGAATCGGTATTACTTGAATCGGTACCCTCTGCCCTTTAGGGGGCAATAAAGGGATCCGCATTATTTACCTACCCAGTTATTCTGCTGCCTCAGAATATCAAGATCAGATATTTGGGTGGATATCTAGCTGCTCTACTGGACAAAGAAATTAGCCGCCATCTACTGATCTGGGGGATGCTTACAGGAATTTCATTTTCTCACATATCTGCACAGACTGACTGACTGTTGTCCCTGATATCAGTAACTGGATAAACTTTATTAACCAATATATGGCTTGTCACAGGGAAGGATAAATGCTGCTGTTCTTTTTCTTTGGTGAGATCACAAAAGTAACATATAGAAATTATTGTTTTTCTCCCCTCATACAAGCATGGATAACTTCTGTGATACCATATGTTGTTAACTGTGTTTAACCTGATGGCAGGGAATAATACTGATGGGATTTTACATATCCTGACCTATGTCTTCAAATTCTTCTTACAGCAAAAGTAACAATTGAAGTATTTAAGCATAATCTATACTACCACCCAAGAATCAAGGTTGGAAAAAAGTAGAGTTGGTGAAAATTGTATCAACATACTATATTAAGTTCACTGGATGTGTACTCCCTCCGGAGTTTTATTTTTCTGCCCTATACCTTTGCAACCATTTTGTGAGAACTGCATGTAAGCCAAGCGCAAACAAATTGTCTTTATGACTGTTGCATTTTACGTTCCTTCTGCAGTATGAAAGCTGACTCTGTAAGGTACATGACAACGGACCGTAAAAGTTTACAGGCATGACTTTACCCTAGCTGTCTTCCGCTGCCACATGCAGACTTTAAATTCAGCAGTTGAGGTGCAGCATAAAAGCAATTTCTCCCAGAAGGGTTAGATGCACAGACAGGAGTGGGCTTTTTCTTCTGAGTCTTGGAGAAATCTTGAGTGCAACACAGAGGATAATCACAAAATGGGTTTGCTTAGGCTTTTATTTTTTATAGGCTAGGTAACTGTTTTGTATTCAATTCTTTATGGTCATTAAAATGAACCATTTTATTTCAAAATCAAGATACTTGCTCTTGAACATGAAATGAGAGCAAAGAGGCCAGAGGCTAGATCTGCCACTCCCCTGTCCTGCAATTCCAGTACCATGGAAAATGCTCAAGTCACAGGAAAGAAGAGACAGTACTCTACAGAGACTTGGGACACAGCTGTCTTCCCTTATCATGGAGAACTCCAGACTATAAGAATTCTAACTTTATTTGGCAATTTAAAAAAAATAAGTTCTGGTGCACTTTTAAGTGCATTGGTTGTTCCCTGATACCAAAAAGCAATTTAAGAAAAAAAAAAAAAAAAACAACAAAACCCAAACCAAAAAACCCACTGCATACTTACTGGCTTACTAATATGTGACCTGGTCAGAAATAATTTTTGCATACAACGGGACTACCTGAGTGATCAGTTCTTCAAGATACAGCTGTCCGAAAGTCCTAAGGCTCTTCTGCTGGTGAACTTAAAAAGCATAACTATCCTGGCTGTGTTTCTGGTCAGGAAGCACTTACCTTCCTAGCTCTATCTGGGAGGATACTGAGGAAAAGCATTAGGTCACAGAAGCGTCAAAAGCTTCAGTGGGGAGTCCTTTGCTGACAGTCTTGCTTTCCAATCCCTTTATACCAATCGTATTGATCTACTCACTACCCCTTCTCTTCTCTGTAGAAGAGATCAGGCCATACTTCCTCACCATAAAGTTTCCAAAACTAGAGTGGGAAAGGCAAGCAAAAGCAGTCTGCTCATCTGGTCACATTCCCTGTTCCTCCTGCCCTTTGTCCTCCCCAAGCAACAAACCAGATGCTCTGAACAAAAAGAAAGCCAGTAAGTTTTCTATAGATGTCTCTGTTCCACCCACCAAAACTTCATACACACATTCAAAACAGAGCACAAGGCCAGAGGTTTCACCTGAAAGCTCTAGAAACTAGCTCTAGAGGGATTAATATTAATTAATTACATCCTGCTTCATAAATCTATCAGGCAACTTGACACATACTACACTGGTTTCAACAATGCTGGAGAAAGCAAATTAGCTGACAAAGGCAAAAAAATTGCCGCTTCATCCTTTTTCCATTTCAAATTAATTGCAAAACATGTACCAGTATACTGTAAAAATGCTGAAGTCAATATAAAAATTTGCACATGTAAGGACCCCCATGTAGTTTGATACTTGATTTCATAGCATTTTATTTCTATATAACAGAAATTGTTTGAAGGAATCAGTTTACAGGCATTTTTGCTACATCTATATAAGCTACCTAGAAAGAGTATTGTTATCATTTCTATTTTTCAGGCACAGAAGCTGAACAAAAGAGAAAAATGAACTGTTTATCAGAGGTTCAAGCTTAGAGAGTCTCAACTTCATATCTAGCAGAGTAATGAACTTGCAACTTAACATGGAACATTAAAGGTCATATCAGACCACAGTTCAGGGTGTTTATGTACAAGGCCACCAGCCTGACAGACACACAAACATTTCTGCAGATATCTCAGGTCACTGGCGTGGCATCAGTGGGACCAGCCAGCAGGAAAGGGAGGAGCAACTGAAGGACCTTGGAAGTACTAGGCTATGCACCACAGGGAGGCAGCATCTCTTGGCAGGCCAGGTAGCCTCAGCAGTTCCCATTTCCAAAATAACTGGAAGAGGAATGCAAATGGTGACTCTATGTTTGTAATTAGCAAAAGCTAAGTGTTAAGGATGCTACTTAACAGACTGAAATTCATAAGATTAAGGTAATGGGACTTGATCTCACTGCATTAGTTCCAGCAGTTATCCGGTCCTTCAACTCCACACTCTGTTTCAAATGGAGTAAGCTATTCATTGCTTTCTAATAGGCACGACAGCTAGCCTGCTGTGTGTGAAACTTCGTTTCAAAAAGAAGAAACAAAATGACAACCAGAATATTTAGTTAACTTGTCCAAATCACATAATTCCTAGATTAAAGGCCAAGAATTTGAGAATACAGTCTTACATGGTATAATACAGATCTCTGAAAGGAAGGCTGGTGTAGATTCTCTGGACTATACATGTCTACGTGGCAATAAATCCATTTATGGGGCCAAATTAGTTTTCCAACTTACACTACTGAGCCTTGGGAAAAATCTTGCTCCAGATATTCAACATCATCATGATTCAGCTTTGGCAGATACTTAGTAATGAAGTACAACACTTGGTATCTTATTTTGATGTTGAATCCAGATGAAAGTGGGATATAGGAACCAAAATACACACCTTTGAAGCAACACTCCTGAACAACAAAGTAAAAATCACTGGCACATTTAGAGAAGATGGAGCACTATTGTCTTTATTGCTGATATTTGATTGTCTTTAGTGATTATATTTCTTATTGCAATTACAAACAACTTCTCAGGGGATCTTGAAACAAGAAAAGGTTCAGGAGCGGGAATTGAACAAGTGAAAAATTACAGTAAGATGTGTCAAGCTTTCCAGCATAGAGACTTTCAAATGCTACCCTCTATAAATTATTTCTGCCTCAAGAAGAAAAGTCCAAAACCAGAAGTCCCTGGTCACAAACCCACAGGAAAACAAAACAAAACATCAAAACCCAAAAAAACACACCTCAAACAAAAAAACCCCAAACAAAAACAAAAAAAAACCCATCACCCCAAAAAACCCCCAAAACCCACACAAAACCAAAACAAAACCAAACCACTTCACAAAATCCACCAAATCAACAGGCAATTCCGTCTACTTTTTTTTTTTTCCTTCCTTCTCTTAGAAGGACAAAGCATATGATACCTGCCAACATAACAGTTTATTTCAATGAAACTACCCAGATGATCTATTTGTCAGTGAAAGTATGGGCTTATAAAGACCCCTGCAGACTAAATACATCAAAATGCATATATGGTTTTTCTTACATGAATGTTTTCATACAGTGATGTTGGACGAAGGTACAAAGAACTTATGGCTGGCATAACGAGTGACCACACTACGATTATACATCCCTATGTAAAATAGAGGCCACACCAAAAAAAGATCAACAATTTAGAGCATTCTCCTTACAAAAAAGGACTGTCTTACATAGTATTAAAAAGTATATACAATATGCATGAGTTCTTCACCTTGCCTGCTTTAAACAATTCAAGTGGCCTCACCTAAGTCATTAATTTTCTGAAAAACACACAACTGAGAAATGGTTCCCTCATAAAAATGCTGAACATTAAGTTCTAGTGCTTTGCATTGTCATTCATACAGTCATTTTATGAAAGTGGACTTGTCTATATTGAGAATTCAAGAGTCATATTACAGCTCTCTGCATAGAGTGTACCCTTAGAGGTTTGATTTCAAAAGCCAGATATCATATTGTATATTCCCTGCTGACAAGAAGTCAGTCAGAGTCTATTACATCACTCTTCAAAGAGCGGTAAAGGAAATGCAGGAAAACCCCTGAAGTGATCTGATAAATGATTCTGTTAGTTAGTTTGGCACCAGTGTGTCTGGTATCCAGTACTTATGATACACAGCCTACCAAGTACACAGTATTAGATTCCTGCTATTTTGCATCAACAAGAAGTGTATGCTGTGACACAAGCCTTTGTAGTAAAGTATGGCAGGAGAGAAAAGTCAGAGGGGAGCACAATACATTTCCCAAATAAGTAAGCAAATCACTGAATTGTGCTAGCATTATATATTGCTACCAGGCTGCCATTAGGAACAAAAAGTCACAATTCAGAAAACTAACTCCAAGCATATCACGTTGCATCAGCACAACCTAGTTTTCAATCACAATTCACTATTAGACAAACTTCCCAAACCAAAGGGGGTCAAAAGATCTTTTTCTTCTCTTGCATTTCATGTAGTCTTCACATATATCCAATATCAAGAATACAAATGAAGAGCAGCAACAAAGGAAGGACAATAATCCAGAAAATAACCTTTCACAGAATCATCACAGAGCAATTCAGGTTGGACAGGATCCTGGGAGGCCTCTAATCCAGCTCCCTGCTCAAAGCAGGGACAGCCATGAGATTACATCAGGCTGCTCAAGGCTTTATTCAGGCAGATCTTTAACACCTCCAAGGATAGAGCCTGCACAATCTCCCCAGGCAACCTGCTCCTTCCCAGTGAAACTTCCTTACCCTCCCAGAACAAGGATTCATTTCCTTTGCTGTCCCATTTCAATTTAAGGCAACTGTCTTTTCATTCTTCCCCTCTAAATCTCAGTACTGAGCCTACTTGTCTTTTCGGTAACCTCCTCACAGGGAGAAGGCTGCTGTCAAGTGCTCCTAAAGCCACCTCTCCTGCGGGCTTACAAACTTCACTTCCTCAGCCCCTCCTCATACAGCAGGCTCCCACCACAACTGCTCCATGTTTATCCATGTCTACCTGTCAGCAGGCCCAAAATCAGACGCAGTATTTCAGATGTGGTCTACGGAGTACCAAGGGAATAACCATTTTACTTAAACAGACCTAGTGCTGTTCTCCTCTTGATGCAATCCATGATACTGTTTGCCCTCTGCTTCAAGGGCACACTGCTAGCTTGTGGTCAGGTTGTCTACCGAGACTTCCGAGAGACCCTGGTGAAAACCTGAGGGAAAGCAGGCTCTGGAGGCACAGGGTGTCTGAGGACTTCTTATCTACATCCACTGTCACTGAATCACCTATCCTGTTTCAGCAACAAGTCCACATTTTCCTGGTTTATTCTTTTACTTCTCATACACTGGCAGAAGTTTGCCTTGTTGCTCTTGACATTCCTTTCCACTTACAGCTCCAGCTGAGCTTTGGCTTTCCTAACACAATCACTACATGACTGCCCAACATTTCTAAGTTCCTCCTCTGTAGCCTGCCCTGCTCCTACCTCCAGTACTGCCCTTTCAAACTGAAGCTCAGTTGTGATCTATCTGCTTGTTTCCCTGAGTAATAGGTAGAAAAATTTTCATGCTTGTGGGGCAGTGATGGAGTGGGGTGTCAGCCTTAACGACTCGCAAGGTCACTTGAGATCACCTCAAGATAATGAGCTCAATTGCTTCATGGTTGCTATAGTCATTGATTACACCACCAACCAGTTTCTCCTTGTTCATGAGCCACAGATCAGGAAAATATTACCCCTAGCTGGTCCATTAGCATCCATATTAACAAAAGGAAAAAGTAATTCTAAGTGTACTTCAATATCAATTTTATAATTCTAAGGTATTAAATCTTGTGTAAATTATGGATTTTGTGAAAAATGCACTTAAACTGCCTCTAGACCTTAAAGCCTCTTGGTATTTGAGTGATTTAATTTAGCTACTTTGCTGAGACATATACTTGGGGCCATAAGAATTCAGATACTGATCTGGACTTGATCGCAGTGGTCACTGTATCCAGACTTACAGCAGTGATGAGCCTTTCAATGTCTTGAGATTAGTCCACATATTAGAAAAAATAATGTAATACGAACTTCCAGGCTGAGAAATAGTTTGGTATTAAAGCTTATGGCAAAGCACAAGGAAATAAAAGACTGAGCTAAAAAATACTATAAACAGTATTTCACCTCTTTTTACTTAGTTTATCTAAAGCAAACAGATATGTGCAATGAATAAAAATGTCCACTCTGCAGCATTTCAGTATTAGAAAAATATACACTTGAGTATACAAGTTAAATATTGGCAGATGGAATCCTGCATTTGAATATATGTTAGTTTTGTAAGTCATGATAAACCCAAAAGAACAAACACAAAGAGTGCCTGATTCTTCTTTTTATTAAATAGCATGCTTTTGAATGAGGAAGGATAAAGAAGAATATTTCCTTCACAGTTAAACCATTCTCTAACTAATTTACTATTAGCAAAAGGCTTTCTTAGCCCCCTTTAGACAGCATTGGTTTTTGTGTGACAAAGGGCAACCTTTCTACTCTAGCCCAACTTAAGCATCAGGTAGGAGTAACATTGATTTTTTTTTTTTTAGTAGTGCCATCCTTGATACTTTTTTTGGATGAGGCTTCCATTTAACATATTTGGCTGTATCTGGTGACAGATGATCCCTCTATATTACCATGTGAGGGAGCTCCATTGATTTTGCAATACCATCTTTTCACTGTTTCAGTTCATGGTCTGGCATTTTGTCATGGCACTGCCACTTATTTCTCATTCGCTTTCTGAGAAGGATCCCCCTCTATTGTTCCACTGGATGAAAGCCACAATGGGTTTTGCTCATCTACAACAAACACTGTCATTTATGGAGCCTGGTGTCCGACAGAAACAAAGCTCATGTAATCATACTGAGTTGTGTACCTATCCATCAGCTGCGCCCTAATTACTTTGGCCTGAAAATATCTCAGAGTTGATACACAGCTATCAGGCTCAAGAATCTTAAATACTTAGAATTTTCTTACTTAACAGAGAAGAGGACTATACTAAACCCATATTCATTTGAATTTGTTCCCCTTTGGGGAATAAAGTCACGTCTAGCTGATTCTCCTTGGAAGTGTAAGGGTTATCATGGAGAGGACCTCAGGGTTTCAGCAGTCTGAGAAGACAGAAGGGAGGTGTGGGACAGACAACATGGAACTGTTTGAAAAAGACAACTTCATTATTTCTTCTGCCTGCTGATGAACACGTTGAATTGGGAATAAATGTTAACTTGTATAGTCTAACCAAGGCAATCAAGATGTACAGTAGCATGTCCTGAGTTGTATCTTCTAGGAAAGACCACCCCTGACAACTAAGTTTCTGTAAAAGAACTCTATAGAAGAACATACAATAAGTAAATGTCACTTCCCCTTTCCATATCTCTAAGTTGATTTTACCTGATGCATTCTCTCACAGGTTTCATTCATTCACACTGCTGTAACTACAGACTGAAGAACCAAAGCACATGGACCCAAGTGGTCCGGGCAACATCTCTTGTGCACAGCACTGGTTTGAATGTCAGCATCCTGAATTATCATTCTCATGTAAACAGTCAGGGTCAACATTTGTTAGAGCACTGTCCTTTGCTTCAAAGTGTTGCTTACTTCAGCCTCCGTAAATCTTAGGACAGGTTGTTGTTCACTGGTTATTTCTCCTTGTTTGTTTGAAATAGCTCCCTCATGAGATAACAGGAAAGAAAAATCACATAGGTGATATGCTGCAACCTCATTGTCATCAGCCTGTTGCTGGCAGAAGACACTGTGTTCTGAGTAGTCACCTACGTTGTTGTCTTAGCAGAGTGCAAGCCTTCTGCTCTTGATAATATATTCTTCTTGCTACTAAAATGGTGTCCTGGGAGCAGTATCCTCAAACTGTGGCTATTATCAAGACAGGCCATTCTTATATTTCTCATCCTGCTCTTTTCTTTGGCGCTTTCACAGAAACAAACACGTACACAGAGCACTTCCACTCCTACATCATTCATACAATCATCATAAATTCAACTAAATTCAACATATTAAGACTGAAAAGTGCAATTTTCCTTCCAAGTTCACATAACTGCTACAAAGTAATCAAGACTTGTCACTTCGAAGCCAGTATTTGTTACATTCCTGGTATTTCGAGGGTCTGAACAACACTGTAGGTGTGTTAAGGCTTAACTTTGATAGATGACTTCTCCGTAAAATCCCAGAACCAGAACCCACCTCTTCACTCTCTCCTAGACACCTGCAGAGAACTTCAAAATATTTTTCACACAGGACATCTACAAAGATCCAATACCCAAAATGCATCAGTACCTACGTTTATAGTAATTGAAGTGCCAGCATGAAAACCCTCCATATTAACTAGATCTGCAGGTAGCTTTTTTTGTGTCTAGAAAAGGTAAAAATCTATGCTCACATTGTCAGTGTTAATGAAATATACAACTATCATAACTGATTTCACTTTCATCTTTACTTTCTACTGGTACTTAATAAACGTGATGATCAGTACACTTGAAAAGACTTATGATAATGGTTAAGGCACAAAACCTTTCCAGCATTTATATGACACATTGTTTCTATGTTTTTTGTCTATTTTTTAGAATTGCCTCTAGAACTTGCACCTAGACCCTGAAAGGCTGATTAGTTCAATTAAGCTAATAGAGAAAAAAAATAAGGCATATCTCAACCTTCACTTGACATTAACAAAAGTGTTTACATGGCACAGCTCCTGGCTTTCCTAGCCAGCGGAGCCTCTACAACACAACCGATTAATTAAACAGTGCTGAGAAGTTAACACTGAAGGTTACTGATTAATTGTATGTTAGAGCTGTCTAATCAAGTACCCAAGGCAATAAACAAATACAAAGATAAATTATACACTGATTAACGCAATTATTTAGTTTTATTTTTAACTGCTTGCTTGCCACACAGCAGACTTCAACCTGAGTAAACAAGGTGGGAGGGTGATCAGGATCACTTACTGAATTTCCCAGCTGGCTATTATGGCTGTTTTCCCTTGAAGTGAAATATATTATCACAAATCCTACTTCATGCATGGCCATCACATAGGCATATATGCTGAATGAGCAGCCATACAACATTCATTTATCATGTATTTTTGAGTACTACTGCTTGCTAATGCATGTCTCCAAGGGCTTAAATTCAGCATTGCAAACAGCTGCTAGCCTTCATTAAGAGAAAGCAAGCAATCTACACATTGCAGCCTTATAAGAGGACAAGATTGAGACCCAGAGATGACCAACAGCTTTTTCTCGAATTTACAAGCTCTTTTGTCTAACAGCAAACCCCTCATTTCAGGAATCTTCGCTTCAATGTTTGAATTTCCAATACCCAAACCACAACACTTCTCCATCTGGTAAGGCTATTTTCATGGCATCATCACATAACTCATTTCTCCATTCAACAGTATCAATGTATGAATACTAAGATGTGCCCTTATTCCATAGTTTGTGTTGTTCGCATACAGCACAAAAGAAATCTTTTCCTTGTAAGCACTGGGGCAAGTTCACCCCTTATCATAGGTCTTCTGAAGAAAATGTTTCAGGAAAGGCTCCAAAAGAAGGAAACTCCAGAATCATTCTTATTTTTCCCCAGGTCACCAAAAGCAGAAGTTTATCTCCCACAGAAGTGTCATCAGTTCTTCTTCCAGATCTGCCAACCCTGACTGATTCACATTAGGAGGTCAATGAGAAGACTCTGCCCCTTTTGCATTCACCACCCACTTCTCTCTTCTGAAGTAAAAAAATAAAATCTCTGTGCCTCACAGAAGGCAACTATTACTGAGAAAGTCCAATGGCTTCTACACATCCCTTGGCACTTTCCCTGGGATTTCCACTGTGCCACAGAAAGATTTATTAGCCATTTTAACAGGCAAAGCCCTTGTCTGTCTGCTCTTAATATAGTCAGCACAACAGTCGAAGTACAAATGTTTATTCTTGTCCTGTACTTCTCTTCTGTTATAAGCCACTATATATAACCACAGTCAAACCGATCATTAAACTTCTTGACTACGAGCGAGACGGTTCAAACTTTCCTTCTGTATCTAAATAGACCCGTTTCCCATCTATATTATACTACTTCTAAAGGACTTCCTGCCACACAACTGGTTTAAGACAAGAGGCTCAAGCACATTGTCGCAGCTGACTCTCTCTCCTCTAGTTATACATCTTCCACAGCTTGTAACAAGATCCACAGCAAACTGTGAATCTTCCCTTTTTTGCAGAGTTGGTGTGCATGAGATCTGACAGCTCCAGCATGCATATCTTCCCCTGCCTTCAAATAACTGCTATTTGAAGCTGCTCAGGGGGGCTAAAAATAAAACATCTTCAGAAAAGAGTTGATCAGCATGAAGTAAAAGAGAAGGTCAAAGGCTGATTGATGTCACCACTGAATATTGTAATAAAACATTAAGATTTGGTCCATTTACATTGATAAAAGTCACAAATTTAATACTTGTGCCATGGTCTATTTTTTTTTTTCCCATGTTAAAATTATCTTTAGAATTTCTCTTTGCCCCCCGTTTTTTTTTTTTAAATCTGGTTGCAATTACAATCAATCAAGAACAAACAACCCCATCCCTTATCTCCTGAATTATGGATTATGTGACATTAGTGTAAATTATACATTCAAAAATCTGTCTTGCCTTGTTTCCAAAAGTGGTTAATTATATAACATTAGAGAACTTTTGGAAGGCTAATTTTCTTAAGAATCTCCAAATGTGCAACAGCCTGTTTCCTTTAGAAAACAATTTTCACACAGCAGAAAAAGAACAGTGGGAACATCCAAACATGGATCTTCATTCATGTATTTACCAACCTTGTAAAGATGGACTTCACATTCACGTACCGACACCTCTCCAACCACAAACTCTCAAACCCGCTTCCTGAGCCATGCAAGCATAGCTCTCTTCAGCTCCCTGGGTTTCCAAGTGTTACATGACAGTGTGTTCCCTCATGAAATTTTAGATTGAACTTGCATGTGGAACACCTGCACATGCTAACATACATGCAACATGCTAAAGCAGGCAGCCTACCTTCAACAACTGTTACCACGCACCAAAAGAAAACACATTTAACTGACCCATACGCAGGCAACAGCTACTTGTAAAAGATGTTGGGCGGCCACCACTGTTAGAAGAGAAATGTATCAATCCTCTGCCATTAAAAAAAATCTCACTGTATGTTTGCTTCAAGGCCAGATACAGAGATCATATGAGGGGTTTTTTCCTTACCTTTTTCTCCTAGATTGATGTAGCATAAGTATTTAGACTCTAACACTGTTAGTGGAGAGACTATTGTTCTGCAAGTTTAACTTGTTTCCTTAATTTTGACCTTTTGGAAAGGTAAGCTAATTTTAGAGTCAAACACATTTGCCTCTTCTGTCAAGCATATAACTTTTATTCCAGTTCTTTAAAACACGCTAAGGAAAAGAAATCATTGTTACTTTACTCCCATATTTGTGGCTAATAGTATCCTCTACCACCTTTTCCCATCTTTTCCATGATGCTGCTTTGCAACACCACAATTCTTCCACACAGCTTTCCACTTAATTTGTCACAAGAATATTTCTAAAAACTAAAAGTATATAGGCTTCAGACCATAATTCAAACTGTTTACACAGTCAAGGTACTTGTAAAAGCCTAGATTAATAAGCCCTATAGTTGATGAAATTTATCATAGCATATATGCCAAACCCACAGCATCACAAAACAGCCATGTAAGACTTTACAGCTAAACGATACCCAGATACTGCAGAAGTGTACACCTGCAGTCACGACACGAAGTTCAGAGCAGAGCTCTTTTTTCTGTCAGTACAACCCCTGGAAAATGCATCATATAACAGCTCATTTCTATTTCAAATGCCTAGTGATGCTCCATGGTTTCAAAGCACTTGTTTCCTAGGGGCCATTGCACTCCTGGAAAAATACAGTGCAAAAACTGAACAAGTGCATTTGACACAGACAACTGCAAGCCTCAACATATTTTTCCCATTCTGGGATAGAGAATGACTCTGAGCTCTTGAGCTAACCCTTTCAACTGACTTGCCATAAATTTCTCCAGCAAACTTAACTGGACAACCCCTTCACAACAAACAAGTTGTGTGCACACTTTATAGAGCTATACATTGCTTCTTGACTAAATACCTGAAAAGGTTACCCCTGCAGCACATACTCAAGAAAAAAAGAAATATTAAAATAATCCCCTCCTTAGGAGACTGTATTAAAATAGTGCCCAGGTATTTAAGAATCAACACAAGGCACACAATGTAATTACAACAATCCTAACAGCACGCACAGACTCTTCACAGTCCTTACTTGAAAAACAGCAATGAGGTTGTCACTGTTTTCAACAAAGCCATACCTTCTTAATAGCCTCCAATAGCAAAGCCCAAATATTAAATCTGAGAAACATTCATGATGACATTCACATGGATTAAAAAAGCAGAATTTTGGGTAAGGCTGTTTATGCTAAAGCATTTAAGTTTTGATGTTTCCATACAGGAATTTCAAAAGAGCATAACTGTGGGTGTTTTTTGATGGATTATATATCACAAAGAGCATTGAGTTCAGAAAAAGCTACAGTTCAGTTCAAGATTTGCGTTTTTCATTAACCAACAATGACCTGAAACTTAAAATTATTGAATTCAGTGTACTGCAACCTGGCAGCACCCTCATAACCTTCCTCCTACAGTAACAGATCTAATTGCATGTCTTGCTATGAAATTCAGTTACTTTAAAATACCCTTCGAACATAAATTAGCTTCATTGTTGCCCTTATTGTATCATCACTAAATTGCACCTGTGCAAGTGCCTAAGTGCTTTAATTATAGGTTTATAGGATGAATGCCTCAGAAAGTAACTATCTGAACTACACAAAGATGATTAGGGCAATTACTCTTGGGTAAAAGCGTTTAACACAATGTCAAAACCACACAGCGTTTGCGCATTTGTTAACTATGCTGTTTTTGTTGTTGCCTTCAACTGTCTTCCATCCAAACAGGGAAGTTACTGTCAGGGAAAACAGAAAAATCTAGCTTTTCGAGTTTCTTTTTTTTCCCCTCCCCCTTCTTTTAATGCTGGTGCTAGACTGACTGCAACTTACAAGGCATTTGCAATTTACAAAATAACTTGTAAACAGGAGTTGCAGAAAAATAAAAAATAAAAAAATAAACCCCACCAAGAACAAAACTGAAACATAGCATCTTCTGCAGTGGAGGACTGAAATCATTATAAACATCCTGCTATTCTAAATAGAATTTGCTTCTGTTTTAACTGTGAACTAATAATTTGTGAGTAAAAAAATTCTATTGACCAAAGAAACCTCTGCAAACCTCTTAATGCCCTAGGTATGAAGCACTTTGATGAGAAAATTGTGTTGTTTACATCTTTAGAAATTTCAAGTTTCTCTCAGATTTTTCTTTATGTTAACAGGACTCTATGTTGATGGGTCTGTGTAAGCACCAAAAACAAAAGAAGCGTTCGACACCAATATCACTACTGCAAACACACACCAGTAAGCTCATACACTCGTATTTAATAGTCACGCTGAGATTTCAGAACCTTGCCCTGTTTATTAACCACAAGTTTTTCCTGAATAGCAGCTTACTGTTCATGTGTTCGAGGTTAAATACTTGATAATGGGTCACTTGATAATGGGTCACAAATGAATGGGGTCACAAAGCGATATCCAAACTAGATAGTTTAAAACACTGGGTCTGCAGACATAAGATTATTTTCTAGTTATATCTTTTGAAAACTAAAAGCTTTGTTTCAGAACAGCTCAATGGAGAAATACCCTCATCTGTTTGCTCCCCAGACACAACCATCTAATGATACATCAGGATGGGGAGGAGCAAGATCACACAGGGCAAGGACAGAGGCTCCCCGTGCCTACACAGCATTTGGCAATTTTGCACGTGCACAGGCTATGACAAGGCACAACTGGAGCAAAACCACACGAGCCTGGCTTTGCTCCCAGCAGGACGTTTGGCTGTAGGTTGTCCACCATGGTCTATCATCTGCCCCTTTCACTGTCTAGTATGGATGCTGCTGCAGGAGGGAGTGCAGAGAGACTACAGACAACTGCAACAACACTAGTGCAGGGCAGGGGGAAGAAACGGAAACACAGATGGTAGGAAACACCACGTCTTCTACAGAAACAGGAATAAGAAAGAAGGGGAAATGAGGGGAATTGCTCGATAAGAGGTCAGATATTTAGTCTTTGAGATTAAAGATCATTAACAGTCTCTGCACATTAATGCTTTAATCCAGTTTTCAGAAGAAAAAAATCTCACATATTTTTAATCATATGATCCATCTGGGTATTTGAATTTTAAAATGGAAAAATAGGTGTTTTCCAATTTGAGAACACTACCACAGTGACCCTCTATTCTCATATGAATACGAAATGGCTTCAATTCTGGTTGGTTTAGACTTGGGATGGGACGAGTTAATAAAGAAAAAACAAAAGCAGTGAAATGTAGATGTATCAATGTAGTGAAGTGTAGATGTATCTGCACTTTCTGTAATAAACCATAAACTAAACCTGTATAGTTACTTCACAATTTAAATTACTGCTTCGTAAGTACAACAGTGAGAACTTCTTAACGGGACCAGTTTATCCTTTGTGTATTCCCATAAGTAAGGCTTATCAAACTTCTAGAATTGGCATAAATTAATACGGAGAAGATTTACAGGCTTAAGAGATTTTTTTCCAATTTTTTTTTTTTTTTTTTTACAGACTTGCTAATAATTGTACTTCACTTGTACTTTAGTATATGATGTTTTTTATTTGTTTCTTTTTCAACACCATTAAAAAAAAAAAAAGAGAAATACAAAATATTTCACTGGGCTGAGATTTGATACTTCTTTAATACTACTTTGATACTTCTGAGTTTCTCAGTAACCCAAAAGTTTAATGTGACCCCACATTTTCTAGAATTATACAAAATTGCCAGCACATTCCAACACTCACACTCATTGTTTAATAATTCTAATTAAATGTTATGTTGCTTCAGTGCTCCTCTTTGTAGCTCTACTAATTACTGGACACTTTTTAACAAGGGAATCACCAAAGAAAAAATAAATACATTCACAGCTTTATCAAACACTAAGAACTCTCAGACCTACTTTAATTTGAATCAGACAGAGAAAAAACAAGTCTGCTTATTACTAATCTATCTTTCTTAATAATCCAATGCTTTCACATACTTGTAATTAGCCAATTGCTACCACATACAGAATTATAGTGATTAAACCCAGACATCTGAAAATGCTGAACTAGGGAAGTTCTCTCTCAGTGCTTGGACTAGCCCATGCCATTATTCAATAATTCTCATTCCAGATATTTTATAGAAAGGCACTCAGAATCTGTTCAGAGCAACAACATGATTATATATTTAAAGTTTCAACATGCTAGTTTACATGAAGTCAACCATCAAGAAGCACACATGAATTTATTCCACAGCACATTTTTGCATCACAGAACATACCACTCAAATCATAAGATTATGTTAAATAAATGGTTTAGCCATATAGCTCTCTCCCAGGTTTCTTCTGAAGTCAAGTAAAGTTGAATGGCATTTCACTATGGTTACAGATCTATTGTTAGAAACACACAATCTGTTCAAATAGACGGTTATTCACTGTAGCTACAGTATAAAAATCACAGTTCTTTAAAGCATATCAGGTTCTGGTTTTAACGGTGGTTTTGCATTTGTATTGGTGGAAGGTTCTTAAACTGTGGCAGGATAGTTTAAACCCAGGATTTATTTACAGATTTGTAAGTCTAACAAATACATATTTAGGATAGAAAAGTTAGAGGGAGCAAGAGCAGCACTTTATTGTGCTGGAAGCCCAGCAACGATGTTTGAGAGTTTGCTCCCCTGTTCTGTGTTACAAGTGACATCCCTCACTAAGCAAAGATTTTGCTCCAGCCCATCTGACTCAGGTCAATAGAGGACAGACAAGCTGTCATGCTTTTGTGCCAGAAAAGCTGCTTCTAAGTAACAGAAAGCGTTTCTCTGCTGGTCTCTGCCACAGAGTTCACCGGATTCTAGATGTCCTCATTTTCAGAGAGAAAAAAAAAAGTTGTCTTTTACTGTTACCCTGCAAAAGGGCTAATCACTTTTGGAGTCTCCATCAGCCACATACTTACCTTTCAGAGTACAGGGCTAATGATACTGACTACTAAATGATGACTGATGAAATTGAGGGCAACATTTCCAAGAAGAATTTCACTAGTTGAATTAGGCATTGAGCACATAGATGAGTTTTATTTTTTAATCATTCTTACCTATTTGCATTCTAAACCCCATATTTTTTCACAGCCTTGGAGCATGAAGAGACATGTACTTACTGGGATACACTAAAAGAATAATGCCATAAAACATGTCAAATCACAGCTTCAGAAATGTTCTGCAGCGTTGTCAGGAGCCACTATTCAGGTTCTTGCTCTTTTTTTTTTTTAAAGCCAACAGAATTGTTGGGTTTTCAGCACTTTCTGCCCACGAAAGCCAGCAGGCTCTTTAAGATATTTGGCAAATTCAGTTTTTTTTTATCTTGCATATGTATGTGCTAAGAAAAATACTGGAACACCAGTAATGGCAAGAATACCAAGAATCAGCCTGAACATAAGGAGCTTAGGTCACACAACCCAGAATTCCTCATCTTTGTCCAAGGTCACAGCTCATCCCTAAGGAAACGTCCCTGCAAAAACAAAGACACATCCTCAGAAGGAGAAAGCACAAGAACTGCTGAGATACAAGTCTCCCCGCTAGCCAGATGTTATGTGCCTTCTTTCATTTCTTGCTAATTCTAAAGTCATTCATCAGGTAGAAATGGCCAATGCAATCTCCGCAGAGTCTGATATAGATGTTGAGTGATCAGACTACATGGTCCTTCAGAAGGCTGCAAGTGTACACCTGTATTCTCCTTTCTCATGATTTTTTCACTGACCTAACTTTCAAGGCTTCAAGTACTTTCATTCACAGCACACAGTATACTTTATATATTTGCATACCAGCATCCAGTCCCTCTATTCAAAAAATATTTTGCTTTTATAGCAAAAAAGCAGAAATTGCCTATTAAGAAATAAATTACATTTCATTGTTTTGGTCATTGGTCAGAAAAGATCCATTCGGATTCAGTATCTTTTGCTACACTAACATTTTAGATGGTACTAGAGAATTCAAAATGCATTTGCAACCTAAGCACACATCATTTTTAGAAAGCTATAAAACTTAACCTTTGTAGGATATGAACAGTGCTTCACAATAGCTTCTAAAATGGCTATTAAAACTTCACACTTCAGCTAAAAACAGCCTAATGCTTCATATCTTGACATCACCTTTATACAACAGATTTCTTCCTACTAAACTCTGTGAAAAAACAAAAACAAAACCAATCCACCTAACAATTACATCTTCAGACTTTCAAAAAACAATTCCTGAATTTGAAGTCTGCCAAAAAGAAAAAACAAAACAAAACAAAAACCAAAACCCTAGCAGTAAGAAAATAACTTCATCTAATTCCTGCCTTCTCTGCTCACTAATAGAGATAGATGTCAATTCATTAAGACTTTAGCGGTGGTTTTAATTTTATGAAAAGCTTTTTCTGCAACTTTCAGATGGCAGAGTAGGAAATATTCTCCCATTCCTTCATCAGTTTGTAACAGTGTCCAAAAATTAGTCTTCGCCTACACACTGAGAACAGAAAAAATTAAGTGAACAGCAATTTCTTCTGATACAGTTGCAGGCTAAACTTCCAAATGCTTTTTGTTTATAAGGCACAGCCTGGACAATTAACTGCCACTGAACCAATGGATCAGAAAGCCACAGCAATCTGTTAACCTAATAGTGGTTACAATAAACTCTTCACTTTTTAGGTCAGACTGTGTTTCCATATGGGAACATATAAGGTCCTTGGGCTCTCCTAGGGCCAAAAAAGCCTCTACATTGTACTGTCAGTACAATGAGCAAGGGATCATGCTTTCATACAAAAAAGCAAAAAAAATACAAAAAAATAATTAAACAAAAATAAATCAAGGCATAGGGCTCATGCCTCCAAGGATCTTGCTTTCTAACAGCAATCTCTTTTCTCATGTCAGATTCATGCAAGTGTGCTGCACATCACAGCCATAATCCACAATTTAGAAACAAGCAGTATGCATGCTGGCACAAACAGAAGGTTTGAAAGAGAGGAGCCATGGCTGGGCAGTAACTGTTTCATGCTTCAATACTTCAAGCAACAGCCAGTTCTAGAAGAAAACACCCCACGCTACTCCCACAACCAAATCTGCTGGATTTAAATGAAAGAAAACAAAACAAAAATCCTACACCCAAGCTACTCCACTACCCACCAACGTTTACAGGCCCATTACAAAGAATACTAATCACAAAACAGGTAAAAGCATGCGCTTATTTCTCCCTCAGCTCTCAGGAGTGTTTCAGACCCTCAGGTTTTCTTTAGCTGGCTGGAGCAATGCTAGCACATCACACAGCTGTGAGTCCACAGAGCCACAAAAAGCCATGACCCTCTCCGCCTTTCTCCATGAGCTTTCTGTATGGAAATTACTTCTTCCGGGGGTTAAGATGCTTCCTTGGAGTTGACACATGCAAGTTCCACTTCTGCTGCAGTGAATGCTTATGAACATACATGGGGTGGCTGTTCAGAGCTCACTCCCTACCCCACAGATAGGGTACTGGCCAAGGGGCCTTGGACTATCATCTCCAGCTCCTCAGAAAATTACACCATGGCTCCCATGCCAAACACTGATTGCCCTTATTAAAAGCTGAGCATCTTCAATTACTTTGTGAAGTTTTATTCTGGTTTTGCTCACATTTTTCAAATGTTTCATTTCTTGTCTATCGGGTTTCATTTTCATGAAAGATTCTAATTTTTTTGAGTTTCTGAGTTTGACAGCTGAAGCCCAAAGTCTTCATCTGCACAGATAAACTCCTTTTAGCACACAGATCTCTACCCTGATTGTCTTACGTATGCTTTCTATCAGTTTTGATCACTTTATCTGTCCTTTCCTTCCACATCCCTCCCACGCAAAGTGGGAGTAGGAAAAAGGCAGCAAGACATACTATTTATTCTTCTAACAGTCTCTTCCCACACAAACATAACAAGACAATTTATAATCTCAGTATTTGAATAAGATTGCAAGAGTTTTTTTGAGAAGCCACATTAAACATGGAAGAGATGTCCAGTTTCAGCCTTTCGGGTTTTTAAGCTCTATTTGAAGACAACTTGGGAAGCTGGGCACATCAACGTTACACTTGTTTTACAGCTAGATGCTATTTCAGTATAAACTACATCTTTCCACCTTCTCTTGGAGATTTACTTCAGCATAAGGAAAAATGACAGAATTGAATTTAACACCTAGCCCCCAAAACTGAAAAGTCATATTATATAGCTCATATTATAGCTCAAAGTCTGAATGTAAAATAGAGATTTAAGGATTTTTTTTCTTGATAGCCTATTCTCCTGAAAAACTGGTAGTGGAAAAAACAAAACTAATCTCCCACACTGTATAGTTTTTACTCAGAGTGATAATTACTACTTCCCAGGGAAGTCAGTGCAGCAATTTCCAGAATATTTCTACACTTCTTCAGAGTTATATCTATTATTTAAAAAAGATAAACACCAAGACAAAGAAACCAAACTGAATAAGCAAGCTTAAATAAACCAGTTTAGCACTTCAAGACTGCACATTCTCTGCTTTATAAGAGAAATACTACATTCATAGGCCATCACTGCCTGCTACTGCAGGAAATCGGCTTTCATAACCAAGGAGGCTGAGATTTCAGCAGCACCAGCCATCACTGGTTGCCTTGTGTTTTATCACCTCACCACCAATTTCCTTCTGCTGGAGAGAAATGAATGCACGTTCTACTTATCTACTGTATTTCTTTGTGTTATGAAGAAAGAGTTTTGATTGCTAACTCCAAAGTGAAACACCAAACTCCAAAGCAGTAAGCCTTACAGCATCCATATTGTTTGGGACTTTTTTTTTTCCTTCATTTGCTTGTTTTGGGCACAGTTGAGTTTGGTTTGGTTTTTTCATTGTTTTTTGTTTGTTTGGGTTGTTGTTGGTTTGTTTTTTGGTTTTTTTTGTTGCTCGGTTTAAGAAATCCAGAAGAAGAAATTACTTCCTCTGCAATTTCTTACCTCACTTAAACAGCCAGGGTCAGCTAATGTTTACTGGAAATATACAATAACAAATGTTTTACAATAAACTGTAAACACACAAACATAAAGCTAGCATGAGTCTCATTAAAACACCATTTTTGAAAGTTAAGTCCAGCTGTGTGTCACTCCAAAGAACTATGCATGTTCCCTATTTAAATCAATTAGAGGACAGGATTTCCCCCCCCCCCCCTTTTCTTCATTTTATCTCTGCATTTACACTGTGTGGGTAGTGGCAAGAAATGACACATGTTAAGAAAAGGAAAGCCATTAGTCCTGATTTCATAATAGCAAGGGAGTACACCCTGCCTGTTTGGAACCAGCTCTTCATGTTGGTTTACAAGTGCAGAAAATGAGCAACCTTTCTTCCAGCTAAGTGAGAAATAGCAGGGCATTGCTTTACTGGCATTCAGAAAAATTACTGCCTATTTTCAGTAATACTGAAGACAAAATAATTGCTGGATATACAGAGAAGCAGAGGAAATATATTCAGGATCATCCTCCTTTCAGAATGCTAGTTGAGAATCAATATTCTTCCACCGTCTTTTAGTGTTGTTACTTTCTCAAATATTCATCCTCTTTAAAAGATAAGCAACTATTACAGATACTTGTATCCCAACATTAGTGAAAATAAAGGAGTAGGCAGACTCTTAAGAAACAGGGCATCGTTCAGTCCAGCTTCCTTACCGTGACTCACGCAGCCACCCCCATCTCACATCAGTACTTTATTGCTCTGCTCCCTCAAGGTCTAGTTACTCAGTAGCAAAAGGAAAAACGTGGTTTTTTAAATGTGTGCGTGAGGAGAGCTGGATGTGTACAAAGAAAAAAAAAAATAAAAGAGGAAAAGAGCATGTTTTCTCACAAGTGTTACTGAGACACTGGAAATACCAATTTTGGTTTCTTCACTTGTCAGAAGTTCTCATTAACCAAACTGTGCAGACTGCTTAGGTCCCTTCTCCTGTCCTACAGAAATGCTGTACGTATGGCTGAAATCAGCAGATCTGACACTGATAAAAGAATATAAGAAACCACATCATACTGACTTTTCATGTAGGTATTTTTCATCATTCTCACATACCTTCCTTTCTCATTTACCACATATCTCTCCCACAACATTACATTTTCTACTGAGTTTATACTCCATAAAACATTCACGTATCAATTTTATCCCTTAATATTTTAAAATTAAAAAAAAAAAAATACTTTTCATGATACAGTCAAGAGAAATTATTTCTTACTTTTGAAATGCTGTAAAAAGTAATTACGCTTTTATCTTCAAAATTCCTTTATATTCTTTGTCTCAAAAAATTTCCTCAAACTTTGTACCTCCAACTGTGTGAATTCTCCTATTTTTGATGAAAGATGGTTGTGGTGATTGGGGGCTTATTTTGGACATTTTAACAGTGAGCTGAATTGTGTCCTAAAGTGTCAGGTACTGATTCTGAAATCTAAGCATCCTAAATCTCAGGATATCCTCGGGTACAAAGAAAGACACTCTTTCCTCCTACCTAAAGCCAGCCGTATGTTCATAGGTTCCTTTCTATCAGCTGTACTAAGCATATATTCTTGCACACATGCAAGCTAACAGAAACAATTTCCTGATGACAAACAGAAGGAAAAGAATACAGCCAGTAACAACTAAACCTAGTAAGAAAAATCACGTATAAGCTGGTATGGCTAAGTCTTTAGAATAAAAGTCCAATACTTTCATCTGCCTCAGCAAATACTCAAGTTTCCTATCCACATTTATCTTGCTATATTCATGACATTTTCACAGATCAGCCATTTTTCTCCTCTAATATTGTCCCCAAACCCCCACTGTATTTGCACTTACATTAGAGAACATCTGATACTAGAAGAATGAACCAACCTTCTAAGGTTAAACATGCATCAGAGTTAAGACATGAAGAAAACCCTGTTCCAATTACCACAGCTTTAGTGTAGACAATAGCACTACACAGTTCATAACCAAGTCAACAGCTCTACTATTCCTGTTCACAATGTTCATTCTCAAACTAAATTTTGACAAGGTAACCACATAGAAAATGAAACCTAACCACAAACATGGGGTTATCAGCAGACTTCAAAATACTTGTCTTGACACAAAAATTCTTTGTTTAAATTCTCACAAATGCTCCTTGCAGTGTGCTAATGAGAGCCACCAGCAGAGCAGAGTGGAGAAACATCATCAGAAAAAAGAATACCATATGGAAGTATCTGGGATTGCCTTAGGAGCAGAGTAATAGAAATGGAACAAGTTACCAGAAATGCAAGGTCTCCAGGGCATCTCACCTGGAAGCACTGTACAAGTAGATTAGCTTAGCCATGACAGATAATGACACAGCAACTATGGGCAACAACTCAATGAAAACAGAAATAGAAACCTAAATTATACCCAGGGACAAAGTATTAATGTTATTGTTCAGTGAAGCCCCATCTCAACAGCATGTTTCTGTTCCTGTATTTTCAGGAAGACCCGATTTAACTTGGATAACTAAAAAGACTGTTTACTTGCAGGAAGGGAGAGTCTATCATATGAGAGAAAACTAAGAGAGAAAACTTTGTTCTCTAAACATATTGGGGAAAGACCCGTTTAAGCTACACTTCAAATACTGCCACAAAACTTACGTATTATCACTGTATTCTGACATGTCAAAGTTTTCTAGCCTTCTGTAGGGAAGAAGCAGTTACAGAAAACTTCATTTCTAAAAGGAGGCAGTCAATTCATAAATAGAATTTATATTATATCTTCCTGGAAAGTATGCTAAGGGACATGGAAAAGAAGGAGGTGATTGATGACAGCCAACATGGATTCACTAAGGGTAAATCGTGCCTGCCAAATTCAGTGGCCTTCTATGATGCAGCCACAGACTTGGTCGATAAGGGAAGAGCAACCGATGCCATCTACCTGGACTTGGGTAAGGTATTTGACACTCTCCTGCATGGCACCCTTGTCTCTAAACTGGAAAGACATGGATTTGATGGATGGACCACTCAGTGGATAAGGAATTGTCTGGATGGTCACACTGAAAGAGTTGGGGTCAACAGCTCAATGTCCAAGCGGAGACAAGTGCTGCTCCTCAGCAGCTGGTATTGGGACCAATCCTGTTCAACATCTTTGTTGGCAACATGGACAGTGGGATTGAGTGTGCCCTCAGCAAGTTTGCCGATGACACCAAGCTGTGTGGTGCGGTTGACACATGGAGGGAAGGGATGGGATCCAGAGGGACCTAGACAGACTGGAGAGGTGGGCCAATGCAAACCTCATGAAGTTCAAAAAGGCCAAGGGCAAGGTCCTACACCTGGGTGGGGCCAATCCCAAGCACAAATACAGGCTGGGTGAAGAATGGATTGAGAGCAGCCCTGAAGAGGAGGACTTGGGAGTGTTGGTTGATGAGGAGCTCAAAATGAGCCGGCAGTGTGCGCTTGCAGCCCAGAAAGTCAGCCGATTGCTGAGCTGCATCAAAAGGAGCATGGCCAGCAGGTCAAGGGAGGGGATTCTCCCCCTCTACTCTGCTCTTGTGAGACCCCACCTGGAGCACTGCATTCAGTTCTGGCATCCCCAACACAAGTAGGATGTGGATCTGCTCAAGGGAATCCAGAGGAGGGCCACAAAGATCGTCAGAGGCTGAAGCACCTCTCCTGTGAAGATGGGCTGGGGAACTTGGGCTTGTTCAGCCTGGAGAAGAAAAGGCTCTAGTAAGACCTTAGCGCAGCCTTCCAGTACCTAAAGGAGGCCTACAAGAAAGATGGAGAGGGACTTTTTATAAAAGCATGTACGAACAGGACAAGAGGGAATAGCTTTAAATTGAAAGAGGGTAGATTTAGATTAGATATTAGGAAGAAATTCTTTACTGTGAGGGTGGTGAGGCACTGGAACAGGTTGCCCCAAGAAGCTGTGACTGCCCCATCCCTGGAAACATTCAAGGCCAGGTTGGACGGGGCTTTGGGCAACCTGGTCTAGTGGAAGGCGTCCTGCCCTTGGCAAGGGGGTTGGAACTAGATTATCTTTAAGGTCCCTTCCAACCCAAACCATTCTATGATATCACCTGTGACCACGTGGACATGGACTTGGTGATCCAAGATGCCCCTTCCAGTCTTACATGTGCACTTTTTTTTGCTAACATCATTACAAATCTTCCTAAATGAAATTCCAACGTGGACATAAACACTCACTTCACCCAAACACACTGTGCCCTCTAGCCTGAAATTAGCAGTGAACACTTGAACTGGAAACATAAGACTCCTCTGGGCCTACTTCTATTTTCCAGTCTGCTGAATTTTTAAACAAACTCTGCCACAAGGAACTTCTTGCTGCCTAGCCCGATATGTTTAATATGGATCTACCAAGAACTCGTTCCTGTATCTCCCTGATCTCCCATGTCTTCGCTGTTTTCTTGTTCAAAATATCTATGTGTCCCCTCTGAATTTACTGGACCTATAATCATATGCTCAAGCCTAGTGCTTCAAGCAGATGCTTTAGAGGCTGCCAGGAGCACGTTACATACCTAGTCACCTAGCACTTTTCCATGCTGCACTGGTGATGCACCACTAGCCTGAGAAGGTGTGGATTCATCTTTGGTCATGCTTTGCCCTCTGCCTTCTCCTCCCCCTTTCCTGTTCTTCATTCTTTATCTTCAAACATATCTCCAAAATAAAAGTTTTATGAAGTGATATTTTAGAAGTGACATACTGTTGCTTTTTCAGCATTTAATAAGACAGTTTAACAGCAAGTATTTATTTGCCTGCATCTTCCACCTGCAATTTGTTAGTGATGATACTGGTGCTGCCAAGCTGTAAGTCTTCTCTCCCAAAAAGTGGTATTAAGCTAACTTCCAAATTACACACTTAATTTCATGTATCTTCTCCTACATCTTCTAAAAATATATAGAAATACTTCTTTTGCTCAGTAAATTTAATATAATTTGATTCTGTGTATTAGGGCTTGTCAGTGAATCATCTCTGCTTAACCCACACATCTCATTTACCAGATATTACTGTTTTTCAAGACCACTAACAAGTAAAATACCAAACCTGTTACTCTCCACATCAGTGCAAAGAAAAAAAAACCAATACTTCTGAACAAAGTCTTAACACAAGTCTGGAAATTCTAGGTTTGAGATTGGCAGAGAAAGAAAACAAACACCAAGAACACTTTTAAAATATAAACCAAAATTTTGAACAAGAAACCTAGAACTTGGCCTGACACAGATATAAATAGTATGTTTCTGGAGGCTGCAGTAAGGAAGAATGTAAGTAAGAAAAGCATACCATTTTCTAATTGAGTATCTGATTAAAAATTTCTACTTGTTCACTCAAATGTAAATTAAACTAGCTAAAGCACAAATGCCCAGTCTGAGACACAACTTCAATTCTAACAAGGCAGTCACTGGAATCTTAATACGCATGCTTTTCTACACTTACATATTTAGATTTTAACACAGACAAAAAAACCAACCCTGACAAGGCAGATGCAAGTTGGATTTCATGGTCCTTGATGTATATGATAAATTAAAATAAGCTACAAAAACAGCAGAGCAGACAAACACGAGCTCCGAGATTTGTATTTCTTTTTGTTTTACACAAATGCTTTAATTTTTGTCACTTTCTGTGAAGAGTTTTCCTCTCAATGAAAGAATTGCAACTCCAGATGTCAGCACAGAGTGATGATATTCCTGGTATGACCACAGGTAGGTGAAAGGATAGAAGAGATCCTTAATCTGAACTATAGCAGCTTTTATTCTACTTACAAATTACTTTATGCTCTTAGCTTCCATAAACGCCTTTCAAGTTTCAACTAATTAAGAGCTGAAGTTCTTCAAATGATCACTCCCGTAGATACTGAGGTCAAAAGGCTTCCTGTTCCCTGCACAGAAACAAGCAGCCTCTACAGCAGTTTGACACACTGTGCCATGCCAGCAGTTAAAGGGCTCCAGACACAAACAAGGGCAACCCATACCTTCATTTCTAGGAGATGCCCACAGCTCAAGAGCAAGCAGATCCTTCCCACGGGTTACATGGCTGGCTGTGGTGGGTTGACCCTGGCTGGACACCAGGTGTCCATCAAAGCCTCTCTACCACTCCCGTCCTCAGCTGGACAGGGGAGACAAAATATAATGAAAGGCTTGTGGACTGAGATAAGGACAGGGAGAGATCACTCAGCAATTACCATCATGGGGAAAACAGACTCTACTTGAGGAAAATTAATCCAATATATTGCCAATCAAACCAGAGTAGGATAATGAGAAGATAAAAAGAAATCTTAACACCTTTCTCCCTGCCCTCCCTTCTTCCCAGGCAAAATTCTTCCAAAATTCTCCACCTCCTCCCCCGCAGCGGTTCTGAGGGATGGAGAACAGGAGTTGCGGACAGTTCATCACACATTGTCTCTGCTGCTCCTTCCCCCTCAGGGGGAGGACTCCTCACACTCTTCCCCTGCTCCAGCATCAGGTCCCTCCAATGGGAGACAGTCCTGTACAGACTTCTCCAACGTGAATCCTTCCCACAGGATGCAGTTCTTCACAAACTCCAGCATGAATCCCTTGCACGGAGCGCAGTCCTTCAGGCACAGACTGCTGCAGCGAGGGCATCCCACAGGGCCACAGCCTCCTTTGGGCATCCCTCTGCTCCACTGTTTGGTCCTCCATGGGTTGCAGGTGGATATCTGCTCCACTGTGGACCTTCATGGGCTGCAGGGACACAGTCTGCCTCACCATGATCTTCACCATGGGCTGCAGGGGAATGTCTGCTCCAGAGCACCTCCTCCCTTCTTCACCAATCTTGATGTCTGCAGAGCTGTTTCTCTCACATATTCTCACGCCACTCTCCCAGCTCCTGCTGCGCAGGGGTTTTGGGGTCTTTTCCCCCTCTTTTTAAATATATTATCCCAGAGGTGCTACCACCATTGGCTGATGGGCTTGGCCTTGGCCAGTTATGAGTCCATTTTGGAGGTGGCTGGCATTGGCTCTTTCAGACACAGGGGAGGCTTCTGGCAGCTTCTCATAGAAGCACCCCTGTAGCCCACCACCACCAAAGCCCTGCAGGCAAACCCAATACACTGGTTCACACAAAGCCAGCCCTTCTTCAGGGCTACTTAAATCAGCACTTTAAAGGTGTGTGCATCTGCACTACCGATCCAATCTGCTTGTAGCCCACTTAAGTGACAGGGAGCAGAGCCCTCAAGACAGTACTGTGTGCTTTGACACTAATGAGCCTGGTTAATGCAGTAGCTTAAATAGTCCATTATAGCCCTCTCTCTCATAAAAATCTATCAATCTTGTTCAATGTCGTGTGCTCACAGGTCAATACATTTCACCAGGTCCCAAAAGAGATGCTCTGATCTTGTGTTGGAAGCATACAGATGTCATGTCACTTTGTTTCAGAAAGGGCACCTAAATCAAAAGCAAAATACATGTGTCTTCCCTTCACACACACACTCATCTTACTCCTGCTTACAGTGTTTTCTGAAGACTGAATTTAAAGAACTTCAAATACAGTGGTCTCAGCTGACCTGTGGCCACAGAAATCTAATGTAACAGTTTGGCAGATTTTCAAAGATCAAGGGTTAAACGTACAGCAGAAAAGCAAGGAAGATATCTCATACAGCATTTGAGTGGATGCCATTTGACTATCCAACATGAGCCTAAATTTAGTTTTACATCATCTGGAATTAATCAATAGACCTGTGTAAAGATTAAACAGGTAAACACAGCCTTCCATTTAGCCAAACACCATCACAAACCAAACTCAACCCCATACTGAACACATGCTTTTAATAAATTATACTTTGAGGGAAGTGACTTTTATATGATCCAGATTTCCCACTGAACAGTTAGATATACTTTGTCCTATATATTTTCATTTATGTAAGTAACAGTTTCATGAAGGTACTTTGAGATACTCTCTGCTGCTCTCCACACTTCATATATTTGCACCAACAGTCCCCTCACCTTATTTCTGCCTTTTCATCCTTTCGTCCTTCTATCACAAATCTTCCTTTATGACAATTCGCATTTTTTTCCATAGCTCCATGATCTGCTCACACCTTTTTGTCATTAAAAAACAGCAGAAACCCTTGAAATACTCTGATATATGTAACTTGAAGTGGAGAAGAGGAAGTGATTAACTTAAGTTTGTTGCTTTGTATCTTTCGCTTGAGAGAGAATTAAAGGGTGCATTAAGCTAAGCATAACACTTTTGAAAGCATACAATTACTTGGAGATCTCTTGCGCTTAGCTTTATTTTTTTTCCCCTAACAATATTTAGTGCAACTTACAAACATCAATAAAGAACAGAGCACCTAAGAACATCTAACACACCCACTTAAGGTACTACATTGTCACTTACAAACTAGCCAAGTAAAACTTCTGAAGGGCAAAGCTAAAACAAATGCTCACAAGACCACAAGAGCAAAGTATAGTGATCAATCTTACACAAACATATCAAGCTCTCACAGTCACCAAGACATTTTCTTGGGTGTATTAGAACAGGCCATTCAACTCTAAGCACTAAAAATATAAAGGAGAGCTTTCGTGCCAGACTGAAGAGACAGAAACAACTGTGAAAATTTATAATTTAAAGTAATTTTGCATGCACAATATACCAGTACAGAACTGCATAAGTTTAACATTATGTTTTAATAGAGAAGATACACAGGCAACACACAAAACAGATAATGTGTCACAGTGATCTCCGTGGCAGATATCAGGACAGAATTTGTTCACCAGCATTAGAAATTCTCAGGGACTTCCCTGTTTAGTTAGAACGCTTAGTAATACATAATAATTAATACAAAGAACCCCACTATTTGCAATGTAAAATTTAACTGACATATTTACATGAGTTATTTTATTGTGAGGATTCACACTGCTGCAAAAATTGAATACTTTCTAAGGTCAGCAAAAGAAATTAAGACAAAGATAAGCTCATACTAGGGCTTTAGAAAACCAAAACAAGCAAGCAAAACCTCAGCAGGAAAGGTGATTTGATTCCAGTTGACAGAAGCTACACATCACCTAATTCCCACTAAGGACACCACTGCCTACAATAAACAAGCCCTGCAATTTGACATCAAAGTAATTTTGAAATAACAGTACATTACATGAGGAAACCACTATTTTTCTTTACTTTCTGAAGTTTCACAATGACTGCCAAAGGGACATGAGGGACTCTAGTCTTAGTCAAATAAAAATCTGGAGAATAAAAAAATATTCTATTTTACTGATGTAGATAACTTAATTGGAAGAACTGCAAAAGTGACCTTCCAAGTGATGAGGTGTAATTAGGAAGCTCCACTTTTGCAGCACATAAATGAATTAAAGCAAGAGAAGGTACTGGACAGCTTCCTTAGTGTTTAAAATACCCAAAGGTGTTTTTGAAACTGGCTGTGAAGGGACATATAGTCCATCTTGGAAAAAACTCTCTTAAGAGGACAATTCATAAGCACACAATTTGCTGGAAACTGTGCATCCTGAGAGCAGCCTGATATGCCTCTTCATTACCTTGCCTGATGAGGCAAGGTTGTAAGCGAGCTGTACTGAAACAGAGGAATAAGACAGCAAGATTGTCAGGGGCTGGGAGGAGAGAAAAGGAAGGGAGGAAAGGAAAAGGAAAAAAAGAGTCAGGCATCAGTTTCCTCAAACTGTGGAACAGAGCAGAAAGTCTGAAGCACAGGTTATGCTTTTACAGACAAGTGTCTTCAATGTGGCACATCCAACTTTGGCAACAAGTCGCTCGGTAGAAGGAAAATTGGCTCAGGATGTTGAAAGAGAGACCATGCTGGTGCAGAAACCATTGCTGTGCAGTGGTACACTCTGCTTCATCAAGTTCCAATTCAAAACATAGTTTTCAATATTAAAATGCAGATAGCAACAGCAGACTATAAGTAGTATAAGGCATACAGTAAATAATTCACACACTATATGAAAATACACTGATCAAGAGACCACTCATACCACTCTTTCCCCTCTTTAAAATGTTTCTACTGTATGGTAATAGACACAGGATAGTTTCATTAATATGCCAAAATCACATCTGCTCCATCGAAAGTTGCAGAGGTACTAGATGAAAAGCACAATAAAAGGACAATTTCTTTGCGTACATTTTGCTATTAGTATACAAAAAAAACACAGCTCGAATATTTTTATCCCATATCGAACTACCCGTTGGACAACAGCAAGTAACAGTGAAATTAATGAACTTCTGTAATGACCCTGCCTCCCTCCACAGACATTTAGGTACATTATTCTTAGGAGGAAAAAAACAAAACAAAACAACAAACAACCTCTAGATGAAATTAAACTTCTTTTCCTCCAGTCATTTTCATGCAATAGATCCACATCACACATCTACAGGTAGCTAACACTACTTCTATACAGATAGATCAAAAAGAAATCATCCACAACTCACTTTTGATTTGATCAAAAGTAGGTTTTGACTCTGTGATACCTTTTAAGTAAAAATAGATGTGCAACATCTAAAACTCTGAAGATAAAGCAACTCCTTCACTATTTACCCAGAAACAAGAAATTATTTAAGGAGTTATTCCTGAGAGGCCTATCCCAAACATGGCACTTGCAAAGATCTTTCAGAAGTTCCACTGATGGCTAGAACAGAATTTAAGCTTGTCTTTCTATCATTTCTGCAATTCCTTAAGCATGACCATGGAAATAATCTTCCAGCTGTCTTTGAACTGATAGAGGAGAACTGCCCAAGCATTTTGTCACTGTGCCTCACTACTTTTGACTGATGACCATCAACTAAGAAATTGAAAGAGCCACAGGAGAAGGAACATGGTTATTCTAGATAGAAGCCATCCATAACTGCAGGCAAAGACCAAGTTAACAAGCCAATACTCTCAGAGAGGTACTCCCCTCTGAACAGCCTTCTCCATCTGCTTGAGAGATGCAGACCAAGAGCCCTGCATGCCCTCTCACATCAAGACAAAAGAACAACTGGCAAATTAATTTTCAGTCAATCGTGATGCAATATGCAACACCACAAACCTGGGTATTTTGTCCAAGAAAGACTATGAAACTGCTGATAGCAGCTTCCATCTGCAACACCATCCTACAGCTCTGCCACCTGTATCCTGCCGTCATCCCATCAGGCCAGCCGCTTTCTTTTGAGCACAGAGTAAATGACAGTCCTTCATAACTGCTGTTGTGGCTCAAAACATCCAAGTTCTTGTACTTTTTGGCATAACTCTGACATACAGTAATAGAAATAATCCCTCAAGGAGGAAGCATGGCTACACCTGGGGGAGAGCTGCAGCAGGAGGGGAGCAGTGCAGTTCTTCTCCCACACCCTCCAACGTCTAAAGTCGAGCATATCACAAGGCACATTTCATCCAGTCCACATCAGAGACTGTGAGCACAGCTGTAGCAAATCCCCCCCACTGGGGCCAGTTTTATCGTAAGTTTGAAATGGTATTAGGTATAACGCCAGCAAAACCCTTTCACATCTACTCCAAGTAGATTCTGACTTTGCTATGCTATGGAAACATTCAAGCACAAAGTAGGCAAACGGATCAGAAAGTTCAACAATAACACAGAGATTAGAGGATAAATTTCTATGATATAACTTACTACTATTTTACCATCCAGTTCCAACTTGTCTTTCTACACTGACATCAAAACTACTTCACCGTAACTCAAAAAGTGACCTTTCTGGAATGAAAATTTAAAGATTAAAGTAATACCTGTGCTTCTGTTATGGTTACTTATAAGATACTGGGGCTTTTAAGTGTAAAAGAGATTTCCTTCCCCTACTAAGATTTTTTTTTTCCAACTACATCTTTTTTTAATATCTATTCCAAATTTATTGTAACAGCAGCAATATGGAAAATATTTTCAGTCAAACTGTCAACCATAACCATATTTTTCTTGCCAACCAGTTAGTTACTTTGTTTTTCAATATTCTGAGAAAGGTAGGTATACGTGTGTCTGTTTCATAAAGCTCTGGAGAAACTAAAGAGTATGAGAAGAAACAAAACTCAGAAAAAAGTAACTATGCATTTTAATGCTTGTTAGAACACTAATGTCAAAAGAAGTGGAAAGCTTGGAAAAATATATGAATCAGCAACCAGTGGTTTTTATTGAATCATCTTTTAAGGTGAACAACTGCCTTCCTTATCCGTTCATTTGGCCAGTCAGTTGTTCATAAAGCATTTCGCATTACTCCTTCCCATACAAGTTACCCTGCATCCCAAAGGAAGGACAAGAAAAGTAGGCATCTGCAGAAGTACATGTTAATTTGTTGGCACCAGTTTATTAAATCCTCTAGTAGAGCTTGCTTTCCCTGCATTTGAACTTCCGCAGCTTTTGAGGAATAAAGCAAATCAAAGAATTTTCATGTAGTAACATTAGAAAGTTTAAAACACATTCAGTCAGCCTGCCTAAACCCACATTAAAGGTATATAAAGAAAAAAATAATATTTTCCTTAAGTGAAACAGAAAATGGAGATGGCAGAGTGTTTGGATCGTCCCTGTTGTATTGTGCTTTTCTACTCTGTATTCTGGAAAAAATAAAAAATAAAAGATGAATCGCCAACAAAATGCTTTATGTCACTGATTTTTAAATTTAAAATATACTCCAATAGCTGATCATCAGGATAAATTTATAATAAAAATGTACTTTAATAATATTCACTACACAGAATCACACGGGTTTATCGGTAATAAAAGCCTTAATTACAGACTCAATTACTGATAGACACAAATTAAATAGTATTATACCATTTTTATAAGCTGTGCAAAAAATAAACTAGAAAGCTAAGAAACCATTCATGGGCTTTATTGCCTAATGCTGGTAAGAGTAGGCGGATTTGGTTGGGGGTATTTTTGGTTGTCGTTTTGTGGTTTTGTTGGGTTTTTTTAAATTACTTTTATTTATGAAAAAGAGTTCTACAATGGCCCTCATCTCTTCTGCTTTGCTTTTTCTTCACCTTTCACTTAGCTTTTCCATCTCCATCCAATTTGTCCTTTCATCTAGTAACAGAGTCCCTTTACAGGCTCCTTAATTTCTTTCATTCTGTCATTTTAGGTGATGATGGGAATGACTTCCACTGAGTTTTCTACCTGACCAGAAGTGAGCCGGCCAGTTACAGTTCCCCCAGCCCACCCTGTGGCAGCCCTGCTTCACAAATGCATCAGCATTTGCTAGGGGGACAACCCTACCTGACCAGGAAAAAGGAGGTGGTGGTGGTGGTGCTGAACCACAGTAAAATCCAAAAGCTTCTTCTCATCTCTACAACGGCAGAGCTGACTCACACGTCCTCCTCCTGTGCACACAGGACTTTGAGAAAGAGTCTTGTAAGCCTCTGACCACTCCTGTATAGCTCAGGCATCTCTGAGTTAGTGTTTAACAAGGCAGCAACAAACGTAGAAGAAAATCGCCTTATTGATAATTCAGCTGTGCAGCTCCCTCATAAATCAGCTCCTAGCACAGCCTTACACCCACCAGCTACCATCTTAACACACCAGCGCTGTGCTCATTCAAGGATCCTTGCACAGCCTCAGGCAGCACTTAGCACCCCAGAAAACCACCGCCAGAAGAAACTTGCCCTGCCCTGTAATTCCCTGCTCACCAAAAAGTTTATTAAGCCATCTATGTGATCTGGATTCCTCACTGTAATTTGTACAGAAAGTTGGGGCAACTTGAGAAGACGTGCACAATCTTGGAGAACAGAAGAACAGCCCCACGAAATATAGATATCGAAAGTGAATGAGAATCAAACCAGTCAGGCTAGCAGAAGTTGCTATTCCTAGCATTGCTGCCTGTTAAAAAGAGATTTCTGGTAAATAAAGATATCAAGCGTACCTAGAAAATGCTCTCATTTTCACTGCTGCTGCAATCTGCACCTGGCTGTTCAGTTTCCAAGTGAGGACCTGAGAAGCAAAAAAAGAAACCACAACCAAAAAAAAAAAAAAAAAAAAAAAAAAGGAAAAAAAGAAAAAAAATTCTACAAGCTTAGAATGGCTGATCATTGAGATCCAAATAAATATTATCCATCACTTTTAAAAACCAACTAATTATCTAATTAATTATTAATCAATTAATACCAATTAATTATCATTGGATAAGTAATTATCCAATCACTTTTAAAAAAGAGGCGCAGTCAGGCCACTTTAAGTCAGCCAAAAAAACAGATGATATTGAGACAGAAAACTGAGGCAGTTAATGAGAGCTTAACTAGCGCTAAAATACACTGTGATGTAGAAACTAACTGGTCTATAAAAGCTAGCCTTGAAAAAGAAATAACAGATAATTCTGGTAACTATAAAATTAACATAGAACAAGAAGGTTTTTTTCAAAATTCATAGAAGTTTTTAAGTGAGCAAAATCTCAACAGATACAGTAAGAAGTTTCAGTATTTATTTTTTCCATGAGCACCGTAAACTCTAAAAATTAACATAAAAAGGCACCAGACCACCAATTAATTTTACTCTAAGCAAAATAACAGAAATACAAACAAATTGAATATCCTACTGGTAAATAATGTCCACCCTTTTGGTCTGGCCAGCAAAGCAACTTGATCCAACCCCTTCTAACAGCTGCAGTTTCAGATGAAAAAAAATAAAAAATAAAAAATAAAGGATTACAGTGCACACAAGATTTTTTGTTAAAAATACTTCAGTGTGCAACTCTGACAGGATATGCTGCCATCCAGCAGAGAAGCAACAGAAACAAAGCCTGCAGAAGCCTCCAGAAATACAATCATAAAAGAGAGTTAACAAGCAAACAAAACTGAAGGAGTGTTTGATAACAAGGTAAGAAGGCACTTTAAGAATAGGAACATGAAAGCTTATGTATGACCAGCAGCAGCTTGAATGGGCTAGCAGGACTGGAAGATTGGCAATTCCTAACCTGCCACCAGCAACAGACAACTTCTGCACTCAAAGAATTTTGGATCTTTACTGAGAAAGTCAGAGGAAAACAGAAATAATAATAAAGAAGGATATCCTTTGTTACTATCTCTCTTATTTCTAAATTCTGGCTGATGATGTGGATAAACTAACCATGCAGGGATGCAAACCTCCCTTAAATTCACAAAGCTGAAAGTAATCTATGCTTTACAAGTGTGTAGAGGGGGAAATTGTTTGATTAATGAGTAAGTATACTCCATCATCTTTGTCATGGGATGTGTGCAAATTGTGCTTAGAAATTGAAGGGCTTGATCCTCATCTTTCACAAGCTTGTTTAAAAGACTTCAGGGAAGAGAAACATTTCACCCACATCTCCCTAAAACACAGTGTGTAGAAACACACCGAGATAATGTGTAGGCATTACTGAAAATTATTACAGCTTCTAACCTTTGCTAACAAGTTCCAGGGCTAGGTAACTGATTATAAAAATGAAACTGCATTTACCATTTGCTAACTTCTGATAAGCAGCAGCTATATAATTGATTCTCACTTTCAGTATGCATCCAATTACACTAATATGAAAGCCTATATGTGAAACATTGATATTTTATCTAACAGTTCACCTGTTTCACTGCCTACTTTCCCTTTATGAAGGAAGACTGAATATCACCACAAAAAAATGATATTGACTACTTCAGTGTGTATGGTGTTATTACTGGGTAAATGACCCAAGATGCAATGAGATGCAAGATTATCAGAAGTTACTATTGTTTTGGGAGGGAATCTAGGAGACTGGAGCAACCATTATCCATAGTCCCACAAGTTTCCCAAGCAGATCTGTGCCACAGAAATCTGGCCAGTCTTGTAATACTGTGTTTCTCTTGGCACCACCACTGGAAAGAGCATCCAGAGCTCCAGCAGGACCAAAAAGGAATGGGCAGTCTATTTCCACAGCTCTGAAGATACACCTCTGAATGTGTACCTCCCCATCACCTTCCTATGAGTTTGTCAGAAGACAGACAAGAAACACTCCAGCCTTTATTTCCTTCATTTATTCTCTTTTTGCTTTTCCTTCTCATTTCTTGTTTCAACTTCTGTTCATTTTTCTCCATGTGTTTATGGAAAAAATAAAAGCTCTAACACATTTCCTCTATTAAACATCAGCAACAGTGAGACTCCACCCATTCTGTTTTCTCCTTCAACGTCTGCAAAAGGACTATAATCTGAGGCATATTTTGGTAGACACATTCTGATTAATCAGTTGTATCAGAATAGTCTGCTAGTATAAACACAGCTCACATCAGCATGTGTATTCCTGCCAGCATAAGAAACAATTCTCCCTCCTTCTTCCTCTCCCTTGCTTTGCTTTTGACAGCGCAGTCTGCTCATGTAAGCACATTCATGCTAGTGTCTGGGCTAGTATAGAAGCATCAGGGAAACATACATTATATTCTTGAGCAATGAGGTCCTCTAACAAAATACTGCCTTTAAAGTCTGTAAGATAATTAGCCCTGATTATTCTACCTGATAGTTTATCTAATGTGTTTCCTTTCTAGATCTTCACAAAAAAAAAAAAAAAAATCCCCAAAGCTTGTGTTTAATGGCCCACAGGGAGAAGAGAAAAGCATGCTTCTCCCCTTTACATAGTCTCCTGCTGGCCTAGTGCACAAGGCTCTCCACATGGTCACTCATACAAATAGGCCAAGGCAAACGACTTTGAACCCTCGCCATGTTCGCTTTTGCTGGACTCTGACTTCCTTCACAATTTACATCTGAACACTTTTCTCCATGCCTTAATTATTCCTAGGCTGAGAAATTCTGCAATCAAACACTCTGAGGTGTTTTTTGAGATTACAGAAGAGCCTATGATTAAAAGATTTATTATAGGCATGGTTAGAGAAAGGCAAAAAAAAAAAAAAAAAAATTTAACACTGTTCAGATCTTCATTCCAGTTCTTTCTTCAGACAAGTTCAAGTAGAAAGCACCATGCCTAAAAAAATATCAATCTTCCACTGATCTACCTGTCCACTGCAGAGAGAACAGGATGTTTAATAACTCCCAATTTCTCTCAGTAAACCTTCTGTAGCTCTTGCATCCTGTCACAATCTTATGCACTGTAAGCCAAGACTTTACAGGTTTCCACTTACGTCAAGACAATTTTTTGGTTATTTAAGTCTCTTGTAGCTAGTCATGGTGATCCTTCCTTCATTTACATTTCACAGTCATTCAGTCCGATGAAAATTAGTTTCCATAATCTAACAAAATATGCTTCACTGAAAATTAATATTAAAAAAAAAAAACCCAAGCTCAAATTACAAGTACTCTGGTAGTTTATTTTAAATAGCAGTAACAATAAAGCACTACAACATCTTGTTGAAAAGTGGGACACAAACAACACATGAATGGGGCCATAACTGAATTGGTCTACATTGCAAAATAAACAAGTAATCATCACAGAATTTGATAGCCATGCATTTAAACATACCCTAATCTCAAAACTAGTAAGAGGCATAACTATAAAAATAGATCTCTCATGTTAAGTCTCATAAAAGTGCCAAAACTGCAAATCTGCTCTGAAGGATTTCCTCACATTTTAATTAACAATCATAAAAATATTGTGATGAGATACTCTCACTTTCTACAGAAGCATTTTCTTCATTTCAAATTATACTCGAGAAAGCTCAGTAAGCTGTACATTCCCTGCTGACAGGCACCAAAAAAATAATATACCCTTTCACATATATTTTATATATAGAAAAACCATGTATGTGCAATTTAAAAATGGAGGCTTAAAAAGTCAGCTGAAGAGGTGAACTTGCATTGTACTCAGGAAGACTGAACTAGATCAACCCTCTACCTAAAATGTTTCACTGCAAGCTATGCTAGCCAGAGATCCCCTGCAAGGAGCAGAAAGATGCTACAACTCACAGTTGTATCAGTAAACAGCACCTTAACAGCTTCTATGCCATCACTTACGGCTTACCATGTCCTCTTGGGCCCCCTCTGTAGGGACCCTACCTCTAGCTGAAGAGTTAGGCCTTTAAGAATATACTTAAATACTTGAATAATTTCAAAGCTGGGTTTTAAAACACATGCTGGATCATGGCCTAAAACCATTACATTAGCTTAATTTCTGAATTTTGTGACTTGGCACAATTATTGTTGTAGGCTTACAGTGTCTGTCAGCTACCACAGTCTGATGCTCTCCACTTCAGCCACTGACACAGCATGAAAAGGCTCAGACTAGAAAATGGTTGACAGTTGCAAATTCAGCAGCAGTGGGTCATACAGCTACATTTATTACAGTGTTCACATTAAACAACTAATGTTATAATGTGTTTTTACTGATTCCGAAGAAACGTAAGAATATGGGCTGCTTCGTTCCAGAGACCAGACTTCCCTGCCCATCTTGCATGACCACAGTGTAAGGTGCACAGCACTCCAGAGGACAGCTGATGGCTTAACAGGACAAAGCCAGACATTTAGGTCACCCAGTGATTATGCTCAGCGTACACTTTCCTTTCACTGAAACATTACCTCATACACCAAGCCTCTTGCAAGGACTGGAAGAAAACATTCAGGGTTTTCCCCTCCTCTCCCCCAAAAAATAAAAGATTGCTAGCAAGAACAGCTTTTCATGTTATCTATACTAACCCAAGAATGGATAAAGGAGGTTGTCTAGAAAGGTTGCATTAGTCCAGGCAGTTGCCCGACAAGTATAGGCTATGTGAGCCCATGGTAGGAGCACTTGAGCTTTGAGAAATCCCTTGGGGCAGCAGATGTCTTCCCAAAGCAGGAAATAACAGTGAATTGCATGGCTGACAGGAAGGGAACATGAAGAGCTGAGCATGGTGACGTGGCAGTACACTGTCTTGACCAAGGGGGATGGCCTGTTAATTACAGCAGGTGAAAGGGAAGGGAAGGGAGAAGGTTCAGTAACTGCCAAACCCAGGAGAGCCTGTGGTGACACAGACAGGGAAAAGGAAGCACAGTGTACCTTGAAATGGGAAAAACCCAGGTTTTTTCCTGTGCTCTCTGCTTTCTTTTCTACCTGCTTCTGCTCCTCTCCCCCAAAATACTCCTATGAAGGGTTCTCCTTAACCCTGCCATTTTCCAGAGAGGTTTCTGTTCTCCCTCTGCAACTTGTTTCACTTGCAAGCAAAAATCCAGCTGCCCTTTCTGTGCAGATGACTTACCTCCTCCATCCAGATTTATGTCTCCCCACAGGTCCGACAGGCACACAGTGAAAGAGGCACCACACGCTGGCTCTGCACAGCCAGGGCCCTTGGCTTCCTTCCTCCCACTCTCTAACCCCCAAACACCACTTCCCACTGCCTCTTCAGCAGCACTAGATGTGATAAGCTGAGTTCCCCTCAGGTTCAGCTGACTGTCCTCTGGAAACTCACACCCATGAGGTGGGCAAGTCTCACCTCACACACGCCAGCTCCTCCTGGACACCAAAAGGGCTACCCCTCCTGTGCAGGCAGCATCCTTCTACAGGCCTTCCCCAAAGACATTTCCTCCTTCCCAGTCTCTGTTGCAATGACTCCTTTCCATGATTTTGCTATATTATTTCCTTTTTCAGGCTTCAGGGATATACCTGGTTTAAGATGCTGGAAGTAAGCTATTTGCCTTTTTTATTTGTGTATGCCACTCCCTGCAGAGATGCTGATCCATGTCTTTGGCGCTACCACCAGTTACTGACAGCAAGCTTCTCTTTCAGCTAGTTCATGCATGCTCCAGTCAAAAACATTTGCTGAGAGAGCAATGGGAGAAAAATGAACTTTTAAGTATAAAACCAATCCATCTTCCTTTATGCACCCTTGTCAAAGATCCAAAGCGCTGCTCTTGCAATTCTAAATACTTTAGCTTTCCTTAATTGTTCTGACCTCAAAAGCCTTCACTCTCCAAAACCTACAGATCAGAGAGAGATATACTAGTCAATGACACAGTACAGTTTACCAAACAATGCTAGCAAAAAAATATTTTGTATTTCTCAGCCTGAAATGTTTCCAAATATCTTTTGATGTTCAAGCGCAGTTTACAAATAAAAAATGCCTCTATTATGTTATTTTGTTTTCTTTAAACTGAAGATCTTTCACTTTTTTCTTAAACACCAGATGGTAACAAAAAATCAGAGGGTAAGAATTTTAGCATTCCATTTTCGTATCTTTTCCCCTTTCCAATGATCTTGGAAAGACAAGTTCAGACTTCCCTCCAAATAAAACCGCAGAAAAGAAGCTTTTTCACTGTGAATCTTCATGCCAAGTCACTTCATAAAACTTTAAACCTTCACTTGCATGTATCATCAGTAGCAGAGATCACACCTGGCAATAATACAAAATACAGCACCTACAAGGCATAGTTAAAGCACACAGGAGGGCTCAGTCCCAGGGCTAAATCATGCAGGCACTGATGTTCCTCAGCTGCAGCAGTAGCTGCTGGCTGCCTCAAGAGTCAATAAACAGTCTAGTCCTTTCCTGTAACACAGGGGAGAAACACCATCTCAAAGAGATTGCTGCTCCTGCTTCATGTCCTGGCAGGAGTTGGGCCTCCCTGAGCTTTCTGACCTGGGACATGTGCTGCTCAGGATCATATCACACAGCATTTCCCACCCTCTGAGCCTTGGAGGGCACAGTTTGGCTACCCTGACATAGGGAGAACTCTTTAACATACTGGTACAGGTGCAAATATAGTTTGTACGAGGTTAAGCATTGCAGACTCACAAACAGCATGTTGGCAATAGCAATTACCAAGAATGTGCATCCATTGCAGAAGCAGACCATATAAAACATTCTAGCCTTGCAGTTGCAACTAAAGTATTACCAAGCAGCTGCAAAGTGTTCACTATGTATGAAGCATAGCTCAAGCAAATGCCATAATGCCATAAGAAACACAAAAGATCACTTTTTCACCACTAGAGTACCAGATTTTGACCCTCAAATCATCTTAAATGAAATGCATGCTGTGGTACTTCCATCCTGTCTTAACAGCCCAGGAGTGCTGACTTGTCCAAGGGAAAAGTGGCCCTCCCAAGCCTCTTTCAGTCTCAATTCACAATACTTTCCTTCTCTCTGCAAACATCACTGTTTGAAAAGCCTGGCATACAGTGCCACTTACTCCAGAGACAATTATCACTTTCGTCTTTCATTAGATGATATTTAAAACCCAAACAAAAAAGAGAACAAAAAATCCCAAACACACAAAACAGAAAAGACACACCCAAACAAATACACCCAACTCTCACGCCATACCCAGTCCTCAGTCCTCCCTGGGCAGAGGGAATCAAAGATAATTTGTAGGGGTTTTTTTCTCCTTAAATTGCCATTGAGGAGGATAATGGAAAACTGCTGAGCATTTTATTAGCAGATGGAAGATTTCTGTCTTAACCTCACATCTGAAATTAATGCAAGCATGGACAAACTTTTCTTTTCCTAGTACCTATCCTTCCTTCCTTTCTTAAGGATAGAATAGTGGCCCACCTTTAAAGAAAAAAGAAAAAACCCAAAACAACAAAACCACTACTAAAAATCCCACCAAAACCCCCATCCAAACTTTATGAAAAGTTTTAGCAAGAAAATAAAGATTTTCATCGCAATACTCCACTTAAAGCTTCTATTACCATTTTATATTAACGGGGTTCCTCAAGCTTTAGGTAGAGTTTACCACACTGTCACAGAACTTGCAGATTATGAGCCACCAACCTCCTTCTCTGGTTATGAGAAAAGTCCATGCTGTAGAGTATGTCCAAAAAAGTAACAAATATTTATTCTATTGTACAAATAGAGACTACTCATAAGGAGTCACAGTGCCCAGCACACACAGTGCCCTGCTCTTCCACGCTTACATGAAAAGCTTCTCAATCATCGCTGTTTACAGATGACAACACTTCGAAGGAAGACTAGCAACCAGTTGAAAAGCAAGAAAGAGCAAACTATTGATGATATTTTTGTGAACTAGAATCCACATCTAATACAAGGCACCCCACCATACCGAGAGGGCTAGGTTTTTATATATACTTACGCAAAACTTCCAAATGTGAAGCTTATACATGGCCCTCAGGAGTAACCATATATAAAATGTAACACAAATTCACTTCAAGAAACAGTTTAAAATCACTTCTTCTGGACAGAAAAATTAAGAAGCTTTTGGGCTGAACCACAAACTTCAGTTTTCAAAACTACTCCCCCATCTAATAAAACTGGACTGTGAATTCCAGATAAAACCGATAAAGCTGCCTCTCGTCCTCTCCAGTTGTGGCTATCACCCCTCATAGCTCCCTCCCTTTTTCTTCTGGCAGCTCACGCTTGCTCATTCAGCATTCATTAAAGAAACACACTGAGTTATTCATTCCTCTATGCCCTGTGCCACTGATGCAATGGAAAGAGAGCCAAAGATTGTGAGCATACTAATTATGCTGAAGTCCATCCTTCCCCATCACTGCTGTACATGCAGATGTACATAATGATTAAAAAGCAACCCACAGAGTGCTTTGCACACTATTCAGAGCAGGCAAAAATACATGAGGCACCCTTAAAGTAAGCAGGTGACTCTCTGCAGCAGTTCAGAGGGAATTTCTTGTGCTTGGAGGAATACAGACCCTTCCCTTCCCCTTTTACGTAGTGGAATGGAAGCAGCCACCATGGACAATATAGGTGCCCACCATTACAAAGAGTTTCTGACCTCTGGCTCTGCAGCTGCATGCTGGCCAAGATTAACTCCAAAGCTGCTCTTGCCAAGCTGTGCTGCCATGGTGGCTGCATCAGTGCTCCAAGTCCCTGTCTGTGTGACGATGACAGCCAGCAGGCTTTTCAGAGCCTAATGCTGCCAGTTGCCCCAACACCCAGCGACATCCCCACTCCCACGACAAGACCTCTGAAAAAACACAACTCTTATTTCCCCAGCTCCTATCCTCACTTTGGCTTTCAGGCAGACATGATATATCTCTTATGGCCCTCTGATATAGCAATATTTTGATACAGTAGACCATAAAGTTTGCCTTCCCTGGTCCTATAGCAGCTTCTTTGTAGCTGCAGACACCAAGGGCTTGCAGCTCTTCTGAGATAAGGAAAGAACTTTCTAACAAAGCAGGAATACACTACGTTAAGATGCATAGAATAAATTCTGTGAATGTAAGCCAAATAATGGTTAACCTGCTTCTTCTACATTCATGGTTATCACCTTTGCATCATGCCACTTATCTTCCACTATTTCAAAAGCTTTGGAGTCCCCCACCCCTCGCTGCCCCAGAAGCTGCGCAGAAGTTTTGGATTTAACACTAAAGGGTACTTAAAGTGATAAGCAATGACAAGAAATGACCTGCAGACACAATTGAGCCTGAACGAAATACCAGAACCTGACCCTTACCAATCAGAGATTCCCGTAGGCACTTAGGAATTTGCTGCTGTGGGGCACCACACATTAACTGGGGTTAAACCTCTAGGGTAAAGGTTGTACTTAGGACTTAAACTTCAAAGCTAAGACAGAATCTGTTGCATCATTCAATAGTAGTGTGATGAGCAAGGTCAAAGTAAACTGTGGAACAGCTGCCCCTCCAAAGCCCTGTTTCAAAAGCCATGTCAATACCTACACTTCTTAAATATTTAACAAAAAAAATGCACTTACATTGGCAACAAAGATGCAAAATGTAAATTTATACAGCTGAAGTCACTGCCATGATTTGTTTATATATCGGTGACTGTTTCAAACCATAGAACTGTCTGCACAGCAAGCTCTGCATTACTAAAGGCAGGGTTCAAGATTAGCAGTAAGTTGTGCAGTAGTTGAGAACTGAGGAATAATGTTAAACAACCTTGACATACATCTCAGTCGTGAATTAAAGTTGGAAAAACTATCCCCTTTCTAACCTTTCAAACTGTCAGTAGTAAGATGCAAGTGTTCTCTTGATTTACATCACTAGCTGTCAGCACACTACTTTGTTGGCAGTCAGAAACATTCAACTTTCCCAATTTGAGAAAATAAACCCTACAATGCTGTGTCAATGAATGACTTAAGAAGATAATACCCTATCCTCCATGCACAAGCACTTGTTATACAACTTGATATGCAGTATCAAGAATGAAGAAACTGATTCAGAACCCTTCTCTCTTCTGAAGTTACAATGCTACCCTGAAGTTCCCCAAATCCTGCCTAAATATTCCATTCTTCATCCTTCTTTTTCTGTTCCATGTATGGATTTGTAGGTAAAGGCCATTTTCAACTCTGTTCTCCAAAACAACTAGAATAAGCCATCAAACAAATATGATTTTATCTGGATGAGTCATAGAATTCATTTTGCTAAATGCCTGCTGGTTTCTACATTTCATGAAATGAAATTCCATACCAGAAGGGAATAATACCTAGGCTAATACTCTAGATAATCAACAGCAAAATAATTCAGAAACTGCAATTAAAGAACTGCATCTCACAAATACTATTAAGACCTCACACTTGCATTCAACCATCTGTTTTCAAGTCCAGTCCAAACTGGGTATTCTCTGTAAGCTACCCAGTTACAGACCTTTATGTGACCATTTACCATGCCTCCCCAGAGACAAACCACATCAACGCTCCCTTGCCTTTCTGAAATATGAGCCTTTGCAATTCTTCCTGGGCAGCATGATAAACTCAACTCAACAACAAGTTATTGGAAAATAAGTTGTTACATTTTCTAAAAAACACAAAGCTAAACCAACCAACCAAACAAACCCAAACACGCAAACAAAAAAACAAAAAACTAAAACCAACAAAAACACACAGCCCCAAAAAAACCCCCAACACTCACATAAAAGAACAACAAAATCTTAAATGTCAATAATATAAAACACCACATTTAACTCCAGCTGTACACAAACTACATCTATTTTGTTATCAAATATCTACAGTTATTTTCTCCAGTTACATTGGGGGAAAAAAAAACCTCAAACAGAAGAATATGCAACTTCTGCAGCAAATCAAATGGTAAATGGCATTTGTGCTGGACTTGTCTGACTGAAGGGCTTCATTACAAGTTTAATTGAAGGTGACCCAATTTAAAGGAATTTTTTTTTTGTTTGTTTTAAGAAGGGATGGTCCTTAATGGGGCTTCATAATTGGTTTAAAAACAGTCTGATTATCCAGTAAAGATTATCAAGTAAAGTAATCCAAGTAAAGTAAAGGATCCAAGAATAATGTAAAGCCCTAGCTTTCCCAACAGTTATCAGTTTTCTGTATGTACCTGTTTCTATATTAGAGACACAGAATAGGTTAAAAGCATACCAACACATACCTAAGCTGGCTTTCTTTTAGGATAGCCCAGAATCCAGACTCTGTTTACAGAATAGAATATGTATTTCAGTTTTCCTTTATGATCTTTGAAGAACTTGCTGAAAGAATCATTTTTGTTAAACAAAGGTCCTACTCAATACATCCCCCTGGAAGTGTTCTAGCTTTCTTTTGCCACAACAGTTTTATCTAGTGCAACCATTCCCTTATCCTGCTTATACTCTATTATTATGCAATACCACTCGGCCAATTTCATCCCTGGAAAGTACCCTCTTTTTATTCTAATTCTTTTTGAGTTTCTCCATGAAGGCCAAGGTCATTTAAAAACTTGATTCTGTAGTGTATCCATTTAAAACACACACAGTGCCTTGCTGCAAAAGGGAAGTATCTCTAATTAAGTCATCTTTTTGGGTTTGTCTATTATGTGATTCAGATTTGTCCTTCCTTCTCCTTCATGCAACAGGAAGCCTGTGATGAAAGTAAGATGCCTTCAGAAACAAAGCCTGGCACCATAGAACAGCGAAGAAACAAAGACTTTTAATACAACTTTCAAGCTGAAGCCAGAGGTCTGGGAAAAGCAGACACACTGCTTCAACAGAAAGGTAGTGGAGCTCCCTCTATTGAATTAGCTGCCAATATCTCTTCAAGTTTAAAGGATGCCAACTACAGTCAGAATCAATGTTCTGTTAAAAAAAATCAAAGCCTTCCAGCCCAGCCAGCTGGGACACACCCATCAGGTAACACTGTATGAGAGCGCTAGCCAAGGGAAGGGGACCACGACAGCACAGAGCTTCTGACGCATGCCAAAATGCCTCCCACCTTACAGGGCTCCAGCCCTAGGGACTTCTGCTGTCCATGAGACCTGAGATGATGTTTAAAATTTGGCTGCTGTTTGAGTGCTCTCCCTCAGGACCAAAGTTGCTGCAACAAATACCCACGGTTAACGATGCCAGGAGGTGCTACAGATGGGGCTGCCACAGCACAAAACACAACGCATGAATGTCATTCAAGCATTTCAAGGTTTTCTTCACAATAAGGGGTTAACTATACAGAGTAAAATTTAATTGAAAGCAGATGATATGGACATATAGACTGCTGAAACATTCATTAAATCACAAATGCACTTTTTGCTTGTTATCAAGGGAACAGCTTAGTATTTCCATTGCTATTGAAAGCACTTCAAATGCTTTCTAACCAAACATTACAGAACTGTTCTAACCCCTGATAACCTCTAAAAATCATACCCTAAAGCTGCAGGCGTTCTCCCTCACTCTCTCCACTGTTTTATCGCTTTCTCTCTGTTTTTACCTCCCAAAAGAGGCATATTTCTTATCAACAACAAAAATACCAGTTCAATAGAAACAGCAGTTGTTTTAGTAAGTAAATATTTATTTGCCTTTCTGGAGACCTATATGCATGAGAAGAAAAGCAATTTCATCTTCAACTAGGCAGATATTCCTCAAAAGAGCCACCACTTTGGAGGAGTAGATTAACATCCACTGGTGTGGGACCAACTATGATCCAAGCCATCCTCAATAAAACACGATGGGAAGAAGAAAGGCAAAACAAAACTGGGAAAGAAAAAAGGAAAAATCTTGATCCAACCGCTGCCAGTAGTGGATTGTCAGCATATCAGTTGTATTGTAATCTCCTTTCTAAAAGATGAGATTCATTTTCAAGCTTGTTAAGGACAGGAACGTACAGCCTCCTTTAAAATTCATCCCGTTCTTATTAAAGAAAAGATACAGAACGTGTAGGTCAAAGCCTTGTCTTCAGGGAAGATAATGCTCAACAATTGCAAATCAAGGGGAGTTGTTAATGTTCAGGTTTTTCCTGGAAAAATCACGTTCTGCTCGAGTCAATTCTAATTATCACCCTACAGCATTTACAGTTCTTGGAGAGTCTCATTTGAGCATCAGTGCATGGAAGCGTAACTATTTTTCTTGAAAGCAGAGGAACTCAAGAGAAATCAGCACATTGCAACAGGTCCTCAATTCTCTTATAAGCTTACATGCAGCTTCTAACTAAAAAAAAAAAAAAAAAAAAAAAGAGACCGTGTTACCAAAGGAAAAAGCTATACACTAGCCAACCCAGAGGAACCTTGAGGAGCACTGAATAGAGAGCCTGAAGACTAGGGGGTTTAGATATGGCAGTCTCTCTCAAAAATCTAGCCCTGTATCAGTTTGCAGAAAACTATACTATTAGTTCTGTGAAAACAAAAAAACAAACAAACAAACAAACAGTTTCCACAATCTGCATGGTAATATTAAAAAAAAATACTCCCATGTGTGAAACTGCAGTGGAACAAGCATTGCAGACCAGACCTTGAGCCAGCTTATCTGTGACCATCATGCTTATGGTCGTGTAGTGCAGGTCACAAAGGGGAAACTGAACATTGATCATCTAGATCCAATTACAAATTATAGCTCCTACGAAGTTAGTCTATTCAGTCTCTCAAGTGTTAATAGGCTCAAAATATGTACAGATAGGCCTGGCTCCTCCATAGCTGGTTTCCTATTCAGCAATCTGCTTCTGTTTCACTCAACCGGTCCAAAACCACTTTGTCAAAAAATAATCTCTGGAAAGTCCCTGCGGTAGCCCTACATTAAGGGCTACCTTTCTACAGAAAGCCTGTGGTGGTGTGATGTGGTATGACCAGCCAATACACTGAAGCTATTGACAATACAGTAATGCTTGTTTTCATATGAGGTCCTTCTGCACCATATGTAATCAGATATGACATTATGGATATCTGCAGCAAGCACTCTTCTAGCTTAACACCATAAACTATGCTAGAAAAGCAGGACATTTGTAAAAATAGAGAAGATTGTTTTACATAATGCAAATTACATCTGTGCGATCAGGGTGAAACTCTTAATGCTATTTTCTTTCTTTTCCCCTTCATGTGTCATCTTGCATAAATATTTAGAGAGATTCTGTTCCCTGAAACTTTCTGCCAGAAATAAGCCAAATAGGTTAACTTCTACTACAAAGTTGTAGTAGAAACTATTTAATAGTTGAAATATAGATGAAACTATTTAATCTGGGATTTACACATTAGCATCGTAGGTTACTTTCAAGAAGAGGAACGGCTGGTACTGTAAGGGTGTTACTCTTATATAGGTTGGAAAGTGGAAATAAGATATCTTGGAACTAAATATGACTTACGACAGAGATATTTATTTCATGAACATAACAAATATATTTTCTCCAGTAACAACCAATGGGCTGAAACTTCAGAGACTGGATGATTTCTGTTGTTGCCCTCTGCCTTACAAGAAGTGCTAGAAAGTCAGCAGAGTACAAGAAGAAAAATAATTTATGTTGAGAGACTTTTCCAGCATATTCACACCAAAAGAAAAAACAAAATTATTTTTAAACATATCGAGCACTTCTCAAAGCAAATGATTTGACAACTTATAACTCACTTAAAAATTAGTCTGGCTTTGCTACCTATGTATTGAGCCACAGACACACAGCATATTGAAACATATGTACCTGGTTGAGCCGTTTCCTGACTTCAGTTTCAGAAGACACATGTAAACTTCAGATCATAATACACAAAACCAGTTTTCCTAGATCAATGTCACACCAGATATACCAGCAAAATACCCCACCAAAAAAAACCAGAGTCAGGAGCGCAAACACAGCATCATGCAGACAAGACGACTACACATTACAGCCTCACTACTCTTACGCAATGTAGCAATATGTAACAAGTCTTTAGTAATAAATAATGTAATAAAACAAAGTATGAGAGACTCTGAGCTTCATAGTTATAATTCACCAGAAAGAGAGGGGAGCAGGAAGTTACAAAGGTCATTATTAGCTCCCGATTAAGAGCTGACTTTCTTTTCACATACAGAATATTTCCTCTAGAACAGTATGAGATTTTAATTGGTGTTCTCATTTAGTCTGACTTAGAGGTACTCTCATTACCAAATGCAGACTTAGACCCCCCTCTTTTTTTTTAGTGGGTATCTTCCTAGACAGTTTATTCTGTGAAGAAACAAACTCAAAATTTCTCTTGGGGATCACCAGTCTGCTTGAATATTGGCGGAGATATCTACACCTGATGCACATCAACTTTTAATATGCTTTTAATAGCTTATCTATTGCTTTCTATATGCAAGCCTGAAAGGAAACTCCCAAAAGCCAAGCACCTAAAGTAATATATCCCGAATTTGTTGTAGATAACAGCAAATTAGCTATCATCCAAAACAGCTGAGATACCAAGGAGAAAGAAATGTGAAGTCTACAGTAAAATTTTGTATATATATTTTTATACTTTAGTATCCTTTATATTCCTCAGAAGAAACAGAGAACTAGAGACTTAAATGTTATATCAGGCTTTCCAGGCATTTTCAGTAGCACAGGGAAAGTTTCTAAGCTGGGGTGGGGCTGGTTTCCCCCCATATGTATTTGCCTATATAGCCTAAGCTGCTTCTTGAGAGGACAAAGAAGAAATGAAGAGCAGAAAGAGCTAGTTAAATGGCTTTACCTCCAACCTATTTAGATCATACTTGGTCAAGTCCCACCTTTTTAATACACCTCCATCAACACAACCTTTGAGATTAAATATTTTACGGTTTCACTTTTCCTTCAATGTGAAAATGTAGACAGTAGCACAATCAGTGAGATAATTTCATATTTGCTGAGATAAATCTCTCCACAGGTGCTTAACTCTTGCTTAGAAGCTGAGGTGCTTATCCCTCTGGATGTTCCACAAGGCTTTAAGATTTCATAAAACGCACTATCTTTCCTGAAGACTTTCTCTACATCACAGAAACCAGTATTCTTTGTAAGCTCTACCACCAAGTCAGGCATTTTTTACGTCCTACAGGGATTATACTCTGTATTTACCAAAGCAAAAGCCTAGCAGAACAGCCTGGCATATTGCTTACAGTTCCAATATTGCTTTTTGTTCAGTTCGGAGCTTTTTGACTTGTCTAATTGAAATTGAAGCTTCAGCAGCCTTACTGTACCGCTGTAGCTAGTTTCTACTTAACTAGAGCTTGCACAAAATAAACATAAATACATCTAGTGAAAAAGGTCTGTCGTTATCTTCCGTTAAGATGAGAACATATTGCATGTAAATGGTTAAGCGGAGAGCCCGTAATAACGAGGCAAAGGCCAGGAGTGAAAATCCACCAACTCCAGCACTTCTGCAAACCCTTCCCGGTTGCAAAGGCAGGCACATAAAGGCAAAGCCGTTTCTTAAAGCAGTACAAAATGTTACCACAGGCTGACGCTCTTTCTACAAGAATAATGAGACCGTCCCTGCGCTGAATGCAGAACTCCTCACTTCACAGCTTCTCCTTCAGACTTCACTTTCACTCTAAATATTTACAAAATAAAGCCTACAAACACCTCACGGCCAAAATATTCCCCAAACAATCAGGGTATTTAGCACTACCTGCGCTTTCCCACTTCCGTAACGCCCCAGGAGGACGTTTACGGAATGGGGGGAGAAGGGGAAGTTACCCACGCGAGCCCGAATCGCCGGCGCAGCCTCACCCCGCGCAGCGCTGCCACCGCTTTGCGCGGGACCTGCGCTGCCCGCGCACGGAGCGGGGAGGACGAGGGGACCTGGCAGCGGGGCAGCTCCCCGCCCGCTCCCGGCTGGCTGATGGCGGCATCACGCCGACGGCGCTGCCCGGACACCCACGACCTCCGGCCAGCGCTGGTCTCCCAGCAGCGTGAAAGCGGCGGGCAGCCGTCGGCCCCGCGAGCAGCCCGGCACAGCCACTGGCGGCACCGAAGGCGGGGAGGGGAGAAGCGGTTGAACGGCCGAAGTTGAGGCGGCTCGCTGTGGAGACGTGCCGCTCACACTGAAAGTGAAACGGGCGCCGCGCCGAGCCACGGCTCTCCCCGCCGCGGGGGCAGCCCCTGCTCGCCCGCTGCACGGCGGCCGCTGACAACGCCCCGGCGGGACCCCGCCGCCGCCGGTGCCTACGGGGAAAGGCGAGAGAGACCTCCCGCCGCCTTTCAGTCCCCCCTCACCGCCGGGGCAGCTCCTGCCTTGCCCTCAGGAGAGGCGGCATCAGCCCGCCCCGCCGGCCACCCTCAGCCGCCCTCCCCAGGGGCCGGCGGCGAGGGCAGAGGGGACCAGCCCCCGCCCGCTCCCCGCTGGAGCGAAACGGGATACGGAGGGCACCAGCAGCCGGGATGGACCCCTGGCGCACGGCCGCGCAGAGACCCCGCGGTAGGTGTCCGGGCGCTCCGGTGAAGGAAGGGCGGGGGGGCGGACGAGCGGACACGCCGGCAGCAGCGAGCCGCGGGCGGGCACCAACACTTGCGGCCCCGGCCTCCGCTCCGCCAAGTTCCTCGCTGCCGGGACGGCGCGGTCGCGGCCGCCCCCTCCCGCGGACGGGCGCTCACCTGACGGCAGGCAAAGGGCTGCGAGCAGGAGGCAGAGAAGGGGCGGCGGCAGCGGGCGGCGGCGGCAGAAGGCGCAGGCGGCGGCGGGGGGCTCCATCATCCCGCCTGCCCGCGGCGGGACCGGGAGGCAGCGGCGGAGCGGGGCGGCGCGCCCGCGGGGGGCTCTTCCCTCTCGCAGCGGAGCGGGGCGGCGACTTCTTCTCCTCCGAGGCCGGGAGGCGGCGGCGGCAGCTTTCCCCGGGCGGCGGGAGCAGCGGTAACTTCCCGGGCGGCGGGGCGGCTGCTCGCCCTCTCGGTGCGCAGCGAGGAGCTACTCCGCACCGGAGCAGGTGGCGGCTTCCCTCTGGCAGCCGAGCGGCGCTCCAGGACTGAGAGCTGCGGCGGGAGAGGCGGAGCCGGACGGCGGTGCTGGCCCTGCCCCCCGTGCCCCCGCCCCTGCCGTCCCGCCACACTGCGCGCAGCCGAGCGGGGCGGGAGAAGGGCGGCCGCGGGGAAGGGCCAGGGGGAAGGCCCCCGGGCAGCCCGGGCCGCCGCCCCGCAGCCGCTATTGCCGCCGGGGACGCAGCCCCTGCCTGGCCGGGGGATGAGCCGTTGCCCCGGGGCCCGCTGGGCGGCGGGGCAAGCCCACCCCCCGTCACCCACCCCTCCTTCACCTACCTCTCCTTCACCTACCTCTCCTTGGCATCTGCTGGTGGCGTGGGCTTGTTTTCGGGTCCTGTTCTCAGGGTGCGTGTTGGGTGCCAGTATTTCAAACCAAAAGCTAAAAATAATTAACAATAATGACAATGCCCGTTCTGTTGTACGTTTAGAAACATGATGTGTCCTATGTTATCCCTCTGCCTAGCCAAAATGGAAAAAAAAGGAACCAAAGATAATAACAATTAGCTTCATCCGATTTAACTGATGTAGCAGAGGATTGGGTAAAGGGGAGGAACTCACTGCACTTTGTTGCACGATGAAATGTGGTGAAGAGCAAGGGAGGGATCATTTGTCAGCTCTGGAAGCTGACTACCCTAAAGGTCAGGAAGATTCCCCTTTGAAGTAATGTAATCCAGAAACAGTGTTCTCTTCACAGTGCTTTATTCTTGGTTTGGTCTGAGTAAGCGGTGCTGTTTCACAGAGAGGAAAATAAGCACCCTGAAATCACACAGCAAGTTGCTCAGCTAACAGTACAGTGTGATCAACATGTAGCCCACACTGTCATGTGAAGTAAGCCTGATGAACAAAATCTGAAAATATGAATAGTGCACATCATGTGGTCTCCGCAGAGGAATTTTCTAGTAGTGAAATCTAAAGTGTCAGGTGCTTTATCTCACTTTACCATGTGATGATGTGAACTCTTAAATAGGAACTTCCCCAAAACTCCTGGAAATCAAAGACAAACTTGTCTGTTCTGCAAATGTATTTGCTATTCTTAAAAAAGAAAAAATTACATGACGGCTAGCAACTAAGAATACTTAGACGTTACCATAATACAGGGTAGGTTTAGAACAACACAGCCTGTGTATTTTTTCCTCATGTATAGTGCTTGTTTTCTGTAAAGTGGGGTAAGGATATTTTGTTTTTAGAACCTTAAGTCTAAAGCATCATCTTCAATTCAAAACATCCTTCTGTTCTTCCACATTATTATTATTACTATTATCTTTCTTACTGTGTAAGGCATGCTATGCAATCCATTTTTTAAATATTTTACTTTCTTGGCTGACTGGTCAGCAGAGCTCTGTCATGCTTAGTTTTCTCAGCAGGTTTCTCTCTGTGGGCATATTACCAAGCAGATTCAAAAAAAATACTCCTTTTAAGATTAATAATCTTATTGTCTTCCTATTGAAGCTGATTAGTATTTCCCACCCAGTGTTTTTTTCTTGCATGTCTAAAAGCAGTAGAGTACTCATTAGTAGGGATATTTAGTATTTTTATTGCTGTAGAGCCTGGAGACCCCCTCAAAATCTCGGGAGAGGCATTCTTCAGAATTGCATTGAGGTGACCACCTAATCCAGTTCAAAGTTGTATTTCTACTGTGTTTTTTTACTTCTTGTGCTTTTAATACTATATGCTGATTTTACAACAACTTGGACTCCATTACGAATTAAGGGCCTTCTTTTTATTGATGTGCGCAAGCCCACCTACTAAGTCAAAGCTAATAGGTAGGTTTGTGGCTGGGAGAAAAGACAGAAGAGTCAAACTCTAAGAATTATCTGAATGCAAACAAACATAGAAGAGGAAAGGACTTACAGGAGAGAATTCATTGTGCATTTAGTATATGTTTTGTTTCAAATGTGGCAATGGCAAGACCAATTTGTATAAATACAAATATATGGTTTGCTGGTTTAGGGAATTAAATAATGTACAAGCACCCTGTTTTTAAAGCAAACAATTAACTACTCTCTCATTTGCATCAAAATAGTGAATAGTATATGTTTTCTGTCAGTGGGAGTAGGGATGAGGAAGTCTTTGTGAATATTGCAAATAATTTCCAATGGCATGGTGCAGAGACTAAAAGACAAGGTGTAGAACATTTCAAACAGGCAAAACAAATGGAGTCATTTTACAATTTATGCTCAAGATAGTATTCTTCAAATTCAGAATTCAGAAAAAATTATCTGATGACTAATTTGCTCTTATGTCAGTGCTGAATGCATTGTGTAAAGTCTGTAAGAAATATGAGAAATGCAGGAGATTACATTAAGGACATAATACTTAAATCAGAAGTATGATTTGTTTAGGGTTTCCCTCACTCCTTTGTCATTTCTCTTCAAAGCTGTTTCTACCTTTCACTTGAAAGGAGCTCTTTGAATTCTGAGTAAATAGAAAACATCTCAAGCTCAGATTACTCAAATGTTTTGATAACTTTACAGGAATTTAAATGTGATTAGAAATTGTCAAGATAATTATTAAAGATATCTTTATATGCTATGTCATTTCAACTGTCCTCACTTCTGAGATTTGTAATTGATTTCTTTAATGTCTATTGGGTTGACAGGATATAGATTTGGTTTTTTACAGATTATTTTCTCGGGCCATGCTCCTCTTCCCATTGAAGTTAATGGAAGTATGAATGAGTCACTGATCTTTTTGGAAAGCAGCAACTGCCTGGCTTTAAAGTCCAAAATAAACGTTTATTTTGAAGAAGTTAAAACACTTACTAGTACAAGAAAAAAAAAATCTGTAGAAAATAACTGTGTTTGAAAAGCACTAATAATAATAATAAAAAAATCTTTTATAAATGTTTAATCCTATCAAACTGTAGATTTTCTGTTTGTGCGACAAAGTGGATTAAAAGTGTAATCCATTAATAATGGTTGTGCATCATAACAAATAGTTTTTGTTAAACTGAAATATCATTTCCCATTTACAACAGATGCATAAAATAGTTATTTTGGAAGCAAATTTATAGCAAGAATAGTGGAGAATACTGTTGAATAGAGCACTGCTCAACACTCCTGGTAATTTAATCCATTGTTAATAGTGAGTGAATGAGTTTTAGTCTTGGATGATAGTTGATACTATGTCTATGAAACTGTGCACGCTGTTTTGGCTCAGCATTCAACATCTGCAAAAATGGAAGCCTTCTGTTGTTGAAACTGTCCTTGAATTGTAAGACAACTATTGGATGCAACACCCAGCCTTGTATTTCTGTAAATCCGGTTCTGTTAGTTTAGCTAGACACTGTTAAGTTAAAGGTGTTAATTCAGAATAGAATTATAGGGTATAGATTCTTGTCATTTGTGTTTATATTTGCTACAACATCATCTAACACCAAGGGTTAAGCACGAATGTAACCCATCCTGCCAGTTGCAACATCACTAACGGAAATGTTAGTGAATCATCTGGAACTTGGGTTGTACCTTAGGACAAAAGTTTTCCATACTTTCTGGGAAATCCATAAGGTGCTTCCTGCTCCCTTAGGTACCTGAACACCTTTAAACACCAGGCTCTGCAAATCTGAGCCAAGCACAGTCTTTCACTGACTTCGCTTGATTAAGGTACAAGACATGGTAGAAGAATACTCGTGTCTGTCAGGAAATCTTTTGCATTGCTTAGTATCAGCACATGAGTCTGAATGAGATCAACTGTGTATGGTGGAGTGTCTCTAGGTTTTAAGGTATTTCAAACAGAACATGAAGGACACAAATAGAAAATGGTCAAAAGTCAGAGTTGGGCTGAAGACAAACTCTGACCATTAGTAGGAAAGAAGAAAGCCTACTTACTGGGGTTTCTGCAACTATCTGCAGAGTTGGCTGTCTCTAATCTAAGTAAATGAGACCCACATTTTAGGAATACGTAAAAAAATCCAGCAAGTTGCAGTGGAAGAATACCCAGAATCTGTGTTTCCAGTATTTCTTCACTGCAAAAATAATCCTACTCAAAAAAAAAAAAAAAAAAAATCAGCAAATGCCTGCCAGTATTGATATTATAGCAATTAGGCTTCTGAAACAAACTTATTTTCCTATTACCCATGTCCAATGCACCTGTTTTTTACATAATATGACTAAAGGAACAGTACTGTACAAACATTCATTAAGATAACATTACACTTGCACTATATACAAAATACCCAGAATGCCTTCAGCTGAGACAGTAGTTTTAAAAAATACAAGTGGAAGATGGGAGGAAGGATTTTGAAGAATAGATGGTGGTCACTGTCTTTAAAAGTTTGTGATCTGCCTTAAAAAATCAGGTTAAAAAAAAAAAGAAGAAAAATATTAGACTAGAAGCAGGTCTTATGCACAAAAAATGCAAGATCCCAGTGGCTTGAGACATTAACTAAGTCCGTAAAAAGCAAAATCAACCCAGTTCTTTAGGTTGGACCAGTATATATCAACTTTGCTGGCCGCCTGCTTGCCTTTTGTGAAGGCTCAGTTGCCTTTTCCTCTGCCTTTTTTCAGAGGTTTGAGTCAGATAACAGTAAGCAGTGTTCAGATTTCATGTGTCTCTTTTTTGTCATTACGAAAGCGACTTTTGGTGGCAAAGAATTGGTTTTGTGTGAAAATGCAGTGAGATACACAATGGCAGAGTGTGAATATATTGATAATATATTGGAGACATACAATAGCTGTAATACAAAGAATGAGATTGTTAATGCTGCTAAAATTATTATATTGTGTTTCCCCTTTTCTCAGCCAAATATGACCAAATTATTTGACTTTTTTGTGCTTTCTAGTCCTTGATGGTACTTGATTGTAGCAGGAAAACACCTTAATACTCTAGGAACTGACAGACACCTGTACTAAGGAGCATCCTTGACAAGACATGTCACATTCTGCCAAAAATATCCTGCAAGCACTTCTGCAACATCTGGCTTGCAATGCTGGCATGCTGTGAAGGATCAAGAAAGAGCATAGTGTGGTGTGATTTATTAGGATGTCAGTGGGTTTCTCTGCCCTGTTTTTTGGGCCGAGATGCTTGCCCACGGCTGGTCTGCCTGCTTGCAGGCTGGGCTTTCATGTGCCTCAAGTGGTGTGCAGCATGGTTCTCAGAGGGCTCAGCTGTCTCCTGACTTGTCAAGTTGCTTCCTGGGCTGAGGAGCCTTTCCACAGGGCTGCGTAACAGAGTGCAGTAGGGTTGGTCTTGGTGTCAGCCTTATCTGGAAGCATCTTCCCATCTGTTCCATTGCTGTCACTAGTGGCTAAGACTAGAATTAACTTGATTCTTGCAAGGTCAACTCTGGCATAATCTGGGCCAGCTACCAAATCTGGGCCTCTGTTGCCTGGTTCTACGCATGCTGCCAGTACAAATGCAGACAGCATCCTGGCAGAGCAACAGAGGAGACTAGACGACCTTTCTAGCCAGCATCCTCCTTTCATCTCTGCTGTCAGTCAGGAAGCAATCCATAATCATTCTGGGATTATGTGGCATCAGATGGGCTGGTGTAGGAGCTAATGTCAGAACAGCTTCTGGAATGGGATAGCATAAATGGGGACCCTGGAGGCATCTAGAGGTGTGTCCTTCCTCAGGGAGTGCCCATGCTGGGGTGCTAGTGGGGAGCAATCCAACAAAGCAGCCATGGGCATGGCTACAAGTACCCCCCACCTGCATCAACAATGAAATGACCATTTAAATATCACTGTATTCAAAATTAATTTCAACTTCCTTTTTACAGAGCCTATGCTCGGGTTTGGTGAAAAATTTCAAACTGTGACTTGGATCACTGATTTCTGTATGAGCTATGTAATTTAAAAATCTGCTTGATCAAATCTAATCAGAATACAGATACTGAGCAATTTTTCATCTGTGGGTCTTACACGGATTAAGCCTCAAATCACGACACCTTTGTAAGGTAGGTATTCAAATAGCTTTCACTTTTGTCCTGCCTTTCATTTGAGGAATTCAGATACTTGTGAGAGCTTTAAGTGCTTGGCATGTGACATTATAAAAGATACTGAACCCTAGCGAGATGAACAGATTTACCTAGGTCGTTTTAAAAAAAACAGTGGTGATCTAAGGAAAAAAGTCAGTTCCTGAGTTTCCATCCTCAACCCCAAAACTGAAACCACTCTCTGTTTATACTTGTTTTACATAAAGAAAGGTAATAAAAACAAATGTCAAGATCAGAAGCAAGGCTGGTAGTCAGGTCAGTGAAATGCCTGCCTGTAGCAGTTAGTGTGGTCATGTTTAATTTTCACACATAGCCAAGGGAAGGAAAGTGGAGGCAACTCACTCAGGCAGTCATGCATTAGAGCATGTTGTGGATTTTCTCCTTTGCATTATGAAAAGAACAATGAAAGGAAGGATGGAAAGAAATGAGGTATATCTAATAAAAAGTTTGGAAGGCAAGAAGTGAGAAAAGTCAAACAGAGTCTGGTATTATCACTCATGCTGACCAGCAGACAATTGCCATGTCCATAAGGGAAAGCAAGAAAACAGTGCTCTAGTCCCATCTCATCTCCACATAATTCTTAGTTACAGTAAAGGAGAAAGTACATAAGGACTTAGTGATAAGAGAAGCAAGATCCAAGAGTAAAAATCTGAAATGGAAAGCAAGAGAGGGAACAAAAGAGGAAAGGTAAACTTAGAAATGTTATTTTAAGGGCTACTTACTGCCACTTATTCTCAATGTGTTTCAGCATCTTGCATTACACATAATACAGTTGATATAAGTGGGATTCTTGACAGAATATAACTTTACACTGATGGAAAACTAGGTGACTTGGGACAAAACCTTGGCTGGTATGAGCTTGCTCTTGATTGACCTAAGTGGAGACCAAGTGGCTTTAGTTCTGCTTGTGGCTGAAAAAACAGTGAGATTTGGAGTAAACCGTAGGTCTCAGGTTGGAAGATGGACAGGACAGCAGGCTGCTCAGAACCTTTCGTACCTACTCAAGCCTTATTTGAGCCAAAGGAAATTTGTTACCCCTTTTTCAGAAGCAATTTTATTCCCTTTTTGTCTTGGGTGCACCAAAGAACCTTGATCAAGCATTGAAGACTGATGAGTTAGTGTTTAGTAGCATAGGTGTATTTACTGCACCACACTGCAGGGTGCAGCTCCTTCAAAGTAACTGCTTCTCTGAGCAATGCAACAAGAAAAAAAAGAAGAATTGAAAGGAGGAATTAAAGTAAAGAGATAGTACTAGATTCACACTGGTTTGCAATGCTAGCACACTGGATTCTGTACATCTCAAACCTGGGCAGTTTCCTTATGTGAAAAGTATTACCTCAAACCCCACTTATCATTTTTTCCTTACAGTCTTGATGGTAGTAGCAGACCTTCTCATGCTGCATGACTTTTAACATGAGTAACTTTCATTCATTAACTTAGAGGAGAGGGTCAGCAGGAAATCAATGATGCTTTTTTTAACTAGCCGTATGCGGAACCATTAAAATGAATCCATTGACTACGTTCCAGCATTACAATTTCTTCCTTGCAACCTTTATTGCAGTGTGCCTGCCCCCGTTTGTGCTATATCAGCACTTGCAGATTAGAAAGACAATTCCTAAATAAAAGGAGTTGCTTCTTCCCAGTCTGCCGGTTACCCAAGCTAGGAATAGGCCTGCCTCAAGGGATGAAAAGGCCGTTGGTCGATCACATATTCCTTAGAGCCATGTTGTTGTCAGATTCATGGAAAAATGTGGTTAATCTTCTGTCCTTTAACTGGATACCTGTGAAAAGGCTAGATTTGTAAATTACTTTTTAAATGCTTGAAGGTTGAAAAGCTTTTAAGACCAGACTGTTTGGATTGCTGTACAATTTAGGGGACAAGTATTGTAATATCTCCCTTATATGTGCAGTTCCTTAGAAGATAAAATTAGCCCTTAAGAAGAAGCATACAGTGATTAAGAATGTTTAAAACAAGGAGTTTATCAAATCCATAAAAATGTGCCAACATATTTGAAGGTGAATAGTGATAGGACGTGGAATTAGCTATGTAGGAATGATGATTATTATACAATATTTATGTTGTATTGGAACAAAAGGCTCTGAAGTGCTTGGACTCTCTTTAAAACAGTTTTGCTGTTTCAGAGCAAGGAAGAGCTCCTGGTATAGGGAGTTTATAGATGAAGGAGGTTGAGCAAAGGGTGGTTTAAGGGAAAAGAAAAATGTTATTCTTGTTTTACAAATGGGGCAATGAGGCATTATAAGATTGACATAATTCTCTGGAGAAAGAAATTTTTATACTTAAATGGCCCTGAAGTCTGCATTTTTTGCATATGTCAAAAATTGCAAGAAAGATATTCTATAAAAATTTGCAGAACTGTTCATCCTTAAAAAAGAAGAAAATGATAGAATCCATTTAGAAAGATATTTTTTAAGATACTGCCAATCTACTATAGCAAATATTTCAGAATTAAATAAAAGTGCATCCACATTAAAAAATGGACAATAATATATCATCCTGGTTCAGTTTAATATGTTACAGTATTGTGCAAGTTCCATTTTTACATTAAAGAAAAAAAAAACCTGTAGAAAAAAATCAAATCAAACTTGAAGAAACTTTTGATTTGCAGAAATTAAAGTAGGAGATGTATTTTCAAAAAAATTACCTTTTCATTATCTTCAAGAAACTGTGAAGTTGTCTTTGGGAAGGACGTTTATGACACCGAGTGTAGTGGCAGAAGATGTAACCACAGGTTGCTAGATTAGGGACTAGCGTTGAGTTACGTCCTCAATAAAGCAATACCAATGGATGACGTATCCTTGTTAGAGAGGCTAACTGGGGTAGCCACTGCATGTGTCACGGTGGCTAAAATAATCAGTGCTTTTGTAGAAGCGATGCTGCAAGGGCTTTTTTTTTTCATACAGAGTGCTGAAAGTTTCTGATAAGGATGGATAACTAATAAGAGATATTTTGCCGATTCTATTTAGTAGTGCTCTGCAACTCAAAAGCTGAAAGACAATTGTTATCAGCTGCTTCAGGATCATTCTCTGGGAGAGGTGGCACATTGTGGATTCAAGGTCAGATTTACATTTTGTCAGTATGTGTGAAAGAGTTCTTTGCTAGGGATGGCAGTCAAAAGGGTTCAAACCTTCCTGACACTAATGTTCTGAAAAATTGTGGTTATTAGCAAGAAAGAGAGTCTACCTGTTTTGCTAAGGGTAGACTTATCAAATTCTCTCTGCTTTTTGGCTTGCATTTGAACTAACTTTTTTGCTCCATGGCATTTTTTTCAGAGGACAATTTATTCCCTCAATTCTGCTACTCAGAGTACAGACTTATTTTCAGACATGCTGTTTACCCTATTCTTCCACTGTCAGTCTCCCATGTCTCATATTGACAAGATGTTCCTCCTGCATGCCATCATTTCTGTTGCTCTTCTCTGCCACTCTCAGTCTATATGTGTGCCTATTTCTTGGTTCCTCCCACACTTCAAGTCATTTGTCTTAACCCAGAAGTGGTTTTCTACCTGTCTGCTTGTCCACAGCCTGCCAGCCTTCAGTGTGCCGGTCAATTCTTGTCCCCACTCTTTTGTGTGCACCTTCCTCTAAGAATACTTTAACTCTGATTTTCATTTCCATTGTAAGTCACCCACTCACTGGATGCTGAGCTCAGCTGCATGAGATTCTTCTGTTACTTAGAAATTCACCAGTAGTCTTGTAGTGGTTTTGGCTATGATAAAGTTAATTTTTTTCATAGCAGCTGGTGTGGGGCTGTGTTTTGGATTTGTGCTGGAAACAGTGCTGATCACACAGGGTTGTTTTATTTACTGCTGAGCAGTGCTTACACAGAGTCAAGGCCTTTTCTGCCTCTAGCCCCGGCCCACCAGTGAGGAGGTTGGGGATGCACAAGAAGTTGGGAGGGGGCACAGCCAAGACAGTTGTCTTCAGCTGACCAAAGGGATGTTCCATACCATATGATGTCATGCTCAGCAATAAAAGCTGGGGAAGAAGGAGGAAGGTGGGGAGGACGTTCCAAGTTATAGCATTTGTCCTTCCAATTCAGCATTATGCATGATGTAGCTTGGCTTTCCTGTAGATGGCTGAACACTTGCTTGCCGATGGGAAGTGGGGAATGGATTCCTTATTTTGCTTTTGCTTTACCTGTTCAACTCAACCCAGGAGTTTTCTCACGTTTACCCTTCTGATTCTCTCTCCCATCCCACAGGGAGGAGTGAGCGAGCAGCTGGTGGGGGTGGGGGGGAATGAGGGGGACACTGAGCTGCCTTCTAAACAACAAATTCCTCCGAGAATTACTTCTTTACTTTTACCATTGTTTGATTTTCTTTTCTGTTTTGAACATTTTGATTCACTCTATGCTAAAGGTGCTATATAGTCACTACAAGTAAACAGGCTTATTATGGCTTTATATAGCTTTATTAATAGATACTGACATACACAGAATAGCGGTCATGCCACATATTCACCAAGAAAATTGTATATCCAATATGTACAATATAAAGATGTATTTGTACAAGGATGTTTACAGGTATAAGATGCATGGTGAAGATCCATTTGATCCTCAAACTAAACTTCTTTGTAAGACAGTTGTAAAATCTATTTAAATAAACAAACGCATATCAGAAAATGGAAGCATTAATCACAGTTATTCTTCACCTGGCACACGCTCACTCACCTGCTCTTCAAGTATAAATCTTTGAGCATTATTGTTTCTCACATAAATAAAAGGTCAAAAGAAAAGAAAAAGAAGTTGAAAATGGGGAGAAGAGGTAGACATTTAACAACAGTCCGCTTACGGGTTAAATGGGGAAGGAAATTACAATTTGCTTCAATGAGACAGGACAGCAGTGTACAAAATTTCAGTTTTCTGGGAACTGAGGTGAGGCTTTAGAGAGGCATAAATGCAGTATATTACTGAAGTGAATGCTGCTGTTAAGCAGAAAGGTTTCCACTTTCTTTTGAACCACTGCAACTAACCTTTGCATACATTGTGGGCTCTTTTTTACACATCATATCACTTTGGAAAGGGATGAACCGCTTGAAAAACAAAACAACCAGAAGGATTCGAGTCTCTAATCGAGCTCATGTTGAATTAATGTTGCATTTTCAAATGCTGCTTGATGACATGGGGGATGGCACAGCCATGTCATTCTTACATCATATGAACCAAATTCTGAGGTCTTAAGAGGTTCTTAGAGACGACATCTATCTCACTCAAATCTAAGTGCCTCTGAAATTAAAAATAAAGAGAATAATAATATTTACACATGGCTTCCATGAGGTGCTCGTCATACACATTTCCAACAGCACTTAAAGAAAGGATGTCGGTATCATTATTCCCACTTTGCAGATTGGGAGACTGAGGCAGAGGATGCACTGTGATTTCCTAAATCAGCCAGTAGGTCTGTAAAAGACTCGGGAACAGCTATGATGTCCCATAAATGCTAATACTGCCCTGTAATCTTTACCATCTTCTTTACTTCTCTCAATATTGTTTGAAAATAAGCTGTCCTTGAGAGAAAATCTTGAAATGGGCCACTTGACTTCTTTGAGAAACCTGAAGAAGTCTGAATTTTGGAAATTTTTAATCCAACACCTCTTTAGTTTTGAATCTTTCATGCCCTTCCCAAATTGTGTGGAGAGCCTTTGCAGAAGTCATGGATAATCTGGAAAACAGTGTTATTATGAAGTAGGCAACATGCTGATTTATTTCCTTTACATTCAAGTCATATACTGTGGTCTTTGTTATTTCAATAGCTGCCAACCACATGGACCAGAATGAAGAGCGGGGGAAAAGCTAAGCCAGAGATGACAGAAGGAGAGCTAATATATTAGTACAAGGTCTTTGTAATGGGTGCATTATCCTCCTTTGACAGCAGATTGCCCTCTGAAGGTGTTTGTTCAAAGACATTACTGAAGATAAGTCTTGATGAAAACACATGGTTTTAGATAGTGTTGGTTAAATGTGATTTTTGTCTGTGTGTAATGAAATAAACTATGATTAGGTGATTTGGATTTTTTTACTTTGATAAAAACATCTTTGAGGTCTTATATATGCAGTCTCTAGGACATTCTATTAACCTGTAAACAAACTGAACACAGACAAGGCTATCTGGAAACTATGGGGGACTGAGGTACTTTTCTTGTTCAGGTCACTTGTTGGGTATTAAGTTAATGTAATAGTCATTGTAATTACTCACACTTGTTCTGATATTTTCATCCTAAGGCCCTAAGTCCTGATCAAAAGATGAGCAGTACCATCATCCTTATTGAACATTCATGGTAAAAGGTAGATGGAAATGTATGACTCTTAGTGTGATTCAGAGTGCTGAGGCTGTTCACGGATGAAGGTCTGTAGGAGTTGGATCTTGGTTTTTCAGAGGAATACCATCTTTCCTATGCAGAGCAGCTGCTGTTACTCATGACTCCTACTGTTTGAACACATGGAACACAGCAGCAGTGGCTACACATGAATGTATAAATGTGCATATACAGGAAAGAGTAGATTGGAACTCATTTTGGAAATTCCTTCCCTTTCTGATCAGCAATACATTAACTTCAGAGCTAAACTGCTTTTTAACAAGTTGAAAAAATGATTCAGTTACAGCTGGTGGGAGGCTGAATATAAGAGCATAATAGTGAGAATGGGTTACAGAGGTACATTGTATGCCTGTTAACTCACATTCTTGGTTTTGGTCTTTTTTCATTATTAGCTTTAGAGCTATTTTATTTTAGTATACTAAGTTTGAGAAAAATGTATCATCTAACATAAAACTTTGCCTTGTAAGATAATCTTTGCATAACTGCTGTCCAGAGCTAATTTACATTGGTTGTTCAAATTTACTCCAATGACATGTTCAAGGTGAAACCCTAGTCTTAACATTCTCATGCAGCATATGATCTCATGCAGCATAAGCTGATCTTAATAAAAAGATTATTTAGAGTTTAATATAAAGTTGAGATTTTTACTTGCCATTAATTTATTTATATAAAAACTTTCCTGGATTGTCAAAAGGTATCAATATTTTTGCAAAAATTACTGGTGAGGAATTATTTATGCACTTACTGAAGTCCCTCCTGTTTGTCTTAAAAATGAGAGAACCACCTTAATAGCTGATTCAGGGTGGCAGGTTTTTAGAAGAATATGTAGTGTATCTTCATTGCCTTTTAGTCTAGATACAGCTATCACAGGCTGCAAAAGTTCTTCATGAAATTCTGTAAGCATATGGTGAGTTAAACTACTTTTAGCTCCTATTATTATATTGCTCTCAGTACCAGCCATTGCTGTTGTAAACACACACTGCAGAATAGCATGGATTTCCTTTTACCATATTCCTATTGGTGGCAAGGTGCTGTTTCTAATAGTACAAATAGTATTCGCTTGTTATTAAAGACATGCCCTTTTGCAGTACTGTCAGCAGGCCATAAGCAAGTTCTCGTGGAAGTTTTTTGTTGCATAGGTTACTTAGCGTGCCCCTGTACTCTGGAAATAATGGCTGTATTTTTTAGGGTTTTTTTTAATCAAGTAGAATTCCTGTTAAGCAAGATTATGGCTTAATTAAGATGCAAAGAATTTGATCCAGTATTCATTTTGGTAACTTTTCTAGTTTCACTTTTTTCTCCCCAATTTTCTTATGCTATCACCTTCTATTTGGAAAAAAAAATAGCTAAAGAATATAAGCAAAGCAAAGAACTTAGACGACTATATGTCCTTGTAACCAACTAAAAACTCGGTTTTCCATTGAGACTGAAACTTTATTTGAACTCTCCACTAATGCTAAATCCATGGTTATCAAACTGTTCCACAGTACCATGGGAGTGAATAAGGCAACTCTTTCTTTGAGATACTGCTTATAATTACTGGAAAAGGTAGGGATATTAGTAACAACATTCAGAAGATTTATAGCTTGTTTGCTGGTGCATAGGAGAGTAAGTGCAGATCACTGAGGGTTCTCAGTTATGAGGTCTATGAATTAAAGTTGTTATCCATAATTTGTTATTCTCCATGTGCTTCTAGTCTACATTTGGTTCGAGAGAAAAATTAGATAGAGTAGGAAGGAGTAACCTTGAAAGTGAAGACTTGCTTCATATGATAAACATGTTCACCCTGTCCCTGAAAACAAATAGAGAATCCTTTTGTTATTTAAATACTTAATTGCTATCTTGCTTTAAAATTGGAGAACCATTTATTAAATAGAAAAATTTCAGCAGCCCTCTTGCCCACCTCCTGTGCCTTCACCATGGAGCCCCTGTGGAAATTCTGGAAGATTAGGAAAAGCAACAATGAACTCCAGAAAGAGTTCAAATGCAGCTGCCATCTTAGTGGCATCAACTGCTTCTATTTTTGCAAGATCTTACATATATTTTCCATAAGTGATGCTTCATGGATCTAGCACACAGGTCAGATCTAGTGCACTTCCACATGCATGTCTGAAGTTGGATAAGAAGAAAAAGATAGCAGTAGTTTGATAGATACACTTTTGTTTGTTAAGTCATAGTATATTTTTCTCACTGATCATATCTATACTGATAGAGATGTATGTATTTAGAAAGAGAGAAAATTGTGCAGTGCTTCTCAAAAGAGGAGAAAGAAAATGCCTATAATTTCTTTCAAACTGAGTTCAGGTCAGAACTTGATTATCGGAATACGTTGTTTAATGCTCTGCCATGTAGACCTTGTATTATCAGCACATCATCTTCACTCCAGTACATCTTTTGTTCCCAGAAATTTTAAACATGTAATAGTCTAATAATTGAAAGAAAATGTTTCCTGTGCATCTTCTTCTTTCACTGTCTCCAAATTAGCTTCTAAACTCCTGCCCTTGTACTACATGGTGCAAGTTCTGCAGAAAATGAGTAACTTCATCCAAATATAGACGTGTTGGCTGGCTGATTTTATAGGTAATCAAGATTTAATTAGGTAACAGAATTGTTAAGTTAGAGTCTGCCTAGGCTGATTGAACTTCAACATTTTTTAAATTGTCATTAATGTTCATAAAATGATGATATAACATTTTATGGCCTGGCAGTAATTTGTTTTGCATTTATTTAGTAGTTAATAACTCTTAAATTTAGAAAACAAAAGTAACAAGAAGGGACCTGTCTGATCATTCTAGATACTTCTGACATAAAGCTGGAAACATAATAAATCCCTGCCAAAAATAGCATCCTTGTAAAATGAGAGGAAATCATTGGGTAGATCAAAAATAAACCAAAAGGCTTATTTTCTATTTTAGAGAAATTCCCAGGGCTTCTATAGCAACTGTTCTGATAATTTGAATCTTGTGTCAAGTCCTTATGCACAAAGGAAAGGGTTGGTTTTCAGTAGTACTGAGGAACTCATTCAAATAAGAACCTGAGAGCCATTGCTAATTTAATGCCAAAGGACAGAGTTCAGCTCCTCAACTCCAGACACTTAGAAGTCAGACAACCAGAAGAACTGAGATTCAGTTCTCCAGCTGGTGGCTGGAGTAGGAGTCCTCCAGAGTAATTCAGCTTGTGTATTGTTTAGCACAATCACAGAACTGTTGACATTGCTTCTCGATTTAGTTTTGAAATTTAAAAATGAAGTTTCTCACCATCACAGTAGTGAGATTCATTTGGCAGACCTGTTAATACACTACAAAAATAAAATACCTGGGTTTATTATTAAAATGTATTCCTGAGCATCACATACACATCCTTTGTCCCTCTATTTGTCACCTTCCCATTTTTTTTCTTGCACTATCTTTCTTTAGGTACTAGTCTGAAAATATTTATGCATGTTCTCATTGTAGGTTGGAAAGTATGCCAGATGTGGCTGCTCACATGCTTACAGTAAATTGTGTTTGCTGGACCTTTAAGGGCTCAGGCTGTGATGACAATAACATGTTTTCTTACAGTGTTATGGCTAAATATCTGAAACTATCTAGATAGCTGACTTCCACCGAATCTAATGGAAATCAGCTACCTTAATTACCTTTGAAAATGAGTACTCTTTATCATTTGGTGTAGAAACATTTTTCCCCCTGTTTAACAGCAGAACAGTATGCCAACTTATGGTTGTGCTTTAGCAGCAGTAATAATACTACCTATGCTCACCGTTACTATTTTTTTATATATATATATATATAATCTTTTTTGGTTTATGTTATTACTCCTGGACTTTTTCAGTCAGGAGAAGGCCTGGGTACACCTTATAGCAGTTTCGTATGATTTTATACAAGTAAAAACTCTTCCCTCACGAGGACTGTGAGGCAGTGGAGCAGATCGCCCAGCAAGGCTTTGTTGCCTCTGTCCCTGAAGGCTTTCAAGACCCGGCTGGGCAAAGCCATGAGCAACTTAGTCTGCCCTGGACAGACATCCTGCTTTTGACTTCCTGAGGTCCCTTACAAATGAATCCTTGATGATCCTATGAGCATATCATTTTAATTACAGAAGTTTTAAAATAATACTACTGGATCAGCTAAAAATGGTTGTTGCATTCAGATTGCGAACAAATTAGTCTGATCAAGCAGTTCTCTATGAACTTGATTCTGTAAATACATTTCTTTATAACTTCTGAAATCATTGTAGTGATGCCACATCTAACAGCATGCAGGTGCTTGAATATACTTGCTGGAAGGACAGGTTGATTTTGTTTTTGCTGTGTAGCTGTTGAGATGAAGAGGTTGGCAATGCCTTCATACACCATAAGAGAAGGAAGCTTAGCATTGCTAAGGTTTTAGCTGTTAATAAATTCTTCAGTTTCTGGCAACCAGCAATATCTTTTGGGAAAGCACAACTTAGTCAATATTGTTTTCCAAATGGGACTTCTAACACTTAAGATGTATTGTACTACAACATTTTTTTTTCCACATGGGGTTTTCGTTAAATCACCTGTCGTGGCAAAAGCCAGATATATCTTTATTCCATAGTATAAAGCAGTGTGTGTTTATATTATTCCTTGAAAAAAATCTGCTTCTATCTTTCATTTCAAAAAGTCCCATCAACATGTGCTTGGTTTTGCTTTAGATAAAAATAGAGAGACAGAAAGAGGGGTAAAAAAGCTCCAGCTTTTAGATTTTTTAAAAAAGATTCTGATTTCAACAGCTGCAGAGAGTAATTATTATAAAGGCTGTAGTCCCAATTGTTTTGACTTGATGTTATAGCCATACTGTAGCAGATACTCAGCAGATGCAGACTGAAGCACACAACTTGAAACATATGGCAAGATAAAATCTGAAAGCTATGCTAGCTAGCTACCATAAAGATTTTGTGAGGGAAAAGAACCTTAAATCAACATAGACTTTTAAGGAAGGACAGCAAAAATGTTATGAGGTAGAAATGATGATACCCCTCTATCACTTCTGCATCTGTAGCTGAAATCACTGGAAATAGGAGTTACCATGGTTTATTCTAATTGAGGGAAGTTAACAATATTACAATATTTTTTTCAAGACATCCAAAGTAACTCTCACAATCTTAAAGCTCAATTATTGCACATTCTATTATTTCAAGGTCTTTTTTACTGTAGCGATATTCCCAAGAAGGCAGACTAAAATTTCAGACAGTAGCAACAAGAAAATAGATTTTAACTGAAATAGATCTTACTAGTGAGTAAACCACAGAGAAGATTTCTGCATTTTGGAAATTGTTTAGGTGTTTTCCACTTGAAGCATGATGTAAGTAATGTAGCACCTGCCTTTTTCCTGGATGGACATGTGTAGTTTTAATTTGTGTGGTAGAATATATTACTGAAATATAATTGACATTCATTTCATTTGAAGCATTCCAGGGAAGAAACAATTATATGCATCTTAGAAGGCTTGTAAAAAAATTATGCTTTATAAACAACATATATTTTAACATTGATGGTTATCATGCCTTAGAACTGAGACAATTCCTTTCACTTTTGTATATGTATACCTCCCCCATGCACACACATTAAATATATGCAGACAGTAAGAATCTGTTATGTGTATTTGTCTGCGTATTAACTTGGTTTTCCATTGGCAATTACTTAACACTCTGGTCTGCTAACCATCATTATTACCCTGGTTTTCGATCTTTCACCCTTCTGCCACCCATCTTCTGTAAAAAACTTCCCTGAGGTGCCTACTCATATTGAAGGAGGTCTGATGAGCAGCAGCAGACATCAGAGAACTACCTTAACATGTGGATGACACTTTACTGTAAATTAAGCGTTTATGTTTTCTTCCATATATTTTGCTGAATGTATTTCTTGTTTCAATAAAATATTTGCATATATAAAATAAGTGCTGAGAAAGTGGCTGCTCTTGCATACAGTACAATTTTTTTTCTGTTTTGATATTGTTTGTGTATCACACTGATGCTCATAGAACTGTGTGGGTTGCCTAGTGTGTGATTTGCAGTAACATCTTCCTTTTGCATCTGAGCCTTTAAGATCTTACTTTTCTGGTTAGTGTTAATGGCACATGAGTGGGAAAGATCTTACAATGCAATGCATTTTCCCTGTCTGTATATGTTAAGTGCCTGAATGCATCTTCTCTTTACTACAACAATGCTTATGGAGAAAAAACCAATTTTGCTATCCATTGACCTGCTATCCGTTGTCCTTTTCAGAAACTCGCCCTCAGCAGATAGCGGGTATGTCTGCCTACATCTGAAACACATGTTCACATCTTCAGAGGTAAGAAACAGCATGCGTCATGACCAGCAGATATGTAATATTGGCAAAGAATGATTTATGTCAGATTGGAAGCTGCTAGATGCCATGAATGGCAACGATGGCTGCAGCTATCCTTTCAGAATAGAAGAAAAAAGGAAATGCATACACACTATGTCAGAAACACAACATTCTGCGTATGCATGTAATTCAAGTGAAAGGTACCTCACGCCTGCTGTTCAGTTGAGATATACCACAAGATAACTATGGCATGGCAGAATGTGATAGGATGTGGAAAGCCTTTACTTCAGAATGTCGTAGTCCATATTGCTTGCTCTGAAAACCCTTGATGATAGGGAGCATGATCTGACTGAGGCATTACATAATCTTTGACTTAGGTGAAATATCTGGCTTTTTAGGAACGTGCGGTCAAGGATTTGGATGAATTGTTCAGACATTCTATTAAGACTTTTTTAACCTGAGCACGAAAAAAAATCCCATGATGAAGTCCAAAGAAATGGTCTTCGCAAATTTAGGTTAAGAAGACTGGTGAGGACTGTGCTCTCTGCTTGACTGTGTCCAGAAAGGAGAGTTTGTGTTAAATAAAGGTGTGTGCATTGTCATTGTTAATAGTAATTTTGTAACTATTGGTACATTCGTTATAATAATTTTTAAGGTTACTAACAGATGTATTGCTCTAGGTATATTTACCAAGACATTCTGTTTGTTAAGAAGTTAACTACTCCACAGTTTTTGGGCGGGAGCGAAGCTTGTGAAGCAGATGAAAAAGCAGCTGGGGAAAAAGTGAAATGAATATGAATTTTTTTCTTAATATTTTGACCCAGATTTTACCTCATCCATAGAATTTACAGATGCACAGATGTCACATCTGACTAAGAGTTCAAACTATTTCAGAGGGCTGGATCAAGTCTTTCATGAAACCGCAATACTACATGTAGTACTTGCAGTGGTTGGGAGTTTACTACATGGTGTTCTAGGGCAGAAAGCTGAATCCAGCACTTCCTGTTTTTCATTGCTTGTAATTTGCATCTGTCTATGAATGTGAGAGGAGAGCCCATGTGTTTCTGAATTGTGCATTTCTATGCTCTTTTGCAATTCTACTTTTTGATATAGCTGCAGTATTAGAAAAAGGGCTTTGGAATAAGGATTAGTGCCCCATCGTGCACAGCTCACGTAAATTACATATCTGGACCTGGCTTATGGTCTGTGGAAGTGACTGGGTAGAGTCCCAGTGACTTCAGTGGATGTGTGAATCAGGCTCAGGGAAGTAATCTTTTTCATTTACATAAATAGGTAATTTCTGCGTTATTTGTGTCTTTGTTTTCACTTATGGTGAGGACAATACAGCCCTGTAGCTCAGACCTCATTTTCAGAAAGAAGTTCAGGCATAGCAATATCAAATCTTGTCATGTAATCAGCATGCTCTGCAATAGAACTACTTTAGGGACAGTGAAGTTTATAAATCAGAAAAACTTAGTAGTAAAAAGCAGCGCTTTTTTAAAATGGAAGCACTGTTTAGAAGAATAATGATTAAGTGAGATGGAAATGATGTTACTCTTAACAAAACAATTTACTGAAACATTTCGTAAATGGAAGTGCCAGCAGGCAATTTGTTTTGTTTTGAAATAGGCTTCAACATTGCCTTCTGCCACTGTGATGGTAGGATGAGGGAGGCATGTATACAAACACATGCATATATACCAACAAATAAAGATATACACAGTCACACATCTACACATATGCTTATGTGTGTGTACATTTGTGCATAGAGATAATGCTTTCCTTTGTATCATTTATGTCCAGCTCTTTAAACCTGATACCTGCTGTAGTGGCAACTCTGTCTTAGCAATTCCATAACAGCAATTACATAACAGGAGCAAGGCTCTTCTTACAAAAATAATTAGAAGTTTTGAAATATGATATTCATAGAGTTTCAGTAGTACTGAATTTGGCTTGACAGCCTCTTCCAAGCTTTTTTTCTATATATGGAGTGTCTCAGGCAAATAGCAAACAGCAAACAGCAAACAAAACCTTTTTGTTGCAAATTTTTCTTTAGGGGCTATTCCAGACTGTAGTTGAGAAAGTTGATAAATTCGTTGTTAAGGTGGGAAGCGGGAAGATGTGGAATGCAGAGTAGAGGACATACAGCATAAAATTGTTAGAGTTTCAGAGGAAAACTGTAGAGTTGGGTTTTCCAGCCTAAAACTTAGGATCCTGTAAGTTTACCGTTGTGTGCTCTTCTCTTTCTCATTTTGACTAAATTTACTTCTTGCACAGCATTAGTATCCTTTAGTATCCATTAGTATCCTGAAATCCTTTAACATCAATTTCTCTTTTCATATGTTATGCTCATGCTTATAGGCTTTGAACATGCTGAATTTGGCGCAGCCGTGTGACTCAAAAGGTGTCAGAGTATTTTGGAAAGAAACCAAACCACATGTGAAAGTGCATTTGTATGCAAAATGTGCATGGAAAGGATCCTTGAGTATACTGGTGATGTGTGGGGAGGCCTCTGACTGAGGAAGTGGAGGAATGGGATTGGTTGGTGATGGCTCAAGCCGTGATGATTCTGATGCAGTTGTCAAAACCATTATTCTCTTCCTTTCAAAGCTCAGATTTAGTCTCTGAGCATCTCTAGTTGCTAGTATTTTGGAGTTTGTGTGAGGGATCATGCGGTCTTGTTCATAACCGTCTGAGGTAACACTCTGGGGGCTCATCCGCACATGTGGATATCTGCAGATAAGATTTCAGAAGCACACAAGCTAGGTGGAAGCAGGCTGGTCAAATGTACATCATAGGCTTTCAGGTCCTAGGAAAGGCAAAACATTGTGTGCTGTCTTGCTAGCATGTACACATCTCACCCACCAGAGAATGTCACTCCAGAAAGGCTACACTTCCTCATGTATTCAGGAGAATCACTGCAGTTTATCTTGAAGTTTTTCAAAGACATGATAATTTACACCTTGTTTGAGAAAAGCTACATTAAGATAAGGTAATAGGGCATCTTGCAGAATATCTGTGAATATCATGCTGCCTTTATGGCATGTAAACAATTTATCCAAATTACTTACTTTCAGTGTCAATCTTTAGATCCCCAGAGAACTGGAAAAACGTTAAATCTCATAACCCAGCTGGGAGCAGGAAAGGTATATATTATTTGTATAATGTCTTGCTTTTATGAGTCAAAATACTAAAACAGGTTGCAACTCTTCTTGCTCAAGAGGTGTAACATGTCACTTCATATTTTTTCCTGTTGGAATCAATATAGGGCTGTTTGCAGAATAAAGAACTATGTAGCATGAATCCAGGTGGTATAACTTGGTACTGCTTATTGCCTTGCCAAGGGCACAAAGGGAATCAATGTCAGAGACAAAATGGGAATTCAGATGTTCCAGGTGATAGTTTCAGAAGTATTGACATGGTATGTTTATTTTGCCCTTCCAGAGGTTTCATATGAGACAGTTCAGACAGAGATATTAAAACGATACCTTTGGTTCTCCTCCTATGCACCTTGCCCGCTCCTGGATGGCACTCTCGCCTCTGTACTTTGTTCCATTTGCATTTGTGGTTCTAATGCTATTTACAGAGTCAGTAGAGTATATCATTCCTGCCCACACTGGCTGCTCTGTTACTGTGCCATGCAACTGACACATTTCATCCTTTGTCAGCAACAGCTCAGAGGGGCGGTCCTTCCTAATTTCAGCAGTTAGTGACATCAAAGATTATAAAATTAGGTATGAAATCAGGATACCGATAATGGGTCCCTCTGATGCTAACTCCTCTCTGGAGTTTTCCTATCTGGCACACACACGTGTTGATTGCTTGGATTCACCTACAGTTTCAGCAGCTTGAGGTCTCTTCTGGCCTAGAAGATTCCAGAGCCACACTGTGGGCAAGTGGCTGCTTATGGCATAGTTCCCCAGAAATTAGGACATTAATTCTGGTTAAGAAGCCCAGGCTGCTCAGTGACGATGCTGCACAAAGCATCTCTGCAAGCTGAGGATTCTGCCTGCAGTGTTTCAGTGATAGGAACAAATGTACCTCACCAAGAAATGACCCTTGGGACAACAGGAATCTGTCATAACCTCCTAACGCAGCTGTTTCTCATGCAGACATCATATCTTGCCTTGGAAAGTGAAGTTCTTTATCAGTTCATAGCCAGCCTGCTCTAGCTTTACGAACTTACTGGAAAATTCAGAAAGTTATTCGAAGATGTGAGCAATATTGATACTGCACTCAAGGCAATAATTGGGCTCTGTACCAACTTGTTCTTTCATATTGTATTGAAACTGTGAAATACGCTATGTGATAGACTTTGGAGATATTTCTTGATTTATTTTTTCTACTATTGTTTTATCAATACTTTTAGTGTGGCTTTTTTTTTTGTCAAAATATGAAACAGATCCTCATCTTTCACTTCTTTCTGTAGGTCTCTGATTTAAAATAGAAATAACGCATGATAGGCTGAGAGACATTTTTGGTAAATCCTATTACTATTCAAAAACCCTAATTATCTGCTGCCAGCACAGGACAGATATTAAAAAGAGGTGGAGAGGATTTGTAGTAAATCAGTATAAGAAGTATTTCTTATAACATCCAATTAGAAATCTTTGTTATGAAAACATCAAATTATGTTTTCATTATAATTTAACTTAAATATCACCCTGATAAAAGAAGTTGAATGTAAATTTCTTCTGCCAGTGAGAAAATGGCTTCCCCGCATGTTGTACAAAGCACGGAGAGATCTGAGCTAGTTTTAAATTCTCTTGTCAGTATAGACACCTGTACTACCATAGCTGGATCACTTCTATACTAATTCACATATCTCTACAGTATATAGAATTATTTTATAATGCCCCTGAGTTATATACTGAATGCATGAACGTCCCATACCAGATGTATTTCCTATATTGTAATAGTTTTCCCATCTGGTCACAAGGATTATTGTGTAGATTTTGATATTTTCCCCCAAGTATTCACCAAAATCATAGCATGAGTCAGGAAATGAATACCAGACAAGTTTCATCAAAATGCTTGGGAGTTTTTACCATTAGCGTCAGTAGAGCTGGGATTCCATCCACTGTGCTTTTTAGTAAAGATACCCTTGGATAAACAAGCACAGGCACGTCCAGTGGGCCTGCTGATCAAATCATGCTGTACAGAAGGAAGAGGATAAATGATCTTAACCCCCTTAGACAATACACATCTCCCATTGCTTCTGAAAGGCCCGCGGAAAAGTTCTTGGCCCCAGGTTACAAACAGATACTAAAAAACTGGGAAGCCCTCTTAAGTCTTATACTTGGCCAGCCACACAGATCCTCCTTGCTATTAAAATCCCTCCATTGAAGTAATTCTGAGGATTAATAGAACAAGCTTTTCAAATAAGTTCTTTTTTTTTTTTCTCAGATAAAATGGTATCAAGTATCAAATTACTGTCAGTGTTGAATGCTTTATTCAGTGTTTCAACTGCTCTAGCTACGTTTGAATATCAGCTTTCATTCTAAATTAAAGTTTGTATTTTTCACATTTTTCACATTTTTTTCTGCAAATATCACCCAATGGTTTTTTTAAACTGTAAGGCCAAAGCATGAAACACTTCTCTTGTAGGTAAGCCCCTGTAGGACTTTCAAGGCTTACAGAACCCTTTTCAGTGGGGTTTCAGCAGCTCTGTGCATTTTCTAGTGCTTAACTCGCTTTTGAGATCTGAACAGATAACACTGAGTAACATAAAAGGAGAGAGAGAAACAGGCTGGAGAGATTCCTCAGAGCACATCTCTAAACAAAAGAAAGATGGGGTTCTCATCCTGTCTGCTTCACATTCTTGCTGTAGCATTTTCAGTTCCTTCTGGTTTCCTTATCTCAGAAAAGAGATAGCATGGCTTGCTTACTGCACACAAAGGCTGCGGGAATTAATTGATTTAGACATACAGGCTGCTTTTGAAAGCCTGGATGTTATTAACATGAACCACTACCCACCAAAGACATGGCCAGCTAACCACTGTACCCTCTGTGACTGCTTTATGGAATCACTGCAATTACTTCCAACCTGCAAGGATTAAGGAGGCTAAGCAGAGCTTTCTATTCAGCAAATTCATTTTCCATTTTATACCCAAACTGTACCCTTCTTCTTGCTTTTGCTCATCAGCATTCAGCTTCTAGATGGGGTGCCTCTGGGACCTGCCTGGCTGGCCTAGGGTAAGACCTTAAGGGGCTTCCCACATTTTTAGTATCCGTTTGTAGCTTACTTGGGGCCAAGGACCTTTCTACTAGCTGCTTTGTCAGAGCAGGAATTCACGCTGCTATTTATAATGTCTGTAGAGCAGTTGTGTTTCCCTGGGGCTCCTGGAGGCATTTATCCCTCTTAGGCTTCCTTCCACAAACCACTGTTTAAGCATTGCTTTTGAAATGGCAGCTGGTCGTGGTAGGCGCCGATTCACTGTGCTTTAGTCGTGACTGTTGCTTCACACTTGTAAGTAGCACTGTACTGAGCTGGGTTTTTCTTTCCTAATTGCTTCCAGCTCACCCCTGCACAGCAAGAAAATATTTCTGTGCCTTGTTGATCTTCTGGATTGTGCAGATATTGTGGCATTGGCTTTAGTACCATATTTTCTGTGCCTTCAAGCTATTTTAGTATTTTTCACTCCTTACTTTCTTTTTCACTTCAAAGCTCTGCAGTTATGCTTTGTTGGACAAGTTACATTCCAGGAAGAGTTAAAGTAAGCAATAATTCGCTGGCAAAGATGTGTATCTTTTATATAAAGTAAGTGTAGGAAGCCAGCATGTTGCTTTAGCTTTCACATATATATTTACTGTTAGTAAAATAGTTAAAATAGTTAAAATAGTTTGGGGTGATATATTGGAAGCTATTTCAAATGTTTATGTGATTGAATAGAAACATTTTGTAGGAAAAAGCAGTTTGATCAATGTTCTGAATGGAAAAAACATTCTGTGCTTTTGGTTTCAGAACATTTTTGCTGTATTTTCTCTTGATGTTAACGTTTTGATTCTGTATTGTTGTATGCACATTTTATAGATTATTGTGTGTATGTGTGTGATAAAACATTGAACAAAGTGCTTTGATAAGTTTGTGCTACTGTTCCATCAATGTGCTTTTCATCTTTTACATTATTTTGGGTGGGGGAAAAACCCCCAAATTGTCATTCTTCAGTCTGAAAGTACAGCAGGAGAAGGCACCATGGTGCTCTTTCTCATGGACTAGAAGCCATAATGCACCAGCGTGTCCTGGCGTGCAGCTCTTGAAGAGTATTTTAGATTTACCTCATTCCATTGAAATCTTTAGAAAATTCCTGCCCTGTTCTCTGCTAACCAAGATTGGACACTTTCAAAACACCACAATGTTCTAGAAACATATAGCAATATAAAAATGTGAGGACATTTTATTTAATAGTAAAGTGGCTTGGGGATATGCTGATGTAACTTGGCCATCACTAGTCTAATGCTCCAATACTCTATGACATTTAAGCTCTGATAACTTATATTTTATTTTTCTTTCCCATAGTCCAAACTGAGAGGTGCTTGAGGGATTCAGTCATACTCTGTTGTAGACCACAGTTTTCTATTTTTACCTGAAACTCTTTATTTTCACTAGGTAAAGAGATTTTAAAATGATGAAACTCAGTCTGGCTTTTCTGGGGAAAATGCTTCCATATTTTTTTACTTTTGTATATATAATATTAAAACTTATCCAAAAATGAGGAGGAATAGGAAGCAGGAAACAATCTTCCAGCAAAATTGTTTTTGTAATTGCCAGCACTCCTTTTGGTATGTAAGGGGAACTGAAATGTTGAGACAAACTTCAGTTTTGCTTTATCCTCCAAAGAACTGTCTTAGGCTAGCCCCATACACGAATCTGGATGCGTTTAACCAGAGTTGAACTTTTGCAACATGTTAATTCAACAGGCATAGTTCTATTCATGATTATTTCTCTGTCACTCTAAATATGAACTGCCTCAGTTTAAATTTCCATGCATAAAAATCAATTCTCTCCAATTGTGTCTACAATTCCATGTAACGATTCAATCTTTTTCAGAGAAATTTCAGGGATTTTATTTAAAATCAAATTATCCGGGTGGATTTTTGAATGGGGAGGAAAGGATGGAAGCATGATTTTTTGACTCTTCACAGAGTTGTAGGAAGAACTCAGGCATTTTGTCATCAAAATATTATGTTGAGATATTGCAGACAGTATTACACTATTTTGGTGAGACCTTTATTGAAATGCACAGAGGCATTTAAATTCTACTTAGATGCTTAACTGGATTTTGATATATCAATTCATTTGGAGCTTTTAATAAAATCTTAGAAATGTTATTTTTATTATTTTGCCATGTTTAGGAATTTTTAATTAACAATTTCTTCAAATTACTTTTTTGGCATTGTTAACACAGTCCTTGTTCTGTGAATAATAAAATAGAGATAAGGAAAAGAGTATTAAATTGATTGCTTACATTTTGTTGCAAATAAATGCTCTGCAGCTTTTATATCAATCCTTAGTGCTTAGCAGGAACTTCCAGGTAAGTCTGACACACATGTGCATTCAATTTCTTTTGGGGGGTGTCTGCTATATGAAAATACAGCATGTAGCCTTTGAGTCCTTTTGAAAATGAGAATGCAAGGGGGTTTTTTTTGGACATCTTGGCTAAGATTTCAGGATCTGATAATTAGTTGTGTATTTTATAATAATAAACTAAGTATAGCAGCTTTCAAGTGGGAATTTAGGAATTTGTCATGAATTCTTAAGTTCTAGTTACACTGTTTGATTGAAGTTATTATTATTTCTATTTTAACATAGGGATGGCAAATGGCAGAACAAAATGTGGTAGTAGATGCTACTTCCACACTTTTTTCACAAGTGCTGTTGCCCCTAAATATTCCATCTCCTCCAAGCAGTTTCAGTAGTAGTTTCAGTTTCAGTGCAGTAGTTTTCAGTTAGAAAATTGAAGTGTTTTTGCATGCAGAAGTCAACACCTAAGACCATGCCCACTTTTGAAGGGAGCAGGAGGCTATTTGAGCGGCTGGTTTCATGGCCACTGCAGCCGGTGCCACTAAAACGCAGGCGCTGAGGGGCCAGAGCCCAATCTCTGTGCACAAGCTGTTGGTGGCCGAGCACTTATGGCTGCTCCATGCCTGCTCTTTGGGAGCGGGCAGCATTGTCCAATTGGTGGAACTGCTTGTTGTGTGTGAGGGTTTGCAGGGCTCGGCCTGTAAATTGCAGGCATCTTTTTCTGCGCTTTGCTTCCTGTCTCAGTTTCATGGGCTGAACGAAGGTCAGGTGTTCTTAAACAGATGAAGGAGCTCTTGAGGGAGAAACTGCTTGACCATCCATATGATGAATGGCTGAAGAGAGATCAAGAAAAGCGAAGCTTCAGCTTGGCATCCAGTAAAAACACAAATGTATGTTTTGTGCCAGACATCTGTGTTTGTTCCAAGGAAAACCCTAGAAAAGAGACTCTGGCCTTCCTCCACCTGGAAGCTATGAAAAAGGCATGAGAGCTCAGTTTGCTTTTTACTTAGTGTGTACTGTGTTATGTCCCAGGATACTGGAAGCTCTTGAAAGTGGAGCAGTGTATTTCCACTCAGACACTGAGCTTTACTGATCACCAGCTGCACTGTGGAGTTTCCAATTCATTATCCTAACGTGGGCCATGGCCAGTATTTCTTTAAGTATTTCTTGCCTTTGGGCTGGAAATAGAGAGGGTATGCCCTCATGGCATTGCTCTTTAGAACATTTACATATACATGCAATTATAGTGTTCTCAAGGAATATGTAATGCTGTCAGTATATGCAATAAAAAGTTCTCAGTGAATTCTGCAATTCCTTTAGAAACGTCCAGCCCTTTGATGCAATATATGTCATGATCCATGGGAATATGGGTGAATATTTACTTTCGGTCCCTTTGTGCTTTATTGTTCTCTTGAAGATGAACATCATTTTCCTCTTCTTGTATAAAGACCTCTGGGTTGGTTGCTTTGTTTATTGCTTGCTTGTTTTACAGCTAAAAATGCAGGTCTTACCTATTTTGAAAGACTTCTCGATTGAGCAAGAACACAGACCGTAGGGTGTTCACTTTAAAGTATACTTTGGTTTGGGTTTACCAGCCTCTTATAAAGAAGTAGAAGAAACCTTGTCTTTGATAAAGCATTTCTTACTTCAATTATCTCTTCTAGGAATTCCCAGTTCACATCTCTTTATCATCCAAATGATTCTTCTACTAGAAAGGTTTCAAGCTCATTTTTTGTCTTTGTCAAATTACATTTTATTTCCCATTGATATGAATGGAACCTTTAGACCCGGCTCATGTTTTCGCAGCCTGAGATATTACAATGCCTCTGGACAAATTAGGAAAATACTGTAAAGACTATTTGTTTAACCATTTTTAGAGCATTTATAAAAGTTTGCTTAATCTTAACGATATAGAACCTAAAGTAAAGATGTTCTTGTATTAAACAGGTTGCTAGAAGAGGAGCAAGATTACAATCAAATGATAACTGCCCTCAAGAAAAACAAAAAGGATCAGCCTGGTATACGAAAAAAATGCTGGGGCAGAGGCAGGAGGAAACAAAGCAAAAAGAATACCTACTATTTTTTTTGCATATGGCACTTCAGTAGATTCTGTTTAGCTCTACAGAAAGTGATAAACATTTGAAAAGTGAGGATGTTCTATAGATTCCAGCTGGGCTCTTGCAGTCCCTCAAAAGTGTTCCAAATCAGGTTCTGGTTGAAGAAAAGACAGCTTAGCAATAGAAACAGAGCTGTAGCTGAGTGGACTGTATTTTCCAATTTTAATGTATCCTGTGTAAAATTACCAGGCTATTTCCCCAAACATCCTTAATAAAAAGTGAAAAGTGGAATTTTTCAGGAATCATAACATCAGCCCAGGTTCTGCTGAGTATATGTGTATGGATTGTCCCATGAGAAATCAATATCTAAGCTGCAGCCATGGGACTGCTCGATGTATAAACACATACATTTGTTTTATGAAGTTCAGGATTGAAATAGGACATGGGGGGTGAAAAAGGTGCCAATGAGTAATGGGACCCCACTAGAGTTTCATAAAATTGTAATGTGTTTTGATAGATGTTTCAAGTATTTGGAGGGAAATTACATTTGTAAGTTCAAATGAGCTTGTACTATTGAAGAAAACTCATGTTCTGTACACAGCATGGAATTGCACATCTGCCACTGGGAAGCCACTGCAGTGTGAGTCTTTAGTATGAAAGCTGTAAGTTTGATGGAGAAATGTGAAGGCCAGCTTGAGTCCAGGATGACCATAACCTTGCTCACTGGCATTTGTGGACTTCTGTCAGCTGTCTCTGTGGCATTGACATGAACATGGCTATGTCAAACTATAAACGTGGCACTGTACCAGTATAGTTTAGTTCACTTATTTTAGCTCTGAGAATGGCTGGGCACTGATAGTCATAACAGACTAGTTCCTGTCATACTGTTTTAAACATATTTTACAGTAATTTGAATATCTTGTCTATTTGAAGCCATGTTGGCCTGATACAATTTTAAGTCAAGTTAGAAGCTATTAGTTAGATAACTAAAAAAAAAAAAGGTACATAAAAAGCAAACAAACAAACAAACAACCCAACTCCTAAAATTCCAGATGTGAATGACACACTTCCAGGATATCTAGGCCAAATTCTTCAAATCTTCTCAACCTGTACTCTAGGTATATACATGACCATCCAGTCAGCATGCACAAGAAATTGTATGCCTAGCCACAGTTCTGGCACTGGTCCAATGGGTGCGTATGACCCCATGTAAAAGAATGGCCAAATTTTCTCCTCAGTGCTCTCAGTGTGGAATAGCTCTGTACCATCTTCAGTACAAAATCTAAAGCAGTGCAAACCAGAGCTGTATTTGAATCATAATATTACCATTTTGAGTGTAGAAGAAGTGTTTTATTTGAACGAAAGTTGATATTCCTTAGAAAAAAAAAAATTATTTTAAACAAAATTATTATTGGAAATAATTATGTCAGAAATACTACCTCTGCCTGCATAGGGGCAAGTATATATATTTTAGTAATATGTTTAAATTATGTCAGAAGCATATTTGTGTAATGATTATTAGGGGTTACATGACAGCAGTTATTTCATTATTCATATTCAATATTAACAATTTATTAAACTGTAATAAAAGTACTCAGCCTCATCCATTGCAGACTAAAAGTTAGGACATGAAATGTTATCCTTGAAACCTATTAAAGGTGCAGAATTAGGAGAATATAAAAAAGAGGAGAAAGTCAGGATGATATTTCTAAGAATCTAATGATGATAAAAGGAGACTATTCATTAGACAGTATTTTTATTTTATCTTCCTTCTGATTCATCAAAGATGCCTAGCTGGTCTTTATACTATGCCTGAGTTTGTGCTAAAATACAATGTGGTAAGGCAAGAGTTTTCCAGATATGCTACTAGAGTGCGACTTGAGTCTACATTTTGTCTTGACCTTGCCAGTTGCCAGCTTGGTGACACATCATGTCTTTATACGTGTGCTGAGCTCAGGCTTTGCCTGGTTTGTCTGTTTTGACTGTAAGCTCTTCAGAGCAGGATCTTCTGCTGGCTTGCAACCGGATGCTGGGTTATGTGCTTGTCAACTGCAGCTCTTGTTTCTTGACTACTTCTACAGTGTCACATTAGTAAGTATAAAAACTACATATTCAGAAAAAACAAATCCCAGCAACACCACCTCATCTCCAGCTGGTGTCTTCCTGCTCTCTAGTACAGTCTGTAATTGCCATCCCAACTCAACATCAATGGCATCCTGCAGTGAAGTCCACAGTCCTGTGTTCTTCAGGTTACTGCGTCTCAGCTAAAGCTGGATTTTCTTGGGCTCTGAGCATGTGGAGCATGGGCAGAGGAGGGAGGGCTGGGCTCTTGGGAAACTAGCGCACTATCTTGTAGAGTCGGTAAAAGCAAGGTTCGTTGGACTAAGCAAAGGCTTAGATCTGCTAGTTGGGAGCTGTTGTTGTGAGTGTCAGATTAGCTCCCTCACTACTCAAAGTGGGGTGGTAATCTCTGCAAAGGGCAGATTAAATATGAGTGCATGTGTATGAGCTGGAGAACAATTGGTCTTTCCATGATATTATTAGAACAAAATAATATTGACTGAATTTTTTTTTTATTAATATGGATAATAGGGCTTAACTTTTCTGTAGAAATTTGAAGGGTAGGTGGTAGTGGAAATTGCAGCCCTTCACAAAGGAATTTGTTATCTTTACCTTAATTTTGCAGCTGGTGTCCACAGCCTGTGGAAGGGAAGTGATCCACCTTAAGGATTACATTAGAATGGGGAAAAGAAAGCCTAAATCACCTGGGTCCAAGCCCATTGCGCTGTCCTTTAGAACAGAAAACAGACATGACTTGAGCGTCAAACTTACGTCTAAAACTTTGCTTTGAAAAAACTGTTATTTGTCATGCTGAAAATTTCCAAAACTTGCTCTTTGGAACAAGGACTGAAAATCTGCCATATTATAAGGTCCCTGTTATGGCAGGTAGCTTCCAAAATTCTTTTGCTTGTTTTTATTTTATGAGATGTGTAACAGTGAGGAAATCACAAACTGGAATTAATTGATATTTATTCCTGGAAGCAATATTAAATCACCTCGCAGGGGCATAGACCAGGGCAGGAAGAAACCAGCAAAGCTCATGGTGCTTGGGATCAAAACTTAGTTGTGCTTGTGCCCAGGATCTTGCCATGACCTGTGGTACATCTGCTCCTCAGAAGGAAAAGAGAGAAGAAACACCTCTGGCATTTCTGAAAGTACTGTGGCTAGGAAGATTGGATACATTTAGAAACATTTCATTTCCATCTCTATTAAGCTGTGTTGACAAACCAGACTATTGGCCATTTTTGTAGAGGATTAGTAATTAACTAGGTAGGCTAATTATTAGAACTATTTTGGCCTCCCAGGAGAAAACAATTAGAAATCTATTTCTACATATTATTTAAAACAAAAATACTGCACAAGGATCTTATTGGTTTTGCCAATGGTTTGCAAACGAATCGTAGGATACAATGCATTGCTCTTCGAAGTTGCATTTGGTGGCTTTTAGTGAGATCTCACTGTTTATGGATCAGATGGAGCATAATCTGTTTATTTACTTTTTCCTGCGCAAAGCGTCATTTTAATGCCAGTCTACTGAGAATGGCAGAGATTGGCAGAGACACAGTTGCATCATTAGAGCAAAGGTGCCAAAAGGGATGTTTGGTTCTTTCAGATCTCCAGCTCTTTGATCCCATTTATGCCAGCAGGCAATATTTATGAAATACTCTGGAAAACAATTCAGACGATTTAAATTACTCTGGCAGCATAAAATTATGTGTGATTAGCAGAGAGAGCTGCTGGTCTGAGTGCAGGACAAGTCACAAGAGTCCTTAAAGTCTGATTGCGTGCTAACTGCAGGTCTCAGTGCCTCTCTTTAGACACGTCTAGGTGAATGGGAGCAGGTAGACCAGGGCTTGTGGTCCTCTGCATTGTCTGGATGAAAAAGAGCTCTGGTTCAGACCTTGTGGAGGTGTCCTGCCTGGGTATATTAACCTGAAGGGCAGAAGGCTGCACATCTGGCTAAGAAGAGCTACCCATTTTAATGCAGGGGTGCTCCAGGGTTGTTGTAGGGTGCGGAGTTCTCCTGTAAGTCTCCTTTCAAGTACTGGATAGGACCTTTACTACCATGGAGCAGAGATTATTCCCTCCTGTGGTGGTGAAGCTGATAGGGCTTTGTACCTCCTGGGGTTCTAGCTGCCATTCAGTGCTCTTGTAATGATGGGCAGAACCACGCTGGAAATATTTCTCAAGGGCTTGGAAGAGAAATGACTGTGTTGCTTCATGTCCTTTAAAACTGTTGCTTTTCAGTTTTAAGGATGAAAACACAGCTTGTTGCTGCTCTTGAGGGCATCGTTAATCAGGTTTGACTGAATGCTCATCAGTTTAGTAGATTTATGTGTATTTATTGTCATTGTAACATTTCATGTGCAGTTACATCCCTTTCATAGAGTCCATGCAAACCTAGGCAGATGCAGATTCAAGGCTCATCAGGTGTATTTTAACTTTGCTGAGTCAGGGGTAGATTTTACCCAGCTAAGCCAGAGAGTCTGGGCTTATTTTATAAATTAAAATATATTTAATATTGACAGTCTTTGAAATAATAGGTGAGGCCTCAAACTGAAATAAGAATCCGGTTCTGCTCAGCATTGTACAAGTACATAGTAAGAAGAGTTTTACAGTCTGAACGGGTATCTAGAGAGGGATGTTTATTTGGGAAAATTCACCGAATAATGAAGTGATGTGTACAAGATCTCACAGCAGATTGGTTGCAAATCTTGGCATGAACCTGTAACTCCTGCTTTCTGGGGCTGTTCCCTTACTTCTCTCCAGCTTTTCCTGCCAATACAGAGTTATCATCCAAACAAGGACACACAGATGCCACACTGGACTGCAAAGCCAGATCTTCAGCTCATTAAATATCAATGCTTTTTCATGATGCCAATAGGGCTATGCTGATTTACCATATATGAAGACTTGTCACTACATTTATGTTAAAGTTTTCTAGTATTTTTAGGATACAGAACTCTAAAGTCAGGGCTTTCAAAATTTCCTGCCTAATTTAGGCAATAAATCTATACGTAGGCTGAGAAGGGTATGGCCTGATTTTTGATGAGTGATTCCACTGGAAGCAGTAGTTGCCTGAATCCTTCGTAGCTTGAATTACTCATGTCATTGCCTACATATGAATGTGGGTGCTTAACTTCAGGCCACCTAGTGTGAAAAATTTGTGTCATGTATTACTGTTGGCTGCTAGATATTTCAGAGTAGATAGATAAACATTCCTGTTGCCTTTGTTCAGTTCAGCCATCTATCCTTCTAATGAGTTTTCTTCATTATGGTGCGTAGCTCTTACATTAGTTTGGCCTTGTGTAAACAGATAACCTTTGCAAAATTCAGTTTAGCCTTTCCATATGTTCAGAATAGAAATGGAATAGGTTCTATATTTGGGTCTTTCTCCCACTGGACTGTTGCTAACTTAAATGGTACGGGACAAATCGCCTATAACAGTAAATTGGAAAAAATGTCCTCATTAAATTAAGCATAATGTTCTCAGGTTGATTCTCATTCTCAAGTTGGCTTACTTCTAAAATCAGCATATTTCTGAGGATGGTTACTTTCAGCTCAGTTTCCAACATCCTCTAATTTTCAACACTGCTTTGAAATAATCTCACAAGGTGATATAATAACCTTTTACAAGGAGATCTGGAGACTGTAGGAACATGTCAGGCTGGTATTTCACTTACGTCCCGATGTGCTGTGTGACATATTAACACTGCAGACATATCTGCTATTTCTAAGGGGCTGAGGAAACTTCAGTCTTGGGCAGATGCAATATACAGGGTTGACAAAGCAGACAAAGGATCACTGCAAGTTACTACAGCAGATGAGACATGGATGCAGGGAAATTGAGCAGGTCTTACCATGGTTCTGCATGATGTGCAGAGTAACACAAAGCGTGTGGCTGTGTTCAGTGACTTAGAAATAAGGCATAGATGATGGTACACTAAACACATATCCACAATATAAAGGAGTGACTGTTTATGGCTTAACTTCTGTCACTCTCCCAATAGCTTGAATTCTGGTTCACAGTGACTGTACCTCTATAAATATCTCTATAATTCCACTGAGCTCGATCTCATCTAGGAGACCAAAGTAGTCATTAAAAACATGAGTGGTTGCTAGCCAAGTCATAGTTTTACCTGGAAGTTCTGAAACACTAAATCCACAGAATTAGTAATATTCTCTGGGGTTTCATGTTTGTTTTGGTTTTAAACTCCTCAACAGTTTTTGATGCCCATCTTTTATAGTCATGTAAGTAGTCAGTATCACCAGCTTTTTCTTTTTTTTTAATAAAAAAAACCCCAATGGTCCTCTTTTTTGAAAACTTATTTAGGGTTTTCTTTCCAGTTTGAAATGTAAATTAACTGAAATAGACTAATCTTTCTGTCCTCTGCCTGTATCATGATTTCTAGTAATAGAATCATAGAATCATAGAATAATAACCACTAAAATACAAATCTCTCCTTCCTTGTTCTTCTCTTTCTTGGTTTTGTGTAAAATTCTTATTTTGTATCATATGATTGCAATTTGATTTGACCATTTACTTACTTTATCTTGATCATTAACTTCCTGTTGTGTTCTGTCTTCATTTTTCAAAGCTGCCTGGCATTGAATTAAAAGAATAAGAGCAGTTAACAATGTCAAGATAGTGTGTTATCACTTAGAACAGATTGAGATGTTCATTCCAGTGATTTTGGTGGCCACCAGTTCAGCACCTCTGTACCTGCAAACCATTTCTCAATAACACCTGAATACTGAACTGTCTGTAGGTATAGGGAAAAATAGTTGCCTAAATTAGTAGATTGCTCTGGAGCAGTCACGTGCTCATGACCTTCTAATAGCTCTGCCTGTGCTAAAGCGCTGCAAAATCAGGCTGACTGCAGCTTTAAATGAAGCTGAAGGTACATGGTTGATAAGCTGGGGGCAGCACCTATTGTTGGAGGTGGGTACAAGGCTTCTCCCTCTTCCCCAGATAGCAACAAGAGCACCAAATGCAAATTTGCACACCTGTAACACTGGGTTTCTCACCCAGTTCTGTCTTCATCTCTTCTTCTTCCAACATCTTGGAATTATGGCTTTGTCTTGATCCAGACAGTCATGCCTTTGATTCAGCTTTGCTTATGCTGCACAGAAGCCTCAAGTTTCAGGAGAAAATTTTCCAGAGCTCCTCAGAAACTCAAGAACATATTTTCAGTGTAATGAGGCCCTAAATCCTTCGCTCTTTTGAAGTTTCGTCCCTAGTATTGAAGTTCAGTTAAACCACAGTTATACAGCCTTATGGTTTGAGCTTTTAAAGTTCACCCACCACTGAAAATGTTCTTCCAGGAGCAGTCCCTGACATGACCGCGACTTGGACTGTGACGTCTGCAATTTAGGGAAATCATTCAGGGAATAAAACTAGGTGTGCTGTGCACTAACTTCATTCCCCTGAGGGCAGTAATACAAACAGTTAAATGGAGCAGCTTTGCCTAGCCTGAGGCATAGGAGGTATATATATATAAGCTAACTAACAAAGCAATGGTTTGCAAATGAAGCAAAGATGTAAGCATTTCCTCTGTTGGCTGACCTCAGCAGTGAGGAGATGATCTTCTCAAGTTCCATGTAGGAGAGCTGAGGCAAGATATAATTTGACTACCACCAGTTGTAGTATCAAGGGAGAGGGCTGACAGGATGTGCTGGGTGGCTGGGTCCAACCCCACACGCTGTGCCAGTAGCGCTTTGTGGGAGGAAGCACTTTCTTTGGGTACTGTCACATCTGTTCCGACTTAATGTACCAGAAATCACTTCTCATGCTGCTGTTAAGGGTATTTATCTTTCTTCAGACATGACATAGCTTCAAAGGTTTCATTCTTACTAGTGGTCCAGGGCCTGTTTTCTGTCTTCTATCCCACATGACACAGCACACGACAAAATTGTCTCTCTGTTGGGACTGATATTAGACAATATTGGTAGGACTGCAGCCATGCTGCTTCTGCATGTGCTGTATTTGCACTTAATTATAGATTAAGTTTTATTTTTAACAGCTGCAAATCTAGCACATTGTAAAAAACTAAATTTAAGTAAAAGAAGGAAGAAAGAATGGTCTCCAAGAACTCACCAATAAAGAGATATTGCTCGGCATTTATTACATTTGTGGGGCTATGACTGGTATGTTAGCTAGCTATGAGGCAGTAGCAAATTATGGATAGCCTTTCAGCTATGCAGTGAATAACAATTTTGAGAGAAAAGGAGAGAAAGCAAGGGGTTGGAGGTGGTTTTAGGATCAGCTGTCTAGAGGTAACAGGGTAACATTTAATTTCCTAAACTACATTGATCCAATTTGATGAAAATAAGTCAAAGAAGGGATAATTTTCACATTTCATTTAAATTATGGGAAGACCTTGTAAATTAATTTATTGGTAGTCAGGTAAAGTTTAATTACACTATGCAAAGAGAAGGTGGCATGTTTCTCAGTACTGCTCCCCTGTGGGTGACTTTCAGAAACAGATTCAGAACATTGTTAACTCATAGACTCTGGAGACTGAATTGGCTCTCTGACCATTTATAATCCAATTAACAAGGAATAAATAAACAAACACACAAACAAATCCCAAGCCCCATTCAAATTGTCAACACAGACAAAAAAATGCATTAAAGTTTAACATAGAAAGTATTCTTTAATGAAGAGGATGCACTAAAGTAAATGCTACAAAATTGCTGCTTTTAGCTAACTGTAGATATTAGCATATTTAGGATTTGAGATTTTTTTCTGAAGCACCCGATATCCCAATATCTTTCCAATCAACTCCGTGTTATTGTTCTCCTGTTTTTTGTAAAACACAAACAAGAAAATGAAAAGCATTACAACATTTCATCACATGCAGCAGGATTTAAAGCTGCTTTGAAGAAATTGCACCTCATTATCTGAAAATCCAGCTATCCAGTCTGAAAACAGCCAAAAATGATAGAATGCAGCAACTTGTCTATTTAGAAACACAAGCAACCGTAAGGTTATTTCCCTAGTGCTCTGTTCTCCACTGGTTCCCCACTGAATACAGAATGAACTTAAAGATTTCTGCCTTATGTTCAAAACCCTACAGAGGATTTGCTAGGGGTTTTTTATTTAGCTGTAGTAGGGACCTACTATATTAGGTAGTCTGCAAAGTCATATGTGGACAGTCCCTCCCCTGGCACCATTGAAGACTAGATTGAGTGATGACTTTTGGGCAAGTTCACAAAACAAGCTGGGAATGGAGCCAAATCCTGTGACATTCACTCTAGTTTCATAGCAGCCAAATCATACTGGCTGCCAAAACTATTCAAGTAAGCAAATCTTTCTCAACAAGCATCATCTTTTATAAGAACCTCTACCATAACAGTAAAATTTCTAATTTCAGGATGCAAACCAGGATACTCTTCTACGTCAGTTGCAAAATTTATTTTAGCAAGCAATTAGAATATCAGCCCAGGAAGATCTGTCAGGCATACTTGTTCCTTTGATTTAGCTTTCCAACAACCAACACATTTTTTTGAATCTCAAACCTAAGAAGGAGAAGAAAGCAGAAGAGAAGATGCAGAAGAAAATTGTTATTTCCTTAAAAATCATCCAGCACCTAGACAGCACAGAGTTGAAGGTAATATGCACAACTAGATTAATAGGAAGGAACACATAGGACAAAATTTTGTTTAATATTACTTATTATTCCTAGAATGTGTCATTTCGTCATCTTGAAACTCTTTTTCATCCTATCTTCTCCAGTTTGAAACTCGAACCTGAGAAGCTTCCTGTTCGCCTCTTGGTTTTGCGTTTATATTTGATGTGTGCATCCACATCTACGCCTGCATGCCCATGTGGGCTGGTGGCCACTTGGAAGCCTACTTTTTCAAATAAGTTCCCAGCTAAATGGTTATATATGCAAACTTGTTTTGCAACAGCACTTCTGGAACACCTAGGAGATCAACTTCTGAGTTGCTTTAATTTAGCCAGCAAAGGTTTACTGAACAGACAGCAGGCATCCTTCCTGTATGCTCTGGACAGTATAAAGAACCCAAGTCATGTGATTCAGCTTTCGCCATTGACATAGGGGCTGCATCTATCTCTGTGATTGCAGAAAAATATAAATATTTGTCTTCTATAAACTACATCAAGGTAGTAAACGCCTACCTTAACCATGAAGTGCAGCAGCTGCATGTCTGGGCAGAGGTACTTTTAAAGGGGTGTACATTTAAATGTGTCTTTGTTTGAATTTTCAACCTGTTACTTATCTTTTTTCATTAAACATCTACCTGTGTTGCCTAGGCGTGTTGATGAGCTAGTACTTCAAAAATAAAAGAACTCTGATTATAATCCGTACTGTTATTAATAAAAAACCGCATTTGACTGAGACAAAACTTGTATCACATGAATATGTAACTGTATTATAGAGATCTGCCAAGAAGTTTGCAGGACTGCAGACAGAAGATGAAGTAATTAATTAAGGAATTACATCCACAAGGTGAAAAGTCCCTAAAGATAAGTATGTAAAGAGCTATTTTAGGGAAAGGATCTAGGGTTTCTGCATCTGAATAATTTTTAAGCAAATCTTCAATGGCAATGCTTGTGTGCTTGTGACTATATTTTATCTCTTGCATAAGTTCTCTCAGTCCTGGGGTCTCAGATTTTTGATGACAGACCTTGAAAAAGTCAGATGCTTTTCATCTAAGTAGCCTCATACACATCAAGAGTTGACCAGCAGTCAATGTGCCTAAAAGTTATAGGAGAGGACTTTTCAGGTGGTGAAGATCAGGGAGAATGTTTGCATGGGGAAAGAAGGACTGAATGTAGGGCAAGGCAGTGTAGGACGTGGAGTCCTTGGCTAATGCCAAAGTCATCTCTTTCCTGATCTCTGCTTAAAGACTTCTTTATATCACTAGGGCAGTTTACATAAAAAAATCTAACCCAAGCTCACAGAAAGTGAGACCTACCAGACTGTGGCTTTCCAAAGTTGTGCAATAACCACATAATGTATTTTGATGTCAATTTGACACAGGCTTTTCCAGTTCTGTTCGATGCTTTCCATTCTCCAGCTGTGTCAGTGTAAGAAAAAGGTATTCAAAAACATTTCTTTAGTACATCCTCTTTTCCTATAAGTTATTTTGAAATATGCTATTTGTACTTTTCACATGATTAAATGATCGGCTTAAGACACCTGAAATATTCTACACACGCAAACACACACACATAGAGTAATCTCATGTAATACTTATACAAATGTTCTCATTATTGTTTCTACCTGTTTTAATAGCTTCCATTCTGTTATTAGGAAACATCTGTATGTGCACTTAGCAGTTGTATGCTTACTGTATTTATTTTGTAAATGCTTCTGTTTTGTTTTGTTTTTATTTTTAGAAGAAAAATATATTTCTTTTAGTTTGATGACATCCCTATTATATTCAACACGCACCTTTCCACTATTTTTTTCATAGTAGATAATACCCTTTAGTCACTAGATTAGAATAATTCCAAGTTCTAGTCTGTTTTAAGTGACATTAATAGTGATCTATATTTGGTTTAGATAATGAGCAGGTTGAGAGGAACATTTTAAGAGGATTTTAGACCATTTGTAAAGCAAGCAATGAAACAAACAAACAAAACAGAAAAAAAAATATAAACAGGAATAATTTCCTGTTTTCCTTTCACTAATTTCTGGCAAGCTGAAGTATTTTACACTTTTGTGCATATTTCAGTGAAGGCTTCTGCTTGTTTAGGAAATAACTTTCTCCTGATCTTGAGATGGAAGAAGTAAGACAACAGGGATCGTGTATGTTGCTTAAACATAGTAGATGAGGGAACAAATAGTAGTGGCCAGGAAATGCAGTGCTAGAAAGCAGAAAAAATAAATAATTAAAATTCTTACAGGTATCTCTTTTGAAGATTGGGGACATTAAAACATTTGCCTATCTTATGGAACTTTTGTATAAGATGTTTTTAGAGCACTGCTGCTGTTGAAAGTTGTTTTATATTTTTAAATTTTGCAGCACACCCACATCTGAACCAGGAATCACTGATCTGTAATGTGTCATGTACCACCAGGGAAACACCTCCTTGGCATGTGGTCAGTGAGCCAGTAGCTGTGATCAAACCCCAGCAAAACGGTTCTATTAACAGAAAATTACTATTGATTATGATCTATATTTTCACACATTTTTAATGGAAGTTCCTTCCATCATCCAGAAACACTTTTTTTCACCACAAATAGTGGAAACTCAGTCTTTGGCTTATGGACAGAGGTGGGCTGTGAATGGGAAATCTCCCTGTACCTAATTCCATCAGTAAGTTCTGGCATTTTTCCCATTGATGAGGGTGAGATAATCCACTCTAAGTCTCAGCTATGCAGCTCAGATAGCAAAAGGTGAATATTAAAATCCAAGTCAACAGTCACAGTCAAAAAGTTTAAGAGGCATTCTACAGACAAAATACATAGGTACAAAAATACCCAGGCAGGTCTCTTTCAATGATCTGAGTAGCCAGCACTGTAAAACGAGAGCATGAATTCCTGCAGACAGTCACCCAGGCATGTTCTGTTCACCAGACTGTCAAATCTAAATCCATACCAGCTCTGTATCCAAAAGTGAGCTGTGCTGCCTCCTGACACTAATTGTAATTGGAGCTATTACACAGCCAGGAAAGTCGCTATGATGGGTCTTTGTCTAAGTCATCAGGCAGCCCGTAAAACATGCCATGTTTATGATGATAAGTGTTGTATCAGCCTGTAAGAGCTGTATATCATGCCTGTTGCTCTAGTGTGTTCATATGCCAGCTTGTAAAAAAGGTATGAAAACAGTTTAGATACAAAATCTTCCTTTTATGTTTAATGAAACCAATTGGAACTTTGGTCTGTGACCCTAGAAGTAATAGTTAGAGGCTGTTGTTTTAAGAATGTATGCAAGAAAAAAAAAGTCCTTTGCCCAATGCATAATTGGTTCAAGGATAGAAAATTTTAGGCCCATGCTTATCTTAAAAAAGTTATGCTGTACTTAGATGTAAACCACCTTTTGTGGCTTCGAGCCCTGGACCAAACCCTACAGAACAGAAATACTCCTCCAAGTGTGCATGTAATGAGAAGAGGCAACACAGAAACCTGAAGATATGTATCCTCTGATATATCAGCATCAGTTGTGGCTCCCAGCCTCTTGTGCAACATGCTTTCTTTTTGGCCCTGTGTTAAATTAGTGGATGGGCAACAGCCTGGCTGCTCTGTGTCTCCCGTTGTATGCCTTTTATTGAGTGGCACAATGAAAGGGTTGCTTTACTTTGGATCTCTGCTCTTCAAGTATGCTGCTGGTGTTTCCCCTGTTCTTGCCCAGCTTGGTTTCTGTGGTTATGGCAGGATTCAGACCTAAAAAAGACAACACTTCATGCACAGCAAACATCTTTTAGGAAAAGCGGTAAGCGTGCTTGATTCTTGTATTTCATCAGAGGTGTTTGAGGACATACAAATATCTGCAAGAGCTGTTTATGGGATGCATAAAGCTCTGTCCCTGGCTTTCATGCTCACTCATCCTTAACCCCTCTAGAATTAAGAGATATACATAATAAATGATTCATTATAAGCGATTATCTCCAGAGATTTTTTTAATCTTATCAAAGCAGAGACTATGTCAATCATACGCAAAGTCTCAAATGGAATTACTTCTAATAATAAACCACTCAAGTTTGTATCTCATTTTTACTGTGTTATTTTAAAAGGACATCTGATTCTTAGTGCCTCTTTTGCAAATTGAAAGAAAGAAATAATGTATTTTTAAATCCATCTTCAGGACTCAGAGCCAACAGCCTCTGGAGTCTTAGGACTTCCAATAAACTTTCATCAACAGAAAATCAATCACTTCGGGGAAAGATACATGTATCCCAGTGGTTGCATACAAACAGAAGAGAGGTAACGTATTAAAACAGATGCCTTTTCATGTAGTGCAGTAAAAATGGTGCTAATCTACATAACCCATTGCAACAATAGCCTGTAACATAGTGAACTGCACTGTCATCTTTAATAAATAAATATTTCTGAATGTACAACAGATAACCAGATAGGCTTTGAGGAAAAGCAAGTAAGTTAAAAAGAAGTCAAACTTTTGAGGCTAAAAATGGAAAAGACGTCCAATAATTATCAAGCTTCATAGAAACTGACTTGAAAGTTTCCACTGTGAATTTCTAATATGCATGTAGGTACAGTACTATTGAAAACTTGATGAAAAGTAGACAAAAAGAATTTTCTAAAACAACATTAGGGAGTAAGTACGCAGTCTGAATTTGCACAGCTTCCATTAAAGGTAATGGGTATTTCAATGTGTGTTTCTTGCACTGACAATTTGCCCTTGATAGTCTTATTCAATCTCACTAAAACAAATTTCAAACTTCAGACAGAAATGTGCTATATATTACACTGTACAAGAACAACTGTGCACAGCCTTCATTTTTTTCACCTGCTCAGTACATAAGACTAATGCAAAACACAGCCCCCAGATGATATGATCCAGGCTGGGAGCTGCCTCCTTGCTGATCCACAAGCCCACGATTTCTTACCCTGCCATCGGGTGATAACACAGCACTGTGGCCTAGGAAATACTCTTAGACCTTTAGCTAGAGGCAAGAAGGAAAGGAGCTGTACTTGACCCGGATGGCTTGTGCTGGATAGTGCACTCAGCTAGTTGATGTACAAGGTCAGTCCCACTCTAGTCTGCATGTGGGCTGGTGGCTCTGAAAGAAAAAGGTAAAGGCCCCAGTGAGAGTTTGTAAAGGGTGAATCTTGGAAGATGTATAAGCACCCTGGAGCCTCGGAAGGGTGCTGAGAAGGTCTAAGGTACTGTGCAGACTGCCAGTGAGACATCAGCTGAAGACTTGTTTCCATTTAAGCCAGCAACTTCTAAATCTTGTTTTATTTTAAACATGTGTAGAAAGCAGATACATTAGAAATTAAAGCAAAGATTTCCAATTTCTTCTGGTAATCCAGCTGGAGTTTTCTTTTTGCTCTGTGCAGGCATGGTGAACAGTAGCACAAGAGACACATTCAAAGCTAGTGCTGCATTTTCGCAGGCATGGAGCAGATCCAGAGATAGGGTCTGCTGAAGAGGAAATTGTGTAGAGAGACAACTCCTTTGAGTCCCTGCAGAATAGAAACATTTCTCCTGCAAAATTCAGATATCTTTATGGCTTAATATATATTTCTGCTCAAATGATAGCCTATTGTCATGATTGAAAAGGCTTCTACTGATTTGGCAGGACTTTAAACCAAATGTGTTAAAGACTTTATTCCTATGTAAAACTATATGTATTCTATGTACATTCATAGAGCACTGTTTACAAGCAGTTGCTACCTACATCAAGACCCTCATTCACAAGAACGCGAAATGAAAACATTTGTAATTTTTCTAGCTTTAAGTCTTTCTGATGAAAGAACTCATAAAAAGGGTACGAATATATTTTTTTATAAGCAAAAAAATGTTAATTTTCACTATGTGTCCATTCTCCCCGTAGTGAAGCAGCGTTTTAAAATCTCCTGTTCATATTGTCGAAAAATAAAATGCAAAACCAAAATGGGCATGTGAAAGATCTCAAAATCTGGAAAATTTTAGTTCAAAACATGTTTCCTTGGAAATATAGGAGATGAAAACAAGGTGCCAGAATGACAGTACGTGAAGGCGATTAACTTTCAGTATAGAAATAGTGCTCTAGCTAGAATTCTATCTCATTATCAGCAGTTCATTTAAACCTTGGCACTTCAAATAATTAAATCACATAATGAAGAAACTAAGGTGGATGTGATTTTGACCTATATTTTTTAAAAAAAATTTTTTGTATACCATGAGAATGTCAGTGAGCAACCAGATGAGCACAGCTCAGTCTGTTTTCAGTGCACACGCTGTGTTTATACACACAATGAGAGCAACATCTAACTCTGTGTCTTTTCAACAAATGTGGTCTGGAGCCAAGATCCTGAGTAATGCAGGTGCAATTGGAGTTTCCAATGATGATTTGGCCACGTGTATATGAATTGCCAGACCTAATATTGGCAAGAGGAAAGGCCCCACCTGCATTTTGTATGTGACAGGTGTGACTCAGTCTGTTGACTCACAGTAGCAAATGTAGCATCATTATAAACTCTGCCATGTTCTTTGCTAGGAGTCTTCATGCTGTACTTGCAGAGGAGAGTACAATGCACAAGCTTTTGCCATTTTCTTTTGTACTAAATACCTTCAATTCTACTCCAGCAAAGGCAGAATGCAAGGGGTTGGGAGGTGGAAGATTGCAGCAAGGTTTTTAGATCCCAAAGTCCTGCGTGTGGGTACATGTTCTTGAGTCCTGAAATGACCAACTTCTATTTCTATACATGTAGGACCATTTTCAGGGATCACAGACTGGAAATGGTAAGAATCAGTGTTTCAAGAGGGCCTTTTAGGATTCGTTTGAAAGGACTGAGTATAACTAACTGCAGTTGGTGGTCAGATGAGTGATATATGAAGCATGAGTTAAATGGAGTGATATTAAAAACCTACTGTCTTGATAGCTTTTGTTCATTAAGGGTCAGACTGTGTGGGGAAGCCTCTATCTTTCTTACAGACCATGTAGAACTGATTCTGCCTGCCATCACAAGAGTGAAGTGAGACAGGTTCTTGCAAGTCCTTCTGGAAGAGTAGTACTTTCATATCATAGAGGAGAGGCATCCCATGGCCCTGTCACTTTTTCACTTTTTCCAATAGCACTGGCAGGATATGGAGAAAGAAAAAGATCCATTTCCAAGAAAACGATATGCTTCCTGGAGTCTGGGTGGCTCCATCATTCTCCATATAGACCATTGCCTCAGACATGTATGTTAACTTGCTGTGTTCTGGTTATGTTATTAATATAACTATTAATCTCAAAAATCTGGTCTCGTCTTTTGGTGGATGATTTTATTTCAACCTGTAGATTGCACATTCAGTTCTAGTTTTCTGTGTGATAAAGGCTGTTGAACAGTTGCAAAACTTCATGCCAGAGGTGTTTGAACTGTAGTGGTAGATTAAATAATACCCACAAACCACATTGCTATAAAGGCTTCTAAAGCATATTAGGACCTTTTAGGGATGAAAAGCAATTGTAAACTGCAGTTATGATTATCATCCAGCACTTAGGTGTTATTGTAACAGAATGAAATAAAAAAAAGCTATATAACGGCAACTGACGTGATTATGTGATGTGTTGATCTTTGGTAACAAACACAGCTTCTTTTTCATGTGTGAAGGTACAGAAATAGTGTCTAAATCACAATTTAGTAAATTTCGTTGTCATCCTCTAGAGGTGCTAACTTGTATTTCTTAGTTACATTTAATGTTTATAAGGACCCAGAAGCAGAGTAAGTGAGAAAGCACTTGACCAGAGTATCTTGGCAGAAGATATGCTGGAGTTTCAAAGTGTGCTTTTTTTTCTCAATCACAATGAGACTCTCAGTTAGACTAAAAGTTCTGATCTATTTTATTCTGAAACTATGAACAACTTTCATAATGCTGAAGCAGGATATTATATTAAACCAAAGGTCTTAAGTATAATATGTAAAAAAGTGAAACCTTATAAATTGAAGGTAATAACAAAATGAAATTAAATGCTTCCAACTTTTCAGAGCCCAAGAACGACTGAATTAAAGCAAAAGGTGAAACATGATTCAATTTTATACTTTTCTCTTAATTGTGGGGTGAAAATTGGTATTTAGATATCTTAATTCAACATTTCCCAATGTGAAACAGTCCCCTTGGAGATGCTTTTGACCGTATATTATTTGTTAAGAAAACATGTACATTAGAGTAAGTCTTTACTTGGTTCCTTCACTCTGAGTAACAGAGAATGTTTGATTCTGCCTGGCAGTGATTGCAAACCATTACAGTTGAGAGGCCTTCCTCACAGTAGAGGAGACACCTCTCAATCAAATTCTTGCTGGCTATATGCCTGTATCAGAAACTCCTTGGCTTAGATGCAGGTCTAAAGGGATGTATCAGCCAGCCTCTTTTCTCATCCTTAGGTCTTTTCTTCGTACAAAGTTAGTGCTATGCAAAGCTAGTAAATGAAATTACAATGGGGTGGTGCACACAACTCTATCTACGCTAAGGAAGAAGAAGGAAATGGTGGTGTGGCCTCATTTGATCGTATGTTTTGGAAACGCAAGTACCACACTGAGTGATATTAGTAGAATGAGAGCACAGAATAAGGAATAAGAGTACATATTCATTTTCTTACCAGTAAATCCAGCCTTAAGCTAGGTACTTCAAACCTCGTGTAGACATTTTTATGAGCAATAAGAGAGGTAGCTTACTTAGCAATGTGCTTCCTAATCTGTTTGTCTCTCAAAGATTTTTTGAAAACTTAATGTCTTTGAAGATGGTTTGAGGTACTTCATTCATATTTGTGGTGTTAATAAACTACTTACAGAGACTGATTGTGGAAAGGCATGTGTTCAAACCCATACTAACTTCCTAAATTGTGCAGCCTACTCTTTAGGCCCAATAGCCTCAGCTCAGGGTTGACATAGGGCCACTGGCAATATTATCTTGTGGCTACATGTACCGTAGTGTTTAGCATGCTATCCCTCTGCCAATCTCAAGACAGACTAGCATCAAGCAGCTGCCACCAGCAGCTGAGGGCATTCAGCACCTCTGAAAATTAGCTGCAGGGTATCTTAAGTCTGGTATTCCAAAAGTGGTGAATCATAAATTAGAAGCTGCAGTTGAAAACATAGCTGTAGTTCTTGAATTTTTCATAAGAACTACTACAGTTAAAGCCTTGCAGCAGATGAAAATAAGTGAAAAAAATCAAAAGGATTGCTGTACCCACTTGAAAAGGAGAATTCATATGAATGATACTCACTGTAATTGTTTCAAGTAACATCTTAAAAGTAATGTTGATAATTCTGAAATAATAAATAAGATTGGTAAATTACCAGTTAAGTAAAGCCACAGTGCAAGGTCAACAGCTAGTATGGCATCAAAATAAACAGCAAAATGAACAAATCTGTTGGCTTAAGGTTTGTTAAACCTACTGGGAGTTTGGCAAGAAAAGCTGAACATCAGTAGTAGTTAAATTGGGATTGGAAATGCCTGGGAAAAAAATGAATACAGAAAACTAAAAACTGAAATGCCTCATATACCCAATTTCACCTTACAGTTTTTTACCCAAGATCGCACATGCTTATCACATATTTTACAGCCAAGATATCTGATTCTACTCAATAACACAGTTTAAACAGATAGTGAGACATAGCCGTCATTTCTAAATTGGTATTGGTACTTAATTTGGTACCAGATATCATCAAGAATATTGCTAGATTCCTATCGCATATCACAAACAATGCCATGCAAGTTGTAAAACAACAGCTCCAGGTCTAGGAAACCCCCTTTCCTCCAATCAAGCTTTGTAAATAAGAACTACTTAAGCCTTCAGATTCAGTGGGACAATATCCAAACCAGTTCATGTTACTGAGCTGTCTTAAAGATCCATGACTCTTCTAAAAACTTCGTGGATGCATCCACATTAGTAGTTTACTTTGGACTGGTTTTGGAGTTAATATCCTCATTGTCCACACTTAGCAAGCTTTCACATCATGGGCTAGTCTCAGAGTGCTGAAAGTAGATTTCTTTTGGATGAAGCTAAACCATGGAGACATGCTCTAGTCATGCTTCAAATGCAATGGGCTCAGTGCATGGGGCCAGGCTAGAACTAGTTTGAAGTAAAAGCTTTCTGAAATGCAGCTAGTTCAGATATCAGTTCCTAAGCACCAGCCATTTCTGTCTACAAATCTTCACTTTTTAGCCGGCATTATTTGATAATGTAGGTATAGCTTGTCTGTCCATCTGCATTGCTGGCTGGAAACTGCCTGTGAGCCAGACTGCCTGTAATTCCTACGCTGCCTGGCTGCACGCAGCATCAAGACCCTTCTAAGAATTGTTTGGTTCTGCAGGGTTTGCAGAGGGTAAAACAAGCTTTGCCAGAGCCTTCCCTTGAGCCCACTTCGGATACGAGGCAAGATGTGGTTTGAAAGGCAATAGACTTAAGACTGTGAGTCTTTGTTCCATCTCCATATGGGCTTTCACCAAGTTTTTAGGACCTATGTGTTCCTCTTATCCACTGCAGCTGAAGCAAAGGGGTAAGAGTGATTGATAGGTGGCTGGTGCGTATCCTGAAAGAGGTGCAAAGTATAGCACAGACGTTTCTTATCTATGTCTTTCACAGAATGCACAACAACATGGGCTTTGGGGTGGAAAGACTTTTTGGGAATTAATCATAGAATTAGTTGGGTTGGAAGGAACCTTCCTGGAGTTATTCTTCCTGCTCTTCTCACTCCAAACCCAGTTTCTTTCTTTTCCATCTCCTTCTTGGAAATAGTGTTTGCATTGACTCATAGATTTTTGTGGTCCCAGAAATGCTGGAGCACTCTGCTTTAATAAAAACTTTAATGTCTGTGGCAAACCTCACCAGTTCTAAAAAAAATGTCCATATGATGTTCTAAAAAAATCCATATGGTGTTCCTATGTCACAACCAGCATGTAGAACCCACAGAAAGCATCTAGCCAGTGGCTTAAGATTGCTGCAAGTCCTAAGTAAGCAAAGAATAATACAGTTGGCTCTGTGATTCCTACTCTCTGGGCTTTGTCTGCAGGCAGAGGAAGGTACTTCTCATGCCTGTCACCAGGAAGGAGCTTCACACTTCACGCTCTAGTGTCGTGGGTGTGCAAGGTCTCTGCAGGCTAGTGGAGATGATGATTGTGGTGGCTGTGTGCAGACTCAGTGCATCTACTAAACTTCCTTGGATATACTCTACTCCTTTTGAGATTTCTGCTAGCAAAGAGATTTCTGGAGAGGTTTTTCTTGTATGCTTTATTACATCTTTCTGGGACCGGCTAACCGCAAGCAGCTGCTGGCCAGGGCAAAAGTTGTGTGGACTCGATGAGAAAAATGCCTTCTGGGAATTGACCGTTGAACTATTTCTGTCCCTACAGCCCATACATCAGTTGTGCACATTTAAAACATGGTGGTGATGTCTTCCTGGTGCCTGTGAATTTTGGGGAATGTGAATTACCAATCTATTTTGGTTATTTTATTTCTTTTAGAACACTAAGTCTTGGTTTCCTTGAGTTTTTCTTTTGTAAGATGGTTGCATTAACAGACTTCTCCTCCTAGCAGCCCATGAATGTTAATATTTCAATGCTTATTCTCATATCCCACTTGACTGTCAAAAAAGTAGTATTTAGCAGTACACTTCATTTACTGCAATGAATTAAAGTAGTATTATCTCAGAATAAATACATTATGCCTCTCATGCATAATAGGAAATTTAGTAAGGAACCAGAGGCTAGAAAGAAAAGAAAGGACAGAAAAAAAAAAGAAGAAACAAATAGCCACGGACACCCAGAGGCCAGACTGATGCAAATTGGTGTAAGCTTCATTGAAATGAAAAAGGAAAGAAAATCAGTTTGTGTAAATAACACTCCTCCTTGCATGTTCATATTTTTTAGATGAGTGCTTATGGGATGGGATGGTGGTGTCTTTCATTTCCTTGGAGAGGGAAAGTTATGCACATGCTGAAGAAAAACAGAAGATGATAGAAAAATGAACCAGCCTTAATGGAATATCAGGGCCTCTGCTAGTACACTCTGAGCCCAAGGAAACTAAGAAAATGTATGAGAACAAATGCACACTGTTTGCAAACTTTCTCCATTTCTCACAAAATTAGAGAACAGTAGGTTAGGAAGGACCTTAAAGATCAGACTGAGTAATTTGCAACCAAAAATATTTAATTGTTCCTGCAGCAGAGAATTAAAAATAAAGGAATAGATTAAAAGCAAAACTTCTTATGAATGAATTGAATAGAATTAAATATTCCTCATGCTTGTAAGTGGTCCATGTGCTTTGCAGTACATCCAGGACAGGATATACTGGAGACCTGACCACTGCAAATCAGTGTTACATTAGTGCTTGTCCCTTTCTCTTTTGCAGAGGGAGGTAGCCCAGTGAAGAAAGAAGCACCAATGTGACAATTAGTGGACAACATAGTTTATTGCAGTTAACTGATTTGTTTTTTTTCCAGAGAGTAAAGTGCAACATTTACTGCTACTCATCATGCAGAAATTCCTTTTGCTTTCTTTTGCCATAAATAAAATTAAATATTCTTTCTTTGCTTTTTTGACATCGTAGCATAAAACAACATGATACTAATATTATCCTCCTGCAATCAGTTTGTTTTATGTTGAGGTCAGCAGTATGGATAAACAGGTGGACCAAGCTGTAAATCCTCTTCAAGCTAAGAATTTTTTTTTTTTTTATTTCTTATAAAGAATCTTCACCCTCGAAATTTTTCCTCAGAAAAGCACTGATGGCAAAACCATCACGATATTTACACGTTTGCTACTGTTCTATTTTGGAATTCACAATAAGTGGGATTCTCAAAAGCATTCTCTATTAACCTCTTTCAAATCCTATCGGCATTACAAAGTGGCAGTCAAGGACATGCCACTTTAGAAAAAATCCACCTTGGAGTCACTTAAGCTGTATTTCCACATGGCAGTAGATCTAAATTTAAGGTGCACTGTAGAGAATCAAAACGCATGGCCACGTGACATAAAGCACTGAACCTGTAATGTCTCCCTGTCAGTCCAAATTTTTTAAAAATATTTTAAAAAAAGTATTAAAAGAGAACCTTTCTATTTTCTATTCCCACAGGCTTTATATCAGAAAGGCACTGTCTGTTCATAGCTGGGATAAAGCTGAAATGCAGCTCAAGATGTAAGCCGCATGTTGGTGGTGCTTATATTGCTTGCTCTGGATAGCTGTAGGAACATGGCTGAGTCCTTGCATTTAGTCCTATAAGAATATAGACTTGTAGCTTATAGGTGAGCATGTTTTGTAGCAATCTGTAAGAGCGACTGTGGAGCCACACCTCTTTGCAATAGCAACAAAGACGTATTCAACACACTGTATCATGTTCACCTATCTATTATCTCACCTATCAAAAAGTGCAAGGTCTTCATAAGTTTATGGCAGTGTCATGTGGATGAAGGAGCATCCTTTTGTGATTTCATAATGGGTCAAAACTGAGAAGAATTACACTGTGACTCCAGTGCTGTATTCCTGTAGAATTTTAATCTGCTTTACTGACTACAAAAGGATCATCTAATTCAGTAGAGTCATGCCAACTGTCAAAAAAAAAATCTGAGTAGTCAGTGACCTAGAGTATGATCTGCTCCGTTTGTCAAATTTGTGAAGTTAGGGCACTGTCTCGCATTCCCTCTGCCTAGGTCCATTGTAATAAATTTGGATTGTGTGTCAATTACTGCAATTTATGACTACCCATCTCTCCATTCTGAATATGTATGTGATTTTAATTTAAGGCTTTCTTACTGTACAATATTTATTATCAGTTCTCTTTTAACCATCATTGAGATAACTGCCATTTTACACTCTTGTAATATCTTCTCTTTTCAAGGTCATCAGTTTCGCGACATTGCTGAAAATGAAGTAGAACTTATGGTTCTGTTTAATCAAATTTCATGCTCTGCTGCCTCCTTCTTATGGCCTCTGTGCTAATTGATCAAGTTTTCAATTAAAGTCCTCCATCTTTGTTTTAATTCTTTGTTAAGGTTTTTATGCCATTACATGGTTTCATGAAATCTAAGTTGTTACAAGTGCAAACTGTCTCTGCCTTTCCAACTGTCTAGTTACAATGATTTAGCTATATAGTTCTTCTGATTTCCCCTTTCTGATTATTAAAACCCCCAGTGGACTAGCTTCATCTGTTGGATTTAGACTTACAGTCCAAAAATTTGACTCATCCATCAGGAGAGATTAGTTTCCCTCATGAATTGTCACGGCTAAAAATCTCTCTATACCTCAGCACCTTACAGCCATCTTGTTCAGCCACAATTAAGCAAATTGCTATTCCTAAAGAAATATTGAAATGACTCTCACTAATAAATGGGGCTGTGTCAGGCATGTGCAGAAAACACAGACTTATGGAGAGGCTTTCCTAATGAGCAAGTGAGTCTGTTTTCATTCTTTTGTTGTGTTTATATGGATCACATAAATATTAATATGGCAAATATATATTGATACACAGGGTTGATTACTCATTCTGTAGTTTATAACCCTTGTGTTTCAGCCCCTAAGTAGTACTATATCAAATGTGTTTTGAAATTCACTAACATGTTCATTTTTAAAAATCAAATAATCTTTGAATCAGATGTTTTTTTTATAAGGCCAAAGAATGTGCTGGCAGAACCCATATAAACATTTTTATTTTTATTTTTTCAAGCGGGCTTTTTTCAGTTAGGGACAGTTCTTCATTTTAAAAAGTGGGCTTTTTACTTAAGTTCTGATACTTTCAATTCTGCTGAAAATAGACCGGATCATTCTCTGAAAAAAATTACGGTGACTGTCAACAGTCTCGAAAGGTTTACGGTTTAGAGTCTTTGCAGTATGAAAAATCTCACTTTACGATAATCTTCAAATAAAGTGTGAAAGCCTATAAAACATTTTCCATTTCCCTGTTTAAGATGCAAAATCAGATTTGCTTTCCAACCTTGGCTATCTGAATGTTAAAACAGAGCCAATGTGTCAATAGGTGACAGTAGCAGACCAATTCCACAGTTACCACGCTAGTATATTTTTGTATGCTGTTTTAGTATAAAGTCCTGTAATTCTTAAACTCTTCCCCCCACGTTGTGTTGAACAGCATGCTACAAAGCTCTGTGCTCTGAAAATTTCTTTGTCATTTCATGCTGAATATTCAGGCAGTAACTAGGAGGAACCCTGATGTGTCAGGGATACTTGAGCCATGGGACTCAGGTAGCATGAGGTGAGATCCTGCTTCCATTGCAGGGCATGCCAAAATTCCTGCTGATTTCAACACAGTCAAGATTTCATCCTTCCAGCCAAGATGAAATCATTCATAGATGATGGCATCATCTGTGGCATCAAACTCTGCCAGGGATCCATTTGGTTTCTTTGGACAAGCCCATTGATCACAGTAAACACTACAAGTGCCTGTATCAGCACAAATACCTGTATTTGTAGAGGCCATCTTCAGACCTCTGAGGTATTTTTTAAGGGATGGTAAAATTCGTCTAGCCTGTATCTGTTTTTTCATAGTGGTCAAGTACTGAATGCCTGGGGAAGACAGGGCAAGTATACAGTGGTGCTTCCTTGGCATATTGTCCCGGCTTCCAGCAATCCATAGTGTAGCAAATTCCTCGGTTATAAATGTTATTTCTGGGTTTAACAGCCTTGGTACATTTACTTCCATTAATTGGCCTGTTACTTTTTGAACTGGTAAGAATTAACAGCATTTATAATAATCTTGGGCAAGGAAATTCTCAGTTTAGGGATTCTGCTTGAAAAAGTGCCTTCTTAATCTAGTTATTTCCACTTTGGACACTATTCTTTACTATTCTCTACTTTATCTGTATGTTTTCTCATCCTAGTATATCCTTTCTGACCAGGACTGCAGGCAGTGTTGAGCTATAGGCACACCATGGGTTTATATAAAGGCATAATTACATTTTCAGCCTGGTTGTTTTCTTACTGGTAATTCCTAGTATCCTGGTTCTTTTTCTTGGGCCAACTGATGTTTTCATGGAACTAGCTGCTGTAACTGGGAGTTCTCATTCCAGAGATGCAGCTGCTAATTCGGAACTCACCCTTGCACCCATCAAGTTAAATTGTGTCTCTTAGGTGCACCACTGGATGTTTACCAACACTACTGCCTTTCAGCTTTCATTTTATCCTCTACTATTGTGCCATCTTTCTGTATGTCGTTACAGTATCCTTTTACTTCCACTCTTCAGAATAAGTCAGCATTAACAAATTTGTCCTCTCACTCTTCCCTCCTTTTCCTGGGACATTTTTGAATATGTTTATTACAAGCCTTTTGAGAGGAAGCTTGTTGAAACCTTTTTGAAAGTTCTTTCACTGTGATGTGAAAAGCCTTTGAAAAGGCTTGTACCCTCCATGTACAATGCCTATAAGTGGAACCACCTCGAATACTCTGTCCTTCACTTCTGCTCACAACAACATAAGTCAATAATGCCCCTCTTCGCAAACTATTTTAGAGTTTGAGGAGTAAAGATCATGTAAGTGCTAGCTGTTAGTATTTCTTAATTTAGCTGTTTCAATAATGTCTTCTGTGGTGAATGCTTGAAGGAAGCCATAGGAAGAGCACAAGCTGTTCTTTAATTGTACCTAACAGCCATAATAATTAATAATTATAAAACACACATTGTCTACATTTGAAGTATGCAACTACTACAGTGAAAGAAGATTAGAATGTCACTTTGCTTTTAAAAATCTCTCAAAGCCATTATGGTCTTTAATAAGCATATTCTGGAATGTATTTTCTTATGCAAGTGGGCAATTCAAGAAGCGCAGAGATGAATACACTGCAGTACATGTTTAAATCAAGATTAAAATATATTCAAAGACAATTCAAATTATTATTAAAGTTAGTGAAGTAAATTCCCGTATCCTTCCCGTGATTATTCAACACTGCTGAGCTTGCAAGAGAAAGATTAGAAAAAGCCATTCCACATCCCAACAAATAAAGAACACAACAGTAAATCTCTTTTATTGAATATTTGATAATTTTAAGAAAACCTGCTTGTTTTTTTTAAATGTATGCTGTGTTCTGTCTTGACACCATGAGCCACAACATGTAGTAAATTTTAAACCAATTTTGTCTCTGCACACTATTGATTTAAATAGCATTTATTCACGTTGGATTGTTTTAAAAGGACAGTAGCTCAGCAACTAAGAAGCTACATAAGCCTCCACTTGATATCTGTTGAATGCTAGACCAAACAAGAGCTGGTCTGGCTTCTCTCATTTCAGCTTGAGTATAAGGGAATGTTCAGCTGCTTCAGAAGCAGATTTGACACCAGTCTGATGTGCTCCCCAGTACTCGTTCTCTACCAGACACAGTAGAGACAGTGTGTGTTGGTTTCAGTACTACCTTATTTCTTTACCCAGAGTCACATGTGAGCTGGAAGCTGTTCACTTCTCCTACTGTTCTAAGCCATCCACTCTACAAATCAACAAAGCTCTTCTTGAGTCTCTGCCAACCATTAGCATCAATACCAGTTCTGCTGCAGGCACAGCTTGGACAAACTCATGTTTCCTTCTTGGTTTCACCCCTAACTCTGTTATCGCTCTGCATTCTGTGTCATTGAGATCTTGTAGGCACTGTGCTCTAATAATAATGATCAACCAAAGCCTAAGGCGAACACAGGGAATGAAAATGTAAATTGTACTGTATCACTAGCACATCCACAAAATACATGGGAAATTCAGTTAGCAAGGAGAGAAAGGAGAATAATGTGTGAAATGTCCAACCGCATATCTCCTTTCTAGACGTGATATTCAATATCAGTAAATTTTGGTCAACTCAAGAAAAATATTGATTCATCCAGATCTTGAAATGATGGCTCCTTTTAGATAACTTTAAATGTTTGCTCTCAATAGACACCTAATTTACTGTGTGCCAGGTCATGTCTTCCAGACCATGTGCTGCATGTACCTGCGCAATGAAAGTTGGAAGGTAGAACGAAGCACAGGGCTCCACAAGCTGCCACTTTCTGGGTGGAGAGGCTACCAGATTTCTGCCTTGGGGAGCACACCTTACTCTGCTCAGCCTAGAGTAGTATGTTGAGGCCTTTTCCTCTGCCACAGTGCTCCTCAATGTGCACAGATAGATTTATTTTTCACTAGAAAAGTAGAATTTATTTATTCCTTTCCCTTTTCATTGTCCATCCTTATCTTACCACTTGAGTTTTCTACCTTCTTTTCAAGATAATGACAGACAGATAGTCACTAACCTTTCAGTGCCCTTGTCATCTTTAAGGGTTTGGTCAACCATTTCCAGGGTGCCGTGCCTGCAAGTCTTAGATGATACAGAATGCGTCTATCTCAGTTGTGACACCAAGTGCCATGCACACCAGTGACTTTTTATGTGGGCAAGAACTCATATTACATTTAAGGTTAATGCTCTTACTTAACCTTACTTAACCTCACACACACATTTAGCACAGGCTACCCTACATTATCCATTTAAGGTGACTCTTTTAAGTCAATTTGTCACTAGTAGACTAGCAGAAGAAAACATAATTGTTATTAACAGCTGAACGATACACTTTTAATCTGTATCTCAGAAACTGCTACGGGAAACAGCCTTATAGCTTGCTGTTTCTTCTACAATCCAACTGGTATTAAAAGCCTACAACTGCTATTCTTGAATTTAGGTTTTATTAAATTTAATCATTCTATTTTTAAAACTGCAATGCAGTTGATGATCCAAACAGATCAATATTTATAACTGGAGTTGTGCAAACTAATACCTCAATAAGTAAAATAGAGATACTTATACTTTTGCAGAAAACTTAATTAATCTGATGTGCATTGTAGAAATTTTTAATTGGAATTACGAGCTAAGGAAAATAAAGTGTTTACTTCTTTTTGCAAAGAAAGGAATTCTGATTATTTCCAAAGAGGAGGTACCAGATTCTGATCTAGTACTGTTTTTACACAAGTGAATTAAGCTCAATTCCTTCAAGCAATGCCATCATTTTATAGAAATGAAAGAGCAAGATCATGCCCATATGGGACAGTGTCAGCAAAACTGGTCTTTCTGGTAAGGGTTGGAAAAGAATCAGATGAAGGCACAATAACTTTGCTTCCAAAAGCAAGATACTGTGCTGTGCATGAGAAAACAAGCCTAACCACTCAAAAGAGTTCATTAGTTGAGACTTAAGGCCTTGGTAGTTCTGAGTATTTTGGTACATTGGAAAGGGGGAGGAGAATGCAGGAACACACAGTGTCAGGTCATCAACACTGGCTTTATGCAGTCAGAAAACCTCCCGTCAAGTGCTAGGAAGGAAGAGCTAGTCTCGTAAGTAAGACAGGAATAAAATCTATCAATTCTATGTAACCAAGATTACATAGACCAGAGCTCTTTCACTTTTGTGCCCATGAAAAAAACCACCCAACCAGACTCTTGTTTTTTTCTCCACTTTCATTGGTAGATCAAGAACCTGACACTAGTAGCTGTCATGTTGTACCTGTCCATAGATACTAGTTGGTGAAGACGGATGTTTTTCTAAGTTGAAAGTACAGGTGTCTGTATGGAGAGGTTTCATTTCTTCCTAACTGCTTCACATACACTTTGGTGTGTGTTAAGTTGGTTCTACACACACACAAAAAGAATAATAATAAAAAAAAATCCATTGTCAACAGTGGTTGCCAGCAAGCGATACCCTCCCTCTTCACCTGTCCCCAGCATATGTATTAAAAATGGTTGAAATGATAATGAATATGAGACAAACCACTGACAACATTTCTGAGAATATATTTGTCAAGTAGAATTTTAGTCAAACCCTTTCCTGAAGAACCTAACAAGTATGCAGGGACCTGATGCTTTAACAAAAAAAAAAAGTGTCAGTGCTTGTCTTGTGTCTGCAGACCTATCAATACATTTTTCTATGCAACAGGGAATACAGACACCCTCATTTTGTTTTCCTGCAACAATAAAGCAATGGTAGGTTATTGTCTAATTGAGTTTTAGATTTTGCAGGCAGGAAAAATCCATGCATTCTCAAATTCACCTTCATTCACCTCAAGTTCATTTCCGGAAAAGCCATGTCTGAGATGCTGGTAGATGGCTAGGCACTGGAAGGCCTTTTGCAGTTCTGAATGAATGGGGCAGCTGGAGTTGTCAATTCAGTTTAGACATTTTAAAACACCTGAGATTCCCTGGCTGAAGTTGTTTTGCAGTTCAGTAGGTTTGGCAGGGGCAGCAGTCCTGATCAGGTTGCCAAATTCCTTCCTTTTGCTTACTTCATGGGGAAAGTGATGTTCATGTGTGAGGAACTTTGCCTCCTTTGCTTCTAGGACCATAAGCCCAATGCATTCTGCTGTGTGGCTTCTCTCCATTTCCCAATCTGAACACAGGAGCCAAAAAGTCTGTTCTTGAAATCTTGTAGCTTCCGAGATTTCATTTCCAGCTCTCATACTCTCATCAGGAAAGTCTGACTTTAGAGCTTCCCTGGCTCTGTTTTTAATTCTTCCTTCCCATTGCATTTAAACCCGGAGAGGAACCTGTGGCACCTGTGTATTTCAGTGTGACTCCAACTTAGACGACAAATGGGACAAGGAGGGATGGCATCTTTGTGGTTGGTCCTTTGTAGCCATTACAACTATTTCTGGAAATGAGGAGCAGGTGCAAGAAACGAAGAGGCTTGCAAGGGCCTAAGTCTCCCTGTTGAGTGCAGATTTCTTTGCAAAGATCTGCAATGTACTGCTCTGTACATGGCTGTCTATCTTCTGGGATTCTTCAGCTCCCTAGTGACATGGGAATCTGACCCTGTTGCAAAATTTAGCTTCAGAAATTAAGCTTTTGTGGTTTTGCTTGAGTTTCCACCTTCACTAGTTGCACAGTACCTGATCTGTGTGTAACCCATTATCCCCTCCAGCCTACACTCGGACAGCATTTAAAAGAGGTGTGAAATTTCTACGTTCAACTCTGTGGGATGTGTAATGCCCCACACCTAAAATTCAGTGTACTATTTTGCTCCTGCTCATTTCAGTTAATAGCCAGCTAATAAGATTCTTTTACTGTATGTTCCCAACATATGTTATGTGGCCTGTGTTAGAGTCTCAGCATAATTGTTTGACATACTAACAGGTGCTGGAAGAATGGGAGTGAAAGAACAGGTTAGGAATTTCAGCCTATCTAACAAGCTGGTTTTGCCTTTGCCTGACAAAGAAGGTAGAAGGAAATGCTGTATTACAACTGCTTCCTGAAGATCAAACCACCTACCTTGTTCTGTTTTGGTTAGACTGACCCAACATTTCAGTTTCTGGCTTCCAAAACTGATTTACTGATTTTTCATATGTGATTCTGCAGCACAGTGGTGACAGAAAATAAATTGTGCTGAAATACTGACATTTGCTTCATTCCTTAGTAAAATAAAGAGAGAGGAGGTGACTAATTAGAGGCCCTTTCTAATGATACTTCTACAAGGTGCTACAAATGTTACTGTTGCACAGGGTCTTCTCCCAGAATTTAGGTCTAAAGACTCATAGACACCACCTGCATTCCTCATACTGTAAAAACCTGCAGGTTTGTGTTGGCATGTTAGTCTTGACATTGAATACCTCAGGTGTGGTAATAAATAATACAGCGATACAATAAAATAATGACTACTGATGCCCATTGGTGTTGTGTATAGGTTTACTCTTGTTGCTATAAGCAAAATAAGGTGCCGAGGCAAGTAGCTCCAGAGAGGACGCCTTCAACACCAGAGCGAGAGGAAACACAGCATCCAGTAGCCTCAGTTCTGAGTGGCGAATGTACAATCTACTGCTAGGGAAATAACAAGGAAAGAGATATAAAACTGAAAGGGGAAAGGAAAAAAAAACAACAATCAACAATCAACACAAATGATGCACGATACTATTGCTCACCACCCACTGACCGATACCCAGCCAAACCTGAGCAGCGATTGGCCCCTCCCACGTAACTCACCCTATTTACATACTGGGCATGACGTGCTGTGGTATGCAATATCCCTCTGGGTAGTTTGGGTCAGCTGTCCTGTCTCTGCTACCTTCCAGCTTCTTGTGCCCCTCCTCACTGGCAGAGCATGAGAGACTGAAAAGTCCTTGATCAGGGTAAGTGCTACTGAGCAACAACTGAAACATCAGTGTGTTATCAGCATTGTTCTCAGACTAAAGCCAAAACACAGCACTGCACCAGCTACAAGGAAGAAAATTAATTCTATCTCGGCCGAAAGCAGGACAGCAAGTTTCTCAGGAGGGATGCAAGAGGATCCACCATAGCTATACACATCTTTGAGGCTGTTGGCCTTCTGGTTCTCATCTTGGGAGGTAGCAGAACATTTGTTGCTGCTTTTGTTGGCCTGGCTTATTTGCCAGAATATTATTCCCCTGATGCTGGACTATTTCACTGTTCCAGGCAACGCATGGTTGGTTGCACAAAGGAAAGAAGTCCAGCCAAATAATCCGACTCTTGGCATAGAGGTTTTTGAGTCAAAGGTCTGAGAGTCTTTTATTTCATCTTAATGAGAAGAAATCCAAATCAGGAACAATGTGGCTTCATCTTCTGGTTCCTGTAGTTGTTCCAGAAAATGAACATTTTCTACCCAGACTGAGCATCCTCAGGGTAAAGAACTGACTGGCTCAGCCATGTATCAGTTTGCAATGTGTATATCTCTGCAACACAAGTGAGCAGGCATTTGTTTTCTGTGCCATAAAAGAACAAGTAAACTTATAATTATTATTATTATTTTTATTGTTTTGTATTTTAGGCTTGTATTGGGCAACTGTGAATATTTACTTTTTTAAAGAAGGAACTGGCAAAGAAGGTTAAGTGATCTAATAGTTTGTAATAATGAGTACTGCATTTGTGAGTACAGCAGAGTGTTATGTTGTGTCTTTTGAGACCATGCATGCATTTTATAGGAGAATAAATAAATAATCATTTGTGACTTCAAAATGTAACAGTCTTCAGAAGGAAGGGGAGAGAAATGAGTGTTGATTCTGTAGGGAACTACTGTTCCAATTTGCCATAATTTTAACAAGAAGAGATCTGTTGAGTGCTTACAGGACAACAATGTGTAGTTAATACTTCAAGTTAACTACTGGCTTGATTTTTTTCCTCTTTATTCTTGGATCCAATTATGAGCAATCTACAGAAATAATGAGAAGTTATTGAAAGTTTTCCAAATTTCAGATCTTTTTTAAGGTAATGAGAAGGAGCCTTAGGTTTTAATACCTTTTTTATCTTGCTTCACTTTTCAAAACTGGATGAACTTCCATATGCAGTTCACTTCTGAACTATCACTCTAAGATCTATTACTACAATTTATGGCCAAGTGGATGTTGATTTACTCACACCAATGATAACATTTGCTAAGAGCAGCCCCATAGGATCAGTGGAAATACTTGGACAGTAAATTGCAACTCAGATATTCAAAGTCCAGCCTTTCAGCAATAAAATGGGTTAAACTGAAAAGCTCTACAGAACTTGAGAATTATTGATATTCCCAATTTTGAGGAAAACCAGGTCAAATTATTCATAATGAAAATATGTTTGGAACTTTTGTTGGATATGAGAACTTGCTATTTGCTTTGGATGTGTAAAGAGATTCTAAGTGTCTTACCTCCCTTACTGAGAAGCAGTAATTCACATGAATAGTTGGAGATACTGCTCACAAAGGGGAGCTGAACCCTCTTTAATAATTATAGGTCATATTGTGCCTTTGGCTGTAAAACAGATATCACTTCAGGAGGTGTGCTGCTGATCACTGGTATGAAATTTAGCTTCCAGCTGGTGTAGTAGGTTGCATAAGGAGTGAGTGCAATTATAAAAGTCTTCTGAAGGATTTTTCTGGCTTTTTCTAGGCATGGACTACCCAACCCATCATGCAGAGAATTTCTGGACTTCCAGGATGAATCTCAGTCTAGATTCTTTGGCCAAAGAATTGTTCCTAAGACAGCCAAAAATCATAGTGTAGTCTATGAAAAATATATTGTCACCTTTCTAGTTCACGCTAACAAGACATCTGTTTTTCAGTGAAGTTAACACAGGTTGAGTAGCAAATCACTACACAGCTGCAGCAAGTCTTCTCCATCAAATTATACTTAGATGTGGTAGAGAAGACATTCCATAGAAAAAAGTGGTGTAGGTGTAAAAGTGTCTGGACCGTGGATGTTGACATGGGAAGGTCAGTTACCAGTGTTGCAGCCTGTGGTAGGAGTTCTAGAGTGGTGTACCTTGACTGCACAGGGAGCATCCTGCAGGACAACACCTGGGGCTCTACCAACCCTCAACCACATTCTATCTTCCAAGGTAAAAATGTCTGGATATCTGAGGAGGGGGAGAACCAATGTGTCCTGCAAAGGAGCCTCTCACAGGAAGAATAAAGAATGAGGACTGGAAGGTGCGCCCAGAGTACTCCCGTCCTGCATTTGAGACCTAGACAAAATTGCTGTAGATGACATTCTCTTTCCCAACACTTCCAGGCTGAGTTCTCTGAAGCATGCATGCAGTCAGTCTACTCTAGAGAGGAAAGTCATCTGCAGAGGGTACATGGCACAGTCTGCATGGTGATCCGTGGAATACTGTCTGAGGTGGGTACATCTAGCAGTGCGGATGCAGCCTTTGGCACTTCTACTGTTGCTCAATTTCAAGTATCTGGAAAGTGTGCTGCAAAAGGTTCCTATTAGCACCACGGAAAATTATTCCAGTTTGAAGAACGACTATTAATAATTGAGCAGATACAAAGAGTTCCTACTACTGGTGGTTTTGTATGATTCATATTCAGTTGTTTAGCTAGTGCCTCGTTGCAGGGTTGATCTGTATTTTAAAAGGACATTGGCATTTTGTAGTTAAAGATTAGTTCATTGCATGGTTGCATTTGCACATGTCCTTCCCTCTTCAGAATTCCTTATGAGTTTTCATTTCCCACCTTTGAAGTGTTATGTTACCTTTTAAGAGAGAAGTGCTAGGAAGGAACTGGTGTATGCAGCCTCCAGGTGATGCATTTATCATTTTAAGGTACAGAGAGTAAGGGCAACATTTGTTGTTGAAAGTACCAGATACAAGCTGTTGAACAAGAAAATAGCAGTGGCACTTCCAGGTATACCAAAAAACCCCAGATTTTGTGACACCCCATACATAGAACTGACAGGCCTAGCAATTAGCTGATACCAGAGTCTGTGGCTCTTTCCAGGTGTCCAAAGCATGAGGGAGTCAACTCATGGGAGTCAGCCATCAGGGAGATGGATATCACAAAACAAGAGACAAATGGCCAAATTCAGTGCTTCTGTATACTCTAAGAGTAATTTCACTCACGCCAGGGGAAATATTATTGTCAATATTATTAGTAGCAATATCTGACTCATACTTTGGAAAGTATAGCTAGTCTTTGACACAGTAAATATTCAATTTTCTGTTTACCTTCTTCATGTTAATGTTTTAAAGTTTATGATGTAGTAAATAATCTTATAGTACATTTTTATTAGATTGAGTAGACATTTTTACATGCAGTTATTAGCTGTTTAGACATTGGTAAATGGGCTTTTCTCAGACATGCTGATCTTTGGATATCCCTTTTCTCTTCAAATGCACATTCCAAACCATTTCCCTTCTTTAAATATTACTTCTGCCTTTTTTTTTTCCCTTAAAACCAAACCCAACCTTAACAGATTTTATTTGTATCTGCAGTTTTTCAGTGTTTGATTTTGCTGGGGATGGTATGCATGGATTATTAATGTTCAGAAACAGCATTCTTTATGATTCCTTATGATTCTTTCTCCCTCCCCTCAGAACAAGAATATGAATTAGTGCAAAGTAATATACAAGGAACTGTTTTAGTGGTCTGTGTGATCAGTAGAGAGCTAGCACAGAGCCTTGCAGAAACTCTTGGCAGGACCCTGAAATGATCATCACAGATGAGTGGCTGATTGCAGAGCTGAATCAACCTGTGATTACATTACAATGTAAGGGCCAGTTTCTGCAACCCCTTATTCATGCAAGCAGTCCTAATGGAGGCAAAGTTAAGAAGGAGAAGAAAGCTGAAATCATAAAATTCCTTTCAAGCATAAAAAACATCCTGAGAAGTGAAGGAGTTAATGCCTTGAAGATTGCCTTTTCCCACATATTCCATCAGCTTTATACAATGTGAAATTAAGAGAATTAATTTGATAGTTGCTAATGGCTTAAGCAAAAGCAATCTCTGTAAGGCTCAGTCCCAAAAAACTGTAGGTATTGCTGACTCATTCTGCAATTCAGAGAGGATATTTCTTCCAGAAATCCATTTAACTTCAAAAGGCTAGTGAAAAGAAACCGTGAGTGGCTTCTACAGATGGATAATTTGTGGCATACCCATCTGAAGGTTTTGCTTGAAAAAAAAACCAGTGCATTTTGTTATTATATTTTGAATGCCATGAAAAGTGCAATTGCAATTAGCCAACATTTCCATTGTTATGCCTAGCCCAGCTTAAAAATATGGAAACATGACATGATGTGTTCAAAAGGCAGAGGAATACATGATATAAATGTAGCCACAAGAAAACAGAGAGAGTTGGGTAACATGCCTCCAGCATTGCTTGTTCCATGATTCAAAAAAGTGTTTAAGAATCTGCGCTTAAATTTAAACTGTGTATTTAATAAAGTCTGTCCTTACACAAAGCATTTAAGCTTATGCTCAGCCTGAAAGCTGTGGTCAAGTTTTACTGATGTGAATAGAAAAAGGTGCATCCAAATTGATCAGCACGAAGAAAATAAGGGCTGATGCAACACCCATGACACCTCAGGGAGGTGTATCAGGCCTTTATTTAGAGCATCTGCTGAAATGAGGTCATTCATTTGTTCATTCCACAGTGCTCTAGTATACTCCTAATAGGGATAGGGCAGTGTTCAGGTGAAAAATACAGGGGATGCAGTATCTGCCTTACCTGGCTTTAGATTTTGCACAGGGATTGGAAAAATATTTTGAAGTACATTCCAGTTGGAGAAGTATCATCTGTCATTTCCCCTCCTTTCTTGGCCCTACAGCATAGAGAGTCTTGTTTGTCTTGAGGTTCTCTGCATTTCAGGAGACTGTTTACAGTCCTCCTAACCACTGCCACCAACAAGCTCTGCATGTGGAGTTAAGGGAGAAATTTAAAGAGCATTCTTGGGACCCGTGTAATGTACTGAATAATCAGGAGATGGAATGAAGGCGTAGGAAGAGCAAATTAGCTTAAAATTTCAGGGTTTTTTTTTTTTTCAGTTGGTAGAACCTGTACATACAAGTAAGAAAAGATTCAGTTCCAGCTGTTTAGGATGTTATTTCAGTTTTCCATCACATAACAGATTTGCTATGAGTGCAAGGAAAAGTATGGCACTCAGTCTTCCCAATGCCCTTTAATTTTAGAAACAAGTGAGAAAAAAATCTTACTAGACACTGGTCCCAGGGTATGAGGGGAATGCGTGTATTTAGGGATTTGTACAGTAAATATACCTGAGGTTGCATGTTGTCTCAGTATTGGTCCTGCAGACTCTAAGATGAAAACATGAAGCTTCCAGTCTGCTTTTCAAAGAAGCTTTAAAACAGACTTTTGAATATGCACACACTGAAGTCTTGTTGCTGGGTATAGGAGGAACAACAGGACATTCAGGGGTGCAGTGCTATGGACATTTTTTGGACCTGAGTACAAGGAGTTAAACAGCAGTGATACATTTACAGTAGTTTCACGCTGGAATGTTGCAAATCCTGATGTTTCTCTCATGGTCTTGCACACAGAGACAGATATGAGATGCACAGACTGATAAAAAGCTATGCAGTCTGGACTGGGTTTGGCAGCCTTAGGACTGGGTTTATACACTATTTTACATTTCTGTTCAAATAAGTTCTCCGAAAGCTTTAGGCGTTCTAGAAAAGCTACAGTGAAATAGTGTATTTTCTGTAGACTCCATGGCTCTATGGAAGAACTGACTATGTAACCCGTCTAGTGTGGAGGGTACTCTGTCATAAATGGGGAGTAAAGGGAGAAAGCTGAGTTAGGAAAATGTCATAGAAATATTGTGCTCCTTAGGCTTGTGTAATTTTCTGTCATTGGCCAGTGACATTCAAGCAAAGGTGACTTAGTGGTGTGTTTGATCAAATGTAATCTTGGCCCAGAAAATTAATTCAGATGTTAATAAAAATAGAAAGTGTAAAATCATGGCATTTGCAGGATAGTAGGGAGGCTTTGTCTTCCTTCCTGCAATTTGCCCTCCTTCATTGCTGAGGCCCAAATGACAATGTGGATAAATGGCTGTTATCACAGGACCTGGCTTTATATGCCTTGTGCAATGGTAGGAGGAAAATTAATGCAGAAGCAACAACCTGATGACAGCCATTTTAACAATAGCCATTCTTTGTGACGTGCTGTATCCTAAGCTGATTTTCACTAAATATTTACAGTCATGTATCCCTGTGTCTAAGGGAGAGACATTCTTGTTTACTATATAATTTCATCAGCTCCTACAGCTTGAAACACCACAAGGCATCCTTTGCTCTTACGCACAAAAGCTGATGGATTCTCAGTGTGTGTGGATAATACAAAACCCCTCCCACTCTCCCCCCAAAAAACCAAGCCCTCCCACCCCCTCAGGTTTCCAAGGTTCCCGATGTTCCTTTCATTTCACATCTGGGGAAAAAAGAAAAAAAAAAGGATGTGCAGCCAAAAACTACATGGAAAAGTGGAAAAGAGAGAGGGGCGGGGGAAATGTGTTCCTAAAATATTTTGAAAGATAGAAATTACCTGCTTTTTGTGAGCTGTGTGCAATAAATTCAGTCTGGGCATTAGCTATCCAAATTACCTCTTCCTTTTATCTAATATAAAAAACACTCTCACACTCCTAACTAATGTTTCATTTTTGTGTGTAGATGCAATACTGGATGCTTAATTAGGCCAATAATTGTTCACGCATTAATGTGAACTTTTTGAAGTTTAATGATAACTTATTAAATGTGTAATTATTACTCCTGATAATTAGAAACTTTTTTTTATGTGCATCACTGATCATGTAGAAAAAAAAATATTTACAATACTGAATGGTGGAATTCAGTAGAATTCACACAACCCGAGTTAAGATTGAAGACTTGACCTTCCTCGGGTAGAAGTCCCAATGTATTGTAGTCTTGGATACTCATTTGTACTCTAGATTTCTAAGAATTTCCAGCTAATTTAATGCTGGAAAATTAATGCTGAATTTAATGCTGAAAAATGTCTTTACAACAGGAAAATTGCATCTTTTATGCCATTGTTCTGAAAATCTTTAGGTCTCCTTTGACACAACTAATTCTATATGCAATCCTTGACGGGGTTTTTTTTGCTTTGTAAATTCAAATAGCAAGTATTTGATTCCACAGCTGAAATTCTCTTTGAGGAAGTTTATTTTTAAAGGTTCAAGACTGATGCGTATTTTCCATTTCACTTTAGAAATTTGAATGACAAAATACTATGGGAATCTTAAAGATAAAATGTTCATTCCTGTTAAATGCTTTGGAAGTACTTCTGTAGCCTGACCTATTCTTTTTATTACTGTGCATGACCATGTTGCATATAAATTTTTATGTGTGTGTCCCCATATATATAGGTAGGTATCCATCTATATATGCTCTGTATATATTCAATTTATGCACACACACATTCTTTAATATAACATTAAATACAGAACCGTATGTTAGCCAGAATTATGGCTTCACTATTATTGACTCAGAAGTTAAACATTTCAAAAGCTGAGGTATGTCATGTCATCATAACTCTGATCCTACACATTTTGCAGTCTTTAACTGGGTGATCATGCATTATTTTTCAAATAATGCATCCATGGGCAGCTTCATCTGTATGCTTAGAAGTTGCCGTATTATAAAATCAGATATTTCTCCAATACCTCTTCCAGGAGCTTAACCTTACGTGGTTCAAAGTCAGTGAAAGCATTTTTACTGACTTCCGTGCTGCAGGATGTGCAGAATCCTAAGCTAGTCCATCCTCTGTGCAAATGTAGTTTGAATATGGTATTTCAAACCCTGAATTGTCAAACTTCTCCTTCGTTGTTTCACAGGTATAGTAGCATTTGTATGAGTTTTATTTTGAACCATTTATTCATTTTTTAGCAAAAATGATTTATGGAAAACATTTTGTGGGACGACTAGTCAAATCCCTTCTGATGTCGTGAAGCCTTCTATATGTACTCGGCTTTACACATGGTAAGGGGTCATAATAAAAAAAAATTGCTACCTAATTTTTAGAGGAAGTTTAGGGGTTTGATAATTTTTTAACATAAATTTTCTGAGGACAATTTTTATTTTAATTTTTAGAAAAACACAACTACAAGTGGTTACAAATAAAAATATTTTTCTTGGACTGCTTCATCTTGGTCCTTAATAGGAGTTGTAAATGAACACTTTTCCATACACTACTCTCTTCTCTGGGCTTATCTTCCCATTCAGATTGTATTTTCATATTGTCTTCTATTTCATTACAAAGAGAATCTATAGCATACCAAAACAATGAGTATCCAGCTAAAGAGATCCTGATGTTTGAAGCAACCTAGATTTGAGAAACTGTTTAGACCCTTAGAAAAGCACCAATTATAAGTTTTGGATCAAGTTTCAAATTTGGATTGCAGATTTGAATGAAATTTAAAGGACTTGAGAGGTGGCACCTAGATATAGTTCTTCCCTAGCCAAGTTACAATGCAGATGAAAAGAAATAAACCAAGAGAGAATGATCAAGAAGAGCAATTAAAAGCTAAATAGTTCCCTGCTGTATTAGAGTTGCAATAACCTTTTGTTGCCTTGATTTACTGTTTTGTAAATTGGGAATATCATGGCTGTTTCTGATGTTTACACAGCACTTAACAGATAATTAGGATTGTCTACATGCTAAGTATTTCAGCCATACGTGGTATTTTCATGACAATACCCAGACCTGCATATCAAAGCAGTGTAAGACCACAATTTTTCATACTTCATTTGAGACAAGAAAGGATGTTTTCTTCAATTTCCCATAACCCATTTCCTTTCTTCTGCTTGGAATATACAAACTTAGAAGAGCTGGTACCTGGAGCCATAATGTAGCGGAGGTTTCGAAGGGACCTTAAAGATCATCCAGTTCCAATGCTCCTGTCACAGGCAGGGACACCTTCCACTGGACCAGGTTGCTCAAAGCCCCATCCTACCTGGCCTGTAACACTTCCAGGGATGGAGCATCCACAACTTCCCTGGTCAACCTGTTCCGATGCCTCACCACTCTCACAGTGAAGACTTTCTTCCTAATATCTAAGCTAAATCTTCCCTCTGTCAGTCTAAAGCCATTCCCCCTTGTCCTGTCACTACATGCCCTTGTAAAAAGTCCCTCTCCAGATTTCTTGTAGGCCCTCTTTAGCTACTGGAAGGCTGCTACCAGGTCTCCCCTCAGCCTTTTCTTCAAGCTGAACAACCCAACTCCCTCAGCCTGTCTTCATAGGAGAGGTGCACCAGCCCTCTGATCATCTTTGCGGCCCTCCTCTGGACTTGCTCAAGTAAGTCTATGTCCTCCTTATGTTGCAGGCTCCACAGCTGAATGCAGTACTCCAGGTGGGGTGAATCACCTCCCTTGACCTGCAGGACATGCTTCTTTCGATGTAGTCCAGCATATGGCTGGCTTTCTGGGCTGCAAGCACACATTACCAGGTTGTGTTGTTATCAACCAAGTCTTTCTCCTCAGGGCTGCTCTCAATCCATTCTCTATCCAGCCTACATTTGTGTTTGGAATTGCCCCAGCCCAGGTGCAGGACCTTGCACTTGGCTTGTTGAACTTCATGAAGCTTGTGCTGGCCCACCTCTCCAGCCTGTCAAGGTCACTCTGGGTGGCAGCCCTGCCGTCCAGCGTGTTGGCCACACCACACAGCTTGGTGTTGTCGGCAAACTTGCCAAGGGTGCACTCAATCCCACTGTCCATGTCACCAACAAAGATGTTAAACAGCACCAGTCCCAATACTGATCCCTGAGGAACACCACTGGTCTCCACTTGGATATCAAGCCATTGACCAGAGCTCTCTGAGTGTGACCACCCAGGCAATTCCTTATCCACCTCATTGATCAAATCCATGCCTCTCCAGTTTAGAGACATAGAGGTCATGCAGGACAGTGTCAAATGCCTTACACAAGTCCAGGTAGATGAGGTCAGTTGCTCTTCCCTTGTCCACCAATGTTGTAACCCTGCCATAGAAGGCCATGATTCTAAATATAACAGGGCTGGAATACTAAATACTGTATATAACAATTGGGATGTATTTCCCTCTTTTTATTTTTTGCATAAGGGTAATACATAAGTTAAAATAGTAGAACCTTCCTTTTAACTTGTTCAGCCTTGCATGTTCTTTGGCCACATAGGTCCTCTGGAAGGCATTGTGCCTTAGGAGATTATTGTCTATGCAAACTTGGCTGGAAGCACGAAGTCCTGTTACCATGCTGAGCTCAAGTTAATATATGCTGCCTCTTGGTAAACCTTGCTAATTTGAGTTCAGCACTGTGCTAACTTTAATTAAATGGCTTCTAATTCAGAGCTGGCTCATATCTTGGCTCCTATCCCCATTCATGGGAAGAGTGAAATTTCTCTGTCCACAGTGATGCGACAAATTGAAACAGTTACCACTGAAGTTCTCTACTGAGTTGGCATAACTTAGTGCAATGTCTATAGTGGCCTAACTTACTAGAATCAGTGTGAATGTTTTATTAGTGTTTGCATCAGATGTCAGGGAGTCGGGGAAATGCACATTAAAACATTGCATCCTTTAGTCAGAAACATGAAGGAAAATACTTTATCTGCTCCATTTTTTCCCTCCAGAAAGTTGCCACAACAGCAAAAAAAAACCCTTTCTGAGTAAATAATGTGAACAATATATGAGAAAAACAGCCAACAGTATCATAAACCTAATCAAGAATATATTTTGATTTGGATTGAAAGTTATGTCATCTTCCTTTTTGTTTCTTGTAATTATAATTTCTTTTCTGTTTTAAAATATTGATGAGAGCAATCGGCATCTGCCAAAAGCAAATGATGTGTCGATCTACCATAAATTCCTTGTCAAGTCTGGGCAAGTGTTAAAATGCTAAATGTAACATTAATTGATCAATGTAACATATCAGAAAAGCTAAATTGCTCCATATGATGAAAACTCTCATTTTTGCCATGTTCAGAATATCCTTTTCAGGAGCAACTACTTTATCTCTGATCAATGACCAGGCAATGGAGATGAATTTCATATTCAAATTATTTTAATTACTTCTGCAAAGGGTAATTGGCACAATCAGCAGAGGTTAGCAGATCATCTGGGAACACTTATTTTGCCAATTTATCCATTCTTGAAATGTCAATATTAAATTATTTTTTGTTACAAATTTTATATATATATAGCTATAATAAATGTGTTTTCTAGGAGAACTTGTGACCTCTGGCTACTAAAGGTAAACTGAATGTTAATGCAACATTTCAAATACTATCATCTGAAGTCTTTTGTAAAAACAATATATTTGTATTGTAGCACAGACCTGTATTTATGTAATGAGAAAGGATAATGTGCTCAATAAATATTGAAGTTCTTGACCTCCTGCTGAGCATTTGATATTGAAGCGTACCTAGTTATAGACTTTGAAATTGATGCCTTTTTTCATTCTGGGCTGAATTTGCACCTTTGCTACAGTAATTTCACTTTGTATCTCTGCACATAATTATTGTGAGACTGATTCAACAGGGGAACAATAAAGACAGATGTAGAGAGAGTTCTGCCTAAACAGCAGGCAGTATTGTATTATTTTAATGAAACTGGAAAGTTTGAGGAACTAAAATAGTAAACATTGCAAAATGCCCAGAACAGGACTTCAGGCAGTTGTTTTCCGGTCTTCTGTTACCCTCGCAATATTTGGATCTAAATTTATGTAAAGTGAGTTATAAGTGTAAAAGAGAGCAGACTTTTGGCCTTTGTGGTCTCTTCCTGGGAGTAAGAAATCCTATATTAAGCAGCCATCATCTGTAGCCTCCAAGCACTTAGGTGCTGGTATGTATACCTGAGTAAGGAAATGTATCTTCCTGACCCTAAATTCAGTATCAGTTCCTCCTTATGTATTAACTCTTCTGAGAACTCTTGATTAGCACCAAAGGCAAATGGACCCAGAAAGGCAACTGGCACTTTTCATTCTGCAATGAGTCGTCATAGTTTTAAGTCATAAGTAGCTATAATCTTTTGCTCTGTGAATGTGTGTATATTTTAATGTTAGTGCTGAAATGCCCTCAAAACATTATTATTTTGCATTGGAATAATGAGCATCTCAAGGAGACATTCATAAACTGAACATATTAATTTAGCAACACTCCTAGATTTGGGAGTGTGGTGGTGGTACCCTAGAGGGCATTTCAATTTGTTGGCATCCTCTGAGAGCAGTCCATGTAGACTGTGCCCACAGGAGAGTCAGACCCTAGGCATAATCCTACTGAGAGTCATTGACATGAAGCAAGTTCTTTAATTAAGTTAAGAGCAGTGCATTTTTAATTCATGAAATTTTGGCCCCTTGAAGCCAATAGGAGTTTTGCTGTCATGTTGCAGTGTGGATGGTGTTTAAGCCCCGAATCTGCAATAACCTAAGTGGCTGAGTTCAGAAAGAAGTATGAGAACTGGCTGCTCCACAGAAATCAGTGGGCACATGGGAGTAGTCTGGGTTTTTTGGAGGTTGGTTTTCCAAGACACTTAGGAAGTTCCCCCCTTTTCAGCTGAAACTAGCTACTGAATTTCTCCTTTGTGTAACAGCAGAATCTCTCCCAGTGTCCTTATTATAGTTCATTCAATATAAGAACAATAAAAGTGTACACGGAGGCCCAGCTACTCAGGCACTGTAGACACATTGACTTCAAGATATGCTGAAAAATCAAAACAAAAGCATGCACAGAGGGGTCTTCAAACTTGATCTATAATTAAATATATATATATATAAAAAGTCTGTGCCCGTTCAAATCCTCATTCTATATGATATGATGTAAACTGACATACCACTATTGATGTTGCCAGACTTGCATCAGTCACGAACCTGATTATCTCATGCATTGGGCCACTGGTGCCAGAGATGTAAAATGAAATTCCAGATAGTGCAGTTTTTCAGTGTAGTGAAACCAGAGCCTTTTCAATTATTATCAGCTCATTTGCTTAGAACACAACCTTCTAAAATTCAACTTTGATTTTACTACTTTGCTCAATAAAGGGGCAGAGTGGCCAACGCAAGGATGAAAGTTTTTTTATGGAGTTGGTATCACTCAAGGTTATCAGTAAGTCTCTCTCTCCCAGCACTTTAGATGTTGAGGTTTTCTACACATATTTCTTTGGGATGTATCTTTAGACATTAACACTCTCAATGGTCTTTCACGATATATGTTTCCAATTTCTTTTTCCTAAGCAGCAGAAATATTGCAAACAACTTTCTATGGAAAAATGCTATGGTCTACATTAATTTCAGATGTCGTACCCCAGCAGCTACAGCTGTCTTGTGTTGTCAGCGAGAGTAGATTGTTCTGCTCACCGGTTGTTGGTCTTCATTTCATCCTCTGACTCACAAGGAACTTTTGCTATGGTTGTTTTCAAATTGCAGTTGTCCTTTTTCCCTTCTTTCCCCAGTGCTATTTCTGTACACTTGCCTATTGCTTTGCTTCTCTGTGATAATTTTCCTTCTGCAGCATAATAGGTGTCTATATTCCTGACTTATTTTTCTTTAGTTTGCACCACTGTCTTCACTGCCCTTCACTTTGTTGAACTCATTTACATCTCTGTAAGGAATGGGAGAAAAATAGCACCTTTCAGTGCTTCATTTGCTCTTCTCATTGCAAAGGTGTAAATGACAAGATAGGAGATTGTCAGGAATTAGGTCTGGCTCAAGAAACTCAGGCAATGAGTTATGCTTGCTATTTGAGGTTCAAAAACTATCATGAGCCGTCAATTTTCATGTTGTGCAGTGATGCAGTGGTATGGAATAGCATAAAATCTTACTTACTAGTGACCCACAGTCACTACATATTTGTGTGCTGTAGCAAAATATGGACAAACCTGAATTCAGAATCATGTTTATAACCCCCGAATTGGGCAATATTGACTTTGAGATATCAGGTTTTGCTGCAAACAATTCACACTACTCTGTACATATTCTTTTGCTTGTAAACAATTCAGTCTTCTGTAGGTTCCCAGATGTACGTTAGTACTGCTGGTATGAAGAAGTTTTTACTACAGCTGGCCATTCTTCCCTCATTACAAGGGCATTCATTTGCTTGCCCACCATTTCCTGAGCTGTAGAAATAACACCCTGATGTATTAAGAAAAGTGGGAGCCTGTTCACTGTTTTGGCTTAGAAACTGAGGTCACCCAGCAACTGATTCAAGAGTAGCTGATATTTGTGTGGCCATGAAAGATTGGGACTTCAGAGACAAGAGGATGGACAGCTGACCAGCAAGCACCACAACTGTTTCCCGGTAAACCATCCTGCTTGTGTATCAGATCCATATGTGTAGGTATATTTTGAGTTTGTTAGTTATTTTGAATTTGTTAGTTATTCTGCCCACTTATCCAGGCTTCCTTTCACAAATCCAGTGCATCTCAAAGTGTTTGGTTTAATACTGGGCTGAGCAGTCCCAGCTCTCTTAGCCTTTCCTCATAGGAGAGGTGCTCCAGTCCCTTAATGCTCTTCATGGGCCTTTGTTGGATTCTTTCCAGTAGCTCCAAATTCACATACATTTTTAAGGGTAAAATTTAGCCCTGTGGCTTTTTTGTTTGTTTGTTTGTTTTAATCACTTTGGCTATTTCGGGAACACTTAAAGTGGAAAAGTAATGAGAAAATAAGAATATCTAATTTACTCTCAATTTCTTTTTTCCTGCTAGATCTGCTTAAGAGGCTGTGGTCTTGATCTAAGTTATCTAAGAAATGAACAAAGGAACAATTTATATGGGAGATTAATGACTGAGAGGGGCTTTGGTAATATGGCAGTAAGTACCATAGAAATGTTATAAATACCTAAAAATTCAGCACAGAGAGGTACGGGCAAAACTCCAAATGGTTGTCACTATTGTAAGATGGAAAATAAAACCCTTAATGGGCAAAACCTCTGCCTGTTATTGGTAAGAAGCACTAAAAGTAGCCATTCTTAGGAGCACTTGTGGTTGACTAGCACTTGTTATGCTACAGGAGAGCAGTAGTAGTCCTGAGGAAGAGGTTTTTCTTTGTCATATCAGCAATTTCAAGCAGAGTGCAGATGCTTTATGCTTTCAGGCTTGGTTACATTAGAAGACGTATTGAGCACAGTGTAGAGGGCTTTTGTTTTTTTTAAGTAAGTGATGTGCTAGGAATTAATGGTGTGATGAGTGAAATGAGTGAAATTTTGCTTCTCTCGCTTGTAGGAACTACAGGCACTTTTCCATTTTTCATGTGTTTCTAATTGAGATAGGTGTAAAGTCGGATATTTTCAAAGAAGTCACACAGGCCAGAGTGTACAATAGCAATTAAGTATCGAGTGTGCCTATGACTAATTAATTTGTGCCATAAGGAAACATATGTTTTGGCTCCTTCCTGGAGCCAATTACCACATGCCTGTGTTATAAGGAAGAATGAGAAGCGGCCCCATGCTGAAATAGGAGTTCATTACAAAACGACATGACAAAGAAGGAAGCAAGTATATGCTGACCAAGCCAACTGGTACAGAGCCACAACAAAGGAAAAGATTATCAAGGAAATTTCTGCACTGAAAAGAGAACTCAAGCTGCCTTCAAGGGACAACTTCAGGTCATAGGTGCATTTGCACAAGTTCTTTTGTAAATTAATGTACAATGCTTAAACATATTGTAGGGTGGAATATGGCCCATAGCTGAAAAAAGCATTTAACTTTCTTCTAATGACCCCATCAAGTCCGGAATGGAGATAGGTTTTGGTACTTCCTTTTTTTTTTTTTTGCTTTGTTTGGGTTCATGTTTGCATATTTATAGTGTCACTTTGATTCATTCCATGCTCAGTCCTGAGCTGTGGTTCTTCTGGTTGTCTTCCCAGCCATGAAACAGCTCATTCCTCTTGAGAAGGAATCTGAGCAAAACTGAGCAAACAGTTTGCTTCAGCATCAGTATATGCAATGGGCTTTTGGCCAGGACACTTCTAGAGAGTCAGTAAGGACCCAAATCCAGGCTCACCAGCTGACCCAAGAGCAGGGGTTTGGTCCCTTCTGCAACTCCCGAAGACAGCAGGGACTTCCCAATTCTTCCTCACTTTTAGAGGCTGGAGAGGTGGTCCTTTCTCAGTCTTTATTCTCCTGGGATTTCATCATCCTCAGAATATTGTCTCCTTGAAAGATGCTTCTTCAAATGATGTAACCAGACTTTAAGGTACAATTGCAAAAGTCAAGTACAATTATATGGCTTGGTTATGTCTGCCATGTAAATTATTTTTGAAGCAGCATTAAAAATAGGATGCTCTCAGTCACTGAGATTGTGGACAGAATTCAGCTGCAGCTTGGCAACTGGATGTTGGCAGAAACTTTGCACCATATTCATTGAATATTTGCACAAGCGGGGATTACATCAGCGACAATAGTACAAATTTGTATGTTAAATACAGGAATGCCTACTAGAAAAATAACAGAGTGACTGGTAATGCCTTCTAATTCTGTGATTTGCTTCAGACTTAGCTTAAGTATCATTTTACCCAACTCCTGATGTGATGATGTGGCTAGCACAGGTATGTTTAAAATAAATCTCTTCAGAATGCTTCGTACATTCGTTCTCACCTTGCAGGAATATATCTCACCAAATACATTGCTACTCTATGATACTTATATCAGACCTAAATGAACATGATTTTAAAATCTTTAACATGGCTTTGTGTTGAGAATATTCATGAATACAAATCCATAGTTTGCTCACACTTAACATAATCCAGGTACACATTTTTCGTGTGCACTCATTCATGGGAAATGTAACACAGATGAAAAACTCATAAAAGCTCATGGGTTTTATATTTGACCATCTGTGCTGTTTGCTGCCAAGAAAAAGTCCTTTGCCGTTGCTCCTATCATTTTATTGACACTGTTGGCAAGTAGGGGTTTTATTAGTTTTTTATTATTTTACCTGCTTCTAGTCCTTGTCTCCCCTCTTTAGGTCTATGGCAGTATTTTAAAAGCATGCCCCCTTCTTTCCTGCTGTTTTCTTGCATCCTGTTCAGTCATTTTATTTCTCATCTTGTCAGCTGCTGTCCCCTCTGGTTTTTCTGCTTCCACCTTATGGCTTTTTAAAACTGCTGCTTTAAACCTGAGCACTCCTCATATCTCCCCCACGTCCTCTGCATTAACATTAGGGATTTGTGCTTCCAGCGGCAGGCCTGTTGAAGCCGTGGATCTCCAGGGATCACTCTGCTGTATTAGCAGTCATCTTCATGTTTGCCTATTGCAAGTGTGCTGCTTACAGCTTGAAGGTGACTGCCTCTGCTGTCTGTGCCAAAGAGGGCAGTAATTAGTTGCGGCTCAAACAGGCAACACCAAGAAGGAAAGAAGAACTGGCCAACAACATCTAGAATTGACAGTTGCTTCCATTTCTGGGTTTGTTGAGGTCTACCTGTGTTCTTGTGAGCACAACCCGCCCGGAAAACCCAGGGTAAGCCCAGCTCAGGCAGTGACCAGCTCTTCCCAGCAAACAGATTCATTATCTTTCCAGGGAGAACACTCTTCTCTGAAAGAAGGGTCTTTGGATCTGCCCTGAGCAGCATGGCATGGTCTGCCTGCTGCCCAAGCTCCTGTTTCAAGGACAGGTAGGGATGCCTGTGAGTGGACTCATGGGGGCTGGCTTTGCTGATGCTCTGCCAGGGGTCAGCCCAGGTGTGCTGCTTGGCATCCTGGAGTCTGGCCATGCTGCTCTTGGCAGGGTCAGCACTCACTTGGAAGTCCAGTTGTGAAGGTTAAGCTCTGAGTCACCCCTGCACCTTGTTTTTTCATGTGCAAAGTGCTGCTAATTGTGCTTTTTGCTTTTAATTTTTATTTTTAAACTCCTTTGGCAGGGCACTCTTGTACAGTTAAGATGAGCCTCAAGGAACTCTTAGTGTATTAATGATACGACATGAAGGTACTGGACATAAACAGGAAAGGCCTTGGCATTCTTTCAAAGAACAAAAGTTCAGTTCTTGATCCAGAAACACAGTTGATACTCACAGAATAAGCATTAAAAAAATCAACAAAGGTTTCTTTAAAATCATCTTCAGTTGTTCAAGCTCTGATCCACATACCCGTCCATTCTGTTTCTTGGAACCTCTGTAATCAGAGGATGCAACAAATACATAAACAATATATCACATCTTTAGAAAACTGGACAGAAAGAAAAAATCAAGATCATGTTCAAAATCCATTTAACAAAAACTCATCAAATAAAATTACTTGCTGTAATTGTGGTCTCCTGGATTTTGACTTTTTGCCAGACGATATTATTTAATGTGCTCAGAAATGAAGAATTGGTATTCCAGTGGCACAATATATCACAACAACATCAAAGCCACTTATAGCCTGTGTGGCTGAGTTGCACATGATGTTTAAGAAAATATTCTATTTAAAAACACTTAGTTGTGGTTTTTTTTATGTAAAGCATTATCAGGGATAACAATATTTCATCGGAGGCAGATGACTATCCAGAAACATAATTAATCATGATTATTTATGTCATACCTAATTATCAGGAAATAGCTCCAGGGATACACTTCAGTTATATTTCAGAACCTTCAGACTATAATTACTTTGCTTTGTATTAAATATTCTTTCCATACTCTTGAAGAAGTTTAGAACATATTTATAAGAAGTAAGGTCAAAGAGATAGAAATAAGTAATTTACAATCAAATAATAAAAATATATGCATTTGAGAAAATGCTGAGAGTATAAGGGAGTGTAATAATTTCATTGTCTTCATAATTAGGTGAAAGGAATGGCTTTCTACTGTAGTTTTTAATATGCGAGCACACTAGCATAACAGCAAGGGCCTTAAAACATAGGGCTTTTAAAATTCTTTTAATGTAGTGCAAAGTGGATTAAAAATCGGAAAAAAACCCAAACAATCCCACCTAAGGGTCTGAATTCTCAAAGACTTTTCATTTGTAAATTTTGAAAGCTATTTTTCAGTGAGGACCTTTCACATCCTAAGGAGTTTCATAGCTTCTGGTGTTGCTGTAAAAAATATTTAGATGCATTTCTGGCTTATTATTTATAGCCCATTGTGTGTAATTAAAGCATTTAATAGGAGTTGTAAAATTAGGCAGGCAATGTACCTGAGTATGTATGTGTGTAATTTACATTCCTGGTTGTTAAAGATATCGAATACCTTTAAAATGAAGAAAGAATAAGACTGAATATAAGACCTCAAAACATGCACATACTCATGGACCTAAGCTATAATTTTATTGAAGGGCATACCACACAACAAAGTCATTCCTGTATAAATGAAAACCTGGACATTTATTTTTACAAATAAGGGTTTTTTCTCCCTTGTTTTTGTTGATAAAAAGGACAACAACATATTTTCAGCACTGCTATAGCCAAAGGCTGTTTTTGGGAACTCGGTTCTTGCATAACAGATTTGCAGAACTATGCAGGAATGCATGTCATTATACTGTCTGGGAAAGTGGGTTGGGGGGCTGGGTTGGCTTTGAGGATTTTTTTTGGTTTGGGTTGTGCTTAGGAAAGTTATGTATGACGAGGCCCAACATTTACAATATATTTGTTTATTTTTATTAGCTAACAGAGTATGAGCTTAGTGGTACTCATCCAGTACAGAATTTTGGTGTGTGCTTAATGTTAATGCTGAAGTCTACTGACCTCAATTCACTTGGTTACCACGATGTCTATGTTGAAACATAGTTTGTACCAGGACCAGAAGCCTCAGCAGAGCTCTTGTGGAACAGGCTCATGCTGGCTTCAGTGAGCTGCCCTGGGACTAACCACTTCCATCCAGCTGTCATGTAGCAAGTGCTGAATCTCCTCTTGGTCTTGGCAGGAGTGCTTTAGGATCTGGGTAGTTTCACTCTTTAGGCCTAATCTTGCATAGGTGCCATTGACTTTGGAATCATGTTTCACTAAACTTTCTTGGTGACTTGTCTGTGATTTAGTTAACAAAAAGTGAAGTGCCTTGGCAGTCACATCACTGCTGTATTTAATGCCCATGCCCTGATTTTAATGTCTATGTATTTCATGACACAGTTTTGGAACATTTTCTGAGTTTGACTCTACAAACCCCTCATTGAAGTGAAATTAAGGTATTATTCTTTTTGCTAAATTATTCAACCTGCTTAAATATTAAGGAAAAATAATAATAGAGCGATATTTTAAATGATAAAAAGGAATGCCTCATGTTAAGGTTCAAAGTCAACAATCTCCTCTTAACACTGGGGCAGACAAATTCAGAAATTGTTTGCTAATGTTTAACTTAGAGACAGCCCTCAGACAGGCTCCATTATGGTTTAATGACAGTGCACTGTTTATCTAAACCAGTGATGAAAAACAATGTGTACGTTTGAACTGCCACCCTATGTCTTCTGTGAATAATCATACGTGAAACTGAATGTTACCTGGGGAAATATTTCCTTAACAAATGTCAGATTTTTCCTACCTCCTATCCCAAAAGTTATTTTTCTTCTCTGCTTCCTAGCCTTAGCTGGATTTTTTTTTTTTCACCTGTTATTTGAAACATCATTAGAATAGAAGGCAAAGTGTTTGGGTAATTGAACATTCAATTAATTAAATCAATTGATATTGAAAACCAGTGTTATGAATTGACCACTTTCACTTGTCATTTTCCCCCTTTATTTTTATCCACTTCCCCAAGATTTCTCAGCATTAGTGTCTAAAAGTGGTGCACTGCCTGGTGCTGCTGATGGACAGGAGCAGCCATCCCTTAATAAAGCGCTAAGGTAGAAACAATGACCTAGTGACTTTTTGGAGAATATTAAATGTCTCATTTTAATGTTTTTCTTCCAATGTACCACCCTCCAAAGGCAACCCCTAGGTAAGATGCAGTGAAGCTTATATATTTGATGTTGATTCAGCTTACACTGAGGTCAGCTGAGGCACTTCCTTGAGCAAAATTTCCTGAGGTGAGTGGTTGAGGTGAGAAGCTATCCGTCTCCGAAAGGCTTAGGGGACTTCAGCAACCAGCAGCACATGGGAAATATGAAAAGAAAAATAAAAAAGGAAGAGAATTCTAAAAAAGGGAAAAGGGATCTTCATCTAAGCTGAACACGCTATTTTTTTGCAGAAGGATCAGTCTTGTGTCTGGGTCTAAACCCTCCCCACCTCCCAGTGGCTGATTTAATCCATGGGTTCTGCATAAACTCCTGCGCCAGGCCAGACAAACACCTCAGCTTTTCCTTTCCTAAGCACCTTCCACCAATTTGAAATGTGTGCCATAGCCACCAGAAAGCTGTAGCTCAGTTCTGGCTGGTGAGGAATGTGGAACAGGATGTTTGTTATAGAGAGGGATCTGCCAAGCTGTCCTTTTCCAAGGGCACAATGGAGGAAGGGGGATTATTATTTTATGCATGGTGCATATGAAATGATCCACAATAGAAGTTTTTTATGATGTAGGCGTAGAATGCTTTATATCTATTCTTCGAAGAAAAACCTTCAGTATTTTTCTAGTGGTGCTGGTAGGAGCCTATGGCACATCCTCAAGTGTGCGTGAATATACACTGCCTTCCACTGAAGATTTTGGAAAAAAGCAGGCACTTTTTTCCACAAGAAGCTTTGTTTGCCTGTATGCAGCATTGTGGAGGCTGTGGCAACTTCTGCATTGTTATAAGAAATTCTCCCTTGACCATTTATTTTTCCTGTTGCTTTCGTTCATCTCCCATTTATTATTGTACATCTTCTTTATCTCCCAAGTATTTTCTGCAGAAACAGAGACTTAGCTTATGGCATCCATCCATGTGTTATTGGTCTCTGTGGCTGAAAATCCTAAAGCGTGACTTCAGTGAGAAATCTACTCCAAGCAGAAGCTTGGAAAATAATTGCATTTCTTTCTAAAAACCACAACCTCAGTAGGGAAAAAACACAAAGTGCTGGCAAATAATCTGCTGTTTGTATACATTGTTTCCCGCCTTTTTATTTCAAGTTTTCCCAGAGTGGAAGCCCGTCTTTTACCAGACAGTTCTCTCCTGCAGTTTTCCCAAGACACAACAGAACAGAGGAACTATTTTAAAAATACTATCTATTTGGATTGTTTGAAAACCTACTAAAACACTACATATCCTACTCAGAAATAATTTTAAACTCTTCCTGGAACCTGTTTGCAATTGCTGAGGCTCAAAAACAATCCTGGTGAAAAATGCTTTTATGTGATACAAATTTACATATTTTTTACAGCCATATAGTCACTATAGATAACCTTCTAGTATTTGAATATTACGTGCACAGTAAACACATCTGTACAGGTATTCAGCTGTACATCCCTCCTAAAGGAGGGAAATAGGGAAGTTTTTGTAAATGAGCACCTGTGCACCAGTTTTTCTGTTAGTCTGCCTCGTCTTAAATTATTTTATGATAATCTTATGAAATTAATTAGGTTATGATAATGACTTTGATTTATTTGCATTAGTCCATGGAAGTAATGACCTTGAACTCCAGGTTCATCCCAGCTACACTTAGTCATTTGGAACATGTAGGTTCTCTCTATCTTCAGTGTAGAGAACCATTGAGTTCCACAAGATTATGCAGCTTCCCTGTCTTAGAAACCATTGATATAGGGAATGTCATTAGAGAATCTGAGCACCTCTGGGGTCCCTTAACTTCAGTGCTTGTGTATCCCAAAATTCAAGTGTCCACATCCTTATGCAGATGTTCCACAAGAGAATGGGCTAAGTGACTTCTAAAAAAAGCTTAGACCTCTAAGTATGAAGCTTTATTCAGTGTGTAGAAGACCTCTGATACTGCAGGATGTTTTAAAGACTTTTCTGTAAGGACTTGGTAATGTTGATGCACTTCCATTCCTGATCATTCTTCCACTTTCTTGGCCAACATTGGTCTAGTTATCTGGCCCCTCCAGACACCTCAACTGCAGAGAGAAGAGGAGCGGCAATCTCTACTAATGGCACCTGAAACCTTCTATAGGAAATTAACAAATAACAGGGCCATGAATAATGAAGTCAAAGGCAACTTTCTGCCTTGTACCCACTGGAAGTCCAGCCTGGAAGGTAATTACAGATGACCTCTACATACATGCTACACGCATGCATATGGAGACATCCATCAATACCATGTCTTTTAGTTCATAGAACCATAGAATTATAGAATGGTTTGGGTTAGATCATCTGCTTCCAACCCTATTGCCACGGGCACAGACACCTCCTACTAGACCAGGTTGCTCAAAGCCCCATCCAACCTGGCCTTGGACTTTTTAGTTCAAGGGAATCAGTCAAAAGCCTGTCCTGTGTTTTTAAGTTGATAGCTGACTCAAGCCATTTTTTTTGTAACGGGGGAGGCTCGTATATGACATAAAAAATGTTTGGAATTTTTTTTTTTTCCATCTCAATAATTTATTTGTGACATTTTAAAATCAACATTTCCCTTTTTAAATTTAGAAAATACTAATTTCCATTAAATTCCCTTTTTAAACTTAGAAAATGTTAATTTCCATTAAATTTTCATTTAGAAATATTTTTCTGATTTACATAGAAGGTATAACAATGTTTTATGAAGTAATCAGATTGGAATTTAAAAACTCTGCGTTAGGTAAAAAGAAACATTCTGTTAAGTGAAAGTTTTTATTTCTGAACTTGTTGATTCACTACAAATTGTCATCAAAATGGCAAGAACAAGCAGCTAGAAGAGTTATCTGCCAACTGTTGCTGCTGAAAGATGTTTAAAGACAGGAAAGTGTCTGTATCTTTAAGATGTCTAGACTAATTTTTCACTTTCTCTCTTTTTTTCTTACCTTTTATACACTCATTAATAGTTGGATATTTTGCTGAAGAACTCCAAATGGGTGGTTTTGGTGTTCTTAAATGCAAAACAGAACCAATCAATAATTCTGTCTGCTGTTAAATATACCTAGACTCTGGGTCATGTTAACAGTAGAAAAAATAAACAATATAGGATTAAGAAGTATTTTGAACAATTGAACAAGCAATTATTGATTGCTTGTTTAATTCAGCTGAAATACAATAGTACTTTATATGGTTAAATAGGAATCTTTAAGAAAATACACATCAAAAGAGTTTTTGCCTTTTCTTAACTTTCTGTCTTTTTCACTTCAAACTCTTTGCAGGTGTCACACTCTTCTTTTTCCCACATAGCTACTGCATTCATCCATTTTCTGTATTTATTCAGCGTTAGATACAATGGGTACTCAGATAGCCAGTGCTATAATTTTGAAAAGCCTCACAGAAACCATTGGAGTCAAGAGAACATCCTTCATTGACCTCAGCAAACATGTTGTTTAGGAGGAAGTTTTAGATGTCAATTGAGCACTACGATAAAGTCTTTCAAGTGTAAACTTGGTAGCTGCGTATCCCCTTCTCTTTATGTCACTTCATTACATCTCATTGCAAAAGGTCAAAGCAATAGAGAGTGATACATTTCCTTTTACTAGGGAGCAATGGCAAGGAGCTGTTGCTTAGGTTTGGTTTTTCCTGACCATTACTCTCAATGTCACTGAAACACAGCATGGAAATTAAAACATTGAAAGGAAATAGAATAATTGTGAGTTGTCTTTATCTAATGAATAATGAGATCTTTTCTAGAGGTTGGTGACAAGCTCTGAATGACTGTGGCTGAATTTTGGAAATGTCTTTTTTTTTTTTTTTAATCTGAATCTTTATGTCTGAGTAATTATGAAATCTCCAGAGCAGGGAACTCTTCAAATGAAACATATGCATTGGAGCAAAATATTTATTCAGCAAACGTGACACTAGATAGCACATCTGTCAGTTTGTAACCGTCTCCTTTATAACTCTGCAGTATTCTTTTCCTGACCCATAAATGTCACTCAAGAACACAAGGTATTTTCCGCTTCCTAAACCTAGAAACTTTACATTCCTACATCCGAAAGCTTGAATTTTTATAATTCTATTCCAAACTGTAATAAAATGATGGAAATTCATAAATCCCTGATAAAAAGGGGCACTTGTACAAAGCTTAATGTTAAGTTAGGCATGGTGCAAGTCTCTTTGCTAAAACCAAAGCAGTTGTGCAGGAATTTGGACCTTATTATTTTATCTTGTGTCATACAATTTATAATATATGGTAATATGTAATATATATTGAAATACGAACTTATTTTGAAACTGAGCATCAAAAGAATTATTTTGGGGAAAACTGAAACCCTCTACTTTTACTGTGCTAAAAAAAAAGATTTTTTTTCCCAAAATTGAAGCACTTTTTCAGAACCTGTCAAGCTGAAGGAATCAGCATGTTCCCTTGGGATGTTTTCTAGTAGCTCTAGGTTTTGGACTTCAAGAGTCTCGCACAGCAATTGCCCCTATCCCAATTTGGGTTTTAGATGCTGCCACAGTGTAGAGAATAATAGCAAATAATAATCATAAATGGAAAAAAGAAAAAAAGAAACAAGAAAAGTATGAGTTAGCTTTTGCGTAGGCAGCAGCATGCCTCCAAATTTTCAATTCCCCTGTGGTCAGGTTCCGTTTAGCACTTAGACTGCTTTTATACATATATATGTTTTTCCTGAGCTAACAAATATTTCGTCTCCTTAAGGATGGATTTTACGTGCGAATGAACATGAAGACACTGTGTATGAGAGGTCTGAATTCAGGGGTTGCTGCTTCCTTCCTTTGAAAACATTTAAAAAGTAGTTTAGACAAGTAGAGGTAAAAAAGCTAGGAAAGTAATGTGACACTGGCAGGAGAGAAGGCTTTGGAGGCCTCATCTCAAAAGGAACAGTCAGCTAAAATTCACTATTGAACTAGTGGGGGAAGAATGCTAACAGGGAAGAACAAACCAACCCTGGCTGGTTTGCTAATGTCTTCATTTTTTTTCATATATATTCTGCATCAAGGGTCTCATTTTGCTTCCCCTCATCTTTCCAGATCTATTGCTGCAGATGAAGAAGATTTCTGTAGAGGAAGTGAGCAGCTGGAATTAACCTTGTGTCCATGAATTAAGCAAGCATTTCACTGAAAAGGGAAAAAATATAAGAAAAAGATAGAGTGAAAGAGAGATAAGTGAAACAACATGCTAAGTCAGTTGATACATCGTGGTCTTTATTACACAGAAACAACAATGATCACTCAGCTGCTGGTATTTGAAATAGAAAAAACTAGACCTCTACAGATCAAAGCACCAAGGGGAGAAAAGCAGCAAGGAAAAGAAATGTTCATAGTATTAAACCAGTTAAAAGCCTGCATTATCTGAATGTCTACCTGAAGCTTGGAACTAGCAGCATTACAAAGGTGGGAGTAGGATTAGTTTTGCATCTGAAATAGACGAAGGTCTTTCTGATTGTATGTAACTGTCTCTGCAGCCAGCTGATGGGGAGCAACCACTGCCTGAGAAGCACACCCTCTGTGAGACCACGGCATGACAATGTGGTGCTGCCAGAGAGTGCCGACTCACGTGGGGAACCCATGCTCTGTCATCGTGCCAATGCCATGAGGATTTTGAGCTGTAAATTGATTTAAAAACACTCATAATGACCTGCTTGCATCAAATAAATCAAAATGCATTACAGAGGCAATAAAGGTGTGTTAGAAACTGTGATAGATTTTCCTAATCACTCCTTTGGATTTCCAGTTCTTTGGCATTCAGATGCATTTTCACTGGCTGAGCACATGCCAATATCTGGATAAAGTGAGTGAGCAGTGGTGTGTCATGAAAAGATGCAAAAATATTTCACACTGACTTTTGAGCAGGCTGCTTCTGGATTAAAAAACAGCTGGCTGAAAACAGACTACATTGTTTTATGTTACGTACGAATGCATATTTAAATGGCCTAGAAAGCCATGCTAGAAGAACATGTATACATGTGTCTCTGAAAGCATGCTCATGCCAGGGAGTGCTGACTTGACCTCAGCACATTGTCTCTGCCTGTGTAGCATTTGCTAATAATGACATAGTGGTGCTTCTATCTTCCTTGTTTTTTTTCCTAAACCTGGTGACACTGCTGCCTTTGGCTCTACTCCAGTCAGTAGGAAAAAAAAACATGCAGGAGCTTATCCCCTTTCTTTGAATTCAGCTTGGGTCACCTTTCCTTATTATTGGTGGCTGTTGCCAGCAAGCTGTCCAACTTTACTGAGGTGCCAATGCTAACTGGGCCAGAAAAAGCTATGTTTTAGTTTTTGGCTCAAAACTGAGCTCCATTTCCTAGACCGAGCTGTTACCAGATGTTAGCAGTCATATAAGAAAGCTCAAGGTGAGAAAAGGGGTTTAGAAATTGGGAGTGAGTTTGTGAAAGCACTCAAAAATATGGAGAATCATAAATACAGGAAAGGACAAGAGTTAGGGAAGAGTTTACAGGAATGAGCAAAGAAGTCTAGCTGTGTTTGAGGAATGCAGACCTACATATATATCTTCCCAAGAAAAACAAGAGACTGCTTATATGTGTCCAGAGATCAGGTCAGAATGGAGAGAACTGAGGAAGGTTTGCATGGCGTAGGATAGGAGGCTGAGGACGGACAGCTGGGTAAAACAGCAGAGATAAACTGAATTCCTGTCTCATAGGCTCTTGGCATGGCCCAAGACACATTGATTCATCTTCTCATTACTTTACCACTTCTAATGTCCCTATTTTGTGGAGTTGCTGGCCAAGAAATATTCATCCAATATTATGAGGTCTTCAAAGGGCTTCGATTGTAAGACTTATAAACATGGGTAAGACCTGTCTACCTGCATGTTCCCGTAGCATCTGGTCAATGTGTATCTCTGGAAAAGAGCAGGACAGAGAGGCTTGTGTGCCTCATGTCTTGACTAACAGATTCGGAGCCCAGGCAGCAGAGGCTCAGATGGTTAGAATAGAAATCTCTGAAGATCTAACCTGAGTCTGGAATTGCAATAGCAAAGGACAGGATAATTCATCCCTATTTCTGTTTGTGGACAGAGGGGAAAAGGATATGAGTCTAAGTATGTACAGGTCATATATTTGCATGAATAAATTTGGTGGAAAGGGAGTTTGCAAATGCAAGTAGATTCTGGGACAAGGCAGGAAGGCATTTAGGAGAGGTTTAGAGAAGAAAAGGCTGCCAAGAGAGGAGAGTATGTCTGATGGGAGGTGGGAATCAGTGAGTTTATGGAAAGGGATTATGTGGTAATTTTGCTGATAGAAGAGATAGGGTAAGAGAGAAGATGGAGTAGGGCAGAGAGGCAGCAAACACAAAGAGCCATAAAATGGGAAGCATGAAAGCAAGAAAAGAGCTCCCTAAAAGAAGGGAGAAGAAATGCTGAAAAACACAGGGAAGAAAGAAAGGGAAAAGGTAAGATAAGAAAAGAAAAAAGAACAATGGCAACCACTCCTGCACTGGATGGAAAAAAAAAAAATACATTAAGGAAAAACTAATTTAAAAGGTATTCGGAAAGATAAAAGATGTCAGAGAAAAAAAGAACAGAGCAGAGTGAAGTAGCAAAGAGAAAGAGGGAGACAAAGCACATGTAAATGAAGATTTTAATTAGCACAAAGGATAGAGATATCTACAAAAAAAAAAAAAGGAAAAAAAAGAATATGGATGAAATATCAGAGGCACTCATTTATGTAGGTCCCTTCAGGCTCAGGTTTTTATGCCTCTTTCACTACTGACATTTTAAAGTTGAACACAATTCTCCCCTCTTGGTCGTTCTGGCCATTCTCCCCTCCCCACTGTGACTATGTATATCATTGCTCTGGTAACACAGAATGATGTGATACCCATTTTCCACTTTTATATTTATATCTTTGCTCATTTTTTATCATTGTTTTCTACTGACACTGATTCCCTTGTTAAAACAATCTTTTTATCTGTACTGACTGAGGATTTCTGGATGACAACTTCTCTTTTATCTGGGGAAATGTTTTTTGTAGAACTGTTGGCACCCAATCACTGTGCATTTGCTCTTCAGCTCTCAGCACCACTTAGCATGCACAACTCTCAAGGAATGACATATCTTTCTAAGGAAACAGTCGTGGTGAAAACTTATTCAGTCTACATTTGCCATGAGTTTTTTCATGGACAATATGTCTTATGAATACTGTTGCAGCTTATTTTTCACACAGATGACTCCTATGAATTAGCTTTTGTCAGACAGACACAGAGTCATCAGTTCCCATTCCAGTGCCTGACAGTAGCACAATCTGTGGGTTTGAACACAACATTAAAGAAATTGAATTATAAAATACATCTGTCTCAGAAACAGGTTTAGTTAATGGTAGTAAAATATAATGAAAATCTGAAATCCCTGATAACTTATTATTTGCTGTTTTGAAAAGCTTGACATGGTGTTTTGTATTGTAACTTCCTCCAATTCCGTGTTCCTGTTAGGGTAGTTAATGTAATGAAGGAGGCAGAGAGGTGGATAATAGGCCTGCCTTCAGCATCTGAAAGGCAGCATGGATTTAAGCTTAGTTTTAAAAGAGAATGACAGGTTTGCTGTGTGGCAGTATGTTACACTTTTGCAGGCTCTGAATGAATTTGATATGCACTATGAAAAATTTCCAAAGTAAACTTTGCATGGAAGGGTTATGATGAAGGCACCATTTGACCCATTTCATTAAACCAAATGGTAAACTTGGGATCATAACTGTGTGACTTTTATATGTTATAACTGAAGGGATGACCCCAGCATGGCCATGGGCACTTGAACAAACGTCAGTCTAACTAGCACAGGAGCAAATGGCAGTAGAGATGTGATAGTCCAGACCTCAGCACCAAATGAGTCCTGGAAAATTTGTCCATCTCATAGCCAATCTCATGTCACCTTGTCTTCACTGGATGGGTCCTGTGGGTGATTACACATGTGGGAGAACCTTTATCTAGCCATAAATAGAAGATAGGATGTCTGAGTGGCCTGGCCATTCCCAGTGTGCATTTTCCCCTCACCCTCGGAGGCAGTGAAATGACGCTAACTCCAAGTGCATGTCATGTAGAGCAGGCCCTGCTTCTGTCTGGGCACTCTGCCTCTGAGAGTACAATGGGAAGAAACAGACAAGACTTGGATTTTGAAAGGCAGGTGAGAAACTGGACGCCCAGAAATGTAGACTTGCTTATGATCGCCACAGGTAAGATGACACATGAAAGCTACTTGAAGACTGTGAAGGTATCTTAAGGTCTGTAAAGCCCTGTGTTACATGTGATGCATGTCATACAGATGACATTTTTGTGTGGCTGTGTACATCCCATTATGTTAAAGGGACAATTTTTATCCTTTTCTCACTCTTCTAGCTATGTAATTATATTTCTGTATAAAGGGAACAGTAGGTAAGGGGAAAAATAAGTGTGGTCGTTTTTACATATACACATACATACATATATATGTGTGTGTGTACATGTATATATATGAAGTTTTACTACAACAAAGCCAGCCTGGCCATACTGTTTGTCTGCCTCTGGGAGATTTTGTATTAAGCCTTGTGTTCTTACCAGCCTCACAATGATCTCAGATAAGCAAGCTGCACCTTTGTGAACGGAACAGAAGAAAATCTATTGTTCTGATGTTTATCTATTTGCATATTTAGAAAGAGGAGTGATCTCATTCTCCATTCATTGCCCTGTTTCATTCTGCAGTTTATCTCTGAATACATTTTCTTTGACCATATCTCTGATGCAGATACTGAAAGTAATCTTTATGAGTGGAAACCCACTGGTTATTATTAAAGCTGTTTAAGCAATGTAAGGTTTCATTTTCTTGTGTAGGCTCCTCTTATTCTTAATTGTAATGATCTCATTCCCTAAAGTGTCTGTGCTTCCATTATTAACTCCTATTAATAACTTGTATTAATAATAGACCATACAAGTCTCAGTCTGTGCTGAAACACTGCAAAACAAACCTCAGACAGGGAGGAAACATTCTTCATGTTTTGTTTTGAAAAAAAACCAGAAATATTCCACTTCCAACTAAAGCCAAAGACAATATTGCACCGGATTCTCCATTATGCTGATACCTGACTCTTCTTGTCCTACCAAGAAGCACTAAACATTTTCTGAATAAACAATGGAGAGGTCCTACCTTGAAAGGTTGAGGTACTTGTGGGAGTTCATGCCAATGAACTGGAACCCTGACTGTGGTATCTTTAGTTGTAAAAATTGCAAGTCTGCCCAGAATTTCTCAAAGACTGCTACAAAGCAGAATGAACTCATAGAGATGCAAGATATAAACAGCAATTACACTGTGTCTGAATCAAACTCTCACTGCCATGCTGTTGAAGACAGATGCACTGGTGCAGCAAAAGCCATCACCGACTTGGCACCCATGTCACTGCAGTGGATGTAAAAATATCTATCACTGCATATGTGAACCACACTATGGTGCCACCTATGTAGTCCTCATGCAGAGGGGAAAGGGGAAAGAAAGAAGAAACTTGGAAACAGCCACAAACTTACTGCCATTCAGTCATTGCCTTAAGCCTCCATCCAGGTGTGCATGGCTGGGCAGAGAGGCCAAGCAGAGCTTGCACCATGGGCAGGGAAAGAACTGTTGGGCTTCGTTCTGCAGCCCCCAGAGCTCACCAGCCCCTCAGGGCAGCCTAGCTAGGGGTGGAGACTGGGGCAGGAGAGAGGGACTGGAGTGTCCAGGAGACAGTAGCAGGAGGAAGACTGCTTAAATCCCCCTGAAGTGTGCGGACTAAGTCTTGCTTTACTAGGACATAAATTATTCTGTTTATCATTATTTCTAAAATTAACCTTTTTATCTTTTTCCATATGGTAATTTTCTAGTTCTAAATATGTAGGCTGATCTCTTCAGCATGTTGCCTTTTTTGTAGGGCATGTGGTAGTGACTAGTTTTCCCGTGCTTCTTGTGAGGACATGAGCCTGAATCTTCATTCTAAGCAGCAACTTCTAGACATCTGACCCTTTCAGCATCGCTGCTGGTGATGCTGGGTAGAGAGAAGCAGGGACTGATCTTAGGCAGAATTACTGTGGAGGAGCTGAGCCTTTGTTACATGGAAAGCTGAGCTGGTGCCTCTTGCCAGGGAAGGGTCTCCCATGTCTTGTGGAGCCTGGCTGGATGTGTCCTGCAGCATGTGTTATCAGAGCAGTGCCTCTGCTTCCACTTCTGGCAGTGCACAGCGAGGGCAGGCATGAGAAAAATGCCGGAGTCTGTGCCTGGTGCAGGGATGATCCTCTTGGCTCTCCTACTAAATATTTCATCTGAACCATGTTCAGGGCTCAGTCAGACTGGCTCCAGAGCCCCTCAACACAGCCTGCATGAGTGAGACGACAGACTCAGCTCAGCTCATCCCTCCCAAGTAAGCCATCACTTACTACCCCAGCCTGTTGGGCAATGGGGACTACGCATGCAAGGGAGTGCTTGCTAGCTTTAGTGGTGTCCCTGAAGGCATTTCTTTCTATTGTATCGGCTGTTGCTTCTCCCACTAGGATTTTTTCCCTTCTCCTACAACTTTTCTAGCTTGGTTCCTCTTGTGGCTTTAATAAGAGATGAGGTTGAGGGAGGCCAAAGCAAGAATGATTGCACAGAGGGATATCAGGTGTCTGAATTCTCCCTTTCTAGATATGGTAAAAAATGTTTGGTTGAAGCAGCTTTGTGTTAGATAGTATCAGTTTGCTATAACTGGAAATTTTTGCAGGAAATATTGATTATAATGATACTTCATTTTGAACAAAATAGAAAGTAATGAAGAGACCGCCTCACTTGCTGTAACACAGTGTTTTGAAAAGACTAAAGCTGATCAGACTGAAACCCCTTGGCTGCATTTTGGAGTGGCTTTCACTGCAATTTTTTCTTTTAAATGAAAAATTATAAATGACAAACGTCAAAATAGAAAGTAACATTTTAATTAAAAACATTTGTAGGGCAAATTCTGAAAATAAATAGTCTGTTCTGATCTAATATGGAAAGATTCAAAATCCTGGGCTGTCTCTGAGACAGAAATTCTGGCTCCTGCGTAACTCTGATAATATCCAGAGCTTGAGTGTAGCATTGATCCTGGATTCGTTGACCAGTAAAACTGCTTTTGTGTGTGTGTGTGTTTTCTTCAAATGACTTCCATCCCTCTTTATCATCGCAGTTCCCAATATCAGCCAAAAATATCTGCACAAAAGCTTCTGTTATTTCTCTGGGCTTGAATGCTGGCCAGCATTACATATATGGAGAACAGTAACTCAGTATCTTGAATGGCTGTCTCTTGCATTATACTGGCATAGCCTGAGCTGGATAAAATGCAGTGTGTAAGCTGAAATTGAATGAGCCATAAAGACTGAAATTATTCATTTGGGTAGCATGTTCTGAGTGTCGCTGAAACCCTAGAGATCAGTGAAAAATAAATAAAAGTATTTTCTCTTCTGCTATTGGCTTGTGTCTTTGCTTACTGAACCCTGTGCTGGGCAGCCAGAAAGGTCCTGCAAGGGGCAGAGGACTTGAAATTTCCATTATGCAGTTGCCCCGTGACAGCATTTGGTGTAGGTGAAGTGCCTTTGAAAAGATCCTCTGCACAGGGCACGCAAAATTTGCAGCAGCTTGAAAACCACACAGCTTTGCCTCTCATTACTGAAGAAATAAAGCTTCCTTTTAGACTTTGCCATCTTTAGACAACAATAGGTGTTCCAGATGTAGTTTCCTATTACAGACCAGCAACAAAGATATGTATTTTCTAGAAGTAAGTGCCATTTTCCAGTAAGTCTATGTAATTCTATGTCTCTACATGTTCCTTATTTTAGGATTAATGTATCTGGTAAGAGGACTGCTTTTAGGATCCCCTACAATGCAAGGGGAAAAGGGTGCTGGTTTTTAGAATAAGATGTCAATTGAAGTACTTAGACTATTTTAAAAAAAAACCACTATCAAGTAGTCACCATTTACTTTCCATTGCCACAGTTCATGAAGGGGGAGAATGCACAGCTTGAGAAAATACAAAGCTGAAACCATCTACTCATTATTCTACTGATATTCTACCGATTTTTGCTGCCTTTCTTTACAACACAAACAGGTTTCCTGTGGCATACATCTCAATAGTCTCTGCTAAGGCACAACAGGCTCATCCTGCCCAGTGCTGGAAGATGAGCTGCTCACAGCAATAGCGCAGCTTGGTCAGCACAAGGCTTCCCAAAAAGGCTTCTCAAAAAGATCCTCATGCTGCAGGATCTGCTGTGTATTGGGGTCCACAGACCTCCAAAGCTGTCCTTGCAGCTCAGACAGGTTCTCCTTGCTGCAACCCAGACAGTGGGATATGACTAGCAAAAGGGTTGTCAGGGCTCCATTATTGTATTGGTGTGTTAGTAAATGACTATAAATTAAAGCAAACTCTATGCGGTATTTGGAGCCTGGGCAGGGATCAGTGGGGAGATTCTCATCCCTTTCATGCAGCTAAGCCCAGGGGATCCCTGATCACACAAAAGACTGCAGTTTAGAGTGTTTTCACATCTCTGGGATGTGTTTGGAAGAGGACAGTCTCACATGCCTGAAAGGTTCTGTCCAGCACAGGAGAGGGCAGTTTGGGCCAGACAGTGGGGGGAGGTTTGGCCTTAGAAACAAATCCACAAGCTGCAGATGACCCCTTTCCCTCTGTCCAGATTGCAATGCTGCAGTGCTGGGACAGCCACACTGGAGAGTGCTCAGAGCCCGCTTCCCTCCAGCTGGGAGCTGGGAGGGGAGACCAAGCAGAGGGGGTGGCTTTATCTCTGTGCTCTAGCTCTTAGAGGGAAAGGCTGAAGGAGAAATGGATGGGACAAGACAGGGTTTTCAGACATAGTATTTCAAGCACACTGTAGTGACAGGGAATTTTTTGCTATGATGGGATCATCTGAGCAACCCTGTTCCACCCACCTGTATCATTACTGAAACAATGGATGGCATACCTTGCCTGCTAGTGTCTGGGTGGGAAATACACTTTAGGGAGGGAATGAAAGGTGGGTGTGAAAAGCTTGACTGCTGTAATTGTATCCTATTAGCTTAAACATTTCTCCATCTTTTCTGCATGTGATCCAGCCATAAGACAAGGGAGGGAGTAAGGAAGATATTATCTGGGGTCGTTTCACTTCCTGTTTTGTATATTGTTTTTTATTTTTTAAACTGGAAATTAATATTTAGACTATCCAAGATTATGTGTAGTTTAAGTGAAACAAAATCATTCAACCCTTTTCTCCTCCTTTTGATTTTGACCAGTCCCTAGGAAGCTCCCCTCAACAGGCTAACTTAAGATTTAAATGACATTTCCCTGTTCACAAAAGCAATGATTTCTTAGGTGATCTGTGTCACTGGGAAAAGTGACATAATTCTTGGGAGCGATAGGATCTTGTAGGTTAGGTTCTATGAGTCTTGAGTTACCACATGAATCTTATTATCCTCATCTTTTTTTAATGTTTTCATCATACACCACTGAAGACTTTGATGTACATTCAGCAGCAGATGACAGGCAAAGCAATTTTCATTACTAGCTTCTGTCTTGCACAGTATGGGCTGTGGGGCCTCTCCTAAACCCATGAAGTTAACAGCCAGGATTATTAAAGTAAATCTTAATCCATCTTGATTCATGGCATTATACTATCCTTCCAAATGTGATGCTTAAGAGGTTACTCAAAAGCTACCCAGCCACCTCAGCTACAGGGGCAGCAACTTTCAGATGACAGAGTGGACAATGAGGGAGTAGACATCACTTCAGCAGCAGAATTTTAATCTGACAGTAAACGTATGGCAAGATCCCTAAAGCCTCCCAGGGAACAAAAGTTAAGAGGACAGCAAAATACTTGTATACTTGTTCCCCCATAATTATAATGTTTCTTTCCCGCTCATGCTTGCACAAGTTCCTGATCTGATAAAAGGATGGTGTTTGTCCTGGTTTCAGCTGGGTTAGAGTTAATTTTCTTCCTAGTAGCTGGTACAGTGCTGTGTTTTGGATTTAGTGTGAGAATAATGTTGATAATACACTGATGTTTCAGTTGTTACTAAGTAATGCTTACCCTGATCAAGGACTTTTAGTTTTCCATGCTCTGCCACTAAGGAGGGATGCAAGAAATTGGGAGGGAGTGCAGCCAGAACAGCTGACATGAACTAGCCAAAGGGATATTCCATACCACGGAATGTCATGCTCAGTTATATAAACTGGGGGGTGTTGGCTGGGAGCCTCTGATCACTGCTTGGGCACTAGCTGGGTATAGATCAGTGGGTGATGAGCAATTGAACTGTTTTATTCCTCTCTCTCTTTTGCTATCTCAATTTTCAGTATTATTAGTTATTCTTAGCATATTTTTCTTTACTTCAGTTATTAAACTGTTCTTATCTTGACCCACAGGTTTTACATTTTTCCGATTCTCCACCCCAGTGGGGTAGGGGTGGGGAGTGAGTGAGCAGCTGCATGGTTGTTGGCTGGGGTAAAACCACGACAGTGTTGAAAGCTTAAGCAATCTTCAGTGCTTTCTTGAATTTTCCAATAACATTCCAGTATGAAATCCGAAGGAGGGATAGCAGCATCGTCTGTCATATTTAGCTGCTGTGAAATTGTGTGACATTAAAGCACAGGAAGGAAAACAAAATCTTGAAAGCTGATAATCCCTGCACTTCGTTGGCTACAGAAAAGCCAGGTTAATCCCAGAATATTGATGCTGTTTCTGGTGCTGACACACCATCTGCTCTTTTTCATGCTAGACATGACCGGATATGAACTTTAAAGCTTTTCTTGTAGGTGGCACTTACTTGTGTCTTCATACATTCTACCTTCAAGTAAATATGCTTTTTCTTTCCCTTGTAGAAACCCATTTGTTTTAGTGATGTTGTAATTAACACATGGCAGCAGACACTAGGTTTTTGCATTCTTTCTGGGAGGGTTTTGATGGACCCTGATGCCTAGTTCTCAGGTGCAGCACTGTGCTCTCCTGCTGTTTCTGGCAGCCTGTTTGTCTTGTTCCCAAGTGGTAGACAAAGCAAGCAAAGCTTAATTTTGGCAGCTATGAATAGGAAGGAGAGAAAAAGTCTTGCTGATAGCTGGCTAACGTGCTTAGAGAAGCTGTCCCAAGAACTGATGGGTAAATCCCCAGCAGTGGATTGCCTTTTAATGGAAAGAAGTTGTATGAGGATAGTACAATGACATTTTGAACAAAACCTGATACTAATCCTAGCCAGACTGCAAGTAACCCATAAATTCCTCTGTTTCTGTAGTAGGACACATTTTGAATGCAGCTGCCTGACCAAACTGGAAAAGAATAATAATAATAAAATTAAAAAAAAAAAAAAAAAATAAAAATAGTTTTTGGCTTAAAGGAGAAAAAAAAGAATACTTTAAAGCATCTTGCTTTAGAAAGCATCTTGCTTTTGAAAATTTCAGCAGCAATAAAACAATTTATTTAAACTCCTCCTAGCAACCCACAACCCAATTTTCCTTTCTCATTACAAGTGTTTATGACAAACACATCATCCAGCATTTTTCTGTGTATGGAGACATGAATACAGCTTCCTTAAATAATGGGATTGCCTGTTTTATGCTAGGTACACATTTAACACATACATTTGTAATACAATTATTGATGCAATGGATTAAATATGGGAACTACAAAGCCACACAAGAAATTAATTCCCAGTCACTGATAAGGGTAGCAGGATCCATATGAACTAAGAACTAGCACAACAAATAGAAAATGTAAACTGTGACAGTATTTCTTGCTTTATCAATATTATGGGAATAAGACTGTGTGACAAAAAATAGGCCTGTTTTGGAGCTGTATTAAACACACACTGTTTTAAATATATATACATACAAGTGTGCGCAGAAATGATGCTAAAATAATAGGTTTTTGATTGTAGAGTCGCTTTACAAAAAAACCAGGTAATGTCAGAATTAAAATAATATAGGAGATAAATCTGTCCCCTCCGTTGCATCTATGTATTATGACAGAGTTGTTAATGACACAGTCACATGTAGAATTTTTCCCAAAGGATCATACCTCATTCACCACACACGACGGATGCTGCTCACTTAATCAGCAGTTATTCAGTCTCTTGTTTACTCCTTATTATAAGATGAGAGCCCCAAGCCTTATTTACTGCACACTATTCAAATCTTGCTCTAAAGACAGAATTTTCAGTTGCCTCCTAGGCTTTTCTATTGAGCTCATCCCTGTGGTATCTGAGCACTTTGCAATGAATGCATTTATTTATACAAGACCCTTGTGAGAATAAGGGATATTATTAGCCCTATTTTACAGATTTACAGACAAAATTTTGGTTTCCCAGTCTAAGGCACCTACAGACAGATTTTCCTAGTGTGCTCAGCTTTATCTGTTTACAGCTGAGTTCAGGTCCTATTGAGCTCAGATACAGCTGGAATACTCAGCATTTCAGCAAATCCAGCCCCAGAGTATGAAGTCAGACACCCTTAAAATAAAATATGTAGAATTACTTTCTGTTTAGAGGAAGTTTGGCTTTTGCTGTTGCTGGCTTCTTGTCCGATCCATTCCTTCTCCCTGACCCTGTCTCCCATCTCTGACTGCTGCTCTGTCTCTTCCTGTCAGGCTGAGTGAGAGGAACTAGGGTCAGGCACAGCCAGGAGGTGGCTGAGCAATGAAAAAAGACAGTATGCAGAGGGTGGGCAGCAGGAAGGGGTTCAAAGGAGGGATTTAGAAACTTTGCCTGGGCAGGTAGGCATGGTGTTAGGAAAGCCAAAGCTCAGCTGGAATTGATACTTCTGAAGGATGTCAAGGAAAACAAGAGGTGCTTTCGTGCTATGTTAGCAGTAAAAGGCTGAAAAAGAAAAATGGGGGACTGTTGCTGAATGGAGCAAGCGATTTAGAAACCAGACAGAAATCAGCCTGGATAGAAGGAAAAACTATTTCCCAGTGAGAACAGTCCAGTCATGGAGCTGGTTGCTGAGAGTGGCTGAGCAGGTGCCGTCCTTGGAGGTTTTTAAAGAGATCAACTGGATAAAGCCTCAATAAGCTTGTTCTGACTTCTTGACTAACCCTGAGGTTGGACTAAGGAACTCCCTAGGTCTCTTTCCCACTGAATTATCCGCTGGTCCTGTATTTTCATCTCTCCTCTGTTTTACAAGCATGTTTTTCCCAAACAACAACTCATCTAAGATGTGGCTGTGATCTTTTTGATATTTGAACCACACTGCTTTCTCAGAAAGTTAACTGCCAGAAATCCACCTCGCTCCTGGGCTGGATCATGTGCAGCAGGGGAGGCATGTGAGAAATGAAGTGCTGGAACCTGGGCATTTACTTAAATTTTCCCTGCAAATATGAACTGAGATATTCCCTTCTTCTTTTCCGATGAACTACAATGAGGTGAAATTTGGGAGGTTTATTCCTTTGGGAGAGGAAAAGGTACATTCCTGAGATAAGGACCAGAGTTTCTTTGAAATAAGAGAATGCTGATGTTCTTCAAAGAGGTTGGGAGGAAGTGCAAAAAAAAAAAAAGAAAGGGAAAAAAGGGAAAAGGTTTTCTCCTAACTTCATTATTAGATAAACACTAATTTTCCCGCACGACATCCTCATCTCTAAATTGGAGAGACATCAATTTGACAGATGGACCACTCAGTGGATAAAGAACTGGCTGGATGGCCGCACGCAAAGAGTTGTGGTAAATGGCTCGATGTCCAGTTGGAAACCTGTAACGAGTGGTATCCATCAGGGATCGGTGTTGGGACTGGTCCTGTTCAACATCTTTGTCGGTGACATGGACAGTGGGATTGAGTGCACCCTCAGCAAGTTTGCCGACGACACCAAGATGTGTGGTTCGGTTGATATGCTGGAGGGAAGGGATAGGAGCCAGAGGGACCTTGACATGCTTGTGAGGTGGGCCGATGCCAACCTTATGAAGTTTAACCAAGCCAAGTGCAAGGTCCTACACCTGGGTCGGGGCAATCCCAGGCACAGCTACAGGTTGGGTGGAGAAGAGATTCAGAGCAGCCCTGAGGAGAAGGACTTGGGGGTGTTGGTTGACAAGAAGCTTAATATGAGCCGGCTTCAGTGTGCGCTTGCAGCCCAGAAAGCCAACCGTATCCTGGGCTGCATCAAAAGAAGCGTGACCAGCAGGTCGAAGGAGGTGATCCTGCCCCTCTACTCTGCTCTGGTGAGACCTCACTTGGAGTATTGTGTACAGTTCTGGTGTCCTCAACATAAGAAGGACATGGAGCTGTTGGAGTGAGTCCAGAGGAGGGCCACGAGGATGATAAGAGGGCTGGAGCACCTCCCGTATGAAGACAGGCTGAGAGAGTTGGGGCTGTTCAGCCTGGAGAAGAGAAGGCTGTGTGGAGACCTCATAGCAGCCTTCCAGTATCTGAACGGGGCCTATAAGGATGCTGGGGAGGGACTCTTCGTTAGGGACTGTAGTGGTAGGACAAGGGGTAATGGGTTCAAACTTAAACAGGGGAGGTTTAGATCAGATATAAGGAAGAAGTTCCTCACAGTGAGGGTGGTGAAGCACTGGAATTGGTTGCCCAAGGAAGTTGTGAATGCTCCATCCCTGGCGGTGTTCAAGGCCAGGTTGGACAGAGCCTTGGGCAACATGGTTTAGTGCTAGGTGTCCCTGCCCATGGCAGGGGGGTTGGAATTACATGATCTTAAGGTCCTTTCCAACCCTAACTATTCTATGATTCTATGATTCTTTTTCTCCAAAATAAAGAAAACCACTAACCAAAAAGAACAAGAGACGAACAACGAATACTTCCACCTAAACAGTTGTAGTCTTACAAAGCTATAAGCGATACAGCTACAGCCTGATGTGGAGAAGATCCTTAAAACAGTTTGTGATCTCCAAATCACCTAGAATAAGAGGTTTTCTAGAAATGCTTCTGCATGTTACCTTCCCATGATAAAGATACAGCAAGCATGAAATGAACTGCCAGAAAAGAATGGCAAATCTATACTGTCCTCAACTGTGGTTCTCTTGGGTGCACAGCCTGAAGCATCTCCCACTTCTGACTCAAAAATTTCTGCATTTTCTCTTTTTGTGCACAATACTGTGGATTGCATGAAAATAAGTCCTCAAGAGCTTTTCCATATATAAATGTATTTCAGAAATTTCAAAGTGCATTGCCAATACAGATGTAGTTTCAAGGTTGCAAAATACCACTGGAAAGCTGAAATCCTGCCATACTGTCAGGAACCTGTACAACCTCTCTTCATCCCCCTTCTAGCAGGAAACACCCTTAACATTAAAAATTCTTTGCATGAGCAAATGGGGTGCAACGCTTTCAAAGTGTTCAGGTGTGTGAATGCAATGAGATTGTTGTGATCTAGATGGGGCCAGACCTCAGCTGCTCAGCAAACAATCAAAGCAATAAAATTGTGGACAATATGGTCTTCTCCAGCAGTCTCAGGTTTTTCATCTCTGGTTACCACGAGCAGTGCTGGTAGCCTTTCCAGCCCCATGCTGCCCACAGGTAATAAACTGGGAAATCACTGCTGCTTCCTCAGCCTGGTTCCCAATTTCATGCTGAGCCATACCCTGCATCATGACTTAGGTTCAATCAGGAAGTGAATGAATGCATAGATGGTACAGCAGGCTTAATCCCTGTAACTTTAATTTCCTTCACCTTTATAGACTGGCAACAGGAAGAGTTTTTGGGGTTTGTTTTGGGGTTTGGATTTTTGTTTGGTTTTGGTTTTTTTTGTTGGTTTTTTTTTTTTCCAAGGGGATGGGCTTCATTGAAGGAATTTTCTATTTACTATTGAAAAAAGAAAGCTTTAGGTTTATTGGAATCTTTTAGTGAAAAAGCAGAGAAAACGCAGGTCATCCTCCTATCTCTCATTTCCTCTGCTTCTTTCCTATCCCTTCATACAGCCTGAGGGGGACTTTTTGACATCTGCTCTTCAATTTGGGCTGTTTTCAACACTAATTTTTAGTTTCCTTGGGAGCATTTGAACTCTTGAATAGTGCTTCTCTTATCATCGCCACACCAAGCAGTTACTGCTACAAAAGAGGTGAGAGAGAAAGAGAGGTGCCTGATACTTCCCATCTGAGGCAACTGCTTCTACTAACCTGCTTTTTTTACAGAACATTAGGGTTGAAACAAGATTTATTTATCTGACTTAGAAGAAATAAATAAAATTTGAGATCAAACAAACAGTAGTAATTGACAGTTGCTAACCCAACAATATAATGAATCATATTGTTGGGTTAGCAGAGATTCGTATGTTTACTGAGTAATTCTTTCCTAAGTGCATTCGCTCTTGGAAACTTCTGTGCTGGTACTAATTCTGTGATTATAACTCTCTCTATCTCTTAACCCTCTTTGCTTCCTGTTTGGTAATTTTGCTTCTTTAGAGAAGTCAAATGAAAACATCTCTTTTTACAACAAAGAAGCACCACATGCATAGTGAAAGTCCCTCACTAACATGCGGCTTCCTAAAGCTGTGGCCTCATAGCCAGCTTAGGATTTTGGGTGGGATACACTTATGGTTTGGCAAACCTTGCTGGTGACTTGGTACAGACATTTTTCCTGATTTGCACTTGCTAAAGTTCACTAAAAAGATGAAAGTATTTAGTGAATAATCATATGGTACAACTTTGCTGTTCTGTCTGTTGCTTCATTTGGACCAAGGCTGTTACACCAGGGACAGGGCTAGTGTGGGATATCACTGTGAAGATGAAGGTGTTGGACAGTTGTCTGGCTCTGTGCTCTGATAGAGCCCATATTGGGGAAGAAAAAAGGAAAAGCCTTGTTTAGGAAGTGTCTGTTTCTTTAAATGGGAGATAGAAAGCTGAGGAAAGGTTTTAGGCAGAGGCTGTGCAGTGAAGTGAAGAAAGATTCACAGCGGTTTTCAGTGATAATCTTGTTCTCCTTTTTCTAGCAAACTCCTTTGTTCAGTTCAGAATAAAAGATGAATAAGAAGGGGCAGGGTAAAAGTATAGAAAGCAATGAATGCTAGAGAAAAGGTAAATCAGTTATGCCTACTTACTGTACTACAAACATGCAAGATAATAGGATATTGGGAATGTGTCTGTCAAAGCAAAGCAGCCAGGGAGAAAGGGCAAATACAAGTGAGAGTTGCCTATTTTCTGAGTTCAATGTCCACAACAGGCATTCATGAACAAGCTTAGACTGTTATTTTTAAGGTGTGCAATACAGTTGTTGCATTTCACATCAATGAGAGGGCAGAGGTGACTGGGATTTGTAAGGGGACAAAAGCTTACCAGCTCAAGGTGACAAATCAGTTGTCTAGATCCATCCAAAGCCCCCACATGCTACAAAGGCAAAGAGTGACATCTTTGTAACCTGGTAATCCAAGGCCTCTCCATCAGCTCTTGCAATTGCACAGGGAAGACTCTTTGCCTTGGCTTTGTGAGAAGTGTGTGCTTGAAGGGGGGGCTCCTGTGGAGACTGGAAACCCACCCTGTGCAGTCAGCAACCCCAGAGGTCCCCACAAAAAGGCTGTTCTTGGGCAGAAAGAAAAAGGTACAAAACCATGCAACAGAGAGGGATGGAAGCTGAGTGTTTAGACCGCTTGCTTGGCCTTGGGATCTATTTCTATGCTACCTAATGTGTCAATATAGCCCTCATGGGGTGCAGCCTGCAGGTTCCCCAAAGTTCTTGTTCAGCTTGGCAACAGCAGCTGATGAAGTGCAAAAGCTGTTGGGGAGTTATTGCTTCTGCAGACCCTTGGTCTGAAGGAAAGTGAGTGAGATGCTGCCCAGAGGGCCTGAAGGGAGTGGAAGTTTATAGAGATGACATTTCAGTTTATGGGAAGCATAAGGAAGGACATGATGTAGTCATTTCTGGATGTTATCTTAAAGGCTCCTGAAGTCCAACTGAACACAGAAACACGCAGACTGTTAAAAGTGTGGCTGTGGCATTTAAGGTATATCACTACTGAATATGGCTGAGGAAGCAGATCAGCATAGGCACTGTTTTTTGAAAATCTTGACCCAAGCTTTAGGATGTTCTTGAGATGGATACTCAGCGATATGAAAGAGCACAGAAATTACACTGCTTGGGAGCTTTGACTGGAATAAATTACAATCAGTATCATACCCTCTCATAAGACAATCTCCTTTTGGTTCGAACTTCTTCTGTTATTTGTGAATCATCAGAGGGCAGTAGAATTACTTTGGTGTAAAGTTATTTACTTCCAGATTTCTGGTAGGCTGTAGTGAATTATAGTTACTGAACAAGCTTTTAGCTAAGGTTCCTGCAAGGGAGCAATTAACTTTCTGACTCTTACACTAAAGCAATTCATGTAAACAGATTGTGGTTATGAAGCAAAATGCTTAGCAAGTCATAAATTGTGAATAAGTTGTTGATTTGTCCTTTTTCGTTTCTTTTATTTTCTGCACAAAACACAAATTTTCTGCCTGTAGTGTGGTGTTTTCTCCTAAAGTACTGAAATGTGCATGTCTTTGGGATATAGAAGAATACCCAAAAAGAGCCGCAACTCCTGGCAGTTTACCATGTAGGGTAAGAGGATTTCTTCAAGGAGCAGGCATTTGAGGAATCATTACAAACAAGACTCCATCAGTTATGATGGAGTATGAATTTATAAATTTATAAGCAGAGAAAGATTACCTTACATTTACCACGAATAAGGAAATGTGGCTGTGCAGCTAATGTGGGGTAGGTCAGGCTATATAAATTAATCTCCTTTCTTATCCTTCCTACTTCAGTGAGTAGTCAAGCCTACAGGATAAGTAATGTAGCTCTTTTGCATGATGATACTTCTATTTCTTTGTCCTTGCTTTGCAGAGCTCAACAGTGTTGCCATATAAAGTATCATCAGTATCACAGAAGCTTGCCCCATTTGAATAGATGGGACAGCTTAGGACTCTGCAGATTCAGGGTTTGTTTAATATAGATTTCTTTGGCTCACAGCTGCAAGAGTTACCTACGTGGTAATTTCTGAAGAATAATGATATGTTTATCTATTTCCTTTAAGACTAGTCCTTGCAACTTTCCTGGAATATATTACAGTATGAAGATCGTGGAACAGAATATGATAAGAAAGGACTTCTTTGACTCTTTCAACTGGTTAATAATTAACTATACGACCTCTGTTTAGAAGTAAAGCCAAGCTAATTAACGCACTCTTCAATAGATTATATTACCTATAATATGACTATGATGTATAATGTAAATTTAGGAAATAGGAAGATTGAGTTTGGATAAAATGTTCCATGTGCACCATGACAAGGATTATAAAAGCACTTTTTTGCAAATGTATTCTCTCACTCATTTTATGGCACTTTGTATCACCATGTAATTATGTATAATTGCTCGAAAAAACACTTAACTTTCTGGCCCCTTGGGGTGTGACTTAGTCAGAGAGAGGCAAAAAAAGGGTCAGTGTTTGAGAAAGGGATGAAATTTTTTTCACTAGTACAGCATGTTCCCTGGAAGTGGAAATATTTCTGCAACACCTCCCGCAGGAGGGCTTATCCCAGTGGTCTGCATCCTACGTACTTTTAATCCAAACTTGAAACATTTTCTGCCACCTACTGCTTTTGCATCATCGTTGTCCTGCTACCTGAAAAAAATGTGTCCGATCAATTAAAACTCAGAAATGTTTTCTGTCAAGTTTCTGAAATTGATTTTTGAAAAATCTTCACAGTATCCAAGTGAGTAGAACAAGTGCAGTTATCTCTATATTCAAGGTAGAGGTATGGAGGGAAAGGTGGAGTTAGGGTCCTCTGGGTGCAGGGGTGTAACAGGACTGGTGTTCTTGAATCTGACTGTGGTGTGTTAGATAGACAGACACGCACTTAACCTCTCTTGCAAGCTTTACATTGTCCTAATGGCAGGTTGGGCTTTTTCACTTTAGGTATGCTTACGTGCACAGGATTGACTCCCTGTGATGGTCAGCTGGAGCCTTTCAGCAGTTAACTGAAACATTAGTGTAGGAAGAGAAGATAAGAGTTCTTTTTCTTTTCGAATCCTTTCACAGGTACGGACTATCTCATTAGCTAACTTTGTTATTTCACATTTGGGGAAAGCGCCATGAGGTCTGAATAGCTGCAATTACTGCTCACCTTGTTCTCTGTGCCTTGACTCAAATGCCTTTAGGTATTTTGCAAAATCCTCTTGTAAGATAAAGACCGATATGCAAATAACAGCCCTGAGATAAATGGTGACAGATGTTCTGTATGACATGCTTTATTTGTGAGGTGCTCAGATAACACAGCGATTGGTGCCTGGTTAGACAGATGGGTTTTTTTATTTTTCTCTGATCCTTTTAAGTCAGATCTTATATTTTGAAAACCGATTTGACAACCGGTAGGACTGCTCAAACTGGAGGCTTGAGAGATGTTGCACTATTCCAGTATCACAAAGGCAGGCAAAATGAAGAACTGCGGTGAGGGCTAAACAGCACTTGCCATGAGGAATGGGAAATAGCATACAAAGTCTAGACCAGATACAGGCTAAAAATGTCCTGTCTGGGGACTGAGTGCTTAAAGGTGCCTGTTTGTAGGCTGCAGGACCCACCAGCCAGTGTTGGTCAGGGCTATGTCAGCTTTTGGGCTATTGGCTTTTGCCTTCATCATCATCAGGAGCATCTGGTTCTGCAGCCCTGGAGTGTTATGTGCTGATGGTAACCCTGAGGCTATGCACAGGAAGGGAAGTAGGAAATCAACACTAGCACAGTCAAGCGTGATGTGTGGCCAAGTTGTGTATCTGCAGTCCTAAATCAGAGCACTTCGTGCAAATTTGGCCTTGTTTCAAGGCCAAATCTTAGTAGTTGGTATTACTCACGCGCATGCCATTTAAGTCAGCATAGTGGTGAGAGTTAGCTGGTTCTCAGATCTAAGTTCATTGCCTTCTTCACCCAGCTTTGAAAGATATCTCTGTAAGTGGTGTTTTTGCTGTCAATTTAGGTTCGCTTTTGGAGTGACGTACCAAAATGAGGAAACCACCTCTTAAATCACTGCTGGTTAATGCCTGCTTTTCTCTCTAGATTAGCAACAATACATATTCATGCCACTTTTTCCTTTCCCTCTCCACAAAGAAGAGTAGCATCTAATTCTGTGGCTGCAAATCCGAGCCTGAAATCTGTGACAAGATCCTTTTTCCACCAGGCAGCAGTTGGTCTTTGTCTGTCCTGTCATAATTCAGACCTGTAATGAAGTTCCATGATGCATGATTGAAGAAGCAAATTTTCTTTCATCTACAAGATTCAATAGCCTGAAGATATCCATAGTAAGCCAACAGTAATCAAAATGTTGGAGCCATCATCCATTTTGTTTCAGGTAAAACATTCAGTAGTCTCAACCTACACGTAAGGGGACAAAGAACAATGTCTCAAGTGCTAAGATTACAATGGGAGATTAGAACTATGCTGTAAAGCACTTTTTATTTTTTTAATTTGGTGTCAAATTAAAAAAATATGTATGTATTTGTGTTGAACAGAAATGCTTTTATACTTTCAGTGAGACACATACCCCCTTTTTTTTTTCCCTTCACGTCAACCTACAATATTTAATTCAAGCAGAGTGACATGTTTTTGAGAGTTCATCCCACTGGATTTCAGGCAGCTGAGAGATCTCTAATCAAGTTGACCTGCCTACATACACCTTCTGGACAAATGATGGAGGCAGAGAGGCTTTTGCAGGTGCACCTGAAATTTGTGTCACCTCCTGAAGGAGTTGTCTCTCTGGGTTAGCTGTGTTGAGGCTATATTGACCAACACTCAATGCCGGTCAGCACTGGAGTACTCCAAATTCATCTGATCAAACCCAAACTTCTAAGACTTTTATTTTATTCCAGTTATTTGACCTTTTTTCATCCTTTTCTAACATTTTGGTCAAAAGGAAAAGAAAACTATGATAGTTCAGAAATACTGATACACAATATTTCAATTTTTATGCATTTACCTCTTCCCTTTATTCTTCTGGGTAAAATTATTTGCTGTGTTTGATGGAATTTGTGCAGGGCTTTTTGGTGCCTTGGAACAGTGTTTTCTAGCAAAGTAACCATTCTGCTAGAAAAACATTCAAGGTTAAAGCCAGCTATAGATTAAAGCAGATAGCTTCTCTTTTTCCCGTAGTCTTTGGATAAAAACAAATTCCAGTATCCCAGGCTGTTAACTTGGCATCTTTCACCAGTGTGTAATTCAGAGAGCATATGAATAATATTTCAAACAAACAGAGGAGTATTTTCCCCCTTTTAGGATGCTGCTTCTACCTTCCTCAATCTCTTTCTGCTGATCTCCTCTGGGGGAAGAGAGTTGAGTATACTAATGACAAAATGGAAAATGTGCAGACTCCCTCAAGGAGCACTTAAAAAGCTGCTTCGTCACAGCAGTGTGACATGGACATGAATAGAGATTGTTCTCTTACTTCAAATTCCAAGCAGCTATCGACTTCATTGCATATTTTCACCTATGTGAGTTACAAATTAGTGACAAATATGTTTGAAAGCTAGTCATTACCTTAATCAGTCAATTATTCAAAAGATGTATCAGTGTGATTAGTTGCTCTCAGTTAATTATAGGAACAATAATTAGCTAATCAGGGAGTACCATCATTCATATAATACTGATTTTCATTGTTTTAGAGACACTGATTAAAAAAAAGTCCCTTGAATCTATATATTGAGAAAACACACAAGATTACTTTTAAAACAACTTTATCAAGTTGTGGGAAGTGCTTTACTCACTTCTAGCTGTTTTGGCTAAACTTATACTTCTGTCACCTTTTCAGCACTGGGTTCTGTTGAAAATTAATGGATGTATCTTCAAATGTAGCCTTAGTAGTGAATTGCCTTGAGAAGGTTGAATGACACATGGATAATCTTCTGCTTTCAATCACTTCACCACTGAATAAATCTAAACTGGTGCCAAACACTGGCAAAAAGAAAGATAGGTATGTCAAAGACATTATATCTCATTCCTATAAAGACACAAAAAATAAGAAACTACAGATGCAAGACCATAGGATTTCATACTTCTCCTCCCTAAAATTAGCACCTGAGGGAGAATGCATCCTGCAGGCATTTTGTTTAAACAAGATTCTGCCTCTTTGTTCCTTATATTTGTACTTCCTTCTCAAGACCTTCAGATGCAACCTGTAAACCTTTACAGATCAGTTATGTTCCCTTGATCCTCATGGGTAAATAAGGACCTAAGTTGCCACGACACCTCAAGCTGCATTTGCAAGTCCAGGCTAGTATGTCTGGCTTAGCCCCACAGGGTCAAACTAAGGACAGTAATCCAGCATTTGATGCTGTAAACACTAGACGCGCTTCGTAAGACCAGGGTGGGTAAAACAAGTCTGAAAGAAGCTAAGAGTTTTCCAACAGCTAAGAAGATGACTGTAAGGCCAAGAGTACAGGTCCCTACTTGCGGTTTAAAAGAGCACTTCCACATTTTCCCATTTCCATAGGCGATATTTGCCTGACCATGGCTAGCTGACACAAGCAGCTAAACCACCAAAAGCCTAATACCAGAAAGCCATGCAGGGTGAGAGGAGTACAGCCTTCCAAGGACATAGGGTGTGGGGCAAGGAGATAATTTCCTTCATCTGCTGTGTGCTGCTACTTCTGCTTGCCCATATTGTCCATCTAAAGTATTTGTGCAGGCTATTTCACCTCTATAGAGTAGCTGAAAATTCTTCTGCCACTGATACACTCCTACTACTACTTACCTCTAGTTTGTAATTAAAAGGAACCTTGGTAGGTTGTCCTTTCAGCCACCTGCAGACTTTTCCCAACTGCCCCACCTGTTGAATGCCCTAAATGTTTTTATTACACACTAGAGACAAGCTTTTAGAAGACTCTCCCTTCTCCCCAGCTCTCCTGATATTTTAAAACCCATATGATTGTCTAAGGGTTTGGATTTTATCTATCTTTTCCGTTTTCACCTCTATCTTTACTCTGAAAGTCTTCATTCCTGCTCCAGTTCTAGCTGCCCTGGGCAACAATTGCATTAACATATCACTAATACACTCCATTTATTTATTTAAAATAACAATAATGAAGAAAGATTGATAAAGCCCAGTAGACTACAATCATCTTTAACTTGTCATAGTCTTGGGGTCAAAGCAATAGAACAGAAGCCAGGAAAATCTGTGTCTGACAAAAATTCCCTCAGAAAACTATGTAAGCTCTGTATCACAGCTTCATGGTATGTCATGTAGTATTTATACCTGACAAGGTATTGTGAGACATCTATATATGGTATGCATTATTTTGCAGCTCTCAATTTCCTTATCATGGCTCCTAAATATTGGTTATATGACTTGGACTCACAGTTTTGGTGTGAGTCCAAAACTCACACAAACACAGCCAAACACAGCCCCCACCTTCATTATCTGTTTTTCTTTCTTTGTTGTGCTGGTTAAATAAAAAGGTTAGAGGAACACAGAAATCCTGTTGTATTGAATTTATGGTGCCTAGTACTGTTAATGATTTAATAATCAAAACCATAATTATATATAGTTTTCAGACTGATTTTAAAGAGCTCTTCTACAAATACTGAGAGGAGTAAAAGCCCTTGAACATTCAAACTAATGCTCTTCATTGCATAGATCAAACCATGGCATTGCACTTCTTTCTTTGCAAAAATGTGTTAAGGTCTGCAAATTTCATCTGCATGTAAGACTGCAGAAAGTTGAAGATTGTAGGACTGATTAACCTGAGCCTTTCTGATTGTTTTGTCTGGACATATGTGACATTTAGCCAAATCACACCACCTCTGATTTATTGTTACCGCTGTTGTTTCTGTGTCAGACAGTTGCAGAGCCCCTTCTTGTGTCCAGTGTTGAGAAAGGTCCCACTCTCCCTGGTGCAATTTCACTTGACAACCCAATAGCTTTTTTTTCCTTTCCCTATCTCTGCTTCCTTCCTTGTCTCTTCCTTCTAGTTCAACCTGGACAACTTCCAACTCACCCCTCATGCCTTTCCTTGTCTCTGTTGTGAAAATTTTCCCCCTTTCCTCTTTTTTTTTAATCTTCTATTTCACGCGGCAGGCATGGAAGGAGGCTGATGGGAGGTATTAGTGGAGATATTACTGCCAGTAGAAGGGAGCAGGTAAAATAGGTGTCAGGGCTGAAGAGAGGGACTGAGATAGATGTAATGAGTGGATACATCACCATCTTTGCTACTTGACAGAGGTGAAGAACAAGATGATAAACTGTGGCAGCTATAACTATGGGAAAAACTGCATCCGTAGGAGGGAAGAAGACTAAATTAATTAATCTGAAAGCTGATGTATTAGGGATATTGACAAATTGGGGTAGTCACAGCCAAATACACCCCTACTACCACTCCCTTTATACAGCACTTCAAGAATAAAGAGGTCCTTGCTGGATCTACAATGATGAGACTCAATAGCCTTTTTGTGGCTTCATAAAAGTCCATTTTCAGGCCAAATTTACCATCTCCTCACACTCCTTCCTGCTGGCACACTCCTGAGGCAGGAGTAGGTAATCTTTGAGTAAATTTGAAGCTTGGTCAGTGCACTTGCAGCATTTGCTAGCCACGTGGTTAGGTTGTGTGCTTGACCAAGCACCTCCACCTGTGCTTTGCCCTTCCCACATTTGCCCTTCCCACGGTGCTGCAGGATAGACATCATACACCTGGAGCACCCTGAGACCCTTCCTCAGAGGTCATAGTCTGCTAAAAAGGCACATTTCCTTTTTCTAAGGAAACCTGAAGAGGAAATAGTGTGTCTTGGGCATGCCTTCATGTCCTTGCAGCCCTGGAAAGTATGGACATAGTCTGTTTCACCAGTGCAGAGCACTGGCAGGGAGCTGTGGATGCTCTGCAGGACAACAGGAGACTGCAGGTACTTTAAGAAACCAACCCAATAAACCTTTAAACCTTGAAATCTCTCATTTGAACATCAAGACATCCAGTTTCTCCAGGCCTGGAAAGGGTAGTCAGTTGTCACCTATCTATGCCTAGAAAGGTCTAAGATGCTGAATCTTACAGTCTCTGACAGTTGAAGCCTGTGCTGAAATAACGTCTAGCCTTGGCATAAAGGGGAGTCCAAGGGAAATATGCTGGGAGCGGGAATTGCTGGTACTGATAGAAGGCCAAAGGGTGAGGAGGGGAATAAACAAGAGCATTTCCATGAGGAAATGCTCGGACTTCTAGCGATAGTGATTGAATGGTCCTACTCACTAATCTCACTGTTCTTTGACCAGTTCTTGAAAACTTTACACCTGTATGACTGAATGAACAATTAATTTATTTTTCTGGAAAGGCATACCTTCTTCTGGAAAACAGAAGCAACACAAATGTGATTGGATCAATCCGATTCAATTACTTTTTGTAATCTTGGATTTAATCTCATTGATAGGAATTCAGAGAGATATTCTGAATTACTGTTTCTTTCTTCCTATGCTCAATTTTGTCATAACAGACACTGGAATTCACTAATTTCGACCCTTTTTTCCAACTATAGCAAAAAAATATTAAGTTATTTTAAATGTACTTTTTTGTGTCTTACCAGAAGCTCATTTTCTCTCTGGATGCATATACAATTACATACACAATCCATGCAGTTAGCATGGACTAGACAAATACAACATAATGTTCCTGTGTAAAAGATTCCCTATAAATCTGATCCTTCTTGGACATTAGAACAGGGTCTCCAATAAAGATACGAGAAAATAAGGAAAGTGTGTGACACAAGGAACTGAACAAACAAAACCTCTGGCATGTTAAAAGATGGAGGAGTGAGGCAAAAGCAAGTGAAAGACCTCTCTCTCAAAATGCCCCTAATTGGCAAATCTCTTCTATATCATCATGGTACTGCAGCACCATGAGGAAACAGATGTTCCCTAAAGTGGTCAGCATCCAAACAAGTTAGTACATTTCAGGCCCAAGCAAGTAACCTGAATTATGCTAGAAAACAACCCAAACCCCAAACATTTCACAGTAAGTTTCCTCTTACGAACACTACGAAACAGGCAGAAAAAAGAGGCAATTTTTGCTATTTTTCAGGAAAGAACCATATAAAATGCAGAAGACAATCAACTCACAGGCTTGGCCTGAAAGAAAATTTTCCTCTGACAGAGAGAGAAGAACATGCTGTAAGTGCTCTCAGTCCCCGCTGACTGTGACCTACTGATAGCAAAGGGGTAGCGCTCCTCCTTATCATTACAGTGTGCACTTGCACAGCAAAGGACAGGCTAAGTCTCTCAGCTGGGGCACCTGGGACTCCGTTTCTATTTCATTCCTGGTTTCCAGCATTTCCTCAGTCTTAATTCAGCTTTGTGTGGCAAAGAAAAGGAATTTTTTTCAAACATAGGACATTTCCTATGTTTAGGCTTATCTTGAAGAATTTCAGCAAGCTCAGTGAGTTCAAGACACGTTTGGAGCCCAGTCAGTAGCATTCGTAATTTTCTCCACACTATTTAATTTACTGCTGTTATCTAAATGTTTTAGTCATACTGGAAATAGTTCTGTGTGTTGATAAATTTTGGTGGTTGTAATAATTAATGCCTGCTGGATAAAAGGTGTGTGTCTAAAGTGCTACAAAGTGTTATATGTTTTTGTGTAGGTAGCTACATATAGATGCAACCACAGGCATTCAATAATCATAAAAGAAGTATGAATGCTGAATTCAGACCCAATGTGCCTATTGATTAAAATGCCAATAACAGCTATGTATTACAAAAAAATCTGGGGCATATTGCAAGATTATATACAGAGCACACAAGTAAATGACTTGCTTAGATTATGTTATTATCCCTGGTGAAAGTAGCTCACAAAATTGTTCTGTCAAGTAAGATTTTTTACATCGCAAGTTAGAAAAATGTGGGGAAACCTGTTAACTCTACTCATCTGACCTGTTCCTGTCAGAACTATCTTTAGTTGGAGCTTCATAAGCAACAAGCCACATAAAGCCTACACCCCCTTTCTAACATTATTATCCCCCCTGCTGATTTAATTTATGTGTTTAATTTTGGTTTGCTGGGTGCAATATGGCTAATTGCTTGAGAACTGTGCAACCTTACAAGCAAAATTTTGCTTTCATAATTTGTAGCACATGAAGTGTAATAATGTACATTTAATTTCTCAAAAAGATAATTATGCTAATAGAATTATTTGAATAAAAATTCACACTTTATGCAGGATAGTGTCCTCTACCTCTTAATTTATACTAACGTAGGTCTGTAAGGAATTTTTAATAAGCTACTTCAACCCAGGGCCAGGAAGGTCTAGACAGAAGCAAAGGACTGACAGGTCTTACGTGGCACAAAAAGGCTTCAAAGGCCTTTGTAGCAAAAGCTCTCAGAGGTGATGCAGGTATTGGATTTCGATAGATTCTACAAGATGCAGTAACCAGCCCTGGTCATGTTGGAGGATGTGGTCTTGCTATGTTTAACTTATGGAGGAAAAATAAGGAAGGAAAAAAGACACTGCAGGTGAGCAACAGCATTACCTGCAAGCAGGGTTTGCAAGGTGCAAGCTTCCTGCAGATAACCCATCACCTCTCCAAAATCCATGGCACCTAAGAAGGGCCAGCAGCTTGTGAGACTGGCTCTGGAGGAGCTCAAGGACAGGATCCATCCAGATGGACAGGACACCCAGCCTCTTCAAGCATTCTTTCAAGAATGGGCATCATGTTAGTTTTCCCGGAGATGTTAAGGTTCTTGCTGCATTGGACAACTCTTTGTCTGCAGCTGGGAAAACCATGCATTCAGCTAACCCTCTTTGCATTCAGTCTAATTGAGTCCTTTGCAAATGAGGTGTTAAAGCAGCGTAGCAGTGTCTTTTTCGTATTTTATTTTAGAAGAAACCAAATATTAATATGGCCAGGTTTACAAACACATGTGATCCCCTTCTCTTCCCAGAGTATCCATCCCCTGTCTATTGCACACATTGCTTAGTGAAAGGCTGACCACTGGTCTCTGTGAGCCTTAAAACACGCTGAAATCTTGTGCAGCAGTATACAATCATTGCTTTTAAAATTGTGCTGTTGGGGGTTTCCAATGTTGATTATCGCATTTGTAGTAATTCTCTTGCCTTAAAATGAGGAAACTATTGCAAATCCTTTGTGAAGTGCTTAGACAGGGAAGCATGATAAATGAAAGTTCCTAAAGATGGTGACTTTCATACTAGATTAATATAAAATACCATGATTAATGCCCAGACTGTCAGTTCATATTTTCTCCCTTAATTATTTCATATTTCTTTTTATATGCCATAAGTAGATTTAGAGGTGATAGAAGAGTAGGATTGGCAGCCTAAAAGCTTGAAAATCTATCCATGAAAAGGGTGTAGTTACAAGCAGCAGGTTTTGCAAAACTCCTCTGTGTTTCTTTCCTTTACCAATGTACTTGTCTTCTTTCTCCCTCCACACTAAATTAATCATCCACGGGGCTGGCAATTTCAAGGTCACAAATGAGGAGACACTTTTTGCAGTGTCTCCTTTTTGCTAGAAAAGAGGGGGGACTGAGGTCAAGCCTATTCATTTCACAAATGCTGCCCAACATTAATATCTGAATACTTTCTTGATTTCCTCTTTTAGGTACGGGAAATAGCTTTAATATCTTGGATACCACAATGTGGTAGCTATTGCCTTTTAATGTTGATCCCTACAGGCTATCAATCCCTAACTAGTGTTGCTACTTACTGAAACTGAGAAGGTTTCATACTGAGATTTATAGGTAAAAGATTCCCTGTCTTATGACTAATTCCTCTAGCTATATGGTTCCACTTTATTTTTTTAATACCTTGGGCCATCGACCACCAGTGATTTTTTAGGTAGAACTCTTCACTGATTTGATTTGGGAGTACTTAAAAACATTATTGGATGATAAAGCCTCATACTTTTATGGAGTAGAGTTACCTAATGATGTCAGAACATTTATTTTTGATACTTGCTCTTTTGTTTTTTTTGTTTTCCTTTGACAGCTTTAAATTTCTACGAAATACAATGTGCGTTATAACTGGAGAAGAGAGAACAAGTCTGTATGAAATAAAAATGGCTATGGATCTTCAGTGAAAACACATCGAGGCTATTTTTACTTTCACTGCTGAGTTTTGCAGAATGAACAGATTACAATAAACAGAATACAGAGAGGTGATAGCATTATTATTATTATTTATACAGCACCATAAATATGTATTCTGCTTAACAGACAAATAAAAGACATCTCAGGAGACCACTTCAAGTTCAACTTCAGCATAAAGTACAACTTTCTCCTGAACAATTCCTTTTTTCACAGTTGCAAAGAACAAGTGTCTCAGACCCGAATGCATTAAACTGAGGAACTGAAATCCTTACCTAGTCTAAAAAAGAGAATGATTTGATCGTACTGCTTAAATGTATAGGCCAAAACTCACTCTCTGATAAAAATTCTCCTAACTGCAGGTGAAGGCCAGCAGCTAACCCAACATTCCCATCAAAGCTGCTGCAGTCCAGGAGTGCCCTGAACTTTTGAAAATTAAGAAGATCTTTTATGTTTTTAAAGTTGATGCCTCTCTGTAGGTCATAGAACCTCACAAAAATTGTTGCAACATATCAAGCTCTATATTATGTGCAACACTCGCTTTCAACCAAAACCTTAATATTTTTTAAAATGTTATTTATTTTTTCTAAAGAGCACAAACACTGAAGTGGCACAGGCCTAGAGAAGCTCTGTGAGGAAGGAAAATCTTGGAGATTTAATTAATTTAGAAACTCCAGTTGGAGCGCTGATCTGAATGATGAAAGACAACCGTGTAAGCTTATCTCCCAAGGTGTCGAGAAGATGTACATGTACTGTTGCCCATAGACATGAGCTGGGAGCACCAGGAGTGAAGGGAAGAACTGCCTCTGGGGAAACAAAATATTCCAAATGAATAGTTTCAAAGGAAATTCACTGAAAATACTAATCAAGCAACACAACAAATTAATTTAAAATAATGCATTAAAAACACTAATTACAATAAGCGCCTATCTAGTATAATGCTTACATATTTCAGAGGGAGCAAAGAATGTTTGTCAGAAACATTTCTAAATTGCAAGGTAATAAGAAATATTGACAGGTGCCAAGACTGTTAGTGATAAATCATGGCCAAACTTCACATGTTATGTCAGGAAGGAACATGTATTTCAGTATATCTGCAACTAAGATCTTTGGCAAGACGCAAAGTTTTATGTGCCAGAGGGAAATCTCCTTAGAGCAGTGTCTTTCTTTTATAGCTTAATTGTTATTGTAAAACCGCATTAATACAAATGTGGTAAGCAGATTTATCTTAATTTCATCTCTGGGCAAACTGGGTAGTACTTCTAGATACCTGTGGGAATCCACCCAATCAAAAGAAACAACTTCTGTGCCCTTTTCATAGTCAACAGGGAGAAACAGTCAGCTTTACAGTACAGTTTGTCTTGTCTTGACGTCAACATCTGATCAAATGAATTCTGTGAAGATGTCTTCCTTGTGCCACTACTGGGGCACTGAACACTTCCTGCATTAAGAAGCAACAAGAAATAGTGTCCCAATAAGACTATCTCCCTAATCATTCAGGTTTTCATCCTTAAACGAAGATAAACCCAAGTCAAAGCCTTTCCTCTGAATACAAATATTCAGAGCAGGTTCACAGAGCCACACTTCATCTGTTGTCCCTATTTACTCACATAGATGTCGCAGGAATGCTGAGGCATATTGCCTGGATTTTTGTAGCTCCACTAAACATGAAACAATGCTATTCTTTCTAATCTTCACTGTCAATTAACTAAGGATTCCTGAAGTCCCAGCTAAGCAGTGACAGAGGATAAACTTCAATATATTCTTAAACTGTACAGGAGTACTGTATTTTTTCTGTGCAGGAGTTTGTTTTGAGCAAATGCACCATCCGTGTCCTAAACTCTCCATAAACTGTAGGAGTAAACAGAAGGTGCAGCATTACAGCCCTGCAAAAATCTTCTAGAAACCTGTGCTTGTCTCTAAGTCATGAAGAAAAGTCGATTTGTGAAGTCTGTACCAAATGCTTCATTTTCAGCAGGAAAAAGTAGAAACCTATATTTTAAGAAATGGAAGAAAAAGGCAAAAGTCATATAATTCTTACTTTCACAGAATTTCGAGTATATATGAATAGTAACAAAGATGTTCTAGCACTGCATCATATTCTCAAGTTGCAAAAATTAGTAGACTGCAAATGTACATCATTCTAGATCTGTACAGATACTAGGGCCTCTGGTTCTCACCAGTTTATCCATGACAATTCAGACCACTTTAGAGTTTGGGAATTCTTTTCTATTGGTTTGACCCAGGGGTTAGGAAATGACCTTTTTGGAAAAATATCTTGACTCCTGTGAATCCAGTAGAACGTTTTTAGTCAACCATGATTGAAGTGGGATTTCTCTGATTGTCCAAAGCAACTAGAAGCAAACAGAATCAACCTGATGGAAAGTTTTATAAAACTGGGGAGAAAATTTCTCTTCCAGGGATTAGAAAGCACTGAAGCCAATTCTGTTGAATTGAAGCCCACCTTCTGACATACTTTACAGTCCTCCTCAGAGTGATAATCGATTTCAAATACCTCCTGAAAACGGTATGGGATGGCATCCAAAACAAGGGGGGATCTGGTATACCTGGCTGACATTTATGATTACATTCCTGTTTCTGAGCAAATGCTTTTGGACACAGTCCTTTTTCTGACTTGAAAAATAAGACCAGGAAGATTATAAAGCAATTTCAATGAGGGAAATAAAAATTGACACAGATGTGGTTTTTTGTTTTGATTTGGTTTTTGGTTTTGGTTGTTTTTTTTTAAAGTCTCAATCATCAAATAGCCTCTAAATCAACAAATGGCTCCCAAAGCTGTTTGAAAGCCTAATACAAAATTTCTGTTTAATGGCTAAACAAAATTCCCCTGTTGTCTATGGAAGGGGGTTCAACTGCTGTCTCAAATTCTGTTCCACCTAGCTTTAAAACTGACTGTTCTAGATCTGCTTTACCTTGATAATCCTTCCCAAGACTACCCAGGAAGAGGTCGGGGTGCTCTGAGGATTCACAGATAAAAAGAAGTCTCTAAAGTGGTCTTAGAGCTAACTTCAGCTGCCTCTGGCCCTCATCCAGCAAAGCACTTAAATCTGTTCTTCACTTTGAAATTGTCTTGGTGATGTCAGTGGGGCTTCTCACGTATCTGCAGTTAAATACCAGCATAAATGATTATTTAGATCTAACTCCTCTGCATCAAGGCTTGAAGTACCCACAGTAGTCACTGTAAGGAACATTATTATTAGTAGTAGTAGTATCATTATTATTTATTAATTTTACAATTATTCTATTTTATTATTTCATTATTCAATCTATTTATTTTATTTATTTTATTTATTATTTATTATATAATAGTTAGATGAGAATATTATAATAATAATAATAATACAGCACCATATGTTTTATGTTGCTGGAGATCACGCTAACAGGTTACTTTTCCCTTTCAAGAAATGCCCTGGCATTTGGCTTGCTGAGCAATGCTTAGGTTCAAGCTCAAAAGGTTCTCTGGCCCAAACTTCTCCCTCTCAATCCTGCATCTGAACAGCCCCGCTCAACCCAATCAAACACTTTCTTGGCACCCACACAGATTTACTGCAAAAGCTTCTGCCCATTGCCAGGGAGAGTTGACCCTCAGTAAAACCAGGATGGCTTTTACTAATTAAAGAACAACTCACCTTCTCTACCTTTGCCCTTCGATTTCTCCCAGAAATCATTTTCTCCTTAATAGAAAAATGTCTACATGATGAAACAAAGCACAATCTTCTGGTGACCCTTGGTTGAGTAGAAATCTAGTAGCTGTCTTGCAGGCTGGGGAAATACCTTTTCCTTTTTTTTTCCTTAGAACTTTGTGAAAACTAATTGGAAAGCAATCACAGCCCAGCACTTAATAGACTTTCACATTTCAATAGCAAACAATTTTTTTCTGTGTTCAAGAGGCACATCCTGGGCAACTTACTCCCTTTCATATAAGGTAGGTATTTTGATCTTGGTTAGAGAGAAGGCTACAGTGTATTGCTTTTTTATTACCTACTTTATATGAGAATAAATGTTTTATAAAAGTTTTGAAAATGATTTCTTATGTCAGGGAGAGTGAAACTTAGCTCTAGTACTCAAGATGTTTTCATTAGTTTTCCTTGAGTCTGTTTTCTCAGTTATATCACTACAACTTGATCAGTTTTATTACCCTGAAGAAATAATTTGCTCTTATTAAGACCAAGAACTCTGTTCAATAATCTGTTACATTCATTTTTAACATTAAAAGGCCTGAGCCAAAGTTCGCTGAAATCAGTGGAAAGTCTGGCAGGGACACCAAAGAGTTTTGTATCCTTTTAAGGGAGTTTTAGTCAGAAGCATCTATACTGTGGTTATTATGTGCAGCATATCTAACTTAGATATTATTAGAGTTTTAACAATGGTAGTACAGGGCTATGTGGTAAGTATTTATGCAACTCCTTGAGCAGGTGGGGCTTTTTATAATCTGAGATGAATTTTATGCTGCCATGGTTACATTACTAGAAATACCTGCCCTCGTTAGCTTAAATTTAGCTCACGTATGGTTACACAAGTTGAAGTCACTCCAGTACAGACATATTTACTCTCCCTAGAGGTTTATTGTCTCACAGTGATATCATTTCATCCCTTAAATCAGAGATATATGTCTTGTTTTGCTTCATTACTGGCTGGATCATGCTCCTGCTTGTCAGCAGTCACCCATAACAGACAGCCTTCTCTAGAAGTATTATCATTTTCAGTTAGAATCTATTTTCTTCTTTCATTATTTGAAAAGGTTTTGATACTCCTGCTTTTCTGATAGGTAAATTTTTTCCTTGCCACCTGTGTTTCCCTAGTGAATCTGCTAATAGCAATAAATTAATCCCTAGATGCGTTATAGCATGGTTGAGCACCATTATATTGACAAGTGAGCCAGAATAACCCTTCCAGCTCAGTTCCTTAGGGACTGAATGAAAAAAGCCGTCTTAGAACTACATGGATATTAGGCAATATAAAAATTATGTTGTGTTCTGGAAGCATTATTTTCTTCCAAGCTATAGTCAAGCCTAAACACGTTTCAGGCTTAAAAACCTTGGTTTTGAAGTGTCCAGTATGCTTGCTTATCTGTCTGAGAGCCCTGAGGATCCATTCTAATTTCAGAAAAACAATTAAAATCCCCTACAATAAACACCTTAAACATTCGTTTAACAAAATAGGAAGTCCCTTATAAGGTTCGTTGATGATCAACAATGGGAAATCTGATGTCTGTAAGCAATATTTTTGTTACCGTCTTGTACGTCCAGTTGAAAATCCTTCGCCATATCCTAATGTGCCATTATGGGCCAGCTCCAAAGCTGGTTCAGACCAAGAAGGGGCTGCCTGATACTTTCGGTCTCTCGCCTTGAATCAGATGGAGCTAAAATCTTGCTCCTTCTAACCTCTCTGTGATGCTCATTTTTTTCAAAATGCAATGAAGGTTCCTTAAAGCAGGCAATTTTGTGTTCTCATTTTCTATTGCTTTAGTTTCTATTTCTTTTTTTAAAGGTTGTAAGAATTTAGGATAAACAGAAGTAATTTCTTCTAAGTTTCTTCAAAAGTCGAACAGCCACAAGTCTTTAAAGAACACCCTGAATTAAGTGAGTGAGGCATAGAACGCCTCAACAGGTATCATGAACTCTACAATTAATTTTCAAGTCATGATACTGGAACCCTTCCACCTTCTGTGTCCTCAACACATGGACTTCATGAGAAGTATTGCTATAGCTTCTAAATGGAAGGAGAAATGAGGGAACAAACTGAGCAGTTATTAAAAGTGGAGCTATTTTCCTGATGAAACAAGACTCATGCTGACAATGGAGATTCAAAGGACTCTGCAGATTTAATAGTCATAAGTAATATTTCACTAGTGATAAGTGATGCTCGAGAAAGATAAATTTTGAAGGGAAAGAAATTCTGTCTGAGTTTTTTCAGACACTTTTGTGTCTTTTTTCTTGAATACCTTTACCACAACATCTATAATGAACCAATGTGCAGGCTTTGGGGACAGCTGAACTTAATTTCTAAGCCTAACACATCCATCTACACTGGAGTTTTATTCCATACCCCTTGTACTTTTATTTGTTTACTTCAGAACAGAGGCTATTTCTATTGATATGCGTGAACTGATAAAGTGAATCACTCTGATACAACCAATTAATAATATATATTCTCACTTATCTTGAAGGGTTAATAAAAAGACAATTGTTGGCAGATTTATAACATACAAAATAGCTGGTATGACGACATGAGCTCAGAAGCCAAAGGAGGCATAGGCAGACTTCATGCTTCATTGTCTTTTCTTCTTTGGGAGGTTCAGAAATACAACGATTCAAAAAATCTCTCATCATGAATGTGTGTAGGTGGAGATAGAACTTATTATGCATTAATTATAATCTACCACAAGCCCATCAGAATGCTATTGCTGGACCAAAGATAAATACCTTTTTACTATAATCTTGATGGTGTATCAAGAGATCATAGCTCCTTCTATGTATGTAAGAATGAGTGTATTACACTATAACTGTATTAAAGTAGCTTTTGCAAAACTTCTCAGCTTTTTCAGTAAGTTTTAAAAGCTAATATCAGTGTTGATATAATATAAAAGAAAGATTTTGTTCTTACACTTTTTAAAATGTGAAGTGCATGTTTGATATTCTTTGTACAATACTGGTTTTTAATGAGGTTAGAGGCTTTCTAAGGTGTCTGTTTCTTCACTGATAGAAAGGCAGAAGGAGAAATTAGTACTGGGAAAGAACATTATTTGCTTCTCTCAGCATGATCTTTTTGTCTTCAAAACTGAACCCTTTGTTCTTTTCATCCTTGCTCTATTGAAATCTGGGGGCAGGGGATACTCAGGTAGTAGGATATACATTCAAGTACACTCAGGTGTACTAAAAAGCTTTACGCGTGAGCTCCTATGGTGATTCTCTAAATCCTCAAGCTAATCTGTTGTGCATCTCATTTATACCCAATATTCTGTTCTTCCATTTCTCTGTTTTCAAGCTGGACAATTCTATTTTCTGCATCACCAAAATGAGAGTCTAAAGCCTTTGATTTATACCCTCAGTTCTCATTTACAGATAGTACCATTACAGAGATTTTTGACTATCCATTCTGCTTTCAGCTAAGGTTAAAAGTGCTCTGGATCTTGACAGCTATGCAGCAGCAGTGGGCTCAAGAGAGCTGCAAGAATGAGTCATGTGTCCTCCAGTGGCAAGTGGGAAGGAATCTGTATTCTCCAGCTGTATTCTTGAGCAAGAGATGGTTTTCTCCTTTTTTATTTCAAAAGCGAGAATTATTCCTAGGTGTTCTAGCAAACTAAATTGGTCAGCAAAGCCACCAGTTTTAGATCAAAAAGAAAAGAAATATGTTTGAAGCTCAACCAAAAGCATCACACCCTTTCCTATATGAGGACATCCACACTTTTGCCAGTGTTTCTCAAAGGTCGATTCTCTTCCCTTCACCTCCAGGTACTGCTTGAAGAAGTTGCTTTTAGCTGGGGTGCCCAGAAGAAAGAGGGCATACCCTTTCACTTACACACTCCTTGGCCAGCCAATGTTTTTCAGCCTGTAGTCCCCAGAAATGTAGAGTGCAAGCTGCCCTCTGACAGCAGGTATTTTTGCTATAACTGTGCAAGCTTCTTATTGTAAAGCCTTTGGTGGACCAGACTTTGCTAGCAGTGTGCAGCAGAGCATTTCCTGTAAGATAGGAGTGTCAGGCTATGTACACAGAGAGAAAATTTCAGAGATGCCCAAATCCTACTGAAAAGTGATAGGATTTAGGCACTTAACAACTTAACAGACCATTTCTGCCTCTGCATGCCTTGTCCTGAGTCAGAGAGGTATTACGCATGCAGGATTCAGTGCTTTTGAGGTGGGTTTTTTCTGTTCAGAAAGAAAGAAAGAAAGAATTGAAAAAAACTCAACAACATTACTTTCCACTTTATAAATGTAAATGTTTATAAATGTAAATGCCGGAAGGGTTCAGGTTTGCAGTCTGTACTTTTTCCTAGCTATGCTCTTAAATGTATTTTGCTATACTCAGAATATAAACTACAACAGAGAAGATCAAGGGGTTTTATTTCAGTTTTCTGACAACCCCTGATTTAAATTCATTGAACTAATACATGAAAAAAAAAAATCCCTGTATTTAAAAGGGTTAAAAAAAGCAGTTGAAGTGACTATGCTTTACTGATAATGCTAGCATGTAACAACCCTGCATGAGTACTGATATTAATGTTATGATAAGGTATATGGTGAAAAGGAAAGCAAAGTTTTAACTTCTTTTGTGTTTCTGTGATTTTTCTTACAACCAACACTCAGACAAGCTGGGTATAAGATGGCAATGCTACATTCTCTTCTGTCCTGTCATCTATATGGCACCTCAGGTTAATGCAGCCTACCTCCAGCATGTCAAATATATCAGTCCATTTTCAACGGAGCTGCGAGAACTAATGTGAGGAAGCCAAGTGGAAGACCAGGCATGGGGGTAGGTCTAGGTTGGCAGGCAGAGAAAAAGCTCTTTCTGAAGATTTTTTTGGGGAGAAAAATTTATTTTGTAACACCACTGGAAGGCAACAGGAAGGGTCAGAAGTGAAATGAGATAGCAATTTGTTGACAATATGGGGAAAATGCTGCCAGTGGACTTTGAAGTGGGAAGCATTTCTTAAAAAACAGAACAGATGGAAATTGATCATTTTGATGCTTGCAGGACACAAAATAGACAGATTGTCAATTACCTAAAAGACTGCACGATTTGTCAAATATGAGTTGGATAACAAGCGAAACAGAAGTTAACAGTACAGGGGAGTTCAATGAGCAGGTTAGCCTAGCTGTGTGGAAATCTCTAGCTTTAGCAAAAGATATTACTTTCAAGCATATTTTTGATCCCAGATAAAATATTTCAGTTAGCAGTGATGTTTTCTCTTGCTTGTTGTTTTCAAGCACTGCGATCGCCCACCTATCTTTCTGTCTCTTGTTTTAATTTTTAAATCAACTGATTCTTGACAAAAGGACAGGGATTTCAGATACACTCACTTCCTACACAATTACTGCATGCAGACAATTTGATAGAGAACAGAACCCCCTACTAATGTCTTCTTGCTGCAGTATGAGCACAAACCATAACAGGCATCAGTGAATATGCACTGATGTAGTTTTTGCTGAGAAACAAAGCCAGAGAACGGCAGGTTTTATTCTTTGTGCTGCTCATGCAATGGTTCCATTTTTCTACAGCCTACTCAATTAAACAGCCAGTATATGCAAAAAGACTGTCACATTTACAAGAAGACATACATTAACCAAACTAATTCCTTTTTATTATTATTATTTCCTATTTAAAATATTTGAAAACCTGTTATGGTACAGATTTCCATAGGCATCTAGGCAGCCAAGCAAGAAGTCGCCTTATCCATTTTCTACTGAATTCAACCACAGTATTTTCTTTGTAGTACTATGTCAGGCTGCTGTCAATGATATTACACAGGAAGTACATGACAGGTGAGCTTGTAATGTTGGAGATGAGTGATCAAAAAACCCGAGTCTATGCAGGTTTGACCAAAAAGATCAGGTCAGGTATCTCAGAACAGCCTAACGGATAAGCCACAGGAAGAGGAATCCTTATACATTCATGTATACACACATGGATGGATAGTAGGAAGAAATACATACTGAGGGAAAAAAGGAAACATTTTGTTATGTCTGGCAGTCACGCAATTATAGATACATAAACAATCAAGGTGATATATTAGTCAAAGACCGATATCAAACAGGACCTAGGTCCAGTACAAACTGAAACTATTTGAGATCTGAGTAACGCTCAGCAAACGGAACTGGGTGGGTGTGCTTGCATGCATGTCCACACATGCGCACATGTGTGTGTATGTAATAATAAACTCAAGAAGTGCCAGATTGGTGTTAAGATGCAGGCTAGTTGTTTATAATACTTAGCATAACATCAACAAGAAGCCTGCGGAATTATCCATACAAGCACAATCCTTGGGGCATCACAAACCTCTTTTCATAAAGCAAGACCAGCTGGCAGAAAGGAAAAGTCATTTTCTCTAATATTTGAAGTTATTAGTCATAAAGAAAGCTTGACTAGATGTGCATGACTGTGGACAATGGGAGGCAGAGGTCAAATAAATGCTACATACTCTGAATTCCACAGGAAATACCCCCCCCCAGAGGACACCACTCACAAACTTCAGGGACAGTGCTGATTAAAATGAAAGAAGAAAATACAAAGACAGAAGCAGTAGCACAGAAAGTCAACATATTCTGAGCTGGCTGCTACCAATCAAGTTACATTGCCCCTTATCAGTTGAAAATTCAGTTTTCCCTCAGCAGAGCTGACTACATGCACTTTCCCAGTCTACTGCAATGGAAAGTTCATCACCTCCAGAAAGCAAGTTGCAATCCCAGACAAATGACATATTCATAAAATACCCTAGATCATTTTAAGAGCACTCTTCTAACTTGTTTGAGACACAGCCTTATTGAAATCTTTGTCTCAAGGTATTTTTAGCCTCTCAATGAGGTCTAGGGGTTATTTAAAAATACAGATATTAAAGACCATATGAATATGGTAGATATTCCACAATGTCTGTCCTAAGGCTACAAACCACCAGGCTACTTCATCTGGCAAAAAATTATAAAAGAGCCATTAAACCCAGACCTCACTGAAGACAAAAGTAAGAGAGGAAAAACCCAAACCCTCCAAACGTTGGTATGTTCAGTGAGATTGGAATGACTACATTTTGTACACTGTGCATTATATACTAAAGCACACATCTAAAAAGAGAGGAAACACAAGTTAAAAAGGGAGGGCAAAAAGACCTGAGGGCCAAAAAAAGAATAGATTAGTCTGAGGATCTCAAAAGACAGTGATGAGATCCAGCTACACAGAGCTGAAGGAACTCTTCAAAGTCAGTGTGAGAAAATCACTTTCTTTCCACTCAAGCTGATATTGCCCACAAATCTATGATGCATTTTCTCACATGCATAGACCAGACCCTGGCAAACTGAGTTAGATGTGGGGGGTGAGGAGGGTGCATGCATGGCAGACCGACAGCTTGAGCATACCAGTTGACTAGCAGTAGTAGTTCACTCACCTGCCACTTGCAATATCCTCCACCCAGGAGGTACTTCACATGAAAGCAAATGAGGTGTTAGCTGACTTAAGCAGTGCAGAGGTCACTGCTGATGAAAGACTAGTGAGTAGGAATTCAAAGGAGCAGCTTGACAGGAATGCAATGGTGTGACAGGACAAAAGGAGTTGAGTGTGCTGCCTGCATCTATTCCTGAAAAACAGTACCAAGGGAGGTGAAGAGGCTCAGCTGTTTTGCATATAACCTAAGAAAAGAAGACTCAGTGAAGGAGGACTGAAGAAATCAAAAGCAGGTTGTCCAAAAAAGATGACAGTGGCAATGCGCTTTCTGCTGAGCTTCATCCTACCATTTGCTGAGATCACGCGGTCCCAGGGTGGCAGCCCCGCAGCTGTACTCCTGCATGACACCTTGTGTGCTGGTACAGGGGGCAAATCATATCTGCAACCACAACTCATGAGAAGAGAACTCACATTATAGTAGGAAGGCAAACTCCTGCTCAAACACACATAGTTTCTTGAAAACAGGGGAAGCTGATAGGTGAGTATGAAGCGTAAGAACAAACTCTCAGGCACACTTTAGAAGAGGGTAAAGCTTATGTCTGCCTGAAAGTTTTCTGGCAGTTTTATTTAATGACAGAAAACAGAGGCTCCAGTTAGTTTATATATTCATGAAAAGAGCTGATTTCTGTCAAAAAGCTTCACATTTTTAGGAAGGGGATTAGAAGAAGATGAAATTTTTCATGCAGCTGAAAAGACTGCAAAGACTTCTTGATTGCTCTTAATGTTGTCTCAGTGTAAAGAGCTGCCAAAATTTTCTCTATCACCTCCATGATTGAGTACAGAAATGAACCACAAGCCAATGAAATCTATTTTAAACAAAGCCTTGTAGTCAGCATTGCCAAAATACATCTTTATCGTTAAAACAATAAATAACATTGACAAAATATGCAAAAATAGGAAAGATCTCACTGTTATGGCCCAGCTCAGGGAAAATACATGTCAGAATACCTGAGTGACCTTTTGAAAATATTTTATGCTAAAAAAAAATGAAGCATGAAATTGAAATCATATCCTGCTCCTTAGTTAGTGTCACTGCATAGAGATAAGAACCAAACCACTTGTTTTGAGGTCTGGAAAATAATGCAGCCAATAAATATCAGGCTCCATTATTTCTCCTTAAGCAAGCAGCACAATATTTCAGCCTACAAATCTCAATCCACCTTCAATAGTTGCTAATAGTCAAATCTAATCTAAACACTGGGGACATGGGTGAAAGTGGGATACAGTGTCTGTCTTGTCCTAAAGTCTATACCAAGAATAGCCATCACTTGATCCAAAAGAACAGCTTACAGCTCCAGGACTTGAATACCTTCCCTGTTGCTCACTTATATCCCTTGCTTGCAGGAAATCAGGTTCTTGCTGCCAATTATGTTCATCATCATCACTCATCCACAGAGTCTTACTAATCTGAGAGACTTTTATTACTCTGTGTGTGTGCAGCTACTCCGAGCTGGTGTTTAACCGCACCTCTGCCAGGTCATGACGTGTGTTAGAAGAGCACACATGCCTCTAGGAATTTGAAGGGGCAGGAAATTGCTGGGTCAGTAAATGGGTTAGCAGAAGATGCTTCTTCCCTGATCCATTGTGCTTTATGTTATGCCTGCCACCATAAGATCTGTCTGTCAATTTGTTTTTGTTTTTGGTTTTTGGTTTTTCTTTCACTTGAATAACACCTTTAGTTTCCCAAACAGTATCTAGAAATGCCAGGATTGGTATAAATGGTCCAGTCCTGAAATGAAAAAATCTGATCACTCTTCTGTTTCCTGCTTACAGACAAAGTAGTAGAGTTTAACTGCTGCTGCTGTACTAGATAGCTGTTATACTGCCCAGCTCATGCCTCTGTCATAGGATGATGTTTACTGATGGGGCAGAAGTAGCAGGATGCTGTAGGAACACACTGCATTATGTATGGCTGAGTGTAGGCACTTGAGTGTTGGAGTTTGTCTCCTTTAAACTCCACTGCTGGTATCTCTTCTGCTTTCAAACTTCCCTTTCTGAATTGAAATGTCCAACATCATAACTCAAGGCTGTATTTCCCCCTTTACTGAGAAAGGGAGTGTGATTAGGTGGGAAACCTTCATTCTACCTGGTTTTGAGTCACAGTGGAATAATGCTTTCAAGCAGCTTTTGCTCACTGGGCATCCCAAATAACTGTCACCAGGATGAGGAGGCCTCATGCAAAGGGGAAATAAGATGCAAATATCCTCACGTGCATGAAGTAATTCTTTCATTATGCTCAGAGGTGATCTTTGTAAAAGACAAAGACTGATTTCTATATAGATAGATATCTATGTAGATACCCAACCCTCCCAGACAACCCGCATGAGGTATTTGCTGTCTGAAATGTGTAAGCCCCTTTCAGTTACCTCCCTTCTCCTAAAGTTATTTTAGTCCATTGGTCATTTTTTTAATGTGTTTGCTATTGTGCTTTGATTTGCTAACCCATTCTCAGCCCTGGCTAAGCTGTTTTTTGTCATACTGCCATTGAGCAACAAGATATATAAAATTATTCTGTTTTCAGAGAAAGAGGCTGTTGCCATCAGATGGCTGTGACAATTTACAGAGAGAGGAGTTCTCACATGAGAGACAATTCCTTAAAAGAGTACAAAAAAGCAAAAAAGAAACATTGTAGTAACTCAAAGAGCAGAGCTGGACCTTGTTACCTTGTTGAGGAAAAGAGAACTAAACCAAAACCCTGCTAAGAACACAGATTAGTAGACTAATCTTAGTATCTCTTCAGCTTTTGCTGCATGCCAGCATTCCCTGCAAAGAGTGAGATTAAAATGAAAAATACAATTTTGCCTTTTTCTGTTTGCAGAGATCCAGCCACTGCTCTGTCCCCACAAAATTATAGGAAAAGGTATCTAGCTCTGCAGCTTCCAAGCACAATGGATCCATTTAGCTTCTAGAATACCATGTGCAGAGCCCAGTTCCTCCCAATTTCTGTCTCTGTTTCCAGTTATTGCATTGAAGTGGCAGGGTCTGTCACGGTGATGATGCTGAGGGGTAGTCTTGCACCACACGGTTCCTTTTTTGCCCTCTAAGTGGCCATCTGGGACAATCCTCATTGTTTTATGTGCTGTGGACTTGCTATCTAGAACGTTAGCTTGTTCCACGTGTAGGAGATGTATTTTCCTGTGCCTATTTCCAATACGAAAACTGGTGTTGCTTAATTGGGTGGCACCTTGATGGGTCTCGTGTTTTGCCACCATCACTTTCTGCTGTTACTTTGGTTCTCAGATTTCCTTTGCACTGCACCCATTGATCATGGACCAGCCTGAGGAACGCAGGGAAAATAGCCCTTGAAAATCTGGACTTTGGTTCTTCCTTCAGACTGTCCAGCTGTACCCACTTCGCTTTCTGTTCTCTATTTTGTTTCTATGTAGTTTTCATTTATGGGCTTCTGTTTGCTTCTGGTTTTCTCTGATTGGCAGCAGATACCTGGGTCTGTTTGCTGACATTTGAATTAGAAAACCCTTCTATCTAGAATTATTCCCATTTCTGAGTGCACTGGAGTCTACTGCCTGGGTGGTTTCCTTTGGTTTGGTCATGCAACACTCAGCCTATTTTGCTCTGGCTGCCTCATTTCTGGAAGCTTGCTTCAGACTTCATTGAGTTTATTGCCTACACTGTGTGAAACTACAGTTCATTATTGTCGTCATTTTATTAAAATAGTCCCTAAGTGCACCAGATTCTGAACGCTTGACTGCAATATTCCACAGAGATCTACTTTATTTTTATATTGGTCAAAGCCAACAGTAAAGCTGCCATTAGGAGCCAAGCTAACGCTTTTGTGAAGTGCTGCCATGCTTTCCCAGTGCATGGCATTTAGTTGTTGGCTCTTGAATGTTGTATTTCAACACTGGCTACATACTGCTTTTGCATACCAGGGGTAAAATGCACTTCTACTGTACAGGAAGCAGCATTAAGACAAGCTGAAAACCAGTTCTATATTTAGAGCTTCATGCATTCTTTATAAGTTTTGTGTTATCTTTTCTGATCTGAAATGGAAAGAAATGCATTTGGCCTTTATGCCATATATTAAATTTTAGAGTGTTAAATAGTAAGGGGAAATGTATATGAGTCGATAAGTGATCTTTAAGATGTAAAACATGCTGCTTACCTTCCTCAGATCTATAGGAGAGTTACTGTCTGGTTTATGTGTAGCTTAACTATTCAAAATTTTGTGTATTTTAATGCCAAGCTCATAAGAATGCTATAATGAAATGCAGATTCCTGAGAATTTTATGGCAAAGTAGGAGAAAGTCAAAGAGAAACTGGAAACAGCATTTGTGATTAGAAAGGTGTGACAATTTGTTGGGCCTTTGTGATGTTAGACCAGTGTTCTGCAGTAGAAGCAAAATACAGAAGTTTTAGCACTTGTGTTCTGTTGGTATTTTATTGAATCATACAGCCTCAGCAATAATACTGTGGAGTATTTTAGAGTTTGTCATGCCTTTATGTTGAGCTTTTCCAGGGAAAGTGGGAAAACATGTGTACAGCTGTATTTATCTTGTGTGTGAATGACAGTTCTTGAAGTATAGGCATACTGAGAATCTTGTTTTAGTGCGAGTGAAGCTCTTTAGATAATCATGTCTGGATATTTTTAATAGCTCTTGGTAGTATCTTATCCCCTTCTACTCTAAGTACCTTTGAAAACCTCCCAAGTGCTCCAGGAAAATGCTTTAGAGCAGAGCTATATGTGTAACAGCTTCAGGTATTATCAAGAAAAACTTCAGATAATAAAAGAAGTTCAAACCTCCGACTTCCCAGTCTTCTACAACTAAGACCCATTGGTTTCATCACAAAACTTTTATGAAGGACTGACAATATGCAACATTCTCACCAAACTCACTATAAAGGAATTAATTTTGTTAGCTTTTTGAGACAAAGGACAACTGCTTAATTGCTAAGTAGGGCTGGTAAGCTGGGTATAGGGAAAAAATCATGACCTCAATCATATCAGCACCATCCAAGTGAATAAAAGGGCCAAATCTTCTGTTTGAGGCCCTGCCTCAAGCAAACAGAATCAAACTTGATGTAAACAAATAAGTTAAATTTCTTTAACAAGTCAGCACTGAGATTAATCAAAGAGCATAACTTTATAAGTGTAATTTTCCTTCCATATCTTGTAAAAAAAGTTACAGTCATAATAACAGATTCCTTTCCCAGAGACTGATTTTACAGCAACTCTAAGTAATTACACACATCTGGTGATAACTTTAAAAACTGCAGTTATAAAAAGAGCTAAACTAAAGACTACAGATTCCCTGTGCTACAATAGATCAGGTTTTGGAGCCATATCCATTGTGACACTCTTCAAAGGACAAATACTGCTACAAATTTGTAAAGACTCAACTGTAAACTTATTTATAACATTGTTATTATTAACATCTGTGTTACAGAGATCTTAATTTCCCCAACAGTGGAAAAGCAGCATGAAAGATTTTGCTGTACACCTCTAATTAAGTTCAACCCAGTTACAAGCAGTGTTGTATGGTAGAAATTTCACATCACAGTGTCCTTGACTGGACTGATAGTTAATCATCACAGATGAATTTTCACAGCAGTTTTCAAAAGCCAGACCCCCACAGATACAAATATATATCTATGTTTGTATAAAAAGCAGTGATACACATTGCAAAAATGTGTGAAGTATACATTTTTCATCATATAGTTCAGAAATCTGTCACACGCTCTTGGCTGGCTCATTAAACTCTGATCATTAATCCATGTTCCCTTCTCAATTCAAGCATCCTAGACATCTTCATAGTGTCTTACAGCTGTAATTTTTTTCAAACAATCCAGCAGAGAAGAGTTTCCTTTATTTCCCAAAACAGACATTCCATCCTCCACCCAAAAATTCAACACAATGTTAAGTACTGGATTAGTGGCCAAATTAGCGGTTTATAATTGTCAAGCCAGCACACAGAGAAATGGGGACCTTGAGACTTGTGTGCTTCTACCATATTGTGAGGGTTTGGCAGTGCTTATGTTTATTCCCAGTTACTTATCATGCCATTACGCTCTTATCTGAATGCCTCACAATCTTTTGGGTCCTCAGAGCCACTGTGTGAGATAAAAGACTGTTCCCCTGTCACAGGTTTGGCAACAATAGCCAAAATTTTCAAAGTCATTTAGTACATTGTATGCTGGGTCAGAGGCAGACAGGGAAAGATGGAAGAAGGAAAAGTTTTATCAGTGGGGACCTCCAACAGCAGGATCTTCACCACCATGGTGACATGGCCCTCAAAATGATCAGCAGCAGCTATTGGGAAGCATGACGGTTCTGTATGACTGTTACAAGGGAAAATACCTCTTGTGGCTCATTGGATATTGGGTCACACAAGAAAATAGTATCAGAGTGCCTGGGAGCCCAGGCTAGACAGCCCCCAGCTCCTGGGCTTATTTGTACTTTTTTCACTTGAGTACAGACACGACTGGTTATACTATATAACTAGTTGCAGGGGTTTTTTTGCTTATTTCCGAAAGTTATCAGAAATCATTTGGGGAGGGGAACAGAAAGGGAATCTGTGTGCCTTTGGGGTTGTCCACTGAACTAGATTTGAGGAATCAGGCTTTATACGCAGAAATAGAGTCAGGTCAGCTAGGCAAAAAGCCTGACTTATGATGCAGACACACATGCTTATGGTATGTGCAGAACAGAAAATGACTTTGTTTATGTGTCTCTGTGTGTGTATGTTGGGGGATATGGCATTTGGAAAGATCCATACAAAAAAATCGGTCTTTATATTTTACTGGACAAGTAATAAACCCATTCGCAAGTCAGGACCAAATCCTTTTGCCATACAGTCAACCCGTGCTTCACTGGGGTCATGGTCGTGGGGTGATAAAACAGAAAAGAATTTAAAACACATTGTAGAAATGTTGTTAGACTATTTCTTTTAAAGTACCTTCCTGAAAAGCTTAGGCACTTGAACATCAGTTCAATTACACGACCCAGAGGGAAGAGAAATTATAGGTAATAATTTTAGATACAAACTCAGGATGCACTGTGTGTGCCTCTGAGCCTGGAAAACCCCAAAGGGCTTAAGTCTATAATATGGTAGCTAACTCATTCCCAAGTAGACAGCTGCAGTCTCACTGAAAGCCTGACAGACACACTGCAATGCATATACCTAAAAAGCAGCACCAGTGGCACTTAGCCATTCACATCTGATTCTCAAGAATAATTTGGGTTCAGGAGAGCAAAAATGGTAAAAATTTTGGGGATAAATCCTAAGTATCATTTGGTTCCATATCCCATTGGAATAATTTCTTTGCTTTTGCCTATTACTTAAAGAGCCCTTAAGTTCATAGGATGTGTAGGCCTGGATAAAACCCTGGACTTGTACAGTCCATAGGATCACAGGATCCTGTAGTATACGTAATTCTTTTGTAGGATGTGGTCCCAGGAACAGCACTCATCCGTAATGACTATAGTGGCTTTCATCATGAAAGAGGATATTGTTTAGTGAATGTTTTCTGTGATGCTACCAGGCAGGGCAAAATGTGCTTGTCTGTTTATGCTCATGTTTCCAACTCTATTCAACACATTAATACTGGAGGAATTTTCTTCCTCCATTTTAATTCTTAACTTTCCTTGCTCCAGTTCGAAGCAGCACAGAGGAGAGAGGAGGAGTCACTTAGAATTTGAGTTTTGGAACCTGCTCTTGTAAATCTGAGCAGCCAGCCGGCAGCTGACATCTTTTAATGAGAATGATCCTTTTCTGAAAACAGCCAAGTTCCTTCTTCTGGGTTCTGCTCTTGCCAGCATACTGCTATAGAAAGACTCTCATGGACAAAAATATGTTAGAAAATAGTAGCAGGAAGGGAAATAGTATTGGCTGCAAACCTGTCAACCCAAATCAGATGTTAGCTTCCCTTCTTGCTTCCAATTTAGTAGAAATACGCTAAGGATTTGAAAATGTGACTTTTCATCAACTATGATCCTGTTATTCGCTCCCTAAGTTAAAAAGTGCCATCATATTAGTGCTCTCTCTCTTCTGAGTTTCTAAAGTGAAAGAAAAATGTCTTGTTTTTAATAGGCTGGAAATATAACAGCATGACAGTCATTTGCACCTGAAACTTCCTTTTCCTCTCACTTCCCTCCTCACACCCCATTCAAAATGACAAAGGCCTTTTTCATGTCAAGCACGAGAGCTTTTTGTGTGGTCAAATTGTTTTTTGCAGGCACTAATAATTCTGCCTGCTGTTAAGCTTTCAACATACAAAAGCAGGACATGCTCTTTATATGCCTGATATATATATATATAAAAAAAATATGTATTTAATTTTAGATGAAAGAACAAAACTGAAAGCTCCACAGGGGGCAAGGAAAGAAGAAGTTGTCTGTAACAGATATATCCCTCTTGCTTATTCCGTGAAATTGTCCATCTCAGGGCTTTCAGCACTGCAGATCTGGAAGCATGCAGCACGACTTACCAGACTTCCCATGATTTTTGGAGTTCTCCTTAGGCTCCAGCTATGGGAAGCAGGCAATTTGATTGGGAAATTCAGCTCACTTTCCTATTTTCTCAAAGCAAGGTCTCAGGTCTCCGAGAACAGCCTAAAACTATGACACAGGTGCACCCCTATTGGCTGGAGACAGAAGGCAGAGTAAAAACATAACTTAAAACCCTTGTGATCTTTAACCTAATGTCTTGGTTGCCTTTTGGGAAGTGGATGAGCCAAAGAGTCCACAAATTATATTGGAGTGCTTGGGTTTAGCAGTCCTGAGCAGACAGGTAGGCAGACATCTGATGTTTAAAAGACATGATACACGAGAGGCAGCCACAACTATATACACATAGTGCATAGAGAGACAAGCTGGCTGGAGGCCCTGTGTTATCTCTATAAATTGCCAAAGGGAATGAAATTCAGAGTAAATGCTCAGACTTTTTGATTAAATCAATCCATTGCCACTACCCAATGCATCTTGTGTTCTCTTTTATTGCAACACATTACCCAGCAATAGTTGATACCATAAATGATCTATACAATCTTCTGGAGCTCTGGGTGAAATAAGGACAAGCTGCTCTCATTATCTTCGAATTTCCCTACTTTTTTTTACTTCAATCATGCCTTTAGCATCATCTTAAATGTCTTTTTCTATATTTATGGTATGTGAAGATAAAGGAATTCATGCTGGAGATGCTTAATTGTGAATGAGGTAGGTGTGAAGTCAAGCTAAAGTGGATGCCTTGTTAAAATGAAATTGCTGTACAGGGGACCTACCTGTGATGGAAGAAATAGCAAAAGGTAGGCAGCAAGATTCCTATGGACTTTTATTCTTCTATGTCCTTTTCCATATTTATCAATTTGCCTGGTAGGGAACAGGCCATTGTTTAATTTAGTGATGCAGTCTACTAGCCCTGCTGTCAGGATCTGTGGACAGCATCATAAATTAAAACCTGCATTTGGGGAATTGGTGCAACAGGCCACAGGGTTGCTTCAGGCTCTTCAGGCAACAGAACAAAAACTGAGAAACTAAGGCATACTCAATCTTTCCCTCTTTCAAAGGAACACACAAATGTTCTTAATATTGTCCTGGTAAAATTGTCACATTGCCTTAATGCAGTAAAAAAACCAATATAATCAATCCTGTATATATGGCACACAAGATAGCATATGCAGGCACTCGGAGCTGCCCAAGTCCTTGCTTCTGTGGAGGTCTCTGGAGTTGCACAGACAGCCTGTCCACTTCCCTCATCCCCAAAATATCAGTGAAAAATGTTTCATAAAGTCATAAGCTCATTTAGGTTGGAGGCAGACAGTCTTCCTGGCCTGGTGCCCACCACAAAAGTAAACAAGAGACACTGCAGAAAATTGCTGACCATAAAATACACACACACACACACACACATGCACTCTTGGAAGAGGCAGCTAGACTTTTCAGCCTGTCTTTATCAGCTCGGTAGTTCCAAAGAAAAACAGGGAAGAGCCTTAACATCAGTAGCTGAATGCTGAACTCTGAGAGCTTGTGTAGCAATGGCACTGTGTATTTTACATGGGTGGATATACAGGGAAAACAAAACAAAGACAGAACAGCAATGCGCATATATGAATGTGTATATGTGTGCGTGAGCTTGTGCGTATCTGCAAGACCTTTTTATTCCTGCCTTCTCCCATGACTTAAGTAATCATGCAGCTGATAAGGGCAGAACAGGCACTAGCTGAAACTACTCCCAGCTAGAATGCTCACATTTCCCAATATCTGCACATAAATCAGACACCCAAAGCCTGGCCTTTCCTGGAGGCACTTCCTGGATGTCCAATCAGTCACAATGCCAGACAAATTCCTCTCCCAATTCTCAACAGTTAAGATTTTCATCAAGCTAACTGTGAATTCTTGCCTTTTCTATTAAGGTGGGCTTCGTTCTGCCAAGAAGATTTAAGCAGCACTGTGCCATGGCTGCCCAGCTGTGGTACAGCACTGACCACAGCTTGGATGCAGCTGTGAGCATAGCTCCTTCTTGCTGAGAAGTCCAGGACATGGTCCTTCGCCTAATCCCCAGGGGGCAAGTGGAGTGGAGGGGCTAGTGTCAGTCTCAAAGGGAGAAATGGGGACATGCCAAGCTGCAGGGCTGAGACCCACCATTATCCCAAACGTGACATGAGGCATGCCGAAGGCTTTCTCAGCCCAGTGTGCTGCCTGGAGCGGTTCTGTGAGGCTGGAGTTTTCCAGAGGAAGCTGAGCCCAGTGGGACAGGTTTCAGCCCACCGAGACCCCTGCCCACTTCATCATGCTGTGGGCTATATTTTAACATTCCTGGCCAGTGGAACTTCGGACGATTTGCAACTCCACACCAGTGATAATACAAGGGAGAAAAACAGCAGGCTTGTGTGGGATGACAGTGAAGGAGGGTCAAGTAGGAACGAAAAATGGTTAAAGGCCTCTTTCCAAAGAATGGTGGTTCAGTCTTTATTTTACAAATATTCATGACCACACTACTCCCTCTTTTGAGCAGTAGCTGACATTTCTGGAACAGCAAACTATTTCCAGCTTTGCAGAAAGGGGTCCTGATGGACACCAAGTTGAACATGAGCCAACAGAGTGTCCTTGCAGCAAAGAAGTCTAATGGTATCCAGAGTTACATTAGGCATATTGCATTAGATCAAGTGATGTGATCCTTCCCCTCTAGTCAGCACTGGTGAGGCCATATCTGGAATCCTGTGTTCAGTTCTGGGTTCCCCAGTACAAGAGAGACATGGACATATTGGAGGGAGTCCAGCAAAAGGCCACAAAGATAATTAAGAGCATCTCATATGAGGAAAGGCTGAGAGATCTGGGACTGTTCAGCCCAGATAAGAGAAGGGTCAGGGAGATCTCATCAATGTGTACAAATACCTAAGTGGAGGGTGCAAAGAGGATGGAGCCAGGCTCTTCCCAGCAGTGCCCAGTGACAGGATCAGAGGTGATGGGTGCAAACTGAAACACAGGAAGTTCCCTCCGAACATCAGGAAACACTTTTTTCCTGTGAGGGTGACCAAGCACTGGCACAGGTTGCCCAGAGATGTAGTGAAGTCTCCTACCCTGGAGATACACAAAAGCTGTCTGGACATGGTCCTGGGTAACCAGCTACAGGTGTCCCTACTTGAGCAGGGAGGTTGGATCAGATGACCTCCAGAGGTCCCTTGCAACCTCAACCATTCTGTGGTTCAGTGATTCTGTGAAAAGCTTTGTTTTGGCTACAGTTTGCTTTTTTTTCTCCAGCCATGTACCTTTCAGTTCCACTCAGAATAGAAAAGAGGAAAGCAAACTTAAACATGAAGGAAGCTGGCAAGGGGAATTTCCCATCTGAACCTGTTCTTTCCTTCCCCCTATTGTCTCTTTTTTCCACAAAGAGCATGATGAAGGAAAAGATGCTGACCACAATCCACTAATCCAATAATCTCACTCAAACCCAACATCCATCACCAAATGACACTGTTGTTCTCTGTCCCATGCAAGAACACACATGCTCTCCTCCCACAGTCCAGGCGTGTATTCCAGAGAAACAACACTGATGTGTAGTGCACATCAATTCTAATTTAATCTCAAATAGAAAAAAAAATGTATGACTGTAATTCTTCTTCTTTCTCCCCAGCCCTTGCCCTGATTGTCACTGGGAGGCATTGAGAAATCCATGTGCATGAAAGCAAACCAGCTGGCCACTAGTTTCCAGCCCCCATTAGCAAAGTTTTGGATGATGGAAAACTTTGACCAAATCTGAACATTTTATGAATGATAGACTAAAATCAGAACAATCAGTCACTATTTTTCTACCCACTGCCTCTTTTACACAGCTAGATGCGGCTGCTAGTAACACCCTGACCAGAAGTAGCCTCTTGTATCCCTCTTAAGCTATAAATACTGGTTTACCTGCACAGAGTAAAAAAAAAAAAAAAAGGGCTGTTTAGACCATTAGGGGGTTCTAGGTCTTGCTTTTTATGTAACTACTGTTTGTTTTTATTCTGTATAGAGTCAGGGAACTTTTGTGTTACAATTGCTTTGCAGATGGCATCAGGAAATGTTTCTTTTAGGAGTTTCCGCTTGGCTGCCTGTACTGAGGATAATCCTTAGTTTGCATCAAGCTATCTGCTCTGTTCATTGCAAAGTGGGATGTGGTACACCTTCAACAGAATAGCTGCAATGGGACGACTCAGGCTAGCATCACCTAAAGTGACCGTGACAGCCAAATGGAACTGTGGCAGCCGTGCAGGCCAAATGCTAAATAACATTTACAAAAACTAAATAAGGTGGCTGGGCCCAAAGGCAATGTGGAAGACAGCATCTGGCAATTGCTCTTTTTAAGGAGGTATATTTTTAATGGTATTTTTATATCATGCAGATATTGCAAATATGAATTGCTCACCAGTGAACACTCATCTTGCAAAGATTCCAGCACTAACTGGATCTTACTTTCTCACATAAAAGCAATATATCACAGAAAAAATAGGACTATCTCCCACACGGTCAGGTTTTAGCAGAAATTAAAATCTTAAATATCTCCCATTTATTGCTCCGTTGTTAACTGGTGAAGTTAGAGAGCCTGGAAAGATGCCAGTTAGCAGCTATCATACAGGAGATTCACTGGCTATTCTTGTTGTTTTTAAAGACAGATTTCTTTCGCCAGGTAACTGCTCATGCAGGATTATCTTGAACAGATAAACATTATATCATATCTTTATCATATTATCACTTAAAATTCAGGAATGTCATGGGGTCTTAGCCAGACTGAGTCTCTATTGCATAAGGCCCAGTGCAGACAGGGAGCCTATGAGCAGTCAGAGGCTTTGCAGTTTTAGGCTGAACGTTTTTTTCCTGAAAACCATAGCTGCCACATAGAGATTACTGCCTGAAAATCTCACTTTATTTTTAAAGGAGTATGTTTCTCGCCTGCGGTGCCTGGAAATGAAAGTCCTAAATGCTCCAGCACCAGAACACATATAAAAAGACTGTAAAATGAAATTGTCTGCTTTCATGGTGTTAAGTCAGTCCTGTGATTGATTGAGGAAAGGAGAAGGTGAGAGGAAGAGAAGGTGTTATTCAGGGTTTCTGAATGCTGGAGTTGGGCAGAACTACAGGTCGTTGTTCCTCCTCCCCATTCCAAAATGTAGTGATTTTAAACAGACACCATCTTAATCAGACCATCTGCAGTCAGAGTATAGGCCAGTAAATACTCATTCTCTGAGACCAGCATCTGTAGGCTGCTGCATCATGACATAAGAGAACACTGGTACCCAAGGATGTTCAGGGATATTCCATATGCTGAAAAATGCAATTCATATACCATCATACTGGTGCATTCCAGCTGGTCTTCGTGAAAGCTATTTCTTCAATGCCCATCCTATTTTATTTTGACTTGTGCTACAGCTTCACTTTGCCACTCACCCAGAACTCACAACAGATCTAGGCAAAACCATTGCAGTTCACCATGTGAAACACCAATCCCTGTTTCTAGCATAATCAAGACACAAATTAGCTTGCAGTCACTCATAGCCACCTTCATTTCATCAGCTTGGCCTTTTGCCTGTGCAAACCAGCCTGATAGCAGCAAATTTCTGCATGGATGCAAACTTCCTAATCCTCATTCTCTGAATTGTTGCTACCACAACAGTTCTCAGGCATAACGAGAGACTATTTTATTTTCTTTACTGCTTTGAAGGTGTGCCATATTGGTGTTGCTGGACCTCTTGCTTCAGTATTCAGGCCCTATAGCTCAGAAAGAAAAGGCTTCTATACATTTTGCTTTCTGACAGACTCCTTTGGCCACTGCTCAGATGCATGTGAGTTATAGCCAGGCACCAAGCCAGTATGGCCTTCAGGTCAGCTAGTATGAACTCTCCATGACTAAGTCAGAGCTGGGGGAGGCTCTGAAGGTAGAAAAGTAATTTTTCACACAAATCCCCTTGTGGAGTTTATCTCAGAGTTAAACTTTGCTATGTGAGCAACAAGGTTAATCCAGTAAATTGGGCTTGCAAAGGCAAGATTTAGGTAAATTAAAGGACAAAGCAAGCTATGGCTAGCAAATGGAATGAAATGGGGAGAAAACTCAGTTTTGTTCTTTTGGAATTTATTGGTCATTTTTTTAAATGAAAGAAAGTTTTGAAAGTCTTTGAGATTTCCTTTAGTTTCCCTTCCAAACAAGACAGAATTATAAGTTTACATTTCTAACAAGATCACATTTGTAGCCACTCAGATTTCAGAGACATTCTTCTGGTTTATGTTGTTGGGGTTTTTTTGCTTGTTTATTTTGTATTTATTTTGTTTATTGGATGGGTTGTTTGATTTGTTTCTTTGGTTTTTTTTTTTCCCCTCTTTATATCTTTCTGCTATATTTCTCTGATTTTTCATTCATCTTTCCACAGTTCCTCTTGGGCTGGAAAGCAAGTACTGCCCATCAATGCCATCAGCCAGTTTCTCAAATGTTGAGCTCAGACTCTGTCTTTAAGGGCTCTTTAGTACTGGCCTGAACACTGTGTCTGTAAGAATGGTCCCATGACATTGCCTTCCTCTGAGAAGCCACCTTTAGTCCCCTCCAATGATGCACTGAAAGAGCCAGGAGGTTTTGTTCTGAAGCAGCTTAGCATTCATGGGACCAGGACACTGAAAAGAGCATGAGATAACTGTGGAGCTGGAGGTGGTAAGTTTTCTGTTTGCACATCAGAATGAAAACTAGGAACACCCATCACCAACAGAGAGAAACGGACTGGAAAATATTCTATTCATGTCCATGTCTTCTAAGTTTCTGTTTGTTCTCCACCCTTTCATTACCCATGTTTTGCCTTGTTGTCTTTTGGATCAGCAAACCGTGTTAAATATTGATCAGTGGACCTGATTTTTCACTCTCTTTCTTCTTACACTGGTAGAACTGGAGTTACAGTGGCCAAGAGAACTATTCTAGCTGAGCAAATCACCTGATTCATGTAGTTTTGATTAGTGGATTATAAGAATGGCATCCTGGGTCCTGCCCTGCATCATGTCATTGATGTCAGACCAGCTTAATGAAAACCCATGAGAAGGAGAGCACAACAGAGCATTCCTCCCCCTGTCATTCACTTTCCTTTGCTGCTGTTCGGCAGTTTAGGGACTTCCCGCAGTAGAGGCTGTGCTCCGCTTAATAGACACTGGTGAAAGGAAACCAGATCAGTGCTGGGATATAAGCAAAAGCCTCCTGGGTTTCAGCACACTTACAGTGTAAGCATGCTTAGCTTACACAGGTGGGGGTGGAAACTGCCCTGCTTGTTTGTAAAATGACCTGGAGATCTACAAAGGTCTGTTCTCTCAAATCCATCACCTGGTGTCAAAGAGGGATTACATCCCCTCTGCCACAGCACACCCACACCAGCTGGTGAGTCATTCATGTTTGCTCTCACACACCATGGGCTACTTGAACAGCCTTTTCCCCTTTCATGGGACAAGTAGCGGCTGTTTGGTTTCTTAGCAGCATGTTTGGGTAAAAAGGGGAGCTGCGTGTAGAGAAAGGCACTTCTTGTAATTTGTGTTTGTATTGAAAATTTTGAAAGCACAATGCAAACAGGGACATCAAATAAATATAAGCTGTATCTCAAATACAGTCTTAAGTCTGAGAAGTGTGAGAGAGAGATGACCTCTATCTTGCTGGATGTTAGCATTGCTAACAGGACTAACATACTGCCTGCAGTTGTTCATAGACATCACGATGGATGGTAAATTTTCTGGTTAAAAAAATATCCAATTTAAAACATTGCATCATTTAATCTCTGATTATACTGCGTGTTTTTACACTGTGTACCAAACTGTACATTGTGGATGCTTTTTCTTTTTCCTATGAAAACCATAAAGACATATGAGAAGCAAGCAAGAATAAAAATAATCAAAAATTTTGAAGGTAAATCCCTTCGCTCTGAAGATGTGCCTGGTAAGTATTAGAAATATGCTGTGTAACTGTATGCCATGTAAGTTTCATAGAAGCAGAGCAACAGAAAGGCTAAATCATAGGGAAGTTAGGGTGGGACAGGACAAAGAGCTGAGAAACAGCAGCAGGAAAATTAATCTCTGTAAATCTGCAGGTGTAAACCCAGAAATCAAAGTAAGAAAATATAATGAGACAGAGCAAGCTGTTAAAGACATTTAAGAAATTAATAATAGAATAATCATCTCAAAAAGATGGTGGTCTGATTTTACATGATCTACGCTTAGATGATTCAGTGATTGTGACATTGGTCACAGGATTCTTCAGTCACGTACAGGGGTTAGCAAGTGCTTTCAAAGCACACAGCAAATACACATGAAGACGTGTCGCTGTGCTTGTCCTGAGTAAGTGAAAGAGTTGAAGAAGCAGGATTTGGCTAAGTTTGAATCTGTCCCTCATACGTCTCTCCTGAGAAGAGCCTCTGGTTCCCTGTGTCATGCTCCTCGAAGCACACGGCTTATTTTCGTAGCAGGCTCTAGTTACTGAGCATCGACTGGCATTGTTTTCTTCAGCGGATTTATGAGCCTACAAATCGTACATCTAATGATTTTGAAAAAGAAGCATCTGAAATGAGTAACTATTTGGGAATGGGTCCCAGACCTCTTCACTCACATTGTCTCACAAGATCATCTTCTGTGTCAGCAAAGAAATTACATTTAAAAAGAGAGTGAACTAACTGGTAAGGGGCCTAAAAGCAATACAGAGAATCTGTTTGATTGAAGATAAGTAGATCCAAGATAAGGGTCCTTTTTCAACTAAAGAGACTTGAAATTATTATAGATACTCAATTCTTCTGAAATTTCTGTGAAAAAATTTCTGACAGAATTGATCCTGCTTTAAGTCAAACCTGAAATGCCACAAACCTCCCTTTTTGTTTACAGTGACAACCTCTGTTTTGGTACTTCTGTGTTTAGGTGACCAGAAGTAAAGAGGCACAAAGAACAGTGGCCTTTGAAAGCTTCTCAGTTTTACCTAAAATAAGCAGATACAGCTGTATCAGAGTTTTCAGTATCATTTGTACTTTTCTGTGTTTACTACAGATAATTCCTCGAACATTACGAATGCTCTAATTATCTAACTGTAAATAACAGCTATCATTGGTAACTGCCAAGCTTTTAAGAGTCTTTGTTGCACAACTTTTCCAAACCTTAACCAGAACTCCATTCAGATTCAAATCATGGTCAATGAGCAAAGTCAATTCTTTACAGCAGACAAATGAACATTTCTCATCCTATTCTCCCTTAACCTCAGCCTGGGAGGATCATTTTTCAGCTGTTCCTGAGTTATAGAAAATGCCTTGTTAATTTGGACGTTTCTGTCACAGACTATTGTGAAATTCTGATATATGCAGGTTGTCAGTAAGATGTATAAGAAAGCTGCATTATTGTTGGCATCACACAAGAAGAACTGAAGGTAAATCTGCAAACCACAGTTCTTGTTTGGGAAATTCTGGAAGCACTCCCACTGATCTCAAAATGTAGAGAGACGTGCACTGAGGACAGAGGGGCTACTCACAACCTTCACGTAATGCACCTCCTCCAGGCACATGCAGGACTGCAGCGAATAAACTAGATGTGCCTGCACTTGTTTATTGTTTCAGCCAAGTGCTGTGGAGTCAGAGAAGGCGTAGACAAGCTGTGGAGACATTGAAATCTGTTTTGGGTCTTGTTTTGTTTCATGTTTTACTTGGGCATATTCAGAGATTTCTTCCCTCTTTCTGCAGCGAGGGCCTCGATTTATAACAACATGGAAAGGCAATAATCTAGACCTGCCCCAGTTGGATTATACGCTATGGAAAGTGTGTTTAATTATGAAAAATTAAAGACAAGTGGGATATGTTTAGACTAAGAATGTAGACAGTTTCTTGGCTAGAAGCAAAGCTGAACAAAAAGGGTAAGAATTCTAGAACAAATGCGAATGATTTCTTTACATTTTTTTAAGAATCTACATATGTTTTCACTTAAAGCTCTTGGGAGGGTCGTTTCAAAGATTGGGACTCCTGGCTGTTCACATTCATTTCTACCTCTACTCCCTCTGCTTGCAACCTGAAAGTTAATATACAGACCACAGCAAAAGGAAATGCATATCAGGTGTGACATATCAAGTGACACAAAAGCTCAGTCACAAGAAACAAATTTTAAATTGATCAAGTATTGTGAGGCCTCTTAGTAACATTTATTTGTATATTTTGCACAGTCTGGGCCACAGAAGTTTCCTAGAGAGTTTCTAGTTTTGCTGCCAATGAGAAGTAAAACTTACTTACAATCTTAAAATGTATTCTTTCTAAGCCCTCATGCATTACAAAATGAAAAAAAAAAAAAGGAAATCCAACTTTTTTTTCCCCAGTAAGTCTTCTTTAAGGCTTTAAAGTTTTTTTGTTTCGTGTTTTGTTTTGTTTTCTTTCTGCTTTCTTTACTATACCCTCAATGTGGGTTACACTTAATCTCCTCTTTAACTCTCTAAAGCCTCAATAATCCTCATCCTACCTTTCTGGAACACCAAAACTCAACAGTATCGTTGATCTGCAGATTTGAAAATGGGCCATTAGAGCTGTTCATCACAAATGATGCAGCACAGTTTAAACAGAAGACAGTGCAAATATATGTCATCCTGAGTCAGATTAAATGTCTGGCTGCCCTAACAGTTCTGTCTTAGAAATGTAGGATCCGTGACCAATTTTCATAATGACACAGAAAAAAAATCAGCAAAGAAAACTACAGCAAGGGAAGGGGACAATCTGGATTTCTTCAGCCAAATCTTCTTTCTTTAGGGGGGATGATGCTCATGTCACAGAGCGCTCAGGCTGCAGCTCACCAGTGAGGAGGGGCAGGGATCACCCTGCCTATAGTTTAGCTTCCCTAAAGAGCTATTATTACTATATAGCCACCTCAGGCTCTGAATACAAAGGTCAAAGCTCTTATCTATAGCTGGGAGTCTGGACTGCAGGGCGAGGTAAGTGGAGGCTCTGATTATTGTCTGAGAGCTCTGTGACAGCCAGAGGAAGGACCAAGGGGAGTGAGTGGGGGGCAGAGCCCTGCCTTGAAGGTGATTTTGCCACTCTGGACCTCAGAAAAAAAATAAAGGACTAAAGACTTCAAACTCCTTGCTGAGTGTTTTGATGTTTCTGTGCCAGGAAAGTGCTGTTTGTCATTAAACAAAATAAATGCAAACTTTCCTGAGCACCTTGCTGCTTGGCACATGATGTGTGCAGACTCAAGATAGCCAAGGAGAATTTCACTTGAATTTCAAACACGAGAAAGATTCACAAAGTCATGGAAAAACATCTAGCTTGCATTCATTGAGAGATTTCAGAAGATTTATGGCAGCTTTTTAAACAGCACACCTTCACCTCCATGCACATACACCTATACACACCTGTACTGTGTGCAGGAAACATAAGCCGTACTAGGACAGTGGATTTACAGACAATTGCAGCAGATACAGATACCTTTGGTTGCTTTAAGTGCTACACTTCAAGCCCTACGGAGTCAAGTAGTTCATCCACCCTCAGCCTGAGGATGACTTTTACCATCTGCACATTTAGTACTGCAACTATACCATTTAGTGCTGTTGGAGTTTTTCCTTTAAGAATTCAGAGTGGTACACCTCTAATTGCTAAGGAGAAATAATGATGATATGAAGAATCACTACACTGTTGGTTTTGTCAGCCACACCTGGATAATCCCAGCCTGTGAACTTTCTGTCCCATCTCCAGGAATGCATGGCTCTGAGACAGAAAGCAAGCAGTGAATGCCAGAACAGGCAGGTAATCACTTGGCAGCAGGCTCCTTTGGCGTAAGCTTTGAGCCAGAAAATGGACATTTTCATGATAGCGGCATACAGACAGAAGATTACTTGAGGGAAATAAAACTTGTTCTCAGCCTCTTCACAGGTGACAACCCCATCTGCTTTGTGCTTTGTGCTCCACGTGCTTGTGTCAGTTGCATCTTGAGAAATTAACAATTTAATGTAAAAATGGTTTCCTAGAGATGAGTGGATGAAAAAGAAATAAGTCCTCCATTAAATCATGAATCAACTGCATCACAGCAAACATTAATGCTCACGATTTAATGCCACACAGAAAATGTAAATATAAAGAACAAACCTAATTTGGAGGATTGAAAAAACATGAATGATTACATTGAAAAAATACAGTATTATTGTTTTCATCCTTGCTTGTTTTGTACTAGACAGGAATCCATTAAGATCAGGTAAGGTCTACTTCTAATCTCCTTGCTAAACTGCAACCCTCAACCCAGGAGAATTTGTACTGAAGTAGAAACATGTCAATCATTTTGGCCAATTAAGCACAATAATAAACATGAAGCAAGGAAAAAAATGTGGGCGGTATTGCCAGGATAAGGAGAGCAGTGTCTACACATTTTGAAAGCTTGTCTAGATTATGAGGTTACCTCCATGAAAAATCATCTACATTCTCCTAGGTCCAAGGCATATTCCTGATCTACAGCTTATTCATTTCCTGTACTGATGACACATGTATTCAGTATGCGGCAAATGGTAACAGGATTACATTTTACACATATTTCCCTGAGTTTTTGTTTCCTGAGTACTCCCCATGCTTCTGTAGCATGTTTCAGGCTAAGAGCAATTCATATGATCACTGGGTTTATCAGGAACCTTGTGAAATAAATCAAGTGCTATTTGCATGCAGCAAGCTTACTAGATATGCTGGTGACAATGGTGTCAGTGATGCTTTTAGCTGACAAGAAGATAGTTAAGAAATTTCTGTTTGATTCTTAGCTGTTCTCTAAGCTTATCTTGTAAATGGTAACACATTTTTGTTTGCCATCCAAAAGAACAATGTCACTGATTTGCAGAGGGCACAAAAAGTTCTCCTGAATTTTTATTATTTTTATTGATGGCCTGCTTTTCCTCTCTCTGCCTCCTCAGTGGCTCTTCCACATTAATTGAGTGGACCTGCGTCAGGAATTTATACCTAGCTCTACAGGTAAAGCAAATGACAGGAAACAGAAGCTGTGCAAATTGCCTCCGACGGTGATGTGCACACACCCTGGAATGTATGGGCTTATATTGCCATGCAATTAGAAAAAGAAAGGTAAATTTTGAATAAATATAGTAGCTGTAAAATGTAAACCCATCCTGACATGAGCTGAAGGCCTAGGCTCTCTCTCTAGCAGTAGCCCAGCTTCTGAGATGATCAAAATTCCGGGAGGAAAAGCCCACGTGCAGTATGTACACATCCACAGCATCTCTCGGGGGTCAGAAAGCAAGCAGAAAGAAGATGGGGGAAGCCTGGCTTGCTGCCAGCTCACATTTTCATTTTGAACAAATGTGTGTAAGGAGTTTAGGCAGTGTCCCTATAGACAGTGTTTATTTGCTCAGCTTCAAAGCAAGCCGCCACAGAAGGACTGTAATGAAATCTGGTGCAATTATCCTTTTCAAAGCCAAGAATATACTTTTTTTTCTGCTGGAAAAGACTGATGGCTAGGTGAACACGGACCTGAACAGTCCTTATATTGAGGCATAATATGCCATTTATCATTTCCCTTTAGACGAACTCTGATCTGTCCTTTGCTTTCTAACCATGAATGGTAGGTGCAGGAGCTATTTCGCTTGAGGAGCTGGTCTGCACTCCTCCAACCGCAGCTCTTGACGTATGTTTGTACAGGCTGGTTGCAGGCTAGCTCCGATTCATGAATTACGTTTTTATTTTCCTTTTATCATTCCCTTTGGTTGAAGCAGTGTTGATAAATATCATATCACCTAAACACTGAGATGGTGGAAAACAAGTTAGTAATGCTGTATGCAGGCAAATCCCTACTGCTTTCTCCCTGTCTCCCCAGATAAACAGCCCATCTCTGGTTACTCATCCTAAAGTCACCAATGCTAAAGGCTGGTAACTACCAAATAATTAGAGGAGCAGAGAAGGCTTTTGTCCTTCCTGCAGCCTGATTAGTCCTGTTGTGCTTTGTGATGATTGTGAAAGTCTGATGTTTTTTGAGCTCTGAAAAAGCTCCATAGCTCATGCATGACCCATATGAAGCAGACTAAACTTAGGAAGGATTTATTTACAACTACAAAGCTGTACCACCAGTGATGCTGACGTTATGCCATTAACTTGCTCTTCACATTTCAATGTTAACTATGTATGCCTCTTATTCAATCAATTCAGTTGATTTGCCCAGGTGAGCAGCTCCAGAGAGGAGCCTTCAGCAGCGGAGCGAGGGAAAACCCCGCGTCCAGGAGCCTCAGCGGCGAGAAACACCGACGGCGCGCGAGCACTCGCCAGGCCTTTCCCGGGAGCCGCAGTTCCGCGGGTGCGAGCAGGGACTCACAGGGGGCGGTGCCGTCCCTGGCACCGCCCTGGGTGGGGAGTGCGGGTGTTGAGGCGTGGTGCGGCACTTGGCAGGGGCAGCGGGCGGGGTGGTGAGCACTCGCCTTAGGGCTGGGGCCCGGTCTGGGGGCTCTGCTCTAGCTGCCCCGCTCTGGCTGCCCCGGCGCTGGCAGCGTTGGCACCAGACGGAGCCGATGGGAGGGGAGGCTGCAGCGCGCAGCTCGGGGTGTAGGAAGTGCCTCCGCTGGTCTCTTGAGGCAAGGGTGCACAATAGGCAGGGCTGCGCTCGGTGCGCCCTGGTGGAGGTCCTCCTGCAGCGGGGGCTGAGCTGCGGGACACTGTCAGTAACTGAAAGATGTCAGGGAAGCTGAGAGAAGGCTGGGCTGCTTGCTCCAGCCCAAACTGTGCAGGGGCCACAAGTGTCCATCATAGTCCATAGAGAAAAGGAGGGCATTAATCCCAGAAGCTGGGAACTAGTAACAAAAAAAACCAACAAAAAACCGAGGAAGAGGACAATTAAAAGCAAGGGGCTTCCTCCTAAATCCAGTGTCCCCACCCAGAACCGCTTTACAGCTCTGCAGGGGCTAATGAGGAAACACATACCTTGCCAAATGAACAACCAGCTGATGCACCTGTAAAGAGAATCACTACTAGTGCCAGCAGGAAAAAGTGGTGGGTCATAGTAGCAGGTGACTCTACTTTGAAGCGCACAGAGGCACCCATCTGTCGGCCTGACCCAGTCTTAAGGGAGGTGTGTTGCCTACCAGGGGCTTGGATCAGGGATGTTGCCGAGAGGCTGCCTGGTTTAGTAAGTCCTGCTGACTATTACTCCCTTCTAGTGGTCCATGTGGGTGCTAGAGATATAGATAGCAGTAGCCTGGAGAACATTAAGAGGGACTGCAGAGCCCTGGGAGAGGTGGTTAGGGCCTCTGGAGCTCAGATAGTTTTTTCATCGATCCTCCAGGTCAAAGGGGAGGACCTTGAAAAGGCCAGGTGGATTTGGGAGGTTAATAAATGGTTAGAATGGTGGTGCCATAGTCAGGGGTTTGGCTATTTAGAACATGGGGCTCCATGTGGGAGGCCAGGTCTACTGGAGGCTGGTGGAGCTGGTCTGACAAGAGGAAGAGCTACTTTGGCAGGAGACTTGCCAGGCTGGTCAAGGCAGCTATACACTAGATGTGTTGAGGGAGAGGGGCATCGATCCATCCCAACACTCCAAGTCAGTTGGCAGCACCTGCAAGAAGTGCTTAGAGTGATGCAGAGATATTTCAGCTGCTCCAGTGAATTAGTCAGCTTCATTTGGAGCTCGGCTCAGATGCCTCTGTACAAATGCCTGTAGTATGGGGAATAAACAAGAGGAATTAGAGATGTGTGCACAGCTACGGGTATATAATATCATTGGCATCACAGCAACATGGTGGGATGGCTCCTGTGACTGGAGTGTTGGAATGGAAGGTTACAGGCTGTTTAGGAAAGACAGGCCAGGCAGACAGGGAGGGAGAGTAGCTATTTATGTCAGTGGAAGGCTAGAGAGTATGGAACTCTGTCTGGGGACAGGTGATCGGTCAACAGAGAGTTTGTGGGTCAGGGTCAAAGGGAGAACAGCAATGGGGGACATTACTGTGGGGATCTGTTACAGACCGCCTGATCAGGAAGACTCTGTGGATGAAGCGCTCTGGAGACAGATAGGAGCAGCCTCACGCTCGCATGCCCTTGTCTGCATGGGGGACTTCAACCATCCTGATACCTGTTGGAGGAACATTACAGCCTGGCACAAACAATCCAGGAGGTTCCTCGATTGTGTGGAAGACAACTTCCTCTTGCAAGTAATAGAGGAGCTGACAAGGAGAGGTGCCATGCTTGACCTCGTGCTCACCAACAGGGAGGGACTGGTTGGGAATGTGATGCTCCAGGGCAGCCTTGGCTGTAGCAATCATGAGATGATAGAGTTCGAGATTCTCAGGACAGTGAGAAGGGCATGCAGCAAGCTCTCTGCCCTGGACTTCCAGAGAGCAGACTTTGGCCTCTACAGGAACCTGCTTAGGTTCCATGGGATAAGGCCCTAGAGGGCAGGGGGGCCCAGGACTACTGGTTGATATTCAAGGATCACCTGCTCCAAGCTCAGGGGTGTTGCGTCCTGACTAGAAGGAAATGCAGCAGGAGGGCCAGGAGACCTCCATGGATGGATAAAGAGCTGCTGAAAAAACTTAGAGGAGCGGAAAAAAGAAGCTTATGCAAGGTGGAAGTGAGGACAGGCGGCCTGGGAAGAATACAGGGACGTTGTCCGGGAAGCTAGGGACCAGGTCAGGAAAGCTAAGGCCCAGTTAGAATGAAATCTGGCAAGGGATGTGAAAGATAACAGGAAGGGCTTCTGTAGGCATATAGCAAACAAAAGAGAGACTAGGGATAATGTGGGCCCTCTCTGGAAGTTATCGGGAGAACTGGCTACCCTGGGTTTAGAGAAGGCTGAGGTTCTCAATGACTTCTTTGCCTCAGTCTTTACTGGCAAAGGCTCTGACCACACCGCCCAAGTCTTGGAAGGCAGATGGAGGGACTGTGAGAATGAAGACCTTAGGCCCACTGTAGGAGAGGTTGAGGTTCGAGATCATCTTAAGAACCTGAATGTGCACAAGCTCATGAGACCTGATGAAATCCATCTGCGGGTCCTGAACGAGCCTGTAAATGAAGTTGCTAAGCCACTGTCCATCATTTGAAAAACCATGGCAGTCAGATGAAGTTCCTGACCACTGGAAAAAGAGAAATATAACCCCCATTTTCAACAAGGGGAAAACGGAAGACCCAGGGAACTACAGACTAGTGAGTCTCACCTCTGTGCCTGGCAAAATCTTGGAGCAGATTCTCTTGGAAAGCATGCTAAGGCACATGAAAAATGACAAGGTGGTTGGTGGCAGCCAACATGGCTTCTTTAAGGGGAAATCTGTCTGACCAATTTGGTGGCCTTCTATGATGGGGCTACAGAACTCATGGATAGAGGCAAAGCAGTTGATGTCATCTACCAGTACTTGTGCAAAATGTTTGACACTGTCCTGCACGACATCCTTGTCTCTAAACTGGAGAGACATCAATTTGATAGATGGACCACTTGGTGGATAAAAAACTGGCTTGATGGCCACACGCAAAGAGTTGTGGTAAATGGCTCAATGTCCAACTGGAGACCGGTAACGAGTGGTGTCCCTCAGGGATTGATGTTGGGACCTGTCTTGTTCAACATATTTGTTGGCGACATGGACACTGGGATTGAGTGCGCCCTCAGCAAGTTTGCCAATGACACCAAGCTGTGTGGTTTGGTTGATACGCTGGAGGAAAGGGATAGGATCCAGAGGGACCTGGACACACTTGAGAGGTGCACCAACACAAACCTCATGAAGTTCAACCAAACCAAGTGCAAGGTCCTACACCTGGGTTGGGGCAATCCCAGGCACAGCTACAGGTTGGGCAGAGAAAAGATTCAGAGCAGCCCTGAGGAGAAGGACTTGGGGGTGTTGGTTGAGGAGCAGCTTAACATGAGCAGGCTTCAGTGTGCGCTCGCAGCCCAGAAAGCCAACCGTATCCTGGGCTGCATCAAAAGAAACGTGACCAGCAGGTCGAAGGAGGTGATCCTGCCCCTCTGCTCTGCTCTTGTGAGACCCCACTTGGAGTACTGCGTACAGTTCTGGTGTCCTCAACATAAAAAGGACACAGAGCTGTTGGAGCAAGTCCAGAGAAGGGCCACGAGGATGATAGGGGGCTTGAGCACCTCCCATACAAAGACAGGCTGAGAAAATTTGGGCTATTCAGCCTGGAGAAGAGAAGGCTGCATGGAGACCTCATAGCAGCCTTCCAGTATCTGAAGGGGGCCTAAAAGGATGCTGGAGAGGGACTCTTCATTGGGGACTGTGGTGATAGGACAAGGGGTAATGGGGTCAAACTTAAACAGGGGAAGTGTAAGTTAAATGTAAGGAAGTTCTTTACTGTGGGGGTGGTGAGGCACTGGAACAGGTTGCTTGAAGAAGTGGTAAATGCCCCATCCCTGGCGGTGTTCAAGGCCAGGCTGGACGGAGTCTTGGGTGACATGGTTTAGTATGTGGTGTCCCTGCCCATGGCAGGGGGGTTGGAGCTAGACAATCTTAAGGTCCTTTCCAACTCTAACTATTCTATGATTCTATGAATCTAATTCACACCTGTTTCTAGCCTTTTTTCACCTCTGTCTTGATCTAGCTGGTAAATAAATGAGGCTGCTCTTTAGAGACAGAGCCTTTGGAGATTAACACGACTGAAGAGAAGATTATAAAAAGGAAGGGGGGGATTATTGCACTTTTACAGTGAAATACTGCCAAGGAACAAGCACAAAGGATACAGGGTAGCATATGTTTGGAAACCTTGGGATATACCTACACTACAACTGACAGTAATAGACTTTTATGTAGATTTAACTGGAGCTGGCTGATAATGCTGAAGGGTTTGCACCATAGGCTTAACATGGACTGCAGTAGCTAAGCAAGGATGCTAAGAATGCTCATGCCATCTGAGGTAGCCCTCAGCAAGGTTACTACTGCTCACACCAAAACCAGACAGTTTGAAAGTTATTTGGCATGTGCCACCACACCGAGCTCCTATAGGCAGGCAGAGGCACAACCAGCTTAAGTAAAACTGCAGGTAAAACCCCATCAGTTTATTGTAGGTGGATAGGTGATGTACAATTCAGCCTGGGGAGAGTTTGTATGGTCTGTAGCCAGACTTTCCAGAGCCAGAGTTCAAATCCAGCAGTGCTGTTTAGGGAAGCTGGTATTCCTTTTGATTCAGACAAAAACAGGAGTTTCAGCTTTTCAAGTTATGAGCTCCTTGACCTTCTGCCATACAGGTTATTCAGCATGCACTTGGTGTTAACATAAAGTTCACTCAGGGCCTTAATCAAAGACCACTGTAATCGGTGTAAAGACCAGAAGGAAAGTAAGCAGATCTTTATCTTCTAGGGATTTGTCAGTGGAAGTTGGGTTCCTAATTCTTTAAGGTTGACTTGAACTGTGTTTAACCTTTGGGTTAGGTTAAACCAACTTCTCTAGCTAGCTAGAATATAATGATGTTGTCATCAAAACTGGTCACTTTTGAGTCACCACCTAAAACGAACAGGTATGTACCTAGAGCCCCATCAACCAGATGAAGCAGCCTTTTGGCTGAGGCTAAAGATGATCTTAAAAAGAACTCCAACCACTGGAGACAGAAGCCTTAGCTAGGTATCTACCTTCCTGTGCCACATGAAAATTCTTGCCATATACTCAGTGTCCATGTGGGAAAGGACAGACTCCGATCCTGACTGAGTTCTCATCATTGAGTTACAGATGAGTTAACAATAATTTCTCACAATGCCAGTGGATGCATTTCCTGTGGTGGATCTGCAAAGCAACAGTGAATGGGAACTGACATTTGGAAGTGCAGCCCCTGCACCCGTTGGACACACAACTCTGGCTGACAGTCAGGGTTGGTGAGCTTGGCATCACTGGGCATTCGGATGAGGAGACATGCATCATGGCTCTCCGACTGTTCACACACCAAAGCTCCCCTCAACAGGAAACCAGAAGTTATTAGGTGTACAGCACGCACCAAACTGACATGCACAGACCTGCAGGCAGGATATGGCTGAGATGAACAGTATAGGTAGAAGGTGAGGTGTTCATGTCTTTCAGCTTTGACACACCCACTAATTCAGACTTCAACCACCAAGCCCCAGAAGGTGGGGTAGTTTATCTCTTTTTCTGATGCTTTATACATTTTTGTTAATTTCAGATTTTCCATTTGAGTAAAGATTCTTCTTTTTCACAGCTACTTGTATAGCCGTTCACTTATACTGCACAGTTGGATAGACTCTGTTGGTATGAACTACAAACAGTTTCAATGGCAAAGTGAAGAAAATGGTCATTTCAGCACTGTAAAAAAGATCCATCACCCATGATGCAACAGCTCAGAAATTGGGATGCTTTATTGTGTTGCACTGGCAAGAAATTCTTTTATGGCACCATCCAGATGATTTTGTTGTCGAAAGATGTGCACTGAACATGTATGGACTAAAAACCAAGTGAAAAAGTCTCCAAAGTTAGATAGTGAAAGCTTTGAGAAGAAGATGAAAAGAGTAACCAACTGAGGATGCATTCTTAGCATTATCTCTCAAAAATTAAAAAAAGAAGAAAATGCCTGTGATTGATGATAGACTTTTTTGCTTTACACACTGAATAGCATCCACTCTGACCTAGTATCTTTCTCCTAGTACTCAAGACACTGTCACTTATTATTCGTATCCTCTCAAGGGGTTGTGTTTATGAAAGCATGGTAGAATGGTTCTTATCTAACTGAGAGCAGGACACCAGTTCTGTCCTTACTGAAACACAGCATCATTCTTGAGGCTGTCCTCATTTAACTGAAGACTGCAAGCTCTACAGTCTTAGCTATATGGTAACTTGCCTACAGTACCGCATTTGTCCATCCTGTTCTCCTTTTGTTGTAGAGTGGAGCAGAGGTGATCTAGGTGAACTGAAGCTGGGGATGCCTGGATTGGGTGCTCTCTGCTCAACGTTTGGTATAGCTCTTGATTGCCACCATTATTCCCTTAAACACAATATATACATCCATAAACACAGCTTAGGTTCCCTAGAGGGAAATCCTTTTTTCACCAGGATATCATGAACAGCTACATGGTAACACAAGCTCGCCTAACTTCCAAGACTAAGACTGCTAAGTAGTGACCATTTCCTACTGCACAGGGCCTTAGTCCCACCCTTTCCCCCTTCTGCAATCCTCTCACCTCCCTCCTGTCCAGTAAAACTGAGATATCCCTAGTCATGTTTTGGTTAATACACCGTCTCTCCATATTACTCCATCATGAACGGGAAGTGCAGCCAGTGTAACCTTTCAGTACCCCTGAATTCAAGTAAAGGTAGCTGCCTCCTTCCACCCTGTGACAGGCATCTCAGATACATGCAGTAATTATTCTCTGGAAGTGCCCACATCTTTGCATTGACAAGAGTAGGCTATGTGCCATGCTTCTGGATTCCTAAAGCTTGAGCAAGTAGATCTCATCCTTTCATATGATTTGAAGATGTTGCTCTAGATTCAGTGTAAGGGCCCTGTCTATTGTTAATCTGTAAAAATGTCCAAGAAACCTGCAGTTTGTAAGATACCTTTTCCCATTTGAAAGCTGAATGTTATTTTGCTCTTTTCTATCCAATTATGTATAAATCAATGTCATTGGTGCCTGAGCACATAACTTTTTCCTTAGCAGAGTAAAATGGGTTTCTTCTAATAATTTGAAAATATTTAGTTTGATGGGTACTTCCTGTGCAGTGGTAACTCGCCTAATCTATTGTGTAAGTAGTCATCCAAATAAGCTCTTTTGTTATAGGCCCACAAAACCTACATAGAGACTATCTTTTTTTTTTTTTTTTAAATAAGATTTGTATGAATGCTGATTTGTGCCCCATCTGCCTCTGGTAACAATCCACAGACAGATATTTATATTTGGAAAATAGCTTAAGCTGCCTATTGAATATTTCATGGCACCCACAAGATGACTGATTCTAAAAGTCATTGGCATTGGTAGGCACTGAGTGTGTGATTTTTTTTTTTTTTTGTGAGAGACAGGTGAGTGAATGGCTCTCAAGAAAACTGAGAGAAATTTAAAACCAAAATTGGAAGGAAAATAGTTAGTTTTTACAAGGATCAATCCATGGCAGTGTGAAGGTATATATTAATCTTTGCAGAATCTTTTTTGCTATATATTCCAGCTCAGGATCCCTAATATTTTTGAAGTAGTTTTATATTTTTTCTAAGAGATGCTGACAGTGTGTGAAATGCATGTCTGGACATTAACCAATTAAAGGGACAACTCTTTCCTAAACCTTTAGAAATTAAGTGCAAGCTAAATAGACCTTGTTCAGATAAATGACACTGATAATGCTCTTCTAGGCAGCATTCAAAGAATTAATATTGAGTAAGAAACTCATTGATCTACTTTCAGTTGACACCCATCTTCCAATGGAATCAATGTTTGATGTAATATCCACAGTAAGTATGGCTGATATTTGCTTTTACAACAAGAAAAAATAAATTTTTAAATTAGGCATTTGTTGGTCCTTTCAGAGATGCAGATAGGAGCCTGCAAGGCACTGAATGGTTCCACAAAGGTCAGGAGCTCCTTTTTTTTGCTCTATCTTTTAATAGAAGAACAAGGATATACTGAAAAAAAAGATACAAATGGTAATAACAGACTGATAAAAGGCAAAATTTGTATATTTGCTGACCTCAGCAGAATTGAGGAAAGAAGGATAAAGAAAGAAATTAGTCATATCTAAGAATAATAAAATTATCCACTGTCATATTACTCATGGGATAGCTATCTAAAGAAAATCCTTATTCCAGTAGTAGGCCCTAAGCAACTTTCTGCTTACCTGGGTTAGAAAGAAGCTTCTCTCAAAGGCAATGGATTGTGTACTTATTTACTTTTGTAAATATTGTAACTTTTAGTAAAGACTTTAATGCTGGCTGCTATTGGACACCATAAAAGAATGCTGATTGCTTTAAAACAAATACGAAAACATTTGGAATAGAGTCTTTCCAGTGCTTACTCTACAGACTTTTATGTCTGAGGCAGATCTGTAATCATTCTTGACAAAATTTTCACTGTAAAAAAAAAGTGCCTGAATTGATGCATGTTTATTGAACACACTTAGGCATGACTTGGGGTCTCAATTCTGCAGTAGATGGGCCATTCGTAGGTGTTAATAGGCTCTTTGAATCCAGAATCACAATTGACATTACTGTAGAAAAGGTAGGAGGGGGCCTTGAGAGGCCACCAAGATTCTCAGCTCCATGTCTATTTAGTTTTTCTGCCCCTAGTGAAGACAGCCTGAAAGAAAAATCTGTGGGAGGTTTATTTTGTCACTGACTGTGTTGTGTCTGTTTCTTCAGGAAAATGGAAAACTTCAGTTCACAGCATCTTCCACTAGAAGTAGCTTAATGCCAGAGTTTAAACAAAATTGAAATACTCTAGTAGGTTTCTTATTCATATTCTTATCTATGACTCTCTGCTTGCAGTTTCTAGCTACTGAACACTTTTCATGTATTACTCAGACTTTATACCTTAGGAATATGAACAAGAAATTTGCAAAAACTTACATCTCCTAAGACAAAATTCAGATGTTCCCTGAAATAAAAAATATTTATTCTATATTTTAAATCTAAAATTTCCTTTGTATACTTCCAATGGACTACTTATTTTACTGTCCTATGGATAGCAAGAGAATAAGAAAAAAGATTGCCCAGCTAGGAAATGGTGGCAAACTTTTGGAAGTACTAAAGCATGTTGAAACACACATTATTGTAGTAAGATTAAAAATTTAGTCTATGTCTTCAATCCCTCAGTAGTGCAGACTTGTACAGACTCATACCAGCCACAGTGGTATATTAATGACAATGATCATCTTGTTTTGAGAGACTTAGCAAAGCAACACCCATGCCTTAGTCACCTCCAGTCACCTCCAGCACCTATGGGCTATATGATGTCCAAACTGGGAGCCTTGAATGCATATAGGAAGAATTCCACACCTCAGAATAGGATCTGAGATGTGCAGAAGACTGAGGACATCCTGCTGTCCAAGTCACCAACAAAGATGTTAAACAGCACTGGTCCCAGTACTGACCCCTGAGGAACACCACTCATCACTGCTCTCCACTTGAATATCAAGCCATTGATGGCAACTTTTTGAGGGCAACCATCCAGTCAATTCCTTATCCAGCTACTGGTCCATTCATCAAAACCATGTCTCTCCAGTTTAGAGACAAGAATGTCATGTGGGACAGTGCCAAACGCTTTTCACAAGTCCAGGTAAATGATGTCAGTTGCTTTTCCCTTATCCACCAAAGCTGTGATATTGAACTCCACCGTTTCATGGTCACTGCAGCCAAGGCTGCTCTTGAGCTTCACATTCACCTCCAGCCTCTCCTTGTTGGTGAGAACAAGGTCCAGCATTGCACTTCTCCTTGTTGGCTCCTCTATCACTCGGAGAAGAAAGTTATCATCAATACATTCCAGAAACCTGGATTGCTCCCGAGCCTTCTCTCAAGGCTTTCAGATTAACAAAGGATGTGTCTGGAGGACAGTCAGTGAATGATAAAAACTGAGAGGAGAGAAACATTCCCTTCTTGGCTGGGAAGTTTTTGAACTTGTAGAGCCTAGGGGCTACCTTCAGATGTATGAGCAGCTCCTGTTGAACGCAGAGGAAATGATGTGTCTATGCCTGTGAACAGAAGTTGATCCTGGCCTTAGGTGCTTTAGAAGGAAGTATTTTCTTGCCTCTGTCTGAAAAAGAAAAAAAAAAAAAAGGCATTTGATTCCTCTTTCAAAAGCAAAATATAAACATCATAAAGCATGTTATTACAGACAGTCTTGGTGTGGTTCCCCACCCTCCAGGTTTCCTCTCCCTATCTCCTTGTTACTTAAATAGAAAGCTAGATATAGTACACAACTTTAAAGTAACCTTATATGGTAATTTTGCTGCAACAGTAAAAAATGATCAGTTTATCTGTCAGACAGCCAAACAACACTTCTGCAGTAATTTTTGCACTGACTTCGAATCTTATGAACATTTGTTCGAAAAGCATGTTTCTGTTACAGTCCTTGTCTCAGCTACAATGTCTGAAGTTTACAACACTCTGAGTGAAAACTATGGCAAGAGCCATGCCCGATAAAAATAGCAACATGGAGAAAATCCAAGTGAAGGAATTCAAATGTAGCTTTGCAGCTTGTCAAGGCTAATACAGGCCCTGACAATTCAGAAGTAGGTGATGCATGCTTTACTCTCTTAGTACAGAAGCAAGGTGAATGAAAATAAAACAGCCAGTCACAAAATCCTCACCAAGGCCCGTCTGACACCATCATGCACTCAGCTATGCATGGTGGTATAGGGAGATGCAGCCTTCCTCCATCACCTTGGTCCTGCTGACCTGATGGGAAGAGAAGGGCAGTGATACTGCTGTGTGGTGGGAAAGCAACCCAGAGCAAACCAAAGTGCTACAGCAGGATACAAGTCCATTAAGGGGTGCTTACATAAGGGTGAAAGTTAATTTTTTAAACTCAGATACTGCTTACCTTCATGAAAAGGACACCTCAGCCACAAGACCTTCTTGCCAAGCAATCACAGGCATTCCTCTTTGCATGCATGAGGGAAATCAGAGATAGTGGAGCTAAACCACAAACCTTGGTGTGCAGCCCAGCACAGCCAGCTTTTGTTCATGGACTTCATTTTCGCCCTAAAGAAAGGTCACACATCAATTACTGTATACGGTGCACTTCACTGAGAGATTACTGAATACTGTCAATGAGGCTATAATAGAAGTCTGTACCACATCAGGAAAATCCAGCAGTTTGACTTAGCTGATGGATGTGTCATCTCTTCCCAATATCCCAAATGCTATTAGAAATGAAAATATCTCTTTCTTTAACAGCTTCAGACATCTCATCTGTTCTTCTGGGTGAATGTACCATTAAATGTCAGTCTATGGATGTATCATTTGCTGGGGTGGGGGGAAGTAATAGGCTAAATTGTTCGTATCGGAGTGAGACACACAGAGCAAAGGCACATAAATAAATGGCTCAACAGTCATAAATGGCTCAACAGTCATAAAGACCAAGCACTCTTGATATTGCAGACTTTCAAAATCTCAGAGGAGGGTCAACTGTTCAGGGATGCAGCACAACTTGGTATGGGATTGTTGGCAGAAGGATTGAAAATGTCCCTGATTTTCTGTGCTAAGTGTTGGTAAGTGGGGTTGCTTTACTGTGTTTCACAATTTGCCCTCCTGCACTGATACCTTAGGATCCCAGTCAACTGCAGATGGTTTGGAGAGTTAGTGTGGCAGGGCGTACTGTCAGAAATGAGTTAATGGCACAGAGACTTCTTGTCTGACTGACTGCTCTGTACAGGGTGGCTGGAGTGAGAAAAGCTGCACTGTTTTTTGCTTTAAACACGTGTTTCAAATCCGAGGAAAGCACATCAGGACTCCTGGGGCATTTTTAATGACATCAGATGAGATTATTTAACCTCAAGAGGTTAACATTTAATAATTAGGTTAGAACCTGCTGTTATCAGACTTGTCTGTCTTCTAACACTAAAAGAAATTTTCAACATCTGTGGAGGCCACAAACTGGGGAAAAAGAATTGTCATACCTCAAACACTGGGCAAAAAAATTTATAAGGAAAACATTTCCAAAAGTATCCTGGGTTCATTTACAACTGAAGTGTTTTAAAATGATGGTTGGTACCTAAAAATGTATGCCTGGTGAGATTAAAAAAATCTACTGGAACTCTGGTAAATGATGCTAGAAATGGGGTTTAAATACCTAAAATACTTTTTTCAGTCTGGTCTCAAGTTGTTTACACATCTTGAAGATTTTTGGCCTTAAGCAGCTAACTCTTTTTTCTCACCTAAATTCCCTCAAGACTCTGGGGAGGCTTAGTCTTCTATGCAACTAAGGTGCCTTTAAAAATTTGCAGTAATTGCTTTTGCTCTGACACATCTGTTTGAAAGTAAAGGTTGTAAATTCATTATACACTGGCATTAAACTAACAGAAAGGAAACCAGCAGCATGCACATTTTCTAATAGACAGGAAAATGGTTTGGTAAGAGTGTTTGCACCAGTCTATAGTGTACATGCAGAATAGTCACCAGTAGATTAAGGGTTAAAATAGAAGCTGAAGTATAAAAATCACAGAGCAAGACAAGGAAGCACTTGCAAAACAGACAGAAAAGTAAAGCTTGCAACACAGCTCAGACCAAATTAAACCAGACCTGCACAACATCTGGTCCGGAGATGGTTTGCTAGCAGCTGAGTGGCAGCATGTCTCACAGGCTGACAGGTAGACAAGAGAAGGTATGTCTCAGGTTGACTCAGAGGCTCTCCTGCTCAGCTTAGCAAGCTGGAGATACCTGCTCTGCTTCTCAGCCTGCAGCTGGGGTGCGTTACATGACCACATTCTCAGACAAGGCAACCCATGACGAAGAGGCAGGGGAAGCTGGGAGGAAGGCTGCAAGGAGGTAGGGAGAAAGGGCTGCAGCAGGAGAGGACACAAAGGTGTAGGGCAAGGGGCATAGGGATGAGTTGCAGTAGAAAAGGAGGTGTGTAGGTCACAGATGGAAACATAGGAGAAGGTGTGAGGATGTAAAGGAGCAGAAAAGTGAGGTCCAAAGCTGGTATGCTGAAGTCTTACCTGTCACTGAGCTGGGGACCCCTGAAGTAAACCATAGAATTATGCCCAGTTGCTTAGACACCCACAGGACAAAACAGGACAGGGTGTACACTCCACAATACTTGTGCTGAGCTGCGCTACCTCCCAGAAAAGGACAGCAGCTGTTTGGGGAAAGTCGACAACGCATGGATCAATGGATGTAAGCACAGCCAGCAGCCATGGCAAGGTTAATGGGGTGGCAAACTGCATGATGTGTATGCCAGGAAAGATCAGATTCCCTCAAATGGTGGAGTCATGGTCAGCCATATGGACCTGATGCTTCGGTGCTGAATGCAGCAGTGGCTCCACTGAAACCTCTGAGAGTGGGAGAGCCCAGGCACCCAGCTCCACTTTCCTCAAGCCCATGGAGCTGTGGCAGCTAGCTACCCTTTCTTGAACACTCCACAGACCATCAGGATGCAAATTATCACCATTTGTTCTATTTTTCAGCTACCAAGACTGCTGAAAACATTTAAATTTTGAAATGTTACAATTGTATAGGAAAGAGAAATGCATTTAATTTACTTATTTTTTTTCTGAGTTTCACAGATCTGACTGCCCTGAATGTTACTTTCAAAATCCTCAATGGCCGATGAGAAATGGAGTTTGCTGTATTCTGAGTGCCTCATGAAGCCAAAAGACGACAATCTTACTTTAGACCATTAAGAAAAGAAAAGAAACGGCAATGTAACTAGGGACTGCTTGAACTAATTTGCCAAGTCACTCTGTTCAGCCTCCCAGCTTTATGCTGGACTTCTTCCACACTGCCTTGCATTATCTCCCTTCTCGTCTTGTAAATATTCCAGTTCTGCACAGATACTCACGTATGTCTGTGAAACTTCCAGCAGTTGCTTTGGTCTGTCAGTGTGATTTAAGTTGTAGTCTTCCTATATTGGGGCTCTGCTGTTGCTAACACTCCCATGTTTAACTACTTCACATAGCAGAGTTCAGCACATGTGCAAAAGTTTGCAAGAGTGGCTATTTCCTTGAGAGCACTTATAAAGAGACTTTATATGAGGGCTATAAATATTTGAAAAGTAGCCAAGAACAAGTTTTGAAACTATAAAGGTAACACTGAGGGTGAAATGATAACTTCCATTGCCAAAAGAGCAGTGGTTTATTACAATTTACTGGATTTTTTTCCTTCCCTATAAATTAATGAAATGTTTGAAGAAAAATATTGTAGATTCTGCATTTTCCTGAAAAAAAAAAAAAATTGTCTTCTTTGTTTCAGGCACTGAAAGAACCAAAGTACAGCAGAATAATAGAAGAGTTTTAGCTATGTTTGAGCATAATCTGGAAGTATTATGCTTGTGGCTTAAAAGATCATTCTTTTTAAATGCTGATGTTTCAGCCAGCATATAAAAAGATCAGGAAAATCAGAATGATCCTGGCAAATCAGCTTTGTGATGCCTTCTCCATTAAGGTTACTTATTCAAAATCATGCAGAAATTGATTCAACAGAGAACATGCTCCAAGTTATACAATGTCTTTTCTTGTCTAGATGCGACAAATTACAACATCTGACAAAAACTGCGTAAAAGAAACTCACAAAAGATATTATAGGAAGGAATTATTCAAAGAAAAAAACATATGTAAATGACAGGAGAAGGGCAAACAAAGTGTCTATCATTATAAAAAGGGGAGGAAGGCAAATTACTGGAAGAAAGCAGCCAACAAACTAGCTGTAAATACATGGAAGAAAACAAAAAGATGAGCCAACAGCCAGTTAGCATTTGTTAGAGACAAACCATGTCAACTCATTCATTTCAGGAAGATGATAGCACAGTTTCCCTTTTTGTTTAGGGAAAAGTATACACATCATATAACTTAATTTTAACAAAGGTTATTGGTTTGGTTTGGTTTGGTTTGGGGTTTTTTTGTGTATCAATCACAGAAAAAACACATGAGCAAGCTAGGGGAACACAGAATGGATGAAACACAGGGGAGTTATAAAGCTGTTTGGAAAGCTATATTTGTATGTGATGTGAGTGGTTTGTGGACAAGTTATGTGGTGATTCTGGAGTTCTACTAGTGTTCATCCATGATCCAGTGATACTTAATACTTTCATTAATGATTTTGATAATGGAAAAAAAAGAGGATGCTTATGAAAATTTGGAGATGATATCCAAACTAAGTGGAACTGCAAGCATGTAAGAGGCAGAGTCTGGATGGATGTTAGAACTGGAGTAATAAAAAGACTGTAATTTAGCAGAGACAAGTGGAAGGTACACAGGCAGGAATCATCAGCATGAATAAACTCAGGCTCAAGAATAACTGTTTAGGTGGCATTTCTACAGAACAGATCTTGGATCTTAATGAATTATAAGGTCAACAAAATCCAGTAATTTCATACTGATTTGGAAAAGGCGAATGCTGTATGAGAAGGTGTAAGTAGGAATAAGTGAAATAGACTTTGACATCTGTCCAGTGTTGGGTAGAACACCTCAAGAAATGTAGGCATCAATAGAAAAGAATCCACAGAGTTCATAAATATAGAAAAACAAAATCACTGGCAGCAGATTGAATGAGTTCTGACTGTAGCAGAAAACAAAGGTATGGCTGGCTCTCCAAAGCCCACAATAAGCCAGACAAGCAGTGACAGGCCTACATTATGACTAGAAATATTCAGCTAATTAGCTGTAATTAGAAAACTTGGTAGAACTGAGAATACTGAAGCGACAGAATAGATTTCCTATTCTATGATGACTTCTGTTGGAGATCTTTACAGACAGGTCAGACAATACTTGGGATGGAAGAGGAAAATACCACTGATCTTCCCTCCAGGATAGCTCTTCCAGGGCTTTAAGCAACCTGGCTAGTAGAAGGTGTCCCTGCCCACAGCAGAAGGGGTTGGAACTAGATGATCTTTAAGGTCTCTTCCAACCCAAACCATTCTGTGATTCTATGATTCTGTGATTCTATGATTCTGTGATTCTATGGCTCTATGATTCTATGACAAACAGTGGATTTCTTGAGGGGGTATAGAGGTAATTATATTAATTTCTTCTCTAAAGTGCTTTTATAAAGCTTCTGTAAAGAGTTGAGTTTGAAATTGTTACTGATTGTTTACTTCTGGAAGAGTGCTCAAAATGTCCATTCAGGACCTGGATCTTAATTTTAACTGGGATTGTGAAGTGAAAGATTCCACCATGTACCAAGAGCTCCAGACAAAGCCACAGGACCTGGGTGAACTTGCAAGATCAGGTCAACTGACACTGCTAATACTCACCAGAAACTGCTATCTTTGTAAGAGCTTTTGTTGGAATTGGACATAAACAGATCTGTTACCTCGCTCAGTCCATAATTATGACCTTGGCTGAAATGATGATGCTTGAATCCATTACTGGAAAAGTATATTCCAAGAAAAATCACATGCAGCAATGGCTTGAAAGCAGAGAAGAAGCCAATATCAGGATAACTTTCTTATTCTGGAAATTCTGTCCAAAAAATGAGAGCTTTCAATCATGGAGATAAAATATTGAAATCCAAGAAATACTCAGACAAAATCAGCAAAGCTGTATCAGGAAGAGCTTATTATGGAATAAATTCAGTACCAGACTTGATATCTTGTGATTTAGTGACATGTCTCTGTATATTGAAATATGGTACAAGTGCCAGTCCTGAAGGATGCTGTGCACCTAAACCAAGCACACTTAACATTTCATTGGTGTGGGCCTAGAAGCTGAGCTAACTTCGACTAGGCAAACTTGAAGAAGAAAGCTTGGATGGGGAGAGAGGGATTTGGCTGCATGCGCTCCCCCTAAGAACTTGGTATAGCTCTTCATGGTTGAGGGACTGCTATGACAGATAACTGGTACACAGCTAGACCGTTAACATGTAGAAGCTGTGAAGCCATTTGCTGAATGGTATATACAATTGTGGTAACTATGAGCTGAGTGGTATGTGATGATAAAAAAAGACTTTGTTGTTGTTGCAGATGACTCCAAAAGCTGAATTTTTAACATCAAAGATTTGGAAAAGCAAAAGACAAGAAAGATATTTGTGACAGTAGAAAGGATGAAGCTGGGGTGCTGAGTCACTGAAATTAGAGAGAGGAAACATTATTAACTCTCTCTCTCTAATTGTGTAGGACTTTTCCCTTATGGTACAGCCCCCAGAGTATTGCCAAAGCTTGTTTAAAATAGTTCAGTCACTTCTCATGAGATGCAACTCTGCTAACTAATCATTGGATTTGTTTTTTCCCTGATTCTTCTACTCACAATTTTACATCACACTATACTAGCCCTTGGATGCTCTGCATACAAATTCCTTTCCACGAATGGAACTTGCACGTTTCAAAAAACCCAGATGTAACCAAAATACGTTGGGTTACATCAGCCCCCCATTTCATTCTGGATTGGTCAAAGCTATGACATAATGTTCATATTCATTTCTGGTAATTTCCTTCATAAATTAATTCCTCCAGTGCCTTAAACACATCTGTTCCTTTTCTCTGCATGTCTTCCAACCTATTAATATCTTTCTGGGATTGAAGGACTAAGGATTACATCCAGTGCTTTAGGTAAATCATTACTTCAGAAGCATTTTGTATTAAGTCTTATAAGTAATTGCAAAAATTTGAAAAAGTTACATTTCAGTAACCTCGAGCCATAAGATGTTGGTGGTCTGTTCTCTGTGGTGTGAATAACAGCATTCTGTGCCTCCTGTGGGATAGGACTGGAAAAAAACCCAAACAAACAAAAATTCAGGCTTAAAGCAGACTGGACCTGCTTCATGGTCCTCGCAGCTGTTTTGACTTGTGAAGAGTATAGACATTTCATTGATGTTTTCTAGTCCCGTCTGCCTAATGCTTAAATCAGGTAGAGAATAGATATGGTGATGAAATTCACCTCTGTGCAGATAGTCTGCATGATGCTTAAGTTTCCATTTGAGACCTGTTTTGAGGTCTGAGATGTTCTCAGAATGCTTTGCAGGCTTTACACTGGCCATATGTTTACCTCTAATAATTACAAAAGTTAGTCACTTCTGTTTAAGTTGACCACAACATATATTAAAGCTAAATTGTTAATTCAGGTTTATGCTTCTCCTTTTCTCCCCTCTTTTACAGCAGGTTTGCTGAGGGTCCTGTGGGCTATGGTTTGCATCAGTCACCAGGAAGGAGGAAAGATGGGCTGGTAATTGGGAGGGTATAATACAAGAACTGCTCTGGTCCCTTCCTTTCCTATTTCACCTTGAACTCGTCCTGACATGGTACGGGGACCTGTGCTTGGCAAGGCGCTTCTGTTTATACACTTCCCTTGGTTAGTCAGTCTCCTCAGCACTCAGGTTGCTTCCTGTTTTACCTGCTGATGGTTCTGCCTGAGTTTCTATTAGGCAAAGGCAGATACAGAGCGTCAGCACACAGCAACACGCTTATGGATGCATGAGCCATGTCAAGACTTCAGCTAACACCATTGCCATCTTTCTGAACCATCACCAAAGATGAAGCATTTCCCTACTTTGCACCCAAGTCTAAAAGCAAGTGGCTGATACTTAAGGAACATTGACAGCATGGATATCTCCTTGTAAGGTTTTCTTTTCAAGGAAGCTTTGATTAAGCTATATTTATATAGCTACTTTGCATGATGCTATTCCTTGCTGACAGTCAAATTTTGAATTCCTGGAAAGAGGGGAGACCCCCACACCACGACATGAACACACACCATTAAAAGGTAGTTTGTGAATATGCCTATTCCACTCTGTCTTTATGTTGTTCTTCGTTCTTTGCATATTGCCTGTGGTTTTCCCCTTTACTCCTAGGAACAAGAATTAGAGTAAGCCACAAAACTGCTAACTCTTATGTGGATAAGAGGCCCAGTCAAAATCAAAGATACTACCTGGGCGAGCTGAAGGACTCTCATATGGAACTGTAAGAGAAGGTTGTCTGCTTCCTAAGAATCTTCAAAGCAGCTTTAGTTGCTTTAAAAAGATGGCTGGACTGTTATCACCTGCTGTGCTCACATTCTTCCCATCACTGTTGATATAACTTAGCTTGGAATCTGAGTCTCTAATAAAACATTTGAGTGTTTTATTTTGTATTTTATTTTGTTGTGTTTTTTTAATGCACATCAAAGTCATTCATAATTCCCAGAATTTTCTACACTGAACTGTTTGCTTAAGCAAAGACTCTAGTGATGGTGTGAATTATTTATAGTGTCTACTTTTAAGTTGGGGCCAACATTAATTTGGCTGGGTCACTGGTATTGTGGATTTAATTGCCATGTAAATAGTTATGGAGCCTATGTCTTTAATTAGTGTGCTAAATTCTACACAATTTATGAATAAAATATACTCATTTTGACATTTAAAAACAGTTATTTTATTAATGAAGAATTTATCAGTGTTATACCAATTTCCTTGCCTTTTGTTAATTATATGCCTCTCTTGCATTCTCTGATATGTTAATTTTGTTTGGTGTAAATATTTGTCCTAATTAAGATGAATGCATTGTCAATGTTGACTCATTCTTTTTCCCTCAATAGATAACTTAAATGTGACTTAATTTTTTGATCTTGTCATTCTTACTGATTTATAAGAATCCTGTAGCTCCATCTTCCTTTAAGTCCTCTTCAGCAAGGTCTAAAATTTCACCCAAAGAATGGCCTAGCTTTCTCTACGAGGTATGCATGCCATGTTGAAAGGGATATAGGATAGAGTTTAGGTACCTGTGTTTCTCACAAGAAGGAATAAAGAGCAAAGTTTTGCTAACAGCACTGTCTCTTCTGTGACCTTCTGCTGCTAGGTTGGTTATTCACACATGTTGCCTGCAGATATGGAATGAGGGGCCTGATCAGAAGGAGGCTGTAGTACGAGAGTGCTTTTATGGCAGTAGAAAAGCTGTGAACTTACGTAGGAATAGCTATGACCCTCTGAAAAGCAAGGGCTCTTTTAACCTCACATTCCTAGCTAGGGTAATTCTGACTCCCTTTTCCTCTCAAAGAATAGGACAGCAAACAACCGAATAAAATTGACATACAGCCATGAATATCTTTTGACACACAGCTTGCTTATTTTTCCTTGTACATGAGCTGCTAATGTGCCAAGACCACCAGGGAGGTACAGGGGATGTACTGATTGGGGAAGGAGAGAGCAGGGGAGGCAGGTGTGAAGCATTCAGAGAAGGCAACAGCAAGTCCTCTGTGAAATGGGAGGTGTGGGAATGGCAGCTACAAATAGCTGTATTAAGAATCAGCATCATTTTCAAAACCAGGGAGTCCCCTGGTTTTATCAGGCATCTACACCGTGGCTAGAAGTGAGAGCTGATAAGGAAGGCCGGGCCTTTCGGAGCTCAGACTGAATGCTGAAGATAAAACTTGCTGATGAGAAGGAGCCAAAGTATTGACCCCTTGTATGATTTGTTCAAGAAAACAGAGAAGCAAAGCACAGCTTGAAGGAAACTTTACATGAAATAATGACTATGTAATGATTGAATCAATTAAATGAAACATAATAAGTAAAAAAAAATGTAGCACAAAGATGAAAAAGAATGATGACGTATCTTGCATAATTTTTATAAATAACAGAAAAGCCCCTTCACACTGAAATAGTATAACCTTTAAGATGCTAGCAAGAGTTGATGGTAGGGAGAGCTCTTAAAAATAAACATTGCTCAAGTTTCAGATATTAAGTTGCACAGGAGTCAGGCTCTCATTGTACCTGGGGGTAGAAATCTGGTATGAGCATGAGCTCAATGCTGAACGAACAGTACCTTAGAGCAGATTTTTTTTTCATTTTTTTTTTTTTTTTTTATGAGCCAGGCCCATATGAAAACACAATAATAATGACATGAAGAGCAGATGTTCTTAGTTTATTACATTGCTCTGGGCAGACTCTATCAAATATTAAGCCAAATTAAGCCGAGGTTACCTGATCTTGTACCTCTTGGTCTCTTACAGCTGTTAAGAAGAGTTCAACTGTGGTCCCACAGTTGGACTGAGTTAAGAATAGTTCAGTACTTCTACAACTCTTTGTCAGAACATGCAAGCTTTCTATTTAATTACACCTTAACCTGTTACACTTCTAACCTATGCGAGGTCACAGAACTATGTCAGGAGAAGACAAATCAAAGGAAGCAGTCACAAATGAGAGTCAAAACAATAGACACATGGATGCAAAATTTGATGTGGTTCCAAGAACACAGATGATATAAACCATTGGAGAGAAGATCTACGAGAGTTACAAGGCAGCCCATGTCAGGGTCAGGAAACCCTCTGAGCTGAATACAATTGGAGGTTGGTACAAAGCTCAGGGAGTGTTATGCTTACTCATCCAGTTCTCACTCTTCTCTTTGCAGGTACATATGGCTCCTGTAGCACAGAGGACAGGTCTAGGTGGATCTTGCTCTGGGTTACTGCAGCTAATGCTCTAACTTTGAGTGATGAACTTCTCCTTTGATATGCTTTCTCTTGAATTCCCTTTCTGGCCTAACTTCACCTAAGAAGTCTTAATACAGAAAGTGTAACCTGTGAAATGTAATTGTAGGTACTCAATGGCCTGATGGAGGGACTAAAATGTCTGTTAGCATTATTATGTCCACTCTGTCACTCTTTCTCTGCACCTTCTTTCGTTAGAAACTGTCTTTTTTGCTCTGTATTTGCATAGCACCCAGCATAATGAAGTCTTGCTTTGGAGGAAGGGGTGGCCTGACTTTCATTTAGGCCAGAAGGGATGTGCAGGACATGTACAGCAGGAGCCAGCAAGCCAACATCACCTCATAGGTTGTCCTGTGTCCTTCACAGCTGATGTGCTACAGCACTTGCAGCAACATTGCCACTTGGGTGGCTCACATTAACATGTCCAGAAAATTACAGCATCTCCCTGGGAGAGGGTGAGGCTTATCCCGAAGAAGTAGGTATGGTGAGATGGAAACATATTGAACTGGAAGACATATATTGCTACATAGAAAGAGCTGTAGGCTGTAAGCTACACCTGCCTATGGGGACAGTGATATGACTCGGATGGCAATGGCCCCATGGTCAGACTGAGATACACCTCATCACATGGACTGGTCCTCCCAAGGGTGGTCACTGCCTATCCGCAGGGAACAGCTCAGTTTAGCAGGTTGGATGTGCGTTCATTTCATAGACAAGGAACTTTAATAGGGAGGAGCTTTTAATCAACATTTGCACTAAAAGTCAGGGTAATATGTGTATATAGATATATGTGAGTCTACATTTGCATACTGCTTCACTGACACAGAGTCCATTTTGGCATGAGTAATTGCATATAAATATTGCACCTTAGATCACCTCTCTAAATCTGAACTTTATCATCTTCACAGACTGTACTGTTGTCCAGGCTATGCAAAAATATTTTTTCAGTTCCTACATGTTTTTTTCCCTACAGATGTGCTGTAAGTAAACTTCAGTGGTCAGGTTTGTATATCTGCTGAGATAAGACTATACGTCAAAGAACAGATGGAGCATCTGGGCCTGCACATAGATACAGATCCTGCATGCTGTAAGTCACCTAGGAACACAGAAAACCTCTTCTGACTCTTGAGGTCTTTAGGATATGGATTACTTTCCTTTGCAGACACATTTCAGGTCATCAGGCTTATTTCAGCTGCAGTTAAAACTAGGATTTGAACATAGATTTAAAAGTAATCCGAGAGTAATCCACTGAGCTCCTTGTTGAGCCATCTCCACCTGTTTCTACTATTTGAATTTTGCCATTTTTTGGCTGTGACTACATTCACATTTTCCTTTCACTTACTTTCATTGTTTATTTTTCTACTATGCTGTTAATTTAGCATTTTTTGAGGTGCAAATGCTTGCAAGTTTCCTCTGAAATTATTTGATCATATGCATTTGTGGAGTGCTTTGACATCGTCTGCTACTTTTGTAACATGCATAGTAGACAATATTTTGATTTGTTCGGACATTAAGTTTGTTTGTGGATGGAAGCCAGCTTACTGCTTTCACATCATAGATCTGCACTCAATTGTATAACATTTGGGTCAGGAACACTTAGGATTAAATATGTTTTCTAAGTGTTTTGAGGAAGCTTTTCTCAAAAGAAGCTATGCTGCAGCATTCACAATTTTCAGGTAACTGATCTCAATGCTCACTGCCTCTGAACAGCAGGACTTTGAAGACTTCAGCCAGGAGGTGACTAGATTAGTCAAGTCAGTCTTGCTTTTGTCTTTGTTTCTTTTCAGCTCATCTATTTTATTATATTTGAAAATTAAAACAAAATCTGCCAACATCAAATTTGTTTGTATGTTTCCCCTTGCACTGAGATTTGTATGTTTGCATACAGTCACCATTCCTTCTACACTGAAATCAATTCTGCTTTGGTGTCGCTACAGTCTAAGTAAGGGAACCTACCGCAATTTCAGCACAATAAAGACTGATTGAAGTGTCAACGATTTCAGCTGTATTTTGTATTACAAAGTTAAACATGGTCTATTCCACTTAAGCAAAACAATCCCAAGAATAGAGATCGAAGATGTGAGGTCTTTAGTGAAGCTTACCGTAATAGGAAAAAGAACCTTCTTATATGCCTGTGCTTCTCTTTCATTTATTTATTTTTGAAAAGTGATTTATATCCTGGTACAGAGAAATTTCTTTACAACGCTGGATTCTGATCCCCAGGTATTTCTGCAGTTGGTCATGAGAGTTAATTTATGAGGACCGAGAGGAACACAGGTATACAGAGAAGGATGCTCTAGGAAATTATAAGAACCCACATTATAGGAAGTCCATTAGCTTTCACTTTTTGAATAATTAAACAGCACACTCATTCACCTTATCTGAAGAAGTAAAAACAGAGCTTTTGCAAAGGGCAGCCTCTTTCACTTGAGAAAATATGATGCTTCTGCAGAATGCAGTTCGAAATATGCAGCAGAAATTCTGGAGAACACATAGAAATCAATCAAATTTCATTACAAATGCAAATTAAAAACTAGAACTTTTCATTACACAAACAGTCAATATTTATGCAAGTCAACATGAAGTGATAACTCCACAGTTATTTGTAGATCAACGTCATTCATTAGTTGTGCTCATCAGATATTTTGCAATACAAATTTTCCTTAAGGAGAAAAACATTGTTCCTTGAAAGCAAAATGCTTACAGAAACAGGCCAGTTTCATTGAGCTGATGAGTGATATGAAAGCCAGTTATCTTAGGCCTGTGCCCAATCATACTGATTCAACCAAAGCTTTCAGGAACCGTGCTTTTTGGCTTTGTGGAAGGAATTCTGGAAGCCACATGGACTCCAGTCACATCTTAGGTTTCCAGGCCAGTTATTCTCTTTACTTTGTGTCTGGGACTTTCCAGACTGTTCTTTAATCTTTCAGGATGGCCAGGGTAACAACACAAGTAAAGAACAGCTGATTATTTAGTTTCATACTTAATAATTCCAAGTTGAGATATGTAAGTATTTTAATTTGAATTTCAAAACAAGAACAAACCTTTTGCTATCTTAGAACTTTCTACAACATTAGGAATTCAGAATTTTGAGCTGCTCTAATAACAGCAATTTAGAGTTTCTTTTTTTTTTTTTAATTTTCTGGGACTGTTTATAAAGTATTTGAAATGCCCTTAGTTGTGCTGATAAGTCTGAAAATTCAGACCAAACCCACAAGGTTTAAAGTATTTTTAGATGCCCTTCACTAGGCTTCTGTTTGCATTTTTTAATTTTCCAATAAGCAGGCAGAAATATCAGGATATGATTTAGCTGCCTGTACTGACTCAAAAATATTAGTAAGTGGTGACTAATCAAAATCACTAATGCACAGACTGGTATTTCTTTGCATAAATTATTTTCAAATACATATTATTCTAGTGGATTATGAGATATAAATTATCAGAAATTAGGTAATTTCCTGCCTGGGTAACTAATGGATACTACTAATTTGACCAGCTTTAGGAAAATTGATCAGCTATGAATACTAATCTTTATGCATAGGACTACACATTCTGAGCATTTCAAGACAAAAGGAGACTCCGCTTCAGGCAGGTACTTCCCAAGTCTTAAATACACAAGACTGAACAGTCAGGCAGATACTTGATGGGTTTATTTCCCTTTCTCAAGTATGAATGACTGTCAGAGGTAGTGTACAAAACTAAATGGGCAATAATTACCTCTGTTACTGCTAGCAAGAGGTTGATGAAAAAGATGCACAGCAAACAACATCAGTAATGATCAGTTGTAATCAATTGTACAGGCCTCAAACATCAGATCTATTGGGTGTTCTTGAGAGCCCTTTGCTGACAACTAAGACCAGTAGAGCACTCCTGTTACACTCATCTTGGGTGTTCAACACAAAGAATGAACTGCAAAGCGCTTATGGTTGGTATTCAGTTTTTTGTGTCAGAAACCACAAGTATGTGGTGAGACCATGTGCTGAACAATTCTGCTGGCTCACCTCTCCCATCAGTCAAGAAGATCTCCCTATTCTACCTGCTAAACAGCTTCACCAGCCCCTTACTATTTTTCATTGCTGTTTGTTATTCACTGCTTTTCATTATGACAGTGCACTTCACAGCTGTGACCAAAACTTGAGTACCCAATCCCTATTAAACTTAAAACAGAAAAAAATGGGGTTCATGAAAGCACAGAGACTTTTTTTGATCTTGCCTGGTACATTTATAAATGATAAATCCTTTATTCAAGTGGTTTAATCAAGAAAAAAAAAAAAGTCTTAAAAGTGCTATCACCAGGAGAATTTTAAGAAGGCAATATCTAGGAAGTCTCTGAAGATAAATATAGCTGCAGAATGACCTGTCTATAGCTGCCTGTCATCTGTTTCAACTCGTGTCTCTAGCCACATGTGGGGAAGGCCCTGATGCTTCAGAGTGTCCTGTTGGAGACTCCTTAAAATCCTCACTGGTGGAGCCCCAGTTTTGGAAAGTGTTAAGAAGCTACCAGCTTTCTGAAAATCAGTCCCCTCAAAGATATTGTTAGACTGCCAAAACCTGTGACCTCCAAAATCCCTAATCAGATATCTGCATTAATTGTGGCCTACAAACAGTCTTCAGACTGTGCTCATTAAAAGTCATTGTCTTGCAAAGACTGAACAAATAAAGAAGCCATTTTATACTAGGTTATAGGTTACAGCTTCATTTCTCATTGGTGCACTGAGATGTAGAGGGTGGAGAAGCTATCTACGCATTTAGCAATCTATGACACATTATTATTTGTCTCTAAAAATACATCTTGATAGAAGAACAATTTAGATAATTTGGTTAACAGGGAAAAAAAGTTCAATAATCAGAGGTCAAAATTTCACGGGTCAGATTTCACAGGTTTCTGAGTCTTAGATTTTCACAGGTTTCTGAGGCTTCATCTGTGCTTCATTTAAAGAATTCTGCAGTTTCACTGAACTCGGTGTGACTGCTTGTAGGCATAAAATTAAGCATGTCCTGAAAATGAGCTGGAACAAGATTTCTCTACCTTACCATATTTTGCTCAGAATAGACACCCAGAGAGATTTGCAAATGTGTAGAAGCAGGCTTCAGTGATAATTTTCATAAATCTATCTTTTCTCATTGAATTCTGTGGGAAAGAACTGCGAGTAATGCACGCAGGATGAACATTTGTGAGACATTGTAAGGTGTCATTACAACGCCTTGTGTTTCCCCTGGAGCACAAACTGGAGAAGCCCACGATCTCCAGCATGAGTGGGCAGTCCTAACCACTTCTGGCAGTAGGGCGTTTCATTCTGCCACCTCTTGAAGGGCTAAATCAAACACAGACCCCATCTCCAATCGTGGCCAAAGGTACTGCTTTCTAATCTGCTACATCTGCAGTTGCACATTGCATCTAAGATTACACGGGCACTTTTTTTTATTACTCTTTTATTACAGTTTTATTACACTTCCTCACTGCAAAGAAAGACAAACCTATATGAAACTTAAAAATGCAGCTTATTTTACCTGGATCCCAGACCATGACACTTAGAAGACAAAGTCAGCTAGATATCTTCAAACATCAACAAATGTGACCTTTTTTGTGGCCTCTGAAGGAAACTGGTATGTAAAAAAGCTTTAAAAGGCAATTGTAGCAGGCGTATGAAGAACCACATACAATATGTGTAACTTTTTCCCTATAAATGAGTAGGACAGAACCTCTTCAAGGACTACACCTTTCAATTTCAGCTTCATTGCTAACAAAGATTCTGGAGAACAAATTCTAAGCAAGACCTGCAGACTCTCCTTTTTTTAATAATAATAATAAAAAAATGATATAAAAGCTTTTTCTACACAATACATCCAAAGGAAACCCTGAAAACCCTCTGCTACAGGAGTACATCCATAAGAACTAAAAACATGTCAGTTAAAAAACACCATCACAATGGGAAAGCAGTACAAATACCTGTGCTTTTAGGTGATAACTGGAGGACTTTATTTCTATTAGCACGGTTATGTATGTGAGGCAAATACTGATTGGTGGTGCCAGCAGATCACTTTCATAACAAGGTACAGAATGCAAATGCTTTGTGGAAAACAGTAATTGATTCAGTACGTGGTTATATGCATATTCATATTGAGGCTGCATGAGTAACCTTAAGACTAAGTACAATACAGAAAGTAATTTTTTATCACAAATCCCCCAAATAGATTACCTCATTAATACATATTTTTGAATCTCAAACGTGAACCGTGTTATCCAAAATGTCTATCAGGACTTGAAACAAACAACAGACGCTCCTGGAGGCTCCAGGACAGTCTGAGAGCTTAGCAGGGTGGGAAGATGTGTAGCACGTTTCCCTCCGCTGCTCTCTGCTTCCTTCCAGCTCCCTTGGGAGCAGGTGGCACTGGGGAGCTCTGGCATTATCTGAGCAGGGGCATCAGTTTTGACAGATGTAAGGACATATTGCAGAGAGGGAAGCAATTTGTATGCAGTTGCATTTACTGACTACAGTGCTCAGGCTAGAGGCAGTGATGCTTTTTTGCTGGACTTCTTTCCATGAAAAAGCTGTGGATTGACTAACACAGTCATACCTCCTTGGAGACCAGAGAGAAAGCTAAGCCTAAGCCCTCGAAGCTGTGAGCTTCTGGAGATCAGGCTGAGCTCTGAACCTGGTGCTTGCTCGGCAGGCAGTTTGTCTGGGTTCTGCCCCCATACCATCAAATTCCTGTAAGTGCCAAACCAAAGTCCTGATGTGATCTTGCAAGGCAAGTTCAGCTTGAGCTGTGAACTTGGTATCTCAAGATTATGCCTGATTTTTAAAGCAGTAGTCCTGAAAAGAAAATGCAATACCCAAGGCCCTCATTGTGAAAAGTAGAAAGATGCTCACTCCAGGTTCAGAGTACAAGTCAATTAGGAGCCCCTTAAAATCAAATGTTTGACCTGAAACAGCCAAAACCTCTTTATACTCTGCTCTCAAAAGTGATCTTCCACCTAATGCCTTCCACTGTAGCATTGCTGTTCACAGCAATCAGTATTCTGGGGCACAGACTCCTTTCTTAATGCAAAGCCTTACTTAGACTTCTTTTAGTAGGCTGCATTCTAATGAGGACAGTTTGCAACCTTTACTGTCTGTGAGAAGTCCCAGGGTAGCTCTCCCCGATTCCTGGTTGGTGGGGTGCACTACACATGGCACCCTCTAATTGGGGAAAAAAAATCTAAATGATACTTCATCAATGTGCAGTTAAACTGAGTTAAGTTAACACAATGGATACTTTGTGTTTCATGTGAAGTTAAGCATTCCTCAGGGGTCTTTTCTGCTGGCCTTTATCAGAGATTCAGTGTAGTTGTCAACTTTGCTGTACTTCAGAATCTGGAGGTTGAGAAGCTGAAACAGCATATGCGTATTTACTCAGCACACACAGTGACACATGGTAGCAGTTAGATGTGTAGTAGTTGCATACAGCTCACCATGGTCTTTTAAGAGATGTGCCTGCTGCTGCTTAGATTATGGAATCACTGAGGTGCTACAGGGGAGATCAGGGTGCCCCAATTCAGTCACAGTAGAAGCATCTCTAAGGATTTAACCTCTGAGGAGATCAAAATGTCCAGTGCCCTCTGCTAGGCAGCAGACAATGTCAGGAAAGGGCTGGGAACAGAAACCAATTCTTTTAGGGAACCTTTCCGATGTAGCCAAAGGAATATGCTGTGAATGTCCACAGTGCTATGAACATTTACACATTGCTGAGTACACATTCTTTGACAAAAGCTGGTCAGGAAATAGCTAATATTTTCAAAGAAAATAATTGAAATAAGTTAGTGTCGTCTCAGAATTTAACCTGTTCATATATTTTTACCTAAGAAATGCTGAAGCTTGAGGCCATATGGATGTGAAACATAACTTAGTATGCACTAGGGAGAGGAATCCTGCATTAGGTTCAGCTCCTGTCTCAACTATGTCTGATTGCGTCCCCTAGCTTAAGGCTTGTTACCTGATTTGGAAGCCTGCTATGTCTCAGAAAACTTAAACACATAACTTGTAGCTCATTTCATGGTTTAAAAGCTTTCATTTCACCTTATGCACAAAGAAATGCTTTTCCTATCTATGTCAAAGCAATCCACACAGCTCTCCCATGGAGTTTTGAAAGTGTCTCCTGGGTACAGCAGCACAGCATTTCTTCTCTGAAAGCAATTTGCTCTGCCATTATGTTGTCTGCAGGTATGCAGCTGTATTGTTTTACCGTGTTGATCTTGGAAGGAGCTGGAAAGCTCATAAACTGGAAAGCAATTGGTTTCCAGCTGAAGATTTACTTCTTCCTAGCCCACTGTGGTCTCCAAGGGAATCTCTGTGGGATTTTGTTAAAGAGGAAAAGGAAGATGCAGTTGCGTTCAGAGCTGGAGCAAATGCAATATTACTCCAAATCAAGGGTTATATTCTGCTCTGTTTCTTACATGTTCCTTCTGTCAGCTCACATAGATCATAAACACACCTCATCCTGTGTCTACATCAACTGCCCACAACTCCCATTGCCCAGGTCCACATTTCTCTCATCGCAGGGAGCCTGCACACTTACTGTGGCCACAGAGATACTTCAAAGGCAAACACAGGCAACTTTTGAAAAGAGGGTGATGAACACTTGCTGGACAGAAAAAACCCTCCTGCAAAGGAGGAGAGAGAGAATCACGTAACTGGTGCTCACGGATCTGACTTCCCAGGCACTTTCTCTTAGGTGCACCACTGGTGGCAATACCCTCCTCAGTGTATACTCAAGACTCCCCAGTAACATTCAGAAATGGGAAAAAGCATGGGAGACAAAGGCCACAGGCTGCAAGAGTAAGAAAGGTGGGAGGAAAAAAGCCTCGCTCCAAGAAACAGTGCAGAGCTGCTCTGTGAATGGAGCTGGCTTGTGTGCAAGCTGCTCATAGCTTGCAAATACTGATGGAAGTGAAATGTGTGGAGTTCACAGGGATTTTCTATTGAGCACCATGCAGTTACAGAGGCGTTCCTCCTTAAATTTAAGGGAGTTAATTAGAATAATATATGTGCCACTTGTGTGATGCCTGATGATCACACTGTTGGAGAAAGGAAAGAAAAGCTTGCTTGAGAGAAAATGCCATTATCTACCCAAAGCAAATAGAAATCTGGAACTTGGTGCATACTTTTTCAGAGATGTTACAATTGTCACTCACACAGTGCGTGGATCTGATCCACAATACAGTACACACAGTCAGCTGTTCAGCATGTTGCCCTATTGCTAAGTATGAAGCCAGAAAATAAGTAGGCAGGTCACTTCCCAACTCATTAACACAGTGGGAAGGCAAAGGTCTGAAAAATAAGGTTGCAGAAAGAGCCATGAAAGCTTGTTGGAAACTAAACAATACTCAAGATCCAGCTATGATTCCCTTCCTTTACCTTATTTCTTTTTGTCTTTTTCTCAATGGCTTATTTTCAGTTGTTACTAACTGCTGGTGATTTCTGCTTCTCCTAACCTTTAAGAATCCCAAAGCAGAGAAGCAATTTTCTCATTTACTCAAGCTACAGGAGGTTTTTTTTGGTCCACTCCTGGAAAAGTAGGAATTATCTCAGAGTGACAATCTTTTCAGTTATTGTAAAAACTTACCTCGTATGAAAGGGGGTGTACTGAGGGTTCAGGTGGGGCAGGAGGATACAGTTGGAGCCTTCTCAGCACCCAACCAATGCTACTTTGTTTTGTCATACTGCAAAGAGATTATCAATCAGCCTTGAAGCCACCACTTCTCTTGGGAGCAATGTCCCAGGAGACATTCTTCAAGGATCTTCATAAAACCACCACCCTTTGGCCCCACTGAAGTGTGACTAAATGTGGTTACATGAGAGTAGGTTTTTGTTTTCTTTGCCTCTCTCTAATGCATTAATGTTTAAAAGCTGCTATAACAAAAACTTTAACGGAAGGTTAAATATGTGGAAGGAAATGTAGTAAAAATGTTTGATAAAAGAAATAAACAATAAAATGTTCATGAAAAATTAAAACCATTTCTGTTTTGTTCAAAATTTGCACTGGATTCTTCATTTCTAAAGGTTCATCTGTAGCCTTTTTTGTTTTATTGGGTTGGGGGCAGAAGCCTGTGTTGCCTTCATTTTTTGTTTTTTAATTAAAAAAAGAAAGAATTGAGTTCTACTCCTCCCTTATATTTACATTGTGACTTCTAAATGGGAACAGCTGTGTTGGAAAACAAAGGCTTCCAGCAGCATGCCCCATTCATGCTGCAAACCTTTTACAATGTGCTATGACATAGGTATAGCCGTGAGAAACAAGACAGCAGGTATATAGTTTCTTGCCTGGGGACGCATCGAGAAAACACAGAATACAAAGGTCTTGCAAAAAAGCCACTTGCGAAATCTAGATTCAAGGCATGGGTTAGAAGAGAGAGGTAGCCTAAAATACAGTAGCAGGTCACACTCAGATAGTCCCTTCAGATCTATAGATAACCTCCTTACTCTGAAGTGATGCTCACTGGTCTGACAGACCTGCTCGATAGCAGTTTGAGCAGGTTTCTTCCCACATGTCTGTTTCCAAATGAACCTTCTGAAATCACAGGTCGTCATTTCTCAATAATATTTCAATTTGAAATGCTAATGGAAAGGAAGCTTTGGTTAGACAAAACCCCATTCATTTTTTTGAGAGCACCTCATATAAAGGTAGCTTCGTGCCAGATGCTGACTCTGGCTAGGGAGCAGAGGACACAGCTCACCCTGACAACCAGTGCTCGTGCCTCCTTGTTGGCTGGGAATGGTGGTGGGGCAGGCTGCCTGCGAGGATGGTATTCACTGCCCTGCCTCTCAGTCAGAGACTGCATGCTGGTGTTGGGCTGGTGGTGAGGTGAGTGTCCAGGGTGTGGAGCCGCATCAGGGGCACGTGTTCTTGGGTCCCTCATGGGGTCAGGCAGAGGTTTGCTTTGGAGCATGTCAACTTGATGTGAGCTGCATGGGTCCCTGGTGCTAGCAGAACCTGGCACATCCCCCTGCTTGTAGCCTGGCACTGCAATCTTGCTGCAGGCAAGTGCCAAACTGTAGATCTGTGTTTGCCTTCTGGTACTGCCCAGAAAAGCAAGGAATTGGTGGGGGGCTGGAGGACACTGAAGGACTGCAAGGGCAAGAGAGGTTTTTATATCAGAGCACGAAACATGACAGTCATTGTGAGGTGCCACTCCTCTGACAACAAAAGGAAGGGCAGACTTTTAATTTATTAACAAACTTTAGCTGGTAACTGAAAGAAGTTAGTCCTTGGGCTTAGAAGCTGTGGTGCATATGGCTCCATGAAATTAAATGCCAATAAAGACACTTAAAAATCTGCAGGCCTGGCTAGCAGAGTATTTGAATAGTTCTTCAAACTTCCACATAAAGAACTGGAGAGTGTCTTACAAACCACTCTGAAGACAGAAGAGTAGCTGTGTCTTCCTCGTATGTGCCTTGGAGGCTCAATTGCAAGTACCCATCAGGGTGCCAGTGCTGATTACTGCTTTTTGTGTGCACAAGGTAGGGACTTTTGATCACAGCACCCTACCCACTCAAACCCAAACTGTCCTTCCCTCATCTCTACCCAGCTTGGCCATTCCTTCACTCTGGGGCAATGCTGGCATCAGGATCTGATGCCTTTCTTGCTCACATGTCTGAGGGAACGTCACTTCCCCTGGCACAGTGGTATCTCACCACAATGCTTACAGCATGCGGCTAGGTAAAAATAGCATGCCAGGAGGTGAACACAGCAAAACCTCAGCCTTCCTGTGCTGTAGCCTCTTTTGGTTCTTTGTTTTCCTCTCCTGCCTTATTGTAATGACAGTCTGTCACATGTGTTTTTTGTTTGGTTTTGGCAGAGAGAGGTTTCAGAAAAGGTTTTTCACTGAAGTTTCAAGTCAGAAAAATGCCATTATTTCTCAATACTGAATCTTTATTCACAGGAAGCAGAATGATTCTGTAACAACTTCAAACAAAACTTTTCTTAAAACAGTGACAAAACAGTTTATTTTTTTAAAACGTGGGAGCATTTTTATCAAGGAAAGTGGAAGCAGCACTGAAATTTCCTAAGAAATGATGCTCCCTTCCTTTGAACAGATTTTAGTTGCTCCTGGGAGAGTTAAATTCATTTCAGACAAGTGCTGTCCTTCAGCAGAAGACCCTCTGAAGAACTGGTACAGCACCTAGCATAATGAGATACTATTCTCCAATTGGGAACTTTAGATGCCTGTGGAAAGTAAATAATAATAATGTAGATGATGTAACTGTTAATAAACCTAGTAATACTAATTTGGCAATATTCAGTTGTCACCCCGTTTCCTACATGGTGTCCAACACAGTATGGCAAATCACATAGACTTATAACCTTTGTCCCCTGTAATCAGTCCCTGTGTTTATATCAGTGGGACCTGTGCAAGAGATCTGAAAATCTCTCTCCTCTCAGCAAGGGAAAGATTTACAGCTGCTTGTGTAAATCAGCTGTTTGTGTTTGGGTGGATTAAAAAACATATTTAACTCACCTGTTTACTGTATATGAGACATTGCTAAGCTCTGAAAATTAGCAGAGGTAAATACACTTTACCTAAATTAATTCTCAGCTATACTAATAGGTTAAATAATTTTAAATGGTCCTAAGACTGCATGGCAGCTTTAATTTGGTGTGTAACTTTCGCTGTGTGCTGAAGCAGTTTCGAGGTCAGCTGTATTAAATAAATGCTAGCATAAAGACAGAGTTAAGCTGTGCAAATAGTTCCCTGAACTGGGAAGCACGTAACCAGCAGATAATTCAGGTATGCTTAAACTTTTTATAGATGTTATTTCTTTCATTTTCTGGGCTTTGGAGCAGGCTTTAGAAATGAAACTCTTCGTTGTAGCAATCACAATGACATACGCGCAGTCCTCATCAGAAACAGATATTTTTTGAGCTGGGATCTGAGATTGAGCTTGCTTAAATCAAGGTTTAGATAGTTTCTGTTGCCTGCTAATACATGTGCAAGCATATTGTTCTTTAGAAATTTTTGCCCCTTTCTTCAGAATATATTATTTCTAAGGGGCAGTTGAATTAAGTTTCTGTCTTTGTTTTTTTACTCTTTTCCCTTCAGCTTTATATTGTCATACCTTGCCAGCTAATCTCACTTTCCTTGTGAGCAGCTTACCCTACCATTTAAGTAAAAATGGTTTTCAGAAAAAATGTCCTTTAAGATGTTACAACATTTTGTGAAACAACATAATGCAATGTGACTGATGCAGATGGATATGCTCCATAAAGCTGAGAGATTTAGATATGTAGTTTTTCCCCAAAAATCACTTCATAAAGAAGTTTTGTTTAAAAGATCACTTTGAAATCCTATTAAAACTCCTTGGAATAGATAGAAAATTTATTTAAACTTTTATATAAGAGGCTTTTTACCAAAATGCTTAGGGATTTTCTATGTGCAGTGTTTTTGTCAGCTCAGTACGTTAGGGGGAAAAGGTATACAGTATATAAGAAAGCACTTAGCTAATGTTTCCTTCTTTACTCCCCTCCCTGAAGGAAGAGAAATGCTTTAGTGGGATCAGTAGTTATAAATCATTGCAAATTATTTGAGATTTTATTTCATCTACTTTTATTATAATGTCCATGCCATCTGCTGTACATGTCGAGCTCATTACACTAATTTATTTTGCAACCTACAAACTCTGAGTGAGAAATGTCAGAGGGCAATTGATTAAGCGGTATTTGTTCTGTTACACGTTTTTCTTCAATTTCTCTCCTTAAGGATTTCAGGTTGAGCAAGTGAGCTGACATGATAATGGGGCCTCAGGTCTGGAGATAAATGAGACCTGTAACTTTGTGCATTCATAAATATCAGAACATCTTTTAACCTGGTGGTGATGGGAGGGGCAGTCAGTGTCAGCTGTGTGTTAGTACAAACCTAAAGACCTGAGGTTTTTTCTCTTCTTAAAAGCCGAAAGAGAACAGATGTTTGTCATATAAATGATAGCTCAATCTAGGAATCTACCTTGCATACACCCCTTATTATCTGTAGTTAAAAGAATTTTGTGTGATGGGAGTAGGACAAAGAGGAAAAGTAGAACAATCAAAAATTTGAAAGGTCCTCTAATATAGCATATGTTATTACTTATTTGCACTGTATCGACTATGTGTACCTACCACAAAATAAGAACTATTTGCTCCTAAACTTTTCAGCCCTAAAGTGTATATCCTCAAATTCTTGCCTTCCACATTTGCACTGAGCAAATATTAAGCTACAAGGGTTATAGGTGCTTGAAAAAAAATAAAAATCCATCACCTTCTCTCCATTAGTTTAAGACAGTGTCAAGAAGAAGTGAACAAGACATGTCATAAATATTAGAGTCTTGATTCGTAACCTTAGAGCAATCAGTCCAAGTATGACAGCAACTTGAATATTTAATAACTAACATAAACTTTACAACTGCAACTTGAGCTTCATTGCGTTTTGACCTATTTGTAATTAACTTATCCATCATGTCTGAGGTCCTGGCACTATACATACAGCTGAGTAACATTTACACACATGAGCAGTTCCACTGAATTCAGTGGAAAACCATGAGAAATCTTATTTAGTGGCTACTGGTGCTGGATCCTAAATGGAGGCAGGCACGCACGAATACCTCAGTCCGAGATCCTCTTTAAGGTCAGGACAGCATTTTAGCGCAAGCTTCCTTATCAGTGCTCCAGGACCAGAGAACTCTTTCCCAGCACAATGCCTGCTGCTCATGGAATAAAATCACCTGGGCTACAAAAAAGGCCTCACCAAGCTGGACAACACAGAATAGCTGAGGTCAATGACTTTGAGCTGTGGCCCTGCGTTTTCTGCATGTATTTTTGAAGGCTTGGATCTCTGCAACATGCTTTTATTTGCATTTGTGTACAACTTGAGTCTAGCTTGTGGTCCCTTTTAATTTCCAGCTATCACAGGCTTCAAATGCAAGCCTAGTTGCTGTCAAATTGCACAATCTCTGTGTGCCCTCTCATATTGTTTCCCTTGTGCCAGCAAAGTGCTCAGTTACCATTTTTTCTTTTGAAGACAGACTGGACAAGTTCCATTTATTTGGGTAAAATAGTCCTTGGGCAGTCTTAGTTTTATGTAAGGTTTTATATTAGCCAATGACTACTTCAGACACCAATTCTGCTGATTCTCATGTACATACTTCATATTGGAGCCAAATGGCATACCACAGATATCTTTGTTAAACTTATTATCAGTGGTACCTTTCATATACTTACTGAATTTGATGGCTGAGAGCATTACTGCTATAATACCTCCAAATACCTTGAAACTGCAATGGGTATATTCTACTACTGCTCATGAAAACATGCCAGATGCTGCATGACGTGACATCCCCAACCTAGTTGCATCATTTTGTGCATCTAGTTGCCTCAGTGCACAGGCTCCTGTTTTCCCTGTTATTAGGCACTTCACAGCTCCACTGCTAATTGCACAAATGAATTCATTTACAGCCAGTACAACAGAAAGCAGGGCAACAATGGAGACAAAAAGACTGCAGTAACGCATTGCAACTGGTTTACTGATGGATGCTGAATAAAAGTGCCAGCTGTGTCTTGTCAAAAGCAACAACTGAAAAAGAAAATCCCAACAAGGACTTTGTGAATTCAGTGGCATTTTGGTGTCTGTAGGGAAGAAAACAGCAGAAAGGATTACCAAGAGCTTCCCTACCCACTAGGTCATGCCACCACCTTGTGTCAAGGTGTGGGGTGCCATTCCACTTTTATTGCTACTGCAGTTTGTATAATATGGGATTTACTGCTGCATTAAGAAAACTACTTTTCTCTCTTCGACAGAGCTTCAGTTAGTCAGACAGTACCCATGTCTCTCCACTGCGTTTTCTCTACAGCTTACTGAACTTGCTGCACTGAATAGGCACTGCTAGGAGCATGGCAACTGAGTCAGGAGTCTGACTGCTGGGTAACTCTTCTGCTGCAGAGTAAATAAACTCCTTTATAGAATGCAGTCTCAGGAGAGTTTGTCTCCAATTGGCACAGACTGTGAAACATATCCTTTCCTTGCAACACAGGGAGAAAAAGTAATACCCTTCTGCTCTAATCTCCCCTGTAGCAATCTAATATATTCTTACTGGCATAGCCAAAGCCACTGGCTACCAACTGGAGCTCTGTTGAAGGCTCTTAGGACCTGTGCAGAGATGATGAATGCAGGGCACATGGGAGACAAGCCCTTTACATGCAGGCAGTCTCCACAAAAGAAATCCCAAAAAGAGTTTAAAGCCATCTTCCTCTGGTGGGAAATAGAGACACGTGCAGCTTTATCACCATGATGTGTTGTGTCACTTGTCCAGCTTCCCCCTGAAGACCTCTTGCCTCTTGTGCAGCCTCCTGGACAAACCTATGGTGCTCACCTTCACTGACACACCTAAATCTTTCTTTCTCAGGGTCTAAAACTCTGATCTAAAGCTTTATTCCATGGGTCAGCTCCTGGAGCTAAAAGGGATTGTGTAAGGCAGAGGCAAATATTCAAAAGTCCCAGTCCAGAGTTTTCAGTAATTTAATAAGGACAAATAAAGCATAGAAAAAGTTATTATCAGGAGCATCTTAGTGGATTAGCACCTCACATATTGAAGCGTTACAGAGTCTACATATTGCAGCATGCAGCATGAACATCTTGCTTAAATATGAGCACAAGTGATACTGCAAACCACGTAGGAGTTACATTTTAGATGACTGAGATGCAGAGTTAGCTTAAAGAGCCACAGTCATGATTTGTAGACATGGCTGATTAATGTGCTTTGCCAAGACTCAGATGTAACATAATGTGTATAATGCAATTACAAGTCTGTGTCTCTTTTAATACTGTAGGCAAAATGCAGAGATAAGCTTCTGAGAAGCAGTAGGAGTTTAATAATTATTTATACTTTCATCCTATTTCTGAGAGCACATGGACTTCAGCTTGGAAATTTGAGCATTTGAGAAGCATGTGCACTAATCAGTGTGTTATTGATTTTCCCTCAAATTCCACATCTAAGTGTGTCTTGCTCGGTTTACATGACAGCCTATGAGTCTAATAGGACATGACTGTATGCTGGGGAGGTCAAAAAAGAGAACATGCAGCAATCGGGTGCCATGGCTGGAAAGTAAATGAAAAGTAGACTTTCTTTCATATGTGTTTATCTTTTCCCAGAGGAGTGGGCATGCCAGGCACCCAGCAAGAGTGATGCAAAGGAGTTGATTCCTGCTCCACGTTCATACAAATGATGATAATTATACTGTACGTAGCTCAGAGAGGTCATGCTTTCATCTTCAGCACCCCTCTGCCAGGACAAGAAGGTTGATTTATCATCTCAACTACCCTGTCTAGCAACATCCCCCCAAATATTTATTTACCCTTCTGAAGACTGGTAGCTACATGTTGTTAGTTTCCCATTAGTGTTAAAATTTTGGCCCACTTTTAGTTTTGTACATTGTGCAGAAATAGTCACATTAAATAAAAAGAAAAAAAAAAGGAAAACAACAACAACAAAAGTCCTCAAGAAACTAAAACCCCAACCCAACACTGGCAAATAACCCAGCAACCAATGTCGTGATGCACACTTCATACAGAACTTCTTCATAGTTCTTTTTATTCTTTTTATTAAATTGCACAAGTCTTATTTTCTTCCTTAAAGAGTTCAGTCCTTTCTTGTTTCTCATTCACTAAAGGGCAAGCAAGAAGCAACCATGTTCAGCGGGGTCAAAGGATGTCAGCTTGCCTATGGATATGTTAAATAGGAACTAAGAGTATAAGGATGAAAATGGTCAGGTCTGGAAAACCGCCCTACAGACAGATGAAGTAAATCAGCTAAAAAGACTCAACTATTGTCTAATTGCAGTAGCTATTTATAGAATTGAATATGGCTGAGGTTTTCTTTGCTAGCCATGCTTAGCAAATTGCAACTGAGTCTCTAAAACTTAAGCTTTATCTTATTTTGGGGGACAGTGTTAAAGAATGGATTAGTGCGTGCTTACACAGAAATGCGTAAAATAATCTCATTATAGTAATATATGTCTGTGACTGAGGGGTGATTTCTGTCAAGACTAGTTCTTTATGTGGTATGTTTCATTGTAACTGATCATTTAATAAACAGAAAATAGTACAAACAATCAGCAATAGAGCACACATTCATTCAGCTGCTAAGAAACTTGTAAATGGGTATGTGAAGACCTTTATTTTCCAAAGGGGCACCTCAGTCTCCATGATCCATTCAACCTTCAACTCCTTTCTGTATTCAAACCCAGAAATATCTGGTATCATGATAAAGTTTTCAATAATTGACACAGATGAGTTTGCGTCCTGCACCATTTCAGTTAATAGAGAGCTCCAGGGAGCCAAGATTTTGCTTGTTGGTTATTCATTTATTATTCATTTAAAGAACATGGCCATTTGCCAATAGGAACTGAAATGGAATCACCACCTTCACGCAGGCAATCCAACAACCCTCCAGTTGCAATGACATTCAGTTACTAATGGGTTAGTTCAGTTTTAATCTGCTGCCTAGAGATGAATAACATTAATTATTGTAATTGGTAGTGACAGTAATGGGTGCAGCATTTCCAGGGCTAATTTACTCTACTTTTGTATCATGCTAATGTGGCTATTCTGCTTCAGTACCCAAGATAACTAAAGCTAGCTCAAATGTCTTTCCACTGTACAACACAGTGCAGCGCCCTCATGTCCTAAGACTTGCAATGTACTGAATGGTATGGAGTCGCTGATCTTAGACAATTGACTAGACACAACATCCTTGTCTCTAAATTGGAGAGACATCAATTTGATGGATGGACCACTCGGTGCATAAAGAATTAGCTGGATGGCCACATGCAGAGAGTTGAACTTCCCCTGTTGAAGTTTGAAGCCATTATTCCTTATCCTATCACTAAAGTCCCTGATGAAGAGCCCCTTTGGGGCTCAATGTCCAACTGGAGAGGCGTAATGAGTGGTGTACCTCAGGGGTTGGTGTTGGGACTGATCTTGTTCAACATCTCTGTCGGCGACATGGACAGTGGGATTGAGTGCGCCCCCAGCAAGTTTGCCAATGACACCAAGCTGTGTGGTTTGGTTGATACGCTGGAGGGAAGGGATGGGATCCACAGGGACCTGGACACACTTGAGAGGTGCGCCAACGCAAACCTCATGAAGTTCAACCAAGCCAAGTGCAAGGTCCTACACCTGGGTCGGGGCAGTCCCAGGCACAGCTACAGGTTGGGCGGAGAAGAGATTCAGAGCAGCCCTGAGGAGAAGGACTTGGGGGTGTTGGTTGTTGAGAAACTGAACATGAGCCGGCTTCAGTGTGCGCTTGCAGCACAGAAAGCCAACAGTATCCTGGGCTGCATCAAAAGAAGCGTTACCTGCTGGTTGAAGGAGGTGATCCTGCCCCTCTGCTCTGCTCTCATGAGACTCCACTTGGAGTAATGTGTACAGTTCTGGTGTCCTCAACATAAGAAGGACATGGAGCTGTTGGAGCAAGTCCAGAGGAGGGCCAAGAGGATGATAGGGGGCTGGAGTACTCCCATACAAAGACAGGCTGAGAAAATTTGGGCTATTCAGCCTGGAGAAGAGAAGGCTGCATGGAGACTTCATAGCAGTCTTCCAGTATCTGAAGTGGGCCTAAAAGGATGCCGGAAAGGGGCTCTTCATCAGGGACTTTAGTGATAGGATAAGGAATAATGGCTTCAAACTTCAACAGGGGAAGTTCAGGTTAGATATAAGGAAGAAGTTCTTTACTGTGGGGGTGGTGAGGCACTGGAACAGGTTGCCCAAAGAAGTGGTAAATGCTCCACCCCTGGCAGTGTTCGAGGCCAGGTTGGACAGAGCCTTGGGCGACATGGTCTAGTGTGAGGTTTCCCTGCCCATGGCAGGGGAGTTGGAACTAGATGTTCTTAAGGTCCTTTCCAACCCAAACCATTCTATGAAAGGATGGTTTGAAAGAGTTCTGCAAAAGCTACCACATAAAAAAAAATAAAATCTAACTATATTTATGTATACACATATATACATGTAGACAATTAGAAACTTGTAGGTACCAACAGCAAAGACTATCAAAGAAGGAAAATGGAGGTAAAAAAAATCCCGGCTTTTTTGCCCTAGTAGTACATGCCATCTTAAATATTAGAAGGAGATCCCATTCACAAAAATTGGATTTGAGGCTGTTCTCATGAGTTACAATAAATTAGATTATGTTTTTATATACTGACTAGGAAAAAAAAACCTAACCAAGGTCATGAAACAAACAATCAAAAATAATAAAAATATATTTTTAAAGTCAGTCTGAGTGCTTCCAAAAAGGCTTTTACAAAAATAAATCAGTATCAGAATTACATTAAATTCTTCTTTATCAGTTTTTCAAACTTCTGACTTTTTTACTGCTTTTTTACTTCAATTTAATGAAACTTGAAACCATTTAAAATGGCATCCTATTTAAAATTATATATATTCATACACAGGGTAAGTTCAATTTCTGACTTCTGCAGAATATATGAAAGAGAGCACAGTTCCTACCAAAGCCAAGAGTACCTCACACCTGAAGATTACTGACATTTGTGATGAAAGAAAACATATGCTACCTAGAGAAGCGCACAGAACAGGTCTCTGAGTAGATGGAGTGGTTAAACTTAGGGACAGATCCATCCACCTGTTTGACAAGTAAGAAGGGACAGACAGAGAACGGGAAATGGCCATTTGGTTTACCAAGTCCAGCTCACAGCTGGCACATGCCCTTGTGCCATGTCAATATGCTGTGTCAGAAGGAGTTAAGCTCCCACTAGTCCCCTCTGGCTGCTCCAGAGCCTCCCTCTTCTGGTGTTCAGAATCCTTCCTCTCCTAATTTATTCATTGCCTGTTTAGGCTCATTTGTTCCTATGCCAACATCGTCCTTTGGCTTAAATCGCTCTCCTTCCTTGGTGTTTATCATCCTGATGTATTTATAGATAGCAATCAGATCCCATCTCAGCTTTCATTTTACTAGGCTAAACAAGCCAACTTTCTCCCAGTCTCCTCTGCTAAGACAGGCACTCTATTCCCCTCCATTATCCTCACAGTCTTTCTCCACACCTGTTCCTGTGTCAGTTGTTGGCTTATGGTAAGAAGCTGTGACATCCACTTGAAGACTGTGGATGTCACTAGGTGCCATGTTGGCAGATGGTGAGGATGAAGGTCCTCACCCCAGGGAGTAGTGGGGGTCCCTACTGGCTGGTAGATGGGTGCAATCCAGAGTGAAGTCAGAGGAGCTGAGCAGGGGCTACATACTTGTGCCAATTAGGTTCAGATGATGTTATCACTGGGGCTTCAGCCCTGCTGACCATTGACATGCTCATGTGTATGCATGGGTTAACCTGTGACTGCACTTAACAGGACACTTGTTATGGGATGCACCTGGGAGATCCATCACAGGATAAAATGATCTGCACTGTGTCAGGCTCATGGCAATGAGATGTATGCTTTTGAGGAACAACTAAATTAAAAGTATGCATTAATAGGGCTACTGTTCATTTTTTCTGACAATGTATTTCCTCTGTGCTATTTATAAATCTTACATGAAGAATTATTCGTCATATTCTCAGCTGGCATACATTGATGAAGCTTCATTAGCTACAATGAAGCCTATCACTGCACCAGCCAGTCAGCTGGCTATTTACTAATTATGTTGTAGAACATGACTTTGAAGGAGATTTTTCTTCCCTCTGTGTAATCCATCCAATCATATTTCTTCCTTCCCTTTCCCATGGACAAAATACACTCTTCAGATTGTTGCCAAAACCTGTATGATTCACTATATTGAAATAAACCAACCTTTCTGGAATTTATAGGCAGGGGCGCTATGCTGATTCTGATTAATCTAAGATTTGAAAGGCTTCAGCCCAGCTATAAGTTTCAGTAAAGAGCTGAAATTACAGGTTAAGTATAGCAATTCCAGATTGCTGATCATTGCTGTATTGATCCCTGTAAACTGTTAAATATGGAAGTTCAAAATCATGCACAAAGGAAACATTTTTGAAATCCCAGTAAGTTAGGAGTGTTGTGTTTCCGAATGTGGTGCAGACGGGAGAACACTTGTCTTGAGTAATGGTTTCTCTCTGCTGGAGAGACTCAAGAGCAGGATGCACAACTAGGACTTTCATTTTATTTTGGTGCTCCAAGTGCAGGCAACCTCTCCCTCCTACCATATGAGTTAAGTAAAAGATAATATAGGGACTATGATGTGCTGCTGATCAGCTGAGAGCCCAATCATTATGTAATGTAAAAACATGTTATCAGTGTGACCTAGAAGTCTTGTCTCCTCAAGATAGATTAGAGCACCCTCAGGATGCTCTCATCTGCTTTGGCTACTCCCTTTCCCACTGAGGCCTCCTGTCCCATCTCATGCTGGCAGAACCACTGCTCACAGCAGCTGTACATGACCACCCAGGATAATGGTGAGAGGGAGGATAGCACACTTCCGAGTCTTCTGCTTTAAGGTATAAGGGTAGGCATGATGGGGAAGATGAGGTTGTTGTCTGTGCCTGTCTGAGCTAAAACGTGACAAAACAACAAAAGAACTGGGTCTGAGGAGCTGGTTTTTGCCTTTTTTTTTTTCTTTCTTTTTAATTCAGTGATGATTTTGATATTTGTTTAAATGCATTCTATAAGATCAGGGTTGTTGTCTCTTTGTGCCTGTAATCATATTAAAAGTGCCATGCAGTCTTTCCTATAAGCTAGAATATCAATATTATGTGTCATCTGTGCAAAACACGAGATCTGGTCCATAATTACAGCTTTCTAATATCACACAAGAACATTTCTCAGACCTACTAATTGTGTTGCCCTTTATGGTCCATCTTATTGATTAAACATCTGTTAGTGTTTTGGTGAAATGAGAATCCACTTGCAATGTAATGTGTCTGGTATATTAAATTCTGTTTAAGTCAGCCCTAACTACAAGTTTGAGATACACGTATTGTATCTCCTTAATTGTATCTTAACATTTTTTGCCTCTGTTTGTTATTTATACTGTTTGCTGGAAAGCAGAATGTTCTGATGTTTTCTTTACAGCAGAGTCAAATTATATTCCCTTAATTCTTTTGCCACATTTGACCCATTTCAGGTGAACAAATGCTTGGGAACATTGCAAAGTAATAACTTAATACAGACCGTTGTCTTTTTTCATATGTCACAATGCAATTAAACAGTAAATTTTATCCTTTGTGGGCATGTCAGAGAAACTGATGTATGAAGTGAGTTAGTAAAAAAAAAAAAAAAAAAAGAAAAAAACAACCAAAATGACCCCCACAAAAACCATAAAGACTTTTTAATTAGACATTCTTAATTGTGAAGAATTTCCTGTTCAAGGAGGGAAAAAAAAAAAAAGATCTTTGAACAAGATCCCTCAGCTTCGACTCTTCATAATTCAAATTAAAATAAAAAAGATGTTAGTATGCTGGTAACCTCTGGTAAATTAAAAGAGTAGCTCTTGCAAAGGGATTGCAAAGAAGCAATGCAGAGTTTTTCTCTCTGTCCATTCCCTGTGCTCGCTAAAATTTTAGAAGTTCTTCACAAAAGAAATCCAAAAACTGACACAAATAGAGAGGAGAAGAGAGTCTGTTTCACTGCTGTCCAATGCAATTTCAAACTGACTTATCCTTTCTTTATCTCATTTGCTGACTGATAAAATCTTGACAATATTAAAAAATAATCTGAGTCCTATTGCATGACTTGCTTTCCTTCTGCATGTTTTACATATATTGATCGGAGAAATGAAAAAATGCTAATATCCATATGTTGTCACATCAAGAAAATGTGGTCCACTTATTTTCCCAAATTGTATTATGTCTGGATGATTTTGCGAAGATGTGGGAGCTGAGCCTGCATTCAGTTTTGAGATGAAATGAACCGACCCAACAAAGAAAGAAAATTAAATTACTCCTATCCATATTTTATCCCTTTGACATTTACTTTCAGTGCCCCTCCTTCCATCATCTCCTTCAGTCTGACAGTTACAGTATCACCACTGAAATGCTGCCTAGCAAGAAAAATAACCCTTTCATTTGTCTCTGCTCCAGGTGTGGCTGAAGTCAAAGAGGGTCCTTCCACTGAATTAGGGAGGTTTTGTCAGGTCCTTTACCATTTATGGGTGAGAACAGAAACCCTACTGCAGTGTTTTGAATGGCTTATGCTCCTACTTAAACGTTGCAGTCTAACATGGAGTATAAGAACAACCTCTCAAGATTCAGACAGAAAACACACTTGCTTAAGGGAACATAAATGATTGGGTGTTTTGCTGGAGCAGAGCCTTCAAGCTTAATCTAAAACCCAAGTTCAAGAAAACTGCTGGGGAGATGTGCACTACTGTGACGAACTGCCAAACAGCAAAATGAACAAGCCAAGGAAACATGATGAGAATAACAAGAACAAAAAGCCACTCTTGGATTTCCATCACCACGCCAATTAAAAAATAAATAATAAAAAAATTAAGCTAGCAGATCCTGAGACTGTCTGAAAATGAAAACCTTCTTAGACACGATACTGTTCAGAGTATTTGCCATTCCCAAAAAATAAACAGACCTAATTCCTCCATTAACACCTATGGCTTTATACAAAACAATTCCTGCAATAACTTTAATACACAAAAATTGTAGGAGCAGCAAACCAGCTCCAGAAGTTGCTATTTTGACTCAATGGGGAGTAGGTAGCACACTAATAGTAATACTCAAAGCCTCCTCTTTCTTCTGCTGCAGAGGTTTGATTGTACAGTCACTAAGCCAATGATTAAGTATCAGTGATTTCAAAACTGCAGGGTCAGAGCCATGTAGAGCCATTTCTACATCTCAAAATTAAATCAGACATCTAAACATCTTTAAAATATTGTTCTGCAAATGCCTGAAGTCCATTCTATAAAGACCACCTCCTGAAGTAAAATAGAAAATCTGGCTCAACTGAACTGACCACCATACTTCTGTCAATGAGGATTTCACCTTAGGCTATTGATGACCACCTTCACCACTGAGAGTGCCAGCTTGGTGTTTCTCAGAGAGTTCTCTTGCCGCTCAGGTTTCTGAAGCCTTCCAGTCCAGCCATTTTAGCTTTCAAATGGTATATTCCTTTGAAGCAAAAAAAAAAAAAAAAAAAAAAATATTCTTCTATTTACCTGTTTGGTTGGATGTCTTATATTGCACCCAGCAAAGACTGAGTACATAGGGACATCTCCAGATGCAGATATTAGCTCCACACTCAGGCAACAATTAGGGTCAGTTCCCTGTAGCTTCGACTATGTTGTGCTTATTTTTTTAATGTCTTGATCATAATGTATCCCACTGCTTCATGGAGTAATGCTCCTAGTCACTGATCTGGGGGATTATACTGCATCTGTAGAAATCAAAGGGAATGTTTCCGAATAATGGGGAACAAACAAATATTTAAAAAGAACCCAACCACATATACACATATATGTACACATGCACACACATACTATCAGATGATGAGCAGTAGGCAGGAAGGCATGGAAATATTTAAGTGTAAGCTCTTAAATAAATTGGACATTTTATAAGAATACTAAACTATTATCCTACAAACCTGAAATTGTTTTTTGCTTTGTAAATCTGTGTTCTTAATTATGGACAGAGAATTAGGAAGAACCTGAATTTCATGAGTCAGTTGTGACTGAGAAAATGTTGACCCTCAAGAAAGATGTGTGAGCGTTTCATATGTTTTGTGAAATGCTCCAGCACACAGGAAAGAGTATGTATTTCTAGTAGCCAGCTGACTTACTACTGCTTTGATTCTCTCTGATAACAAGTTTGTCAAATTCTCTTTTTCTCACCTCTGATGCAGAAAATACCCAGGGGATCGCTTATAGCTTAAATGCGACCCCACCAAACAACTTACAACTCCTGTTATGCTTAAATGCACAGCTCCAGCTTTAAATATGAAGGTCCTCATATTTAAAGCCGAAGTAGGCATTTAAAATTTGCTTCAGTGTAACCAGCTCAGCGGCATCCTCACTCCTGCATTAGGACAGGTTTTTTGCAGTAGCTAATAGGAAGGTTCTTGTGCCAAGCTTTGTGGAAGACTGTCCTTACCTTCTACAGGAAACAGCCTATAAAGCCAATATATGAGAGGCAAGAAAGAAGACAGAAACTGAGGGCTGATCTCGAGGGTAGAAGAAATTGCCTAAGTGGCTATGGTTGTGCTTTGCCTCACTCTATTAGCTTCATCTGGGCTGTACAAAAGAAGGAAATAATTTTTCTTTTGTTAGAAAAAATGTCCTCCACAATACCAGTTAAGTACATCCTGCGTTGTTGTCTGTTGAACTCTGAGTTCAAGAAGGTGACAGTGGGATATTTGCTGGTGGCTTAGGCGGCAGCTTTTGCAACCATGCCTGTGCCCCAGCTGCCCAGAGGAAAGGCTGAGCATCTGTTAGAATTTGATTTCCTTCCTTTGCAGTGTCGCAGAGCTCTGCCCAAGGCTGCTCCCATAAATACATGCCTGCAAGTAGACAACAGGAATGGAAAGATACACCGAGATGTTAGTGAAATTCTACCCTATGATGTCTGTGATCCATGGGAGCTGTTGCCTGTTAGTTAACCTTGTGCCCAAATGGCTTTCCAAACTGCGGCTTACACAGGTACCTGCGTACGATACAAGCTCTTAATCAAACAATTTGTCTCAGCTGTTTGGACAAAGAGAGGCACTTTGAAAGTTGTCTAATTCTCCTCCCAGAGCAATCATCATCTGGTGTTAATAGGCAAGAGCTGAAGTGAATCCCAGTTAGTTGCAGCTTATGGGTTCTTGGCTGGTTTTGGCTAGGTAAAGTCAGTTACCTTCTGCACCTCTGGGAAAGGATCTACACAAGGAAGAGGTGAACCTCTTTTCATGGTGAAAGATCTGACAGGAAGAGCTTAAAATCTTGCTACAAAAAATCATATGCTTGTTTCATGGCTGTAGAGGAAGATTTAACAGAGTAGGGACTACAGGTTTAGACCGGAAATGTAACTTGGGGAACAAAAATGCATTTCATAATCCTTTTGTTTGAGAATTCTTTGCTTTGGCTTGTTTTGGGCAGAATGTGCTGAATACATGATGCACAATACTTAGGTTGTCATGCACAAATATGTAGGAACTGGGTACATAATCTAAGAGAGCGGTCGTAAAACAGAGTTATCACAGTACAAGTGAGTTCGCATCTGCTGTAACAGGCAGCTCCTGCAGAAGCTGTCCTTAAGATGCTTTCCCACCACTTTTGAAACAAAATTTATTGTACTGGGTAGTGGGCAGCCCTCACCTTTGCATCAGTACAAGTGTCAGAGCAAAACCCAGACTTTGCTTTCTTAAGCTAAAGCCACATACTGTTGCCTCTGCAAGCAGCTGAGTCTAATTTCACTTTACACCAAGCAGACCAAAAATTCCATTTGAAAGGTGACAGGCCAGTGCATTAAGCAATTGCATCACTGGTGGGGTTAAGGTGGATAAATCATATAACACTAGAGTCTGACACTAAAAACCACCAGCTGGATCAAGGACATTTCTATCAATTCTGGCTCATTAGATGTAGGACAACAGGGTCAGCTATGTTAAATTTAATCACAGGGCTTCCTAGAGGGTATGGTAAATGTGCTGGCTAATTTTTCATACCATATTCTGCATAATATATCACCCACAGCTTGAGAGGTAGCTTGCTTGTGTTTAAAGCATCCACTCTACTTATGGCCAGCTAAGACAAATCTCTGTTGTTTTTCAACCAGGATGAGCCAAATTAATCACAAGCATTTACCTCCTTCCTCCCCTATTAAAAACAGAGGGGTTGTAGTTCATGTATGTTAGCACTCAGTTTGGCATCATCTTTTTAATGGAAAAATAAGCTGAGCTGTCTATTCTAAATTTAATAAATAAGCAAACAAGATTTTTCTTTGCTGTAGGTACAGAGACCATGTCCGAAATGGAGAAGGCTAATTAGTTTTAAACTCTCTGGGGAAAACAGTATCTTTTTGTACTCTGTTTGTAAGGTCCCTAACACAGTGGGGGTCTGTTCTATTACTACAACTTCCATGCACTACAGTAATACAAATAATAATACTGTGAAAGTTATTTAATGTTGAGTCTTCTTGGGTGAACTCCATCTCGCCTCCAGAAGGTCCATTGTCCCTCACGGAACAGTGCCATGCATGAAGAATGGTATGAACAACTTCTACGCTACTGATACAGCTCTTCTGATGCACAGCATTTTATAATAGGTATAAAAGCTAGTATGATAAAGCAACAATAGGTAGTACCCTCCCTTCCTTCTGTTGCCAATATGCTTCCTCAAAACAGGCTCCACATGGTTCCACTGGAGGAACAAGATACTGCACATGCTGTGGTGCCAGACCAAAAAGAAAAGGGACAACAGGCTATGCTGGGTAGGGGTGTCATGGGAAGCAGTTAGTAGGGGCCAAGTGTGAGCTCCATGTTTGAGATGCTAATCATTACTGTGAACTGTGTGGCAGATGAAAATTTGAGGACCTTCTGCTGTCAAAAGGAGGTTCTGGCACCTCACTTGGGGAAAAAAAAACCCAACAAAAATAAAGAAAGGCCCACAAAAAAAGTGGGACTTCTGGCTCCTGAACATTACTGTTGTGTCTGAGTTTCATAAATAACCTGGTTCCAGGAAGCCTCCCTCACGATCTTCACTGGCTTCCTTAAACCCAAAGGATAATTAATTTTCATCACCTTCAACCTCCTCCTCTTACAACAAAAAAAGTAAAACTAAGAGTAAATGAAAGGTTGCTAATTATCTGCTTTAGGCACGTCCAGTCTATTTAAAGGTCCATGTCATGAGGCACTCATCATGAAAAAGGTATTGCCTTGCCAATTCCATGTAACAAACTTGATCTAGAGATGACATGACTCCTCACTCCCCTACTCACCAGGCTACTGATCCTAAAAAGTTTATCAAAGGTACTCAAAAATAATGAATCATGAACATGTATTAAAACAATCAACTGATCACACTGAATATATTTGAGTTAAGATTTATTTGGGAAATGTTAGGACAGAAACTTGGTATTATTTCACTGAAGCAAGAAGAAAAAGGGACGAAATAAACCGTAAACCCAAGAGAAAAGAAAAAGTGGCTGTAGAATAAGCCTACATAATACCTATAATTTTTATGTACTTGTGAAAGGGGCAGCTCCCTCACTGCAGTGAAGCAGGTCTAAGCTAGGTTATAGGTAATGCCTCTAAACTACTTACTCTCTTGGGAAGTGTCGGAAAGACTCTTTAGAGACTTCTGCAATGGCAGAAGATGCCAGATGACACCACACTATGCCTAAGCCTCAGAAGCTTACAATTTAATGATAAGTGGTGGTTTAGAACCAAATTGCATACAGGTTGCTTTATCTTCAGAGGGTTCACAGTGGTCTAGTTGGATATCATGACATCAGAGAAGTACCAGCTATTGAAAAGTCAAGTTCAGTTATCAGCAATGGTATCTGAGATACTATAATTATTACCCCATAATTAATTGTACATCTTAGATACTCTGGCACAGTAACTAGCAGTTAGGTAGTTTCTTATGAGTGACAATTTTTCAGTAGCAGCAGGTGAGATTTGAAGCCTGACTATGCGCTGCTCTGCAATTTGCTGAATTATATACACCAGGTTAAAATGCTAACACTGTGATTTAGTAGAACTTGACATTTACTTCAGCCCTCCATTTCCCTACTGGCATATAAAGAAAAACAGCTTGCTTTAAGGTCAGGTGATTATGCCTTTGTAATTGTATCACTTTTTCCCGTGGAAGTTCATAGAATCACAGAAGGATTTGGGTTGGAACAGACCTTAAAGATCACCTAGTTCCAAGCCCCCTGCCATAAGCAGGGACACCTTCCACTAGACCAGGTTGCTCAAAGCCCTGTCCAACCAGGCCTTGAACACTGCCAGGGATGGGGCAGCCACAGCTTCGGTGGGCAACCCGTGCCAGGACCTCACCACCCTCGCAATACAGAATTTCTTCCTAATGTCTCATCTACCCCCTTTAGGTTTAAAGCCGTTATGCCTTGTAAGAAGGCATGCCCTTGTAAGAAGTCCCTTTCCAGATTTCTTGTAGGTTCCCTTTAGGTACTTGTCCTGGGTTCAGCAGTATCAGTCATTTTTCACCTTCTTAGTAGCTGGCGCAGTGCTGTGTTTTTGACTTTCAGCCTGGGAACAACACTAATAACACCAACGTTTTTTGTTCTTGCTAAGTAATGTTTACTCCAATGAAGGACTTTCTCAGTCTCATGCTTTGCCAGGGAGGAGGGGAAGCCAGGAGGAAGCAGAGAAAGGACACCTGACCCAAACTAGCCAAAGGGGTATTCCATACCACAGCACTTCATGCCCAGTATACAAACCAGAGGGAGTTACCCGGAAGGCCCAGATCGCTGCTCGGGTCAGGCTGGGTATCGGTCGGTGGGCGGTGAGGAATTGTATCCTCTCCCCTTGTTATTTCACTAATCATTATTATCGTTGGTGGTAGCAGTAGTGGTTTTGTATTATACCTTAGTTACTGGACTGTTCTTATCTCAACCCGTGGGATTTACATTCTTCTGATTCTCCTGCCCATCCCTCCAGGAGTAGGGGGAGGAAGAAGGTGGGGAGTGAATGAGTGGCTATGTGGTTCTGTGTTACCGGCTGGGCTTAAGCCACAATGGTACTGGGAGCTGCTCTAAGGCCTCCCTGGTGCCTTCTCTCCTCCAGGATGAACAACCCCAGCTCCCTGTTTCTTAATAGGAGAGGTGCTCCAGCCCTCTGATCGTCTTTGTGGCCCTCATCTGGATTTGTTCAAATAGGTTCATATCTTTCTACTATTTGGGGCTCCAGAGCTGAACACAGTACTCCAGGTGGTGTCTCACAAGACTGGAGTAGAAGGGGAGAATCACCTCCCTTGACTTGCTGGACATGCTGCTTTTGATGCAGCCTGGGATATGATTGGCTTTCTGGGCTGCAAGTGCACATTGCTGGGCCATGTTGAGCTTCTCACCAACCAAAGTTCCTGAAATATGTAGAACTTTTGGGAGATAACTCGACCACAGGTAACAAGGAGACCTTCAGAAGATACACTTGATTTCCCTTAGCTGTAAATGTGAAGCTGCTTTCTGTTTTCAGTAGAGGAGGGGAAAAGAAATAGCATATCTAATTAAAAGAACAGGGGATGGGTTAGGCAAGCAGAGCCAGGGAGCTTTTTGATGCAAATCCCTACTGTATTACCAAACCCAGGGCAGCAATGCTGATTTACACCAGCAGATGAATATCAGACATGAGTTAGAATTTTGCCCAGACCATCTGCTACAAGATCTCTATGCTTAAAGTTCCCTGGGGTTCTTTAATGACTAATAGTCAGCTTATTCATGGGTTTTATGCCTACTCCAAAAGACAACACACCACGGGGCTTGTAGAATATGGATACTCCTAACCTCATGCCGAGGTGTTGATTCATTACAGATTTGGCAGAGTATTGATTCATTTCACTGAATAACCAACAACTTTTCTTTAAGCACTCTAACAACTCTAACATTTCCTAGGCCATCTACTGTCCAAATATTTACCTATTTTATTTAAAGACTCTGATCAATTTCTGAGTTCTGCAGATGAAGACATGACAAGTTTAATTCATCAACAAAAACCACACATAAACAACTCAGTTCCAAACACTAAAGAATGGATTAAAAATTTGTGTTTAGACCTATTGGGAGGTTGTTGAATAGATACCATAATTTTATAATACTGAAGGCATTTTACTGTTCAGTATGCTTCCCGTGTCAAGTTCTAGGACAGATTTGAGCTGATACACAAAGAAAGCTTGAAATGTACTTCATTTCATACAAAAGAGTCATTATGGTTCTGGGTTATCATGCTTTCTATATGGCACAATCCTAATATCGTGGCTTAGACTCTTAGAAATAACTATGATAAGGCAGACAGATAATCAGTCTGTCTATCCAGGATGGATGCCTGCATTAATTTGCAAATCTGAGGAATCCGCACTATTTTACAGGTATTAGCACCACCACTCCACCTCCACCCCCCATTTCCCCTGCTGTTTATTTTAGACTGAGGACACTGAGCTCATAACTACACAAGGACTTGTTACATTACTTGTCCTAGCAATACAGATGAGTCATTGGATGGTTGCAAATGGAGAGTAGGCCTTGTAAATGCTCTATCAGTGATTCGATATGGTCAGTAGTAAAAACATCCCTGCAATTTTAAAGCTTGTTCATGACTGTTACCAATGGATCGATGGTGTCAGTTCACTGCCTTGTAGACATGTGTCTAGATCCACTGTCATCATCCTTATGGTGCATCTGGTGAGTGAATTTCACTTCTGCCTGAAAAGAATCTGCCAGTCTGCAGACGTGACACCCATTTTGTACTCAGTTGTTGGCAGCCGGTACACAGTTCTCTCATGGCCTTCCTTTTCTCTCAATTAACAGTCAAACATCATACAGTATAGACATTTTTAATGAAACAGAACCTAATAGTCTAACATTATTTGTAATTTATTTTTTTTTTAGTAAAGGATGGATGGTAGGCACCAATGGGAGGAATGCCCTTCCCCCCTTTACCTCTCAGTTGTGAGATCTGACACTGAGGCTGGGCCAGGGGTTTTATGTGCCTTCTGTTTTTTATGGCAGCTTAAGAGAAAAAAATAAGAAAAGGCCTGTAGCCAGCAGAAAAACTAATACAAGGCTGTGTTCAAAGACTTCCTTCAGGACACTGGGACAAGCTGCATTACTTGGAGATCTTGGAGATTGTCAAGGCCAATCCAGATGTCTGGTCATTGACACAACACCTGACTTATCAACATCTGGTAAACTTACCAACAAACTCAGCAAGGAGGCTTATGGCTGAGCAAACACAAAGATGGTTCATTTTCTCACACACACACAGAGTTTGGGGCATATCAGCAAGGTAGTAAGTCAGTACAACTCCTCTTAATGCTATGTCCACTTTTATAATAACTTTCCAGGTCTATCATTCCACAGCTTTGTGTTTAGGTTATGCTGATTCTCTGGCCTGTAAAGGAAAGAGCCATGTCCTTTGTATCTTACTGATGAATCCTCACTGAATTTAATGAGGCAGAACCTTGTTGGTATTTAAATCAACACAGCAAGAAGACTCTTTACTACACACAGTGCTCTGCCATGTAGGACAATGCAGATCAGTTGGGACGAGGGAGGAGACAGGCAGGGTAACCACAAAGCAGAGGGAAAAAAAAGACTGGTACCTGTTCTTCTCCCTAATGTTTTCTTAGATTTCTTTATACTTTTCAGGGAGAAAGAAAGGGAGATAGAAAGCACTCACCCTTCCTTTCCTGTATGCAGAGAACACTTTTTCTGGAAAGCCATTAGGATGGTACATGGCAGTGTGACACCCCTGTGCTAATTTAAAACTCAGTTGGTGATCTCGAGGCAAACTTAAGGCCACTCCAAATGAAGTTTGCACATGTGTATACGTACAGTGAAAAAAGTCAGGGGGTTGTATTAACAGCATTTTGCTTGATAGAGCCTTCACATCCTAAGTACTGTGGCCAGTACCTATTGTGCTTTTAATTTCCTTGCTTTCTGTTTTCTTAGGAGAACTTTTATTTTTATAGAATATTATTTTTCAGTTCTAATTTTCAAAGGCCTTCACTATGAAGAGCTTTTTCTCTGCTAACACACTTGTGGGGGGCCTTTAGCTTTAATTTAACATTCCATCTGGGTTTCTGGGGCATCACTGTAAGCGTAGAATTCCCCCAGGAATAACAAATAATCCATTTTGCTCCCTTTAACATTTGTTGTATGCTTCCTTACTTTCAACCAAGCAGACACATTTAGTAACCATCACTGGTTACCTCTGTCAGCAGCTCCTCCACTCCCCCACCTCCAAACGCAGAAAGTACAAAAAACAGACTTCGCTTCAGAGGTGGCAGTGGTGGGGGAGAACGACCCGAGGAACGGTCAAGCCTGTTATTGCCAAAACACAAGAATTCAAGCCAGAGCTCAATAAAAATAAACATGCTGTTGAAAAAGGTGAAAAGTGAATCAAAGTTCTGCTGCCTCAGGGAAAATAATCTCACCATTTGTTTCATCATCTAAGCTTCTCTTCAGGACAGCACTGAGACAGGTAAGTTCATCCTTACTGAGGAGAGCATCTAAACATATGCTTAGAAGTGAGCAAACATGAAACTTGATTAAAGGCATTTCTTTAAATTGGGGCCTATACAGTGTGCACTAAGGCAAAACTTTTTTACGTTTTTTTTACTGGTTTTTTTTCACTAGCCAGTTTAGGAGACAATGCCCTCTTTGACATTTAAGCCCTCTTATTTGTTGCTTATTCTTGTTACCCATGGAAAATTCAACTGCATGCCTGTCCTCCTCCTCCTCCCCTAAGCACACAAACACACCTCTGATGTCTAACCTGACAATGCAATTCTACTGTCTGACTCTGAGTTTCCCTTCATGTGCACCAAGAGTCACACACGTGCAGTTGTTAAAGGGTAAGGCAGTGTAAAAACAGTAGAAAATGGTGTGAACCAAATGTAATACAAGCTCCAGCATCCCTTTACCACTTGCACCCTGTGTAATCATTTGCACCACCACCACATTAAATGCACATACCTGTTCCTGCAAGCTCTGCTCTGAATCACTTTGCAGACATGCAAGTGACAAAGTAAGGTATAAGACTGTGAAGAAAATAATAATAATGAAATCTTGTCTATTCCTGCTACCTGCTGCACATTAGTCGTCTTCAGAAGAACCACTCTGATTTACAGCTGGGTGAGCAAGATGCTGGCTAGAAAAACAGCAGGTACAACTGGCAGACAGTTACCCCTCTGCAGTTGGTGATGCAGCCCCTTTTCTGAACCACTGCAGAAACAGAAATCCATGCACGGAGAAGGGGACAATGCCCTTCATTCCCTGGAGTTGAAGTAGAGGTTTGGGGTAACTGGGTCAGCGTGCAGCTGACACCCAACAGGTGCTTCAAGAGCATTGCACTTTGCAGAGGGATGAATGGGGTTTGGGTAGGTTCACCTGTGTTTTACTGCTTTGATGTCTTTGGGCACATGGTCACACCCTGGTTACAAGTGATGTAACTCTGGCAAGTCCGAGGGGGTTGCCTTTGCATGGCATGGATGGCCTAAGGGTCAGGTAGGACAAGGTGCCATTCCCTGACTTTTCCCCAGCTACATCTTCTTTTTCCAGCCGGAAATTTTGAGCTAAAGTAGCTGAGGATCTTAGGCCCTTTTTCTGTGTTTTCTGGACACCTAGCAATGTTTGCTAAGCATCTTAAGACACAGGGGCCTCTCGGCTTATGCATGTGTGCAGGTCAGATCAGCTGTAGAAGTGTACCCAGTGGACCCAGAGGTTCACCACCAGTGTAGAAAGAGAAAAGGGTCTTGTATTTCTCTCCATGGAAGTCCACAAAAAAGAGAATAGTTTGGATTGCGGTGTTAGAAGGGCCAATTTCTTCTACTTTCGCAGTCATCATGCTATATACAGATCTATGGTTTATTTGAGATCAGTTGAGTTTATATTTGACTATGTCAAAATCAGGTGCAAGCTTATAACACCCATGTGTGGGTGTCTGATCTGAAAACAATGGGGGAAAGAAAGAAACCTACCTGCATCATCAAGCTTGTGTGCGAAAATAAAACCATCAGGTAGGGAAAACTGCTAATGGGGGATGATCACAGAAACGTGCCAGAATCAAGAGCTCCGCTGGCTGAAGCACCTGTAACAAACATGATGTCAGGGGACACAGCTGAAGAAATGGCTTTGTTTTCCTCAGACTTTTTCCTGTACCACTGAAAAAATGTAAAGCTTTTGTTGAGTGTAGGGTATATTGTGGGCCTGAAAAGCCTGCCTTGTAGAACAGCCTCCAACAGAAGGAAATCTATAAATCCTCTGACTCCATTTCACTTCATGGAGCCCAAATGCCTTCAAGGAACCATTCAATATTTGCGGCATTTAGCAGAGAAGTGGTGTAAACAAATACTTAAATGAAGATGAGGCACTTTTAAACAAAATGTGTCACTAATCACCACCCACTGACAAAGTCAGCCTAAGTGCAGCTCATTTCTTTAAAACCTCACCAAAAACTACTTGAAAATTTGTAGCACCCATCTGAGGACAGCTGCTCAGAAGTTGTGGACAGGAAACCCGTCTTCAGGCAGGACCTCCACATCCTCTCCTCAGGGCCAAATGTGTGGATTTTGAACAATTAGGATAAAGGTGGTGACCTTACTTGGCATGAGATATTAGGTGAGCTGGTCTTCTCTGGGATTTTCCTTAATTTTTTAATCAGGTTGGTTTTATTTCCTTGCTTTCCCCTTAAAGCTTTGCTGCGTTGCTATCTGAGCTGGAAATCCATAAAGTTGTCGCATCACCATAGTCTCTCGGAAAGTAACTCTTTCATGATGTAAAGCCTTCAGGCTTTTCCCTGAGAACCACATTTCTAGCAGATACCTTGGCAACAGACAGTGCCTTCATCTGATCCTTATAAGGCTTTAATCAGAATGATTCTTGAAAACATGGATTAAGCTCCATCTATGCTGTAAAGAAACCATTTTTCATTAAGCCATTTTCAACCAAACTGCATTCACTAAGGACACTAAATCATGCAAACAGAATATAAATCACTTAGAGGCTTTCTAAATCATGTTGGTCACTGATAAAAAAAAAAAAAAGGGGGAAGATTAAAGTACGCATTTGAAAATGAGCTTAAAAAGGCATCTAAAAACCTGCATCCTCATTGCCCAATGCAGTTTTATTCAACTAGGCTAAAACCTTAGTAAGCAGCAGGTTTTCAAAACAGAGGTAAAAATTACTGGAAGTGGTCAGGAATATCGGGACCAAAGTTTTCTTCTCCCTCCCCCACAATGGAAAAAAAGCAGTCATCTGTCAAAACCAAAATTGATTGATGGCAAAGGTTTGTTTTTAACAAGTCTCTCAGCTTTAAAAAAAAATCAAAAGAACCTTTGAATGATCAAGAACTGCTGTTTTGACATTTTTTAAAGTGAAAAGTTTTATTTTCTAATTGAAGGAAACAAGCAAAAACCCCATGTTCCTTTTGTACTAAAAAGAGGCAACTGCTTAGAGAGGTCACAATCAAAATATACTCTTTGAACATTATTAAAGTAAAATATTTAGCTTGGCCCCATCTTGATTTTATTTTGGAGATTTTCATCCAAGTTTTAAGAGGACCTTTCATCCCTGGTGAGACATAGGAAAAATACTGGAATTCTTGAATACCCTGATAGGGTGAGGAGGCTCATTCCTGTTCAGGTTCAGTAGCTCTTTCTCTCGCTTCAGTTCCACTGGAAGGGCACTCAACTGTTTCTTGACTCATTTTAAGATGGCTGACAAATAGACATGAAGTTACTTGCAGGCTTTGATTCTCAAGAGCCCAGAGACATGCAGGTAAGATCCCAACCACAGAAAGTCATAACCTCAGCTTGGGTCAACCAGAACAGCAGCTGGCCCGTTCTAGGGGTCAGGCTTCATCTTAGACCTATCGCGTACTGGCACAAGCATCTGCTATGGTAACAAATCAGGCCATATGTCTAAATGCAAATGTTAACTATATTGGCTACAGTGCTAACTGTGTTGGCCATTGCTCTGCTAAGCAGGTATTGTTTTGTGGTTTTTTCTATTAATGTACCTTCTGAGTCCATTTTAAAGAGAAACTAACAAGTCAGCCATTGATTTACCATGGGACCCATTAGCGGCAGGCATTTAAATCTGCAGACCATTTACTTTAGCTGTATTATGGCCCTGCTGGTATCAATCACCATAACATCACAGACATCAGCAGGGCTGCACCAATTTATATGATCTGAGGATCTGCCGTCTTACCTTTACCGAGGTATTTGCAGTAATTCAGCCTTGATTCTGAGAGTGGTTATTTGCAGCTGGACCCGTCGTAGAGCCCCAGTGAAATAAGATTAGGTGAAGCAATTTCTAAGGCAATTTAAGGCCATTAAACATGACCAAAAAGTGATTAATATTGTTTGTGTGATTTACTGCCCTGGCTGAACACTGTTTGGTTGAAAATGACTTAGTCAAAAATGCTTTTACATGTAGCAGGGAGAAGAATTATCCATGCTTTCAAAGACACTGATTTTAGCCAAATATGGAGGGTCAGATACAGACACTCTGATCATTACCAGTGTAGTGGCCTGATGTATTCTTCTAAGGAAGAAACACAGGTCTCATTGCACATCTAGCCCTGACACCAGCAGGTCTCCACCCATAAACTGTGATGCAGTGTCGGGTCATTCCTAAGGAAAACCCTCCACTTCTGCAGTGAAGTTTAACTCGTACAGGAGACAGGTTGTAATGTAGAAGCAGACCCACAGCCACCGTTTTGTGGAATTGCTGCAGTGTACCATAAACTACACCCTTCTCTGCCCCAGTGATGTCCCATCCTCAACCTTTACAAAAGGAGAAATCTCACTTTGGAGCGTATCTACATGCACAACTTCTTATTAAAAAACCAAAGAAAATGCCTTAAGTGTCAAAAGCAATATTCACAATGCTCTCTAATCCAAATTCTGGTTTCTGACTGTCATTGTTTCTTAAATAAGTATGAGAGTGATGTGCAGAAGAACCCTTGGAAAGCTGTTTCTAATTGCTTAGGTTGTGCACCAAATTAAAAATCATCTGACTCGACAATTCTCTGGCCTAGGTTTGTTTGCTCCCACTGCCAGATGCAACTTAGTGGCACCTGCTCACCTTCTGATTCAGAAGTGAGCTGGCAACACCTGTTCTGATTTAATTTGATGAAGGTAAATCACTGCACATCCCCTAGCAGCAAGGATCCATTATTGGTAACTACATTATCTGCAGTGTACTAAACATTTGCTCTGAACACACTTACAGGAAGATAAGCAAAATAATAGGAAGCATCTCAGTCAGCAGTTGCCAATCTAAATTTTTCCCTCTCTAGGAGCACCTAGCTGTGTGGGCAGGAGGGAGGAAAAGCGAATTAACCATCAGGCTTTTGAAACCTTTAGATGAATGCAGATAAGGAATCTGCATTAATGGATAAGGACTTGTAGTTCCCCTCAAGAGGACATCTGCAGGAGGTAGAGAATATTTTGGACTGCAAGGAAAAAAAAATGCTTAATGACTGCAGTTGTAAGAGAGAGAGCTGGTGTGTTTTATGAAGGTGGGATATCCAGCCAGAGCTGCATAAGTGGGAACGGGAGGTGACTCCTTTGGGTTGTGGGTGTTGTGGGGCACACAGCCATGCAGCTCACTGCTTTTGCATCAGTGGGTTGCAGAACCAGTGTGATCCCTGGCTGCTGGGTTTCTCATCAGGATTTGAGGAATTCAAAAAACATCATGAGAGAAACAAAGCCCTCTTTTGGTAGTGTAGGAAAATAGACCCAAAAGATCCTCTGAAGGGAAATGCAGATTGCATATGAAAAGCAAAGGCTCAGCTTTAGAACAGTTTTCCTTTTTGAGTCTCCCAAAGTCTGCAACACAATGCACAGCTAATGCATTAGCAAGCAGAGTGAGGCTTGCCTTCTCCAAAGTCTGTTTCCCAACAAGTTCCCAACAACTATTCAGAGCACTGCTGCTTTTCCCTCTTCCTTACATCTCCCAGCTCCAGGAATGGCCAAATCCTTTTCAGAGCCAAGTACATCACAGTTCCCACTCTTCACTTGTTCGCCAGCAAACTCTGCCTCATATTCTGCTTCAAACTCCATCCCCAAATCAGATAACAGGCCTAAAAGGTACAGAGCAGTGGCGTTTGCTCAGAGACGTATTTCCCTGGAAAGCTCAGTGCAGCAGCCACAGGTATGCTGCACTGCTGGCCCTTAACACAATACCTAGAGTTTCGTTTCACTCCTGTTTCTACAGCAGTCTCAAAGACACTCATCTGTATCAGGACAGAAGAGACAGTGCCATTTTGCTTGCTGTTCACTACTTCCTGTTTGACTCAGCTACCACCCTCTTTTCTCTTCTTTTCCTTTTTTTTTTTTTAATTACAGCTTAATTTTGCAAAGCTCAACAGTGAAATTGCAACCAAACATAGTTCACGTAAGGCGAGAATTACCTCAGAGGTGTTAAGAGAGACCAAAATCTTGCATCAGCTTTCGCGCAGGCACAGCAGCTGACATATGGCACAATGCAACAAGTGAACAAACCCAGAGCTATTTGGCAGTGACCTACACATCTGCTGGAGTAAGAACCAGGGCCTTAGGGCACAGTTGAAACAAGCTAGTCTGAATGAGAAAAAGCAACTTCCCCATTCTTTCTTACAGTGCATCTATGTGCAGCACAGCTAATATTGGAAATGGGGCCATACCTATTATAACACGTTATAAAAAAGAACTCTAAAATTACATTGTGGGGTTCTCTACCTAATGATGGATTAAATTTACTTTGTGTTCAAGTGAAAAAAAGGGGTTTTTATTAATATTTTCCCCTAACTAGTAGTCTGAAGATTCATTCTTGGGTCCCACGAAAGTCAAACCCAAACACTTCTGTTCTACATTTCTAGCAAGAAATGTTGCTTAAACAAAACCTTCCCTCTAAGCAAACCAGACTGATACAGCAGGTTTGGGAAATGGGGAATAGAAAGACAAATTTCAGTTGTAAAGGAATGAGGATTAGGATTTAGCGGTGGCCTGAAGGTGCAGAGTTAAAGAGAGGGGAAAATCAAGGTAATGTGTCTGGGGAACGTGGAACGAGGAATATGAATAAGGAATATGTTTTTTGCCACAATGAATTTAAGTGACTGGCAATGGTATCTGGAAAGGCAGACACTAGGGAGGCAGGCAGAGGTGAGAAAGTAATTTGAAATGCATTGCCATAGAGATCTGAGATGCACTGATGCAGGGATAACACAAAGTGGATGTAAGAGAAGGGCTTTTGCGATACCAGGGGAAAGCAAGAGGTAAGGACTGCCACAGGAGAAGAGGAGGAGTGGAAAAGAGGGTAGGCATACGGTGGGAAAAGGCTGAAGGACAGAGATTTGAGAAGGAAAAAGTATCTGCCAGTGTTGAAAGTGGTAAAGAAATTCAAGGATGAAATAACCTAAACAGACTGTCCTCAGAGCACGTTTGCAATAAAGTGCTTTGTGCCTGGCTCGTGTCATCAGGAGACATAATTCAGTCACAAGCTTTCTGTCACAAAAGGGCTGAAACTGTAACATCTATTTTCCAGTTATCACTTATGATTGAACTACAAGCAACACTTCTCTCCCATGCTGAAAGAAGCTGCAAACAGTAGTCAGGGTGTTACTCCATTTTCCTCTGAAATTATAGTTCTGTTTTGACTGGTTTGTGGTTTTTTCATAGTTGCTTTGGGTTTGGGTTTTTTTTCCCTTTTTTTCTTTATTTGGAAGAAAAGTGTGCTGACTTTGGTGGCATGACTTGAGTGGGTTCCTCTTTTCTCTGAAGGTCTTGCACTATTTCCCTGAGACACCAAACCAATTCACACTGGGAAGCACATACAAAAGCAGAGCAGGATGACACAGTGGCTGAAAAATCCCTTGTGACAGGACGGCGATGACACAAGAGCAGGAAGCTGCCAGGAACTTCACAGGTTAAGTCCTAGAAGCACAGTGAGGTAAGGGAAGTTGCTACTTCCAGTAGTGTGAAGTCACTTGAAAGATGCAGAAACTTCCAAAATTGGGAACAATGGGTTCCTGGAGGTGAACGATTCATAGCAGACATAAAGAATTCAGGAAGAAGAGAATAATTTCCTTTGGGAGGTGTTTCAGTGAAATGGGCCCAACTTCATAAAACCAAGGAAGTTATGGCTTTTCCTGCAACAAATCTCCATCACACCAAATCAGTCAGACCTATGACCAAGTAAGAAGTTACAATGCTAGGAGAAATATCCAGTGTCAGGAAGCCAGCTTACTTCTAGGCCCCAAAAGACAGCAAAAAAAAAAGTATAACTTAGTGCTGAACTCAGCCAATACAATAGTTTTTTAAGCTAATTCAGGAAAACCCAAGTCAGCTTTCAGTAATTTCTGGCTATAAGCCCTGCTATTTGGAAGTCAGCAGGAAGAAAAGATAACAAAGAGCCTACCATCTGATGAAAAGAGAAAAGAAAGCCCAGAGGACTAACAAGTAAAGCCCACTGGTCACCACGTAAATCTCAGCTCTGAAATATGAAATTTCACAGTCACTTCAGAACATCATGCAGAAAATCCCTAGGGTAATCCAAGGAAGAAGGGTGTGCTCATCATCATCTCTTTGTCTCACACACACGCATGCACAAACATGCACACTAATACAGGTTCGTATACATACACACTTCTGATCCTTGGGATCAAAATAGGTACAGAATGGTAGCAAACCCTTAATTCCTTAGTGCAGAAGGGTGTCCATGTGTAATCTTGAGCTACTGCACCCTTCAGTGAAATACTAGTCGTGAGTGAGACATTATGAATAACATCTACTGCAGAGGGCCTTAGGGAGGAGCCCATCACATAGCAGTGCAGAGCCACTGCTTTTATCAGTAATACAACTCAGAGAGGACATTGTTTCTCTGACCTTCCCGGAGAGGTATGAAGGTGAGCAACCATCAGTACCATTTTACAGAGGTGGACAAGCACACAAATGTTACCACATAGGCAATCATTGATGTATCTGGGCATAACAGGCAAGTCTAATTCACTAGGTCATGTGTTTTTTGTACACATCAGGCTTTCCCTTATGAGTCAGTAAAAACAAGTAAGTTGCAGACCTACTCAACACCTCCCAACGTTCTCAGTGATTGCAAGATGGGGGTACACATTTGCATTTAATTATAGTCTATTTATTTCCTTCGTGATGCTGGGACACTGGCAAAAGACTGTTGTGCCGACCACCTTCTTCAAAACAAACACTTGAGAGACCCTGGGAAAGCCGCAATGAAAGTGTCTCATTGAAGGCTATGATATCCTATAATACAAAAACATAATTTCATGGTAATTACATATATTATGTAACACAAATCACTTCTACATCAGGTACAGAAAGCTATTCCTGTTATTAAGTGCAGAAGTTTGGTTTGATTTTTTACAACACAATGCTCTCCAGAATGAGCAAATTCAGTTTGGCTTTCTACAGGATACAATTATAGGCTTCAAGCAAAAGAGTCTGATGCAGGATTCAATAGTATGTCTTTGTAAATTATACCCCGGGGTTTGCATTTACTCCAGGTTTGATGGGGTGAAAGGTAAGAGGCAATTGCACAGAATGGGACTCAAAAAAAACATTTCAGTAAAAAAAATACAACTCAAGAAAAAGTTCCATATGATTCAGAGAGCAGCTATGTGCAGAGCTGAAAAGTGACAGGCAAAAAATGGGGGAGAATTAGGGAATTGTGAGAGAATGAGGGAATGATCTAGCTATTTTTTGTGGGCTCCAGTTAGTACGGTACGATGCACTCTGGAGATGAGAGTGCATGCACCTGTTTCCTAATGACTATATTTGATTCTGCAGCTAACAGAAAAGAAACAGATGTAGCCACTGAGAGGCTGGGCCACTGCACTGGCTGACATGATTTGCAACATTAATATATCTACATAGAGAATTCTGCTCATTCAGCATAGCCATCCTTGTCTTGATTAGTTCAGTCACTATCCAGGTTTTTCTCACCGTTTTTGTTTCTTTTAGTTGCGCTCACCCTTCCCTGCCCCAGCCTGACCTGGCTATGTTTGGAGAACAAACACCTCTAAACCTCTTTTGCATTTAGACTGTGAAGCCTAACAAGCATCTTCATTAAAAATCTAAGACATAAGTAAGGTATTGTTTCTCATATTGCCAATTGTAATGGGGAACACAGAGTGTATATTGCATTACTTAGTTTTTCATTTGATTTCCCTACAGCAAGCAGGAGAGGATAGGGAAGCAAGCAAAGCAATAAGCAGGAGCTTTTTTATGTTTTTCTTCTCATAGTTGGATGGTCTTCAGACACCTACTTCATGTATCTGGTGATGCGTGTTCCCTCCAGCCTCCTAATACCTGATAGTCTAGAAGTGATACCCACATCATCCAAACAGTCTATTTTATTCTCTAACCATAAATTATTGTTTCATCAGATGTGACCCTTGGTTAGATATGTCTCAACCTTTACACTGCACATCCCCAGTCTTTATCAATGCTATTCTAAAGGGCAGGCATATTCGATTTAATAGTCTTTTTACTTTTCCCTTCATTTTTCTATCTTTTGTGACTTATACAATCAATCTTCTCTTTTTTCCCATTTTTTACTTCAGAACTTCTATTTTTATGCTTGCTCCTGCCTGTGTCTCCTTTGTCTCTAACAACCTGTCAGCAAATAGTATTTTCTGTGTTTACACAGGTCTTTCCCTTCTGATGGCAGACCAAAGGCATTCATGTAACAGCTCTGCCCTGGAGTCAGGGGAAGGGGGTTGTCGCCTCCGGGGTAGTGACTTGGAAACAGATAAACTGCTCTGAGGAACTGGGACTGCTGCTCTTGCACCAGCGTTTCAGGATGCCTCCCCAAATCTCAGCTACCTCATCCTAAAACCCATCCTCATGTTTGTGTGTCCATCAGAGCTGGTTAGAATGGCACTGTAGGATGATAGGTTAAGATGACTTCTCCAGTATGGCAGTAACACCTCCCTCTCTGATAGTTGCTTGCACACACATAAATGTAATTTCTCCCCCACACACCTCTGTGAGCAAGGAACTGTGACTGCTGAGCATGACAAGTGGGATCCCAAAGCTATTCCTTAATTTAAAGTCCATCATGATAAAAGTGGTAGAGGCCAGCTGAGGTCCTTGTAGCTTGCTGGAAATACAACTAAGCTCACCTCTAACCCCACCTCCCCACTCCTCACCAGCTATAAATGCCACACAGAGAAACTCCTTGAGGCTCTGAAATGCTGAGTGGCTCTTCCCACGCCGGTCCCCTTCACTTTGCATCACAGCAAGCTAGCACAGCACTAAGAGATGGAGAGATTTTTCTTTCATAAGTGAGTACTGAAGACACTGCTTAGATGAAGAGTTGAGAAATATTTCTCCTTTTCCCTCTCTTGCTTGTACTTTCTCCCCCTAACAAAAAAAGGGTCATTTCTGCAGCCTCTGCAGTCAGTAGGGATTTTATTGTGGAGCTCATCAGTCACAATACGGTTTATAAATACAAAATGGCAGCACAGATCTGTCAAGACTCTTCCTTACAGCATGACACCTAGCTCTCTGCTCCCTCCCAACCAATCCCCTGCCTATTCCATTCTCCTGGCTATCCAGGCCAGCAAGTCAATCACTGCCAGTGCCATGCCAAAGCACTTCTCCAGGTGTGGCTTCCCTCTGCACCAGCTTTGCCCAATATCACCCTGCCTCTCCTGCCACCCTCTGCAGAGGGGGCATTAGGAGGGGGGTCACACCACTCGGCACATGCTGGTGGAGGCAGGGAGGGAGAGCACATCATTCCAGAGGACTTATCAGGCTGTACCTTGCCCTCTGGGAAGCAAAAGATGTGTGAGGCTTCCTGTGCCTTAAATCTACATAGAGCATTTTAATACCCACAATGACAACCCAGGCCAAGGACTGGCATTGTTAATAAAGATGTTAACAAATCCCTGGTCCCAGGGATTAATCTATAGGGCAAAAGAAGGGGACTGTGTTACTGTACATAAGCAAGGCTGCCCCATGCATTCCATGCCAGGGAGTCATCAGACATCAGAGCAAAGCTTGTCAAGTACCAGGTCTTCAAGAATACTAATAGTTTGTGTGGTGCTTCAGAGGAGAATGTTTCAGCAGACACTCTTGTATGGCTCCATACTACATTATAGAACTTTAATTCTGTTTGTACAGTGTTTGTTTCCAGGAGCGAGTGCAACTTGGATGAGAATGTGGAAATCCCTTTCCTCCGCCAGCCTCTGCTCTGCTGGGTCATGTCACAGATGTTGGAGTGGGATGCAGGGCTGTCAAGAGGGAGAATGACCCCTTGCTTGGCTGCTGTGCAGCTGCACAGCCTATGTATGGCTGCCTATACCTGGGATCAAGCAGCAGTGGAAAGCCTCTCCCTGTATATGTACAGGTGATGTTGCAGGAAATGGTGGACAAATAAGGTGCCTGAAGCTCTCATAATTCACCCCTTTATACTACTTTCCCCTCTTCTCTCCCCCAGGTAAGCCTACAGCTGATTTATTCAGAACTATGAAAGAAGAGAAATCAAAATACAAAAGCATAGGCAGGTTTTACTCAGAGGATGCTCTTGGTTTCTTAGAAACCTCCAGTTTATGTCAAAACCCCCACTCTCTCTCACTGTCCACCTTCCTAGATTAAATTTTATGATGTTTCATTTCCAAACTTGTTTTTTCCCTGTAAGCCTGTCTTGCTGAGGTCCTGTGACTTGCACAGCAAACACTTCTTGTAAATACCTGATCGTTGTCACTCCAAGCTGATGTGGGATCATCTATGAAATGAAAGTACTGGAAATCTGGAAAGAGCCAACACTTACTGTGTGTAGACCCCTCTGACCCACTCCAGTGCTACGCCATTTTATGTAGAAGGGTATATGCCAAGAAGAGGGGATGTCAGATAACACAGAAATGGTTACACAGCAGGTAAAACAGGAAAACACTCTGGTGAGAATACGTACAACATGGAGAGGTCATTCACTTCTGAAGGAGACAAGTAAAGCTGGCTGAACAATCAGAGTACATCTTGGGAAACTTCCAGAAGTTCCATGTTTCATTCATCTCAGACCCTCAGCAAGTCTAACATAAAGATGTTGAATACCTTAGAAAATAGGACTAAGCTACCTCCAAAAATACATTTCTGCCACGCCTCCTTAAGGCAAGACATTACTGACGGTAGATTTCACATGGGAAAAATTAAGTTCCATTTTTCTGTCCCACTCCCACTCAGTTCAGACTCCTCTGCTTCCCAGGCGATGCAAATTTTCCTCCAGGATTATCTGAACTCAAAAAGCTCTCTTGTTTCACCACAGGCTTTAGGTAAGGATCCTACCCTCACCAACCTCAAAACCTTCTGCTTATGACTTCAAGCATGAGAAGATGGTCTTCATGTTTAGGACTAACAAACTTCTATTTTTCTGTAAAAGTAAAGAAATGCAGCTACCACTTGGTAAGGCATGACTCTGCAAGTAAATTCATGCAGTCATCTGTCTGGAGTCCCAAACCGTCCAGAAAAGGATGGCCTAAAACTGAATGCAAAAGTTGCCAAGATCAGAGAAAGCATATCTCTTATTCTTATTTGGACCTCCATGTATACATCAGCGGGAGATTAGCTTATACATTGTACATCGTGTTTCAGTTCTTTAAAGAAAAAAAAAGAGCTGTTTAAATATTTTCTTAACTGTTAAAGAGGATTTCTTTTTATAGTGCAGATAATTAAGTATTGAAGATGTAGTGATCTATTTGACACAGAGAGAATAAAAGATTTGAAGAATTTTAAATAAAAAATATAACCCAAGCCCTATATGAACTGACTACTGTACACTTTGAAATTTAAGGCTGATATTTTTATCCCTATTAATATAAAATCTTCCAGATAATGGCTGTGCATATTTATATAATTTAAATTAGTTAACTTTCATTCTCTCATATTGTTCTATGAATATGAGAAACTTATGAGAGAAGGAGGATTCAAAATTATGAAAATAAGACTTAGAGTTGAAGTTTGTTCCCTAGTCCATATAAAGAGCTAAGGCACACAACATTTTGTCAGATTATACTGTACTGTATTTCTTCTTATTTTAATAATAATAAAAAAGAGATTTGATGAAAACAGAGATGTTTTCTACAGTTTCTTTCTAACTTTCTCTGTAGCCTAATCATGTGCGTAATATAACAGGGACATGGACTGTACAGAAATGTAGCAAGAGACAAAATACCAGAGTTTGGTATCTGCAGGTACCTGTTACAGCCATCAATTCAACAAATCACTTAAATGTGCCTATCTTAGCGCTGGCTGAAGCCCTGTGGGGCTTAAGTACGTGTTTAATGTTTTGCTGCATTAAAACTTGGACTAAGTAATAATGACTGTGTTTTACTTTGGTTTGTTGCTGCTATCATTGATAAATATACTTGTCACTGCCTCTAGTAAGAGTGTGTATTGCACTGTGGCCTTAAAAATTCCTCCACAAGCAGACATCCCACTGAAGTGCATTAGTATGTGCTTCTTAAATGAAGCTAAATAAATATCCCAGTTCTCTCTAGCTTCTTCAGTGACATTGCCCATTTGCATTTTTAGCTGCAAAATTTTGCCAACTTCTTACCACACCTTCTCTCCCCAACCCTCCAGAGTAAATACACCCTTGGGATGCTGTGGGGGTCCCGAGAGGAGGCCAGGACATTACAAGAAGGCCGTGGATGTGTTCACGGGGCTGGAACACAACGGTGGCCACCAAGGGAAAGGCAGAAACATGAAACTGAGGCCAAATGGTGGAAAAGAGTAGCTAGGAGGAGAGAAAGTCTGGGAAACAGTTGTGTAAAGTACTGACAGAACCAGTAATACAAGCTTAACTTCCTGAGTCACAAACTACATGAGGGTTTGGCAGGTAAAATGCATAAAGTGAGTCCTGGTCATCATGTGTAACAAGAAGGCGGCTCTTCAGAGATGTTTTATTTCCTAAGATCTCTCGCATCCATACATTCACACACCAGATTTTTTGTGAGATAAGTATAATTTCAGATAGGGGTAGTTTCAGGACTTTCTCTGTGCCAGCATTTTGCAAGCTGCCAGGTCAAGCGTGCATGCCTTCCACGCTCCCCCTCCTTTTTCTCTATGCTTCCTGTTTCAGCTGGGCCTGGATCTGCCTCTGAAGGAAGGAGGCATATTTCAGATCTCCAGGAAACAGGAAACCATCATTGCTCTGGTTCTTTCCAAAATTCAGATAATTGATTAATGAACTTTTCCTTTCTGATCATTTGCAGCAGCAGGAGGAGATGGAGGTAATTATGGCTCTCATAACTGAAGGTTCAGTACTATGTGGTTACAACAACCAAACAGCTAGGAGGAGGAATGCACGACATGACATTTTTAAGGGTTTGTCAAACCTCAGGAATGAAAGGGTTATCGACAAGAAGTCCTTGCAAGCTGTGCTTTTTGCAGTCTTCTCATTTCCACACCACATTTGACAGCGCAGAAGCCAGGGTAATGGACACCCCAGATAATTCCTGCCATTGCAGCTGAGCCTACCTGTAAACTCAGGTTCAGAGACCTTTGCTTATCACCATCGTCTCTGATCAAGTCCACTGCAGCACACGCTTAATCTGTTTGTTACCCATCTCATAGCAAAGGTTGGAAGCAGTCAAAATAATTCCAAGCTCACTGTTTGCAACGTCAAACTCACAGCAAGTTCATTTGCATAAAAGCAAGCTGTGTTATCTTTGGGGAAGAGACTTCAGAGGATAATTCAGCTGTAATACGATCCACATTTTTTCTTACTGATCCCAAGTCACTGTTTTACATACATGTGAGTGCCTCTTATCAAACCTTCCTCCCTTCCCTCTTCTTTACAAAGAAAACAAAGTCCCCCACACATAGAGAGTCATATTCCCTAAAAAGCCTGCAACTCTATACATGTCATGTCTTTGAGGGTTTGCAAACAACTCACTCTCCTCTGACAGCCACAGAAATCTACTGACACAACAGAAATTGGGGTTTAACTTGGTACCTCAGTGAGAATGGGTACTGAAGCCCAAGAAGCGTACCCAGAGGCACAGCTCTCCAATATAGAATAGAATCATAGAATCATATCCAGGAAAAACATCCACTGCCTTTATTTCCAGAGGGTGCTGTAACTTCAGTTTGCATGCTCCAAAATCTTTGGCACTAAGTGGATTAAATCAAGCCTTAGCTTGTGGGTGCACTCAATTCATTCAGTAATCAATCACCCAAAAACATTCCAAGCAAAAATAAAGGTGTAATTTGTAAGACCAGAATAAAAGGAAACAAAATCAATATTAGAATACAACCAAGTATGGGTAATCTAATGCAGGGTTACCAATGGGATAAATACGAACACTTGGGAAACAATTAGAAAAAACCTAAATCATCCTTGGATAATATATGTCAAGAAGAATTCTATACAGGAAGGCAAAAGCGAAACATGAACAACAAGAAATGAACAGGAGAGAATGGGAACTTTTTAATTTCATTTTAAAACTATGTTCCCAAAACTTTAAAATGTATATAAAACCATATAAAATATTGTAAATCCACTAAAATGTACATAAAATCTTTACATATTTGTTCAAACTATTTTAGTGGGTTTATAATTCCTCCTTGTGGCTTCAGAAACGTGAGCCTCTCCAAACCCGTTGTTTGAGATGAAGAAACACTTTGTTCAGTAGGATACTTACTTTCCTATCAGGTGAGTTAATCTTTGCAACTTTGTGTAGGACGAACAGCTGAAAATCTGTTATTTCCTTAGGCTTTTTTTTTTTTTTTTTTTTTTATGTCTTATTTTTCCTCATTTCAATTAATTATCTAGAAGCACAATCAACTTAGCAGGGTGCCTTCAAAAATTCTTTCACTGCCGTGCTATACCACTGAGCAAAGGGTTTAACTAGATGATTTTATTAGGGAGCCAATTAACACTCAGATCCCCAAAAAGTCAACTAATCCATCCTTTTATTTCGCCTCTCTGAGCAAACTCCACATTGTGAGTATGCAATGAAACCCTTGTTACATATCATAGATATGTAACCAGATATAGATACATAGATACATACATAGATATGTAACCTTGTTACATAACATAGATATGTAACCAGAAAAAGCTTTTGAAAATACGTAATCCCGATTTTGAAGAGATATTATTTGCCTGTTCATGGGAAAGCAGCTATCTCTTGTTCTACTCCTTATCAATAGGTAGGGAACAAATGAGAGAAGACGAATTCAAGTGTGGCTTCAAATAATGACTGTGAGCAATGACACTTGAAGTGAGAATAGGGATGGGTTTACTACGTATTACAGGAGGTACAGCCCAAACTACTCTGGTCTAAAAACAGGGCAGCAGAGATGAAGGAAAGACAAGGTGTTTCAATGGAAAATGTTCCTTTTTGTTAAAAAAAATAAAAAAAAAAAAAAAAGACAACATCTCTTTGTACAAAATCAGAAAATTTTGTGGGGTGCAATTTTTAGTAATAATAATGCATTTAGTGCCATGAGTTGGTGCTGGACTTCTTTTCTATTTCATTAAATCCTCATTTTCTCTCCAAAACTAGTTAGAACGGAAAATTTTCAATACAGGTTTTATGTCTTGCATCTCTATCATTCCACTCTGACCTAATGTGTCTGTACAGGGATTGCACTAAGAGGGTGTTAGGTGTCAGAAAATTCAGTTTCCAAGGTGCAGAAACAGAAAAAAAAAAAAATCAATTTAGTGGAAACTGCAATAGAGAAATAAAATTAAGGAGTAGTATGAAGGCATAGATTTACCAAGAAGGCACAATGAAGGGACTGTGATACCAATATTAGCTTGGCCTGGAGTACTGAATGATCTCTCAGGTTAGTGTCTCACCAATTTGCAGAGGGTCTGGCTCTACTTTCCCCACTTCTGTTTTCTCATACTCTGTAGCTTTATAGTATCACCTCTGCTCAAAGCCAGAGGATGTCAACACTCTTGTATTTCAATCCCATCTTTCCAGGAATGCTGTCTCCTCTCTGCAACCACCTTCAACTTTTTCCCTGCAAGGATTCTGTGCTGCACTGATATTTGCCCATGCTTCTGTGGGGCTACAAAGCCAAAAGGTCCGAAAGGAATTAACCAGGGCAGGAAGGAAGCAAGGAATGAAAGAAGTGTAGTTAAACAAAGAGGTACATAAAAGAATTGAGAAAAATAAAATGGGTTTTTACAAGATATCAAATGGGAAAATGAGCATGTCAATAAATTAAAAGGAAGGAAGGACTCAATAATAGCTCTGAAAGGCCAGATTTTCAATTTCTGCTTTGGGAGATAGACTGCAGAAAACAATCTTGCACAGACACAAAAATAGCTGAAAGGTCTGAAGAACACTTTCCAAACTCTCTGACAAGGTGATGAATTGCTGATAAATAGTCTCCAGCTCTAAAATGGTGTGCTCCAAATTTGGAGTCCCCAAAACACTGAAGAAGGGGAATATCAGAGACTAAGTCCAGATTTCTTTCTTCAGCTTTAGAACAAAAATCCCATGAAGCCAGGCTTTGACTTCAAAGAATAACTCCTTTATCAGCAACCACAAGATATATGCAACTAACCCAACAGGTGAGTTGGCACTCTATGAAGCCAGTTATCGAGGACTGATTGTAAATAGAAAGAGATGGTCACTGCCAGAAGACACATTGTCCTCCTCCAACAAAAACACACCTGCAGCAAGAAACTCTTCCCATGCTGCCTAATGCTGGAGGCCCAGGTGGTTAGCTTAGATAAGAAAGCTAAAGATAGTTCATTTCTTCACCCTCTAAAAGCTGTACCATCTTTTCTTGGGATTTGGCCTTGTTTTTTCCATAGGTCTAAATTTTTGCTTTATAATAAAAGAAAAAGCAGTGAAGCTAAGTCCACTTTGGTTTTGCTGGGACAGATCTGCATAGCTTGAGGCAGACACAAAGCAGCTAGCATTATCGATGCCTGGCCAGAGAGATCAGAGAAATGTTTTTAGCCCCTGCTCTTGGTACAGAGCTGGTGTGGAGCAGAGAAAACCAAACAAAACAAAATAAAAAGCTAACCAAACCCTAATTATCTAGCAGAGGTGCTGAGATGAAGCAGCAGAGCACTGGGAAAACTAGGGCATGGCAAGTTTGGGTACCGACCTCACCTGGCCTCTTGCTGCAAGGCGGAAAGTGTGAGACAGGCAAATCCCACTGCCGTATGGCAGTTCTCAGTTGCTGGAGATCTCAGCATCTTGCAAAGCCAGTCTTTGACAGCCCCCTCTCCTCTTCACCCTTCTCCCACCTCATGATTTACTTTCTGACAGTATCATGAGAATTACTGCTATCCCTTTCTCCCTTTCCCTGGCTTAGGTTAGCTGTATTTTAGTTTTGTATATTATTTAACAATGACCTTCGCTTCAGAAGATACCTGCTTTTTGTAGCCTAGCTGTGTAAAGAATGACAGCAACCTTCATCAGAGGATAATTTCCAAATGAGGAAAGTATCCACATGGGACTGTCAGAAGCACTGAATTGATTTGTGCCTGCGCCACAGGTCAGATTTCAACCCATTTTTCTTGAAGACAAACTAGACTGATTTATCCTCAAGGGCCTTGCCCTCCACTCCTTACAAGCCTCAAACCCCAGAAATAAATGATGTATGTTCATTTAGTACACCCATATCATGTGAGGGCAATTGATTCAATTACATTATAGCTACTGGAAACAAAACAGCCATATGGCGAGCTTTTGATCCCAAAGTAAAGGATGCTGCACAGCCACAGCTCTGAACTGGGAGTTAGCTCCCTGCATGGATGTTGCCTCCTAAACCAGCTTCCCTGGGGCAGAGCTTTCCCTAAGCCAGGGGGGAAACCTGAGTTCTGGTTAAGATAAGCATCTAAACCTCAAGATACTTCTCTGAAGCTTTCTCTGAACTATCCAGACCTCCTGGATATGCAAAATTGCACTGAAAATTTTTTAAGAACAGGCTTTGTGTGTGCAAGCACGTATGTGTGTGCAAGCATGTATGCGTGTGCAGGCAGGTATGTGTGTGCAAGCATGCATGCGTGCGCAGGCACATGTCTACATGCTTTTTTAAATTTTTTACTTTTTTTTTTACCACCTGTTAATGGTGAAAGAACAGGAAGAAGATTGAGAGTAAAAGCAGTAACTATACTCTGTTTTGCTTCATATGCCATGCACAGTGTTGGCTCTAAAGACATACAAAATTCAATTATGAGCCAAATCTAGCCTTCAATCAATAAAATTCTGACGGCTTCAATGGAGCAACTGCGGAGATATACTCCAGCTGCTGCTCAAAGCCCACCCATTTTCACACCCTCTCTGCTTTCCAGCAGGCTGTCTAGGCTGCCATCCGGAGCTGGAAAATGCAAAGGTTCACAGATATCTATGAAATCTGCATATGAAGTAAGGTGGGGACATTCAGCATTGGTTTTGATACCTAAGAAAAAAAAAGGGACAAAAAAACCTGAGCTCCTTACTCTTTATAAAGTGAAGATGTAGTTGAAGAAGTTTTATTCTGACTGTTCCAGCATTTAGCCAGAACCGCCTTTCGAGGCTCAGATTTTCTACTTCCGAGCAAAAGCCCCTGTGGCCCAGAAAAGGCCCACTATTAAAAGTAGCTCTGGGAATAGGTATGAGTTGCTCCTAATGAATTAAAAATGTGACAGCAGCTTTGGGATTTTTGTGGTTTGCCTGTGAATCGCTTCTGACCATGAAAAGCCTGCTAGTTTTACCTCAACTAAGTAGGGCAGTTAACCTCAGAACAGGCAATATTTACTTGTACTTCCCAATACCTAAGACAGGAAATGCCTTAAATCTTGCTAATACTGAGGTTATAAAATTGTAAATGCTTGCCTGTCAGGCACCTGACAGGTTTTTACAACCCTCAGCTGCATGCAGGCAGTCACCCTAGCACTCAGGTTTTCCCTCTCCTCTCCTTTTCACCCCTTCTACAGTGTGCTTCGTGGAAAACAGATCTTTTTGAGAGTTTCAGTTTCAAGGCTACTGTACTACTAACATTTGTAGAAAGATGATTTGGGTTTCACTAAATCCTTTAATTATCTCTTTTTATTGATGGAAATGTACATCTTTCAGTTTATGTTTTGGTAGCTGGCTAAAGAGAGGCTCAAGACCTTGAGAACGTTTCTCAAATATTTTAAAAAGAGAAATTCAGCAGGTAACTGTTGGGAAGATTGATTCAAATGATTTGTTTTTAAAGAATTATATAAATCCATGGTGTGTGGAATGTGTCAGGACACAGTGAGTGCCAGAGTAGTCTTTTAATACCGTTTTTCTCTATGACATCTTAAAAATTTGGCAGAGAAGTGTTCCTGTCTGGTGTTTCATTGTGAGCTTACCAGCTTGGGTATTTCAGTCCTCATTCTTGCACAGGCCTCTCAGAAGTGAAATTAAAACCTGCAGTCAGGCTTCTCTGCTTGGCTGCACCAGCCTTCTGACAGCCATGAGCCCCAGCACAATCTGCAGTGCTGCACTTGCGCTAGTGGAGCAGTGCAAGGAGGGGAGCACAAGGCACTCGTATGCAGGGCACCTCACCCACCCCATGCCAGCCAACATGGCCAGGTCAGATGCAAGTGGCAGAAGCAGGTTCCTGCCAGGCGTCAGAACCAGAAAGAAAATGCCCCCCCTGGGAAACATATAATGACAGGTAATGCATCACGGCACATGCACATTGGATGGAGAGGTGGTCTTCACCCACCTTTTCAAGGCTGTACTGGCATCAGGATGATGTTTGGCTGGCTTTGCACACTAACACATTGTCCATATGCCCTAGATATGACCATATGCTCATATATGCCTTATTCTTATGTAGTTTACACTGCTGCAATGTCACTGGTATCAGTAAAGCTGCCTAACTGCACGTGACGGAAGAACCCTAGGTCATGTGTTAAAGGAATGACAAGATGTTGCTGGATTTCCTGATTTACCCTACTATACAAAGGACAGAACTGCAACTTAGGAGTTTGTATAATTGCCTACTGGAGCATCTCCGTAAGGCATCCTTGTGCCTTGGGTGAAACTCATTGAAGGGAATTAAATCAGCACAATCTTTCCTAACTTGAACAAAACCAACAGCCTAGGTTGTAGTCCCTGCCCAAAGGCTGCTGAAGAAGTAAGAAAGGCAATTTATAGAATTCTTTTTCAACTGTGAGCTGTTGCTAGTGCAGTCATGTACTGCTTTGCGGCTAGTGTTGCACCCAGGAGCAGGAGCTGGGGTGTTAAGGGAGGCTCTGCCAACCTCTCTCCCTGGGATCTTGTGTGATTATTCAGCCAGCTGCCTGCTGCTGAACCCCTGCTGCCACCCCATTGCTGCAGCTAGGATGTGTGCTGGCCCGGCACTCTTCGTATGGATGGCAGGGTGCTGCCCCAGGGGTGAAGCTGCCATGGAAGGGAGCCTGTATCAGCCCAACTATGCCCAGGGAAAGAGTCATTTCTCAGAACGGACACAGGTAGCAGCCAAAATAATAATATCATTTAGGTGTGCTAATGACCCTGCCCCTGCCAGTTCTGTCCTGAATATGTTTAGGTTGCTGCCTTCCAGAAATGGTGCAATAACACTTGTGCACCGGGAGTCTTATTACTATCTGCGGCCCAGCTGAGCACATTCTAGCTGAGTTTTTATTACAAACCACTATATGTCCTTGTCATTAAACAGGCTGCTAATTCATTATTTTAGACATTAACAGAATGCAGAAAGTGTTTTAAAATAACATCTTAATTTATATTTTTAACATCTTGGCACCTCTAATTTTTATTTTATAAGCTTCATTAATGCTTAATTTCTGGTATTGCATGGCAGCCCATCTATGCTGACAACTATTGTTGCAAGTCATAGAATCATAGAATGGTTTGGGTTGTAAGGGATCAAGGGATCTTAACAATCATCTAGTTCCAACCCCACTGCCACAGGCAGGGACACTTTCCACTAGATCAGGTTGCTCCAAGCCCCGTTCAACCTGGCCTTGAACACTGCCAGGGATGGGGCAGCCACAGCTTCTCTGGGCAACCTGTGCCAGTGCCTCACCACCCTCACAGCAAAAAACTTCATCCTAATATCTCATCTAAATCTACTCTCTTTCAGGTTAAAGCCATTCCCCCTCGTCCTGTCACAACACACCCTTGTAAAAAGTTCATCTCCAGCTTTCTTGCAGGCCCTCTTTAGGTATTGAAAGGCCACAATAAGGTCCCTCTGGAGCCTTCTCTTCTCCAGGATGAACAATCCCAAATTTCAGCCTGTATTCATAGGAGAAGTGCTCCAGCCCCCTTATCATCCTTGTGGCCCTCGTCTGGACTCACTCCAACAGATCCATGTCCTTCTCCTGTTGCGGGTCCCAGAGCTGAACAACTCAGTCTTTCAGCTTTGACCCATCCAATTCATCAAACAATCAATTTAGCATAATTTCCCTGAATCCAAAATATTCCTACTTTTACCATTGTTTCTGGGATAGGGGTAGTTTTTTAATAATGTTCCTCCTGAAGCATAAACCAACATACTTTTTAAAATACATGTATCAAATAAAGTTTCCTGCAAAATTGTAGAGGACTTCTGTCTTCTCCCAGGATCTCAGTTTTTCACATATGTGAATGAAAGGGTACTAAAATAATAATTTATAACATTACCAAATTATTTGTCAGTTGATAATATATTTGGAGTTTGAATTAAAAAAAAAGAAAAATAAACACAACCCTCAAAAATGAATGGAAATAACCCGGTTAGAGGGAAAAGGAGAATAATCTATCCTGACCTTTCATCAGTTACATTACTCCACTGCTCAAAACCACATTACTTATGATTTATACACACATCATATTTTGCTATGTTTCAGGATTTTTGAAAAATGGACATGCTCTTTAAGGTCTCAAATATAATCATCTATATAGCAGGCTTGCAATCTTTTAATGACGTAATAAAAATGTATAGAATATTGTAAATAACTGCATACATATAGGACTTTCTTAAGCTTTAAAAAAAAAATCTATCAAAGTGGTTCTAAACCCAGCTTCACTTGGAAACCAAACTGTAAACATTTTTAATTATTCAAGCTGGGCTGAACCTGAATATTCTTTTTGAATCTGTGAGTTTCCTTTCTTTTGCACAGCCTTGTTCCTTAACATAACAGAAACTGTCAGTGTTGAGTATCCTCAGTCTTACATGTGGCCTTCATTAGGATTCACTACCAGGTCTCCAGAAAGGTAAAAAGGAAGCAGCTTCAGGAAATGCCATGTGTGGCACTACTGAAGCTAGAAAGACATATTCTCTAACAACTATCCTCTGTGCTCAGGCAGCCCGCAGTCCTACTGGTGAACTTTGATTAAACACTATGCTGCTTAAGTCTGCAAGGCGGCAGGACAGTTTCCTTACCAGCCAAGGAATTTTCTACCAAAACAAAGCAGGGATCCGTATATTGTAATATCTTTCTTTTATTCCAGTTAATGTTAAATACTTCAGGGGAAAGCATAAACAATCGTGTTGATCTAGCAAAATAACATCTGCTTTGCTTTAAATCTGCTTAAGACCCCTGGCTTCAGCCTTTGTTAAAAGAAAATCACAACTTCAGTAGAACCTAAAACGTACATTTAACACATCAATTCCACTTTACTTGAACATATTTTTACCTTGCATGCAAAATGTTTCAGGAGGACTGAACCCTGTGCCTAAAGCTAAGTAGGAATTTAAGTGCTTCCTTGGCCAGGGATAAATAGAAGGACATAATTTTGTGCACTGGTCAACAGGTTATGTTGATATGACTAAATAAAAGCCAGCCAAGAACTGATCTTGGGCCCCAGGGCCAGAGAGTTGCCCTTTCTGTGGCAAGTTTGTCTCGGAAACAAATATTTGGAAGAGTTCAAAGAGGAGCCAGAGCTGAGCTGGCTTGCAAAGCAGCGGGGACAATGAGAGCCCAGGCTCTCCCTCCCTACACACTTCTATTTAGCAGTACAGACACACCCTCAGGATTCTACACCCCAGTTCTTGTACCAATTTTCTGTTCAGGTAGCTCCACAAATTTCACTTCAGTTATTCCTGCCTACACCAGTGCACACCCTTCAAAGGCCCTAATAATTTTCTTACTTACCCAATCCTAAATCCCAGGGAAAGCCTTTTTTTTTTTTTTTTCTTTTTAATTTTTCAGGTCAGGATGCTAATGCCTTAAGGTAAACATGTTTGTATATCCTGGGAATGTAAGGCTTCTTTGCATTACTGATGATGTGTCTGTTGCTGTTAATCTGCCTCTTCCACCAGTATCTGGGACTGGTCTGTTCCACTTAGGTTCTGGAAATATCAGTCATATACTTTGATTGGTTGTCAGATGACGAAAACAGGCTTAAGCAAAACTTTCCTTGGGAACAAGAGTTAATCAGAGCTATAACCAGACCTTCATAAAAGTATGATATTTAGAAACTTGTGGTTACCTCACCAATTTGATCAACCCAATTTACCTCAAGGGGCAATTACCATCTGAAATGTCACAGGCATTGTATACCATTTTGAATCTCCAGAAATTTTTCCTCCACTAAAGACTCTTCTTATGGCACAGTGGGGGTGCAGTGTAAAAAGGCTGCCTATAAATTGCTGGATTTTAAAGTAAATATCAGTATTCTTGGAACCAGGTTCCAGACCTCTGACTGTTTGAGCTTGACAGGCTTGTCTTTAAAATTTCTGTATTTACTTTAATATTTCTGACAGCTGTAATCAGTGGATGAAACAACAGCTAGAATACTGTATGGAAATGAGTAATGGTGGAAGTTAATTTTTTTTTTCATCTTTAAGAAACACATTTATTTTCTCTGCACACTTTTTTAGCTTATAAGTTGAAGCATCGTCAGTCATAGTTTGATTCTTTTTCATAAGGTGATATGAGTACTTCATATAATGCAGCTACACCAAGAGCCTTTTACTTGCTATTTCATAAAGAGATCAGATCTCAAAGGCAAAAGAAGAAAAAGGAAACATGATGACAGACCATTCAAAACTACAATTCAAACATTACATAAAAGAAGTTTTCGTTTTGTTTGTAAATATAAATTAGAAAGCAGTCCCCTTCCCAAAATTAAGGAACCTGCAGATACTTTTTACAGCAGCAAGCTAACCAGTATTTTTTTATCAATATTTTTACTGCTTCTGCTGAATGAGAAAAAAAAAAATAAGGCTCGTTATGGGAATGAAGCATAATTTACAATTTTTCATTTAAACATGCAAATATCTGTTAGAAAAAGACTGGAACATGTAGGAGGAAGAAGACTTCATTATATATTACATTTCAGAGGTCCTTTCAGCCTATATCTCAACAGTTCCTAGCTACTCAGTCAGTCACTTATTTTTAGATTTAAATTGCTCTCTATCACACTTGAATCTGTTACCTAATTTATAACGTACTCCATCAAAACTTTCAGTTCTTAACCATGAGGTAACAGAAAGCATCAAACATGTTAACTAAAGGACCTCCCAGGCAATTTTAAGATCCATCTTTTCTAGTATTATGCCCCTTCCCTTTTCCCTTTCCCCTCCTTTCCCCTTTTCCTTCTTTTTCCCTTTCCCTTCTTTTCCCTTTCCCTTCCTTTCCTTTTCATCTTTACTGTAATTTTGCATCTATCATGGGACAGAGCCTGAGCAATGTTTCTAAATAACTTGTATTTATGATTAAAGAAAGGGAGAAAAAAAAAAAAAAAACCAAACCAAACGCTAACCTTGGGAAAAATGTATATTCCTAGCTCTATGTGAGAGAGCACAGGGTGCAGAAGTCATCTGGCAGCAGCAGCCCCCTTGACCCAGAGCTTCTCAGTAGTACAGCAAGCCCCACAAGGAAGGCAGCAGAATCCTTGGACCCCTCAGCATACATGGGAAAAGGGCAATAACCAGTGTGCAGCAGCACTATACAGGTAATGTTAGGCTGGGGACAGGTTAAAAAACAGGGCTGCTGCTGAGGACAGGCCCTGTGCTCAGCATCACTCCCAGCATAGGCAGCTGCCAAACCCCCTGGTTTGCTCTGAGCTAGGCAAGACTCCCACTTGCTGCTGCTTTCCTGAGGCACCAGCTGGCTTTGGGAGCAGTGCAGAGCTCTCACAAGGATCCCTCGCCCCCTTCATGCAACCACAGCCACTTTTCAGTTAGTGTAGAAAGTCACAAACTCGAGGCCATGGTGCAGTCCTTTCTCCTGCTGAAAAATTAGCTGGAGACTTTACTCTCTTGTGTATTGCAGCTGCCACTAAGATATCCCCAGATTAAAAACTGCTGTATAAAGCATTCAGCCTCCTGGAAAAGTTTTAAAGCCTTTGGACTAGTGCCGATTCTCTGACAATCTCACCTTTGCTTTACATGAACTGGGAACTATATACTATATGGTGTGATCAAGAGCTCATAATTACTGTCTTAAATCTAATGCTATGGCTAGCATACACATAGAATATTTAAAGCCTTTAACAAAAATAGAAAGGCAAATGCTTCTCTGCAAAGTCAACGCATGTGTGTCCTATTTGGCAATTCTAATACCTTTCTTTAGATCTGCTTTCATCCCTTAAAGCTCTTTAAAATAACACAGGAATACCCATTATAATATTGTAAATAGTGTTGCTCAGCTCTCTTTTCAGCAGAGGGAATAAAAGAGCCCACCTTGTAAAAATGGCTTCTTATCACTGTATTTTGTTTGTGACTTTCCACGCATTACACTTATCTTTAAACAGGAAAAAAGGTATTCAGTCTTGTAAAATCAATTAAGCTTTTAAGGAATGGAGTAATCTTCTACTTCCTTTACAAGTCCTTTAAAAAATATGCAAGCTTTCCCAACTTACTTCATCTGGCAAACCCCAATCTGATCCTTCTCACCAAACTAGAGTAACTTAGCTGGACATTAAAGGGATGTACAAAACAGCCTTTTGTGAAGGAATTCACCCCCTTATGCAACTAAATAACTTCTAGGTTAGCCAGTAGCTCTCAAAGATCCCATGCAGGGAATATCTTACTTATTCATTCCTGGGGCAAACTGAAAAGCCACTGCAAACTTCAGCTTTCTTGGTGAATTAAAAAACTAATGGCAGGAGGAGATGTTACTTATACTAGGCAGAAACAAACAAAAATATTTTACATTTTATTTGCAGGTTATTTATCTAACTCCCTTCTTCCTGGAAAGTCTTCTCAGTTAAAATAAAAGTCAAATTTAAAGGGTGAACTGGAAAAAAAAATGCCAATTACTCTGATTCTGTATTTTTTCCCCTCCCTAATGACTGTTTTGTCCATTCTCCCCAGTTGCACCAGCCTCCTTCCCTAGGGTCTCTGTAATCTAAAGCCATAGATCAACAATACCAAAAATCACCATCACTTGCTGTTATGAGGGAACACCAAAGTGTGTCTGTCTCTGCTGTCAGGGACCATCAGTATAAACCAGAACAAGATACCCTGGGCACAAAACTTTCTGCATAACCTGTTTTAAACAGGCTCCATGTCTGCCCCACCATCTCCAGTTAAACCACCAGCATCTGGGCCTCAGCAAATGCAGAAGCTAGAACACATTTGCCCTTTGTGTTTAGAGAAATGAAAGGGATCGTGTCTTTCCTCTCTCTCCTCACGCTAGGTGCACCTTGCTTCTGACCCCTGTGCTGAACGGGAGATGGGGGAGGAGTAAAGAACAGAGTAGGGGAGGAGGAATTTTTGTGATTTTTGCCAATGTAATTGACTTCAGGGGCTTTTTACTATCCCACACATTTCTGAGATCATTTCATACTTCGAGCATAGCTGTCAGTTCCTCTTAGTTGGTTTTGTCTAAGAGGAAACTCAGTATCAGGAGCTGTGTTTCAAATCAGCATCAGCTGATGTACTTCCTGTTTGAGTTTACTTCCTGCACCAAACAGTAGAAATTAACTCAGTGATTTCCAATGTCTTTCCTCTCTTCTTACCTTTTATTATGGGGGGGAGGGATAAATTTGTAGCACCCTCCTCCCACATGGCTTCCCAAAGTAGTAAGGTTGAACAGGTAGCTGAAGAATGGATGCTGACCCTGGCTGCAGAACCAGGGTGGGAGGATAGGAGCCCTGGGCTGCAGCTGATGGAAAGAAGGTGGCAGAGCAGGCTGCAGCCACTGCCAGTCCTTCAGATTGGCTGCTTTGAAAAAGGGAAAGATGTTGCCATGTAACAGTGGCAGGCAGTCACACCTTGAGATAGAAAAGGGTCTCACCAAGCCACAGCTCAAGTATGCAGTCCTTCCTCAGGACTGTTAGCCAAAGGGCACCCTAGCATGGAATAAATACCTCGTCCCTTCCAAAAGTTGCCTGAATGCTTTGTTACAAGCTCCTTCTTCTGTCCTAAGGACTTGGTATGGGTGGAAATGTGCACAGCAAATTGCTCTTTCTCCCATCTCAGAAGTACTGTAATTCCCTGGGTGACTAAAAAGGATACCTGCATGTATTAGTGGTCTTGCTGTGTTTTACTTATGCACCACTTACATTCCATTTAAATCTGACGCTTGTTAATTTAGGCACACAAACAGGTAGATAAGTCCATCAAGAAGATGCTACTGACATTTTCTGTGTTGAGGGCTGGGTGACAGTAACAAGCAGAGGTGGCTATACTGCTGTGTGTCAACCTTTTAAAAGCAGCTCCACAAATGCCACCATCTCTCAGCATCTAATGAACAGGACGATGTTGTTGAAACTGCCAAAAGGGGTTTTAAAACTAGAGTGTCTCACAGGAGTCAAACACACAGGTTGAACTCAAAATGCATCTCCCACCTTGCAGATGGGTAAGAGAGGCCAGACCACGACTGCCAGACAACACAGGGCTTGGCACAAGGAGCCTGGGGTCACAAGGACAAGGAGAGATGGTATTTGAGTGACACCAAGCATGACTGGGAGAGGAGCAGTGGAAGAACTGTCAGTTTGGGCTGTTACAAAACGGGCTATTTAGAAGGGTTGCCTGAATAACCCACGCAAGGCAGCAGCTCTCCAGTGTGAAGCCCCAGTTCTCCCTCTCCTCCTCATAAATAAGCAAACCTCTGCTCTGCTGGCTGGCCTTTGGAGATCCCTTTCCATCAGACAACATTCTCTAGGAGCATTCTTGGAATCACAGGCAACTCTATGCTGACTAATCAAGGGCAGAAACCTCCACCAGGCAGCAGGGCACTGGCAGGCTCCTCTGCCCATTTGAGAAGTATCTCCACCCCTAACTATCCAGTAAAAGCGCATTGGGAGATTCAGGACAATACCCATGGGAAGCACAGAGAATTAAGGCTGCTTAGCTCCTCAGTTTATTACTTGCGCGTTGATAGAGATCTGTTAGCACGAAAAGAGCTGTATCATTGTAAGATAAGGGTATGATTAATTTTATTGATGTGTGGGTTAGAAGAAATGAATTGGTGCTAAGTGCTTTGAGACAAAACACTATGATGTGTTTCCAAAGGGAACGTGGAAAAATAAACTTTACAAAACAACAGGCAAGGTTAATATGAATTGGGAGTTGGAAGCTGAATATAACATTTGATGCTTTGGTATTTGAATCAAGCCCAAACTTTGATTATCACATCGACCAGTTGATTAAAACTAGTCACCTGAAACCTGGTATTATACACTGGGCAGGATATCAGAAGATATTGTTCAAGCCAAGAAGCATAAAAGGTTATTGCATCTCAATCCTTATTCTATGCCTATGCTGTGGCGATGCCATTTATAAAGATAGCAGGAATGCCACAAAGCAAGTGTTACATATGACTGCAAATGTTGTTGACTTATTCTGGGTCATTGAAGATTGGCATTTTGGAAACTGCAGACATGTAGATGATATAGTGTATGTTATATGGAACAAGCCTGTTCTTCTAAGATTCCAAACTCAATTATGCAGATACAAGAAGTTTAGATAAACTTTTCAGATTAATACAAATGAACTTTTGGATGCTTATCTGAACTGACCCTCTGAAGGTATTTGGGATTATTCTGAATGCTGCTGTAGTTGCTGGAAATAACAGCAAGTTAAGAATTTAGTTTTAACTTTTGCATTTCTTGAATCTGGTTTGCTGGATTGTGCAAGGGGATGGACAGATTCCAAACTTTGCCCATTTTCATCATTTCATTGTATCTGGCTGACAATAGTGAATATTTGCTCTCCAGTTTAAAGAAAGCCTTAGAGTTACATTAGAAGCATTGTGAATTGAACTATGAACGATTTTGCTTGCTTTTTCAAGAGAGTACATTAAGAAACAAAAGCCCTCCCACAAGACTTCAGTTTCAGGGGGACGATAGAATGTATTCATGGGCTTGCTTGTTTCTATCCCTTACAGGTCAGGAACTTAACATACCTCTGTGCTATAAGCATATGGTCAGTCCTGGAAAACATTAAGTCAAGAAAGACTTTGCAGACTCCACCTCCTAACCTGCATCCACTGCGGTAAGGTCATTCCTCAGTTACTGAACCATGTATAGAGGTGGGTCTTTTTGTGAGAGTGAGGAAGAGAGCAATGTCACTGGATTTCATCCTTCTCCCAGACACTTCCCCTTCTCTGTACTTCCAGTGTTACACAAGCAGAAGGTCACAGCTGTGACCCCCCAGTCACTTCTCAGTGGGAAGAGTGAGGACTTCTGACATGAGCTGCAAGCTCAGGGATTCAAGAAGAGCCGGAACTGCCAAAGAGGGGGGCTCTTTGGGGCAATGGGAAGTGCACAGGCTGAGAAAAGAGTAGGAAAGCTACTGAGAAAGAAGGGCACACAGATGAGACTCCCTAGAAAGTAATGTTTGGGGACAGTAAGGTTGCAGGCTGCATCAGTGCAGGGCCACTTTCCTGTTCAGCTCATGCTTTCTGTTCAGGGTGCCAGGGAAGGACCATGTGTGCATAGCTGCCAGGCACACATCCTCTTTTTCTGTTTTTAGAAATACATGATTTCAGGACAAGCACTGCACTGACGTGGCTGTGCTGCACTCGGTCATAGTATCTTGACATGGCACTGCCCTGCAGCTCACTTGGAGCTCTGTGGTCTTGATGGACACTTTCTTTCTGAAGACCTCAGGCCACACTTTACAGCTTCTTCCCAGTCAGTAAATAAAAGACACTAATATCAGAAACTTGATTGTGAAACAGTTCCTAGTATTGACACAAGCAGAGATTTACAGCCTTAAACCATACAGGATCTTCTTCAGCTTCCCCCTTCAACAAGTTTCACTACAGCCCACCTAAGGGTGGCTGACCTATTTGCTCTCCTGCTAAATGGTAAAAAAACACCACTCAATTGTACCGAAGTTTTCCAAAAGAAGGAAGGAAATACTGCCTGCCACTGAGATCATACATTACCAAAAAAACCCCAACCTTGTTACCAAAGTAAGTTATCCAAGAAGTTACAGGACACAAAAATGTAAATGACTGAATGTAAACTGCAGCAAGCTACAGACAGAGCATATGGCTGAATTTACCAAATCAGTGCCAATACCCATTCAACAACAACACAAAAGCTCTCCAATGTTCAAGTTCCAGAAGCAACCAAATTTCACAAGGGAGGCCTGTATGTCATACTCATACAAATGCTCATATATGTGGTGACTCTCCACAGAATGGTAACTGACCATCAGCATGATGGCCATTTATTTGGCTGTCTCAACAATAATGGACTACTCTGGGTTAGTTATTGTACTTGAAATATAGTTTGGAAATGCAAATTACTCGGCCTTGGAAAGGTCGTGATTATCTAAACCCTCCTATTTAACCACAAGAGCAGTCTTTTGGCTGCCAGAAGCCAACTCATGTAGACATCTAGTTGAAATCTACAGTGGGGAAATATTTGCAACTGAAACTCCAGCACCCGAAAATTAGAGTGGATTCACACAATATTTCGAAATGCCTGTACTCTCAATACTCTGCCATGTACTAATGCCACCGTGTTCGTAGTGTTCACAGATCTAGGTGTCAGCAACTAAACGTAAACCTTACATACAATGCATTATTTACAGTAAGCACTGCTGCAGAGAAAATCATGGCTGCAATTATACATGCCACTCATTTGAATAAAAATTACATCTTGCCATTACTACCTGTAGAAAAAAAAAAGGAATAAATCTTGTTTTTCTTAGAGGAAGGGAGAGGGATGGGGGAAAATAACAAAGGAAAGTAACCTCACGGCAAGAGTTTAACAAGTTCTTGCCTGCGCAGCTCATGCCAGGTAGCCCTGTCACGAGAGGCAGCTTCATAGCACAGTGTTGCAGCGTTGTACTTGCAGTGCTCGAAACAGTACTGGACTCCCTGGGCAGGAGGCTGCTGGTGAATGAGGATCTCTACAGGTAGCTGCCAGCTGTATTTCTCCAATATTGTTACAGCACGGTTTGGGGTTGGTTAATATCAATATGTTTAAGAATGTAAATTTCCTCCCAGACTTCTGTCTGTAATAAAAAATTCCCACCAGTACCTCAAGCCGAGACTCATTCATTTGTGAACAGCCAGTAAGTCATTGCCCAGACAGAAAAAATAAATCAGAATATCTATTTCCCAGAAATCTGAAGTAACTCTATTTGTTTTGATGGCAAGACACACACACTAGAATTAATTTCAATTAATATTTTTGACCTTCTCTGTAGAAATCCTGGTATTGAAGAAAGCTCATAAATGGAAACTCATCAAGATTGTCATTGTCTTTCAAAGAGAAAAGAAGTGGGTGCTGACACAAGCTGAAAGAGAGTGGCCATCTGCAAAGAGGTGAATGAACCCCACAGTCTGATGCTTGGGTATCCTGACAGCAGTGAGTAAATATTCCCTCGTTTACTCCAACAGATGAGATCCCTGGCAGGTGCAAAGCCCACCTCATAGAGACACAGTGGAAACATATTGAAGGATATACTGTCCTTCAGGATTGCTCTTCCAATCCTCTTCTAGTGTGGTTTTCTCTCCAAGGTGAACTCTGACAGGAAAATCTAGAATAGCCATATAAACCATCCTAGTTCTACCCTCTCCTTCTTCCTGACTATAGAAGAGGCAAGATATCTTTAAAAGATTACCCCTTTCTCACCTTTCCTGGGTCAAGCTAAAACTGAGGGCCTGTCCATCACCACAGAAGCAAACTGCTGGAGGCCATTAGATGGACACAGCCAATAACCTTGCAGGTTCAAGAAGCCTCCTCCTTGTGGGCTAGTTTATGCTGAGGTCTAGCTGTCCATCTGAACTATGGAAACTTGAGGGTCCTCAGGCACGTATTCAATACACTGTAGCTACTCCTCCAAGCAATTTCAAACAGTACACAGCCTTTAAAAGACCATCCAGAGGTGAAACTGCATGGAAATCTGCAAACAGAGGTTACCTGCTGGCTAAGAAGACTAGCCAAAAGGAAGACTGCCAGGAAGTACCTTAATTTCTGACAATAGCAGCTTCTGAAGCAGCTAGTGTTTTTAACAGTTTCCAATTAACTCAGAAAAGGCTCACACTGAAACATAATGCAGGAATTTGAAGCACTTTGCATGAAAGTCAAAAATCTATGGTTGAAAACAAGCAGGTGTTAGGAAAAAGTGTAGAGGCCTAAGAGCTCAAAACTGTCCTTAGTTTGAGCTCAGGGTTGCTAGCATGACTAGCAACCTTGATGGGTACTGCTCACTGTGTGTTGGACCCAAGTGCCCCAAGCCACCCTGCTACGTCACACCACAGGGCTTTGAGTGGGCAGAGGTGTTGGTGAAGGAAGACTGGCTTGGGAAGGATCCTGCCCAAGGTATCTCCTAGCATGCACCCGGTGGGCACTGATACTGGTTTGGTGACCAATGTGCACCTTCCTTTGTGGAAAGCTCACATCAAGGGGACTCTTGGTCTTTATGGCACCCACTCCAAATGCTGCCATGGGCTACTGTCCTAGGACTGCTCCTCACTGTGATATAGACCTTCTTCCTCCATGCAGAGGTCAGGGAGCCAACAGATGTCATTCCCTTCAAACCTGGTCACTGGCTATCTTTGTAGCTGGCGCGGCCTAAATGACCAGATGAGTCAAAGTACACACAAGACTTGTTTTAGACTCTGAAATCAACTTTCAGCATTTTCCTGTTCAGAAAGGCAATCTAATCCACCCTGAGGCCAGTGAACAATACCCCGATGCTACAGAGGATTTCATACTACAGGCAAGAAGCAAGCAGGGAAAAATATGCAAAATCAAAGACAGACTCCACAACAAGGAGAACATGAATTTGCAGACACTGTAGTGAAAAGCAACAGCCACATCTGTGCCCAGTATTCAGAAAGTGAAGAAATAAGATAAAGACATAAATGAAACAAATTAAAAGGGTGTGTCTGGTGGCAAAGCAAAATGCTTAGGTCAAACTAGGCAGAGATTTACTTGTTTTGGTGGAGACATCTCTTGCTGTTAAAAGAAAGCATTAGAAAATGCTGACACAAAAATGGAGATGGAGCATATCTGTTTTCTCTAGATCTTATATCCCCAACATAGTAATAACTGACAATAGGCCTAAATACAGTAGATATGAATTTGTAGCAGTAAAAAGAAAGATTAAACAAGGAAACTCTCATTATCAGCCACCCAAGTGGTTGGCAGAAAACAAATGTCAAGCAATGCAGAATACTGAGTCAGACTCATATCTGCATTTAATACTGCTGCCGAACAACGCTGATGAAGGCAACTTGTCACCTGTTCTGTTCCATGAAAAGCAGAAAGCAAAACTGCCTACACCCTTGGAACCGATGTCAGAGTTACTGGGAGCATGCAGATAAATAGAGACAGGCAGAACAAAACCAATTAGCGTGAGAGTCAGCACTCTGGCCACGCCAAATGAGGCAGCGTTTCTTGGTAGCTGGAAACAAATAGATATGAACAGCAATAATAATACCAGGAGATCAGAGGATCTCCCTCTCTTTCAAACATAAAGAACATCTGTATCGCAACCCCCCAAGTTGTTTTTTTCACCTAAAATATCTTGGACAGGTTAAACCATAGCAAATTTAGACAGCTGAGCCCTACAACATGATGATAGACTCAAATTCAGTAGGTATGAATTTGAGCAGTGAAGTATGAGTTCGGATGCTCATATCCAGAACTAATCCACTTATCTCTACCTGACCATAGTGATGGTGATACTCAAGAGGACTCAATAAATTACAGGCACTTCAGGGATTATTTGAGCATTGAGATTTTTATGTATTTGGAGTTTTATGGTATGCTCAGGCTGATGAACTGTTCTTATTTTTGGCTGTACCTTTAAAAAGTCTTCACTTTGAACAAACTGAACCTGTTTATTGTATTGCACACGAATTCATATTGCATTGACACAATTGGTTATAAACCACGCAAAGAAAGAAATCAGTCTCTTCTGGGCTTCTTTACCCCTGAACCACAGCTGAACTGCACACTGACCTTATAACCTGCGCATTAGTCTGGCAGGGAAAGTGGTGATGCAGCCCTTGACCCTTCTCCCCATCTCAGCATACACTTTTTAGGCTGCAGGGGGCCCACAGCACCCCCAACCCTGAAGCTGTGCCTGCCCCTGCCAATGCAGCTGGTGTTTCTGCAGCTGCAGTCTAGTTCTGGGTGGGAAGGACAAGGAAGAGATAGCGAGAAATAATCTCAGTGATTATGTGAGATAGAGAATACATTCCCTTAAATAACCTCCTTTGCCTGCTGAAGTTATCAGAGCATGCCTTTCTAATGCTGGCTAATGCCAGGTTAAGTTCAGTAGTTTGCAGCTGCATATTTTGTTTGAGATTTGTCCTTAATTGAACAGCAAGCTCAGGGACCGCACTAACAAGTAATATCTGCTAGGAAAACACATCCATCTCAAAAGACATTTTTCAAAGAGGCACATACAATCTTGTTAAAAGCAGGAACCCTAATGGCCATTTGCTCTATCATATACCAGCAGCAGGTATAGCAGGAAAGGGAACAGCTGCTTAGTTGCTTCTGCAATCTATTTTGTCTAGATATTTGTATGTTTGGGAGAGTGGTCTGGCCCTTTTGCAGCTCTCAGATGAATCACTCTGATAATGGACTAGAAAGTGCATGGATAACATTATCAGTGATGCAGACCATGGTTCCTATATTGCCTTAATACGCCTCCAAACCAATCTGGTAAATTACTTTCATTATAGGATTTAGATAGTATCCCATTACAGATCAAGCTTTTGGTTAAATGTCATTTCTTTGAAAGACATATTTGGTGTCAAGGTCTGCTTGGCAGTTTCTGAAGAGACTGAACAGAGTCCCAGACATCCTTACTTACCTCTCAAAGCATTCCCCCTAACTAACAAGCAAAGGGTGGAACAACAAAAGCCAGGAGATGCAATAAGAAGGTGTTTTGTCAACAGAGGAGTGCTAGCTAGACATTTTTTTCCACTAAGGTCTGTCCCTGGAGTACTGCAAATATGCAAGTCTCCTGGTCACATGCTGAAAATTGTTTCTAGGACACATTGGGTAATTCTGAAATTAAAGAGACTACCCATGATTACACGATTATGCTAGAAAAATAATTCCGTATATAGGCTGCTGCTAAAGAAACTGGCTCTTCAGTACCTTTTCAGTGGCCTACTCCTGACACTTCAGTGAAACTACAGAGCCCATCCTAACTGTCAAAGCACAGCTAGTCTGTGCTGCATTTATTGCGTGGTTCCCTTCCTTGCCCTGAAAGGAGATCTAAACAAAACAATTTTCCACTTGCACTTGGAAAAAAAAAAAAAAATCCTGCAACAAAACCAAGCCATGAAAATGCTCTTATTTGTATTAGAAAGCATAGAAGTTCTCACCACTTTTTAAACAAAATGAACACATTTGTGTCCAGCCTATGCTTTTTTCCAGAGTTTCTATTAGACATTTTTACTTTTTAGTTAATAAAAAAAGGCATTTCATTTTAGCAAAATCCTGGCTTATTAAAACTAAAGTGATGTGGTATATTAGAGGGACTTGCCAATATTAACTATCTTCACATGATAATTTATTCCATATTTAGTGTTCAGTGTTTGCAGTATTTAATACAGCTAAAGCATATGGTGCTGTTTTATTCAAACAGTAAACTATGTTATCATTAAAAATATATGGAAATATAAACATCATGTCAGAGTTCAGTGTTTCAGAAAGGAGTTGTTAATACTTGCAGTTTCATTATAATAAGAAGCCAAATGAATTCATGATTTTGCTTCTTTATGTATTTACTTGGTATTATGTATCCATTTACAGTAATTAATTTGGTTGTATTTCAAACTTATATGTATTTACATTTCTACATTATTATAAAGCAATGTGTCATTTTTATTTTGATTTGATGAGAAACAAAGATTCGCAAAAGCTGTTTAACTACTAAGCTGGGAGCTCAGATCAATCTCCATTTCACTTGAGGATTGAAAGCACAAAGCTTCTGGCTCTACAGCAGCTTTGTCAGCCTTGGCAATTTGCATTATGTTACCCATGATAGTATGCAGAAGGATCCATTGCCATGAATGCAATTTAAGAAAACACTTTCAGTTCTTTTTATTCCTTTCTCGGTATTTTTCAGGCAGCTGGAGTGCCTTTTTTTTTTTTCTCCTTGCTGTAGAGAGATTACTTATTACTTGTATTTAACTGAATAAAAAAACCCCCGAAACAAAAAACATCTTGAAAGGTAATAAATAAGTTGAGTCCCTAAGAGAAACTTCTCAGGGCTTTTCATGCAGAGGGAGAAAGCAAGAGGGATTTTGCTGGAACATGGTAGGTGCACTGTTTTGGAGACTGAGAGTCTCCATTGAGCAGAGGATCAGGGAAAGCTGCAGTAGGTGCTCTGGGAGCACTTTTCACAGCCCCCTGCCTGTTCCTACCAAACTGGCACAACCTGGACCACTTCTAAGTGTAAGTTGGTCACTGAGACTCTAGGCACTTAATAATAGCATTAACATAAAATTTTTCAGCTAGGGGTCTTGCAGGAAGATGCAGACATTTGGGTCTGGTCGCTGCATTGATTAGTATGCAGGATTGGACATTTTTCATTGTTAGGCAAAAGTGTCTCCATCTTTACCAAGGTCAGAATTTCATCCACAGAGCCTGAAGATTCCATATAAGCCAGATACTAGAATTAACTAACACCCAGTATAGCTGTCTCCCAAATCATCAAACACTGCTGTTGATGCAAGGCCCTTTAACTATTTCATCAGGCTACCTGATGATTTAAGGCTGTGGAGTTATCTCCCTTCAAATTAGACTTCTGTTTCCTTACTGGGTTCCTGCAGCTCAGCCTGACCATCAGCAAAGGCAAAATGTTCCAAATACCTTCGCTGCTCAGACAGTGAGCAATCCCAGAAAATAGACAAGCCTTATCTGTTGCCTTTGGGCAGAAGGACACTGATAACAGTACACTCAGGATTTTGCTTCACAGCACAGCACTTCACAAGGTATTAACTTGCAACTTCTCCAGGGCCTGCAAAGCTAGCTAACATTTCACCATCGCTGAGGAAGGTCTCAGCTTGCAGATGAGTCACGTTCCTTGAAAGCACATATCACAAGGGAGATGGTAAAATCTGGATGTCTTTCTAGGAAATCACACAGATTCTGTTTTGGTCCTAATGGAAAACTCAGCACTGGAGTGACTGGGTGAGTTTAAAACTGAACATGAGTTCAACCTAACTTAAAACAGTATTGGGTTACCTGAATGAAAAAGTGAAAGCCTGTGTTCAACAAGTCAGGTGCAGTGATCTAAATGTTCTAACTTCAAAGTCTCCAAGATTGGGGTTGTGATGCCTCATTTTGCTGTCAATTATTTGTCCTCAAGACTATGCAAATTCAACATAAAAATTTCTTGCTTACAGCCATTTAATTTATACCATCCATTACCCCTGCCTGAGTGACTGACATTTACTGCATGATGTCTGGTAAGTAGTTCTGGCGGCTGGGAGCCAGGAGACCTGGTGTCTATAGCTGATGTTACTATCTTTGGTAAGTCACTTCATTTCTCCTGTTGCATGCACTTAATCATGGTCATCATCTTCAATTGAGCTGTTTGAAGTGACTCTATTATTACAGCTGTTACACCAAATACAACAAGGCTTGAATTATTTTCAAGGAACACAGCAATATAAGACTGTGAATTATTAGGTAGCATGTCTAACCTAAATTATTTGGCAGATACAGTCACAGAGTTGAATGTCACACCATCCAGGTCTTTTTTCCACCTAGTCAGCAGTGTAGATAAGCAACACATTTGCTGCCTGTACTGAAAAAAAAATGTGCCTCACCCATAGTGTTGTGGAAATGAAGAGGAATAGGTAGTTTATTTGCCCCTTCTTTGATCATTATAATTATTTGGATTGGCCTGATCCAAAGTCTGGTGCTGCTGGCTGAGAGCTTTTTCTTCTCTTCATTCGCTTTCTAGGTAGCAAAGTGTTCTCCTAGTTCTCCTAACTCACACTCCCCTGTTGAAACTGTTGGAAAACAGGTAGTAAAGATGACCTAGAGGAAGCCAAAAATTCTGTTAATTACACAAATTTACACCAGGTAAATACCCTAGACCACCTTTCTCCCTCTTGACACCTCCAAACAGTATCCAGTTTTACCTCTGGTGTTCCCGAAAAAAGTCAGGATGTTGATTTAATGAGGACTAAGAAACTAATTCAGGAAACATGAGAAACTTCCAGTGTAATTCCTTTCATGCAGAATCAACCAGATTGATGGCCAGAACTGTATTAAAAGCATGACAGAACTGTATTAAACCAAAATGGTATTAAAAGTGTGACATGGTTATATAGACATTTTATGTTCTTCAGCCATTAGCACTAAAAGTCTTAAAAAGAACTACAGGATATATTGTGAGAATGTCTGTGTATCAAAGACATCAGTTTTCTAGCTCTCTTTTTACAGATCAAGTTCTAGCAACTTTTTGGTTTTTGAAATGGAAATCCTAACCTTTGAAACTGAAATCAAACTTTGGGAATTCACACATCTCTTGGGATCACTGCATTTATTTCACATTGGCTGCAGAAAAATAGAAAAATATTTCGGGTCCTCTAAATCCTCGTGCTAGCCCATTTCCACCTCTAGTGTAACAAAATGTTCAGATGCAGAGATTTCCTCAAATGATCTCAATATTACAATAATCATTTATTATTTATTGAGCTCTAACCATGTCCTTGGTACTTGGTGATTCATTAAGACCTCCCTACTTAAAGGAGTCTCTGAATAAAAGTCTGGAGATAAGACCTGCCTGAAAATCACTGGCAGGAGGAGGCCAGAGAGTGCCTCTCTTCTGCTGTTCCTCCACCACCCTTCCACCAGGTGCTATTATGGAGCAAGTTGTCTCTAAAGGCTCACTCTTGTTAAATTCCCTGCCCAGAGCCATTTCTGTGAGGAGACACTGTGCTACCCCCCTTCCCTGACACCATGAGGCTGTCACCTCTCTTAGGCTTTCAACGGTCCTGAAACAAATATATGTTGCAGTCTCTAATTTGCTTGTCAGTACTCTAAGTACTGTAGAGTTTTGGAGGACTTGGTGTTGCAGAAGGTAGGTATGTATCACTGAATAAGAAACCTCACATCACAGTTATTTTCCTGCATCCTTCACTCTAAATTTTAAGGCGATTTTTGCCCTGTTGTAATTCAGTAGCAAGCATAACTTAATTATTTGGCCAATTATAATATGAGAGAATATAACAACCATTACGTGAATGGCTGTTGAATCAGCGCATTTTCCACTCCACAATAAGCGACAGGAAAGAGAGAGGAAAATGTATTAACTGAACAAAATCTAATAAACATAATGCTACCTACAGATACGTGCTATTTAATCTCATGAAAAGATTTCATGCTTCTGTTCACATGGCAATATCAGATAGCATCTTGCTGAAGGAAGCAGTGACTCCAGTGAGCAAGTCCAACATCAGGAAAATAATGTTTCTATTTTAATATCTGCATGCAAACAAAATTTTGTTTGCCTTGTTAATTCTTAAATGTATGTGGAGGATTAAAACTCAGGCATTAACACATTTTAGGCTAGATCCAACTGGAAAATGCTGCCATTGACTTCAATCTGAGCTTTGTAGACAAGTCTGTGAGTTTCTCCGGGACACAGAACATCATCTGTTTGTCTGTATGGACCTTCTTCAGCTGGAACTAGAGCTGGAATAGGGTGTTACCAGCTACTCCTATACAGACAGTAAGGATCTCTTTTCATGAGTTCAATTAAAACATACCTGCCACACTTATTCTGCTGTCCAAGGGTTGATAAATTCCCTCCAAAACTTAGATGTTTCAGTTTGGAGAAGCATGAATAATGAATTGGTCAGAAGCTGTGCTGGAAATCAAGAAGGGCTAAAAGAAGAACATACCACGTTTAACTTTTCTCTGTACACCTCCCCTTGAGGGGAGGGGAAGCAGAAAAGGGGATAGTTAAGACTTTAGAACATAAAGTAATTTACAAAAAACCCGAAATTTAAAAGAACTAGTGTGTCAGTTCAAGAAGCAAATGTTTGTACTAAATCTGAAGTCAGACAGTGATCCACAAGGGTTAAATGTCCTTTCATTATCAGTTGTTACAGCTACATGTGATATTGATTAAGTTAATAATCAGGATAACATTTTGAAGAGGAAGTGTTAGATTTTCTAACAGTGATTAGCACATTGACTGTGATTGGCTATACAATTACAGAGCTATTAAGGTGGTATTTGATTGTTTAACATGGCATTTTATAGTCAGTAACTAATTAGAACATCAGTGGGCTCATGGTGGAACATTCACACTTGTAAAGCACACATCATTTTCTAAATATAAAATTCTTTTATTGACATTCATTTACTAAATAGAATCCTCAAGTAGAAGGTTTCCGCATGCCTGTTATTGAAACTGAAGTCCACAGCATGCATCCAAGTCTAAATCTTTTTAAAAACAATAGCCACCGTTCTGGTGACCTCCTCTAACACCTGAATACATACTTAAGCTGAATTTCTTCTTCTTCTTCTTCTTTAAATACAGGAAAAGATACTCAGCCATATATTAGCTAGTCCTCATCCAAACATTATCAAAATAAATGGTAAGGGTCCTTTTATTCAGGGATGCAATGCAAATCCTAAATTGGGCGCTTTGAAAAGTTGAATCTTACATCATTTTAGGTTATATTCTTATTTTCACTTCAGAGATTCAAAATAAGTGCTGACTAGAGTGTTACTCAGAGATTTTTACTGCGGCTGGAACTATACATCTGTACAAGGTAACATTAGATATATCAGGCTATAAATTCTGATATTTAGTGAACTACCCCTGGATTGCACATTTGTTTTTCTCATGAAAAATGGCTGACACAAGAAAGATTTCAAGATATATCAAAATCAAGAATTTATATTTAGCACTTACAAACCAGTGGAGCCTCATTTTTAGTGTTTATGAAAGTCAAAAAAAAAAAAAAGATCAGCTGTCACATTGCAAACACCATCTATTTCACATACCTACATCTAACTCCATGGGGGCAGGTAAAACCAGATTTTTATCTTTTTTTCACAAACAGACACATCAGGCAGCCCTAGAAGTATGAGGTAATCCTGATAAAACAACCATATCTAACTATATTTTCAAAAGAATAAGTGCATGGTACTGTAATCCATGGCATCTCCTCATTATAAAAGAAAAAATGGTTATGCTGAATGTGTCTCACGTTTTTTCAGAATGTACTATTACTCTGCTTTTGCAGTTGCTCCTGCTTCTTGGCCACATTTAGCACAGTGACAACTGCTTTCACAGCCCAGATTCACACTGCCAAGTTTTAACAACTGGTGTACAGGTCCTGACAGAAAAAATTCAGGAAACTGGTAAATCTGTTTCTCTTGTAAGCCTGATTACATGTCCTTCCTTGAACAGAACAAGGTCTCAGAAAACACCTAGTCATCAATACCTGCACAGATGCTGTACTGTGTCCCAGCAGCCCTCCTAAGACACATACAGCATTTGTACCCATGATGGTGACAAAGCGAATAAGATCTTTACAAGTCCAGCGACTCAGACTGCAGACACCTACACATATTTCCCTGGTCTTTTGGAAATGCCTCCCCCCATGATCCATTCCTATGGCCCAACAGGCAATGGTCCACAGAAGGCGAAAAGCACAACTTCGTCTCTATGCTGTGGATAAATACAAGATCACCTCAGCTTGTGGGGACAGAAGGCTCTTTCAGCTTCCCTCCAAGGTTAACCAGAGGAACAAGGACAGCAGTTCAGACGTTAAAAAGAGGACAGACGCCAGCAGCCACGAAGGAGAGAAAGGTAGCCAGGACTTGGCCAGGGGAGCCTGCCCTGGTAAAGCAGAACCACAATCCACACAACTTCTGGAGATCACCAAAAACTGCCCCAATCTGGGACCCGACCCTCCTCTTGGGTGGTGTCTCCCTCTTCATGTTCAGTAACATTATGAATGCGTGAAAGAGAGGGAAGAGTTTCTGGGGAATAGGAAAGGGTGTGGAGGTGACACTGTCATGAGTCTCTGGACTTTTGAAAAACACCAGGCTGAAACCTGCCACCAAATGAGGACAAGGTCTGATGCTTCGATAAAATTCTATGCTTTCAATGCCTTTTCCCTATACATAGCACGTAATCCCATCCTCTCTTACATCCTCTTTTAAAATGGCAGTCCTTTGTAGAATAACGAAAAGTAAAGGAAGGAACATGGAGAGTAGCTAGTTTATTTGAAAAACCTGTCCTAGCTATGCATCAAAAAGCAGAGTGAACCATCTGGTAGGGTTTCAACTGTTGCAAAACACAAATACACCAGGAATACATTTCATAAGTTAGTAAAATAGTGATCCACATCCCCAAGAATTACAAAATAAGTGACATAAGGACATAAAACTCTGTTCCCTGAAAAACTTGCTAGTGACTTTAGCCTGAGGTCTTGTTTTTTGTTTGTTTGGTTTTTTGTTTGTTTGGTTTTTAGGTCCCCAGTACTCATGCACTGAAAAAAACAGAACTGTAAGTTCAAGACCAATTTCCCCACACCAAGCAGACCAAGCTGTTGCAGAAGATGGTACAGGGAATACTATTAAACTTGTTTCAGGAAGAATTACTTTTGTGTGTTACTAGCAAGAAACAAGAGTCTGTTCTCCTTGCATAGCATTTCTTGACCACATCATTGCTTTTTTAAACTAGTCTCAACAGTGTTTGCCAGGAGATACTCATCAGTTCTTAGCTGTTCCATTGCATGCTGGTAGAAGACATAAAGACTACATGTAAACAAATTGGCTCCACAGGCAGCTTTGCTCTTCCTTAGAGGTGCAAGAACAAGAAACAGGCAACTCTCACATCCACAGATTCTCTTCTTTGCTCTGAACAAGCTTATTTTTTAGATTTTTTGCATACACTAAAAATGTGTGTGATAAAGTTCAGTGTAAAGGCATGAGAACCAGTAGATGTTTTGTACCACCTTTTCCCTTCCTTTTGACATGACATTATAAATATTTGAGCTATTTACATAAGTACTAAAAATAAGCAACAATTAAGCAGATGTTTAGACACAGTGGTAAAGTGATATTTTCCTCAGCTTCAGCACTCCTCAGTGACTCTGCTTGGTGCTTTGCTGTTGAAAACCAACAGATGACTCTTTGTTTCCTTCTTGCAGTCACCACATCATCTTCTTTATGCCGAATACTCCACAATACACAGCAAGAAGCAATAACACTTCTTACCTCAGAGAGATGCAGGCAAGTCAGTCTACTAATAACATACTGAAATGTTCCCTGGCTTCAGGGTGGAAAAAGACAACCCAGTCCCTCTAAGAGGAGCCCTAGGTTCACATCAGAGTAGCTGGCTTCCATATCTTGGACAACAAGCACAGACATGGACCACACTAAGCCTGGTTTTCTACATCCAGGACTGGACACAGGGGGCCCTGGGCACTGTCTCATCCCCATATGATCATGTAGCAGTCACTGCTGGCATGCCTCTAAAACAAGCAGCAGGCTGAAACACAGCCCACTCAATACAACATGCACCTCGTAGCTGAAAAACAAAAGGAAGAAAAAGAAAGAAATTACCCCTCAAAGTGGAGCAGTGTCACAGGCTGGTGGCCTTCACTAGAGGGCTGGGGAGAACTCTCCCCATTGCCCATCCTTCTGGGTGCTGCTAGGTCTTCCAGGCTCCATCACCCTACCGCCCGAGAGGTGCTCATGTGCACCATCTGCTTTCTCTCCTCGAAAAAACCCATCAGCTCTGTTGCAGCAGTAGTAGTTGTTTGAATTACACCAGATGCTGGTGAATTGTGTAGCATAGCTATATGCAGACATCAGATATGAGCAGGACCCATGCATGGGAGAGGTAGCTGCTGGGTGCTGGGGATTTTAAGTACTGAAGAAAATGTGAAAAGCCATCCCCACCCACCCGTGATTTCCTCGGCTCTCCTCTGTGCTTTTTTATAAACCACAAAAAAGCATGTCCTCTGGGATTCAATGCCAGAGGGCAGTTTGGGGAATGTTTGTGCTGTACAACCACTGTGTACCAGCCAGCCAGGAGACTGCACAAAGTATACGCTCAAGCAGCAAAATTTTGTTTTTTCTCTGAGCACATGTCAAAGTCAGCTGTTGCATGCTGATAAAATTTGTAGCAGCAAGCCTTCTAGTGTAAACATAGCCTCACTCACGCTAAAGTAACTGGTCCTCTGCTGGGGGGTAAAGCCATCATTTCAAAGTGGGAAAACATGACGAGAGTCAGACAAAATGAGCAATGATTTATTAATAGGACAATAGAGGAATGAGATAACTCATAAGCATGGTAACCAATTTACTCCATATGGCTGAAACCCTCCTAATGTTTGGGATTATATCTCACAAAAATGTATACAAGTCATATCAAGAATTTCCCTCCCAGACCACTTTTTACTAAACAGAGATTTTCAAAAGCATTTTCTGCTGGGCTAAGCTTTACTTCCATCAAAATCACTAGCACTCCAGTTTTACTTTGACGAGAGCAAAGCTAGGCCAAATGCCACACACAAAGTTTTATTTACTAAATGCAGGGTGCTAATGCTGCTATCTTCACAGCTCCTGTGGTGTGTCCATGGAAAAGCGAACTCAGGACTTTCTAGCAATATGGAGCCCGTTCCAGCTCAGCACAAATTATCTCTTTATATGAATGACTTCTCATCAAATCCTAGTTACAAATGCTTAGGCAAGGGTATTGATATTACATTAATGCCTTGGAGATCCAAAAGCAGAGAAATCAGAGAAATCAAACACCAGTAAAAAAAAAAAAAAAACAAACCAAAAAAGAACAATAAAGACTGGACATGCTTTGCATTCTTTTCCAAATCAGAAGCATTTGCTGTTCACACAGCAGCCAGTTCAGCAGCTTGGACTGCAAGTCTCCTTTGCAATGGTGAGACAGGACTATCAGAATTAGGGAGGAGAGATAACACATAAAAATGAAATTCAGCAAATAAACAAATAAGAATGTAAAGGACTAAACTTACTTCAGCCCAGCAGACCCTACTAACAAGGCGCATCTAATAACTATAGCCTTCATAAAAGTACAAAAAGACAACTTATTCCTTTTCATTACACAGTGAAATCACTCAAAACAAACTGTGGTTTGGTTGGAGATAAAGCTATTGTGGATCATAATTACATACAAAGAAAATGGATATATCTAACATGAAAGCTTTCTATATGGAACTAAAATGCAGTAGCACAGATAATTACTTCGATCCTTAAGTCTTTTCCACAATAACAAAAATCTTGCCAAGCTGGAAGTTGATTCTGCAATTTTTAATGTCTTTTAAGACAACTCATTTCCTCTTGCTATCCCCCACCAACCAGTTAGTCGCAGATTTTTTAAACTAATTACTTAAGGAGACATGCCCACTAAAAAATAAGTCTTTTCCTTTTCTTTTTTCCTTTCCTTTCTCATTTCTCCTTTTTGCTACTGCTATTACAAGTAATGTTTAAGGTAGAATCATAGAATAGTTTAGGTTGGAAGGGACCTTTAAAGGTCATCTAGTCCAACTCTTCCCCGCATCTTCAACTAGATCAGGTTGCTCAGAGCCTGGTCCAAGCTGACCTTGAATATTTCTAGGGATGGGGCATCTACCACCTGTCTGGGCAACCTGTTCCAGTGTTTCACCACACTTATCACAAGAAACTATGTAGTCTGAATCTACTTTCTTTTTGTTGAAAACCATTACGCCTTGTCTTATCACAACAGGCCCTTTACTGAAAGGCTGCAATAAAGTCCCCTGGAAGCCTCTTCTCCAGGCTGAACAACCCTAACTCTCTCAGCCTTTCCTCATAGGAGAGGTGCTCCAGCCCTGGGATCATTTTTCCATCGACTGATAATTTTTGTGGTCCTCTTCTGGACCCACTCCAACATGTCCATTTCTTTCTTGTACTGAGCTCTAAATGGAAAATGGGGGGGGGGAAGGGGAGAGAGAGAGGGGGTGGATGGGGATGGTAACGGCACACTGAAAAAATCATACATTTACTGTTGACAAAATGCTGTAAATTTTACTGCCAGAGGGTTTGTGGTTTTTGTGGGTGTTTTTGTCTGGGTTTTTTTTTTTTTTGGTTGGTTGGTTTTTGTGATTTTTTTTTTTTTTTTTTTTTTTCATGGGCATTTTGATGTGACTAAATACAGAAACAACAACAGTAATAGTCTTTTTCATTGCTTCCTATCCTGAAATAATTTAGTTACTTCCTCTGTTTGATATAGGAAGCTCTGGTGCTGCAGCAATGAAAGGAAATTTTTCTTCAATCTTATGGTCAACAAGGGCTGACGTTGAATGGTGTGCATAGGAGCAGCTGAGGTCAGGCATCCTTAGAGAGGCATTGGCGGAGACTGTGCTTACTGGTTCTTCACCCAAAATTATGTGGAACACAATTAGAGGCATTTCCCGATACCCATAACTGAGACACTGCAGACCAGGTTCTTGGAAGCCTTTTCCTCTATGACAAAACATATGCAGGAACCTTCTGATGATCTGTTGACGTCTCTGATTTACAATTTGGAAAATTAAAAAATAACTTGGCACATAATCCTGCAAAGGACCTTTCCAAACAGAAACTGTTGGATAAAGACAAAAGAGTTTGTAGTTGAATCTAACTATTTTAGCCAGGTGCCCTAGGGAAGCAAGAGCATGTGATTAAAAGAAGGGGTATGTGTATATGTGCATGCAAGTGCACTCACATGCCTGTGTGCACATATCTGTTTTGTTCCTTCTCTCTCCACCTTCCCTGTAATCTTTGAAACTTAACTTCTTACACATTTTACAAAGGAATAAATGTCTTGGAGGTATTCATCCCCTACAATATAGTGAAAAAAAGGAGTTAGGAAATGAAGAAAGACCTTACTAGAGCCTCTGCTGAGGGAAAGGTTATAGTGTGAGCTCAGTGAGTATTAAATACCATGTAATCTACACAGGACATCATTCTTGTGGCACAAATTTGTAGAAAAACAAGCCCCCCTACTGTTCATGCAGCTGCTTTTTCTCTAACTGCTTATACTCCTGATGGATGGCCTCCGTTTAATTTTGGTGAACGTGCACCCAGTGATGCATGAATTGACCTCAGCAGCACCAAGTAATTGAGCACTGTGAATAGCACAACATAGGCTGCAGGTCAGTAGACTGGACAGTTTACATTAATGTTCAACATCTAGCTAAAAACTGTCAGTTTACATCTTACCAATGTAAGAACAGTTGTGTCCAGTGCTGTAGTGCATTTTGAAACAACAGTCTTGGTAAGAGGTGCAAATGGCAGAAGAACATGGATTGACTTTTTAAATGTGTTTTTGAAATAGGAGCCCAGGCTTTGTTTGGACAAAGAGTCTAATGTACCTACCCCACCACTCTGCAGGAACGCCGCTGGACTACATTCCCACAGGGGGATGGTAATAACCACACACCTCCAACATGCCTGGTTATGCTGCGCAGATGTATTCACCCTTTTTTCTCCTGTGCAAAGTATGTGAAGCAGAAAAGTTGGCTTGTATGTTCAGTAGCAATTCTCTCCTTTCCTCTGTAGGCTGTACTCTATAGCTAAACAAGCAGAGGAATTAAGTCAGCAACTAATGACTGTCAACCTAGGAGAAAAGAAAACTGGAAAGGAAATCATGCTTGAGGACTTAGACATAAATTACTCCAGGTAAGCCACACACATCACGTCAGCAAGTCTGTAGGATCTCCCTTCATGCATCTTCTACCCTGCCACAGCCCATGGCAAAGGTTCATTTATCCCTTTGTCCCTGCAACTTGCTGAAGCACAAATGCCTTCAAGGGCTGCCCCTGGAACGATGCCACTTAAGCAACATCCATAGCCCTGGAAAAAACCTTACTGCGTGTACCATGCTGCTTTTCTTTTTTGCCTTAAAGTTGAATCCATTATGGGCTTTCATACACTACCTACTTTATTTGCACTCATATAATACAGGCTTTTACTGTCAGGAATTAATACATCAGCAAAGGAGAATAATTTCAGCTCTGTATGTTTCTCTATTTACATCCATTTCTTTAGGAAGAATACAATATTCCCATTTGAAAGCAATAAGAAAAAGGGTTTTCAGGGAATAAGTGTTTCAGTTATAGTACTTCAACATTATTACAGAAGCACCCAGCGATTCTAAGGACATAAGTACAATACTCTAACTAACCTGTTTCAAATGTTTTGTGATTGAGCTGATACAGCATGACCATGACAAACAAAGGCTTCTGGCCCATTTTACAGACAGGTAAATAAAGGCAAAGAAAACAGAACATACTTCAATGCTATGTTTACAACAGGGAAACATGCTTTTCTGAAATGATGCATGGTAGTAAAAAGTGGCTCTTAATTACAGGTGTGTTGCCCCAGACACACAGATTAGTAAATGTTAAAGATTATGTTAAAAATTAAACAATATTCAGATGATTCAGGGGAATCATCTGTTGAACAGTTTTTCTGCTTACCGAAAAAAAGAAGCCTTGAAACTTTTGCTTTTAAAAGAGAAAATCATATCAAAGCCACAAGAAACTCAATGTTTTAACACTGGTTTTACGGTTTTAAACCACTGGTTTACAATTGTCATATAAAGCAAATTACTCCATTTTATACTTCTGCAGGTGAGCTAAGAATCAGTCCCAGACAACACCTTTAAGCAGCTAATATATAGTTACATTGAGAGTTGGTTAAACTTCTTCCAGTTTTTCTTTGTTTTTTTTAAGGCAGTGGCAAGAGGTTTTTTTGCAAAGGGTGTTTTATCACCAAGAATCTGTTTTCATCAAACTTAGTCACTGTTCTGTTAGAAATCTGCATTTATTTGCAAGCAATGCAAACAGTTCTTCAGCTCAAGGACTATGTAGTGAGACAGCCCCTAGCATGATGGAGTCCTGATATCAGCTGGATAATACTGTAATAGAAGCAGTGAAAAACAGCATAGTGAAATCTCAGTCGGAGAGGGACTGGCATTCAAAGTCTCTATTGTCTTTTTCTTCTTATTCCATTAATTTCATTCATACTATGTAACTGACTTCAGTCTTAAATGATGAAGGTTTTTTGGAGGATTTTCACTAAGCTTTCCTTAGCTGCTGAATTAACAGCACGCTTGGATGTATTTTTTTCTTTTCTTGTAACACTAAGTATCCTGTCACTTTTAATTCAAACTGACCTACTACAATAGCATTAGTTCAAATGTAGCTTGTATGGTGTGAGTGAACACTTTACATTGTCTTTGACAGAAATTTCATTGTAAGTACAATGCAACATTTACCATTACAGAAACAAACAAATCACAATCTTTAAGCACTGGGGCTGCTTCACGTAACAGCAGGGACTTTCAGAAGAACAGGAGGGTTTCATGAACTGGAAGTGGCACTGCAGAAATAGTATTAACAGAGTGAAGAAAGTTTAACGGAAAATATGGCAGCTCAGGATTAAAGGGCAAGCAAAGGCAAAACAATTTCAATGCTACCTCCTGTTTTCTGGTCAGCAGATTTTGACTACACAAGCCTGAACTGCTTGCAAATACCTGTTCCTTATCTAGAAAATTTTATTAACTTAATTTCCCCCAAATATTTCCCCCCACAAATACATGGCTTCTTTCTGTACCCCTGAAGTAGAAAATATAACTCCTCAGCAACTGTCTCTGGACTGCTGCTCTCTCTTCAGCTGCATCCAAGGTTATGCCAATAGCTTTTTCCAGAAAGAAAATTGCAATGATGCCACAGCGCATCATGCCCCTGCAAAAGATTTTTTAAGTAACTAATTAGAAATAAAGATTAAAGAAATATAGGCTGACTGGGAAAATAAATTTAAGAGTAGGCTTCCCACTAAATGGAAAGTCTTAAAGCAGACATTTCCCCTCCATATTCTACATTTTGTATTGTCATTCACAAATCTCCCCTTCCATTCCTCTGGTGGCTAGTTTTTCGCTATTGAATGTCAATGTTTTTCTTCCCGTGGTGTTACAGAAACAGGCTTTCCTACACCCTGCTCTAGCCCATTGTGTGTCTCACAAGCTTCCTTCCAAAAAACCCCTCCCTTCATAAGGTGAAGTTATATAGGAGCACTGAATGCGTTTCATCCTCTACAGACTATTCTGATCCTTTCTTCTTGCCAGAACTGCCCACATACACAAAGAAATGTTTCCCTGGGGAACATTTGACCATATACTATTTAACCATCAGCTGCTACTGGAGCTCCCTAGTTGGCTCAATGACTGGACCTGGTTTTTGTTCCCAGCATGGTTTCCCAAGCTGAGACACCCAAGGAGAGATGTGAGAGGATGTGTGTGCTGTGTGCGACTGCCTGCGGTTCCCTTCTCCCACGGGGAGGGAGAAGACTTCAGTCGCCAGGGATGTCAATCAAGTGTTAAATTTGCAATAGCGAAGAATTCTTTTAAGCCAGACATCTATTTAATAATGCTTACTCCTTACTCACGATTGCAGACAAACCTGTCCATAATCAGATAACATGAAAAAGACTCTGACAGATGGCTGGTGACGTCTGTACCTGCCCCCTTCCCCAAACTTGGCAAATTTTCTGTAGTTTGCAAGTATCTGAGAGGCAGCCCCTGAGAGACAGGCAAGCTTTGCACTCCTAGGCAGGCTGTATGTGTCACAGTAGTGAGCGTAACCTGCTGGTTAAAGCACAAAGTGATTATCAGAAGAGTTTGAATGCTGTTCCTGGCCACACAGGTCATTCACATGCACTGCACAACTTGACAGGTGGTGGTCGCATAAGTTCGGGGAATTTTTTTTGTAACGTTACTGAAAATCTTGTATTTTAAATTTTTTCTGGGTTACTGAGTAAAGAATGTTCTGCAATGGAAATAACTTATCTTTGATAGCATTGCTGCAATTATACTGAAATTACCAAAACAAATAAAACCTCTCCAAATCTTTCCTCACTTTCAAAAACCAGAAAACATACTGATATTTGTAAGTGTTCTCAAGGAACTGTATTTCATACTGGTACACCACACATGAATAAAGCCTGATGCTTACAAGCTGTGCCTATCATGCAGTCCATCTGATTTGTCCAAATGGCCATATTAGACCAGCACTGTATCTGAGCTGGTGAAGTTATTAATCGGCAACAAATAGAAGCACACTATTTAAAACACTTTTGATTAATGCAAACCCAGATAAATCTGACTTGGCAGATTTATTAGCACCCAGTATTATGCTATGACTCAAAGAATGATTAGCCAGGACCCTTGACAGGCTGAAGATATATGATCTCATATGGCAGCCTTTATCTGCATCTATCGAGAGATGGCATTAGGTGTGTGGGTGTTTGTTTAGTGCTTGTGTAAATTGTTAGACTGATAGCCCTGAAATATGAAAAGTTATCTTGAAAACTGGGAACAGTCTGGATCCTTTTTTAGAATGCTGTACTGCACCTTAAACAAGGCTTGGAGGCTTATTGCTAAGATCAGGACAGGAGAGTGACTTGGTGCTTATTCACCAAGGACACAGCTAAGAAGTCTAATGAGATATTTCTTTGCAATGTAGAAGGTATGAAAATACCTAGGTTACGCTTCACATATTTGGTGTGTTTACACTGAGGACAGACTTGGTAAATTTTAAAATATCTTACAAATTTTTTCATGCTGCACACCTACATTTGCTTTACATTGTACTTTGTCCTGAAGAATTAGGTATCCCAATAGGGACATCTTAAGACATCTTAACGGAAACATTGGGGAGGAAATTGACAAAGCAAGTTCTCCAAAGATAAAGACGAGAGAATTGAAGAAATGTCCCCCCTTCCCCCCCACCTTTCCCCTTGTAAAGGGAATCAGTGTACAACTTGCTTCAAATTAAAGTGAGGTTTGCAAATTTACATTTGAGCCCGATTCAGAAAAGTCTAAATTAACTAACTAATCAGTGTATCCCAAGGAAAAGGGAATTTGTCAGTTTGCATACATGGAGAGCAAAGGAGAGGAATAAGTAAAAATGAGATGACAAAAGGGCCTTGAAATTTCCAATAAGTATCTAAATTTTGTGAGCCATCCTCAAACCTAAGCAGCATGTATTACTCAACCATAAATAACAGGACTGCAGCTGTGGTCTTGACTGAGCTGTAATAGAAAGAGAAATGTAGCATGGACAGAGGGCATTAATGATTATTTTCTTTTATTATTCCCTGCTTTCTTAAATTCTTATTAGGAAATTAATAAACACTTTTGGTTTGCAGGACAAATCCAGGCACTAGAAACTTTTCAGAGTACATTTTTTATTACTAATGGTAATTATGCCTACAGGTGAAGAAACAGCTGAGTGACTGAAGTTACCCTGCTGTTTAATTTAATCAAAGAAGTTGTGAATCCTTTAACAAGACCTTTAGAAAAAGCACAAAGATAGTTTAGCCTATTATGGGGTTACAAAGAATACAAAGAATTTATTTCATAACACCTAATATATAGTAAAAGTACATGAGGAAAGAGAAAAGGAAGGGGAATCAATAAAGCCACTTGAAGGCATGTTGATTTTTTGTTCTGAAATCTGTGGCATGTTCTTAAATCACTGCTATAATCTAGAGGCCTTACAGATGTGACAAATTAGTCAGAACAATCATGTGTTAAATTCACAAATTGTGAATTTAGCAGAAAGAGCATCTGACAGCTACTTGTCTCTAGAGCATACAATACACATCAGGAGGAGGCAAAACTCTACCTACCAACACTAAACCTTAGGAAGCTGTGCTAAGATTTCATTTCATTTCTGCTGTTCCAAAGCCTGAGGCTTGCAGAATAAACTCTTGCAGAACCTGGGAATCAGAAGCAGCAGGAATGATCTACTGATCTTTGGCATATTCTGCATTTTCTGATATCCCAAAGTATGGGAAATTTGAGACTAAACAAAAATTTGAGAGGTTGGACCAAACGAGGTATTTAATAAAGCTCTGGTAGATTTCAAGCACCTTACTTCTAGAACACTGATGCTCCTGAAGATAATAGTGAGAATAAACCCCGGCTTATTGATAAGACAACTCAGTGCCACTACTGGGTTCTTCAGTTCATGAGAATATTAAGAGCTAACATACCAGCTCCATTGTCAGAATAAGAGCTGCAATCCCTCCTGCTCATAATATCTCTTCACTGTTCAACTCTACTGCTCTCAACTTAAGCTTAACAAAGAAAATATAAGAGACAAAAACAGTCTTAAGGCTGTTTCTTGCAGTAAGCAGCAAATAGCAATAATCTTCAGAACATCCAGAAATCTTTCAAGATAACTCACAACTCTCTCAATTAAAGAGGAGCCTGGGGGACTCCCCAGTTTCTGGCAGTGTGGCCTCTCTCTCACTCAGCACAAGCATAGCCACTACTCCTCACACTGGCTACTTTAGCTGTGGTGGTGAAGTTACACTGTCTATGTGTAGCCTTTAAAACAAACCCTCTGCCTTGGTGCTTGGTTGCCCAGCAGCTCAGGTGCATGCCACATGGCTCTGGTTCTCTCACCATTCAAACCTGACCTCACCAGGGCTCCTTCCCTTACTGTACCTGGGTCTTTGGAGAGAGGCACGTTAGAAAGGTAAAGGCTACATACCTATAGTCACACAGCAGGTCAGTGTCAAACATTAAGAACAGAATAATTTTCTATCCAAGAGCCCTTGTTTCACAGTCCAGCCCAACCCGGAAAGTTAAAGAATTAATGTGTGCAGCAACCTTTCATTTAAAGAGCTCGTCTGTAGAAATTTCTATTATGTTAAAGGGTAATTAAGGTCAAGCATACCACACACTCTGTGTAGGAAGACTCGTTAAGTCATTCAATCTCTGGAGAAGCGCGATCAGTTTCTGTAGGACATTGTCAGTATTTTGCTCAAACTACTTTCGGAAATCACAAGCAATAGGGGGTTTTAGTGGTTCTTTTGAAAGATAATTCAAGTGTCTTGCCATCTGAAAACTCTAACCTGATACTGGGCTTAAATGGGTCTCCAAGATGAAGTTTTGTATCCCCATGCCTTTTGATCATGCTTGGGTACATCAAATTACACTTCTTTCATTCCTGGATGTTTGCACACTTCAAACATTTATAGGCTGTAATAATATTTCTCTTTAGTTATTACTAGTGATACACTAGATTATTAAATCATTCCAATATTTTGTCTGTATTCTTTCCTTTCATTCCTAATATTTGCTGCTTCCTCCTGAACCCCCTGCAATTTGTTCCTCTCTTTGGTAATGGAGTGCCCCAAATTAATTCAGTGGGCAAAATTTAACACTCAGTGTACAATATGATACTGATTCACTATATTTTCCTTTCTGTCCCCCCCTATTTTTACATTCTTCTGAAGATCAGGTCCCTTTTTGGCATCTCAATAAAATAACCAGATGCATTAAACATCCAGTCTAACCCTTGACACACAAAACGTTGCATGTGCTGAACTCCCAGGAGACATAAAGAAAACTGGCCACGCATTTACACGCCCAAGGGCAAATCTGAGCTCTTCTGAAAAATCTGCACCATCACTGCACCACTGGAAACAATCTGAGACCCAGTGCCTGTTGCCTCCTTTGTTCTGAGAGCAAAGATGGGGATGATATTTCTGAAGTGTTATGAGTAACCCATGAATAAAGGCTGGTGTGCAAAGGAAGCTAGAATATACTGCTCTTATTTTTGGGTGATAATAAAATGAAAGTGTTGGCCAGGACAGCCCAGGAGCTTGGGGAACATCACCCCTTCTCCCTTCCCATGCAGTGAGAGCTCCTCCACGCAGACCTCCTCCTGCCTGTCACCCCAGGATGGAGGGCTGCTCCCCAGCTCTTCCCAAAAGGGAAAAGGAGGGATTTCAACAGGGGCATGTCATTCCCTCCTGGCACAAAGTGAAACTTTGAGGCTGTACAGGCTAAATGCACAGGAAAATAGCATCTGTTGTATTTCTACAGACAGAAAATATATACTTCTGGAACAGAAGTATTCAGCCAGCATTTATAAGAAAGCTGTTAAACAAAAGCTAGGGGTCCCCTGCTTCCCCAAACTTCTGTGGGATACATCACATACTAGATGAAAGATGCCTGGAAGAGACTGGAATGAGGAGAAAATAATTTTCATGGCTTATGCCTTGTTTGTGGGGACAGACTGAGCACCCCAAGCAAGCCCAGACCTACGGCAGTAGGCACCGGAGGAGTCACTGGATCACTGTCCGGAGCCCTGGCAGGACGCTGAGTGACAGGGACCCAAGTCTCACCACCTGGCTGCCAGCCTCTGTGCTGGGAACAGCCTGGGCCCTGGGAACAGCCTGGGGGAACCCTTCCCCAGCTCCAGCCACAGATGGGGCAAAACTTCCTGTTGACTCTCAGGTGCATCACCACGCTACATTAAGGGTGCTGGTTTTACTCTCTGGAACACTGAGACAGATCTGCCCTGTTCTGGTACCTGCTGCTGCAGCAGCTGCATTTCACAAGTGTCTGAAACAAAGCTTGCAATAACTGTTGCTGTGGCTTGAGTCTGCATACCCTTTATCACACCCCTTTTACATCACCAGTATTTTCTGAAGGAAAAGAAAACATCCTGTGCTACCTGGAATTTTCCATGGTTACACTTTGCCCTGAGGTGACTTGTCCCTTCAGGGGAACTTTCAGCATTATGTAATATTTTTGTAATTCTGTTGTTTGTATCTACAGAGGTGGACAGATACATGGAGAGACAAATAAATGAGAGAATAGCCTGAGATTTTTATCAGAGGGCAGAGCTAGAATGAGTCAATGATCAAGACAACTGCTCTGGACAGTTTTAGACTTTTGTTAACTGAAGATTGCTGAAATTCCAGGATGATAGGAGAGTGGTCATCCTTGACTCTTTCTCACAGAAGAAAATGTAATTTTGAGAGGGGTGCGACTGGAAATACCTAAAGGAAATGACATTTTTATGCTGTCAAATTTTGGTTTCATAAGGAGCTAATTCTTCGGGTAACTGCTTGAGGATATGTTTTGTCAATATTTAGAAAAATGCACAAATATTAGGAGTAAATATTAGTAGTTTAAAAAGACACAACTTTGAATCCCACTGTTACTATTTAAATCTACAATTTAGTTGTAACCACTGTTTTCTGGATTGCAACTTTTCTGAATCCCTAAGCCCCAGGCACTATTTTTGAAGGTGTGGATTCCTCTCAGAAGCTCACTTCCTCACTGCTCTGTAATATAAAATTGGATATCAAGTATTTTTTCTGTGTTACTGTATAAATCTTGCACACACAGATACTGCAGTAGTATAATTTCTAAACAATAGGATTACTCACACTGAACCTATATTCTCACACAGCCTTCAAGGGTTGGGGGTCCAGTTCATCAAGATGAACAAGACCGTCCTGTCATAAATGTATTTTTATTGTGAGGTGGTTTGTGTGTGGACTATTTAATTACTTGCTTGAGCAATAGGATTCCCACAACAGTAAAGGCCAGCCAACCTGCCCATTTTCCACTTGATTAACCTGCTGAAGCTCAAGACACCTGCTCCAAACTAACAGATTTTTACAGAATGAGTATCAGAGGGCTTAACACTGTGTCACCATCTTGGCATCATATTTCACATAAGACAACCCCCCCAAAAAATCTCTTTCATTCTGTGTGACAGGTACATTTGCCTGGAGCTGTTATCAGGAAGAATGCAGAACACTTTGTCAAAAGGCAAATTTTTTTTTTTTTTTTTTTAAAGATATGCTCTCAAGGGAAAAAAAAAAAAATAGAAAAGCATACAAAGCATACTGATCATCCATATCCAGAGGCTAAGAGGCTAAATCCTTTTGTTATTGATCTACTTAGGCTAGGAATTCAGGAGATACATGTGGGTCTTTGCATGTTTGTGCTTTGCTGGTCTCTCCTAAATTCATCTTTTTTTTTTATTACAGATGCCCATGAGTTGTAATACCCAAGGTGCCAAAGGTCTGTAAGCATCTTCCAAAGCATTGCATTACAACCTATTAAGGCAAAAAATCACTCAAAACCGGAGGAAAAGACTGTTGTTCCATCTTTTTTTTTTTTTTGAAAAATGTTATAAGTCTTGTGTCATGGGATTTAGAGCATCATCCCATATGCTCTGGTGGTTCAACTCACTTCTCTATTGAGATCAAGTACTTAACTGAGGGAATTTCAAATAAAATTAAGTTCCTGCTTCTCTGGTATACCAATTGGGGATCACCTTTCTTCTCTACAGCCTGGGAGAACTCATGATGTGAGTTATCCTTCAAGGGCTTGCTCTATGCTGCCCGTGAAGTAACACTTGAGTGCCAGGGAGACTTCTGCACAAGTCCTTCAGCAGTGCTGTCTCAGCAGCAGATTTGCAGCAAGTAAAGGGATCTTCTGAATTACAAAGAACGGTTTATGCCATTGCATTAAGAATTCAAAGTAAATTTTTTAATAAAATATTCCTTGTTTAGACTCCAGCTGCTGATTATCTCTGAGCCTCGTAGCAGCAGGTACTATTTAGAAGAAATCCTGACTAGTTCATGCCAAAAGAGAACATAATGAGGCAAACTGGGCCCAAGACTAGACACTCTGCGCTTCTCTTACTGCCCTAACAGATATCATTAAGACAGTATCAAACACTACCTGCTGATTCCTTACTTCTGGCATGCACTGGTTGCATCTGAGTTTTCTCAAAGCAAATTCAGCTTTCATGACACAGTAGTGACAGGTGGGGAGACGAAATTCCTCTGTTTAGCCATGCAGAGGTGCACTGTGGATAACACATGCAGAGTTATGTACATCATCCCAGCCTCAAGGACACACCTGCTGGGCAGCAAAGATAACTGCCTTCAACAGTCAGCTCTTTGTCCACCCATAAGTGCTGGGTAAAACTTCACTGAAGCCAGCATGTCCTATAGCATGAAAGAGAGAGTCTGGTAGCATCGTTAGTGTTGATATAGCTTAACCTTTAAACTGTGCCAGTCAAAACTAGGTTTACCACCAAAATCACATTTTTACTATGACTCTTCCTTGTACTTTTTCAGGTAGAGAAATGCCATCACAAATCGTAACTCCCATCTGACACTACCACAACTCACATTTTCAAGAACAGTTTTGGCCTTCGGTCAGAAACTCTCTTCAAGCAAAGCTGAAACTCTCACGCTATCGCCAGCTGGTCTCAGTGCAAATTAAACAAACCCAGTATCCACGATGGAAAAGTGCTCTGCTGTCCATCACCAGTATGCTGAAGCACCCAGTTCCCAATGTAAGACACAATTAACACTGCCTATGAATGAGTAATTGCATGATTTCTGCTCTTTGAAGGAAACAGTATTGCCTGCTTTTCCTTTAGATGTTACACATTCCCCCAAAGACACCCAAAATTATAGTATGTATTAAGTCTTGTTCCTAAGGGTCAGTATAGCATACCAACAGAAGAAATATAGCTTGTTCCTAACTTTCTGCTTGCATCATTTTCAATTCTGTTCCATGGGCACTTGCTGACTGAAGTAATCTCAATAATAAAGGTGAAAAATATATATTCCTAGAAGGCTATTATATGGAATGACATAGGATGTAATACCCTGTAGCCATAGAGAAATGATGATTTTAAATGAATGAAACTAGTGCTGCTTATGCGGTGACAAGAGGATGCTGCCTTTAAAAAAAAAAAAAAAAAATCAGTAATGAAAACTAAGTTGTTATTATGTGTAATGCTGCTGCAGAGAAAGTGATAGCATTAAAGGCATTAGAACAAAGATTATCTGTTCTCTGTAATTAAATCCTTTTCCCTGCTTTACACCAGATGACTCTCAGGTCACAGGAGTCCAGTTCAAGCACCATCCTTGAAACTAGCCTGAGACGGTCACTGGGAACCCCTCACAACCTACGTGGATTTTATTGTTCTGTGGTTTCCATCCTGCCTTCTCTCTGCAGGAGTGGAGAGCTATAACATTGATTCTAAAAGTATATGGGAACAGGCTGGTTTTTGCACAGCTTCCACTTCCTGCATACCTTTTGCCAATGACCTCTCATACATTTGAGATGAAAACACATAAATATCACTTCCTTGCCAGGGTGGGCAGATTATTCATATCCTAGTTCCAATAGTTGTATTATATAAAAATACAAAATATTTTTTCCTGGTCTCTGAAGTGGGAATATCCATCTCCCAGACAGCAAGCACAGTGCCAGGCTATTCTTTGCATGAGTCAGGGGGAACAGAGAAGTGTGGCTGCAGATCTGTGGCAAACGCAGACACTCTTCAATGGCCTCTTATTAGCCCGTCACTCTGGCCAGGCTATGGAGGAGCTCCATGTTCTCCAATTCAGCTTTCTTCCTCATCTGACACCACCTCACCTATTGCTTACCTAGTACTCTCCTGCTGGGAGCAGTCACACAGGTTTAAAAAAAAAATTAAAGGTTTTGCATGATCCAGGAGGAGGAGAAGAGGGACTCCTGCTAGTTTGAACTGTTAGCCACAACACCAGTGATTAAAGAAAGAAAAAAAGAAAAGAAAACCGAAACAAAACACTGCTGTTTGGTAGTTTATGAGAGCTTAAGAGCTGCTGGTCTCAGTCTAGTCATGAGGGGAAAAATCTATTCACATGGATGCCCTCAGCCTGATAAGAGGGTCTCAACACTTGGAGGGCAGGAAGGTTGAATTTATCTTTCCTCCACCTAGGATCCCTTTGGGTTAAGAGCTGGAGTTGAAAAGTAGATAATGACAAAGTCAGACCTGAATTGTACCACATCCCTTTACAGTCAGAAAATCAAAGGCTGACCCAGGCCACAGTTTTTCTGCTCCAACTATTCTCCTGCTAGACAAAGTAGCCTCCTTCTAGAACAGTCTAAAGGAAAGCAAGCTCTGACATTTACAAAGTTTCCCTTTATGATCACACTCATTTTCAGCTTGCAAGGAAAGTTTGTCCCTTCTTAAACTTGGTAGTGGAAGAAGAGAGAAAAAATAGAGTGAGATTGACTTGGGACACACAATAGTTTGTAGCAATTCAGATACAGAATCTCTCTCTTTTATGCAGGTAAAACAGCAGCATGAGTAAACTAGCTCTGCTGGAGCCAAGACTGGAGGAAAGCCTGGAGCCATAGTAATGCTGGTGGTGAGAGGGCACAGAAAATGGAAGAACATCCCTTGTCCAGTGAAGCCCACTGTCATCTGTGGCATGAAGCCAGGCTGGACTGGAAGCAGGCAAGCATGCACTAGGCTTTGTAATTCAGCTGAAGTTTAGTCTCTGCCTCTGACTAGTCCTTCCAGCTTGCTTCTTCCACTACCATCTCCACCCATGTTCCAAGGAACACAGCAACCTCCCCTGGTGATCATCACCTCTATCAGATTTCAGGATTCCCCAGACCTTTGTTCTGCTTTACAATTAATGCAATTTACAGTATGTCCCAACCGCATGATCCTTCAGGAAGAGATGCATACATGTAAAGGAAGCCAAGAGCAACACATAAACCTGTCAGGTAAGTTAAAACCACCCCCACTGGAGGTAACTGATGGACAGAGTCAGAGCCATAGCAAACAGTGAAGGTTTGGATAGCCCAGGCCCCTTTAGTCAGTGGCCAACGTAAATAATATGAGGAATGTATTTTTCTTGACCCAAACGTTTCGACCCAAGCTTACAAAGACTATTGCATTTTGCAAAACTAATATTTACTTTCAGAGCTTTATTAGGCTTCTTTTTTGCTGAGCAGTTAAAGGGTATTCTGGGAAGCCATGCAAATGTGTAAACTAAAACAGAAAACTGACAAGAGGAAGAAGGAAGCAAATGAAGTTTCACGTGAATGCGCGTATGAAGCTGCAGGTGTTGTACAAATATAGCTTCCCTGTTCTATCCTTCACAGCAGACGACTTCTCAGCTCTGAAGGATGAAGGTCCCAGGGAGGTAGGAGAAAAAGGCAGGTCAGCCCCTTTATTTTACACAGCAAGCCAAGTCTGCAAAATGTATTACAGCTGTAATGTAGGCGACCACTTTCCTACAGCCTCCTGTAAATTCTGTTTGCTCTCTGAGGGGGCTTAGCTGCAAAGATTTTGGATAAATTTTAGGGGTTTTTTTGGTTTTTTTCTTTTTTTAGTAGGGACACTGGCTTTTACTTACTGAATCAAACAGAGGAAGGATACGAACCACATAAAAACGCGCCTACTGGAAATGGGGGCAAGGCTGAGGAATATGTATGTGTAGAGAGGCAGAGGGGTACATTCAAAATCAGAGAAAAGAGTAGATCTTTTGTTACAGAGGCTTATAACACATTGCAAGTATTGAAAGCGAAGGCAAACAGGAGTGGCTAAAACTGCTTTCTTGGACCCTTTTTACAAGGGCATTGTAAAATCAGGCATTCCAACTATTTAATCCACTAGCCCATCTCTGGCACTTCAGCACAATATACAAGTAAATGGTATGTTGACAATTTATGGATTTAATGAGTTTATTTCTTAACCAAGGGAATTAAAGGCTGGTTTATGCCTCAGAGAATTAAGGTGCATTTGTACATTTTTCTCCTAACAAAAGCAAGGCAACATTTTTATCTACACACAAGTTGCTTGAGTAATCCTCTTGATACTGTCTGGCAGCACACATTACATGTTGTAAATATGCCACATTGAAAAAAAAAAAAGAAACCAAAACACCCCAACAAATTAAAAACTAAACCAAACTTTTCTGATCAGTTTCTTTTTCTTAAAAACTACTTGCATTCTAACAAATCCAAACCCCTGCCTGCAGTAGGCAAGTCAGGTGAGTAGCTGTTTAGTATTAGATGAATAAGAATGTTTTGGTGTTTAGGAAGGCTTTCAGACTTGTTTACTTTGTGGGAGGCATTAAATGGTTGAGGGACAAAAAGGACTTTAATATAAGCAAGTTTGAAAGTACCAGAGAAGTATCTTTATCAATAAGAATAAACATATTGCCTTATAGACACTAGCCCATTTAACTGCTTTGTTTGGATTTTAAATCTCTATTTTAACATGGGGTTATCTCACTCAGATGTTCAATGGAAGTTATTTTATATTTTCTGCAGCAAACCACTTCCTGTAGCCATTAGGTGTTCAGTTTCCTACACTGCTGGATTTCTGGTGACATAAATTTTCCTCTGTCCCCCTTGTAGTTCACCCACTACTCTCCAATCCCCTGCTCTCTGCCTTCTCATTTTCCATGGGATACATGTTTCTAGCATATGACACAATTCCATAGCTTCTCTATGCCTACTCACACCCACTGTGCTTGGTCTTCATTAGTATCCCATCCTGTCTCTCTTCCTGATGTTTTTCCTCTTCATTTGTCATTGATGTTTTCCTTTTTCTTTGTGTGGTTTAGGCTCCTTTTTTCCCCTCCCCACGTATGCTTTAGTTTTCCTTCTATTGTGATTAAGATTTCATTTTAATGCAAATTTCAAAGCAAAATATGGTTATTCCCAGATGCTACATGCGCAGTCACATTTGAGCAAGACAGGAAAACTTCTCATCCCTTACCTTTTGTTCTAGGTTTTCCCACCTTGCTGCGATAGTTTCTTTCTTCCTTTGGATTAATCTCTCATTTCTTTCTTTGATGCTCTTTTATTTAACAGCACAATTGTTCTTCTTTGATGGTACATTAAACTTCTTTTCTTTATCAGTGTTTAAAGCTTGATTGATGTTTGACTTCTTTTGTCACCATTTTCTTTGAGTACCTTATTTATTCCTTCCCCCTCTTGGGCTGTTATTTTATTCCATCACCATTTTTAGGAATACTCCTCAAAGATAATGCTGAAGAAAGTCACTTTTTCTGAGGGACAAACACTGTGATGTCCTTCACATGTGCAGACAGTAAAATTAGCAATAGTGCACACCTGCAAGATAGATTACATAAGCTTTTTTCTTTTTTTTTTTGGACTCAAGGTACTTCTAGGATCTGGGCTGCCACTAGTTTGCACCTTGAATATGCAAACAAAGAGAAAAGCAGGTGTTAAACATTGTGCCTTAGAGCACTTAGCAGTGTGAAGTCAGAAGCTCTACTTCCATTTTCCCTCAGCCAGGCCATAATTGAAGCTAAAGTAGAACACTATAGGTCCTCTTTCTAAAGGAGTCTATCGGTCTGTAGTCAATTCATTGAAAAAATTATGTTTGTGACCTTTCATTCTGGCATGAACAACCATCAAACTTAATTTTCCATGAAGTACCATTAAACAGGGAGGTTTTATCAACTTAACTCTGAAAATTGGAAACCAGAAGCTCTGGAATTTAAATAACATGATGATAAATATTGAGATTGGTAAAATTACAGTTTTGCTTATTTGAACACAACCTGGGACCTGATCTTATATGTGCTGAAGTACATGATAAACTCTAGGGTGCAAGTGAAGTTACAAGACCTACAAAAAGTGGTTTCTACAGAAGAAAGAGGGTATGGAAGATTTAAGCTAATAGTTCTGCTCTTGATAGTAATTGCTCCAGGCCTAGCAATTCCTCACAGACAATCCAATTAAATGCTGACAGAAACACAAATAGAGCTCACACAGTTTTCTAGTTCTTGCAGCATTGCGCTGATGTCATCTTGTCTGGAAGTTATTGAGAAAGGCTGTTACTGAACACATAACTACTAAATAACACAGAGGTGTCCAAAGCAATTAGAAAAACAATATGCCTATGTTTCAAAACTTGAGTTTCCCAGTCTACAAGACTGACCCTGCTGTACCTGGTAATCTCATACTGGATAACGTATATCTTTGCATTCCAAACATCTGCTGGGTTTTGCGTTTCTCCCTTTTGGGCTTATGCTTGCATTCCTGAAAAGTCTCTGATGGTAACTGAAATAGAATGCACTTGTGCTGAAATTAGCAGCAATGAATCACCTGGACTGGATTTTTTTCAGTGTATAACTGGTTTATTTGTTCTAATCTCCTGTTATTGCACAGTTATTTGTCTTTCTGAATTTAATCTTGTCAGTGAATATCATACAGTTACCACTTGTCTTTCCTGACTTAATGATAGAGTACAGTATTACATAGATATATATAAGATATAAAGCACAGTTTTGAAATGCCAGTGTTTTTAATGGTAACAATTGTTTGCAAAGCAAGGCAAAACAGCATTGTAGACACATACAAATAATCATGTAGAAAGATCAAGTATTATAATTTATAACAAACTGACATAGCATGAAATTAGGGCTAGTTTTAAGTTTGTGGTAAAAAAATTCCAAAGCAAGTATACTTATAATTAATATTATAACATGACAGACTGAAAACTTACAATCTGCACCAGGATGGAGGAAAATTTGAGAGTATTTCTTGCACTATTAATAGCAAGCAACAAGGAAATACTTCAATCATCTCAAAACAGAGCCTTCTAAAATGAGGTTAAGTTTTTTAAAAAAAATCAAAAGCTGTTAACATCCGGAAGTGCCCACTTAAACCTCTCAAACAGCTTTAACTGACTGCGAGTGATAATCTTGCAAAACAGTCTTCAATACCCTTCTGACACAATTAATGCACGTTCGTATTTATCACCTCAAACTAGGAAAATGTGTCTTTCAGACACCCATTAGGAGTATATGCACATGCATAGCATCACTCCACAGCAAAATCTCTGTGTGGGCACAGTAGTTGCTCATTGCACAATTGCGCTGGATGAGTGAGATGTAAAATAACTGGCAACGGTTTCTGAGGCAGGTTAAGCATTTATACTCAGAGTCGTTACAATGTTTAATGAAAAAGAAGAAATCCATGTCTATATCTTCTTAAGTTCTGGGGCCAAACTGGTTACTGCCCATGATATATTTGTGACTGACTTCAATACCAGTCATTAGTACTTGGCAAGTATGTGTAGAAATATGTAAACCCTTGCCTAACAAAACTGGTTTGTTTTCTTTTTCTGCCTGCATCATAAATTTTCATATGAATACCTCTGTTGAAACTTTACTGTAAGATTCTACAGTATCGCAAAAATATTTAATGAACTAAACTCCAGCAAGTGCTGGCCATAAAAACAACTTGAATAGTATCCCACAATTCAAGCAAGCAAAAATAGTGGTATTATAATGGCTTTATTTGGGTCTAAGCTTCACTAAAATTTCTTGATGTACTTTGCAATCCAGCCATTTCTTGGTCTTCTTTAAAGTCCAAGAGATTTAAAGAGAAATCTGTCCTCAGATCAACCTCTTCTCATTACCTAAAGCTTTTTTACACTCTTTCTTTCATAACTAAGACTATCTAGCTATGCTTACTCTTCCTAATGCTTCACTCGCTTTAAAAAAAAAAAAAAAGTACTAGCAATCCAAGTTATTTTTATTTTTGTATCTCTCAGCAAGTTCTAATAAAGTAAATTGAGCAATATTCTCAGTTTATTGTATTGATAAACAGACTGTAAAGTGTTTTATGATACGGTACTTCTCATATGAAAGACACTAGACTAACATAAATTGCAATTGTAACTGTAAAGTACTAAAATATATTTTCCCTCTAGGGCTCTCTAGTATATTTGGCTAAAAAAAAAAAAAAATAAAATAAAATAGACTTGTTTATTGTGTATATTTTTTGTAGTGTAATTAAATGTCTCTATGGTTTCCACTCAGAAACAAAGTCCTCTTTCCCTGCTCAAAGCAGTCTAAAGGCTCACAAATAATTTTACAAGCTGTCTTGTTCCAAATTGGAGGTGAAAAAGCACTTTCTTATTCATTCTCTCCAAACTGTCTCCAGAGGAATGGATCTCTCAGCACTTGCAGCCCTGTCATTCCTAGGCCATGCTAATAGTCATTATTTAAAAAAAGCATCAGACTCCTGTGTCAATCCTTCCTACTGTCACAGTGATACTGTTTTACTGTAACCTGGATGGATGCAAAAATGTTCATTCTCCACCCAAACCAGTGTCAAAAGCAGATTCTTCTTGATGATTATTTTGGACTTCATCCAAAGTGAATACGGAGCAAGAAGGCATCTGCATGCCCCAGGATCAGGACTTGTCAGTGTAGCAACTGCTGCACCCTAACAGATGCAAAAAAATTACAGTGGCTTTGCACCCCCTTGGTAGCCAGAGGCAGCCATCCAGAGTGGTAAAGACACAGAGGTACTCTGCCTTTCCAGCCCAGGCACAGGTCTCATGGCCCTGAATCATGCCAATGTGACTGCAGCTCTGCAACACCCACAGTGAAACTGAGGACAAACTCAGTCCTTGGTGGTTCTAATAGAGAAAAACAGAAATTTGCAGAGATGTGATAATGTAGCTACAGACTCCAGGCAGGTCTCACTATGCACATAGCAGCTACATTTGAAGCCCAGCTTTTCAAAGACACCAGGACCTACTCTGATCCCCCTCACAGTGTTCACCAGCAGCAGAATTACTGAAGTGCCTGGAACTACTGAAGTGTGGCAGGAGGGAACAATGTGAATCAGAGCAGTATCTAGACCCAAGGGTACTAGTCTTTGTTCAGTAAATACAATCCCTCCAGTTTCATACTTTCTTGCTTTAATAGCAGAGACCACCCAGATCTCCCATTAAGAAGGAAGTGCTAATGGAGCTGTTGTAATCCTTCTTCAGATGAAAGGCAGCAGTTGAAGTAATGGATAACTGAGGAAAGAATACTCATAGAAAAGTCAGAGGACAGGTAATGAATCTTTGAAATAAAGGTGGAGGCAAGATACTTAAAAAATTAACCTCCTCCTCTCTTTCGGTCTTCCTTTAATAAAATGGTGATAAACCTGTTTTAAGGTTCAGAGCAGCTGCATAATGAATCTACCATAATACACAGGAAACTGCAAATTCACCATTACAGTTCAACAGCTTGTGCTCCACTCTGAATAAGGCGGAGGATTATACAAACACAAAAAGACTCCCTGGAGCAGCTGAATGGAGCTGGTAGAATTAAGGCTGAAACAGCCACAGTTAACTCCTGATACATGTTTAAGCACACAGTGTTAAGCCTTTCTTTTGACACAGACTTTCGTAAGCTTTGTTTGTCCTTACAGAAAATTTCAGGTGGGGTTTCTGGCAGTCTCAACTCAACAGCTTACCTAAAAAAGGAGAAAACCCCACCTCCCTAGTCCCATATGAAGGATCTGCTTGCTTCCCTGTCCTCTCTCTAGATCCTAAAACTCTCCTATATAATTCAGGATTAATTTTGATGTTTGGAACAGTAGCATTTCCTAAATCTTTCTTGAGCAGTGGTCTGTAATGGATATGAACCTACCATTTAAATTTGAAAACATTATTAAATCATATTCATTCTCCAGTTCTTATTCTTGCCTAAGCCTTCCTTGAGATTCTTCAACCATTTTTCTTTTTCCATGAGCATCTTATAACAGATAAAAACCTCATCACTCAAATATAGCGTAAGATGAATATTTTGCATTGTCTCATTGATTCATTCTTCAATCAGAAAATCATACTGAATAGCTTGGACACCCACAAGGTACAATTTGTCTCACATCTGTATCTCTTTGTACCCACCATTACACTCTATAGGTTCAAAACAGCCAACCTCTTCTATTCCGGACTTTCTGAAAAGGTCATGTCTTATGATAAAATAAAGTATGACAAGAACACAGAAGTTAAGGCTTGCAATGCTGATCCTACACCTCTATGATAAAGCTGAAATAGCAACAGCAATATTAGCAGTACAGAATACTTTTCTCTCCCAAACTCTGAGGAATGTTTGAAGAGGAGGGAGGAAAAAAAAACCAAAACCGACAACAAACACAAGCAAGCACATATCACAAAAATGATGTGTGTGGAAGTGATGTGGTCTAGTGGAAGGTGTCCCTGCCCGTGACAGGGGGGTTGGGACTAGATGATCTTTAAGGTTCCTTCCAACCCAAACCATTCTATGATTCTATGGTTCTATGAAAATCTCAGGTAATGATAGAATTCGGTCTTAATTAATCCATATATAACTGGTCCATCTGTAAGTTGGACCAGAGCAGCAGGGTCCCCCTTGGCCAGTCAAGTGTGCAAACTATGCTGAGGTTGCCTTTGGGTAACACCCAGCATTTGGCAAGTTGGCCTTCTCACCAATAACCCAAAGGAAGGAGGAACAGGTACTTAAGGTGACACATTTCTTTGGCATCCTAGCAGTAACTAGTGTGTGCACCAAGTTTTGCACTCTGCAGAACCCCAGTGAAGAAAGGACCAGAAAGGCAGATTCCCAGACAAGCCCACTTCTCTTCCTCTCCCCTAAATACACACATTTAGGGGAGAGTGAAAGGAGGAAAGATATCCTATCATAATATGTTTTGTGGTAGCCCTGGGTATGATCAGAATTCATATATGTTCTTACTAAATTAAGATGGGATTATATTGCAGACCTCCTCAAAGAACTTTTTTTCTTTTTTTTTTTTTAGGTTTTTTTCCTTTAAGGTTTCTTGATAAACCTGTTGGTTGGTGCACACAAAATTCATCTGCTCCCTGAAGACTGCCTCTGGACTGCAGAGCACTGCCTTTAATAATGCATATCCTTCTTGTTGTGTGTTTTCCTTTTTTCCTGGAATGTGTACTGAGTGGTTTTGATGTTTCTTCTCTATAGTCATGATAGAGGGTGCATCAAACTTTAACCTAAGCATCTTGCACATGGCAAACACACACCTCCAAAGGAGACCTTATGTACACTTTTTGAGATACGAACACCTTCCTCCTATCACTGTTTCATCAGACGAAATATGATACAGTCCAAAAGCAAGCAAGTGGGTAGCCCACGCCAAGCTGAAGGAACAGGTGGTTCTGCTGTATGCAGCAAAACTAATGAAGCCTCTTCTGCCCTCTGTGTAGATTCCCAGATGTCTCATAAAGGATGACTTTTTCTAGTTAGCTCCTCAACGGGAGAACCTAATAGGATCTCTCTGCTCCTTCTGATCACCTATTTGCATAGAACTCTGAGGTCATGTCTCTTCTGTGAAACTGAATTGAATTTTGCCACTGGGTTTGTAGGTTGCTTGGAGGGAAAAAGAAGAGGACAAAAGTACAGCTGAGTATGCTCATTCCCTTAGAAGACCAGGCTAAAAATCTTATTGAGCAGGGGAGACATGGAAGGAAGGTAACTGCCATGATGGGTGAGAAACACTAGCAAACAAAGGAAAAACAGCATCAGGACAAAGCAAAGAGAGGAACCATAGGGCTAGTAAACCACGCAAGCACCAAATCTTTATTGAGAATTCTTTTAGTCGTTTACCTCCAAATTCCACTTTACAATACAAATTTGAGAAAAGTTATAATACAAACTTGAGTACTTGAGTAATGTTTCTCCAGGTTGGCATGAAACCACAGAAGTAGACTTTTTTCTTTAGAATATAAGTACTATACTCATGTCTGAGGAAAGAAAGAATTATTTATCAGTAAATAAGGGATCACATGCCTTCACTTAGTGACTTTATTGATACTTTGCTCAGTAGGAATAATTCTAAATTATTCCTCAATGCAGATGCTGGGGAATAGTAGTCGTATTTTCTACCACATCCTACCAGGGTCTAGGGACTGAATCTGGCCTGTTGGTGCCTACTCCTTCCACACTTTCCCATTGGAGGCAAAACAGCTGTTCAACCAGGAACACTTCAGCAAAAGGCATGTAGTTTTTTTGTGATGTTTGCTCAGAGCCCAACACAGGTTGCACATTGTCACTGTTGCTGTAGCTTGTGGGGAAAAGGTGTGGAAAGCAAGAGGGTGAGCATCTGCAGAAGAAGGAAGAAAAAGAAAGGGTTCCATATGGGGACCCTGTTACAGGTTGCAGTCTATGACTTCTCTTTTCCTGCCTTGGCCCTGCCCTTACAAGAAGAGAGGGTGAAGCTTTAGCCAAGATTATGGAACAGCTGCTGAGTGAAGTGGCCTAAGGAGTGTGAATAAAAATCCCCAAAGGCAATTTGTCCGGCATGACTTTGGGTCTGACCACACAGCCCATATCTGTACTATCGGGACTTCAGATTAGCAAGCTCTTTATACGTGCTCTTATTCTGGTGCCTTCAGAGGGAAACCACTAAAAGATGAAGCTAGGAATGTGTTTCTAGGCCTGTATCTACAGACACCTACATAACTGATGTTGTGAGATAGTTTAAGTCAATATAAAGAGCTCTACCCAACAAGGCTTTCTTTTGTTTTACATCTGGAGATATCTGTTAGAGATGATCAGAGTGCAAACACCACAAATACAATGGGACTTTTAATTTGTGAGTTTTTAGGCGCAATGGTGATTTATGACAGAAAGAAGGGGGTATTTTCAATGCTACTTGTTGACAGAGGAGATAAGCATTTGACCTGGTGCTCTAAGCTCATTTTGTAGGCATTGTATATCACGGCATTTTAAGAGCTTGGCTTAAGCAGGGGACTTGTCTGTTTCCCTTGGCTTGCTTATTTCCCTCTGGGTCAAACAGTCCCCTTGCAGTGAGAGAGACTGTCTGCTCCTTGAAGAGTATCCACCATACTTAGCTCCAGTTGTAGAGTGAGGTGGGAGGAAAGGATGGCTGCAGGAAGAGACAAGCCTGCTGCACAGTTCCAAATTACTATGTACAGCTGAATATACATTTGGACAGTCATGCTTTATGAACAGAATGGGGCTTGCATGTAGACTGGAAAAATAAAACTCTTTATCCATGTTCAAGGCAACACTGGAAGAGGTTGAGAACCAGAGCCAAAGTTTTCACAGGAATGTGGCTCTCCCTGGAAAGAAAAGAAACTTGTGTAGTGCATTTGAGGGGGAGGAAGAGGCAAGGGATCTAAATCCGGTTTGACATATCATGTTTTTTTATTCTCGGTAATAAAACCACTTCTAATGGCTCTATTTTTCCATTTCATGCCAATATTACAACAGTTTCTGGTTGACTAAAACCCAGTCTTACTCTGTACAACAGAGAAACTGGAAAACTGTCTTAAATTTGCTGGCCCACCTCTTCATTTCACTGCAATGAAGTTTCAAGTATGAAATAAGCTCACTATTATTATTAAAGACCACATTTACCATGACTCGGTGGGGCTATTTCAGTATTAGCTACAGCAAAGACAAGGATCAAATGTAACTGAACAGCACTGAACAGTTTCTGAAACAGATACCTCCATCTAACATGTCTTTACCTGGTACCCACTATTAATTTTGCAAATTAAAATACAGTGGAGCAAGTTAATTAACAACATTCTCCAAAATGTGCAGGGTCTACATGGAGAGGGTGGAACATCTTTTTGAAGGACTACCAGCCCTCTACACCATTCTTACCCTTCTCCCTACAGTTGCTGTGACTGGCACAACTGTGAGTCATGGCTGGAAAACAAATGTTGCTACCCTTGATGACCTTGTTAATCTAACCCTCAGTCTACCTTCCATTCCGTTTTTTTTTTTTTTTCTCCTAGCCTTTCTTCTTGGTCCTCTAGTTGGGAAGTTGCACGTGAATGGGAAATCCAGGTGCGCTCTCTGTAACTCTCTGTTATATGGAGACTTGCTGTGAATATTTGCCCTCTTCCTCTTAGGATCCTACTGCACAGCTCTTTGTGGTTTTGTCTGAAGGTACCCCATACTTCCTGCCTTCCTCTCTGTCCTGTGAGGATAAAGTATGCTGCACAGGACAGAACTAACTGAGGAGGGCCTAACAGAAGGAAAAAGAGGACAAAATGTTACAGAAGAGACACTGTGATGTATCCAGCCATTTTCTCTCTTGCTCTGCTTCTCAAGGGTCTCTGTGGGTTGGCTTCCTGATGAACAGTGTGAAGGAGAAACTGGGCTAAGGTAAATGCACTGTCAGGACACTCGTAGTTCTCTTCATTTAGACCAAATCAGAGCTTTACTCCTCTTCCCATGCCTCTGCCACTAAGTCAGTACCCATCTCCTAATAACTTCCCTGCAGCTGTTAACCAGATGCCTTCACTTTCTCACACAATTGTTACATAAATGAGGAGCCAAATTTTCTCTTCAGCAGTTCCCAGCCATTAGGCTCTCCACATTACTTACCTGTCTAATCATCCAGCCCTTCACCTCTGGGGAGTTTCAAATAATGCCCAAATCACAAGTAATGAAAATTAGTTTCTTCCTAATTTCAAGCCTTGCCAGCAATCCCTCACAACAGATGATGCTGCCCTTATGATCCTGATGAGAAACAAATATAGGTTCTCCCAATCTTATCTTCTTTCTCTTGGTCATCTCCACATCCAGCTGAAAAGACAGAATTAAAGACTGTACAAAGGTACAGCTAATGAGGGATAAAACTGCATACAAATGAATCTTGTAAAAGTTCTCCATGCTTTCAGTGTATCAGTTATCATGTAATGTCTCTAAATTGGAGAGACATCAATTTGATAGATGGACCACTCGGTGGATAAAAAACTGGCTCGATGGCCGCATGCAAAGAGTTGTGGTAAATGGCTCGAAGTCCAGTTGGAAAACTGTAACGAGTGGTATCCCTCAGGGATCGGTGTTGGAACCAGTCCTGTTCAACATCTTTGTCGGCGACATGGACACTGGGATGGAGTGCGCCCTCAGCAAGTTTGCCGACGACACCAAGCTGTGTGGTTCGGTTGATACGCTGGAGGGAAGGGATGCCATCCAGAGGGATCTTGACACGCTTGTGAGGTGGGCCGATGCCAACCTTATGAAGTTTAACCAAGCCAAGTGTAACGTCCTACACCTGGGTAGGGGCAATCCCAGGCACTGCTACAGGTTGGGTGGAGAAGAGATTCAGAGCAGCCCTGCAGAAAAGGACTTGGGGGTGTTGGTTGATGAGAAGCTTAACATGAGCCGGCAGTGTGCGCTTGCAGCCCAGAAAGCCAACCGTATCCTGGGCTGCATCAAAAGAAGCGTGACCAGCAGGTCAAAGGAGATGATCCTGCCCCTCTACTCTGCTCTTGTGAGACCCCACTTGGAGTACTGCGTACAGTTCTGGTGTCCTTAACATAAAAACGACATGGAGCTGTTGGAGCGAGTCCAGAGGAGGGCCACGAGGATGATAAGAGGGCTGGAGCACCTCCCAAATGAAGACAGGCTGAGAAAGTTGGGGCTGTTCAGCCTGGAGAAGAGAAGGCTGCGTGGAGACCTCATAGCAGCCTTCCAGTATCTGAAGGGGGTCTATAAGGATGCTGGGGAAGGACTCTTCCTTAGGGACTGTAGTGGCAGGACAAGGGGTAATGGGTTCAAACTTAAACAGGGGAAGTTTAGATTAGATATAAGGAAGAAGTTCTTTACAGTGAGGGCGGTGAAGCACTGGAATGGTTTGCCCAGGGAGGTTGTGGATGCTCCATCCCTGGCGGTGTTCAAGGCCAGGTTGGACAGAGCCTTGGACCACGTGGTTTAGGGCAAGGTGTCCCTGCCCATAGCAGGGGGGTTGGAACTAGGTGATCTTAAGGTCCTTTCCAACCCTTACTATTCTATGATTCTATGATTCTAATGTAAAAATAAATAGTGCATATTGCATGTATTGACCTGAATCCTAACCACATTTGTAAAACAATAGTAAGACCAGTGATGAAGCATAAAGCCCATGATTACAAACCAAACCTCAACCTTCTTTGTATGAGTCACCTTTTTTAAGCAGCATAACAAATCTGAGTATCCAGACTGAGGAGAGGCAACGCGCACTAGTAATAAAGAAAGCCCTACCAAATCCATTCCTATTTCAACAACAAAATTAAGGCTGTTTATCTACAAAATCTACATTGAATTTACAAAATTCGAGGCTTAACTAAACAGGAAAATTACACTTTATACAATATCAATGGAAAATTATATTCTTAATTTAATCTTACTTCTCATTCTCAAGTAGCTGTATTTTCTGATAACTGGCCCAGCACATTATAACCTCTTTATTTCAATATTATGTAAGTTTGCTGGATGATAAATGCTGTTTGAAACTGAGCAGAAAATTATATATACACTATCATTAATGTTTTAATGCTCCAAAAGATTATGGAGCTTAGGGGTTTGGGCTTCTCATTTACTGTTCTAAACATGACAGGAGCAGTCGCTTCCAATTTTTTATCAAAATTTCATACTTGGGAATTCCGGCTTGTCTAGCTCAAGATTGAAAATTTTTCCCTCTTGCTCTCCACCCGCCTACTTCTGCAAGGTCCTGTTCACACAAAAATTTTACATGAAAGGACAGGAGGAATCAAGGTAAGGGAAAATGCCAGCAGAATATTATCTCCTTCTACAGATACTTGTACTTTCTGACTGCCAGTAAGAAGCCCTATTATACCTTGCTTTTGTCTACTGTGTTATGCCCACCATTTCAATGCAATAAGAATGGAGAAGGGTAGCTTTGCTTGATTCCTTTTAATAATTACAAAGTCTTTAAAGTCACTCCTTTCAGATAAATATAGGCAGACGATGACTACCATTCAGTGCAATTGATGAATATTACATTGAATGCAAAATGTATACAGAGCAACAAAAAGAAAAAACTGATGCCTCACATTGAAACCTTCACATGCCTTCAGGGCTTTTGTGTCACTTTCTGTCTTCATCACTGAATATACATAACTTTTCAAAGATCTTTTCAAACAGCTGCCAAAGAGGTGATTTGCAGAAAAAAAAGAAAGAACAAAATGTTTAATTCTAGTGTTAAATGTATTCACCCCTGCCCCTAGCACTCACCCTTTTCTTTAAATACATGATCTTTTGCAGAATCTATGTTTTGATTTGAACTGCCACATTTTGCTTGGTTTGAGTCAAAACTGATTGTTGAGGTTGCTAACAACACATGAAAACATGGGGTGGTGGTGGGTGAAACATTATCCTACACCTGTTAAGGTTTTGTCTCACTGGATTTGACAGGAAAGCCCCCTGTAGTTACTATTATTTTTTTTCTTACCCGAGACCAGAACTTTAATTGCATCCATAACTTCTCTTATCAACACATCTGTATCTGACTGTGCTAACACATCGCTCACCTTCAACTTTTTTTGTTTGTTTTAGGAACATTTCTTTGTGATTCTAAACAACATAAATTTGGTCTCCTCATCAAGAAGCTCATTTAGCTGCAGCTTGATTGCAAGTAATTTGCCCTAACTGTCTCCGTCTTTTAATTGTTTGTGCCTTTTTCTAATCTATAAACTGTAACTTCAGGCAGGTCATTTTTGTCTTACCATTTCCTCTTTGGAAAGGCATATCTAATAACCCACCTCATATCCCGTGGCTTAAGGCATCTGAAATCATATGAACAGAAGGGATAGACCATCGATTCAACTCCAAGTTAATTTGAAAAAAATGCCTCCATAAAATCTCCTTTTTTAAGAAATAGGAAAATAAAACTTCATCCATGAAATTTAGTTTGGTGGAAAATAAATATGCATCATTGGTACAGAACTGACTCCCTATTCTGTTTTTACAGCATTTTCTTATGACGTCTCAGAGACATGAAATACTAAATGTCAACTTGGGTACTGCTACAATCCTTGAGTTAATCAGAGTCCAATGAATTTCATTCCCACAGTTCTGAATTGGCACCATTTACCCTACTGGAGACAGAATACATGATCTCATTAGAGTCTCTGGACTTAGTCAAGCCTACGCATAAGGCAGCCTTTTTTTTTTTTTAAGTAATCTCATTAGAAGTTCTACCAAATATGGTATCCATATCAAATCTCTTTAATTCCTCCCACCTAATCCCCTTTACCCCCAAAGTGTAACATAAACGTATTAGTCAGATTAGCAGCACATTCAGGAGTAATCCCTTCCAAAACAAGAGAACTATATGTATTTTTCCTGATCCCCAAATTTTTGTTTGTGTTAATTATTCTAAAGCTGACAGTGTGAATAATACTCTTCCTCCCTCCAGTCTGAATAGCAATTAAGGAATTTGCATTTGCTTCTTCTTTTTCTTACAAAACAAAACATTTTCTCTGTATTTTTTGTTTTGAGCAAGTGCCTGCTCTGACTCCTGCTGAAGTCCATGGCCAAGCTCCCAAATTAATGTTTTTAGCTGTGTCTTACTTTAGAGCACTTGCAAAAAGCACGAAACACAGAAGTATACAGCAGCCTTAGGATGGGGAAAGAATGCCAAGCACAGTTGGGTTTTTCTCTTAAGTTCCTTAGACAGGGATTTTCTCACATGATCTCAAGAACACGGTTAGCTATTGTACTTGCCTGGTGGAGACCAGGGATTCCACCCAGAGGGGTGCTCTTAGCAAAAAGAATGAGAAGTATATTCTGACTGTGATGATAAACATTTAGAAAGCTCTATCACCATCTTGAGAATTGTTAAAACCACTGAAAATACCGAGACTACTTTCATTATGAAATGAAGACCACATTCATGCAGCCAAATGTCAAACAAATGCCAACAAAATGCTTTTCACCAATATGTGGCATCTTTCTGCAAGGGAATCAGCAGATATGTGCACATATTCACAGAGAAAAGTACACTAGACACATGCACACATGTATTGTCTCTTCAGAGCTCTCATGTCTATGTAACATGTTTTCTTGATGGATAAATAAAAGGAAGCAATTTTACTAGACAGCCTGCAGTTTACTGACGTTGCCAATACTCAGCTATTTTGAGAAGAAGACACACTGGCAGAGAAGTTATATTGTATAAGCTAAGTGGCTGATGGCTTCTTGTATGATCTGCAATTTATTCAAGTGTTCCTGAAGCTTTTACGGTTTTCTTCAAAACCTTTTCAAATCATACTGGAAGCCTCATGAGTTGATTATACTGCAATACCTCACATGTAAACTGTGGGAAGACTTCCATCTGACAAAGCCAAACTGGCATGAAAGAATGCCAACACCTCTCAAAACCAGCATAACCAAATATTTTATTATACTATTAAAAAGAAGGTAAAAAGAATGCTTCTAATTTTGAGAAAGAGGTTAATTTTGTGTGAAAGCTCTGACTTCCCCTCTCACACACGCATGCACACACACCTGAAACAAGGAAGCAATTTTCACTCGCCTGATTCCAGTTAGGAAAAGAAACTCCAGCCGGCTTATGGACACAAATTGCTTTTGCCTAAAAGACTCAGAATTCCAAGTCCCATTTTCAAATGTGATTAAGTTCTTGGGAGCCTAAAGGCCATAGGAGTTAGCCTGACTGAACTGCTAAAACACTTCTAAATAAGTACCATTAGCATAACATTTCTGGAAGTCCCTTAGGCACAAAACAGTGCAAGTGCCTTTTGGAGATTTTACAATAGGCTCCCAGATCTCATTTGCAGGGGGATCCATGCTTTTCCATCCAGTGAAAATTCTGTATCACTTACAAAAAAAGTCCTTTGGGCTCCTTTACTCCCTATTCCCACCACAGCTATTAATTTTACAAGTAAAGTATCTAGTCTTTCGATTAATGAAGCAGATATGGTTGATAACAGGAAAGACACCAACAAAATGCCACTAGCATGCTGAGTGGGAATAACATCATACACCATGACCATATGGACTCAAGAGCGTAGTTACATATAAATAACCCATCTGATTTTTCATGTTGCCAGGCTTTTATCTCAGATAGTAATTTTTCTCTGCTATTACCAGCTTTTTTGTTCTAATGAACAACATCCTCCCCTTTCACCATCCTTATTATGTTTAAGTAATCATCATACATGGATACAGAAGTGGGTGAATTCCTCAAAGTAGATGCATGCCAAGAAACAGTAAAACTTCCTTTCTGCAAGGCCAGAACAAGATATAAAGGCTCATTTGGTACCAGCAGATAATTCAAATTTGTCTGTGTTTAGTGGGTGCTTCCACATATTTTAACATGGTTCACATACTGGAGAAAGTGAAGTATTGTATTAAAAAAAAAAAAGAAAAAAAAGAAGTTTTTCTTTCCTTTAGAATGACATCTTTCATTAAAAAAATACAGAAAGAAAGAAAGAGACTTACATTTGATCATTACTTTGATAGACTCTGGTCAATTCAAGTGAAGGAAAAGCACTCTGGACAAAATAGGAACCTGGCTTTTGGAAAGATAGAGTATATCCCATAGAGGAGTAATAATATCACAGGGTTCTCCTCAAGCATGAATTTCCCTCCTGTATTTATACCTATGTTAAAAACCAAAGAAACAGCTTTCAGTGTGAAATGAATGCTTAGCCCTTAAATAGATTTTACACAAGAGGCAGATGCAAGAAGAACAGAAAGGTAAAGCTATGATCTGAAAGACATAATTGGGACTGGAGGTAAGAAGGTAGATTGTGTTTTCCAGGAGAAAATGACAGAATTCTACTTTTCCTACCTTTGCGGAACTTCATAAAATTGCCCATATAGAAATGCTTGCTAACATTGACTTCAGGCATTCCTACATTGTACACTTTGTTTTAAGAGGCAAAGGACATAGGGCCAGGTCAAAGTAGGGGGACATTTAAACAAGCGAGCAGATGCACTTGTTCATCTCAAGTGGGGACAAACCTGGAATAATTCCAGCTATATCTGAGTCAGAGGAAGTTTCTTTGCTGTGAGAACGAGATTAAAACCAGGCATCACTACAGTCAATAATAGCTTCCTTGTAGCTCATCTGTTTATATTCAGGGGAGCTATTCAGACCCCTTTCTAGTGGGTGCTGTAGAAACATGAAGGATTAAGGTTTCATACCACATGCATTATCAAACCATAGCCTCCTGGGAAACTTTACAACCTGTAAGAAAGTGAAGTTGTGTACAACAAAGAATCTGACACACTTCAGAGTAGTATTTGGTTCTGTCACTTACTGGTTGTAGATATAGAACATAAGAACTTGTAGGAGTGTCTTTTACGCTTATTTATAAACTGATGACACCATGCTGGCACCAAAATGCTTACGACAATTTTCTTGATTCCTGTAAGGCAACGATTTTACTCACCTGATCATGTCTGATGTTGAATGTTTTCTTAACCTGTATGCAGGAATCATTTGGACATAGCAAATCTGATTGAAAGAAAATTTTCCTAAAATACTGGCTAGGGAGTTCCAGCCACACTGACAGATCTCTGACAAGCTCCCCTTTCTGGCTCTGAGAAGAGCTGTTGCTTAGACTGAAGGCAAAGATGAGCAAAATTCCACTCTGTGGCCCAAAGCACAATTTTTCCTGAATTTGCATGAGATGAAAGTTTGCTATGATTTTAGGGAAAGAAAAATGTTGAACATTTCACTAAAAAATGAGCTCTTTGAAGCAAACACTCATTGTTTGCCTTTTCTGTACACAGAAAAATTCGCCTTCTCTATGCGGAACAAAGGGCATTAAGAAAGTGCATTTTTATTTTCTCTAGAGGTGTGAGTTCTCCACTGAAGACAGCTTTTCCCACATAGCTGTAAGTTTTTGAAATCTTAGAACCAAATTTTTTTCTTAGTTGGTAGCTCGTAGTTACATTAACTCCGTTAAAATCTCTTGTTCTACTCCAGATTGACATTGGTGTATCTCTGTCGAACAAAGACTAGTGCCTGCACTCGAGGATTAGTTTTGTTTAACCTCTGCAGCAACAAAAGCTCTTGTTTTCTTGTGAAGGTTTGAGACAGTCTTCTGATTTGCTATGAAGTTATTAATGTTTCTTGATATTTGCTTTGACAGCTGCTCTGTACCCTCTTTAGTTATCATCATCATGGTTCAAAGCACTTTTTTCCCTTCATTTCACTTTTGCCTATGTTTCTTCGAGAGAATGATGCAACACAAGTTGCTAAATCTTTTGGTCCTTCATGTATTTCCTTCTTTTATCTTCACTTCCAAAGTTTCATTCTTTGGCTTTTTTTTTTTTTTTCCCTACTGTTCAATAAGAGAACAGAGAAATGTTCCAGATGCAAATACCACTGGAGAATATTATTTTTAAAATAACCTGATATTTATAGGACAAAATTAATTTGCAGGCCATATCCATTTGTCAGGCAATTTGGTTATGCATTAAAAGGGCTCCTTAAATAATTGAGAAAACTTTAAAAAAATCATATATTAACATTCGCTGCCCATCTTTATTGTATTTGGTTGCCTTTCCTTTGAAGTTATTGATAATACTTAGAGAAGCAACCTCTGTTACACAAGAGCTTTCTCGTCTCATGGCACTTTTGGAATGATATCATATTTTGTCACTAGCATTCTATTTCCCAGGAAAAATCATTTCCTGTGAAGCTGTAGCTGTGTATGCTGTCAGTCAGGCTCCCATTTCTGTCTGACAGGGTGCAATGAAAGAAAACAGGTTATCTAAGCAATGTCACTGTCATCCACACCTCCCCCAACAGTCTTGCTCCCTCAGTTCCTGCCAGAGCAGGGTTTGGATCCCCATGCTCTGGGCTTAAGATCTTAGGTCCGATCAGCTCCCCAAGAGGGACTGGCAAAGATTTTAGTTTGTGGGCTAGCTCCCTCCAATATGATCTAGAGGTCAGCAGTTGGCAGTCAGAGATGCCAGAGCACTGCAGTTCCGCCACTGAAGAAGGTGTGATCTTCAACTAAGCGGAGCAATTGCAAAGCTTCCCAGAGGGCCAGGATGCCATCCATCTTTTCAGTCTGCCTGGAACTGGCAGCATTAGAGACAGCCAAGAACATCCATTACCCAAAGCTTTCTTTCAGGCTTGATAACCTATTTCCAACATCATGGGACACTGTTCACATTCCATGAGGGTCTCTGTCAAGTGTCTGCATTTACACATCCTTTCACAATTGTACAGACAGGGATTTGCAAAATCTTACAATACTCTATCTGGCTGGTATTACTGAGAAGATTGATGAATAGCCAAGCTTCCACCTCCTTCACAACAGTGCAGTTCCAAGATCAAGGAAGCCTGCACCAGTCTGGGGGATTCACAAAAAAAACCCGAAACTGCAAACCTAAAACCAAACCAACCAAACAAACACAACTGAAAAACATAAAGATGATTTCCAATCATCTGTCAGCCATGTGGAAAATACTGTCGTACTTCAAGTTTTACAAACAAGAGCCCTGACTTCAAATCCTTGGGATCAAAATTCTGTTTCTCTCAATCACATTAACTGCATTCTTTTCATGTCAGTAGATTGCATACATCACAGAAAAGAAATGGCTCTTGATATCTTTCAGTTTGAAAGTCAGATGATTATGATCAAAGTTTAGCATCTCAGTGCCTTACAGGGAAAATCCGTTTAGAAATATGATGGGGGAAGCAAGAGCAGAGCTGCACCACTTTGATTTCCAGCCAGGATGTATTTGGAAAAGAAAATACAAGGGTATGATCTTTTCCTTATTCTTCATGCACTGTAGTATTCATGAGAGAGTCTCAGGGTGGCTGCTTTCTCCACACACAAACCCTTTATGTCTCAGCTCACAGAAAAAACATTTAGCAGGGTGGAAATGCAGAGCTGTTGTAAGGTGACTTTCTCCCTTTCAGTAGAACCTTTCTGTCCAGCTATACCCTGCCACACATGACAACAGCCTCTAACTCAGCTGCTGCAACATCAAAACACACACGAGACACTGCAGTCTCCCAAACACTGCTCTGTATCACAGCATCTGACTCTTCCTAATTAATTTCCTTTGTTGTACAGAGAGCATCCAGGAGCTAATTGTTCTGATGAGACAGATAAAACATCAAAGGATGTTTTAAAATGTGTTTAAAAACGTGGCACGTTGACAGTACTGCAGTCTGAAGCCCACCAGAATTCAATCAGCCTGTGCCAGGGAAAGCTGGTCCTTGGGGCCTCCTCAGGGTTTTTGAGCACTGCTTCGACAGCCTGCCTTTGCAGAGGTGTGAGTGTATATTTCAGTCTCTGCTTTTTGGCTTCCTTAGCTGAGGTTGTTGAGAAGGATGCAAGCTCTCTCAGTTGGAGGGGAAGGTGTTGTATGTGAAATGGTAGAAGATGATCCCCTACTCCTCTACCTCCTGCCCTAAATCCCCTCCCTCCCCCCTTACTCAATCTCACTAATTTCAAGTAAGTCCTAAGTGGCCATCAGGCAGTAATGAGTTTTTGCAATTGGCAAGCTGGATGGATTTGAACTCCTGACCCAAGAATTAAAATGCTTCATATGTAGTTATCTGTGGATTCAGAATTTGTCTGAGTCTTGCTAAGAGCACAGCAGATAGCTTGATTTCTGATCAGATACTTCTACTTCTCACAGAAATAACAGCCAGAAACAGGATGCACTCAAGCCACCACTACCTGATGTTGAAGTTTTCTTTCTACTGTAACAGAACAAAAAGGCAATGTAAAAATCTGTCAGCTCAATTGTAGCCACTGTAAAAAAAGAGTTTTTCCCTTAAAAATATTGTTCACATGATGAACAGCAAGAAATGTGGAAAAAGGAAAAGCTGAAGAGAGCGAGAGATTAGGACTCTGGTACATTACACAGGCACAGGGCTCATGGGACTTACACAGATGCACAAGTGCTGTCACAAACAGGAGTGCCTCTTTGAAATGGGTCTCCGAAAAGAGGAAAGTGGAGAGAGAACAAAGAGAACATGGGAGTCTTTTAAACTATCTGAAAAGGAATCAGAGGCAAAGAAGAAAAATGCTGGAAAGAAAAAAGGAAACAGGGAACAAATGAACTGTGCTCAAGATGTTACACAAAAGAAAAAACCAAGGTCACGGTAGCATGGGAAGAGATGCAAGGAGAACAGTGAGCTAAATGGGGGGAGCTGCTGGAAACCATAACACAGACAACACAGAGCAGCCTGGCAGAAAACAGGAGCCCTCACACTCTGCAAGACATCATATTCCCTGTGCTCCCAGCACTGAGGGACCAGCCCCAATTCCCGACAGCTTTGCAGGAAAAAGGGGCAGAAAATCTTTATGCCGAATGCCTTTGGGACCTGAAGAATTTACAGCAAGAATCAAGACAAAATTCTCTCCTGTCCCTGGACTGTCAGCATTTTTGGGGGGATGGAGGTTGGTGGTACTGTTTTGATAACATAGCTTGTTGATACAGGTACAGAGGAGTCTCTTGGAGGTCAAACATCACCCTTGGAAATGGAGCGACAAGTTTAGCAGACTTGCTATGTTGTTTTTGGTGTTTGACCTTAAACATTACATGAAGCTTGCAGGATAAAAGAAAAACAGAGTTATAAACATGATCTGAAACAAGTTTTTCAGAGTTCTATTTAAAACACAAACGTAAGAAGGAAACAGAGAAAATAATCACATATGAACAGAAAAAAACCCCAACAAACCCAAAAAGCTGCTATTAGAACTACAAGGAGGGAAGTATTCAGAGCAGATATATTGCTTGTCACTTAGTATTTTTTATGATTCAGGCTGAGTAACTGAAAGGACCAGCCAGTCCCATCTGACTAGAAAGGCTATTTACCTGTGTTAGATTTCAGATTTTGTTTTAGGTTATATTCTGTACTGTTGATGGAACAAGATGGAAAGATTAATTTTCACCTACATTGCACTAAAGATATGTGGACAGAATCTATCTTCAGAAGCGAGCTCATGCTCAGGCCTGGAGCTATAGTTGCACTGGGCACAGTGACTCTGGTGGCTGCCACCGCAGGTGCTTGGCAACACACTCAGCACCTCTCAGCATTAGGCCTTATGCCTGGTGGTTTGGAAATAACTTTTGACTGGATGGATCTCTCCCAAGGATAGATGGAGTTTCATTGAAAACATTGTCACATGCTGTGTGACATTACATTCGTAACATGTTCTGTTATCCTGGAGTTTTAGACTTCTTTACGGTGAGACGAACACCACATCCCTAAAATACAAATACCTAAGAGAAAGAGAGAGAACCAATATGGGAGACAATGGATATTTGTAAGGAGTGTTTGAAAACAGGATTTTCTGACCTGCTATCTGATTATAGTTTTTCTCTTTAAAATGAGGACAAAATGTCAGCATTTTCCTTTTTTTCTTCCTTTCAACTGCAATTTTAAAAATTTTTCAATCCAATGTTGACTCGATGGAGTCATTTTTGATACACATTTTCAAAGCGCATTTCAAAAAATGAAAAGTCATTGCAGAGTAAAACTTCAAGTTTCTGATTTGTAAAAACATCTTCAAAACATCTTCTTAGAAATAATGACATTTCAGCATAAGTGACAGGACACTAAATTTAGAGTAGTCAAAATGGAAAGCTGTTCCCAAAGAAAGTTTTGCAGTTGGCTGTAATACTCACCGTATATTTGACATAAAAAGAAACACACTGATCTTCTGACCACACAACCTAGTTAGCCTGGGAACAGCAGGGTGTATTCATCAGGATTTCCTGCTAAAAGTCAAGCTCCATATCTCACTGTGAGATGAGGGGGTTTGCCCAAGGACATGGAGGAAGTTGGAGCTGAAGGTGGGGTAGACCTCTGTTGCTGGTGACTGCTAATTGTGCATTCAGACTATGGTTTTCCTCCATGGGAAGCAGTGGAGAAGAGAAAGAACCAGCAGTACATACAGTTTAAAAGGAACCTGAAAGTCATTATGATAACAGCAGTTCCTTGGGGGAATATTGCATGGAAGTGGCAACGTGTCCTCACATGATGGGGATGATATCCCAGATTTTTGCAGCTAACAATTCAGGCACACTAAATGGAGGAATTTGCCTTAGGAACATGGAGCTGAGAGGACAGAAGGGTGGGTGGGAATAATTGCTGACCTGACTTTAGTTGTTTTCTTATTGTTGACACAAATTTACTTATGTATCAGCATCCTACTGGTTAAAAAGGCTGTAAGTACTGTTTGACTTTCCCCTCCGATCCCCTTTTCAAACCTGGAAATGTATTTCACGTCTATGTCCTCCCAGCGCTATTCTGTAGCCTTCTGTTTATATGACAAAAGCGAAATATCTTTTTTTTTTTTCCCCACAAGCTAGAAGCCAGATTTCTTTTCCATTCATCTATTTCAGAGTCAGAATAAGAAAATGAATACTCTTACACCCATTAGATATATCAAGAGACTGAATCTACCTTTTTATTCCAAGAGCTAGACATGACTGCATAGCTCATGAATTACAAAGCAATTTTGAGACACGACAGCAGCAGAAGCAGCAGTGTTTGGCACAATGTACCACACAGATGTGGTATCCAGAGATTGAAAAGTAAAGGGAATTTCTATCTATTTATTCATCCATTTTGTAACTGTATGGCTTTTACTTCCAATGTGGGAAAGTAAAATCTGCTTTTACATGCTATTTTTTCCATGCATACTCAACTTAAACACTGTTGATTTATGAAGTCTATATCAGTGGCATAAAATATAACTATGTCACAAATCTGGAGAGGTATGTTCAGATAAATATGCTGGAATACCTGAATCAGTGAATTAAGATGCATAGTATAAAAATAATAAATATATTGTTACCATAAATTAAAGATGTAAAGATTTTCTTTTCCTACTTGTTGGCAAAGGGAGCGAACTCTCCAGTGTCAGGATTGAACTGCAGGGCACTAATAAAACATGACACAAATAACAAATAAATTTCCTCTGTATTGAATGGTTTGAGATTTATTGAAGTCTCTTATACCAAGTTCTATTGGGAATTGCATAATCCAACGTATAAAATTTATAGCTAGGAGATAAAATGGGGATAAAATAACCATTACCTTACAATATTATTTCAACTCTTGCATCTAATTTGAATATTGTTTAATACAAAACATGCGGCTTTAGTGGAGAAAAGCATTTACACTGAGCGAAAGTCATGACAGTACTCTGAAACTGAATTACAAGATGAAGAGAAGTAGATAAAGTTTTCCTGACATTTTACAAATACATATATTTACATATAAAGTAGTGATCAACTATCTTTGAGCTACACGAAGTTTTAGATATTTGTACAAATGTATTTTTTTCCAGTTCTCAGCAGATTTCTGCCCATTTTAGCAAACAGCTTAGGTATCCTCTCTTGGCTAATTTAAACTGTATGGAGCAGATCCTCAGCTGCAGACAGCACAGAGGTGCACTGATTTATGCCATCTTAAAATCAGGCCAGGTTCAGCTCTGAAAATAAATTCCAACTAACCTGACTGCATGGATACCAGTGTGAGTACAGACTATAGCTCTGATTCTGTTTTCATTCATGGTAGTGTCAGTTCAGAGATAAAGCAATGACTTCCACGTCAGCTTGAATATAAGCTAGCAGGAGAAAAAACAATTTGTTCTTCGGACCTAATTTTACCTCTGCTTGATTCTATGCTGATGAAACTGCACTGACATAAAAGTGTGATCACTCCCTATTTATATAAGTATGCATAGAAACAGAAATGACTTCACATTTTATTCTACTTCTGTCCCATTTTGCAGAACGTGCCAGGGCAGATACTACATTTTTCAAAACTTTGTTATCATTTGATGCTGTCAGTTTAAGTAAAAAATAAATAACCTTTGTTCAATATGCATAACTTAATTTTGCAAGAAACTTCCCATATGGAAAACTTGGATACCGAAGATTGCTATCAGCAAACCCGAGCCTTTTACTATGAAAGTTATTTGGGAAAGCCTGAGATAGAAAAGATCCTTCTTCCCTGCAAATTTAAAGCAGGTCTCCCTTTTTCTGATTTTTAACTACTCTCATCTAAAAAAGATCCTGAAAAACATTGTCACCCACTCAGGAGTTAAATCTGTTTTCCGCTGCAACACTGGGAAAGAATTTCAAATGAAGGCGAGGTGCCCTGGAAATCCAAGTCTTCCCTGGAAGCCCAAAGAGGTTGGATATTTGCAGTGATGGGATAACCTTCCTCCATGCTGTATTAGATGACCATTCAATCACACTGTTCAATGCTGATATCAAGAAGCTGACAAGCAAACAGGAAATGGTTTCAAATTGCTCCAGAGGAGATTTAGACTGGAAATCAGGAAAAAATTCTTCACTGAAAGGGTTATCAAGCATTGGAATAGTCTTCCTAGGGAAGTGGTTGAGTCACGATCCCTGGGGGTATTTAAGCCTACACGTGGCACTTAAGGACATGGTTTAGTGGTGGTCTTGGAAGTGGACTGGAAGTGGTTTACAGTTGGACTGGATGATCCAACCTAAATAATTCTGTGATTCTATTCTGCCCAGATGAGATAACAACATTAAATAGCTGTTTACCTAGATGTTTCTTTAACAGAAAGTTGACACCTACTCTGGATTTTTTAACAGAGAACTATCAGCAGCTATCAGAGGTAATGGTGTGTTTAGTGTTTATCTTGAAGCCAGATGCAATCACTGACCTTGAGGTGAACGGCTCAGTAACCTCTTCCTAGTGTTCTGAGTCCTTTCAGTTACAGTTTAGGTAAGGAGCATCTTACTGAACTTCTATACAGAAACTGCTCAAAAGATTTAACTGCTAATGCTTTTTCTGACTGCTTTTACCACTCTAAGCCTTCTCCTCTGATGGGTTTAGGGAGCCTGCTTTTCTGAGTGCTATAAATTAGAATAAAATCTCTCTTTTGCTCTTATGTGCAGGCACTTATTTTTAGTTTGTGTGCTGCCCAGCAAAGACATGATCCTATACCTATTGAAACAATGGCATGAGGTGTTCCTCCTGTTTTTGTCCCCAAAAGCATGCATGGAATGCAGGTTGTTCTAGCCCGGCCATGCACAACAAACCATCCTCAAAGTCGTATGCTCTGGTGAGGTCAGAGGTACACAGAGCTTTTGGCCCAAAGGTTGCCCTTTAGCATGTTGGTTATGATCTACTGTAATATTGTCGTGTTCATCTTTCTGCCAAAGATAGCTATTTATTTTACAACTGTTTGGTGCCTGCTTTTATCTGTTTGATATTTGACTGCCCCATGTGCAGAACAGTGCAAGAACAATTTGACAAATTACCTACCTCAAAACCAACCCTCCACTTTTGGATGAAATTATTTGCCTGCAGCATTCCCTGTGGGAGGACCTAAATAGTGTCTGTCACATGTCAGGAACAAGCTTTTGTACCTCAAGGGCAATAATGTGGGCTAGGACACAGGACAGACAACTATGCTTAATGAGAGTTAATGGTTTGGGCAACCGGGGTGCCTCTGTCATTCTAATATTACATTTTGCTATCTCTGTTTTGTTTTACCTTTCAATTTATCTGTGTGCAAAGTCAGTTTGGTACTTATACTTACCTGTCCATAAGGAGTGCTGTTTAGACCTAATGAATACAGGCTTTTTGAACTTCCTGGATGAAAGAAACTGTGTAAGCACGAATTATCCTCTTGTCTATCCTCTCTGAAGTCTAACCTACTTTGATGTGATTGTGATCTCTGTCACTTATAGTGTGTATTACAGGAGGGGTTCCCACAGCAATGTATGTAAGTAAAGCTTAGAGTAACATGAAGTAACTCATGAATGTGTAAGTTCAAACACAGGAGGAAATTATTGTTTTAGGCATAGTTCCAGGATCTGGTTAAAGTATTTTAATTTTTAGATTATTTGCTCTCCATTTTCAGATATAAGCTAGCTCTCATATCCTCCTTGACACATTAGAGGCCAGACCCTCAGGCTGGTATAAATCATCAGTACTTTACTGATACCAATAGAGCCATCCTGATTTGTACTTCGCTGAGCATCTAGCCCAGTGAGGTGTATTCACAAAATGTACCCAGGGGCAGTACTCCATTGAGGTGGTCAGTAAAAGTAATGTGAATAAAAGCTGCCAAATATGAAAGCTGAACTCTTAAATTTTATAGTTTTATAAAGTAATTATATAGGTTCTGTAAACCATCTCTGGATATGTACCACCACTCACTTCTGACCTTTGCACCAAGAATGCTTTAAGGAACTCATAAATATACTAATATAAATATTGATTGCTGTCTGTTGTTCTGATGCAAGCCCAAAATGCTCTGAGAATTAATGTAGAATTTGAGAGGCAATTCCTATATTTTTACCTCTGCAGATGACTCAATTTGAATCAGTCATGAAAGCAGGTGAGCAAGTTTGTTCACACAAGATTATCTGGATTCCCTTGCTGCGCTCTCTCTATTCTGTTAGCATTGGAACACCACATTTCTATGGGCTCATCTCTGCAGGAATAATACTGATTTCTGTTGAAGGCTTTCTCCTAGAAGAAAGCAAGAGAAAAGCTTCCATTTTTCTAGTCCTAAAATGAAAAGTTAGTGAGCAACTGAAGTTTACAGCAGAGGAAAAGGATTTAAAAAGAGGGAGGAAAGGAGTAAGGGGCTAAAAATGGATAAAATTTAAAGAGTGCAAGGGGAGAAGGATGGACATCGGAAGGATCTACATCAGAAAGGTAGTTTTTCAGTTCTATCTTTCCTGAAAAGTTCACTGGCTTGAAAGAACTGAGGTCCCAGCAAGTTACTACACAGGCAATGTGCAGTTTTTTGTTTTGGTTTGTTTGTTTGTTTTAAATCTCCAAAACCTTGATTCAATCTCCCCAAACTCCTTGATGAGTACCTAGTATTCCTACAGTCAATATGCTAAATGCACCTTCCTGCAAGGTCAGTACTGCACAGGTGAATGCAGGAAGCAAGAGGAGAAGAATAGCAGCTGGAACTAGAAGACCAAATCCAAGTCATCAGCTGACCTGGGTGTTCTTCTCACTCCTAGTTTCCAGGCAGTAGCTGATGCCTGCAACAATTCTGCCCAGTGCTCTATCTTTTTTTTGCAATTATTTTTCAAAAAAGGGTTATCAAAGAACCGTCCCTTGATGGAAATCATGAACAGGCAAAATCTGCCAACAGATTCAGGCATATACCTTATTTGCTGCTCTTCCTTTTCACCTATACTCTTTCCACCTTAATTTTAAACAAGAAGGACTTGCACTTCACCCCTGTAAACTCAATAGCAAAACCATAACTAGTTTCAACAGAAAAAGCACTTTAAATCATAACAGAATACTGATGATACTTTCTATTTTATTAAACTACTGTATTTTTCCACCCCACGAAGCATTTCCTCCCCCTTTTCTTTGCACCGAATGACTAATCTGTTTAATCTGTAATTAAACACTGTTTTAAGCACATAAATTGTTTCCCTTGATGATATTCCTACTTTTGAGACTGATTTTCTTCACTGCCAAAACATCTTCATGCCAATGATTTTTTTTTTTTTTTTTAACATTATCATTACATTTAGCCTTAGCTTGTACAAAAAGCACAACAGCATCTCCTTCCAAAATCTGCTTTTAGGGAAAGTAAGGCTCAGCCAATAATAAGAACAATTTATTATTATTTTTTTTTTCCCAAAGAAGTTCACGAGGGGAGGAGGGGTAATTTTCCAGCATGTTCTCAATTCTGATGACCATAAGAGGCATTTGGAGTGTTCAGCCCTTCGGTTTCAATGCATGCTCTAATGACTGCGCTTCAGTGCAGACTCTGAAATACTGAGTTTCTGGGGAAAGAAAAAGAAAAAGAAAAGGAAAAGGAAAAGAAAATGAAAAGGAAAATAAAAAAGAGAAAGGGAAAGGAAAAGGAAAAAGAGAAAGGGAAAGGGAAAGGAAAAAAAGAAGAAAAAAGAGAAAGAAAAAGAGAAAGACAAAGAGAGACAAAGAAAAAAGAAGAAAAAGAAAAAGAAAAAGAAAAAAAGGAAAAGGAAAAGGAAAAGGAAAAGGAAAAGGAAAAGGAAAAGGAAATGGAAAAAGGGAAAGAGAAAGGGAAAGCAAAAGGAAAAAGGGAAAGGGAAAGGGAAAGAGAACAGAAAGGGAAAGAGAAAGGGAAAGAGAAAGGAAAAGAAGAAGAAAAAGAAAAAAGAAAGAGAGAAAGAAAGAGGAAAAGGAAAAGGAAAAGGAAAAGGAAAAGGAAAAGGAAAAGGAAAAGAAAAGAAAAGAAAAAGAAAAGAAAAAGAAAAAGAAAAAGAAAAGAAAAAGAAAAAGAAAAAGAAAAAGAAAAAGAAAAAGAAAAAGAAAAAGAAAAAGAAAAGAAAAGAAAAAGAAAAAGAAAAAGAAAAAGAAAAAGAAAAAGAAAAAGAAAAAGAAAAAGAAAAAGAAAAAGAAAAAGAAAAAGAAAGAAAAAGAAAAAAGTTCCTTTATGTGGAAGTAATCCAGATTAGAAATCAAGGAGTATGAACCCTAGACGTCACTTGTTCCCCCTTCACTGACACCCATTCCCTGGATGTATAAGCAGAGGCTGGTTGGATCGCAAAAAGTAGCAGACAGAAGGCTGTTCTGCATGAAACATCATTTTGTGTTTTATTAATATACTCCTCTATTCATGGGCATTTTTTAGGGACAGGATCCCGCTAGGCTATCAGGACTTTTAGTCTAATTTGTGTATTCTTAAGAGCTATTCCATCACAAGAAATAGCAGCGATACAAACAGCCTTAAATGGTACCCCTTATGCAGGTAACTGCGAGCATTTTTGGTACTTCTGAAAACCAGAGCACTTGTTCAGATACTGATAAAGACCAAAGAAGTTAAAGTCTGATCATGTAAGACCCTGTCTGTGCTGCACTGCTCCATTATCTTTTGCAATGCCACTACAGGAATGCAGTTAAAGCCCAAAAGTCTTTTTTTATAAAAAAAGGTGACTGTACTTGATAGGCCTAATCCCCTTCTATCTGAAATGATATCACTGGCTTCATTAGACAGTGGGATTAGCCTTCTGTTGCTCTGCATGGGCAGACTTTGCCAGCTAGCAGTGTTCTCAAACAAGCGATTAATAGTGCTAACCATTCTGGTTAATATTAAGGCAGAGACACTCCTTCTGATATGCCATTTAGGTTAAATACACTCTCCTTCTGTTCAACTTGTCTGATACTGTAATGTTAAGCCAAGAATTATCTAAGTAAAAAGATTAAACATATCTCTGAGGAATGCACAACATCATTAGAGTTGAATCACGAGGTTGAAGTGTTGCACTGAGGTTGCAAAATATCAGCTAGAGAAGAGATTGAAAGGACAAATCCTTACTCATTTAGCATCGTTGCCCTATTCCACCTGCTAATGAAATCGGTATGTAAAGTGCAGTGGGAAGGGGCTCTTCATGTTAGATGTTGCAGTACAAGTTACATTGCATTCTGCTATGGAAAGTGATGGCTTATTGTAATAATTCTTTAGGCTTGTTTTTCACTTGGGATCAGAGGAATGTAATTCAAACATAAAGAGAGCTGGCAATAATTCATTCTTAAAGAGCTCTATAAAGATATGTGGCCACTACTGTGGCCTCTTTCAGGAAAAATAATGGTCAGACATTTTGCATGAAATTATCATTTCATTAATGTACTAATCATTCCAAATGCTTTCAGACTTAAGTACGAATTAAACAGTATCATATTCATGTTAGAGATGTAGATACAAGCCTCATCACCTGCCACAGCATTACATTTTATTCGCCTCTGGAAACAGACTCATGTTTATATATTTGAGCATTTAAGTCCCAATGAAGAAAAGCACTCCATCACATACTTAAGCAATTTAATGGAGCAGGGTCTAGGGTGGAAGCTAACCCTCTTCACAGGTGAGCATTTCAAAAGCAAGCAGACCAATTTTAAAACAATTAAGAAGACATCGTAAGGTGAGACTGCATCAAAGAGTAATTAGACTGCACTGTTACTGGATAATATTGGGGGGACAGGGATATTTTCCAGCCTTTCCCAGCAAGTTTGCATGCATAAGCTAAATATTCCGTTAAGGCACTGCATTCTGACATTGCCTTAAAATTCAGGATGGTATTTTTCAGTCAGTTGGAAATAGGAGGTCTCTGCCTCATTATGGATTATGTACATGGCATATGACAATACTTAAGCTGCCAAAGGCATCTAAAGGTGGGGTTTTAACCAACAGTCAGACTAAAGGTGTATTGGAAACAGATCACCAAATTAATCTAATTTAGACATTAAGCACACGCCTTAACCACTATCCAAATGAAATTACTATGACCTTATGGCTGTGGCCTTTGATTCTCTTAGAAGGGGATGAAGATTTCAGTGAAAAAGTTGATAGCTATTTCAGAAAACTCTCTGTAGTTCCATGTAAAAACTGAATTCTCTATGACAGCTGAGCTTCTGATCTTATTGTGCAGCTCTGCTGAGCCTGTGGTTTCCAGGCATATCCGCCTTAAACAGGCTCTAAGCACAGCCAAGGGGTCAGGAGCCTAAATTCTACACCCATTTCTGTCACCAGTTAGTCCTTGTTGTGCTAATCCCTGAAAAACAAGCAGTTCCCTAGACAGGAAGACTAATGAGCTTCATTTCCTGTAATTTATGCCTTGTGGCTAATTGGATTTGGCTGTTGAGAAGATGAAAAAGCCACCTGAAGTTTTCCTTGCAGCTATAGCTTCTCTATGGGCTTCTTCCTCAGTAACTGGGTGGATTCTTGGATGTCTAGTAAGAATTCAACTCTTCCTGCTTCCTCTTTCTCATTTGTCAAAGGCACTTTTTTCCTGCGCTCACACACTGTTTTCATACACTTTTTTTAGAAGTGCCATTCCTATATTCTACTCACATCAAACCTGATTGGAATTGGACAGTAGGTCAGAATATCCTAGTGTGAGTACAGATGATGCAAGAACAGAAGCCTTACTTTCATTAAAAAAACAGCTTTTGGAGGGCAGTCTAGGTCTACAGTGCAAACTCATTTTCCTGTTCTGGAAACAAGGAGTCATAAGCTCAGAAGAAATGTAAGTGAAGGTTGGGCAAGCATCACAGCAAGGGCTATGAACTGGGACCCAAATTTGCAGCATGCAGCAGAACTGAAGAGGCTGGGGCAGGGATTCTGCCTGAAAATTTGATAATTTCTCAACATTCATATCCAGCAGTCTTCAAAAATACTTGCGTTCAGCTGCTGTTTTATCATGTTCTTTATTCTATAGGGAATATATTTCATTCAATAGAAATAACCATTACTGCCTGGAATGTGGAAGAGTGGCAAGAGACCATTGCCTTCATTGCAGACCAGTCAGGAACCATCAGATAGCTGCTGACATGATCTTTCAGGAGGGTACACAGAAGGCAATGTAGAGGAAGATCTTTCTTTTCTCTCCTTCTGTAGCCCTCCAAAATTTATGCTTCTCAAGTCAGCTCCTGAGCCACCTCCTCCTCCCCCCTCCAGTGAATTATTTACCCTTCCCATATCTCAGGTTCCTCTTCTGCAAAATGAAGTCAGTGTTAGGATAACACACCACCTGCAGCTATCCTGATGGGCACTAGAATACTCCAGGGTGTGTTCTTAGCTGTATTTTATATGTGGGAAAATTAAGATTGAGAAAATTTAAGTGACTTGGTCTGACAGGAATCATGGTCCAGTGACTTCATATGTTCCTTACGTGATAGTACACATCGAAATACAAGGGTATGCGTGACTGGGTTATAGAAAAGCAACAGCGACTTCTGTTGGTAGGTCTGCCACTCGCTTAAGAGGTTGTCCTAATTCTGACCTAACCTTCCTGTTTAAATTCCTTCAGCAATGTCTATTTATTGTGATCTGGAAAGTCCAACACAACTTACTAATAGCTGGCAGAATGCTTTGGGAGTGTGTCTTAAGCTTTGAGGTTGCTGAAAATCTTCTAAGGACTTTTATGTCTGTTGATGGGTGAGGAAAGAGGCAGCACAGAGAAAGAGAAGGGAGGGGAAGAACATAAGACCTTTCAAAAAATGTCTTTGACTGAAGATTTCAGAGTACAGGGAGAGAGAAAAGGTTTGGAGATTTCTTGATTTTTTTCCCCACCAGAAAATTGGAGTTGAATCAAATAAGTGTCTTTAGTCTCTTTTAAGGATGAAAACTGCTACCCAAAAATATCCGTGAAACGGAACGAATTATTAATACAAGCAAAAAAATCCCAAGCCAAAAAACTCCTGAAATATCAGTTTAATATGCTCCACATGTAAAGTACTTACATGCATTCAACATTAGATGAAATTTCACAGTAGTTGTCTTACGTAACCATAAGGTTGCATTAACAAGTCTGAAGGTGACAAAAACATGAATGAATGTGCTAAGCTCTTTACACATGAAAGAAACAAGGCCAAAAAAGACCTAAACCCCTCCCCAACTTTAGTTTATTTTGATTTTCAGGCACCCAAGACAATGGACTACCTAGCCTTTTTTTTTTTTTTTTTTTTTTTTTTTCAGTGCTGGGGCTTTTCATTATTGAAAACCTTTACAGCCCTATATTAAATTCTAAAAATGAGCCAGGGATTTGCCTCTCTGTATTTTGTTGCCATAATTCAAGAAGCAGAGAAAGAATTATTTAACAGAGAAAATGAAAATATTATTTTATTCTCACTATAGCCGCAAGTGAACATAGGAAACAAAGCAATTGAAGTAGGAAATATGGATATTTTCATAGAAAACAAAACTCATCAAGCATGATAAGTCACTGCAGCTTAATGTGGACCCAACTAGTTGCTTTATAACTTAAATATGTCCACATATAAGCATATACACAAATGGGAGAGATGCAAGTGTATATAGACACACTGATTTAGAGAGACTTGTGCAGGCTTCTTGTGGTGGTGGTATTATTATTATTGGCGGTTTTGAGAAAATTGTGCCCAACATGCCTTCCTGTTTCTGCTCTTCACAATGATATAAAATAGAGGATAGCTTAGCCAAAGCTGAAGTGAATGCAATAATTTTTTTCATGGCAATTACAGTTATTAGGTGTTTGGTAAACAGGCCTAGAGAACCCACTGCCTATTCCTGAAAATAGCCTCCCCTCCGCTGCAATCAGCCAGGTCACATAATCCCATTCATGACACTTGCTGAGATCTCCCACACGTGCATTCAGTCCTGGACTTCCAGTATGCTATTTCTAATACTGGATGAAAACCTGATTCTTAGCATAAACCATGACTCACAGCTAAATTATGCTACTTAATCTTTTATCTATATTGTCTTTTTGGTTTCATGGCTTGCACTAAAAGATTTGGTTGCTCTTTACAATCATGAAGATTCATGCTAGGCTAAGCCAATCAAGTTTTTTCATCCTCCTTGCAAGACAACTATTCAGTCTTTCAGTGATCTGAATACTTTTCTTTCCCTGTTTTATATGTCCCAGCTTTAGTTCATCTTCTTGAATAAGACAGTTAGTACACAAGAGGCATTGCTCTGTCAGTGACCTGTACCTTTAACCATGGCTCTGAGACATTCCCTGCCGCTACTGCAAACACCCTCTCAGCACATCTCTGCATCACACCTGTCTTCCTCAGGGTTGGAAAGCACTAGTTCTCATCTTCATCTGTGGATTAATTACTGCATGCAGATCTTTCCCTTATTTCCAAGTGCCAATACCAGGATGACAGCAGGTATGTATGTACAACCCAAACACCTGTGAGATGTAAACATCTCACTTACTACAAAATGTTGTCTCAGTCCATGATACTCTGATACAGTGAAAAATAGGGAAAATTAATCTCTATTATTCAGATGTATGATATGAAATATTCAGCCCATAATACCCATGTGTTATTAAAGGGAATGCTATTGGGCAGCTTTGGATACCAAATCACTCTCCAATTAGCATTTTCTCTTCTATTTTTTTCACAACAGGGACCAGCAGGAAACCAGAGAATGGCAGCTAAGCAATGAGAGAAATAAAAGCACTTGAAAGCAAAAATAATCAAGTCAATAATAGTGCTGTTCCTATTATTGAGAGAAAATATAAGTGTTGTATAAATGACCCTTATGGTTTTGTATGCCAGGCCATAAATATGTAGTTCTGCTGACAGCAACCAAAAGTAAGTGATTCACTTCCACAGATATAATTAGAGAACAACTCTGGAAATACTTTCTCCCTCCCTCCTTGACAAAAATTTTCTTTTTTTGCATTCATACCTGATTCTTGTCACACCAGAGAACTTTAAGTAGAGCAAATACGAATCCTTAGAGTTACAACAATGAAATACGCAAAGGAGAGAAGAATGAAAGACAACTTTGCAATGTTGATCATGCTAATTCATTCTGTAGCTAATAGCTGGAGCGGGAATAATTCAAGGTGTAGTTGTCAAGTTAGAATTGATGAACACCGCATAGGAACTAAGAAAAAGAGGGAATAAAAATCAAAGGATCCCCAAGACATAATCTAATACGTAAGAATGTTATACATTTAAATATGAAAATGGATCAGCTTCCTTTCATGCAAAATTGGAAAATGTCTCCTGAATATATCTTTAAAATATAAATAAAACCAATCCCCACCGGCAGAACACTCACTAATGAACATTGGATGTTAAGGAGAAAAACAATACCTAATGCACGCAAACAATAAAAGACACACATATACCTTGCTCTCTAGCCCACTGAAGCTGCTACAAGGATACTCTGTATCAACCTCGGAAGACTTTGGATTAGTCCCAGTTTGCACAAAAACAAAGGCAGACTCACAGAAAATATCAAGAGTTCAAGTGTCTGTATCTTTCCAATAATGTTAGCTAAGAAGAGGATTCAGATGCCAAAAGTGCAGGAAATTCCATCCTGCAGTCATCCTTTTTTCAAAAGGCACTTAAGATCTTTACCCCTTATTCTGGTAAGAGTTTGAAAATATGTTATATTTTCTACCCACAACAAAATGATCAGCATCCCCACCAGCCAAAGGCATGACTAAAGTTCTAGAGAAGTACTTGTGCTTTCTTCCCCTGCTACTGTTCATCAGGTAGGTAATTCTCACTACTACAAGTCAGAGCCACAGGATGTCCTCTAAATGCAGAAGGATGGATGAAAGCTCCACAACATGTAGGAAGGTTAGTGGCCTCCTCACATATTTTGGGCTATTCAGTGGACTGCCACTGAGCTCCGGCTACCTACAAAGTGCTCACCAGCTTTCAGTTCTTATGTTGCTTTTATTTTCCATTCCTCCCTTTCAAATAAAAAGTCTCTATAGCAACTGGTTTGCATCCTGATGCATCGGAAGGATGGAGACAAAAGAGATACAGTTTATTTCAAGGGATATTTTCCTTGCAAAACTCACTTTTTAAACAGCATGTGTGCAATATACCTATATAACTTGCATATACTAAAATGTCCAGAATTCACCCGGATTCCTGTACCTCCCACAAAATGCTATGATTTAAGTGCCTTATCTGAGATTCCTGTCAGGACCTGGCTCAGCAAGTGCTGTGCTCCCACCCTCTGGAAAGCTGAACCAGAAATTTTGGCCCCAAAATAAGTGAAATGAATATTGACATTCATCCTTCAAACTGCACTTTACCCTGGAGCACGCTGAAAACATGCACGAGCTTTTAGCCCAAGGTTTCTCAGAGGTAAAGCATTATTTTATTTCCATGTGACGGCATTGCACTGAAGTCTTTACCATTCATTGCCCACAATGAGAAACAAAGATAGTGAACAACTTTGAAGTGAATGTACAGTAACAATAACTCAGTTCTTTAAAGTACTTAATTCAAAAGTATTTTGTGTCTAGTTTATAATGAAAAAATATCGAGACAAAAGATTTCTTCGTTTCAAAAATACTGTTCCCAAAAAGCCCTCACCTTGGCAATGTTTACTTTTCAGCTGCAGCTCTGAAAATTAGCAAGTACATGCCTTTTGCCTTTTAGTTTAATTTAATTAAAAGTGATACTAGATTGTATTATACCTGCTTAAAATACTGTTATAAGAAACAGCCTGGGGATCCACTCCCCAGCTGCTTTAGAACAATGCATAATTCTGTTTAACTTCCCAAGCAGCGAACAATGCTGGTTTATCATAACTACTTGGAAGGTTGCCATGCCACAACCTACCACTCTTTTTCTTTATTATTGTAATTTCTTACTTCTTAAACTCAGAGGATGGATACCCAATGGACTGAGCAGAATATTTTATGTGATTCTGATACCTTTGAGAAAACCAAGCTTCACTGTTTGCTTGTCACTCATTGAACATGAAAAAGCTCAGGAAATACATACACACTCCAATAATTGTGCAGTGCCTTTGGATGTAAGCATCTGTGATAAATAGCTGTATAATGGCTACTGGGAAGGTTCTTTGAACAGAGAAAGTATGGTGTGTTCACCTAAAACACCATGTGTTGTGGGTCTGAAAGAGCATATGCTCCTTCCAAAAACACACATACCATTTTGTTGAGTTCAACATTTATAACCACATACATCAGAAGAAGTTCAGCTTGCAAATTAGGTGTAGAGTTGATCTATAGAGGTAACTATAATAAGCATAACAATAGAGGTAACAAATATGAGCATAAACTTCAGGACTAATAGGTATAGGTCAATTTTTATAATAAGGCAGATTTCTAATGCCTGGAATGTTTATTTGCATATCAAAGGTCACAGAAAAGAAAAGCAGTTGTTCTAGCTGAAACTAGTGATAAACTACCTCGTGATCTTAACTTCATGAAAATACAGTTTGTGCGTCATAACATTCAGGTAAGTTTGCTTCATTCTCTTGAACAGTACTGCAAGCATGTAATTCCTGATGGGAAAAATACCTAATTTCTTTGGAGACAGGGGATTGTAGGGAACATCTCAGCAATGCCAAGATGCCAAGACTGATTTTCACTGCTGAACAGAAAAGCACTGCAGACTGGCCAGCATCACATTTGAGCCACAGGCTAAGATGGTTTTATTCCATCACAAGCAGAAGACAGTGAGTTGACTAGGAACTCATGTGAGCACAACTTCTTGCCTGGCTTAGGAAACTGCGGACCCTCAGGCCCTCCCAGGACTAGGTCTACTGTATTTTCAAGAACACTAGCAATGGAAATTCATGGCTAAGTTCAACTAGTTTTGGGATAATTTGTCCTCTCAATGACAAGTTTCTTAATGCTCAGAGAAGTAATACTGAAATGGATGAAAAGACTTCTGCTTCTGGTGGAATGGAACATCTGCAGTTTAATGAATTTTCTTTTTATGAGGCCCTGATTCATTCTAATATTTCGCTATTTTAAGGGTTTGGATTTTTGGGGGGATTTGTTTCATTTTTTTTACTAGATTTACAGTAATACCAACGATGACACAATATAATACTGCAGATTTAGAGAAACACAGAAATGAGGTTGCTTGTTCTTTTCTCTTTTCTCTTATCTGACAGAGATACGACCTCATAGCAGCTTTCCAGTATCTGAAGGGGGCCTATAAGGATGCTGGGGAAGGACTCTTCCTTAGGGACTGTAGTGGCAGGACAAGGGGTAATGGGTTCAAACTTAAACAGGGGAAGTTTAGATTAGATATAAGGAAGAAGTTCTTTACAGTGAGGGTGGTGAAGCACTGGAATGGGTTGCCCAGGGAGGTTGTGGATGCTCCATTGCTGGCGGTGTTCAAGGCCAGGTTGGACAGAGCCATGGACCACGTGGTTTAGGGCAATGTGTCCCTGCCCATGGCAGGGGGGTTGGAATTACATGATCTTAAGGTCCTTTCCAACCCTTACTATTCTATGATTCTATGATTCTATGATTTATCTCTGCCAGTAAACAAATCTACAGGAGAATCAGACTCAGGTACTTCTATCAATTTCAACTAAAAAAAAGAAAGAAAGAAGAACCCAAGGGTGATGAACATCATAGTTGCTGATGAAAAATCTTTTAACTTTAACAAAGCCCACAGAATCCTGTGATGTCCACTAATCTTTCCTCAGTCAAAATTCCTATTAAAGTTAATTGGAATTTTGCCTAATAAAAGAGGCTCTTTCCCCAAAACTACAGTATTTTACAAAATTGTTTCAAAACCTGCACTTGTAATAGCATCATCTAGAAACAGTTCTGGAATGGTTATACTAGTTTTCCATAACAGTATTGCAGCCAATATTTATACAAATGTAGACACGAATCAGGTTAAAATTACCCTCAAGATGACTTTACAATTCTGGAATCAATATTTAGGTCAGTAATTAATTAAGCCAAATTATTTAATTAAACTAAATGGATTTAGCTTAAACCTTAGAAGAACCAAAGAAGGGGATCTTCAACAGGTAGAATTTGTCTGCTTTTCAGATTTTCTATTGTCTTTTTTTGTGTTTTTAAATTACTACATAGTTTGTCATGCCTGAACCTCTCCAGTCTGCCTATACTGCAACTAGGATATACTTAGTAAAAGGTTCAAAGACAAGATTGGGGTTTTTTTTCACCTCAGTGACTCCTTACATGACCCTCAGGAAATTTCTTAATCTCAGCCTATGTATTCATTTAAAAAGGAAAAGTTACAATGCCAACAATAATCCAACCTTGCAAACGGTGCTGCAAAATTTAATTAACATTTTAACATGCTCAGTGATCCTTAGGTGACAGAGTCTAAGTAAAGTCTGACTGTTACACCTTGGAGTGGTGCATACCCACGAAAATAAAACTTCCCGTGTAGTATATCTGATAAATTAGCCTGAGGAAAATGGAGACGTAGCTCAGAAGCCACTCAATTTCTGTAGCAGAGCTATTAAAGGCCCTCGTATGTGTGTGTATGCACTCAAAACAGCAAGCTATATGTGCTGCTGTTATTCTTACTATTCCCATGTATTTTTCTTTTACTGAGCAGGTTCCAGTGATTAGATGGATTAATGACATGTTGCTTCATAACAAGTCAAGTGTTCCTCCTCATGAAAAGATAAAATAAAATAAAACACTTCACTAACAAGATTCATTAAAAAGGAAAGCAGACTGATTCAAACCGAGACCCAGCCTAGCGCACCTGCTGCACAGCCTGCCTACTAGCTCCAGCTGTGGGTGGTGAGGAGAGGTAAAGAGCTGGAAGCAATCCAGCGGTGCTTGCCTGCACACAGCATGTTATCTTTTGGAGAACGTGCTAGGGTGAAGAACAAATCCCCACAAAAGATGTTGTGCCATTTCCATGTTAACTTTTGTTTCCTAAATCACAAAAGAAGGTCTTGCTGTCCAGAAAAAGCAAAATTAACTAATGCATTTTTCAAGTCTTCCAATGTTTCTATTTCTTGCCTCCTCTCTTATTCCCCAATGCAAGCTTCTAGAAACAGTAAAAGCACAAACTGCATAAACACCAAGTAAAAGATCTGAGCCTGAGAAGTGATAAGAATCCTCAGGTCAAGTTGGTGAACCCTGGGGATGCTCATCTCTCAGTTCAAACCTTCAGCAGCTCCTAGACACAACCTCCGAAACACCAACAATTACAAGACTCTTTTAGCCATTCTACCATGACATGGTATTTTAGCATCTGTAGGGCATTACCATTGCATCTTTTACACCTGTCAAACTCACACATACCTTTATCGTGGTTATCATCAGTGACATAAAAAAAATGGGAAATGGCTTCAGGAAAGTGGTAGATGCAAACAAGTGGCACAGCTATTTTTTTTATTTATTTATTTTTCTAAAGCAACACATGCAAATCCACTACAGGGCTTGCTATTTATGTTTCCCTTCTGTTTGTCTTGTAATATGGCTATTTGCATTGTTTCTCTCATAGGTTACAATACAGGCAATTGAATGTCAGGCTCCTACTGAAATTGCAGAAGCTTCGATTTCTCTGAGCCTGGATTTATGTACCATGCCTCCTCTTTGAACTTTCTTAGCCTACTGATTTGAGTTCTGAGCTCATGTCTCTCTAGGTGTCATGGCATGCTTTGTAGTGCCAATGTTGTGAATAAAGAAGTATTTGATGACAGATAGGGTAACTAACATGCATCCAACACCACAAGTATCAGTTATTTTTCTATAATCTTTCTCACAAGAGATTGCTATGATGGTTCTTAGCAAGCATCAGTGCTGGGATGGAAGACTAAAGAGTCTTTAGTCTTGGAAATGGCAAATCAAGAAGTCCTAAAATAAAAGGTTGGAAGAGACAGAAGATGATCCTTCTAAGTCTGTCAGACTGCTAGACCTGACTAACGCTAATTCATCTGCCTCGGAACACTTCAGGAGGTAAAAGTTTGTGTTTTTTTAATGTGAGACTTTTGAATCATAGAATCAGCTAGGTTGGAAAGGACCTTTAAGATCATCAAGTCCAACCTTTACCCCAGGACTGCCAAGTAGTTATCCCATAGGGCACAGCCATTGCTATTTCATGTGTTATGGACAGATTCTAGGCTTCTTAATCACAAATTAAATAAGTAGACCTCTTAAATCAGGTGCTGACTAAGAGCAAACATTTTGTGAATGTCCTATGTAAGAAGGTATAGAGATCTTTTTGTAGGGCAAGATGAAGAAATGACAGCTTCTCTCCCTACCAAACTTACAAGGAAAGTGCCAGATATCATTGCCAGACACAGACAAGCATGGTGCTAGCAGCAGTCAAGCTGAATGCTGTGACGAGCAGCCACATCTTCAGACATTTTGTGAGGAGAAAAGGAATTTGGCATATATGAAGGGACAAGCTGTTCCAGCCATGAGGGACAGTGTGAAAGACTGGATGAGGAGACAAAGAAAGCAGTCAGCTAGGAAGTGAAGCCAAACTGGTGTGCAAGGGAGGGGTGCAGAAGAACTGGGGAAGAGAGGATAGAGCAAGCTCTAGCTGCAGTCCGCTCTACTGACCAGGCCATGGGAATGTGTTATCAAACATGCTTATGAGGAATGACTGAGAAAAGTATCCACTGCACAAGCAATTTGCATGCAGTTAGAACCTGGGACCAGCTTCATTTAAATTATTATTTTTCCTTCAGCCCACACATTTGTGTTCTGTTGATGAAGATTTCTTTTCTCTATTAAGTCATAGCAGGCCTTAGCCTAAATAATACCAGTACTGAACCTGTGACCTTTTAAGCCATGCTGTCAGGCAGTGGGGCTGCAGTAATGAGAAACAGAGCTAACATCGAAACGGCAGGGTACAATGGCTCCATTATTGAGTTTGCTTGCACTTGTCTGACACTGGGTAAAATCCCCTGAATGATGTCAAGACCTTTTAAATGTCAAGTCTTCCTAGGTCTGGGCACTTGTGCTTGAAAGTTCCTCAAAGAGCAGCATGGTCTAGTTTGCAAAGAGTGATTGCAGGCTGTTTACAGAGGAAAATGAGCAGGGGCAAATGAAAAGAAGAAAAATGTGCCTGGGAAAAGAAATTTTTGCAGCAATTGTGATATTTTGCCTGGTAATTAACTTAGGAATCATGCGATTGTTGCAAACAGTTAACCTGAGGCTGCCCTCTGGGTTGAAAGCTAAATTTTTTACTTACTAGCTACCTTGGGAGAGGTGGAGCAGATTGAAAGTAGTGGTGTTGAGGATTATTTATTAACAAATCACATTTAAAGTGGAGGGCAAATAGCCAATGAAATCTGTCTTGTGAATTTAATATGGTTTTGTTAGCATATGGTACCACTCAGGGGACATGAGGGAGGCATTTGTGTTACATATGTACTTGAGACTGGCAAGGAAGCTGCAATGAGAAGACTGAAGCAACAATAGATGTTTCTTGTAAATACATTTGAGCAGAAGTGAAGCAACTCTGAAACCGTTCAAACGGTTAATTAATGATAATACTACTTCTTGTGAATTTTGAGCTGCAGCTTGAAGCGTGAATGCTCTGAACTCCCTGTAGCAGAAATGGGAATACACAAACAAGCAAGCAAATGCATGAATAGAACTTTTTTTGTTCAAGTCACTTGTGCAAAATATTATTAATTGTAAGTTAAGACTTTGGGGGAAAAAAAAAAAATCCACAATAAAATGATTTAATATGGATGGCTAATCCCATGTCCATGCTCCAAAACTCCCACAGACTTCACAGGGTGCCCACCTCCAATTTGTCGCACCTTTTTTGTTCTTTAATCTGAGTCTACTATTTTAACAACTTAACTGAGAGTCACAGAAAACTCATGAGCTGCAGAGAAGAAAGAGGAAAAAAGATGTCCCATGTGAACTTGGAAATGTTCCTAGCATTCCCATTCTACCCTTGGAAAGATTTCAATTGATTTTGGCTGAAGTCTGAACATGGGGAAGGTATTAGGAACAATAGGAATTTTCAACAAATAAGTTCTTTTGCACTAATTCACTGGGAGGATATAATACTTCGAGAGTGTTAGAACGTCCTTGTGCTAGGTACTTTACTTTCGGTAACTGCAATTGCTTTCTTGCATACAAGTCTTTAATCCTTCATTTACTACCCACCACATGCTGCGGACACTTACACTCATTTGGCAAAGTGTAGGACTGTTTTAACTGCAGCACACAGCCCAGCTGAGTTAGATATTTGCAGAAGTAGTGCAATGATCAGGAATTATTCCATTTCTCCTGATACGTGATCAGGAATTATTCCACTTCTCCTGATACATCTTGTATTGCTGAATAGTCCAAAAATGTCACATCTAAATCCATGACACATACAGGTAAAATGATACAACAATCTCCTGCAGTAACATTTTTCTTTGCTCCTTATATCTGTCATGAACTCACATGGAACCAGAATAAATTTTTTTTTTTTTTTTTTTGGTAAATAAAGAACAGAACTCATACCACACTTGAGAGAAATTACAAAAATATGAAGTTGAAAATGACACCATTCCTTCACAGTCTATACTTTTCAATCTTGAATCAAAAACAGAAAGGTAAGAGGAAGAAAAGATAGGACCAGTGATTCTTCCATGTGTGAAGCAAGCTCTGCTACCTGATTTAACAGCTATCTGCCTCCGAACATCAGCCACAGTGTGTGACCAGAAATTCAGGTCACAGAATATTACAGCACCGGAAGACAAGCCTCATCAATTATTGTTTAGAAAATATTTCCATTATAAGCATGTTTTCAAGTACTCAGAACATTCTTAAAGACTAAGGGGAGAAAGGAAGAGATTAAAAAAAAAATAAAAATGACAAGCAGAATATCTTCTTGGGCAGAATATCTTCAAACAGTCCTCAGCCCAACAGAGAGGTTTTAGGAACTCTATTTAGCTCTTCCAGGTAATTCTTACAAGTTCATTTGTATGGCCTTATTTATATATTTTTGTTCTCTTTAATAAAATTTAGAAGTCAATTAAGACTTTGATATGACTACTGGTGGCCTTCAACTCATTGCCCCTTCTCTTTGTTCTTACATTTGGTCTCTTCATTTATCAAATGCTATTACATTTGATGATCAAATGTTTGAGTAGGATGACTATCCATTATTTTACACATTTGTGCCTGACGTTTACTTAAAAAACTACAGGGTGGAAGATGTAAAGGTGATCTTTTCTGCAGAGCTCCCAGCAAAGAGGCATTAATCTAGTTTGAAGATCTCATTATTTAAGTCAAGATGTACTTTTAGTTCTAGGCACATGCATGCAAAATGTTCTCAAAAACATGTCTGATGATTCTTGTAGGACGTCCATGAAGAGGCCACAACTCTCCCAAAAATGTATTCATTATTCACAAGTATTCACTGAGATTTATCACCTGTCTGCTGCATTGCCCGCACACAGTTCATTCTGCAGAGCTAAGATTTGAATTTCCAATTGCTTTTACTAAACACAGCTCATAGCATGCATTTCAGTTCCTTGGTTGGCCAAGAATAGCCTGTGAAAGAATCACTTTGAGTGAACCCTAATGACTGATTGTAAACAAAAAAAGCATCTTCCAGTTATCATTCTGCAATACAGATTTGATCTTCACTATTGTGAAGAATATACCTATTTTGGAAGATAGAATGCATACCACACAAAAAAAGAGCCTTCAATACAGTAAAAAAGAATTTGCTTAAAAATCACAGTAAACAGTAACAGACTTGTCAGTTTTGTGTGTAATGACCCAGCTGTCATTATTGCCATGGCTGCAAATGTTGCTTGCCTGCTGGGCTGCAGAATGATATTGTATCGGTCGGACATCAAGAGCTGATATTGCTGCTAATCGGCATAGCTGGGAGAGTGCTGCATACAGCAGCATGGCTCCCCCACCCAGCTGGGCTCTAACTGGCCCCAGGGCAGAGCTGCAAACACAGCAGAAGGAGAGGCATCTTTCCTCAGGAAGGCACATATATTGCGAAGGTTTGGGGTCTGCTCAAATCCCACCATAGAGACCTTCCTGTTCACTGGGAATCCGCAGCTGAAAACGCTGTGTGAGCAGCTGGAGCAACTGTGCGAAGGGGAAGCAGAGGGCCCAGGACCCAGCACCACCCACTGTGCCATTGCTCACAGGTCTAATTCCTCAAGAATATCAGTAGCCTGCATGGGATTTTTAAAGGTTTGCAACTGCAACTCTAGTGCAGCCTGTGCTGTAGTGTGAAATTCAGCTGTGCCTAAGAATTCCAGGACATACAACAGTAACTTCTTCATCTTCTCCTCTCCTCTTTCTTTTTTTCTCATTCAATATGCAAATTAAAAGCTAAATGCCACTCAGTATGAACATGAATGGCATTTAGCTTTTAATGCAACTGAAACTTGTAGCTAGGGTGTGGCAGATGCTATCTTGTTAGCGTCAGCCTTAAACTTCAAACAAATCTTAAAATAACTCTAACCTTTGTGGACGTTCAGAAAGAAAAGATTTGTAAACTTAAAGAGAAGGGGGAAAAGACAGCCTGGGAAGAGAGAGTGAACAAAAATACCTGGTTTGACAGCCACGGTGAAAACGCTCCACAAATAAGTGCAACATAGAAAACCGTACTTCCATGCCAGTCACACTGCTCTAAACAAAATGTCTACTGATTTTGTGGTCTTTTAAACAATTAGCTTCTGCTACAATTGTAATACTCAGCCAGAGCTATCCTTAGTATCAGTGGGCCAGGTCTCTACTGCTTTTGATGTTTCCTGGCCAAAATAGTGTTCTTAGAAAGCAACTTTAAAGTTGTGAATGTTGAATACCTGCTGACAGGAAATTTTAAATTCCCATGGACAATTGTGTGAGCCATAAGTGCTTGCTTGTCCATCCAATTAGTGGGAGGAGAAAAAAAAAAATAAAAGTGAAAGAAAGCGTGCTATTTGAGTTCTCCAAAGAATCGCAACTTAACAACCCAGTTCAATGCTACAATGTTTGTAATCAGTCCATACAGTGAAAACAAAAACTATTTTTTATTGAACACTTTTGAATAATGTATAAATTTAAGGAAATTGTAATCTGTTTTGCTGAGAAGAAAAGCAGGCTAAATTAATTGAATAAATTATTCATTGTAAATTATGGGCTCAAGTCTGCTACTGTGTCTTCGTACATATACATTCGTTTTCTGGCATCTCTGCTGAGCTTGCTAACAAGGATACCAATTAGTAACAATGGTACTGGTGGTTTTACTTCAGCTTTACTTGTCTCTGCATTTCCTGGCTTTGTCTGGTACCAAAAGCTGATGTACTAAAAGGACACAGATTCTTTCATTTCAAATGAAATTAGAAAATACTGGAAGTATACAAAAATAATAGCAAATAGAAAAGTCTGAGCTTTACAGCTTTATCTCTCAGTCAGAAATCTGAATCCATTTCAATAAGTGCCCAGGCTTTGGTATATGGAATATTTGGAATTTGGAATAAACCTTCCAGAGTTCATAGTTGTTGCTTACCTCTGGTTATGAAACAGCAAAATAGACATCCGAACCCAGTAAGAGAGACCTCTAACTTTAAGGTGTGTAAAATACAGCTTATTCTATAGCAAATTCTTATGCTTGTGTAATGATTTGGAAAGACACATGCTGCACATCTGGCTTGGGTAAATCAAAGTAAAGTCAGTAAAAGAAAAGATCACCTGAGGCTTCACAAGAGACTTACAGGCATGGAGACTTGAAGTGCTTCATGGACAGACAATACAACATGAAGGGTTCAGCAAAGGCCTTAGATTTTAATTAAATTCAAGTCTTTCAAAAGTTGAACTAATGAACTCTAGGGTGGAATAATTTAATCTGATTTTATATGTCTACAATATATGTATCTGTCAGAGATTAACTTCCATGACTGCTTTTATAACAGTGCTTTTATTGCAGTTCCACCTACTTCAGGTGTCTGCTTAGGTTAAGGTGAACTCCTGGGCCAGCCACTTTTTCTCTGTGAAGTGCAAAATAAAGTAGGAGGGTGACTAGCTAAGATCAAGTCAACCACTGTGGTCTGGCTGACCACAGCCCCGTGTGCCTCAGAACCAAATCAGAGGTGGAGAAGGAACTGCATGTATTTATACCTGTGAACAGATGCTGACAAATAAAATGTGTGGTTCATTCATGAAAAATGCTACACCCAGTGTTCAGAAAAACAACAATCAAATGCACACAGAATGAGCAAGATAGTTAAAGGCTCAGTATCTGCTGCCTTCCTCTAAAACTACTTTATACTCTCCCTGTTCCAAAAATGAACACTAACCGTTTCTTTGGAAAACACAAACAAATATATCTTATATGATGTGATGTCAAAAAGACAGTGGAAAAACTGTGGATTGACAGTCTCTCTTCCAAACCTCTCTTCTCAACTCTTTCATTGAATTGATTTGAAAAACATTCATTGAAATGTCAACCTGCATTTACCATTTCCATGGCATTTTTATTTGGTTTTTAAATGAGCTGTTAAATGTTAAATGGCTGTTCTCTGTGTGGTCTTCTGATTTCTCTTCATATGTGTGTATCTCACTCTCAGTGTGTAACTGATCTCACATGGGGCAGTCATGGACAGGCAGCCAGCTGCAGCAAAGAGACTGATATGTTTTCTAATGCTAAAACTACAGACACAAAACGAAAAAGATTTTGCCATGTGATGCAAGGTTTTGAGATAACCAAATTCAACACAAACTGGCAGGATATAGCATTGCAGATATTAGCCACAAATTGCTCAGGTTAAAAGTTACAGAGAAACTACGTAGCACACTGAGTATGAATACATGACTGCCTTTGCCATCTTTTACAAAGCCTCCCATCCTTGCTATATGTACCTCTGCAGTCAGCTAGAAAAACATCTCTGAAAAACTCAGAATTTCTGAAGATTGATGAAACTTTTTACTAACAATTAATCTAGCAACAAAGCAACACTATAAAACTAGAACAAAACTTCTTCATAAATGAAAATGTTGATTGTCAAAACAACAGCCTATGCCAGGGATTTCTTATCATTTGGCTCCTAGCCCTCTGACTTTCATCAAGGTTGGATACGATGGTCTGAAAATCCCTCACTGACTGTCTCTTTAGAGAGAGGAACTCAAAGATGTGGTGTGTATTCTGTTCACTCTCAGGTAGGAGTCAGCATGAAGGTTCACCTGAGCCTGAAGTTTCACCTGGTGATGGGTTTTGAGAGAAAAATCCTAAAATCATGCTGTAGAATAAGGCTGAGCACTTGGATGGGGGTAATGCTGGCACTGCCATCCTCTCCTGAAGGTCACTGATGTGACCACCTGGGCTCAGTATTCTCCCGGGATTGCCTATCAATCTATGCTATCAAAATTCTTCTGGGATTAATTGCTATACTTTTCTGTGTAGCCCTGGGGAATCACAATGACAGAGGTTTATTTTTTCAAGGGGAACAGCAGGGAAAATGATCCTGGAGTTCCTTTCTGTCAACTGCTCTGCATGGATAAATGCACTCATTAGAGGTGTTGACCAGGGAGGCTGAGTGTGGTGTGCGCAACAGGCCATCCCGAAGATCTACAGAGGTAAAAGGAGATTGTTTTATTTTCTGTACTGCATAACCTGTGATTTGCTGGATCATTATTCAGCTTGGTTTCTGTTGCTATGTAAAAATAACAGACACCCAGTACTCCTTGGTAAAGGGTGAATGCCAGGTTGTCTTTGTTTCCTGCTTATAGGGTCGCTTAGTTCCTTGCTAGATGCCCCCAGTGACAACAGACTTGGCATTGACACAGATTACATCACACAGACAAACTGTTAGGAGCCAAAAGAAAACTGATTCTTTCCTACATTAGTGTTTATTTTCTGTATAATTAATTTCTGCAGTCTAAGTGGCATGGGACTGGGTACTGTTCCTTCTTTTTAAACTTACCAGCTACCCTTGCTGAAAAAAGCATAGTCTTATTTTAGTTGTCTTTTATTTTGAAATCCACTAAATTGTGAAGATGGTATTCTGCATACACTCTGGTTCATCATTCATCCCAATAAATCTTGTTCTAAGGAATAGTAAACATCACGATAGTAATAAATAACACAAAACCAGAGGATTATCATTCTGCAGGTTACTTGATGAAAAATAAACAATTTCTAACTCACTTTATCCACTTTTAATTATTCTTTCATGCATTTAAAACTTACCTCTTCACCCAGCTGCCTCATATATGCTAAACTTACCGGCACGTAACTAGTATGAACTAATGAAGTAATATTTATATATTTCCTAATTATAAATATGAGAGAGGGATAGAGCAGCTAATTAAATGATCTGTGCAAGACTTTAAGAACAATGAAGAAGGACAACACTTACAAATCAGTGCATAAAATGGAACCCTGCATTTATAAAATGTTCCCCTCTTTGCAATCACAAAGCAACACAGCTCTTTTTTTCCCGCTGAAACAGGAAAGTGGCAGGCCCCTAATTCTAAAAGACTTAGTGAGAAAATGCTTTTTCAAAAGCGTTACTTTAACCCACAAGTACGAAAAGTGCCAAACACTGCTTTTTATTGAATTCAAGCTGAAAGATGATTTTTCAAAATGTAATTTCTTATCAAGTTGCCTGACTAACTTCAACAAAGGCTTTCAACTAGCTCAGGCTTTAACCTGAAGTAGCCGTCAAAGAAACATGCTTCAGGCCCAGGCAAGAAAGCAATCAGTTACAGCAAGGGAGAATTGATCCTGTAGACTACACAGTCATTGGATCACTTCAATGTCATGTATGGTGCAGGTGGCCTGGAGAAAGTAAGCAATACAGTCCAATCTGAGTTGCTAAAGGCAGTCTCCTAAATCCACACAGCCATTAAGAGCCTGAAATAAATGTACCCTGCTATATTCCAAGGAAGGACAAACTGAACTTTTATCAGCAGGAGACACTTGGCACCTTTGGGAAAGCATTTTAATTCTGGTGCCTAAGTACATATTTGTGAATCTAGACTGGGTTTCAATGATCTGGCCAGGACGTACGGAAACACATACAAGGTTTTTAAGACTGTCCATCCAGGGTCAAGCAGTCCCTGACCCATGAAGTTCTCCATAAATTGTACCTTTCTGTTGCTGCTGAGTTGCAATTTATCAATCAGCCATGTTTGGGAGGTGTATGCAGAGGTATTGTCCTCTGCAAACTTGTTGCATGTAGGGGCTCTGTCTTGAAAATAATTTATGGGATTTTGTGCCCATCCAATAAAGCATGGGAGAACAAGAAGAAGAGTTTGTAAAACATGCCCTGACACTGCTGGAAACTGCATAGTACACTAAAACCTACTATCTCCCCAGAGACTTCTTTCAGCAAGGTAGCTACCTGGGTGACTACTGTGACTTCCATACAATCATTTATGCTCTGACTTCTGCATGTATTGAAAAAGTGAATCATGGCAGCTGCTGCTACCAGTGTCTACACTCACTGTGTGCATGCTTACTAAAGTCGTCAGCACATGAGATTACCACAGCCTAGTATTCAACACAAAGACACTGTAGAGCTTCATAGATGAGGGAACTGACGCTGTGGGGAACCAGCATACCTGGCTACATTACCACCACAGTGTATGGATGTCTAAAAATTACCCTAGCCAAGCAATGACTACACAAATGGTCTTTTGCATTGTTTCAGACAATGGTAGAAATAAAGGAATATTTGTTTTAGCAGACTTACAATGAAGAAAAAAAAAATTTGTCCTGACAACATAAACACGGCATCTAATTTTGTTTAGTTTATTTAGCCCTGCTAACCTTTCTTAAGAACACATCAATTTCTAAGCAAAATTATCTACATAGCCTTTCTTTCTTCAGCTACGAATACTTTCTGATTTTAGTACAAATGTGTCTATTGGTTTGGTCAGGACAAAAGAACTACCAGAAAGATAACATCAATACCACCACTGATCTAGTTGTGACTGCGTCCTTCAAAGTTATAAGCAACAGGCATATGTGCTCAGGAAGCACAAATTTTAAAAAATGTCAGACCATTTATAGAGCTCCATGCTGAACATGGGGGAGAGGTTCAAGAGGTGTACAGTGCCAAGCAAACTGCTCACAGTATCATGGCCATTGCATTCTCTTAACGCTGTATGAACAGTGACCTTAGTACTATTTTTTGAGACTACAACTTTGATCTAACTGCTACTGTCTTGCAACTGTTCACAAAAAAAACTTCTCCTCCTTTTGGAAAAAAAAACAGGGAATCAGAAGTGCAGGTAACCTAGACTGAAGTCTAGATCCTCATGAGAAACAGTACATAAGGCCAAAACTTCAACAGTCACAGTCATGGCTTTCTTTTTTATCTATCTCAATGTCATTATACAAATGCCAAAAAAGACGAAAAGGAAATATCTTAGCTAGAAACAATGGTGACACAAAAGGCCAAAGAAAATTGGTGTTCTTGTTTTCAATGCTAAGGCCCACTGGTGGCTCTCTTGACCAGATGCAAGTTCCTAAACATTGTGTTGGAAAGCACAACCATTCCACCTAGTATATTCAGGTTAATGAAAGACAAAAGAAAAGATAAAAATTTTCCATAACCACTCAAGAAAGGACACAGCACTGATTATCAGAATGTGGCAGTTTCTGGTTGCTATGCTATATGGCTGGATATTTTCTAAAGCGTGTATGTCAGCTTGCTATTCAGAAATTCTGGGTGTACATTGGGATTTTTTTCTCTTGGGAAAGACACATGCTAGAAAACTTCCTGAGGCCATAGAAATAGAGATTTTTTTTTTCTCCAACTATATTATGGACCCTATCTTCACCACCTGAGTAAACGTTCTACTTTCTGCTATTTATAAGCCTGGTTGCTCCTAGCATGGCTTTAGCACAAGTTACCTAGACAAAAGTAGGGCAGGAATTATTCTGAGAAGCTGCTCACAGAACCATCCAAGTGTGGCAAATATATTAAATAAAAGCTTTATTGAAATAAATATGTGAGATGAAAAGCTACCATAGCACCTACCTCAGTGACAGGTTAATAGCTCAGTGTTTAAAGGCAGAAAAACAAGAGTGGGTGAGAACAGTTGGTGGGTTGTGAGATGCCACACTTGAACATTTCTGTATACTGGGCTCACATAACTCCTGTTTTCAGGCTGTACAAAGTGGTGCATTGCCTTTTGGAGAAACTTATCTTTCCACTTCCATCACAGGCAGCCCAGGAGCTCAAGCCTCTTATCTTGGGCACATAATATTTTGAGTCATATCTATAGCCTTCCAGGTTTACAGGTCTCAGTACTAGCATCAAGCCATGCCCTGAATTTACCCTGCTTAAGTTTGGTCCCCACTGTTCCAGATGCTTCCTACACTACTGCTTGCAACTGCATCCATGGATTTGTCTCCACAGTGCTGGCATCGGGATAAAAAGCTCTCACTTGCTTTGTGTGCAGCTTTTGTGCCAATTTATGTCTTGGCCCAAGATAAAGGCAAGGAGGTTGAGACTGGGAGACAGAAATATAAGGGGCAGATTGGTCTGAACACCAACAAGGAACAATTCTGGCAATAACCTTCTAAGAGTATTCCAGATTTTAAACTTTATGTTCTTACTCATTTCAGGGCAAGAATTGACATAAGTACAAACTATGCTATAAAAGGAATAAGTGATGAAACTAAGATTTTGACTCATTTTTTTTCCCTTTTCTCTTTTTAGGGAATAAAAGTAGTTAATACTATCATTCACAGCACTCAAAGGGCTCTGTAGGAGACTCAGTTTCAAATCCTTAATCTACTGAGTAGTTGTGTACAAGCACGACTAAAAAAAAGTCTGCTCACCTCAAAGCAGTCAGTACACTAGGGAAGCAGTAAGCATACAGGAGTAATGCAGAACAAGAATTTGAATCAGAGTTCCCCACACTGCAGATCCCAGCTCTAATTTGAATTTTTTTCTTTTCAGGCATCTAAAAGTTTTATGGAAGAGGAAGACAATTTCTTGTCCACACTAGCTAAAAGCTGACACAGCTTACAGGCTTAGAACATCTATTTGCCGGGGGACATGAGAAATTGGAAGACTTCTACTAGCAATATCCTTCGCAGACATGCAGGTCAATAACATGGTCTCTGGTGGACTTTGTTGTTTCCCCAAACCAAGAGCTGCAAAGTCATTTGACATTTGGCTGAGAGCCTCAGGATCTAATGCTCCCAAAATGGCAAGAGGCAAAATTTATAGGTCTGCATGAAACATGTGAGGGAGGTCCAAATTTGGTGAGAAAGACAGCATAACTTTGCGTAAATATTGGCATTAATATCAGCAACTTCATAGGAAAAAAAAAAACAACCAAACAAAAAAACAACCCACAAACAACCAACCCCAAAACTTAAGCAAACTTGGGAAAAAATAGAAGACTTTATCTTGACAGTGATGGCATTGATTCTGTAAAATTAATCCACTATTTGAACAGAGGAAAACTGAATACTAAGAAAGACAGGCAGACCGTAATGGAATAAAAAGGAGTGGCTGAGCTGGGAATTTCATCACTGAACTTCTTTCCCAACAACAACAGCAGAAAAAAATAACGCAGGTTTCCAGAGCACCAATCACGTTGTTAATTAGCAGTATAATTTGTGCTGCCTCTAATGATGGCTTATTCTGCTCTGGCTGTCAGGAGAAGAAAACAGGAAGGGCATTTGGAAACATTATGAAAAATAACCACAGTTTTAGGGCATTTGGGCTTGAAAAATGTACAGCTGTTGACGGATTAAAACACACACATACACACTCCCATAAACATTCGAAGAATAATAGATGGAAGGAAAATAGGTAATAAGAGAGTGAAGGATTTTGTTTATAGACTTGACTGGTTGACTAGGGTATAATTATGGGACCTGCTTCCAATCCATCCTATGTAAAATAATTGGTGTGTACAGGAGACGGATTTACTTATAATAAATGCATCTCCTCGCGATGGAACAGAATGATATCTGTGTGAATACACTGGAATGACAGTATAATTTAACAGGAGTGATGCTGGAGGGTGGACGTTATTAGCTTCAGCATTTCTGAAGGCATGTTATACTTGCAGGCACATCTTACTTTCACACAGAAGGTGCACAAGGTAAAAGAAGTGTCAGTCTCATAGATCAGAAGTTTTAAAGGACTTAATTACATTGCACTAATATCTCAGCTATACTGCTGCCAAGCTGTGCTAGGTGCTGCAGAAAGAAATGTGGCCAGCCTTGGTTCAGGCAAAATTGTTCATGTCTGCTTGGAGAATGTACTTAGAGATGGAGAATGCCTTTACTGTTCTCCCAGAGCTGAGCCAACCAAGGCAGGTGAGAATAACAGAGAGCGCAAACACCCACCGTGTTGTTCTGCTCCCACTGCCCCCTCCCCTCCGGGCCCAAACCTCAGGATTGTGCTATCCACACTCGCTATCAGACTCAGGGAGCTACTTTACTCCTTTCTAGCATACTTCAGGTTACTGCTGAGCAACAAGGAGCTAGGTCTGGCTACAGGAGAGACACCAAAGTGGATTACAGACCTCGAGTAAAAGGATTTTCATTCATGGCCCTAGAGGAGTTTTAAAATCCACTCTGAAACATTGAGATGTGTTCAACGCACATGCTGCTGTCTGCATTGACCTTGCATTTATGAATCATTCCTGATGATTTTGGCATTCTGATCAGAATTAGAGCAGTTCAGATGCACTCCAAGTTAGCAGCAACCAAGCATTTACTCAGATATGTTAAAAATGTTCTCACAGACAGGTTTCATGAAAAGCTATTCCCACCATCCCTACCAGAAACCCTACTAATCGCTCTTGGGGACTGACGACCTGGAGATGGTCCTTCCATCTGAGGAGAGTGTTATACTGGGAGGTCAGCATTCCAAAAGAAATAGATACTTCCATTATTATATTCACTGATTCATCAGTGACACAAGCACTAAAAGAAATCCAGAATTTAACTGTTCTGCAGTTTGCAGTAAATAGTGCTACTATTACTACTAGTGACAATTAGTTGCTGAGAGTTGCAATGAGTTACTTCAGAGTAATATACTGTCATCTATACCTATATCCATTGGAAACAAATAACATGGTATCTCTGTGGAAAAGCCATTTAAAAATATATATTGTACAGGAAACTGTGGTGAATGATTTATGTAGCACACTAAAGACATCAAAAATGCTTAGGCATAATTTATTTATTTTGTTAAATATCTGTTAATTTAATTTTGGAGGTCTTCATCCCCTGCTTCCAATGCTAGGTTGGTACAGATCAAAGCTATAACTTATATTTTAGTTATCTGCACTCCAAGATACTTGCTCCAATTTGAATTTATTAAGAATAATTTAAAGTGCATGTCAGAAGGGAAAGGCGTAAGCCACACCACAGCTAAGTCACAAGCCTTGCCAAAAGTTAAATAAAAACATTGCCTTCCACCAGCTTTCCAAAGAAGAGCCAAATCTCTCTCTGGAGCAAGTCCACTGAAGTCAATAGGGTGGCACAGGGAATTCATTTGGCCAACGCTATTTGGCATATGGCCTTCTAGGAAGCATTGTGATTTATTAACAGGTTGGTGACATTACTGTCTTCAGCCTCTCAAGTGCGTCATATCTATTCTACAGGATACATTTCTTCACTGTACTATCCCGCTCACACTAGTAGAAAACCAGGAAGGAATGACCGACCACAAAGCACAACAGTAGGTAGTACAAATAAGATTTTAGCTAGACGATTTGCTTTTTTCCTTGTATCCCACTGGTTTTATTTCCTTGTCTGTAAAAAGCCAAAATTTACATCGACATGGCTGATGGTTTAAGGTAAATTCTGGGCTCTGGTCAATAAGCAGGAACAGGTACCCAGGTTGGCATGTCACATACCAGCCCAATCTTTCCTGCACAGGTGCCAGAACTGCTTATGTTACAGCTCCTGAATCACAGTAGCTTACAGTATGCCGTATTAAGACAACATAAAATCAGTGGTTGTTCGCTGCACTGATAACTGACAGTGACAGCTGCAGTAGCATACAATTGCCAGTGTAACAATGGAGATTTCCAGGCCAGCACTTCTTTTTTCAGAACAGTTTTTGCTGCATTGTTAACCTAAAGCATCACCTCCTCCCTCAAGAGGAGCACCCAGATAATTTCTTTCCTATTTGTTTGTCTTGTCTTAACACGGATACTGCACTGTGATCTGCTGGAAGAGGTCCATGCCACCAGAAGGCTTTCCAACTTAGCCAACTTACACACAGCGGCTGTGGGCAGCCAAGATGCAAAGCATCTTTTTATGGCTGCTTTTGTAGCCATAAGCAGCAGGCAAGCCCAGCCTCAAGGAGTCAGTCCTACTCATAACATGCTATCTGTCCACCGAAAATCATTCTGAAGATTACTCTGTTTAGACACTTTGTAAGAACAAAAAAATTAGGAACAGCCAGTGAACACAGGGCTGCAGCATCTAGAGTTACATGGTTTTCTTCTCCCCACTTTAAATTGCTGGACCAGAGCCTTATCCCAGAAACTGGTGTGGTCAAAGATCAAAACAATAAAGTAAACCTGCAGCTCAGAAAAGCCACTTCTTTGTAATAACAGCCTTAAAAAATGGCCCCAGGGACAGAGTTCTAAAGAAACCACTTAGAAAAAATCTGATGCTGAAATTCAATCTAAACAGTAATTAAAAAACAACAAAAAACTACACATCTAGGCTAAGCAGACAAATAGCCTAACACAGAGGAGAAAAGAGCTTAGAGCTCTTCAGAAAAAGAAACACCAAAACAAAACCCAAAACCCAAACCAAAACATAATAATGTTTTTTTCTACTGCTGTTGATGTATAAACACCATAAGAAACATGTGAATTAGGAAAGCATTCTATGAACTCAGATCAACAAAATGTTCCAGAAATAGGTTTGCAGGTGGGGTAAGAGGATTTTACCCTGCAGATGCATATGTACATTATGGCCTGCTTCTTAAATTTCAGCAAGAAATGAAAGTGTTAGTTAAACAGTGTTCTTCTCTCCATTGCAGGCTAGACTTTCAAAGCAGATAAACACCCATAATATATGAGTAAACTCTTAAGTTACTTGAAAATGTGCTTAGCCGTCTTTGAGTCACATGAATGTGGGTGTGAGAGAAAAGGGCATGTGTTCTAAAACCCTCAACAAGAATTAAACTTGAAATCAAAACCTTACATATTAGCCTTTACAGAGGAAAAGAATATCAAGTGCAATCTAAAGAAAGTTATGTAGGCACCTAAAATTGAGGCTGTAGTAAGTTGAAACTGTAAAAGTCACATATAGAACTACTTCTCTACAAGTTATTCTCTTCCTCACCTTAATATCCTCCCTAGCTGATCTTGGAGTAGTCTGCAACATTGCTAAAAAACATTGTAAATGGTTTTTATGGTGAAGATGCCTCCAGATTCCTCCTGAAAGCTGCATACATGGATGTTGTCATTGATACCCATTCTCGTTCCTTGCACCCCCAACACCCCATATCTAATCCCAGAAATAAAATTGAAAGAAATATGGAAACGAATGAGAAACCTAGATCAACACATAAATACATCAGGAAATGCAAAAAGAGATAGCAGCTGACACTCCACTGTTTCAAAATCTATATAGTAATTTAGATCTGTGCAGAACGATCTGAAAATCCAGCTGTGCTCTTTCAATTACACTGTCATCAATAATATAAATACTGCATTCAGAATTTATCTCACAGTTTTGTTGCCTATACATGAAACAGCAGTGTACAGCTTGTTTTGCCTTTCTATCAAGCATACATAATATGCAAAATTTGAAGTGCAGGCTCAAAGAAGGAAGATTTGTCAAATAAAAAGAGCCTTTTTAAACAAAATTTTTTAACTGAAACTTGTTTGGTTTTTGTCCTTCTTGTGCTTTGATTCTTTAGATAAGCTAAAAAGACAAAGGGCTATAACAATCATTGTAATTACTACTGGTAAAGAAAGTCCATGAGTATGTCATACATACAAAAACAAGCATGACAGTGGGAGGTATGGTTACTGTTCATAAAATTTTTTGATTAACAGTGAGGCAGATTTCCTAAATACATATTATCAGAGATCTGCAGAGTAAATGTACAAACAGAGTAGCACAAACAAAGGGCTAACAACAATGCACCAGCAGGAGGGAATATGGGAAAAGACAACTGCCTGTAAATATGCCAAGGTACAGAGAATGACTTGGGAAAGAAATGAACCTGCAGCATAACTCAGATGAGATTGGCTGAACACAACAGAAGCAGCCTAGGAAACAAACATCTACTAGAAGTCACAAAGAGCTGTATTATTAGCTCAGCCAACTAAAGAGGTTAAGCAAATTCCAGTTGTGTTAAGTGCTGTGGATCGAAGACCCAAGAGATGATGGCAGGATCAACTTCTGCTGATAAAGGGCAGAAGGATGGGGACTGGGGCAGAGAACCGCAAGTGGATGTGAATCAGCTACACTGACCTACCTTTGGTGTACCTCCACTACCTAGAGTCACAGGTTTTGACTGCAGTATGAGCACTAAGGGACAGTGCAATTCCAGCACTAACCAGTTGATCATTCTCCCTCAGTTCCTTTGCTCAGGCTATACCACATGATGTACCACCTTAGCAAATTATATGCTGAGGAAGAAAGGGGGGCCTCACTGTGTGATATTGGACATGGGTGGTCCACAAGTCTCTCGTGCCACCTTGCTGTTTCTCTCTAGCTTCGGTTTGAGTAAGCAATATCCTTCAGATATAAATGTCTGTCATGGTTGAAGGAACTGCCTCATTAATGTACTAACTTAATTAGGCCAAGACAGTTCTCATAATACTTCGTGATCATGGGCAGTCGTCAACTAGCATGTTGGACAGATCCCAGTTCAGTGAAGTACTTTTTGACCCTATAAATTCGTTCTGCAGTTGCAGGTATATGCTGCAACTCTAAACTTTCAGCTGCATGCCACCCACATGCAGTTGCTATGCTTTATGCTAATATTCTTTCACTGGTAGGTAGAATGACCTCTAAGAGCCAGTTATTGCTAACCAAAACTGCTATTAGGCATCCCTCAACAAAGACTGTGAAAGTAAATCACCTAATGATCATTAAGGGCTTAAGAGAGATTTGCAGGGAGAGATGTAATACATATGCAAAGTAGTGAAATGAGAAGGAAAAGCTGAAATAATCATATTTGTTTTGAAGGGAGACACCATTTCAAGTACAGTGATTGAACAGTGGATTTCAAGAGAATTAATCTCCTGCATGTTAGTCAGCCTGATTGAATCATCCTGTAATATTCCATTTAGCTTATAATATTCAATGTTATAACAGCATCTGGAAATTTTCAATCAAGAAAGTTGTTTGGAAGCCCACATACTAACTAAAATGCTAAGTATAAACCAATGAATGGTAGCATACTTTAAAATCCATTTAATAGCCCTTTTTTGAGCACTATAAATATTCTGTGGTTCTCAGTCAGGGGCTTGAAAAACAGCTGATCCATGATTTACAGAATTGTACCTTCAGTTTCTCACAAGCAAACTTCATTGCTTACAAGAGGCAGAAATTCATTTCATGTTTCCTTTCAAAATAAACCTGTCTGACAGTAGAAGTTAACAGGGTGGGAACCTTGTAAACAGATACTTTAAAGGAATTTATTGAAATTCCCAATTCCATGTGTTTCAAGATTAAGTACAAAACTATCTCTGTTTAAGATAACAATGGATCTAAAATGGAAGATACAGAAAAGGGAGATGATGCCTTTAAAAATATCAAGGTTTTATCAGTCTCCATCTTCTATGAAAATTCAGGAAATTGTCAGGGCATCTATGAAAGGGATATGCTAAAACTCTGCTTTTTCTCTTGTGCTATTTCTGAGATACTTCAGAAAGGAAGTTTCCGCAGTATAGCTTAATAACTAGAGAATAACAAAGTAGTACAAAAAGTTCCGGATGATTTTGGAATTACAGTTCATGCAGGCAAGGCGGAATGCTCTTTGGGTAGCTTATTCCTTTAGATTTAGAAATGCAACTTGCAGGCAAGTTTTAAAAAAGCAGTAAGTAAAATAAGCATCCCAGGCATCTTACAAGAACACAAGCCTTGATATTCTTCTCTGAAACTATTATTTGAAGGGAAAAAAGGCCCAGGATTTTTCTTGTCAGTGGATGTGTGCGTTTATCTTGTGCAGTTTTCAGAACTGTTTCTTCAGGCTTTCATACCTATAGCTTCCCATCCCTGTTGGGTATCTTCAGGTAACTTTTATGAAAATACTTTGGCTGAATCCTGGCACCGGCATATAGTCAGACAGAGCGGACAGACAGCAGCAGTTTCCTACTCCTCCTTCTCCCCATATCCAGGGGATCCTTGACAGTGCAGAACAGCCAGCATTGCATTAGGATGGAGAAAAATGTTTTTCTCTCCGTCCCTGTTTTTCATCACTTACGTCCTTAAACATCTCTGTAGGGCGCAGCCCTAAGGCTGCATCATGAAGTTTGGTACAAAGCTGGTCAGCATGGAAATGGAAACTCAGGTTGACTGTGTTCTCATCTCACCTGTACTGCTGGGTTGTTGTATCAGCTGGAGCAAGTCAGCTCAGCTCTCTGCATGTATAAAATGATGCAGATGGTAATAGATATCCATCTCACAGAGCTGCTGCAAAGGCCAAATAATCAACAAGCATTTGTAAAGCATTTTGGGAAGCTTGGATATAACCTGCTCTGTAAAGGTGAATTGTGAGGGTTTATTTTGCTTTCTGCTTCCATTTCAGTTTCCATTTCCTTTCCCTTCACCATTACATGAAGCCATACCCAAAACATGAGCACTGAGATAGGGAAGAGTCAGTTTAGCTGCCCTTTCTATAGAATTCGTAATGTGACATGACTTCTTTATGCTCAAGAAGTAGGAGTATATCGTACAACTTCATCACACACTCATGCTTTTGTTGTTCGGTTGGGTTTTGTTTAATATACTGAAGTTTTATGAAGGTAAAAAAAGAAAGTTGACTATCAAATATTTATAAATCTCACAGTCAAGAGAGCACTTTAAGTGACCTAGGCAAACTACACTGGTACAGCTAAGGAAATTCAGGTGTACCTACAAAGATGGCATTAAAATAAAAAGAAAAGCTTCAAAACTCTTCAATCTCCATCCCTCTCACAGAATACCCTACTGCGCAATCATTACAACTCCCTCCTGCACAGGTAAGAAAAGAGACTTTTGGGTGAGATGCATTGAACATGGACTCTTCACATACAATCAGTAAAAGTTATTTAGCACAGATGTTGCTGTAATTGTGAGATACTGGGAAAATCAATGTTTAACGGCAGACTCCCAACTCCACCCTGGCAATGCTCTTGAGTTAACATCACCAGGCTAGAATTTGAAACATGTAGAACAAAATTGGCTGAGATAAGTCCTCCAAAGTTTTTATCATCACACACAATATCCCATGGTTTTTTTGATCCCTGAGTCACCCACAGATAAATAGATTGTGATTTATATCCATGTACTTCTAACCTTTGCTATCCACTGTCAGTTTAGGGATGATGTTTTTGTGGAGTGCTGTGCATACATATAGCATTATTTGAGTAGGAACCATTCTTTCTGTTGTGTTTGAACAGTATGTATCATAGTCTGTGCTGTTTCAATATGAGGAATTATCCTAAATGTTGAGAACTCAGTCAGACATTACAAATGAAACACATAATCGTAATGCTTCAGTGAAAGGTGAATACGGAAGCAAATGTAGAGAAATTAGTGATGTAAAATTTGGTAAAACATTGTCAGTGTAGCATTCTACTCATACCAATTCTGCATGAAGGACGAAGATGTTGATGACACAGGTGACATCATTCATTATTTCATTTAACAAGAACATCTCAAATGCAATCCAACGGAATTTGTTTCATCCGTCACTCTCATATGTGGCCTTGCTCTCTTTCTCTCCTAAACTATATATGTGTAAAAGAGATATATAAAGAAAATAGAATTTTATCAGCTTAGTGACGTTCCTACATGGCATACAGGAGTCTTACCAACATTTCACAGATGTACACACCACACAGAGGGGTAAAATGTAATTTGTAGGGTTGACTGACTGATCTGTATCCATCTGTACATTCATCCCAGGATAGGCATTCCATCTGCTGCAGATGCTAGCTACAGGGCTTTTGCAATATCGACTTCCAAGGCAGGGAGGCATCTACAGTATACCTAAAGGGCCAGCTAAGAGAGAGTTACAAGGGTAGTCGAGTTGCACAGAAGGGCTTTAAGTGGGTCAGCCATCCAGCTGCAGAACTGCATGACGTATTCCATCTGAATTAACAACACTTAAAACCTGCATAATCAGTAAGAGCACTGAGAGGAAATGTCCTCTGCAGAGGTTTACTTTCCTTTGGTGTTCACATTCAGAAGCAATTCTGTTTATAACAGAGGAACTAGGATCTTGATCTCTTTGTGCTTTATCCCCTTGCGTTCTCCTGCATGGCAGTGTTTATGCGTGTAACCTGACTGACTGACCTTAATTCTACTGAATTTTACTGAATTCCTCTCTTTTTTGCTCCCTGTGCCCAGTGAGTTAACGAGCATGACGGCTAAAATGATGACACTATTGACCAGGATTCCTATCTGCTGCCTTGAAGGCTTGTAGCTTGCCTATTGCAACAAAGGTGGTCTCTCCTGTCACATACACAAGTATAAAAGCAAAAAGGAGAAAAGACAGACGGACCTGAAATAGTGCCTTAGCTATCAAAATAGCAGTGGCAGTACTGAACCACACAGGACCCCGCTCGATGGAGTACAGCACAACATTTTTGCAGCTTAGAACTTGAGTACGTTCCAATGCACTACGACAAAAAGTGACTAATGTCTGCCGTGTGGTTTGCATTTTCTCTCTCACACCCGCACCCACGCACACATGTACAAACTGGTTGACTTAGGAAAAAAACAAACCTGTCAATGCAATATGTTTAAAAGCTGAGGGAGCAAAAAGGAATTTGGGCACATCTTGATCGATGACCAGATTTTATGCATCAACAAAAAAGCCACGGTGACTACATAGTCACATAACAGGTTTTGCACATTTCTTTTTGCGGCATAAGACATTTCTAAAGGTAAGGTAAAACTCCAGGCTGTTTCTGCCATGGGAGGAGTTACGTTCTTCAGTAGATAATAGTCACTGGTATCAAATGCAATAAAAAGACATATAATGAAAAGATGCCTGTAATACAATGCTTTGAATATAGAACCTATTTCCACAATTAATATCGTATTCCAAAAGGTATCTCACTGACTTACAAGGAGTATTCAAGAAATAAGATGCATTTCAGTGGGCACAGTTTTGTTACAATCTAGAAATATATAGGTAAAGCAGGGCAGTAGGGTGATTAGGAAATTGCTAGTTGCTGACCTCTTCCCTTAGGGAACTATTCATACAAAGAGGTATAACTTTCTTATTCCATTTTAGGAAAAACTGATTAACCAGTGACATTGTTATCTCTGGTGCGATTTCAAAAATCCATCCAATCTTGCCAGAATTCCCCCTCTAACAAGTAAACTGCTCACAATCATCAAAAGCTCTGAAAGAAAAGATACATTTTTGCCCAGTAATTTTCCTTCATCACAACTAGACCTCAGTGGTAGTGGTTCACAAAAAGTTCTTCAAATGTTTTGGGGTACCTGCGTTCAGTACGATTTGAAGGAAAGGGATAAGATTACTTCCAAATCAGTGAAAAGAAGAAACACTCCTGGTCTTTTAGCTGCTCTTACGTACTGAGCAGTACCTTACCAGCTGCCAGGATCAAAGCTTAGCGGGAGTTCCTAAAGGGGCAAGCGACTTCATAGTGTGACTGCTGATTACACCTTCCCCAGACAGCCTTGAAATGGGAACATTATTGAACCAGGATTATTTAAGGCTGTGCTCTCAGCACCTCCATTGGGCTGAGCTCATGCAGTAAAAGCTGTAGTTAACAGCATAAGTAAACCACAGGCTGAAGTATGCCCAGTGTAGCCTTCACCCCTAGCTTTGATCACAAAAAATGCAGCCAGAATATTGAGTTTGGGCTGCATATTACAGGATACCCACTGGTATATTGTACAATTTACTCTTTCTGCAGTTGGCTCGTCTAAATTGGACTCATGCTGCTCAGCAAGCATATCCATCACGATGGCCAAACCAATGTGTCTGTGAGGATCGGCACTACTCCCACTGGTGGTCTTGCTGAAATCAAGTGAAGGCATAGTGGGGCCTGCGGTGTATCATAAGCAGCAATGCCACAGCATAGCAAGTGAAGAGACCTGATACAGCTCTGTCCTGGCCAAAATACACTGAACTCCTTGCTTTCAGAATAAGGCTGAATATCCTCAGCAGTGGGAGAGTTTTAAGTAGTTTCTAGTTTCTCAAAGAAATTCCTGAAGTTAAAATGTGTCTTTTTTTTAATATATATATATTTTATTTATTTTTCCTTCTTGGACCTACAAATGTGAGATACATCCTTTGCAAAGAAAAAATAAAATAAAATTGGGATTTCCCTACTTCTATTTTACCCAGGTATATTGCAAGGAACATCAATCTTTTACAAAGTTTTTTGTTTCCCTTCTGTTCCAAATTAAATTAAAATATTGAGGGAAAGTTTAAGGAAAAGAGAGAAAAAGTGCTTATTTTTACCCCATCATTCAGGAAGAGATCTTTGGGAGGGAAAAAAAAAACAACATGCCAAATCCCATCAAATAAGATGACACTGTTATCTTACTTAAGATATGGATAGGACTGTGATGATGCTTCTGTCCACCACTATTAAACAGTATTTTTGAAAGCTGTTTCTATCTATTGCTTCCGAGGAAGAAGCTCAATCTCCCACAGGACACCAAAATTCTGTTAAAGCTCTCCCATCTGAGTCCAAGTTCTTGCAAGATCCAACTGCACGTTCAGTACCTGATCGGAATACATCCTGAGATATCCACATATAGATTGTGTAATTCTGTGAAAAACTTCATACGTTTTCTTCTTCTGCAGAAGCATACTGTATGTTTAATACTTCTCTTCATGTCTTGCTTTAAATATTTCAAGTGATGAAGTTCTCGCCACATCCCTCGGGACATTATTAGACTTATAAATCTCAATGTCTGGAAGTTTTTCCAAGATATACCACCTAAACTTCCATTTGAGTTCACTCCATCCCTCCCTTTACTATGCCAAGTAATTCTCTGCTTCATGGGTACACTCCTCCAACGTCTGCAGACTTCCCCATCTGCAAATCCGTCACTGATTAAGCAAACCGCAGCAACTTACCTTTAGTCCTTTAGAACAGAATACCAGTCTCTACAATTACAGCACAGGATTTCAGAGTTTAACTCTTCTCCAAAAATAAGAGAGACATCTTTTTCCCCTTCTGTGTATATTTCAGAATTATAATTAGATTTATTAGCACTTGCAACTGTTAGTGAGAAGCCAGATCAACTGCTTCTTTTTTTATTATTGTTATTACTTCTGCACTGCCCATTTGCCAACACAAATTATTTCAGTAACTTCTATACTGTGAAATACAGAACTCCTCACTGCTGAGGTGACCAAGCTCAGACTGAGAGGTTCAAAATGTCATTTCTACCACTGCAACCTTCTCTGATGTTCCCTGCACTGAGGGCAAAGCAACCATTACCATTTCACGCCTGCTCTGTGCACGCTTCCGATAGGAGCAAACCATGCTTCTTGACCCATAACTGAAGTAATCTCAAAACCACATACCAAGTATACACACAGATATATTCACTTTGATGTTTGATCCTAAAACAGAACAAGTGCAGTCTGAATTGAAAGATTGCTTTGCTCAAAACCCATGAACTTTCTATTTTACATTTCTGAAACAACGCTGGAAATGATGTCCCACTGTTAATGCACAGCAACACAGTTCAGTATGCCATGTGAGAGTGTGGATAGAGCAAAGCTTTAGCAAGCTCAAATACATACAAAAGCCAGAATGAAATTAAATGCATGAAGACACTCCAGTAAAAAGGTAATTGTGTACCTGAGCTGCAATACTTCTAATTGAGTAAACCACAAAGTCTGATAATTTTCAACTATTATAACAATTCTATGAGGAAAATTGAAGCACCTGATTTAGTACAATGACACCAGTTAAATATTGGGGGTGGGGGTGGAGAAGATATGTGGAAGTAGAACTTCCTAGAATCTTGAAAATTCAAGGAAAGAATAAAAAGTTCATTCAACTATTAATTTTATTCAAAGACTGGTATAGAAGCATGTTGCAGGTTCCCACATGAATATTCCTATAAAAATACCCCTATTACTTTGCTCTGCTTTTCTCCATTGGAAAGGCCCCACTATCAGACCACCTCTTCCTAATCCAGTCACAACTAGAAAAATAATTTCACAATAAGAGGCATTTTCCTCTTTCCCAGAGGCCACCATGATTTTTTGGTGATATTGCTGAGCAAGGCTAGTCTGAGAAGTAAAAGATATAATGAATAACCATAAAGAGCGACAGGAGGAAAAGGTTCTTACAGAAAAAATAGAAATCAAAACCAGCTTGCCTGAATTTTAGCAGCACCTCACATTCCATTCATTGGTCAAGTGCAATTAAGCTATCCTTGAAACCCCGTGTCATACATCACTATTAGTTACTCATCAACTCTTCCTTTTATTTAAAATTACCCTGCAAACACCTAAGATCACACTCAGCCATAAATTCAGATAAGCTTTGAAACAGAAACACAGTCTTAGCCAAACCCTAGAAATACATTTGAACACCCTCCCGCCATACATCTGCTGTGTCCAGCTTTCTGGTACTGAAGTAAAATTTGACACTTAGGATTTCAGAAGGTGTAAGCCTAAGTTAGTTCAAACTCTAACAATATATATCTTAATTTTCTTCCAGGCACATACTTGGATACTTTTTCCATATCAAATCTAAGCATCTCCCTGGAATGTTTATTTAATGACCTTAGTGTTAGCATCAAGAGTTTAATCAGTCAACTATAAATAACTCCAGACTGTCCCTGAGATTTTAAATTTTGGCAGAGAAACTAACTATAATGAACAATAGAGAACTGTTTGGTTTTTATTCTGAGGGCCCCTGGAATGAAAAAAAAGAAAGTTTTCTGGAAGGGGGAAAAAAAAGCTAATCCCAAATGTAGCCAACTATGTTCATTTTGTCACTTTCAGCACCTCACTTAGCTTATACCACTAATAGATTGATGTCACTCATTGTTTCCTGTCTTCTCATCCAAATACCAAGATGGTTAATTCACTTTAGAAGAGCCTTTATTTATGTCTCTTTCCCACCTTGCTTTAATTCAAGGGGGTGGGACCAGTAATATTTTTTTTAATAGTTTTCTTTTAATGGACTACAGGATGTTGTTGTAAGGTCACTGACCACAGTGACAGGAGAGAAAGGACTATGAATCTGTATTTTCAGGTCACTGAGTGAGCAGGAGAGAATGGACTGTGACTGGAAGTGTCAGCTTTCATTATTCTACGTAAGTCTGAGTGACCTTTCATTTCCACCATTCTTCCCTACCTCTGCTGTAAAAGCCTCCTCCATTTCCAGTTTTTCTCTAGTATCCATTTTCAGCTGTACACTCCTCATTCCAACGGGGAACACTGTCAGGAGGCTGAAGCAGTTTGGTTTGGGCTTGGTTTGTCCCAGACCTCTCCACAGTTTGGTTCCCAAACCCTTCTCTCTAGCTGTCATGCGTAATTTATACAGCAGGGCTGTAACAGACTGCAGTTTCAGCCTGTGGCAAACATCCATGTAGCTCAAGCTAACCCTGGGTGAACAACTACTGCTCACACAGTTGCCTCGAAGTGCTGTGTTCACTAACACATAAAAGTACAACCTATTTTTCAAATAACATCATTCTCAGCTATTGTGAAGTTTGTTATGCCTATGACTACTCTGTCTAAAATATAGAATAACTTAGCAATAACAACACAAAATACAGTGGTCTTGGCTAGGTGACAGTGATATGTAAGAGATGATGTTCTGCCTCTGGGCTTACAGAAAATACTCTTACTCCTCCTACTTTTTATCCATTACTACAACTCTGCAGAGCACCTGCCTTGTATGTAGTACTGCCAGGCTCCAGTCTGCACAGTGCAGGTGTTGTAAAGCATGTAACTACAATATCATTTAATAAATAACTGAGATAGATAGAAAAATTAGGAAAGTTAAGACAATGAAATAATAGAATAAAAGAGAAGAGGATGGCATCTGAAGCAGAACAGAAGAGGATTGCAGGAGAGATAGCTGGGAAACTGAAAGGAGGGGAGGAAATGAATGTTGTATCAAAATGCTCTTGCAAAAATATTTCACTCTTTACTCTTCATTTATTAAAAGCACCCTTTCTTCAACTCCACTACCAGTGATTCTTCCTCCCAAACCAGTTACATCAGAAAACAATGTAATAAGATTTCTAATTCTTAATGCAAAGAATTCCGAAACTTTACAAAGGAAGAAGATATTAACTGACATTTGGAGTAGGGGGGTAAGAATATGAAAGTAAATATGCACAAACAATTGAACAGAGATATTTTGCATCCTCCCTGTGAAACACTGGACATTGTCAGAGAAAGGATAATAGATACGGTGGATGACAGGCTTTAGTCTGTTTGGTTTGTATTGTTTTGGGTTTTTAACAATGAACAACTCCAAAGACACAGATCGAGAACTACTGGCTGGAAAAAATCAAGATCAAGGCTCCCAAACTGTTCTCAAGCAAGAGACTGTTCTCAGCCACCAGCATTTCTTGCAGTTTACAATCCACCCTGTCATCAGTCCTTTCAAATACAAACGTGATGCTGCTCTGTGCAATGTTTAGCAAGTTCCCAAAACCTGGGAACCTGTTCTTTTGGAAACATGGAAACTCTTACTACTAACTTGTACTTAGGGAAGAAGAAGGACATTTGGTCCACATAGGTGAGACACAGCACACCAGAAAATATGGTATGAGATGTTTAGGACAGCTGAGTAACACCAAGTGCCAAGTATAAATAGTTCGGCAAGCAGAGAGCTTACAGTAGCAGGAGAAAAATCAACAGGCCCAAGATTTTAAGTGAGAGGTAAGACAGGGTAATTATCCAGGAGGTGAATCAATAGAGAGTATAAGGACTCACAACACAAAGTTTTATTGTTGCAAATCATTGACTGATTACATATGATGCTATTTACTTTAACTCCACATGTTCATCACCACATCTGTCATTGGTCAACTGGTTCATGTTTTTAAGATGCTCACATATTACATTATAGCCACTCTATTTCACACTAACAGCAATACTACAGAGTTCATCACTGTCACTTCAGGCAGTGTTCTGTAGCTGTCTTGACCTGTAAAAATAGAGGCAATAAAGATGTAGAGCAGTGTGGCTCTTTGAAATCTAGTGTGTCAAGCCCTGTGGCAAGATGCTTTCAGTGCTGAATTTCTTTAGCAAACTCCATCCAGCTCAAGAAAATCCTTCAATGAAAGGCAGAGGAAAAGGAGAAGTATCTTTTCCTGTTGCCAACTATTAAAATCACCAGTCTGCTAGTGACTGTTACACAGGTAGCAGGTAATTCCTATGCAGAGGGCTCCATAGCTTTGAAGAATTTTAAGAAATCCTGCATAGGTCAGGGACATGTGACCTTCTGCATCCACCAAGCAGCGTCTGTTTTAATGGAGGCACATATTTGCCCATGCAAACTGAAATTAGACAAGTCTGAATGCTCAGGGTCTGACAGACTGCAAGGCAACCACATTTTCAAGAGCAGCTACTGGGATCCAAACCATTGTAACATCAACACAGTCACTGCAGCAGATAGAGTTATGCAGCAACGTTTTATTTCTACATCTATATAAAGTCAGTCAGCATGGATCAGTGTATACTGACGAAAAGAAAATGTAACGAGAAAGAAACTGTAGGCAAGAAAATGCTATTGTGTTTTAAACAGCAATACCCAGAATAAAGTGAATTCTCAAGTATGTGAAAGAGATGGCTAGAGTACTTAGGCCTATTTCCTTATTACTTTGCTCTTTTACGAGACTGCTCGTTTTTTCAAGAAATAAGAGAGCAACTATCTCAAAGCTGAATGCAGCCACAAAGAGAGCTCACCAGAATACATTAAAGACGCTTTTTGGTCTTTTGCATGACAGTTGCTATTAATATTGAAGCAATGAGGAACCAGTGATGTGGAAAAAGTGCAGACATACAGAGCCTAACATAAACTCACCCACATTTTGGGCAAACCACATTAACCAAAACAATGCCCATTAAGGTTTTTAGGTATAAATGCAAGACAGAAGGCAATCCTTTTTGCCTTTGACCTCACCTATTAAAAAAAAAAAAAAAACCACCAACAAAAAAAACCCCAACAAAACACCTAAATAATAAAAATAAAACAAACAAAAAAAAAACCCAAAAAACCCAACCAAACAAAAAAAACCCCCCAAAATACCAAAACCTAAACTTCTGATGAATACGGTTATGAGCATCCCAGCAAGCCAATAATATGACACCCAGAGAAAAAGGAAATAATTCGCTGTTGGAAGACACAAAGAAGCATCAGTTAAAATAAAATCTCCTGCTATAGTATAATTCTTCCGTCCTGAATGTTAGACTGAAAAATTTACAAGTTCAGCGCAGGAAATGAATAATTGGTCAGGAAAGGCTGAGGAGTTAGGGGGACCTACTCAGACAGGATTTGCTCTCATAGTCTTATCCAAAAAGGAGCATCAATATCTCTTAGAATGAGACATCTGCCCAGGAACAGCAATTTGAGAATGTTTCCCTGATGCAGGTGAATAATACCTATTGCTTGGAGTTCAACATTGCAGCTGGGCAGAGTCCAGTAATTTTCAAACAAGCTTGAATGACTTAATGACAAGTAGCAATAACGTGTCTGAATTACTCTTGCCTTAACTTCAAATTTTTTCAGTATTTAGTCAGTTATAGAATCAGGGCTGCAGAATGAAAAGTAAGGTTTCCATGGGAAGAGAAGTATGATCCCTCACTCCTGCCAATTAGATACTCCCAAAATCACATTAACTGCCAGGTCCTAAACCTTAAAAACCATTCCATTCCCTTGGGTGATATTCAATATGTCAATTCCTCATACTGGAAAGAGTATGTAGCTAATTTAGTTCCCTTCACGACTGTTCCAAAACTGCATGTCCTGACAAAGACATCACTCAGACTAAGTGAACGGGGATAAAATTGTCCAGTCCTGATTTTCCATTTGTATTCCCACTTAATCTCCAAGACACAATCTGTTAATGCCTTCCACCTAAACCTTTGCCCATGCATTCATTGCTACCTAGAATGCATGAAAATAATAATTAGCAGTGAAAAATAAGGGGAAGAATGGTATAGCTAATCACTTTCCAGTATTAAAAAAAAAGCAAACAAAATGAACAACATCCAGATGCTTCCCCCCTCTAAAAATACCTAAGAAGTCCTTACTTTTGATTACAAAAATAAAGCCCCAAACTATTACCATGGAATTAAAGCTTGCAATTTCTGAACTATTTAGAAACATTATTTGAGAATATAAAAGCTAATGGGTGCTCACATTACCTACCATCATTAAACAGTTTAACCTTTTATAGTAGTTCAGCTCTTTAAAAAAAAAAAAAAAAAAAAAGAAGGATTATTAGGGAGAATAAGCAAATTGTACTACGATGCTGTCATCTCCCTCCCAGCCACCTGGCAGAGAGTAGTATGCCTATCAATGAAGACATAGTACCTTCAAGCTGGAATTAAGAGACCTTCTCAGACCCCTGCAAACCTACCCACGCTGAAGCCTTGGTTCTTCTCTAGTTATAGAAGTCTTACCTGGAGAGAGGCTGTGGAGAAGGATGGGCAAGAGATTTGATTTTGTACGATCTGTGAGGACAACAACAGTAAGTACACCTCTAAAATGAAATAAAGGTATTTCAGGGTTGATGAGGCCAAGAGCTGAGTCCTCTGTAGATGGCTCTGAATTTTTCTGTGGCCTGAATCACCACCTTTTCTGCTAAGGTGGAACAATACCTCATTGAAGAGATTCTGTCCATCAGTGCTGAATAGCAGATGAAGCAAGAAAACCATTCCATGGCTGCCTTCTCCATCGCCAAACGAGACATAACCGGTAACAAGGAGGGGGGAAAAAGTAGCACTATAAAAAGTAATATGAGGCAGTGAGGAACCTTTCACAGTGATTCTCTTCTGACTTCTCCTTCTCTTCCAGACCCCTTCTTTTATGAGTGTAATCAGTGATAGTTATGTAGTCATGGGTTTAGTTTGTAGAAAAAGTTACAGCCCAGGACCTTAATTTTGAATTCTTCAGTACAATATACAAGTCAGAGGGCTGAAAGAAAGCTCCCTCAAACACCAAACTAAAAGGGACACTGGAGTCTGATCAAATAAAGGCTGAGTATAAACATGGTCCCAAGCAGTACCTTAGAAAAACTTTAAAAGTTCTTCAGTAAAAAGATGCAGTAAAGAAGATAAAAGTTTTCTTTTGCTCCCCTCCCCCCCTCCAAAGTTTGTTTTCCTTTGCATAAAAATAATCTCATTGGAGAAAAGTGAATTGTGGGCAAAGTTCTCTAATAGCAAAAGTAGTTTGATTTAATTTTATTTCTGATGCTCAAATTCTATGCCTTCTCTGGTCCTCACATCCAGTTGCCATGGCAGCAAAAGTGCTGAAAAATCCTCTGCCCATTTGATAATCATTTAATCATTTAACAACAAAAGAGACTGGGAATGGGAGAGTGGAGTAGTGGGAAACACCAAAAAGAAAATAAACTTGTATAAGTAAAAGAACCCAACTAACCAAAATCCAAAAAACAAATCTACGCAAAACCCAAAACAATTCCTCTCCTCCAAAAAAAAAAGAAGAGAAGGACCAGAAGTAAAGACAAATTGCCAAATGGCTTACAGGATCTCTGTGTCCCCACTGAGAGTAGGTCTGATCCTCTCATTATGCTCCTTCAGACACCACGGTGTCTTTTTCCCCAGAGAAGCCTGCATGCTATCCTTTGAGTTACTGAAAAAGTCAAGAGAGGAATCCAGAAGATCTGGGCTAAGAGCCCTGAAGATGAGCAAAGAGCTAAGGATGTTCCTAACCAATAAAAGCCACATCCTAGAGTTTGTCTTATTTCTTCCTTCTTGTCAAAAAAGGAGGTCTGGGCCTACAAGGTATTTCAATAGGAAATCTCTGAAATGCTGAATGAAATCTACTGGAATGCTGCCCTGAAGCAGAAGTCTCTGTCACCTTTAAGCAGTAAGGCTTATGCTCCCCTGATGATAACAGCAGCATTGTTGAGCAGCTGTTAGCCTGGATCAGGGTTCATTCCCTCCCCTGGAAGAATAATACCATTACAGGCAATTTTCTGTCAGGGTGGAAACTGTCCTACCAGACAGATAAAAAAGTTTCCTGCAGTACATCCTTGCTCCTGACACTCACATAAGATAAAGGCATGTTCAGCTCTGAATACTGTGGCAGTTATGTCTTCGTCCCTGCTAAATCTGTGACTGGGGTGGAGCTACAAGATGGATGAGACATGGAAGTGGGGACATCAAATGGGATTGTATGCAACTAGACATATACAGTGCACTGGCAGTGCTGCAGTGGCCAGGCAACTACAGGAAAAAGCCACAATATTGGATCTCATCTCCAGCACAAGCCCTTAATATTCACAGGACATGCTGCTCCTGCTCTTATCAATACCCTAGCCGTAAAATAAAAAGCCTCCTCAAAATTAAAACCAAAACCAACCAAACAACAAACAAAAACGAAATAAAAACAAAACAAAAAACTAAAAAAACCCCACCACAAACCCCAAAAAACAAACAAACAAACAAATAAACCCAAACAGCAAATATACAGGAAGGACAGTATATTTATCAGAACATCCAGGTCAGCTTTCTACCCATCAATCTAGATACGGACATGGAAGCTACCAAGGTAGCCAGTGATTTAACTTAACTTACGCTTTCCCCTTATGTTAAGATGGAAAACTGCATCTATATAACAACATTTTGTTAAACAATGGTTTATCTGTTCACATTAACTCAATGTGAATGGAAATTATTTTTAAATCTTTATGCTAGAAGTTAACAGCTCCTGTGCCACTGGTAGCCCATTTGATATGGAAAACTGTAAATTACCAAATGTTCTTGATGTATCCTTGGCAAAATGTTGCATCCCAGAGAAGGTGGTGAGGAGAGGGAAGACAATCTTGGCTACTCATGCCTGCCAGAGAAGAGCAGCTTTGCTCTTTAATGGGTATTATTGCAAATACCTTATGAAAAATATATTCTGAGTATGCCTATAGCAGGAAAAGGCACAGAATTTTTACATGGCATTGAACTGATAAGCCTTAATATTTTTAAAATAATTGCTATTTCTCAGTTAGGAATAATGTATCTTCAGGCTTTTTAAATTATTTGTAATGATTTCTCTGGGGTGCCACATCATTGTGCCATTTCAGTATTCAATGCAATTATCTAAACATACCTGTTAGATAGGAAAAGCTACATTATTCCCACTGCAAAGAAACTGAATTGCACACTACAAATTTCTTCTTCAAACCCAACATATACAAAGGTCACTTGTACTGTTAAGAATAGACGCTTGAGTCTTGCTTACATTTTGCAGTGCTTTCACCACAAACCTCCTCTTTTTAGTATAATGGAGGGATGGTGAGCAATCATCACCCTCAGAGCTTATCCCAAAACAGTCTGCTTCATATATGCTTTCTCTATAATTCAGGACAGTTTGAATGTGGATCTATATTCACCGACAACCCTTTGCCCAACAAACTAAAATATCATATAGGAAAACTCCAGAACTAGGGATCTTTGGATATAACTCGCAGCCTCAAGTAAACAACCAGAGAAGACTTTTATTTTTGTAGCTGCCTCTAGATTTGCCTTGCTTCACTCATAACTGTTTTCTGCAAGCCAAGGATCCGTCAAATATAAATTCTTGTCACAGATGTTAAGGTGAAAACAATGGCAGATAAAGATCCATGGGAATTTTCAACCTGATCTGCAGTCTTTATTCACTTATGCAAAAATTGATGTGCATAAGGGTTTCTAACATTGCTTTCTTTAGTACCTCTCCCTGATCTGAAGCACAGAGCAACATCACAAGCTTAGACAGACGTGCCATGTTGTACCTGAAACGCAAGTAACCATTCAAGTAGCTTTCCCCTGCAAGCCCCCAAGTGTTTTATACTTCCAAACCTCATCAAAGAATTTCAACAAAAACTGTCTCAATTCTTCCAAAGCCACCCAAACCATAACATTCAGTTCTATGCCAGGCTGGACCAAGATCTAGTTGATAACTTTCCAAGGTAGGCAAACCGCAGTGCAATTTGAAGTTTGTAAATTCGTATTAAGGTCTGCTGCTGCATATCTCTCAGTGATGGCTAGCCAAACAACTGTTTGGACAAAACAGGTGGGAGGGATTGGGCTGAGCGCTGACATTTTCATGCCACCATTGCAGTGTGGCAATTCAGGCTGGGGCCACCATTGCCAGCAACAGAACACATGCATGAAATGAGTTGTAATTTGTACAAATAAAGGCCTCAAAACCAATCATAACATTCTAGTGTGCAGATGCCTGTGTTGCAGAGGAGTGCGGAAATACACCATTCAGCCTTAGCTAACGCATCTAACTTTATGGCAAGGTAAATTATCAATGCTGAACTCCATGCTGTCGGATCTAAAGTGTTACTGTAACCTGAACTAAATTCTTTAAAGTGATTTCCCATCTTTCTGCATTGGATTACATTGTGATATACAGACATTCCTTGTCTTCCCTTACACACATGCAGGTATCTATTTAGTAATTAAAATCACTGCTCTAAATTTTTTTCTTTTACTTTTTACCCTTCACTTGTCATTTTGGGTTTTCTAAAAGTTGTTCCCACTACTTTTTGGCATTTTTTCCCCAGTTATTCTCTTCTGACTTATATATATGGGAGGGGAGAGGCAGACTCCAAAAAGAAAAAAAAAAAAAAAAATCAGTCTGCCCCCAAATTTATAAGATGAGCAAAAAACTGATAAATCTTGCCTTTTTATCAGTCTTTTGGGCTTTGCACCTGAAAAATACACTTAGGTTAGAATTCAGAGATTTTTTTTTCCCCACAATCCTTGGCTAAAGAAAATTACTAAAAAGTAATTTTTACTAAAAAATAGATATTCTTACCTATTCACTTGAGTCCAGCAACCAGAACTTACAGTAAATCACCAGGTCATGCAGCAGTTAGACTAAAGTTACAAGAAAATGGCAGGAGTACTAATACTCCACACCTGATTCTGTAGCTCCTGCAGAAGAGGGCAACAAGAGTGTAAGGAGAGAATATCAAGCACATGACTAAAACCAACCACTTAATCCTTTCACCTGCTCCTTTTTCTTTCTTCCAACTGTATTATGGAGCAGACAGAACAAGAAAATCAAGGATAGGCAAGAGGGCGCTAACCCATAGTCAAACACACTGATATAACTTCTTATGAATTCTGTCTGTTTGTACTACAAGTATTTTCTAATGACCCCTGTCAGGCACAGGATATTAGGCTATTCAGACCTTTGACCTAACCCAATCTATATTGGGTCACCCATATATTGTCATCATATTACAGTCTTACAAAGCCTATGTGGACTCTAGATTATTATTACTGTGATTTTACTATGTGTGTGTGTCATGATCACATTGGCTAGGTACTACACAGAAACAGAAAGATAAAAATTACTTCTGCTTCAAAGTATTGTACTCACTAGTTAGCATCTGGCTCTATTTTTATTTTGTGACTTAAAGAAAAATTGGGGATGAAAAGCCTTCCTTGTATTGTCATTGGCAAATGCCATCTTCAATGTATTGAAAGGGAAATTCTACAAATTAAGTGTAGGCAGAAGTGGGTAGTAACCTCCCCCCGTACATATAAATCATAGCTTGTCTTTTGTTCTCCAAAGGCAAGATTCACCACTAAATCCCACTGGGAGAAGGTGTGCCGTCATTTCTTATGCAGGTGGACTTTGCAAGATGCAGAGAAGACTAAAAAATGTTTGGTTTTATGTCCAACTAGCTTGTGTTTCTGTAAGAAGTTAATAGGTTCCAATATCACACTTACATGACTGCCTCCTGTTCTCTCAGACATCCTGACTTAAGCCCCCACAAATCAAGGAATTTAACAGTTAGCACACTGAAGTATCTTCATAGTTGGAGTTGGCTGTATTATAACACAGCTGCTTACCGCTCCAGTGGGATAAAACAAAATAATTAAGAGCAAAGATGTCTGATATTTAACTAGTGCTGTATTTAAATAACTCGCTATTTTATAGTAAGACAATTGTCTACTAAAATATAAGCAGTCATTTCACGTAAATAGCATTATTCCTACCTATAATTGGAAATGACTCCTCAACATTTAAATGCTACCTTTATTTCAGAAAGATCTCAAAATGCTATGAAAACTACTTCATTGCAGAACACTTACATTTAACTTTACCCACTCAGAAATGCAGCCACTTCTACAAGAGATCCACTCCACAATGAGTCAGCCTATGGAATAGGCAGCCAGAGAAACAGTACGAGGAGTATATTCCTTTGAAAGAACAAGAAGAGTTTTGCTGGGGCAAAAACTTATTCTCTAAGTTGGAGTCTCCAAGACACTGGACTTAAAATCCTAAAGCAAGTGAAAACCTGTAATGTTTCACTTTGCTAATAGCCATGTAATTAATCATTTGCCTTTTTTATAGCATTACACTAATTACACATCAAGTTGGCTCACATAGGTGGGGAACAGAGCTCTATTAATATTAATGCAATTTTTCAGAGGAAATTTTATTTAAAACCAATTACAACAAAATTCACAGTATTTGATCTGTTACTATATAAAGAAATCCAACACCTGTATATGTTAATATGTCAGAGACATTTAGAAATAAAAGATAAAGGTGAAAAATGCGCTTTGTTCTCATTCCTTTTCAGTTAGGCAGGTTTTCAGTAGAGAGAAGTTTTCCAGTTTTATGGATCTTGGCTGTAACAGATGAAATGTCTGTGCAGCACTGAATTTATTTTTCTTGCAGAAATAACATTCTACCAGTTGTGCCAGGAGATGGCAAGTTTTATGTGCTTATTTCAATTGAAACATCTGCAGTAGATAATATAAGCTGCTGGGTCACATGTTAAATAACATTATTACATGTGACTGCATATAACGGCTGTTTTGCATCTTCTTTATAATGGTATGTAACTAAGCAGAATTGTCTTGGATCATTAATTGAAGTTGCTGTAACATTAAGCCTTAATGTACCTATACTTCTTATTTTTTCAATTAAGGTCTGATTCAGTTAAGTACTTGAATATGAGCCATTGCCAGAAATATAACTCAGGTACCTACGCTGTAACTCAAGTATGAAAGGTATTTTCAAAGCACCCGCTTGCCTCCTAAAATCTCAGATGCCCACTGATTTTTTACATGAAAATTTCAGAACTATCCAGTTTTTTTTTACTGAATACATCAGTGCTAAAGGGCTCCTTGCCAAAAACTATGTGCATCTTCTTTGAACTGATAATTTCTGGAGAGTTGTCTAAACAGGTTTTGCAAAGCTGAGTTGCCAAAGCAGCCTAGATGCTGGGTGAAGTCTGCAAGGGTGACGACACATTGATACAACACAGACCAACTCCCAACACCATCAGTGTCACCATTTGCATCTTCCCAGTTAGGCATAGGCTTGAGTACCTCATTGGAACCTAGGTAACTGTGGTTATCCAGCCAGGTTTTTCAACGACTGGCTTAAAATCCAACATGCCTGAAAATGCCAGCATTTGGTCTTAATCAGATGCTAGAATTCTAATGAAAAACTAGCATGCACCCCACCACATTAAGACTTCTTATATTTGGGTAAATGATAGAGAAAGCAAGTGTGCAATGGGAGAGGATGTTTCATGTCTCATTTATGCTACGACTTCTAAAAGTTAACAACTACATTCTAGTTATACCAATTAGTGGCTTGTTGAAAATTGAATCCTTCTGGCTTCCTGATTCTCCCTCACAAAGTAAATCTGGAAATGTTTTTCTAGATAAGAGTTACATCAATGCAAGACTGGTGTGTTTGGCCCTCTTCCCAAATATTTATTAACACTGAAATCAAACACATTCCGTTGCATGATAATGGATTAATGGGTTGAGAAAAAATGAAAACATCTTAGAAAGCAATGTGTCTTCTGTAAACACTTGGCTACGACCTATGGGAACAGGTTTCAAAAACATGGATGCAATCTTATTCAACACTTCCTGTTAACCAGGAAACTTCTCATCATGATATACATACAGATGGTTTTCTTCTGCTAAATGAAGGCATCAATGATCTAGTCCATTGTGATTTACTTTTCTGGAAGTCTATATTGATATAGATAGGCTAATGATTTGAAGTCACTATAGATATCCCCACCCAACTTCTCTGCCAGGCTGCTAGGAGCAGAGATAATAGATGATCTTATGCTTCATCAGTCTAGATCGGTTCTATTCTAACAATTACAGAAATAAAAGGTGCAGAACAATGAAACAAGGCATATTATTGTACCAGATGGTCCATTTTAGAACAATTCACATGCAGGTCTAGAATAAGCTGTGGCTCTGATACCCACTAAATGCATTTGCAGACTGTTCAATAGTTTCAGTTCAGTTTACTTACTTTCATTAGGACTGAAGAATTGACACATTTTTGTGTGTTGGTTGCTTTCAGGATTTAATCCCATTTGTTTAGCAGCATTATAACATGCACTGGCAAGAGTTTATTCATTTATTTTAACATTCATATGGGCAACCACTGTAATTGTTTCACTATCTCAATATCCATCATAACGAGATCTCAGCAGGATTTTCTCTCAGTAATCTCACTTTATAATTAGGAGTATCATATCCAGTTTTCTAATCAAACTGGCAGATTTGCAACCAGTATAGTGGTTGCATGTAAATCATTTTAAGTGCATTCTCAAGTTAGCAACCTGTGAAGCCCAGATCCAACAAGTGCTCAAATGTATTCATGGTATCTATTTAACATGAACCAAAAGGAAGTCTTCCCCCTTTCTGAGTAACAAAAAAGGTTTTGTTTAGGACTCACAAGAAGGTTCTTCATTTCCTCTACTCCTCCCAAGTCACTTTGCATTAAATAATATTACCTATATATTCAATGTGGTACTATGTAACCCAATGAACCACCACATAACCTGTCATCACCTAATACGACAGGATAGAAAATACTGGAAAGCATTTTCATAAACTTGTTTTCTTTCAGATTGGGTACTTGCTCCAATTGAGTTGGATCCTAATTCCAAGTTAAGTTTGGGCAATGCATAGATATAATTCTGGCTTCATTGGGATTGCCCTTCCCAAAACAGACAGCCCACTGTCATATCCCCATGCTATTTCTGAGCCATCTGTTGCTAGGATTTTTTGCTTAATGCATTCTTTATGGTGAAAGAATGTGCATGCATTATGTCTTCTTTCTTCCATTCCCTTCCTTCTTATCAGTTCATTCAATAAGAAATATGAGAGCCCTGTAAACAGGACAGTAAACCAATGTTCTGTATTAATGCTACTCAGGAATGAGATTTCCTGTAACATTTGCACTCTCCCTGAAATCAACTAAATATACAGAGAATTGCAGGCCAAACCCAGAGACAGCTAAATGATCCTAATTTAACAAGTACTATTAAAAAGTGGGAGAGGTCTCACTGATAATGGAGTGGAGAGGTTCTGCGTGTATTTGACACAGCTGCTGTCTAAATTCTGCAACACCACAGAATAACTACAGATGAGGAAAAGGTTGATATCTGTCTCTGGGAGGGACAAACAAGCTGTCATAACAAAGCATGAAGTCAGCAAAGATGTTGTCTAAACTATCACAGGCTGCACCATGACAAAGAAAGGACAACACAATTTATTGGGAATCAAATGCCGTTTTACTAACAAAATTTTGGCACTCAGTATGGTTCTTTTACCACATCATACTGATTTAATGGGAATAAATTGCACCACCTAATTAAAAAGAGTACAGATAATACCAAAGGACAGAGGCAGGGTTAAAGCTGAGACTGGGGAGCTGTAATTTGCAACAAAAACCCCTGGAAATCAAAAGCCTTCTGGAAAGGCATCCACTGAAGTGAATGAGGTGACAAATACATGTGCTGTCAAGAGGGCGCCTGTGCATCAGCTAGTGTTATAGTCTACAATTTTACTCAAACAAGATTCCAGGGTTAGGAAGAAAGTCAGAGAGTTCAACAATGAAACTTTTCTGTTAGCTCATCAAAAATGAAACTCTGCAGGCAAAGGATTCAGTTTCTACAAGGATCCATACTTTAAAAAGTTTGTTGGTTTTTCTTTTTTGCTATTATTATTATTATTTTTACTGTTGAGGTATTCTAGTTCAAAACAACTGCTCTGACACAATGAAACACTGGAAAATTTGGTCGGAAAAGGACATCGCACTCTGAGTTGCTATGAAATTAATGACAAAATTCTGCTGACCCAATCCTTTCCCCTCCAGTCTAGGTTATTAATTTAGAAACATTTTTGGGACCTTCAGCACTACATCCCTGTTTAGAATAGCAGATAGTCTGAAACCTTTTGAGATAGGAAGTCCAACTTTTATTTTGTTTTACTAAGGATCTTCCACTGTTGCCAGAGAGTCTGTTGTTACACACGGTTGTTTTCCTTCACTGTCTAGAAGTGAGAAGTTTGCTCATACTGAACATCGACAGGAGGCAGCTCTGTCAGAACTTGTTTTGAAACAGGACCATCTGAACAGAGATACTGTTACCATTTCAGAGCAGTACAGAAATTTGTTTTCTCATCGAGATTTAGAGATTCTCTCTTTTTTTTTTTTTTTTTTTTTTCAGTAGAAAGCCAGGCTTAAGCATAAGAAGGATACAGCCAGGGCCTTTCAAAATATCTCATGAGAAAATGAAGCAAACAGAAAATGTTCTTGCTCAGGAGTGGCAAGCAGGTTGGTGGTTAGGGCAGCCAGAGTGGACAAGGAGAGAAGTCAGGCTGAAATAAGGAACAGATTCTGCTCCTCTTTCCAATATCTAGGTTCTAGCCAACGAAATCTGTGGAAGGCTTTCCTAGAGTTACCATGCAACCAGTGAACACAGTGCTGGGAAGCACCTAAAAAGGTTAACTCTATCTGCACAGTCCTGCTGGCAGCTGCTCCCAACCTGCAGGAACTAAACACCCCATTTCCTTCAGTATGTCCCAATTAATGTTTTTCTTCACTTTTCTTGAGATCCTCTTCTGATCCAAATTCCTGCTGCATCGCAGTACCCAGAATTAGACTGAACATTTTAGCCATTGCCTCACCACTTCTCATGAGAATGAGAGAAATGCACCAGGTGCCTTACAAATACAACTCTTGCTTATATTCCCAATACAGTGTTCATTCCCTCACTCTCCCCCCTCCCCAAACCATGTGATCGTATGCATTGTTCCATTAACTACAGCCCTATATTTCTTTTCACTCTTAACAGGACAGGAATAGCAGGTGCAATTATGAGACAGAATTTGACCCTCCAAAACATTTATTGATAGTACCTGTGAGGAATAAAAAGGTGAGAGAAAGGATTAATTTCCAGGTCTCTGGTATAAGAGCAATGTGCTCTTCCCTTGAAAGGGAACAAGTGAGCTACAAAGTCACTGAGTTGCGTTAAAATGGAAATCCCCAAGACGCTGCTTTTTGTGAAGCACTTTTCAGAGAATAACAGCAAAGTAAAAAAGTGTATAGGTCTAGCAATTTTGCCCCTGATGGTGTAATTGTAATTGCCATTGCTATTCTGATTCCTAGAGGGTCTGATTTTACAGAGGTGCTGAGCAGCTGCTGTTTCCATTGATTTCTGGTGGAATTGTAAATGATCAGGACTTCTGAAAAATCCATATCCACTGTGATCCAATCCTTACCAAAAAAATACTACCCTTTTTCATATTACTTGAAACTGATTTATTTCCTTCAACAGGTATTTCTGATACAATTCTCCAATAAATAATAAATCACACAAAGAACGTCCCTCAAAATATCTGACATGTAGCAAATGCTTTGCATGTCTAGAAAGAGCCTAGGGTTTTTAATATTTTGGAGAGTTGCTTTTTAGTGTCAACCAGACAAAAATTTGCTCTTGGACAGAAGCTCTCTCTGTGTATGTATCTTGGCAGAGCTTGGCAGATAATAGCATGCAGTCTGAACCTGCTATAGCACTCTGAATTTATAAAAATCACTGGGTCACAGCTCAGCAAGCCGTGCGATACTCTGAAGCAGACACCATGTGTAACATGTTTGGACACTAGAACTATTTATGAAGTTGTAAGTTATAACTGTTTTTTAACAGTTTCAGCATTGGAAATGAGCTAACATGAAACAATCCCAACTTTTTCTCTGCTGGGCAGATTAATTTAAAAGTCATATTACTTGTTGTATTTTAGAAATTAAAGTTTGGGTTTAAACAGCTGCTGATTTTGTTTTGCATTTGAAGGGGTGGGATGAGGACAGGAGAGTGGAGTTCTGATATAGGAGAATTAAACATGCCTAACTTCTTCATTGGCAAATCAGTCATGGTGCTATTAACTGTAAAGGAAGAAAGCAAAACAGAAATGAAAGCAATAGGCTATCATTTGAATAATGCACATCTTGAATGAATAATTAGGTACAAAACAACAGGAGAAAGCAAAGGTAAACACCAAAGGGGACCACAGTGGAGGATTAAATCAACATTATCATACAAAAGAGGGTGCATAAATACAGTTATAAATGTATATTTCCATATTTTACATGCTTCCATTAAAGAAAATCTACCATAATAGCTGATTTATAACAATTTACTTGATAAATAAGCTGAGATTTTTTTTGTGAGAAAATTACCAAATCCTCAAGGAACATGACATAAGGTCAGATATATGCTCTGTTAACCATTCTGCAAATAATTGTATTGGACTGCAGCATTTTACCAGATTCAAATTTTGGGGGTTTTGTTTTGGTTTTTATGGTTTGTTTTATTTTTTTTTTCCTCTCCATAATTAAAATACGCTGGTCTTCCAGGCAAGTTGCTTAAACTAAGTCATGTGTCCAACAGTTCAACATAAATAATGAATAATCTCAAGGCAAACAGTGCTCAAAAAACCCTTAAGCTTTAAGTTATTCACTGGAAATATTCACAGACTACTGACAAATAAAAATGGCATTCACAGAAATCAGGACTAATTCATGAATGATTCACAAACAGAAGAAACAGCTGAATTCATAATTAATATTCTTTACTTCAGTAGTTCAACCACAAAAAATAACCCTATTTGAATGAAAAGGAGTGACCTGAGTTGCTTACCAAGTAAACACAAGACACTGTATAACAGTCCACAGTATCTGGAAAAATAAGACTATTTGGCCAGACATACTGTGAATAGTAATCTGTCTACCAAGTAAGTTGATTGATACACTGTTTCAACACACAAAAATGTTCTACATTTACATTCTGTGCATTGTTTGCTGAATGAAACCTCAAAACCACCCTTTTTTAAAAAAGATGTGGAAAGGAATTAGTGTAAGACTACCTAGATTTCTGGGAATATAAAGGAACTCCTTTTGAACAACTTGTTCAAAATGTTTCAGAATGTAACATATCACTGTTTTTTCCTAAAATTGAAAACCTGGGCAGTTTACATTAATTTTACATTTAAATTATTCATGATAAGGACAATAATCTTAAGTCCAAAAGATCTTCAGAACATTTTCCTTCATAAAATATTCCAAAATCCTGGCACTTTGGTCAGATTAAAAAAAAAAACCAAAACCTAAAAGCTTACAATTTCATCTAGATTACAACTGTTCTTAGCAAATCTACTTCTAAGTACAAAACAGTCAATGAAAATGTCACATAATTTGTCTTGCAGATAAAACTGGAATTTTGAAATTCTTTTACATTTTTAATTCAATTGAAATGGTCAACTGAAAAGAAATAGCCAGACATTATTTTCACTAAATTTTTCATAACAGAAGAAAACCCCAACCCTACAGTGTTCCCATTCTAATGAATATTTGAATAATTAAAAAAAGGTTAGCATTATAAACCATCTTCCCATGTTTTCTTGATTAGAAAAAACACCCAAATTCTCACTTCACTAAATTTATTTCTTTGTTTTTAGTGGAAAAAGGAGGGATAAATAAAATGAGAAGATGGAATGTTTTCGTCCAGGAAAGAGATATCGAAGAAGTTAATTTATTTTAAAAATAAGTTCAAAACTCACAGTTCTTCTTTCTTAACTAATTCTAGTAAGACTGTTTCTTATGCCATGTCTACCACCATGGTCACCACTCTCTGGTGTCATCTGATACCATGGTTATCCTACGTTTTTCTTCCCCTCTGCTTCTTTCCAGTATCTACCATCTCGGTCTCTACACTTCGAATAGGAAGGTTGGAAATAGTTTGAATTCTTAATTTGGAGGAGAAATAGTTAATACTGAAAGTTGGGTGTTCCCTTCCAGGGGAAATACTAGAAGGCAGATGAGACAAGGAATGTCCAAATTTTGATTTTTATGTAAATTGCTTATGACAACTCAACCTTCAATATTTCACCTATTTCTTCAGCTTTTACATGTCTTAATATAGTATCTGTATCCTTTCCATCCATAAAAGTTGTTTTATAATAAAGCAAAAGCATAAGCATAGTAGACCTGGTATTGTTATGACCTTAAGTCTTCTATGACCAAGTTTAAAAACCTGAATCTGAAAATAGGAACTGAGTAAAATTCAGAGTCAAATCTTCTGCACTGCTTAGTTTCACCCTGAAGCAGAATAGAAACACTGAACAAATTCCAAGGAACAAAATGCATTCAGAAATGTCAAAATGTCCCATTTTGGCATATTCAGTTAAAACATCTGATTTTCTCAGAAAAATGTGGTTTGGTTACTTTGTTGTATTTCATCATTAAACTTTATCTTCCTATTCTCTCAATCCAGTTTTGCCTCCCATTTCCATAGCAGGCAGGAAGGCAGGACCAAAATAAATCTATGAACAGCATATATTAATTAGCTCAAGTGAGTCTTATGATTCCCGTGAAAATGCATTAGAGAAACATTTTCGACCAAACACCTAGCTTGTGAAAGAAAATAAGTTCTATAAAGGTAAAATTTATCTATGGAAAAATGCTATTTTATATTATATTTATTTAATATTGATCTGAAGCAAAATAATTTAGATCAATGTCAAAATAAAATCAATAGTCTTATTCAGGTCAACTAACATGAAATAAAATAGCTATTTTAATTTTAATTCTCCATCAGAAAAAAAGTGACACTTAAAAAAATGCTATCATGCTTTTTTCCCCTTGGAAATTACACTTCACATCGGAATATCATTTCAGTAAAAATCCCCAACTACCTCTAGCCAAAATCTATGTTCAGGTATTTAAATACGTTTCCTGATTTTGCAGAGGCAGAATGCTCTGTGCTTCCACCAGAACGGATTTGTGCATAATATAGCCAAAAGGGACATTCCTATTTATTAGCCTGATGTCCTGTATAGCACAGTCAATAGCAATTCCCTCAATTATGTTGGAGTTAGGTAAAAAAAAAAAAACAAAACTTGCAGGCATGAAAAATCCACAGACATCTTGGCAAATTTAAGTTCTTCCAAGGGTTAAATAACCTCACTGCTAAATATTTGTACCTGATTTCTAGTCTAAATTTATCCTGTTTCCATTTTCAGATGTCAACTCTTTTTATACATTTATCTGCTAGAATGATGAGATTTTTATTATGGTGTTGCCATTCCCGATGCAGTTACTTACAAACTGTGATTAAGTTCTCCCTTAGCCTTGTCTTTGTTAGGATAAACAGATTGTGCCCGCTGGAGTCTTTGACCATAACTTATGTTTTTGAGCATTTTAGTCATTCTTGTGGCTATTCCTTGATGAGAGCATACTGCTGTTAAGAGAGTGAATGCACTGGCTCCATAATTTGGCCACAAATTTGAAGACAAGGCCTACTACAGTGCCCCTGGAGCTTAATGGAAAGCTTCCACTTGGATTCAAGGAGTTTCAGTCTATAGTGAAGTGTGTACATGCTCTTTTGTGAGAGCAGGGTACGAGCCAAGATACTGCCTGCTCGCCTGCCTGTCTTCTACTTGGTTTGTCTCCAGCTCTCACCTAAGAGATTCCTGCATCCATTCAGACAGCTTGTATCCCATTGAGACTTTGGCTTTAACAGCATGCCCATTAAGTCAAAATAAAAGCAATACAAAATGTATAAACTAAGCTATCTCCAATGCGCAGTTTGCAAATGCTTTTTTCATTGCTGTGATTTAAGCGGAAGGACTTCGAAATGAGGACTGAGAATCTCTCTTCCTCTATATTTCTTTATGGGGGAATCAATCGGTGTTCATTATCTAAGTGCTTTTGACAATCAGAGGCTAAACATTACTTTGCTGGTGAAACAAAAGCATTCAACAGTTATTTAAAAGTTTTTAACATAGGCATGCAGTTTCTGAGATAGATAGCAAAAGGCTCACTTACAAAAAGTAAGTCTTAGACTTTTGGCACAAACATTTTGTCTCAAAGTGAATTTAGCAGTTTCAGTGACTGGTTCCTTGAAATACAGGAAAAGTTAATTCACATAGTTTTCATTCAAGATGCTGACAGCTGTACTGCTGTTTTCTTTCTGGATTTCATAGTGCTTTCTCTGAAAAAGACTTCAAAGAAATGAAATAGGCTGCTTGTCACTGACAAAGTTTTATTTGCTACCAGTCAGGAGACACCCTAACTGGCCAAATGAGAGCAGTCTGAGACAGTTTCTCAGTCAAATATCATCACGTCAGGGAATGACCCATTGCATAGAGAGGAACATTTCATACACTTTTTAGTTGGTGGGACAGCCAGCTTCCTGAACAAATATAATTACATAAAGTTTCAGGTCAAAATAGGACATTTTGAAACAAAAACTGGATGTGTCATCTCATCACACAGACAGAAAATTGCTCTTTGAAGTTTTAAAATTTTGCCTTTAAAAAAAAATTGTTGCAGTTTTCATGCCGAGCATCATGGCACAAACATATGAAGATCTGCCTAGAATCAACAAGCTGCCCAAGCAAACTGATTCCCTTGGGCCCCTCTCCATGGAGGAAACTTTGCACAATTCCATGTCTTTTCCACAAGTCACAGTTTTTCTTTCAGCATGTTTATCTGCTGTTTACTGAAACATGCATTTTGAATTGCAGAATCATAGAATGGTTTGGATTTGGAGGGACCTTAAAGACCATTTAGTTCCAACTCCCTTGCCATGGACAGGGACATTTACCACTAGACCAAACTGCTCAAAGTCCCATCTAACCTGGCCTTGAACACTTTCAGGGATGGGGCAGCCACAGCTTCTCTCTGGGCAACATGTTCCAATGCCTCACCACCCTCACAGTAATGAATTTCTTCCAAAAACCTAACCTAAGTCTCCCCTCTTTCAGCTTAAAGCCATTCCCCTTGTCCTGTCACTACATGCCCTTGTAAGAAGTCCCTCTCCAGCTTTCTTGCAGGCCCTCTTTAGTTACTGGAAAGGCCACTATAAGGTCTCCCTGAAGCTTTAAAGTATAAGGAGTCTTTATTTAAATCCCTTCCTGTTGTCTGATAGCTCTGCAGTAGCTTAGCTGTTCATCATGAAGCAATACGAGGTCATTTCACCCCTGTTTGTAGTCCACTATGTTAACAAGATCTCTTAAGTGGTATGTGTAACTGCCAAACAGTTGATTGGGCCTAATGATCTCACAGGCTTTAAGAGATTTTATTAGGTTAACCCTGAAGGTTTTCATTTTACATTCATTACTCAATGTATCAAACTAAAAATTGCTTTATCACAAAGCAACACATTCTCACCACTTCATTGTTAGATATTCTTTTTGATTGTGCCTTTGTTTCAACTAAACAGCACCATCCAATCTGTTTGAAGTACTCTTTGTGGATGGGTTGTCTTGATAATAGAGCTATACGGAAAAAGGAAATCCTCTCCTTCAGAGAATTTTCATATGTTGGAATCTGGTTCCCCTCAGAAGCAAGCCCCATCTGCAAAAAGAAATGGAGCCCTGACTCTGAATCAGCAAGTGAAATAACCTATCGGTTTTTCGACAGCCCTGAGATTGCCAATGCAACAGCAATTTTTTTAGCAGATTGCTGAGGAGGAAGACAGAAAAACTGACAAAAAACTAGTCTTTGCTGCAAAGAAACCTTATCTGTGATAGATTTTATCTTCAGAGAGTGAGAAAATCTAGACACAAGTTTAGTCTTAATTTTGCCAGCTAGCTCTATTTGGCAGCTCATCAAGTTGAAAGGGCACTGTAATGAATACTTTGATGGTTTTAATTTTCTCTGTAGCATTTTAGATTTTAGTCAGCATCTTTACTTCCCATGCTATACAACAAATAACACAAGTATAAAACAATATCTGGAAGAACCACATTAATATTAAGAACTACTATGCACAATGTATAGCGGGAAGGAAGAAGTCAGACAAGGAAATTAATTTCTAAGTTTGAAAACTCTCCAAACTTGATGCTTAGCCTAAGCATCCACAAAAAGCTATGGTTATTTTGTGAAATTGCAGAAGTGACACTTGTTCTTTCATAAGTATTCAAAATTCAGTTCTTTGGCTAAAGTCTGCAATTCAAAACTCCACTTACGTATGTTGGCTCAGCCTCTGAAAATTTTAACATGTTCTTCCTGGTTCTGTCCTATCTTTTCTGTATGGTTTGGACACAGCTTGCTAACAGAAATGAGCTTCTGTTGATTTATCTGGGTTATTCAGGGGAATTGTCCAGCTACTCAGTCAATATATTGCCTTACATGAGAACACTTCTCCTATACAGATAGCAGCAGACTAGGCTTTTGTAACAAAGCAAGAAAGGCCTAAGTTATGTTACAGCTATGTATATGTAAATGTTAATATTAGAATCAATAAATTCTAGTAACTTCTCTGGCATCCACAAAAAAAATTAAAATTAAAAGCCCCTTAAAATCTTCATATCTGGGAGGACAGAGAAGGATTTATAGTCACTATAGTCAAATAAGTAACCTACATAAAAACTCTCATTTCACCCTCTAGCATGTGTGGCCAAAAAAAGAATTGCATCTCATCTGAGCCAGGGTTTATGTAGAACAGCCAAACACTGAGGGCTAGGTATAGAAAAATTATGAGAAAACACCTCCTTGTTAATGCTGCAGAACAGATTCATGCTGAGCATGTGTATTATTCCAAACAATAAGGAGTGACACCAGAAAGTAAATTAATCAATAAATGTTTTTAATTTAATTTTCTTGGTAGTCAAGACATGCAGACACAGATAGCATGAAGATGAATGCTGCAGACCTGTGTTACTTCTCAGATGAGTATCACTGCTCATAGAAGCTCCTGAGGAAAAAAGGATGCCTAAAATAAATAAAAATATTCTCTTTCTCCTTTAAAAGTGCACTGGGTTTAGATTGATGGGGTTACCATGGTTGGGTAAACTGAGTTTCTCATTGTCTAGTGAATTGAGCCATTTTGGTGTGAGAGTAAAAATCAGCACTCTGATGATTTTTATTTCTGGTTTTGAAGAAGGGGCTTCCTATGGTCAAGAAGTGTGTATAACACATCATCTTAGGGTGTAAGTAGATGTTTAAGTAACATAAGCAACACAAAATCTTCAGCTCACTTGTCCAAAGTCACACAGAAAATCTGAGGCAGAACCGAGAAATAAGACCAAGCCTGTTAATCCTAGCTTACTCACTAATACATCTTTCCTTCTGAAAATACTATACCCTGTATTAGCTATACAGCTAAATACTTTCTTTTTCACCCAGAAGTACTCTGTATGCATTTTGGTGCCAAACTGACTAACATCAGTTTTATTATTAAGACAATGAATTGCCTTTTCCAGTTCATGAAAATGAGGTGCAACTGGCACGTTCCCATTAGATGATGCATCTAATGGGACCACATTCACTAAGGCTTGTTAAATCCTATAGCTTGAAGAGTGTATCTGCTGAAAAAAAGTAAACATATTCATGAAATAAATAATTATGTAATTAAACCAAAGTCATACATAATAGGATAATGTCTGATTAAAGTCTAAGACATTTTAGCATTATTATGTGAGTCAAGGGCTTGATGTTATTACTACCTGCACAGTCAGCACATCTTCCTAATTTATTCATTACATTTTACAACCATCCAAACAGCTCACAACAGAGATTATTCTAGAAAACTCATAGAAGCTGCACATGCAGTGCCCAAACACAACGTGTAGGCAAGGTAGAAGCCTATTGTAGTTGGACTATATGAACAACTCACAGCCTGTAATGTATTCATCAGGGGATCATTACCCCCATTTTACAGACAGGAAACTAAAGCCACAGAGAACATGAAAGCTCTCACAGCAACTATTTTCAAGGTATGTTGGTATTGGCTGGCTGGCTAATTCAGTCTCCTTACTTTCCCTCTTTACAGTCAATGTAGAAAACGACCTCTCCTGAGCAGTAGCATGGAAAAAATACATAGAAAGCCTGCAGCAGAGGAAGGCATTGAATCCAAGTCCTTAAGAACTAAACTGACATTGTACTTATGCCAGGTGTAAGCTCTCATCCAGAATGAACATTTACTTATGGACGCAGTTAATGTCTCATTGTATGTATGTGTTGGAAGACTGGATGTAGAAATTAAAATAGGTAGACAAAACACAGTTGAATTTGTACCATAACCTAAAGCACATGTACTGCTCAAGAGCTTCCTTTCCCCACTTTTTCTTTCTCCCTCTCCTCACAAATCCTTTTCTGTATTACTATAAACTAGAAATGGGACTACATCCAAAATATTCTCATTCCCAAGGAAATGTCATAATCACTAGGCTGCAGAGTTGATGCTGATTCTCACATTAGTCCAGCAAACTCTCAGTTATATCAAACTACATGAAACAGCTCCAAAAAGAAAGTTTCAGGGCTCCTTCACTTCACAACACATTTGTAAGATGAGTTAGGGTGGTTTCCTACTAGCAATGAAATATGTTCTTGAACACTGGGTCAGGAAACGAAGGAACAATACAAGCATGGAGCCACAGAACTACTGAATGACTGAAGCAATTGCAGAGGAGGAATGCAATTCTTTCCCATCTTTGGGAAAAAAGTCCAAATCCTCCTCAGATTTCAGTCTGGCATATGTTATGCCTGTAGAAATGATCTTGTGCAGTCACATGGTGTCCTTGCTTGCTCATTTACCTCTTTATATGAGGCTCAAACATGGCCAATTTCTGCCAATTATTTTACACAGTGGCAGTGGTCTCAAAGACACAGAATTCCTACAGGTTTCATCAGATAAGCAGCAGCACATGTACCCTTCTCACTAAGGGAGGGATAACAGCTTGAGCTTGCTCTTCCTGTACCCCAGACCACCCATGCAAAGAGAGAGAGGCTACCAAAGACCTCCGTGTAAGAAAAGCAGCAAAGGAGCTTGCTTATTAGTCAATACCAGATTTTCCGGCCAGGAGACCTTGAGCTAGTGGAAAGTGAGCTGCTGGCACTGTGCCTTCTGAAACTATATGTTTCATGAAAGTTTTTGATGCTCTCAAAGAGCATCTTGGTCTCAGAGCTGAGAGCTCAAGGCGGACACAAGCACCTGCCCGCAGGCAGAGCAAGACCCCTCAGTCTTAGAGAAGAGGTGGGTTTGACACACAGCTTTTCAGTGTGTTGTTACTTTTGCTTTAGAGACAGGTAGCAATAAAGTAAAGGTAGAAGGAAAGACAGAAGCAGGCAAGCAAATTAGCTCCAGAAAAGCAGTGATGTAATCCCCACTGGTCAGACTATCATAATATGTCATTAAAAACCACTGGGATGTTTAAAGGAATTAATTAGTTTACAGTTTCTATAAATACATTCTTGAGTGGCAGGTGTTCTGGCATCCATATGCAAAGCTGACTGCCCAAATACAATTGCAAAACCACCCGCCAGGAAAAAACCTCATGTTTATCTGCTGAGAAAATAGCTATGTTGTGCCAATCTGTTCTTCTCAGAGTGGCATGCACGGCAAACCTCTTAACTCTTTCGTGTCCACGCAATCATGAAGTGAAATGTGGAAATAAGAAGAGCTAGTATCCCTGCACAGAGGCTGAGAATACTTTTTTTTTTTCCCCCACTGATATTCTTGGTATTGAACATTTCTGCCTCAAAAAAAGTGATAAATAGTTTACTTGCTTATCATAAGACAATGAAGAGCAGAATCCAGCCTTTATAGTTCAGTTTTCCACTGATATGAGTGAGAAATGATTCAGCTCCCCAGCCAAATGATTGCAAGCCCTTCTGCCAAGTGAAGTCTACAGTTATTTATCCTTGTATACTCATTTTACTCAGATTCAATATTCTAAATTTAAGTTAATGTAGAGTTCAAAATTCTAGCCCTTAGCATTTAAGCCTGAAAATAACAATTAATATGCAATGCAAAAGTCTGTATTCCTTTATACTATGGGATGCTATGTTTACTTGATTACAGAATCACAGAATAGTTGAAGTTGGATGAGGTCTTTGGAGATCATCCCATCCAGCTTCCCCTGCTTGAGCAGGGTCAGCCAGAGCTGGTTGCTCAGGGTTGGGTTTTGAACATCTCCAAGGATGCTCACAATCTCTCTGGGCACTGGTTCCAGTGTTCAGTGGAAATATTTTGATCAGGTTATTCTTTGTTTTCCACTTGGAGTAAAAAAGAATTGTTCTTTTGCTATAAAACTATTAATTATCAGCAACAAGAACTACAGGCTAGTCACTATTAACTGTATCTAAAGTATGCTCGGTTGGATATCTGAAATCACAGAGTGACTGCACTGTTTTCCACCTTAAAAATCATTTGTTAATAATCCATTAGCATATTTTGGAAATTACAAGGATACCTGTACATATATGTTACACAAGTGGTAACAAGAACTTTCTAACCATCTGACAAACCAGTAAACTGCAGGAAGTACCAAGTGCTTCCAGAGTGGTGACCTTCATCAAAGTCAGTAGCTTCTGTTTTTTATCACTTGTCTTAATCACTCATGCAGCACTGTCTGCTGCCAACTTGACTTTACGTATGTATGTGAATACAGAGTGGGCAACACAAGGGAGTTGGACTAGTATAGAATTGGAGTAATGTTTGTAGTAAACAAAACCTAACATTTTTATTTAAAGGGAAAATAATCTACCATGCAAAATAAAATAGCATGACTACAACAGGGATGTCACCCTGTCTGGTTTCGGGAAGTGTGCCTTCCTTCTCGTATGGTTTGGTTTTCACAAGCTTCCCTCAGGGTAGGGTTACAGAAGTGAGTTAAACCACCAGCTGAGTCACAGAAATCCAGCCCTGTAGCCACGACTTCTGATTAATGGAAATCCAGCAAGCTCTGCCAAAAAGATCTCCCTGTGCAACTTCTATGAGAACCTGTTCCTTGTTTGCAGACGAAAGGAACCCAGCTCTGACAAACATTACCCAAGCAATCAACCGTCTTAACATGCTGCCCTCTCTGTATTATGCTACTTTCTTTTCCATCCATACAGGGCTACCTTGTTCTGAACATGGTGCTCTGAGCCCGCCTCCCATTGGAAATGGTTTGCTAGGAGGCACTGTGCATTACAGGGCTTTCTTCATAACATGGGAGACCCATCTCTGTGGTGATGGCTGATGTGACCTTTTGTGGGGGTAGAAGTAAATTACAGGTAATTAAGATTAAGCTAGGCTGAGGTGATATCAATTTATCACTCTATAGAAATAAAAATTTATACCTGACAAAAAAGTATTTGTCTTGATGCTCAGATCATAGAAAAACAGTGCTTGGAAATCTGTTGCAAACACATCTGCCCGTACCTGTCTGTCATTTTGTAGCTAGGACGCAGTCTTGTTAAGTTTCATCACTTCCTTTGCCATTTATATAGAGTACTGCAGTGCCTACAGAATTTATTTAGAATTAAAATAACAAAAAGACATATCTACTATTCTAGGCTCCTATAGCACTTTAGAATACTGTGTTCAGTTTTGGGCCTCTCACTACAAGATAGACATTGAGGTCCAAATAAGGGAAACAAAGCTGGTGAAGGGTCTAGAGCACAAGTCTTATGAGGAACTGGGGTTGTTTAGCCTGAGGAAAAGGAGGCTGAGGGGAAACATCACTCTGGAACTACCTGTAAGGAGGTTGTAGCAAGGTGGGTGTTGGTCTCTTCTCCGACGTAGAAGCAGTAGGACAAGAGGAAATGGCCTCAAGTTGTGTCAGGGGACATTTAGATTGGAGATTAGCAAAAATTTCTTTACTGAAATGATGGTCAAGCATTGGAACAGGCTGCTCAGGGAAGTGGTTGAGTCACCATCCCTGGAGGTATTTAAAAAATGTGCAAATGTGGCACTTTGGGACATGGTTTAGCAATGGTCTTGGCAGTGCTAGGTTAACAGTTGGACTGTGACCTTAAAGGTGTTTTCCAACCTAACCAATTCTATGACTCTATGATTTTTTATAACACAGTGAAATCCAGCAGCATTAATCTAATCATTTCAGTGTGAATGCAACAATGTACAGAAATTAAATCCTTTCCCATGATCTCTGCGAGAAGTTTGCTCTCAGCTTTCTCCAAATACTCTTCGAACAGCTGGCTTTTATAGTAGCCTGAAAAGTCACCAGAGAAAGGCAACTTTCGACCCCAGGAGAGGCAGCAACTTCAGTTTGCTCAGAGCCATCAGAGCTGCTCCCCTCTTTCATAATGAGAAAGCTCTAGTTTAAGGATTACAGCTGCTACAGTATGGCCCAGAGGAGAAATCTCCTCATGTATCAAGGTCCATGACAGAGCCAGCAACTTCAATTTCAGCTCAAAGTGCCCACAGTTTGCAGAGCACTGGGATCACATTTGCCCATACAAAATATTTCCTATAATAAATAGCTGCATTCCTCACTAGCTGTGATATCCAACTGATTTAAAGTTACAGACCATTTGTAAAGGATGGTGCAAACATTTAATCTTAAAATGACAGAAGCAGGGACAACTGCACCAAGGGCCAAATTCAAAAGGAAAGGTTGCAGGCTTGTAGCCAGATGATGATGGTGTGGTGGCAGGCGTAACATGAGAGTACAAATGGCAGCATGCACTGCTACTGCTGCAGAAGCACTACTGTAAACCATTTTCACTAAATGCAAGCAGTCAGTGGAAAACCACTCCTCTTTAAAATAAAGATCAGGTTAAAGGGCTTGAGAACAACAGTTTTCCTTTCTTTTGTTCAAAGAAGATTAACCTTTGCAAGGCCACTTTAACCAAATATTATGCAAGGTCCTAAGCAGCATAAGCACTGTCATTTCCATCAGAATCTAGGCAATTTTTCATTCTCATGACTTCACTACTGCCCTTGAGGAACTGCATTCAGAAGTCCAAAGATAGCTTTTAAAATCCATTGCTCAGGAATTTAAACTTCCAAAATATATGTTTTTACAGCACTCAAAAAGCCCAGAGTATCCTGAATATTTGCATGTAAAGAGCCCACCCAAGTGTGCTCAGATGGGACAAAAATGGCGTTTGAAGTCCCTTTATCCCACCAGAACACAAGCCAGACTGACGGTTTCCATAGAATTATTAATCTATATTTATTAACATGGAGTTCAAAGACATCAATATTTCGTAGCACAGAGGAAAAAATATCTTCTCTCATTATAGCCTGGCCACACTAATGCTATCACGGTTATCACTCCGGATTTAAGAAAAACAACAACAGAAAACCCCAGTACTACAACTGGGCTGTTCTGATGGTGTAGATTCTTCCCTCTGTTGCTGATAACATGACAGAGCCTTAGAGAACAGACTCAGAGAACTTGCTTATAGACATTTTCTACATATCTTTTCACCCCCTCTCACATTCCCTTCTGTGTAGGCAACGGACAGACAAGGGTCAAAGGATTCAAATAGTTTCTTTCTGTCCTCAAGGTGTACCCTTCTTTACACATTCCCCTCTTTCTTTCTTTAGATTTGCCTCTTTCTTGCTATTACTGTGCACTAGTAAGCATTCTGCGGCAGGTAACTTCCCACACAGAAGTGCTTCTGTTCATAGATAAAGCCTTTCTAAGAGTCACCATATACATAAGGAGACCTCCTTTGATTAACTGTAAGTCTCATGGCAAACAATATATGATAGCTTCTGAAGGACAAAGCGATTTGACTCTGTGGGAATGATAAAAGCCAGAGTGTCCCTTCTTATTGTGTTTTGTCTGCTTATTCTTCTAGCATTTTTCACTTAAGGTCAGCCATCACATCTGCACTAAAGTAATGCAGACTTACTCTTTTTTCTGTACAGTGATCTTAGGCTGTCTTAGACAAATACATGTGGGAAAAAGACCTACTTTTTACATTTATAGGAGATTTTTTCTGCAAGTAGTAATAATTAGTAGTGCAAATGGTCAGTAAGCAATGCTTCCATACTGGAATAAAATTAAATCCTTGGTTAATTAGGAGATGAAAACACATCAAAAATATACTAACTCTGCCTACTGTCGTAATAACAGTAATAAAGGCCTTCAGCTCATTGTTAAATGAACAATTAGTACTGCTGAACTGTAACCCCACAGGGGACAGAAGAGTGGAGAACTTGTTCCTGCACACTGCATTACTCTAACAGCACCAAACAGCTGTGACCACAAGAGACCCAGTTGCTCTCCAGAGTTTTTCAACAGCACAGGTGGATTTCAGCCACTAGGGAGGGAAACTTAAGTGCATAATTGTTTGCATTTTGGTAAGATTGGTCATAGCATACTTCTCCAGCAATCTCCCAGCCCATGAAGCCTGATAAATAGGCAAAGAGATGAAGGAAAGAGAACGGTCAAGAGGAGTAATGCAACATATCCAGACCAGCCAAGCATCAGAGCCACCCTTATCCATGCTTCCTCCTCAGCTGGCAGAAAGTAACAATGTCCCTGAGGCTACTCCAGTTGTTGTACATTGATATGTATGTCTATGACTGTTTAGTGTAGAGATTTTAGGCAACAGTTCTGAAATGTAAAACATCTGAACTTGCTGATTACTATAGAACAAAAAAGAATTCAAATGCATAAAGAAGAAGAAGCAGATATAGAACAGCAGCTGACTGACGGCACACAAGAGGGGCTCTGCAGGGGAGCAGTTTCTATAGGGTTTCTATCAGCCTAGAATAATGCATGGGCTGGACTGGGTTGAAGAGACTCACCTATAAATAGGACTAGTCTTCTACACTGATCAGCAGACATAGGCATAGCCAAGGAATTTAAGGTGGATGATGTATCTGGCAACTGGATGGGGTTTTTTTGTCTAAAATAATACCCTGGATAAATTGCTCAGGAACAAGTAACTCATGGAAAAGTTTTATTGCTGAAATGTTCCATATATCAGTACCTGCATGGGCTTTTTAACCTATCACAGTTAGTGTTGGCCACATAAAGTTATCCAGGAGTTAATCGAACTAGCCTTCAGGTTCTCTTGGAAATTATCTTCATTCTTGCTGTTATGCACTGGGAATGCCAATATGACACCCCAAAAATATTTTGGTGTCCTGTCAGTAAAACGTCACCGTACTGATGGAGAACCATGAATGGAGATGTGCTTCCTTCCCAACATGAAGGCAAAAAGAGAAGGAAGACAAAGAGGTTGCTACACAGTTTCTCTTATCTTGTGACATGGACCTGTGGACTAGCTGTTACCCAGGGATGCTTCAGGGCCTTTAGTGACTTGGTAAAGCCATCACTGAGTATCTCCACCTGAAATAAAACGTGAGTTATTCAAGAGGACAAGGTCTGGTAACCTCACACAAGTCTGCAATCCCTGTTTCACAGCACAACTGCATCCATGTTGAGAAACCAGTGCTGCCCGAGCATTGGGTTCCTGAGGAGCATACCAAGATATCCTTTTCAGTGCTGTGTATCTTTCATGCTTTGCAGGAATAACATCACCCATTACTGTGACTAAACATGGCAGGTGCTTAACAGATGACAGCTACAGATGAGGTCAGGAAATGAAAATTACACTGGGTCAGATTGGGTCTCTGTTACAGCTATGAAACAATACAGTAGTTATTCTGGATTTAGACAAATTTAAACGAGGGAGTCTTCAAATGCACTGCATGCAAAATTGCAAAAGGAACTGTAAACAAGTGAACACAATTATCCACATTACCATTTGCTCTGTCTGCCTCTTCCTTAAAGCACTGATAATGCTTGTGTATATCTGTTCTGGGAGACCCTGCATCAAACTTCTCAACTACCTTACAGAGGTTACTGAAGGCTAACTGGAACTTGCACAGAAATAATTGCTATGGTATAACATAAAAAATACTGAATGATTTTTTCAGTGGAAATGTCTGTGAAACCCAGAGTTGCTAACCATTTGCACACCATTATTTAATTCAGACAAGCAAACCACAAACAGTGTATGAACAGCACTATTTATCCATGGAGAACGCATGCCATTGTCACAGGATATTGTGCATTTTAAAAAGTTCACGTGATTTCAAAAAAACAATTGTACAAATTCATAGAATGAAAATTCTACAAGTGCTATCCAATACAGAAATAAATACCTCTGCACAAGAATGTCTGGCCTAGAGATAGCTGAAAACTGGGAATGTATACCAGGGAGCTACTAAAACATATTTGCCTCAGTCTTCTATTTTTTTCCTAGGTATTCAGTTGGTCACTGCCAGTGACAGGATCCTGGGCTGGACTGAGCTTTGGTCTGACTCACAGAGCTATTCTTCTGTCTTTGAGGAGAATTCTGCATTTACTTTTATTAGACATAGCATGTTTACTGTGTGCAAGTAATTTGAGATATGCAAAATCCTGTAAAGCCAAGCACCGTTACTGAAAATACCCTTATCACTAAATCAATATTCACCTCTACAGTAGTTAAATTTGCCACTGTCTTTTAAGGAAAAGAGTCTTAAAAGTCTACTGCAGCAAGCCTTGATTACTGTATTTTTAATGATGCACACCAAATCACTACAGTTATTACTATGCTGCAGCCTAACTGAAACCACATTTTAGAAAAACTTCCAAATAGTCATTTCTTTTCCTCTCTCCTCTTGTGCACTGAAAAACTCTAAAGCATTGTAAGAATTAAAACCACTGCCTTAACACAAAGACATTTCTTACTGTTCTGAAGCTTCAGACTTGTTCTCTCCCAGCCTCTGACAATATGGGGTCCAGAGCAATCAGAGTTTTGCTTCATGGCTACCTTTACTGTCAGCAAACACTGGAAATTGCACACATAATCTATGTAATTGTTTGTTATTTTCAATACATCATTCAAAGAATAACTGAATATGAATGCCTATGTAGATTTTTTTAGTTTATCAACCATTACTGTTGTGTCTAGTTAGCATACTGGACAGCTTACAGACACAGTGGACAGCTGAGTAGTTCCATGATCCTCTTGTGGAAGAAGACCTAAACCCTAATCTTATAGTTAAGCAAACATGCAGGTCTTTACTCATGCACATGGCTATGATGTATTTGTGAAAATTATCTGCATTAGTGCTAGACAATCTGGATTCAACTGTTTAGACAACCAGTGCTTAAATCTACAGTTACACAAAGCTAACACTCAGTGTGTTACATTTCCCATTCTGAGTAAATACTAGGAAAAAAAAAATCATATGCACTAAAAAAGTTATAGAGTTCTCAGAACACAGAAGACAACTTACTCTAAGTAAAACAGTCTTTTATCTAGTCCTTTAAAAAAAATCAATCTTTATGACTTCTGAAAATTGATATGTGTTAGTTATGAGTCTTACGTGATTTCTTCAATTGCTTTCTGTAAAATTTGCCAAGTTCTTTTTTTATATAACTGAAGCTGTGTATTTTATGTTAAAATTAGAAACTCTTCCTTTGTGGCCTTTTCAACTTAATTATACCTCACAACTGTTCCTGATTTTAGAGCTACCACAGATTTAACCTCAAATCTCTCTTTATTACTAGCTAACTCTTTACTGTCTCGTATAATAATGAAAATACTGGGCAAAGAAACAGCAGAGGCAACTCCAAAATTTCAGCTCAAAAGCATTAAAGTAGCTCTTCTTAAAATACGTTGCTAGATCTAGCAGTGTGCATAGGTTTTATTTGAAGATTAGGATTTCAGCATAGCAACTTTTTTGAGTGAGAGTCTGGCATCTAATTAATCAGACACCCTTAGCTGCATCTAATCCCGGTGTTACCTTCATTTATGTAAACCTGGAATAAATCCTGTAAAATTAAAGTGGTTACATAGAACAAATCCAGTGTAAGATAGGAACAATTTCTTCTTGGCCCTCCCCACATGTGCCATACCTTTTAAGATCGACTTCACCCTTTCCCCACTTGCGTGGCCGCCCACCATGCAATCAACAACTGTGCTGGTGCGTCTTGCTCGTGTTTATCTTATACATCTTTACCATGAAAATCATGGCTACTTCTGAGAGTCAAACATCTGAGGTCTAAATTTCAATAAGGTAAATAACTGGCAGGTGGGAAGTTTACCAGCTAAATAAGTGGTATACAGTCCAAATACATCCATTATACCTGTCAGAGAAACAATCCCCTTGACAGATCTTTTCCTCAAATGATTGAAGCTGATGGGGACACACTGGGAGTGCTGGTGTCAGCATGACCCTTTATATTGGATGACAAAGGAAAAGCATTATGCCACTGGAAAGTGTTTAGCATGAGCATGGCTACAGAGGGAGCCAGGAGTACAGGGCCCAGATTTCTTCTACAGGGCCAGAAATACTCTGTCATGTATCAGTTGCAAGCTCTCTCCTTCTGTCTGCTGTGTTTGTCACCTAGTTCAAACAAGATTTTGATTGTAGTCTAGTAGACCTGGTAAGTTTTCTGCCTACCACTCAGTTACACAAAAGGGAGGGATACATGGTGGTTTGCCTTTATGTATTTGATGCTTTTTTGTTCTTAATTACTTGTTTCAGGCAAGGGAGCATTTGCTACACTTTCATTTCCATGACTAATTCTGTGGCATGCCTCCAAAGAAACCAGGCACCTCCAGGGTGCCTCCCTGACTTCCCTCTCACCAGAAGGGGCTGCCAGCCCTCCACTGATTCTTTCCCACTATCACCAGGCAGCTGCTCAGTGGGACCTGCAGATAATGCATCTAACACATCTAGCTGCAATGAACAGGTAGCGAGGCACTAGACTTTGACCTTCTGATCTACTCAGCTTAAGCACTTAAACCAGATATACCTGCTCCAGTTCTGCAGTGCCTTGAACACTGGAGATACCAATTTTGCCGGGGGCTGCAGAAGCTGATATAACACAAATATTAAAGCTCTTCTGTAACCTGACAGCAATCCTTGTAGCATTGCCTTGTCCCTTCTCAACCAGAAATTATTGCAGTTTTGTAGTGTAAAATCTCAACAGGATTATAACCCTTACAGAAATACTTTGCTCCAGCAAGCCCATCAGTGTCAATACACCTGAAGTCTCCTTCCTTTTTCCATGTAGAAGGGATGGCAAACATGTAGTTCCCTATCAAAAACCTCTCCAGCATGATCGTCAAAATAGCCTGGGTTAGATACCTTTCTAAATGTAATCGAGATAGCTGATATATCTACATATATTTATATAATTATATATTTTTATATATAGCCTTCTGTGTCAACCAGCTTTCTCTTTGCTTTTTTTATTTTCTAATAAATAAATAAATAGATCAATCACATTATTAAATGCAATCTAACCTAAGTGAGTTTTAAAATCAGGTCACCCAAGCTGATGCAACAAGAATCTCCTTTCCAAGGTAACTACCTCTTTTGCACATGCTTATAGGTAAGGAATGGTCAGTGATTGATCGCCATTCTCTACAAAGCCACTCTTTCCAGCAGGGCTATTCAGCCATGTTTTACAGACAACACTAACAAAATTGTGGAAAATCTGTTGGCTTAACATTTTGTAGTGCTTGGGGGGATTTACCTGTGATTCATTCAGCTCAGGAAGTCAGGGGGTGGATGCCCTGTTTAGAGAGAATCTTCTTGCTACTGTTTTTTCTAACATGTCTGAGTACTCCACAGGAAAATCAGAGAAAGAAATGTTTTTCTTACTGACATATATTTCTGTGAACAATCAACAAGCATTTTGTTCTGAGCCTTGGTGATGAATGGTCCCTAGGCACTCTTCATAACATCAGGGGTTTCCTCTAAATGTCCTTGGGCAAATGGTAGATCAAATGTCTTTTCACTAAGGGTGGTGACATTCAGAGTTGTTTGGTTGCTAACTGCTGCCTGAAAAACAGCTGCTTTTCACTTGTGGTAGGCATACAGAGATTCTGAGCAACATTGTCCTTTGGGATAGGAAAGCACTGCAGAAACATCGGATCAACTTTTTACAGAAAAACAGCTGAAGGAACCTTGGATCACAGTCATGTTGTAGAGAGAGAAATACACGTCAGCTTCATATTCTCCTGCCAGCCCAATGTCAAACAAGCCAGGTCTGGCTTGAAACAAACACAGTGTCTGCTAAGATGTTCTGAAGAACTGCTTGGCAATAGGGATGTCTATCAGGGAGCTCACACAAATGAGTTCTCCCTCCCCCAGCAACTTGCCATTAATCCTCCTGCTTTGCTGTCACTGTAGGAATTACTGCAGCAAAGCTATGCTCCGAGTCTCTGTTGGGAGCATGTCTGAGGCAGAGAAGAAAAAAAAACAAAACAAAACCCCAAAACATTCCAGGCTACCAAATCAGGTAACTGAAATCCAAGGGCAACTCCTCCGAGGTCTTCCACAACTAGATTTCAGAGATTTCAGTCTTCTCCCTACCCCTATGGTTTCTAAACCACCCTATTTCTTCTAATCTCTCACACAATTTTATTTCTGGGGAAGCAGGAATCTACTGTTACCTGCCTTGAACAAACGGGGATTGAGGACATAAGCATAAGGACATAAGCTCAAAATCAAACATCAGCCTTGAGCTGGAGGAAGGAATTGAACTCATAGCTCCAGAATCACAACTTTTCATCCAGACCATTAGACCGTCATTCCTCTATTTACCATTAAGGATTCAGGGTAAATGTTACAGGTACTTAATTCTTGAACAGGATGAAACCGTGTGACAGCATACCCTCCTCTCCTCCTGCAGCCTCCCCAAGCTTATCAGTAGCAACAGGGTTCAATATCAAGCCAGACACTTTTGAAAACAGAGGTCCCTGTCTGGAGTTTGTGTCCTTCTCAGAGTAACACCATATGTCCCAGCTACACTGACGTACAGAGCACACTACATCTCACCTCCATCAGCAGCAGGAGGTTCTGTGCTGAGGAGGAGTGCATGAAAATCGGTTTGGCCCCAAGGAGCTAGTAAATTCTAGCTTTCTGAAACCTCCTTATTTTCTTTCTATGCTTATTTAGGTAATCATACTTTACTCTAGGGCTTAGATTTGGAGTGTGCAGTTCAAGCTGTGGTATGTCGTATTATGATGCAATATAATACAGGGTAAATGCTTGCTTCCTCTGGCATGCTGCATTTTGAGGCACAGTACTGCCAATGCATAAGTTTCTGAAATACAACTAATGACAAAATCATAAAATCAGGAAGTACTGATTTCAACTTGATTTAGAAAAGGTAAAAAAAAAGGAAAAAAGGGAAAAAAGAATGAAGGACAGGGCAGAAGTTATAAAGACTGTTGACAGTTTTAAATACAAAGCTTTTTGACAGGCATTTCTTGAACTTCCCTTCAATTTTAATACAGTCAATTCTAAAGATAAAATACAGATCCTTTTCACTGCCTAGCCTGCTATTTCTGTGTACTATCCAATTTCAGTATCTCTAACAAAGGCATAATCAGACTCATGATTACAGATGTGGGACATCTACTCCCACCACATTTCAAGTTGAAGCTTTAAGACCCACTTTTCACAGACTACTGCAGCTACTTTTACTCTGTATATAGCTTTCTTCTTTGTTCAAAATCTCCAATTGTTTATAAATGTTTAACTATAAGATGATACTACAAAGCTGGATATTAAGGTCGATAAAAAAGAAAGTTACAGATAAAAAAGAGCTGCAAAAAATCTAAGATAATAATAGTAATACTAATAATAATAAAAAAAAACACCCCAACAATCTGCATTCACAGATGGCTATTGGCAATTAAACAACTTTAAAATAGGTCTCACTATACAGAGATTCCTGTTGGGCCTTTTATAACCTTCCTCCCTAAGGATTAATCAGTGGACAGAATCCCTTCTGAGATGGGTGGCATGCGTTCCCCAATACCCATGTAGCCAACCATACAGCAGGTAATTGGCTTCTCTAACATTACTACATTTTAGCTCCAAAACCCCATGTTATCCTAATGGGAATAAATGAATGGCTGCTACTGAGAACAAACACTGCTGCTTGCTAAGAAAATTGCTCAAAATTGGACCAGCCTGAATCAACAAATTTGGGGAGACACTGAGCTTTAGTTTCACTAATTTCTTTGTATGGTTTAATAGAAGGCTGTCACCTACAGTATATTAAAAACATGGTTCCCCTGGCTCTTACACAGAGATTTGTCAACCAGAGATTTGTCAATCTCCCAGCTTCTCACTGAAGACTCAGAGACTAAAAATACAGAGGAAAGGTAGGCATTTAGCAGCAAAAGCAGATGGCTGTAAGAATAGCCCCAGTATGCTCACTATGCCCTCTATTCTTACCTTTGCCAGCATGTATCTGCTGATGTGCTGTGTTGCTGCTACTGCATTGATACATCACCTCGTAGAAATGAACTGATTTCTTAACCTGCCACAGAACTTATATTCAATAAAATAAAATGCAACAGAATAGTCAAAAGTAGTTTTGGAGCAGTGTGGTTCCTACTGCGTGCAGTCCTGAAGGAGCAATTTTCAGATTATTATTGTTGCAAGCCTCAGCTATATTGTCTGGATCAACTAGTTGACATCACATGGTGCAGAGAAATGATATATCCAGAAACTGATCAAAGGTCAAGGGCACAAAAATGTCTTGTACATTATTCTCCTGCTGTTGATCAAGAACAAAGAGATGTGTCCTGTTTCTGTCTATGGCATCTGTCTTGTTTGGCAATCTGACTGAAATGCTTTGAATTTCTGAGTCTTCAGCTATTGAAACAAGTAAACATGGGATTTTAATGAGACTGAAATACACAGAATGAGGAAGTGCTAAACTGTACTTTTGTTCCTCAGAGGATCCCAGGGGAGAAGCAGCAGAAACACATGGGTAAGGTAAAAAATTGCAGCAACCTAACATCAAGCAATCCAATATGAAATAAATGGATTCCCATCAAACAAAACCTGTACGAGGTGCATCCCTCTGCTGACACAATGTCAAAATGGCTGCTTTTTCCATCCAAAGACTGACTGACATGGGAAGGCAAATCCTGTGTTTTGCCAACTGCCTAGGCTACTGGGAAATAGAGGCTGCAGATACTTGACCAAAGGATGGCTTTCATTTATGATGTCAAAATTTCTAAACTTCATAATATCTGTCAGAAACCCAACTGGACCAGAATTGCTAAAATAACTCCTTATAACTATGTGAACGTAACATGTCATAAAACATTTACCTCCCAACAGCACAGTACAGCCTCTTTGTGTAAAATTAACAGATACGAAAATATCTATATTCATATGAAATTAATAGATATATGAATAGATATATGACTTGATTACTTTATTTTCTCTCCCCATGTGAACAGCCAGGACCAGCCATTTAAGAAAGATCAAACATTATGTTCTTTTTGTGGCAAATGACTCCAAAAGACTCCAAGGTTTTGACTGATTTGCTTAATTGCTTTGTTTTATTTTTTCCATCTGTTGATTGGGAATAATTAAATACTTACTCTATAAGTAATTAATAATTAATAAATATAAAATTAATTAGTTATATTATATATAAATATATAATTATATAAAGTATAAATATATAAAATAATTTTTATATATAATTATATAAATATATAATTGCTTAATTAATAATAATTAAAATATCATAAATAATAATAGTTAAATACTCTAAGTCTCTCAAAAAGGTATTTTAAAAATTCAGCATTATATTCAATTCCTGACATACCTATGCAACTTCTTTGAAATAAAAAACTAGTTTCTACTATCTTTTCCACTACTTTGTATTTTAAACATTTCAATTTTAGATAAGGATGCTCATTTTAATTTCACATAGATGAATTGTAAACATATAGATCATATATATATTATCCCTATATTTTGATCCCAAATGATTCATCATCTCAGAAATTCAAGAGAAGTGATCACAAACTTAAGATTAGGGAAAGATACTGATTCCAGTGGAGTACTCCAAAGTCTTTTAGGTGTCTTGCATTACTTGTGTTTTGCATATGTACTCCTTTTGGGGAATTTTACAGAACTCCGTATGTTAGGTAACAAATCAGACAACACGCACAGTCACTGGCAATCCTGGAGATATCAGACTCAAGGGAGTTGCTATCAGAATAAGCAGAATTTGGTTCAGTATTTCTAGAGGATCCGGAAACTAAAAAATGCTGCATGAGCACTTAATATTACCCATGGCTATAAGAAAGCTTGGCAGCTCCAGCTTGGCATGCCACTTAAGCATGTGCTTAAAATCCAGGCATGTTCTTTGGATGTGTTGGTGATTATAGGTCCCTAACAGCTGCGCAGTGCTGTATATGCATGAAGGGAAAATATCCTTCCTGACCCCCTGTGGGCAATCATCTCGGCTCTTGAAGCATGAAATTAGAGTGGCCTTATCTTTGCTTGCATACTGTAACTACAAATGTTATTAGCAATCATAAATTTAACAAGCCCTATTTTAAAATCCATCCACAGCATTACTGCATTACTTCTGAAGACAGCCCTTTTTGAGAACTTACAACTTTTTTTCCTTCCACCTTTTAATTTCATTTGGGTGAACTGGGGGAGGAAGGTCACCGTCAAACCTGCTGAAAGGCAAATATTAACAGTAGTGCTTAGCTCCATTTCAGCTACCTTAGAACAAACAGCCACTTCCTGACTGGTAGAAATAACATTAAAATAAATACCACTCTTTCCTTCCCCGGAAAGAAAGACTTCGAACCTTTATACCCTGGGCAAAGGAAACCTCAACTACCAAATTATGAAAAGTTCTGGTTTAATTGAAGTTGCCACCTGGCCAACTTTATATCGCTTGAACCCATAACCAAAATTTGCTTGTCTATTTGTTTCTTCCCTTAATGGGAAAGCCCACTGCAGCTCAGCAGAAATGATTAATCATCAGCACAGAGAAATCACCAATACAGACAAAGATAATTGGCTGTATTTGGAAGACAGCAGGAGGAGCAAAAGACCTATCAATGACTAATATATAGCAACATAACCTTTCTGTTCAGAGAGGGATTCATTGCAAATATCACTACTATCTAGAAGGAAAGAAAAGGTGAATGGCAGTAGTGTCTCCCACACATAGAATACCCATCTCTCATGCACAATGAACAATGTGTTTTTCAGTCCAGATGACTTTGTATTTTAGCTTGAGGAAAACCAACAAAGACACAGTGAAAACAAACCCTCCATGACCTGGGGTGGGGCAGAGTATATTTCTTACTTGACCTTACTTGAAACCCTTCCCCCAGGCAGAGGAGTTCCCACTGGGACTTAAACCATGAACAGCAGATAAACAGATGTTAATAGTGTCTTTGCTGGAACACTGTGCTAGTCCAGAACTCCTGCTGAAAATGCTACTGGGCTTTATACTCCCTCCCATAGGCAGCTGTGCTAATGGAGGCATTCTGAAAGTATTACAATTTTTCTGCAGGCTCATGAAATAGAAAAAGCAGAGTTATGAGGGAGAAAGCCCTTCACTGAACATCTTTTCAAATAAGCTTACTTAACAGTCAGATGGGGGAAAAGACTGATCTCTCTTTCTTCTTGCTTCCAAGTCTTTTCTGGGATGAATACCCTGTGATTTACATTGCATTCGAGCCTTTTGCATGGAGGCCACCGTTTGCCCTCCTGTCAAGCCCTTCCTTCCATCCTGTTCCTGATCTCCGTGTCTTTGATAACAGTGATTTAAGTAAAACCATTATTTCAGAAACCTACCTAAGCAGCTGGCAGAGACCATATTGTACTTCAAGCATTTGCAACAGCAAAAATAATCTTTTGTGCTAAGTACCTGCAATCAACAGAAACAAAACTTAAAATTAAATGAAAGGGTTCTTCACATGACCTCTTCACAGAAACCTCCTGGAGTAGCTTCCACCTTTGTCAAGGAATGAAGAAGGGACTTACAAACACAGGATGCTTAAACTAATGAGGGCTATAAGAGATTAATTTTGTCTGAAGAACAGGCACAGAGGAACTTCCATCAACTTTTCACCATTACTCAGCCAAAATTTACATTTGTACCTTTGTTTTGAAAGACCACTCTGGAGCATCAAAGGGAGTTGAATAGTATGTGCACTCAGCAGGTGGAAGTGTTTTTGTTTTAAGATTTCTGTTCTGGTTCCTGAGTTCTTGGGTCAAAGAAAAGCATCAAAAGTTGTCTTTTTTTTCAGCTGGATGCTATTTGCATGTATCCATGAATACAGTGAGGACTTGAAAGTTGTTTTCTAGACAATTAGATTCATACGCCTTCTTACCCAGCTCAGAGAATGGTGAAGCAAAAGGACTCTACTGGGTTTCTGTGGTCTGAAAAGCAGACTTTGGTGAAAAAAAAAAGGAGAACAAAGTTGGTGGGAGAAGACATCGATGAAAATGAGGAAAAAAGGCATCCTGAAAGCTTTTCTAATGTCTATGGGGTTTCTAATTCCTGTGGATTAGAGAAGGTGAGGAGTTGAAGAAATTGATGACATGGACAAAAAAAAAAAAAATCAAAATAAACTGCAATAGCAGAGAAAGCAGATGAAGTATACAAGCAGATACAGAACCCCACCACAGTACTTCTGGATCAACTTCCAGACGAAGCAACATGGAGCAGCCATGAAAACATCTAGATTTTCTACACCTTGGACTGGGAGTAGAATATGTTCTCCTTTTCAAAAAATAGCATGTGCACAATTTTTTCCCTTTGAGAGAGAATGACTTTCTAATGTTGAGGAAATGCAGGTAAGAAAATGGTTCCTAAATGTGCTAAAATGAGGTCTCCAGTTGGTAAATGGGTAACAGTTTCTCTTCTCTTATTTTTTTCCCCTTTGCTGGAGCTTCTGAACATTATTCAAAAATAAATGCATTTCAAGTGTATGGATGTACTTACGTGAAAAGTGTTATTGCATCTCCTTTTTTTTTTTTAGTTTTCTTTTTCTTTTGCCCTTCCCTGCTCCTAATATTACCAAATGATTTACCAAATGATTTTGAGCTGCAAGGCTTTTACATTAATGGAAGCTCTCATCCAGCTGAATTCAAAAATCTGCTTTTCTATGAATACTGAGGGACAACACAAGCAACATTAAAACTACCTAGATGGGTTATTTTTTTTCCGGCACTGGTTACATTCATATGTGTAAGAAATTACCTCATGTGTTTAAACGTTTAAGAAAAGAAAGAGGGCTGGGGTTGGAGGGAAGAGAGATCTGCTCACTGGAAAATAAAACTGGAGGATGCCCACTGCTTTGTGAGAAGCGTGATGGCAAAAGAACAGACAACAAGTTGGCAAATCTAAAAAGCTATACACCCTTTGCAGTGGTTTCTGAGCTTCACAAAACACCTCTCTGCAAGCTTTCACTCCATATGAAGGGCTTTTTTGATGCTTTACTGGATTTGCATCACACTCCAAGATTACCTATATTGTTATGGCATTATTATCATAACTATGTTTAATACTAATAATGCAATTTCTCATCCCAATTGAGCACAAAGGCCACAAGAGAAGAAATCTCCTCAAAGCCAAACAATTGCACCTAGTGATGTGGAGAAAGTATCAAAACCATGCTGTACCCTGTGCTGTTTTGCCCTACTGAAGTTCATTTAACTGGGTATTGTGACTGACAACATTAGCGCGCAGCCTAACGGACAATGATAGAAGCCCATCTGTGGCTGCCAAACTGGACTGATCAGATCAGGAAGGCTGCTGGCCTGATCTCTGGCAGATGTTCAATGCCTGAATTAGATCTTGAGGCAACACTTCTATCCTTGTATGATAAAGTGGGGAAGTGAATATTCTTCTACTTTGGAGATGAGGTAACCAGGCTCTGAAACTTACATCTGGGTTTTAGTCAAATATTCATACCCTTTTTTGCACAGGAATTGATAGAAAATCACCTTCAAAACCTGAGTAAGCTGAGAAGTCTTATTTTTCTTGTTACAGTTTAAGCCAACTGTATATCACTCAACAGTACAAAAATAAAACAGTACAAAAACAAAACAAAAATGTCAAAAAAAGAGCAGAGCAGAGAATTACACCCATAGTATGTGCAACTCTAACTCAACAAAAATACCATCTTTCAAGTAACATAAACAGACCGGTTTATGTTACCGGTACTCCCACACAGAGTTCTTTTGAGGTTGCTTTGACTAGTCTTCAAGCCTACTTTCACAAAGGAGTCACACCATTTGGCTTTCCAGGTGCTTGTCCCTCTCCCTTCTGTTGCAGATTAGCTGACCACCTTTCAAATATGGGCTCAAGAAGACACAGCATGTGGGAGGGAAGGAGGAGGGGATTTGTCTCAAAGCATTCCCGTGACTACACCTCCAGTTGCTTCTTTTCAGAGGCTTTCTGGTTGAGCACAGAATGCAATGAATTCCCCCATATATGCTTGCAGAGCCACCTTGTTTCAGCTTCCATTTAATTTGTTTGTTTCTTCAAAGAGATCGACAATATTATGGGAATGAACATGAAGAGAACAGGAGAAAGTTAAACAGCATCCTGCTCCGAAACGCTCTGGTTAAGGCAGAGAGCATCTGTGCCACTGTATTTTAAACAGGTATTTGGAAGAGGAGTAGCTTTGAGAAGATGATAATTTAGTCCTTTTGACTCCATCGCATGAAAGCAAATCTACCTGGAAATTCTGAGAGGAAACAAAGTTTTGCTGAAAAATGCCAAATTCTTGTCTCTGACCTATTTTGTTTGCAACAACATGAGTGATACTTCTGCCAGAGCAAAACAGTGTTTCTAGGATCCCAGATATATGCATCCATGCTTTTGAGTCACTGGGAACCCTGCCTGGCAATTTCTGTCATCAGCTGCAGAATAAGGGCATTCTCACTTTGCCTTGTTTTTAATTGGCCTTCTCCTGGCAAGAACTGTCAAAAAAAAAAAAAAAAAAAAGAAGGAAATCTCACTCCCCAAAGCAACCAAACAACCCCCTCACAAATATATGGTGAATGGAAAATCTTCTTTTGTGAGATGACCCTGATTTCTTTCTCAGTAAATATGACTACAGTGTCAATACTGGATGTTACTGATCTGAGATGACTTGGGCTTTGTCTGCACGGAGGGTTTATACACATTTTCCCACTGAGCAGAAAACATCAGAGGTAACAGTAGAGGCTGCAGTGAGTTCTGTAGGCATGACCTATATTTTATTTGTCTTTTCAAAGGACTTATCTGTTAGAATATTTTTCTTAGGAAAGAAAATGGAGGACGAATCACTGATATTGTTACCTCTATTAAATCCAGGCCAATCTCTCACTTGGGATAAATTGGTAGAAATACACTGAAAGCAATGAATTAATGTTTATTCACCACCAACCTGATGATCTGTATTTTCATCTGTGAATACAAACCCATAGAGAGAGTAGAACCAGGCAATAGCTGACACTACATTGATTTTCTCATTTTCTGATTTTGGCAGTATGTTACACATCCCAGGAGCAGATTTGCCACTTGCCTAATACTTCCCTACATATATAATATTTCAGAGGATGCTGCCGAAGTCTTTGCCTTTACTAATTTAAATATTTGTCCATTTCACAAATCTCAGTTCAGTTTCTCCTGCTTCATTTCCTCACCACTCTAAGGCACATAGTGGCTTTCTGCAAATGAGAAATACCAACCCTGCAAACTGGCGGATGTAGAAAAGAACTGTTACATTATTTTTCTTAAAACTGAGTTAATAGAGCCATTCATGTTCATTGGCTCAAAGTTTTACAGCCCTTGCAATGGCATCCATGCTGCCTGGAAACAGTAGCTGTTTATCTGCAGAGTGCACCTACATGCATGTGGATGTGTTTCTTCTCTGATAATAACTTGCATTATTCTGATAATTTCTGAGCAATCCTAGCTTCTATACACCACACTATTACAATGCACTGCAAAAGTACCACTGAAAGTAGCAGACACATCCTATGGCATCTGAAATCTTCCTCCCGTGAGTTGCCCAAGGGGAAAACTTTAATTTTTTATTTGCAAATTGCATGAATGAGAAAAGAAATAAATCTGGTGCCTGATTACCAAAGTACATGCTGCTCTAGCGTGATTGAAGGATAATAATTCAATTTAAAGGTATACATTAAAAGCACATGCTCCAGCTGGTTCTGTGCACTTTTAATTGGCTTAAGTACCAGGTTCACAGAGAGGAGGTGGAACTCTTGCTGAGGTGTTCTCTCAGTACAGAATGACATACCATGACAAACTGTCAGTTATTGAGAATAAATCAGAGTTGTGTAGTGCCCTTCTTTCTCAGTGTTGTTTTCTAATCCAAAACATTAATCCCTCCAAGTACTAATGGAAGCAAACTTATGCCAGGCGATTTCACAATGTGCCACAGAAACTTACAAACAAATAAAGCATAAAACATTATTTCTGACGTTTACCAAAACTTCTATTCTAAAACTGCACTGTATCTGCACTTTTTAGGAAAAAATTTATCAATATTTACATCTTTCATAATTCAGTCACCAATAACAATGAAACAGCTTTTATTATCTCATTAATCTGGTGTTACTCACCCTTCTTCTCAGAAACTATGCAAGCATTATTATAACCTAGCTGTTCTTTTAATTGTTAAAAATCATGGTGATCAGAGCTCTCTGATCATTTCTGACGTCTGTTTCCAAGCTTTCTAAGAGACTGCTTTACACCTGGTTTCACTTCAGGATTCATAATTTCTCTCTGGCTGGCAACCCCCACTGTTGCAGCTGCATTTCTATCAAGGTCACACACGTAGTTGGGGTAGAGACACCTTACATGAGGAACTGTGGTGACTTGGCCAGACCATTAAATCCTCCTTTTTCCCCTTGCATTCCTTGTCTACCCAGGAAATTCACAATAGCAGAATAAGATGAGGGCTCTGCATTTTAAGGGCCTTGCAAGACGCATCCATTTTTTCTCACAGTAAGAGGCCTCCAGCCGAGACTTTCAGGATCAACTGGAAGCACAAGTGGAAAAATGCAGCATCTTGTATTATCTCGTCAGAATTGCAGACAAGGTGATGTAATAGGTCTTATCTATCTTTCTAAATCTGGAAACATCAAGTAAATCTTGGTTTCAGGATTTCTGTGCATCAAGCTCAATATATTTATTGTCTAAGGAAAAAAATAACACAGAAAGCCTCAACCTATTTCTACATTGACCTTAAACTAATAGCAGAGCTCATTTAATCTTTAAATTTTACATCTGGAAGCAACACATATAGAGTTTCTCAAAATCCACCATCCTAGACTCTGTGAAAGTCTGTTGAAAGTCTGTGAAAGGGCATTTCCTCTGAACTTAGTGTGTCCTTATGGTGTGATCTCCAAACTCTGTGGTGCGTAGAGAATCTGAATTGCAATTAATAAGACAGTATTGTAAAAGGCAGTGTAAATTATTTTGAAATGTTCCTGGAGTTTTTACAAAAGTAAATCAGAGTTTGCATTTTTCTCAGAATATAATGGCTTATATGGAAATATGTACCTGGCTTTTGATGATATATCAAAGAATCCTGAAATTTATAATTATGCTCCTGCAAACAAGGATTGCTGGTGGATGTAGCAAAGAGATGCTGTTTTAGATATGGATGCAAGCCAGTTCCCCAGATCTGAATTTCAAAGGTTAAGGGAACTCTCTAACCTCAGTACAAATACATATCTGAATATATGTAACAGACGCTACCATGGAGCCCATCCAAATAACAGGAGAAACACTCTTTTGAATCATAAGAAATACAAAATCAAATCCAAACTTTCTAACGTATCCTGTAAGTCAGCAATTATTTCAAAGGAAGTTGAAGGTGTTCAATAGCTCTGAAAAATCACAGCCCAAATTGTACATAGCACATAGTAATACAGGTGCTGGTATTATTACTGTCTGCCTTGGGAGCTTTGAAAGAGACAATCCCCAGAGCGCACTGTTTCAGATTCCAGCCAATATTTCAGGTTCCAGCCAGTACAATCACATTAGTTATGTAAGCCACTTTCCCAAAACGCATTACTAGTTAATCATTTTGTACCTAAAGATACGCATCTTCTACTGTTTTAAAGTATTTTTAGTTGAATTGAGGGAGCTTCAAGGAGGAAACATAGCTTCCAGTATTTCACCATAAAAAATATTAAGTAAAATGGAGAAACATTAAAGTTTAATGGTGAACTTTCAGTGTTGTATTTTTCACAATTTAACCTCAGCCTTTTCAATTCATTTGTTATCATCAGTTAAAAACTAACCTGAACGTTTCTTCCAATCAAAGAATGTACCTGCAGAGCTCTCTGATTTTCTGGCAAAACCTGAAGGTTGCTGCTATTGTCATCTGAATGACTACAGTTACTTGTAATGCCATTTACTTTTTTAACAGTCCTCTGTGAGATGACAGAAACAATTCCTAAACCTTTACTGTCATTAGAAAGGATGATTGTCAAGGACACAGAGCTGCTCAAAGCAGAAAAAGGAAGTGAAGCAGAGAGAACAGCCTCCACTAACAGATTCCTCCAAAAGGAACATGAAACCAGAACATACATGCTTCTTAGTGGAATGATCCTTTGGCTTCTCTGAACGTCGATAAGCCAAGCTTTTGCTAATGAGCAAATGGAAAATAAGGGGACAGCAGCCTCATAACTCAGGTGTGCTTCCAAGTGCCTGTGTTCAAGGAAAATAAATATGCACCCATGAATTGACAAAAAAAGGTGGCAGAAGGTAACCAGGCCCAGGGTTGGTTTTGTTTTGCTTTTTTTTTTTTTTTTCTCTTACCTTTCCTACCAGATACATCATTATAATCTACCTGACTATCTGCATTTTAACTTTTCTTGCCCAGGGATCAAATTGCAGCCCATGATGTTATGTGTTATGAAGCAATACAAAGGGTAGGAAATTTTACCCAAAGCAGTATTTTTACACATATGTTCACAGATTTATCTGTGAAGACTTGCAGTCACAGATCCTAGTTCAGTTTCAGACATCTATGCGTCTTACCCGAAGGTCTGATTATATTACCGTTTTGCTTCATATCCTTTCACCAGAGTCTCTCATGTTAGCTCATTCTCCTCCCCATCACTCTGTCTGAAGCTGGATAATTAAATTATTTTCATTCATTGTCACCTACTATCCAGAGTGCATAGGCCCTACTGATCTAACTTCCTAAGTATCCCAGGCTATGAGCACATCAGCTGCTGAGGTCTCCTTTCCTGCATGAAAATATTTAAATGAATGTTATTTTCTCCTCAAACCAGCTAGACACGTTTGCATTTCTTTGCATAAATGGTCATAGGAAAAAAAATGAACAGATGACTGTCAAATTGTCTTGAGAATTTGACAGTCATCCATTTCCCCAGTGTTGTGCCTGTAGCTGTGCATACCAAATTGTGTATTAATTTAGCACACTCTTTCTTACAGTTCTACTACTTCAGCCTGTATGTGGGTTCCCAATCATGCTAATACTTTCAATGCATCACCTTTTAGCGACATGTTGAAATCAAGTGAAATTTCCAGAAATGCAGGAGCCTGAGCTGCCATATATGAATACAGGATTAGGGTCTAAATGGAAATAATTTTGCAGCCTTAATTACGTGGCATGACCATTAATAAAGAATGCTTGCTTAGTTACCCATAGAAATTATTGTTCAAGCAAGTGGTTTCTGCTATCTCCAAACAAGCTTTTAAAAATCAAATCCATCTTACCTGTTATTCTTTAACTTAGAAATTAACAGACTAGGCTATCAAATGTTTATCTGATGAGGATTTTATCCTTTGCAAAGAACAATAATACAAACAGTTCAACATATCATCGTTCCATGCAAGTTAGAACTAAACTGTTAAGACATATTACTACTCCTATGTAATATGAATGTCATAACTCAAAGCTACAGTTTTTGTTCTTGCTCATTTAAAACCAGAAAATGTATATTTATAGGTATTTCTAACAAGCATGGTATGCTGAATAGACTATAAAATATGTCAAGTAGTATAGCATGGTAAAAGATGCTTTACTGAATGCGTGGCCTTTTTGTGCATGGATTTTGACCAGCTTTTAGTTTTACATATGGACACTACCCATCTTTTCTGCATGATGAGATCCAAGTACTCATATTGAGGTGAGAAAGTAGAAATACACTAATATTGCTATGTAACTTGAAAGATACATTTAATTATGCAGATGCACATTTCCTTAAAGGCTTTAAAGTTACAGCAAGGTTATCAGAGATCTTGAAATATTTAAGTCCTTCATTCAGCTTTTTAAATTTCTGGCTTATTTCCTGACTCAGGGATAGGCCACACTAATTCAGGTATAAATGAAACTGCAAACAGGTTGCTGCACTCATTATACTAACCCAAATATACATTCTGACTCCAGCTTTTTACTGTTATGATTTTGGTTTCATAATATCAACAAGGCATTACAGATGTAATAGTCTTTAGGGATTATTACTGAACTTCTTGGGTGGTTATAGCTACCCAGCCTTTGGCTCTGTGACTTCACACAGACTAAGCAGCGTTCTGCAGTGTTCTTAGTATGTATTCATTTACCTGCGTCACACCACATATTGCTGGGTAAGGCAGACAGTCCACAAAGCATGTTTCCTCCTTGTCTCCTATCACAGGGAAGAGTTTTGGTGCATATGTCTTGCATACACCCCCATGAAACCTCTTGTCATTCAGCCTCCTCCCATCCCACTGGGCCATCATAGGAGGAATCAATCCATAAACTGCTGAAATCAGTCCCAAAGGAGCTTTTAGGTTTTTTGTTTGTGCTTAAAGGTAGTCCTGGAGAGGAAGGAGGAAGGTGTCTGACTAGTTCTTTAAGATTTGTCTGAATGTAGGTGTTTCAAAAAATGGCACCAGATAAATTTATTGCATGGTTAGATCTTAAGTGTCTAGCACTTTAAACAAACCGAAAGTTTGTGTAAGAAATGTAAAGCAGCTTCCCTTTATTTTGGATAGCCATAACTGGATCACTCCAAACTGTACAATGCTAAATCAGAATTGCTGAATGGCAAATGGCAAAGTCCTCCTCTGAGAAGTGCTCAGAAATCTTACACTTGTTCCATTACGCCTCTATTCAAACCTACTTCAAGGTGAAAGACAGCTTAAATGAAGTCTGACCCATGCTCAGCACAAAATGGAGCTATTGCCTTTTTCACTATCTTTTGCATATTTTATAAGGCCATTTACACGACTACTCTTGACTGAAATGTGTTTCAAAAATCTCTTGGATTTAAGTATCAATGATTGTTTACTAGAAGGGTTCTTTAATTGATTCCTCAATATCAGTGACTTTTTAGTCACTTTGCTCACATGTGTGAAAAGTAAGCGCATATTGCCAAAACCTGAGTTAACCATTTTAACCAGGTCACCTGGAAGTCAACAGAAAAATCTTAAATGGGCATTTGTGTATCACTGAGAATGGCCCAACCTTTTATAAAGTGATTATAAGCTCTGATTCATATCAGCTGCAGACAAGCTGGCGTAATTTTCTCGCTTTCTCAGCTTGATTCTGCCCATGAGAAAGAATCTCTATCTTGCATTCTCTTATCTTCAGCTAAATAAAATAAGGTTTTTCTCAGGCAGAATAATAAAGAATTAGATCTCTCTGCAAGATGACATGCTGCTGTAGCTAGGTTGAGCCCATGCCCTCTAAAAAATTACTCATGAAAATTCCCCGTTTGTTTCAGAGACTCTTTCCTATCTTTGTACTTTACTCGTCTACAGTCTTCTAGGATTTTTTTTGTTGGTGTATCCCACTTAAGAAAGTGGGATAATTTAAGTGTGCATATCATGAGCACATGTCCCTTTCCCTCTCCTAGAACTGTTGTTGTAAGTTTCTAAGACTCCAAATATAACCCAAATTAACTTGCTTGTGGCAAAACACAGAAGCAACAATGAGCAATGCATGTCATCAGAGATAACTTCCCGGGAAACCAGACAAATCACGTTACACCTGATTCAGAATACTGATTTATTACTGCTGATGCTTGTGCTTTGAGAAAGGCAACAGCCTGGATTCATACCACCATGTAAACTTTAGGGGTCCACTTGTTCTGAGTTCTTCCTCTAATTGTTGGAGATGGACACCCCACTTCAGAGACTGAATTAGCTCACATAGCTAAGAACCACACCTGGAAGAAATGCCCTCCAGTTAGATGTCGAGACAAATTGAATGATACCATGTCAAAATGGCACTATACTCTAATCCTCAACACAGATACACGACTCAGAGCTTTTCTGTAAGTGGGTGTGGGTGTGCACACATGCTGAGAAAATTTTTCTGAAGGTCTTTCCTAGACAGCCCAAGATATACCAGCCCAAGTGGGCAGAAATATGAAGGGGGAAATTGATACGTGCACCACAGATCTTCCCAGTCTTGAGACAGATGCTGAAATTCTGCTCTACCGCTCAGAGAAGAGTTTGTTCAACTGCTTCCATGCAATTGAAATGGCCTTCACATCAACAAATGACTCTAAGCCAAGTCAAGAATTGTCTTTACTCAGGATCAAGGCACAAGGTTGGGGGTCTGCAATCACTCAAATCTAACATCCTCAAGTCACATGACAAAGCCAGTGTGCTGAGGAAAGACTGCAAAGCAACCTAGACTCTGGCCTTACACTTGAGCTGTTATAAATTTTACTTTTGCCCCCTTTCCTTTTTCTCACACAAACTAGATACCTCTAGATTTTTTTTACTCCAAATTCACACTTAATAGCAATAGAATGTTGATTATCACATTTAAAACAAACTTTTCTTTAAGTGAATTTTTAAAGTTAAATAACTTTTGGGATTCTTTTGGCACTATTGCTTCAGATTCTTTTAGTGAAGAATACAGATTCAGCAAAGGAAAATAAAAAAAAGCATTTATTACAATAAGAGTGGAGCGTGTTGCAATGGGAAGGACTACTGAAACTCGATTTTATTTATTTCTATGATGAAAAAATGCATTGGGCAATGGAAACTATGAGACTTTGGCACAGCCGGATTCCCATCCGAAAAGTGTTAGAGACAGAAGAACAAAAAAATCAATGAATTTTCTAGTGGCCTGTCCATGTGTTAAATAAGCACTCAGGACAACATAAGCCTCATGTTCTAATTTGACATGAGCATATCTGAATGGGCAGATTATACCAAGGGAATGAACAACAAACAGACATCATCCTCCCCATTCCAAATCTGTATTTGTGCTATAACTTGCCTTACATGTGAGCTTAAATCAAATTTACAAATGTTCAGGACATATAAAAAGATAAATTAAACTGGGACCCAGAAAACAATAGCACTGCAGTAATACTATCCAGCTATCTTAATTTTCTTTAGCTTTATCTTTTATCACAGACTCCTTAGCTGCTCTGCTGTGCTCATTTTTGTTAAGAACTTGTTTCAGAGTTGGGATTCCAGAAAATGAGAAAGATTATTCTTCAACAGGTCTCACAACACTACTGGGTGGAAGCTCTGAACAGAAATGCCTCTGTCCATGAAGGACCCAATTCCAATCAGACAGAGATCCAAGGCAGTAGGAGACCTAACAGAATAAGGACACACCAGAGTTATGTAAGAGGGCTTTGTTCCTGGAAAGGTAAAGCTGTAATGATGCCCAGATTGCTCTAGGACTGCAGCCAGAGACTGTGCCAGTGGGAACACCTGCGGGGTGATATAAGAATATTGAAATGGCAGTGGGAGGGGAAATAAAACATGTAGATGTGGCTGGGGCTCTCTCTCCTGCCTGGCATCAATCTTAAGCTCAGAAGACCCTTTTCAGACGTAGGTGCTTGGAGGCAATCTGCAGCCATTAGTAAGCAGGTGGCAATGAACAGATGAGGGTGCTGGGAAGAGGCAATCAGATCCCAAAACCAGCAGGAGCAGCTGCTGGAGCTGTAGTGACATTTAAGACTCTTTCATCACTTTGTCCCCTATCACCTGCCATCATGATCGCCTGTTTGCTGCAAACCCCCCCCATCAAGCCGCCTCTTTTTCTCTAGCCAGGGCCTTGTTCTTCTCTTTCTCCTTTTGCTGTATCAATCTCCAACTACTTCCCTACCTTTTCATTCAAATTATTCCCTTTTGGTGAAGATCTACCTCAGCTACTCCCTAAATCATTCTATTCCTCTCCTCTCCTTCCCTTCCCTCCCTATGAAGGCTTTGTAGGTTGCTCTGCAAGTCAAGCACTGTCCTCTTCCCTGAGTTGCTTCTCTTTAACTGTTAGCTGCTATGAGGCAAAGCACTTTTTCCAGGTTTCTACAGTACCAGCTGCCTGAGGTGAGTGATGGCCCCATGAAATCCCACTGACCTACTGGTTTCAGGGCACTTCTGTACTTGATGGTGTTACAATACTTCTTTTTTAGTATCGTAAACTATCAAAATGCTGCCACAACCACTGACCAGGTCGTGGGTACACAATTAACAGAGTACACATAAATAACACTAATAAGACTTTGTGAGTTGAATGTGGAGGAAAACGCTCCTTAGTTTTGTGGAAAACACTCTTCTGGCTATTTGATAGAACAAACAAAACCCTCTTTTCTTTCTCACATACATAGAGTGATTCACCTGCCCATGCACCAAAGAACATGTTTACAGCAATTTCACACAATATTTTTAAATGTTATAAATAGTTCTTTTAAAACACCAATTGATGCAACCAAGTGGGATGGCCTTCTGTCACCAAAGTGCACTATGGCTACACTCACTGCTCTGTTTTACTCCTTCCTGTACAATCTTTGCCACAAACATCTCTGTTTACTCTTGGCTAAAAAGAGTGTTGTCTCTGTTCAGCTGCAGGCTGCCTTAGCTTCCTGATACCACCGGGAGCTTCATGCTCTCTCCAAATGCTTTTTCATGATCAACACAAGGGTTTCCTCTTCTGCTCTTCTTTGCACACTCTGCTATTCTCAGGTCACAAATTCACTATTAAGAATGTGGAGACTTGAAATCTGATCTAAACAGGGTTGGCACCAGACTAAAATTCCAAGTTCCCCAACCTGTTACACATTCCTTTTTAGTATACACAAAAACACCCTATCCCTTCAGGCTAGCCAAACCACTCTGCAAGTGAACGCAACTTCCTGTGACAGTACTGCAAGCTTTTCTTAGTGCTTTTAGGTAGGCCAGATCATGGCTTACTTTCTGTATCTTGTAACGCTTGTGAATCCGTATATTTCATTTTCTGAAGTCATACCCCAGACTGGTATCCAAGTGAATTTAATCTCTTTGGAGAATATTAGGCCTTTATATAAATGTTCAGATTATAAATGAAGCCTTATGAAGCAGTTCATTTTTGCATGTAAGTAATCTTTTTGCTTCACATTTACACTGTGCAGTGACTTTGTAATGAATGTCTAATTTTCCAGAGCACTGGCAAATGTTTTTGATTGCTTTTCTGTAGGTGTTTCAGCTTGGTTTTGATAGTTCTCTGTATCTATCCTATTTATTAGTACTTCTGGTTTGCCCAGAGGCATCTATTTGAAACAGTTCAAAGTTAGGACAAAGAATCCAACCACATACTAGTGTGTGACTGATATTTTTTGCTTGAGCTGGAAATGTTTCGAATTCAGTAAAAATTCTAATCATCAGCTGGAACAAGAAGCAGCAGTCAACACAATCTAATTATGTACTGAGAATTGTTTGCAGGAAAGCTACAAATACTAATAAAGATTAAGCTTAACCATAAAAATTATATAACATTAAAAAAAATAATGGTTTGCTGCCTTTAAGAGCTAAGGTAGAATTTTTGTCCAAAATAAACATAAATGCCATCAAGGACATTCTGCAAATACTAATAAGAAACACATAAACCAATCATGAAAAGACCAGACTAAACTAAAAACTCTCATAGGAAGGGGTCTAGATGCTCTGAGAGCATCTTCAATGGATTTCAAACGCTTACAGTACTGATTACTAATTTAAATCCTCTCCACACCATGAGCCACTGAACTGAATTATCTACAACAATCAATTATTACCAGTAAATTTCTCTGTTTATGAACTCTCTATAAATCACTATTTACAGTATATGAATAATCATTTAATTATTCAGAAATACATATTTTATGCATTGTATCAGCCTATGGAATGCTTGCAAATTACTTGCTATTCATTATTTGTTGTCTGCACTGTAAATTTCATCATACTAAAATACTGCAAAATACAATACGCTTCTCACAAGTTTTGTGGTCCATTCTGTATGATTTACAACAAAATTATAAAACTTCTATGTACAAGTTAAAAAAAAAAATAAATCATGCTGAAAGTTGATTTTAGCTGCTGCCAGAATACTATTCAATCTAAAGACAAGCGCACGCCTGGATAGAGATAATTCATGTTTTAAGTATCCATCTTTCAGGCTACACGGAAAGAACACCTATGCCTATCCTTGCACCAAGATAGTAGGATAACTATTGTTCAATGCCACATACCATATAACTGAATATCAGTAAAATCCTACACTTATTTACAGGGATTTTCCTGAAGAAATAGGCACTAAAGATTGAAATTTGCACATTGTAGTCTTAAAAACAGAATAGTCATGAAGAAGCCATCATGACACACAAGACACAGCTTCTCAAGTTCCGAAAGTGTTGGAGAAAGAGAATTACAGATCTCCGGATGAAAGAACTGCCCCTGGGTGTTGTCACTGAGTTCAGGAGAACCTGTGTATTTGTAAGTATTTGGACTACTCCCTGTACTTGTCCTTTGCCAGGACACTACTTGAAGTGTCCAATACACATCTACAGATAAGACAGTCTCTGGAGTTCTAATCATATTATCCATTCTACACTAAATCCAATGTTTCCATAACCAGCTGGTCACCTAACTCAAGGAAGGAAACCTGTACTAGGGGAAAGGGTAGCCACAAAGACTGTGAACTTGCTTAAAGACTACCCTAAACACTGAAATGGTTGACTCTCTGCCTAAGTTTTATAGCTCTATTCCTAGATTTTTTTTCTTTCATTTTGATTGTTTTTCCTGGTAACTCTAAAGTGTAAAAGAAAAAAGAAAATTTAAAAAAATAGAGAGAAGTAGCTGGGGCTCTACACAAATATTCATGGAAAAATACCTTCACACAAATGTATCCGAGGCATCCTCTATCTGTGAACATGGTGCTAAATAATTTATATGAAGGTGTGATCATAAGAAGCCAAAGAGATAGCAGAGACCTTCAAAGAGAATTTCAAGTTTCTTACTGGACCACTAGCTGGATACATTTTTCCATTAGTTGCCTGCTCGCCATTGTTGTGGTTTAGACCAAGCCATCAACTAAGCCCCACACAGCCGCTCACTCACTCCCCTCAGTTGGGATGGGGGAGAGAACCGGAAGGGCAAAAGTGAAAAAACTTGAAGGCTGAGGTCAAGACAGTTTAACAGGTAAAGCAAAAGCCGCACATGCAAGCAAAGGAAACAAGGAATTAATTCCCCACTTCCCATCGGCAGCAGGGGATTCGGCCTCCTGCAGGAAAGCAGGGCTCCATCACAAGTAACGGTGACTTGGGAAGACAAACACTATCACTTCGGAATGTCCCACGCTTCTTTCTTCTTCCCCCAGTTTTAAATATCGAGCATGATATCACACAGTCTGGAATATCTCTTTGGACAGTTGGGCTCAGCAGTCCTGGCTGTGTCCCCTCCCAGCTTCTTGTGCATGCCCAGCCACTCGCTGGTGGGGTGAGAGGCACAAAAAGCCTTGGCTCTGTGTAAGCACTGCTCAGCAGTAACTAAAACATCCCTGTGTTGCCAGTGCTGTTCCCAGTACAAAACCAAAACACAGCCCCATACTAGCTACTATGAAGAAAATTAACTCTACCTCAGCTGGAATCAGCATAACCATAGAAGAAGATTTTATCTCACTGAAATTATCAAAAAATACTGATGTCAGAATTTCACTCCAATGACTTAAAAGTGTTCTCTGTCTTGGTCTCACTCCAAGAGTGTGGATAAGAGAAGTATTGTAAGAAAACAAAACCAGCTTGAAATTCAAAGTTCTTTGAATTTCCCTGAAAATTCACAGATCAGTGTATTTTCCCAGAGAAATGGGACAGGTGTCAAGTAAAAGTAGACTCCTTTGCTGAGAATACATGGCTTAACAATCAAAAATATAGCAATGAAACAGCAAAAAACCCCAAACCAAACCAAACACAATAGTCTGCAAAAAAAAAAAAAAAAAAAAAAAAAAAAGTAAATTTTGCAAAGCATTGCATTGGATGAAACCGCAATGAATAATGTTACTTATTCTAGCAATTTTGAGAAACTATTGGAAGAATTCTAGTTGATACAACTGGATTTTACATCAGGTTCCCAATAATTGTGGGATATTAATTTTGACAAAGACAGTTCCCTGTGTTACAGTTGAGATTATTTAGATAGTTTCTGAAAGACTAAACATTTATTATTTGGGTTGCAGTAATTCTATCTGCAAAGCAGGTAATTTTTTTTTTTTTAAGTCAAAGTGGCACCTCTGCTGAGCATTTAGTTCTTTTAAAAAGAACCTCTAGAACTGTGCTTAAAAGGAAAAATGTAACAAGTTTTACACACAGATCCTTGAAATATACCTCAGTACACCATTCTTTATCATGCTATCACAAAATCCGTTTGATAGGCGATTATAAGGGATAGGTAATCTTAGAGCTATGCTTAGGAGTGAAAATGTGACTTGGCTGCCTGGAACATGAAAGAATGCTACAAATTAGATCTAGTCAAGTAGTACAAAAAGTCATTCATTAACATATGCACAAAAAGAAAGTACCAAGTTAGCGCTATCATTATTCAAGGAGGTCAAAATTAGTCCTTCACGCACATTCAGTTCATCAGCAATTTATTTGCAAGAACTTTTGTGAATCCTAAAAAATCTCCCGAATTTTAGTACCAGTAATTATCTTGAAAAACTTTATGAAATATGCATTTTTATTCAATGCTCAGCCTTTCTTATTTTAATTCTTCAAGGAGGAAGTATTCTGTGCTAGCAACTGAACAATCCCAGAAAGCCAGTGATGGCCAATGGCTAGTCAGCGATGTAAAATAAAGTCTTAATTCTTACCCACTATTATCTGTCTTTGCCTCAGTGGTCACTAGACATCATCTGTAATGCAAACAGAAAATTCGGATATAATATATGAAAGGATGTTTCTTAGATTAAAATCCTTAGACAGTATTTGTGTGACTGGGAGATAAGAATTGGCACACTGGATTAAACTATTGATTTATCTAATTGATATCCTAGTTTCACAAGGCATGAAAATGATTCTCAATAGTCAAGAAAAGATTACTACAGCTAAAGTTTTGCAGCTAACTGGACAGCTCATGCCTTGGTGTACAAGTGTTTTTCCACCTTGAATTTTTTTTGTTCTCCTTAATACCAACATGGAAGGTGTCATGATCGATAATAAGTCTTTCATGTTGAAGAAATCTACCAAATACAGGCAAATGGATTTTTAAAATAACATGGATAAAACACAATTAATTTTTGAACAACAGGTGAACACCAACAGATTGAAAAGATAAATTAGTGAGATAAATGTGGCTAAAATGAGAATGTTATTTACGTTATATGAGTCTATTGAAATGACTGTGACCTACTCATCAGCAAGGAATAACTTAAGACAACATAGATTGACATAGAATAGTTGTTCTAAATCAAATTGAATTTGAATTAAAAAGGGAAAAGAAGGAAAGCAGTAGAATAGGAGACAAAAAGGGTAGCTATGCATTCATGGTGTGTGGTGTGAGTCAATATTGTTAATTTGCTTACTAACTGGGTAAGAGGAAAAGCAGAATCCTCAGTCTATAATCTCCCTTTATAAAACATGATAAATTTATTTGACAAGGAGAGAGGGGAGACTTCTAAAGAGAAAACATGCAGTAAGAGTTAGTCCTACAAATATCTGGCTTGCAGTAAGGCTCCAGACCCAGGAAAGGAAATATACAGAACTGGATAGCTTTACTTCAGAGCTTAGTTGCCAGCTAAGCCACCAAAGCCTTCCACGCATGAATCATCCCCTCTACCTTGATCAGGGGTGGATTAGATGGATCAAATAAATATTCATGGCCTACAAGCAAATAAGTAGTATAAAGGTGCTCTAGTTTTCCTGTGTTATCTTCATCTTTGCAAAAATGTTACTCCTTTAAGACTTTGCTTACCTTAGGATAATAAGCTCAAGATGTTCACAATACTGAAGAGTCATGTCAGCCAAGACCAATGCTAAAGATGATCTTGCAGTCAGCTTAAAGAAGGATAAGACATGATAGCAAGTGTATGTATTAACAGAGTTCCTCAAATTTCTATTTGAGCAGGCTACTTTCTGCAAAGGCAGAAATGCCTACCTCATGGGCATGTGACACAACTCACATCAGGGCAGCTACAGCACAATGGCTCTACACAGTAGTATGGCCAGCCCTAATGAGACCCAGAGGAGTATCTAGGTCAGCTTTGTGAGGAAGCTGGGGAACCCTTGGAGCTCACTGATAAGCTATGCAAATGACATACTCATGGAAGAATAAGGACATCCCTTCATCTTCTGAAAATTAAGGTAGTTGAAAAACCTGTGCAAGAGGACCACTGAAGAAATAAAAAAAAAAATAGAAACAAAAAAAAAAAAAAAAAAAAAAAAAAAAAAAAAACAACAAGCCCCCCAAAACTCTATAAAGTTTTTTCAGTAATTTTTCCTGCATGAGGAAATGATCAGATAGGCTATTAGCATGGGGCCCATTTCATCTAGAATTTATTTGCTAGAATGGATACTGAGGCTGCATTATTCCACTTTGGTATTTTTTTGAGCTGTGGGTGTTCTGCATGATTAACAAAGACAAATATCATCTTTTACCAAGATTTATTCCAATCTAGGCAATTGGATTTAGTCCATAACAGAGAAAATCAAATAGAGGATTAGGAAATGCCATTTCTTCTCAAATACAAGGTTGTCAACATATGGAATTTGTGTAGAAATATATTCAAATGGATATTTGAAGGGTGTTTGAACACAGACTGTTTTTTTTGTTGGGTTTTCTTTTTATTGGTCAAATGTATTACTTCTCAGAGCAAGTAGCTAATAAAGCTGGCAGGAAACATGGAGTGTGCAAGCAGTCATTGAACTGTGTAATAAAGACACCTTGGCTTCTCCACAACCTAATGTTACTTTATTCCCAGGTCTTTAAAAGGCACTCAGAACTGCACCTCTCAATAGTTGGACTTGTAATATTTCTGAGAGGTAGTGAAAGGGACAGGGTATCTCAGAATAATGACAGATGATTTTCATACAACTGGCATTGCTTGTGCGTGAAGCAGATGTTCACCAAAACTGGAAATACATGCAGATTTGAAAAAGAACATCATAAGCATGTTAAGGACATTGGTGTCTATAACCTGTATACAGACAATGTCTCTTACCAAGATATCACTGATCCCCGGAAATATTTAAAATTTTTAAGTATCCTGGTTTTATATTAAAGTTTTATATATAAAGGTTGCCTAAGACTTTGCTTCTGGGCATACCCAGATCTACTATAACCTTTTGGCTTTCCTCACATATGGTCCTGATCAAGAGACAGAAATTCAGATGTTTTTTTCTGCTTACATTTCTCAAGCTTCCCAGAGCATCCATTCGACTGGCATCTGACAGAAGGCAGATGTGCTAGTTGTTTTTATATTCTACTTTGTACCATGACCTACCATTACAGGAGGATGTGGGATACATCCATTCCTCCCCTTCTTTACGAACCTATTACAACACATTAGCTAGTGCTAAAATCTCAACAGTGCCTGCTGTTGAGTGGAAACACTTTTTTTCTTCTTCTTGAAAAGGTTTGTCCATGGGGCTGAATATGATTTTTTTTAGCTTTAAAGACAGAATCCTTTGCTATAGTCAACTAGTAAAGACTTCAACCACAAGACAGTTCTGCACATTGTTTCTGCAGTCATTCAGAATTTTGTTCTACATGATGGCACAGTTTTCATGCCAGCCAGGGATGGATTCTACCCTTTATCCAGACCTTCATAACACCTGGTGGGTCAGAGGCTCCCAGGAGGAGGTGAGAGCTAAGTTTGAATTTGATCAAGATCAAGAGGCAGGGGAGCAAGTTTAACTCTCCAGGTCCTGTGTAAGTTTGCTCACAAAAAGGCTAAGGAATGAAAGGGATTGGAAAGAAGTGTGGACAGCACCATCTGTTCCTGTTTTTAAATGAAAAAGAGAGATTCCATGCTGTAGGCTCCAAGGAAAGGACATGAGGGTCTACTTTACAGAGGTGATTTCATTTTGTCACTTCTAAAGGAGAAAGGATCCCATTTGGCTCTGCACAATTCAAACCTCAGCCCTATCTTAGAATTTCCCAGCAGTTCAGCCTAAGCGACTCCCTGGCTGAGCGTGCCGAATTCAGCGTGGTAGTGTCTGCGTCCCACCGTGAGACACGTACCTTTCCCGGCACAAAGGAAAAACCCTGCACCATGGGAAGAGCTTCAGTGCCTCACACAGTTCTGCCCTGTTCAGCACTGTGATTGCAATGCTTAACACAGCCGTGGCCTCCGCACTTTATGGGATGCTACTCAAAATATCTGCTTTTGGGGAGCCATTGACTCAGGTCTTTTCCACCGAGAAACCTGCTGCATGGCACACAATTAGCAGTCAGCTAACAACATTGAGTTGTAATTATACACAGCCCCTGCTGGAGCTCTGTTGGAAGTCTGTCTATCCGTCACGGGAGGAGGGAGGACTCGCCTTTACTCAATGAAGTGGCACTATTAGATGTGCCCATCCATACCACTGGTTGCAGGAGCAAGTTCTTGATTAGGCAGTTAGGAAAGCTTGTGATTTGTTTTTCAGACATTCCCCTGTTGATGTAAACGTCTGCTGTTCTCAGTTATGACAGCAGAAAAGTGGCTGTTACAAACCCAACCACGTAAATTGTCAACAGTTAAGATGTCTGTGCCTCTAACCAGTTGCAACATAACAGCAAGAGCTACAGCAGATTTCTTACTATTAGATGCAAACTACTGCTCAGCTGTCCAGTACCCATGTTTCCCTCTGCCCACTTTAAGAGGATGAAGAAATAGAGAAGTCTGTTCCCAACAACAGCGGTGATAACATTATTATACCCTCAATGATGAAAAATGAAGATTTTCATAGAGAGCTGCTGCATGCCACGTAAATTAGTTACTCACTATTCACCGATCCTGTTAGTTAACAAATGCTCAGTGTTTCATTAGTTCCCTTGGCAGCTGCTCCAGGGAAAAAATTTCCTTTGAGGGTGACACAATGAAGCTGGCATTTCTGCTCATTCTGTTATTTGCTACCAAAGGGCTTAAAACCCCCCAAACTCCTGCCAAAATAAGTCTGAAATCCCTGGCTTTTTGTCTGAAGAGAGTGAAATACTCCATGGAGGAGGTCAGGAATTGTTAACCTCTGTTAGCATTCCTTAGGTATCAGCAGCAAGCATGTTCCCTGGAGTCAGAGCACAGTACACACAGAGTACTGTATACCAAGGTATACAGTAAAATGTGCTCTGTACATTTTATTTAAGTTTCAGCTAATAAAAGAAACAAACACAGCTTCCACGAGGGAGGAGAGGGAGCTCAGCTTTCACACGACACTACACTAAATTTTTAAAAACAAGACACTCTGCTCCCTCTCCTGATATCTAACTTGCAGCACAAAAGCGTAAAACAGGGGCTTGTCCAAACTACTTGCATAACCTGATATTAACTAGTGGATTTTCATGTTTGAGGTACAATATTTTCTCTTACAAATCTATTATTTTTCATTACACTTTTTTTTTGTGCCTCTAGGACTTGAAGAATCAGATACATTATTTTCTTACGTGCTTCACTACATTTTCCTCTTCAATAGCCTTCTTTCAATTTCTTTATGGTTCCTTGATAAGTAAAAGAAACTTTAATTTTATTAAAACCTTAACTGTTTTGCATTTTTACAATAATGCTTTCCCTTTATTTATCTGAAATGACATTCTATCTTTGGTCAAATGCCATTATTAGGAATGTAGTTATGATGCACATGATGTCTTCTGAGCTGAACTAACAATAAGAAACTTCCTACGTACATACTTTTAACCTGCTGGTATTTGGATCAGCAGCCCTACAGTTTACTGACCTCAGAAGTAAACAGAATGATAAAGGTAGACTTAGAAAATACATTAATTCTTACATTCAAGGAAAGATCCTACCAGTATTCCAGGCTTCCTCTTTAATGTTAAAATCACAGTATCCTTTTTTAAAGGACCATCTTCTCTATTTGGCCTCTGTAAAGGACATATAAAGAGAGAAAAAAAGATATGTATTTGCTAAGAATAAAGGAATCATACCTATGCTGTATAATCTTACGTGTAGGCCTGATATAAGTGTTTCTTGAGCCAGTATGAGACTTTCAGGTGACTTGATGGCAGCTGCATTAATGGTAACCCAAAACCACTTATGTCACTCCCAGGGCTGAAGCTGTATGCATTTTTTTTACTTTATGAGACAATAAATATTTCAACCAGTTTATTTTCTATATATCAAGTTATGACTAAATGATGCAGCTTAAAAAGTTACCTTATACCAGCAGAATGACGGTAACTGTGTATGCTCACTTATGTGGCAGTCATGAGATGAATTTGACGTAGCTAAAATTTTCCAAAGCCTGAATTAAAACCAGAGTTGTTTCACAAGTTATTAGATAAAATCACGATCACATATCACATTATGTGAAAGCAAGATCATCAGCCTTATATTGATTTTTTTCTATCCTTTTGTATGAACATGACCAAAGGGAACACAAAAGGGCGGGGAAAGCACAAGTAGACTCATCACTGAAGATGGCCTGGGATCGTCCTAAAGATGGATCTTTGAAGGTTTGCAGAGAAAAAGTTAAATTCACATAGGCTTTATGTAGAGCTAAATTTTAAAATTTTAGAGAGCTATTTCTGGAGATTCAGATCACATGCCTCCTTTTCAAAATCAATGGTTAACAAAAAGATGGGGAAAATTGACAACGCTGTAGAGAGAATTTTCTCCTTCCTAATGCTGTCATATAAAGCAAAATGGAGTTCTGATTGCAACACAGTGCGGCACTCTCATGTTAACTTTATTCTTACTATTAAAACATTATGAAAACAAGCAATTAAGGACACATTACTTGAGTTCTTATACCAAAAGCTTAGACTTCTGCCCCCAGTGTGAATGATACCTGCATCAGCTAAAGTAAAGCAATTCTGCATAGACATACCCTCTGAGTCTCAGCAAAATCGAAAGTAAACAGCACTAGTTGTTGCTACCACAGCTGGTAACATTCTCATTGGTGATGCACTTCTGGCTTGTTTTTAAGCAATGATCAGACATATTCAAATGAGTAAAGCTGAATTAAGAGACACAGTCAAAAAGGATAATGTAATCATAAAAATGTGGAAACTCAGCACTAACGTACAGGTATATATTAAGTTTCACTAAGAACACAAACCCCAGTAGAAATAATAATAATAATAATCCCAAACAGGAAAAAAATAGATGACCAAAATAGACTGACTATGCGGAGAAGGGGACTGTGATGGACACAAGCAGAAGGAGGATAAAAAATTATCCACCAGCAAAACCGGAGTGTTGAAGGGGGTGTCAATGAAATTCAGAAAACTATGTCCAGCAAGTGGAATTCTTTACCTTCCTTCACGGTGAATGCTTTGGAGTTCATATGTTGACTGATACCAATGCCACAAACTACATGATGAAGCCATTACAAAGTGGAAGATCTTGCCAGGGACACCAACTAAGCGAGTGGTCACTTGTATGAATTTGAAATGAGAGAAACTCCAGAAGAAAGCAGAAGATTGGAGATCTGGAAATAAATGACTGAAGGACTGGTATTATTTTGTAAGAAGGCTGGAAGGGTGGCCTTATAATTGTGTTCAGATATGAAAATAAGAAAAAAGGCACAGAGTAAGGAAGGGTAAACATTATTTCCCATGTGTACTGGGTAATGAAAGCAATTTTACAGGCTTACATTTCTAGCAAGTGAGTTTTAGGTAAATGAGGACAGTGGGGATACGGCAGTTGTGGTGTTCCCCTCAGAAGACTTCTAAAGAAAAGATGAGACAAAAAGCTCACAGGAATACTTCCTCCTGGGGCAAGGAGATAGACTAAACAACTTTCTGAGATGCCCTTAGCTCCATTTGTAGAACATAGAGTCAAGGAGTGCCTGGAGAACAGGATCCTCACGGTTTGCACTCTAAACCAATCACGCAATTAACATATGCGAACTGGATGTAATCTGAAAATAAGGAGACTCCTGCTGTTAATATGTCATTGAATAATTGCAAAGCTTCTGTACAAACCTCCACAGAAGATGTTACCTCTAGCAAAATCCTCTCAATCTTGTTGTAAAGACTGGGTTAATACTTAGAGGAGACATTTTTGGTTCTGCAACACAACTGTTGTACGTTCATTAAGAAGTTAGTTCATCTGAGTCTGTGAAATGAGGAATGTGCCATTTATCTCATTCATACAGTTGATAGGAAACGGTTATGAAATTTATCCACATTCCTAAGTAGTCTGAGATCATCGGATGGTAAAACACACATGCAAGGTGTCATTGTTCTGCACGTAAAAGCATGTGGGTATTGTTGGAGACTAATCTTTAATATGGACACAGCTATGAGAATGGTTTGCACTCACAAAAAAAATGAACTGTAGAACTTGTAATATTAACACAAAGCTGCATGTTAGTTTCCTGTGCTTAAGACTTTATTTTCATGAACATGTAGATTTCATTAACCACTATTCAGACCATAGCACTTTGGGGGGGTAAGGGAAAGGAGGGAGGGTGAGACCACGTGTAAACCTTCCAGCTGCCCTGCAGTGTGCACAGAGATGAGATGAGGTCACTGATTATTTACACAAGAAGAAAAAATGGAGGAAGTACTGGATCAGTAGGTGATTAAAGGACACAAAGAAAAACAGGATAACTGCGCTAGAACCACCGTACATGTGTCAATAGCAAATTATGCCTGCAGAGAAAAAGCCAAAACATTTATCCTGAATTAAACCCAACCAGAGTGAGGTTTACTTTAAACAGTGAAATCTGTTCTTTTCAAAGGAGATTTTAAAACAATAACTTCACATGCAAATCAAGAAAGGGTCTCCTCCCTTGCCTGGTCAAGCTATTACTGTAAAGCTGTTCTCCTGAGTTCAGGATTAAAATTCCTTTTATCTTTGCCCAGACCTCATCTGCAGTACTTTTAACAGAATTAGACATTAAAAGTGACTCACTAACAATTAGGCTTTTGCTTCTGAACAGAGAAATCTTTGAATGTGCATGCAGCAAGGAATGTTTTGGGGATGTTCTTTCTTCTGAAAAGTAATTTTTAAAAAGAAATGTTTCTTCAACGGAAAACACAAGAAAATCATTCAGGTGCTAGAGAAAGATGTTTAAACTTCAACTGTACAGAGGGAAGATGATGTTCTATACAGAATGTCAAAAGCAGCATCCTTGCAAAATTAGATTGGAACAGTGAAATGTATGCAACCTAATTATATTAACAATGTTACAAAAATTCCAGAAGCATAACAGCTGTTTCATATCTGAGATGTGGTAAACCAAGCCTCAGCAATCTCTGCCTGAACCATTCAAACACCAGAAAAAAAAACCAAAACAAAGCTGTTTCAGATGTTTATATGGTAAATAAACCAAGAAAGTGAAAAATACTGATCCATTTGGCCACTCTTCCATACCTCATTAAATATACAGTAAAAAATAAATGCTTATGCCCTTTCACTGATGCTCCATTTCTCATAAACAAAAACATCTTCACTTGTACCCAGAGCACTATGGTAATGCCAGCACTTGTGATAAATAGGGACTACTAGCAGCTAGACTGGGATTTATGGTAGCAGGGTGTACAGAGCCAGCCTGCACCAGCCTGATGAGGATAGCATTTCTACCCCAAGCCCGTGCTGCTGCCAGGATTACCCAGCCGTACTGCGAGAAGCCATGGCATAGAAGTGCTTCTGAATATTTACCAAAAGTACTGAAAAGTTTACCATGCTGAGAATGAAGATTTGCTCAGAGTTCCCAAATCTTCCATGGAAAAACCATCAGCCCTCCCTCTCCTCCTCCAGCATCCTTTTAAATTTGGTTCAGTAAAAAATTACAGAGGAATTATGTGTTGAAGTGTTTCAGCTCCCCAGAGTCCTACGGGAAACACTTACTCAAGAGATTCCAGGTTCTCCATTACCTGTCAATATGTGTGAATGAGAGACAGGAATGTGGGAGCAGTGATGGAGACCACAACTTCCCAGCCTGGGTTTGGCTGCGACTGAGCTTGTGAGTGAGCAGACTGCCAGACTTGGAGCTTGGAGGGGAAGACTCTAGTTCTGCCAAGGGAGCTCCATTCCCTGATTGACCTGCCTTGCCTACCTCCAGAAATTGAGGTGATTACAGAAATATGGAAATGGTTACACAGAGCTCCTATTCTGAACTTCTATAACTGCTCATGGTAGAACTATTTTTTGTTACTGAAGTTACTGATTTGATCTTATGCATTCTTTTAACCACCGGGAAAAACAGAAGGCCCATGATTAATAAAATATGATTCAGTATAATGATATCCTCTTTTCTTTGTGAATTTTATGTATACCCATAGTCCAAATGAACATCTACTCACCTTTCCAACCGTATTGAAAAAGCTGCTTTTTCTTTATTGATTTATATCCATAAAATCTGCTGTCCTGCTTCTTTACTCCTCTAGTTTTCCCATTTCCCATAAGTCTAATGTTTATCTTTTCCTTGAGCTGAAAGCTCTTTGGGAATATTTTGACTCCTATGCCTAATGAACAGTTCTGTTCTTTTTCTATATCTGCTGATACATACAGTGCCCAATCAAAAATTACACTGTTCGTAAGTTTTCTGCTGACTAATTTTTATGACTTGCAAAAGCAAGTTTAATCTTGATTAAATGGAGTGTGCTTAGATATAGTTAAGACACAATCACCTAAAACTGCCTGACTGATTAGGTGAGAAGAATTAGGGAAAGGAGCTGCTGGTTCACTTTGAATCTTTTTCTTTTCTATTAAGAATACTTTCAACACCTCATGAGCACCTAACTCTTCACAGAAATCAGAAAACAAGCCCTACTCAACACAAAAACCCAGCACAGATTTCTAGTAAACATGACAGGTAGTTAAAAAAAGTTAAAAGAAGTCTCAGAACAAATGTTCTCAAACAAAGTTTCCAACACCCTACCCACAAAAATCGGCAGTTCCACCATTCAAAGTTTCATCCCTTTGTGGTGAAAGCCTTGAGCTTACCTATAATTAATATAAATCAGGTACATTCCTAATGCTTTTTTCCAAGCATCATTCATTACTTATCATACATTACTTGCTCTCCTGGGACGCTTTGGGTTCAGCCCCGTGCCTTAGTCCTGTTGTATGCCAGGGACAGACAGTGACTGGCAGCTATCACTGCAAATTATTATTTCTCAGCACTGCCTGCTCTTAAACTGGCCTGAGCGCTCTCCTAACCACTGGAGATCTGAGAGAGCAGTACTGGAGCCCTGGACACAGCAGACACGACACTAAAGCTTCATAGGGTGCAAAGGAATCGAACATCTTTGTGTGTATCAATAGCATGAAAAAGGAAATACATGCAAGCACAGAAGGTAAATGCTTATGGTGTGTTTGCAAAGCTGTCTGGGCAGCTGGTGTTCACCAGAAACTGGTGAACATAAATAAAATTTTAAAAAAAGCCCAACACCCTAAATATAATATTATAGCCACTTACTAGAAAGATAAGACCCAAAGCTTTTCCTCCCCATCCAGTACTTTACTGATAAGCTCATGCAAACACTTCACACATTCAGGATTGGAGATCCAATTCTACAAGATCCTACACCACTAGATTACACATAGAGTTGATAAGCTGGATATGCATAATTCTCTTTATATCCCAAATCATTTCAGGAAAGCTATGCCAACCTCCTTTCCCATTCTTACAGATTTTCTATTGAAAAAACCCACTCAGAACTAATCGTAACTACTCATAGCTGTCTCTATTTAATGTCAGGGCAGATGATACCACTTATGCTGATGGTAACATTTCCAAAACTTGATGATAAAGTCAATAGTTTGGAGGTCTAATGAAATAACTACTCCTCTCCCTCTCATCTATTGTCTTTCTCCTATTGCTTTGGAAATGTTGCTATTGCTTGAGCATGGCCCATGACAACCATTACCTGCCCAGACAGTAATCAGAGGCTCTCCGTGACTACTGCACTACCTGGGTAAGTACTACTTAAACTGCTAAACCATAGCAAGACAGAACGCTCCTTATTGCTAGGCAGCACAACATTGAATTGCAGTCTGAAGCTTCTTCACACTGTAACCCCTACATGCTACAGAATGATGTAATGCGATTTCACACTTCGTGCAATGGCATAACTGAGATTAAAATACGCTGTTCCCAACTGGCTTTTGCTTATTAGGAGAAAAAAATCACCCTGGAGTGATGACTGGTTTTGGGTCAACCATTCCTACTCATGTCTCTGAGGGATATTATGTGGTAATTGCTATACCACACTCATAAGACTGTTGCAACTCTTTGAGTCAAAAGAAGTGTTGCTTTTGCAGGGCTAGAAGAGACTCATCTGATGCAGAGAAAGTACAGAATTTACAATGCACTTAGGCAATAAGCACACATACTCAAAAAGGTCAGAGGCTCTGCTATGCAGGGAGATGAAATGCCTACCAGAAAGCTTTGTTATTAATAAATATAAAAATAAAAATAAAAAAAAAAAAATCTCGAAAGTCTACTCCAGGTTAGACAGATATTTGTGGTGTTTCCAAACAAAATGGCTGGTTACATATGCACATTGTTCCAAAGTAATTTTACAGCCATTGTTTGTAAACATTTCTGAACATATTGGCAAAGTGGTGAATAGAAGTAAATGATTAGTAAATCACCAAAAGCATCTTCATGACAAAAAGAAAATGCAGGTCTTCTACTAGTGTTTCAAGTGATCTCAAGGCTTGTCTACACACTGCAGGAAAGTAGTGTCTTCTGACTTCTGCATGCTCCTCAGGCTATCTGTTGTGCTACAGACAGGAGGAGCTTTTTCTGGTGAGCATTTCCAGTGTCAAATCACTGATGTGACTAGACAGTTGATAGTGCAGCAGTTCAAAAGCACATTCTTTCCAATCAAGTAAAATATGCATTAGTGATTATTAGTATTAATTACAGTACATTACAGAATGTTATAATTTTAGACTGTGATTAGTAGCAACACTACATTCTTTCTGTTTTGTTCATTTTATTGTTGCAGCTTCAGAACTGAATGGTGCCCTTAGACATTGCACTGAGTAAAGGGTATTTTACTCACACACACGTATATATATATACACATATATACATGTATATATATGTGAATACACATGTATATATGTGTGTATATATGTGTGTATTTATATAAAAACATATTACTTCATAAGCAGCCCTCAGACGAACTACCAGTCAGGAGACACTCACATTTCCCCTTTAAAAGCCTGCTAGAAGCTGGGGAGCTGCCCAGGGCAGCAGATATGAGGGCAGCTGCCTCGGCTCAAAATATCCTGCAGGTCCGTCCCATTGGTTTGGACTGGGGTTGACGTGTACAAGGGAGAAGGATGCTCTTAACTCCCCTTTTAAGTTCCTCTCTGGATATTTGCTTGTAAGTGTTTCTGTAGCTCCCACCCACTGAGCAGTATTTTGTCATGTGTTAACGCGGCTGTGCAGATTCAAGGAAGGAACTACACTCCTCCACCTAACCTGCGTGCCTGAGCTAGGCATGAGACACATCAGCCTTGAGTTAATTAGTTATTACTACAAAGAACTTACAACATTTCCTTTTCCAGAGTGAAAACTGGCAGAATGAACTGTACCATGAGACATACATGTTTGTACAGACCCTGGTATAATAGTACAGCAGTGACTCATATCTGCTGGGATCTCTCCTGGTAGGTACCAGCACAGTAGCATCAGACACACGAGTGCAGCTTACAGGAACAGATCCCATCCTGTTCCAGTGCCTGCTATTTGAGTTACATTACTTTAAATATAAAACTGTCTTCTTCACACAGTTTACAGATCACATCTAAAATAAGTTTCCCATTTCACATCTAAAATAAATGTTTAGATGCTTTCCTGAATCTCTTTAAAATAACTGCATACATAATTCTGAAATATCCACAATTTCAGAACAGAAAAGTGAAGCCATCCCTAAAAATTAGATTTGCCTTTATCCCACAGCTTCAGTAAAGGTGAATAGCATGCAGTTTGTCACCTCACTGTTCTAGCTTTCCATTCAGTTCTCTACATGGCCAAAAACTTTCACAAACCTGACTTTTCCTTCTTTCTTTTTTTTCTTCCCCCCCCCCTTTTTTTTTTTTTAATTCTTGGCCATATGTGAGTTTAATAAGTAATGTAAATTGGGCAAGCAGTGACCTTGAGCTGAGTTCCTCTGAGAGAAGATGTGGCAGTGGCATATAGAAAGAAAAATTGGTCTTGGTCTAGGAGAAGGTAAAAATAATTTACAAGAAAATGAGGCATTTGGAGCCACAGTGAATGGGACCAGTTGTGATTGATCCAGCAGGATCCAACTGATTCAGTATCGTATTAGCAATGACAGAAATTCACAGAAATATCAAAAAACTTATCACAACTAAAATCAAATGATCTGTGGAAGCAGAAAAATTAATCAATAAGACTGATTCCCAAATAAAAGTCACTGGATTTTTATGTGAGCTCTCCCTCGTCTTTCTGCCTATTTGAATTCCTGATAAATTAAAATTGTGACCCCAAAAGATATGTCTCATAGCTGCAGCATCCAGAGTTGTCCCAGTGCTATCCTGAATTTAGCTGCTCTTTCTTTTTTCCTGAAAAGAGAAAAAAGAGGAAAAAAAAATTTCTAAAAATGGATTGGAGCATGATTCTGAAAAAAGTCCAAGCAGTTGGCTTGGGGCACCCCACAAATACTATGCAGGGAAAAGAAGGGTCTTTTCATATGACCTATTCAATATCCCTTCATTCAGCAGGTAAGGACAGTCAGCAACATCATTAAGAAGTAGTAAGACAGCAGAACAATGTCACATCATTAAGAAGTAGTAAGACAGCAGAAGTAGTAAGACAGCAGAACAAGTATTTTTCATGCCAGCCTGCAAAATAGGCATAGGATCAACTTCAACCCAAAGTTCATTGTGTTGTAGCAATGTCACAGGCCGTTTACAGAGCATTTTCAGAACAGTAAGATTTCTTTCTTAATCTTCTTCGTTAGTGCTATAGGGTCAGATAAAGAGTCCAAGGTCTAGACTGAATACAACAACTGGGTTAACAGCAGCTGAGAACTATGTTTCGGACTGCTGTATGAGATTTCCTGGCATTTAACCAAGAGTATCTTAATCAATGGAGTTAGTGAAAACTCAGTATTTTCGATTTGGTTATCAGTTCCCCCTGACAGACTTTATTTGTGGTTGTAGTATTGATGATGCATCACACACTTGTACCATGACATCCCAACGGTAAAATCACTATTAGGTCTCACAGAAAACTATTTCTCTCTGAGTGGGGCATTGACATTTCCTTGTTAAAGACTCTCACTCTTAGGGGAATTTCTATCACCAGAGCTATTAACAGTGATCTGGATCTCAATACTGCACTGTATTATCTGCATCCAGATGGCATAAAAATGGAAATTTCTATAAGATTCAGTCTTGACCTTTGGATGAAAACCATTCTTTCTTTAGTTACTGCCAGAGGTACTCTGAGGTGTTTTTCTTTAAGCATAAAGGCAAAATGGTGATTTATGATTAACATAAGAGAAAAATAGCTTGCCCATGAGTTTATGACAGGATAAGTCTATTTCTATCCCATGATTTTAATAAATCACGATGTTGCTACCTACGCATCCTTTCATGGGTAACGTATCTGGGTGTTACTCCTGCACCTGTGTTTCATTCTCCTCTCCCTAATTTTTTCTTTATACACATATATATAAAAATTGTATAATGCATATTTCATATGAGACATTCTATATATTCTACAGTTCTAAAATGCATATGCAGTAGTAAAGCTAACCCCTTTGTGGTTAAAATATTTTATTTTTGATTTAGAAGTAAAGCTTCTGTTGCATATTTAGAACAATTTGCTAAGAAGGTAAAACTCATCCTTCTTTGAAATGACACCACAAAGCATACATGTCACTTCATTACTACATCAATACTCTTTTCTGAGGGCTAACCAGTAGCACACATTTTACAGCAGTTCTCTCACCAGGTAAAACTGGCAAGCACCTCTTCTGAATGCAGGCATGCCTTTCTTGTAACTCCCAGTCTTGCTGTCTCAGGCTGTGCTTTAATTTCCCTGGTGGGCTGACTTGCAAGTGAATTTGGCTTGAAGGAGTGACTAAGAGAATATAAATATGAAGAAGGTCATATTCTTTTGGTAAGTGGAGCCATCTGTTGCCACATCTAGAAAAATACGTGTTTGTATGGAAGTCTATTGATGATATTACAAAACATCATTTTAACCACTTCTTTTGGTGACAGACAATACTGTAATTCGAGTTCAATACAACCATTGTCTGAATTGGATTTGGAAGGGAATAGGGTTTTTTTGGATGGAAGAGTGGGATCCTTGCATATTGCTTTGCTTCATGAGCTTGTTCCAGCTCGCACTGAAATTTCTACGAGTCTTTTTATACATTCCAGCAAATGTACTTCAGCCCAAATTAGGATACAAAATTTGTTCCATTACAAGAAAAACTCCTATTAAATGTATTCAATAGGATTTTGCCTTTCAAGAAGACTAAGTCAGTCTTATGCTGATACTGTCACTGTTGCAGCTATACCAAAGTTATGTGTAACGATTAGCCATACTTATAGGCACTATACAAAAATCAGCATGCACCACTGCATGCACCATCTCTTACTCAAATCTAACAATTTCCACACATTTTTTGGGTAGGGTAACTATCTGGTTTTTTGCAATTTATCCTTAGCAGAATAATAAAGCATATGCTAAAATCCTGAAGCTTGTTCTTATAGTTAAATATTTAATTTTACCCTGTTGGATAAAATATGCATGCTTTAATATTTTGTTGAAGTCACAGATCAGGAGACAGAGATCATCGAACTAAAGAAATGTAACATGCTTTTATTATGCACATACCTTGCACAGGTAACTGTATAGAAAGTCTTAATAACAACCACTACACAATGAAATTACTTTGTGTTTTGTTTTTTTCTTCTTCTGTAGCCATTGCAAATCTCCATTGACTAAAGGAAATTCAAATGCATATCACCTGTTATATTTGAACTACTTCTGTTGTATGACAGTTCATGCTTCTTGTTTTTCTATCTATTTTATTAATTTAGGTCCAAGACAGTTATAACTCAGCCAATTTTCTCACTCGTGAATTTTCCCAAACATCATCTTCCATTTGATATCATGATGACTCTATGAATGTGATTATCTAGCGGTAAAGCCAAATTTTGATTAATCATTCTAGGTAAGAGAAAAAAATTCAAATGTAACTTGTTTTCTGACATCTTTTCATTTTATTGGGGAGAAGCATGTGACTTCAATTAAATATATTTAGGCCATTTATCTAGTTAATGTGATTCTCAAAGATCATTTGGTGTATGTGATAATATATAAACAATGTAGCCTGCAAGAGCCAGTCAAAGCTTTATACATTACAATCCAGGAGGTCACAGGGATATGCAAGTGTTCCTTTGATTTGGTTTAGCTTTTAATGATGTACTGATGTACATCAGCACAGAGTTATCTTGAAGTCGACTTCACCAGAAAATGTTGTTTTCAGAGTACTGAACATAACACCGATGACTTGTGTTAGATTCAGGAGTTGGTGTGTTTAAGTAAAACTTGGTTTAATGAGAAAGTTGGATAAGAAATTGAAACAAGCCACATACTGATTAGGAACAATGTATCATATTTAGTATGCAACTTTTCAGAAACCTAGATACAACAGAGTTTCAAAACACTGAGAAACTCTTATCTCCTTTTTTAGAAATAGGGGAAGGAGGCATTAAGAGAGCTTATTCCAACTCTTTCAATCTCATATGAAGAGTTAGTAATCTGGAGATTTACTATTAAACTCAAGACTATGTTATTTACTAAGTGATTCTTGCAAGAACTAGCCAATTCTTCCCAGCAGGGCTACAGATACACAATGGGTTACTTAAGCTGACCTGGTTAAACAAATCAGCCTTGTTCCTTTCCTCTTTATTTTCATGGCACTAATTTAAAGCCTCACCCTACCTCACTACTCAAAAAAAAAAAAAAAAAAAAAAAACAAAAACCACCAACAAAAAACCCCAAACAAAACAAACCAAAAGTGCCTTTTATAAAGCCAGATTTTTGGTAGAACAGAAATGATCAGAAATGAACTACGTGCCTGATTACAAACCCAGACAATGCTTTCTGCTGGACTATACGAAACAAAGACATTTGCCAAAAGGGTGGAGTAGACTGATGTAGTGTCAAGCTCATTAATGTTGGAGTAGCACTGAAGATAGATATTGTCATGTTCAACATTGTATTAGCAGCATCCATTATTCAATAAACTATTAAATTAATAGACAGATGGTGACAATGGGCATATGTCCTCATTTAATTAATTAATGAGAAAGAACTCAACTTATGGTCATCTTATGTCTATAGATTTAATAATTTATAGAATAATAATTTATTGATTTCCCACTATTTCTACAGGAGATAGAATTCTATTTCAATAACCATCCATTCTTGTCAGAAGCTGTTATTACCAGGCATTCCAGTGGCTATACATGCACTAATTGCAAGATGGACTAATCCTTCTGCAACTCCATTCTAAAAGCTGGGATTGGAATGCATTACAAAAAATACCAAAACAAAACAAAAAACAAAAATCAAAACCAAAACAAAACAAAACAAAAAAACAACCCCCCAAACAAAAAGAAAGAAAGAAAGAAAGAAAGAAAGAAAAAAAGAAAGAAAGAAAGAAAGAAAGAAAGAAAGAAAGAAAGAAAGAAAGAAAGAAAGAAAGAAAGAAACGAATACAGAAATAGCCTTACCGCAGCACAGTCACAAAATTGACCTCTAAGAAATTAATGGATGAGGGGAGTAAACGGTGTTAAGTTCCATTAGGTTGAATAGAACTCATTTAGGTCTTGTTGATTAATTGAGATTTTCTAATTGAATAAAGTGCAGATTTAAAAAAAATACAGTTTTTATAGGCATTATTGAAAGTAGAATAAAAGCTCTTTTCTAATTAAAAATATTCTTCTTTTCAATCCTGTGGCTTACATTGCAACATATTTCGATATGGCATCAAATACACAAATTGGGAAATACTCAGTGCAATTATTTATCTATAATAGTCATTTTCCTACTTCTGAATTTTATTATTCAAGTTATGATAAGTTCTCTCAAGACAAATGACACCTCTCTCATCTTTCTCTTTACAGAGAAATCTGAAAAGCTAGTTAAAATTTATGATGTTTTTCATGTAATTATACATTTTGGCTGAATTATTTTGGGGTGTATAAAGTGATAAGGTTTTGCTGGTTGCCAGTTTCAGTCTACTTGTATGAATCTCTAAGGACAAAATGGGCTAGAGAAATAAATAAAAAGCCTGGCTTTCTGTCCAAAGATACATTACATCCAGAAATAACATTCAAAGCATGTCTCTGAAGTGAAGTTTCCTGAGAAAGAGGATCCCAAGTAATTCTGAAACTTTAAAAAAAACCAGAAAAAAAATTGTTTCTCCAAAGAAAGAAGGGAGGATCAGTGCCATATAATATTTGGAGGACAGGTGTAGGACTAACAAAGGAAGAGAAGCATGGCATGGCTAAGGGGTACACTGAACAAGACATTGTAGCTTAGATGGACCATTTTTATGATTCCCCTTGAAGTGGTTAATGAAAACATTGGTGGAATTTGTAATGAACTTAGGTCCTGGCCTAAGTAATGTGAAATGTGGTCTATTAAGAGACAGACTTATGTGTTAAGCAATGCAGGCCAGTTAGAAAGCAGCCAACAACAGCAGAAGCAGCTTTATGTTTCTCTTCATTGCAACTCATTTCTGAACAACAAATGCTGCTAAAGCTGAAGTAAACTACAGAAAGCTCAATAGAGTTATTAAAAGCTTGACAGTAGAACCGAAACTCTCCAGAAGCATGGAAGGCATGTGAAAAAGATTTAAATGCTGCTTCTCTCTTTGTCTGCAAGCAGTGGGTGAAACCAGAAAAAAAAAAAAAGGGAGTGGTGTTATTTTGACAATAGTTGACTCTGAAGCACTTGATGATTTTAATAGTTTCCAGTTAACTTGGCGGAAGAAGCTGTATTGAACCTGTATTACAGAAATTTGAAGAGAACTGCGTTCTATGTAAAAGGAAAGGTGAGAGACACGTTTTTATATGGAAAATACAAAGAGTACAAAAGCCTATCTTGCAATTTTGCAGGTTTTAACTGAGTTCTTTATAAGAAACCAGATGGATCTGGAATAAAAACCCTGTGCTGAAGACCCAGAATCAGGTTTTGGCAGTCCCAACTGAAATTAGGTTTGTAATAGCAGTCATTTAAAGTGAACTGAAGTTTCTGTATTAGTCTAGTCACAGTGCTCTGACACAATGTTTTGACACTGTCACAGTGATGGAGAACTCAAAATAGTACAGGAAAACATCCTAAGGAAGAAAGACCTTGAAAGCTTTTGCCAAAAAGTCAGCTTTTGTCAAATAAACTCTCTCCCACAGCCTATGAATAGCGATCAGCGGCAAACAACAGAAGCCAAGGCAATACTACACATTTAGGGGAGAAAAAAATCTACCATACAACAACTGCAGTAAATCATAAAGCTTTTCAAGTCATTGAGAAATAATACAGTATGCTAACAGTGGACCAAGTGGACAAGATAACTGGGGACTTATAATACAAGAGCTGTTCACAGGAGTAAAGAAAATGGTTCAGTAGAAGATGAATAACAAATAACGCCTCTATTAATTTTAAATCAAGAAAGGTTTCCAATGCAATTCATGTAGCAAATGAAAAAGTGTTTGTAAAAGCTACAGGTAGGAAGGAATGAGCATGTAGAAGAGGGAGATGATCTTATCTCCATGAATAATAGGTGAACAAAGCAGAAGGGAATGTAAGAAGCACCATCCCACTCCCCTAGACAAAACCAGAAGTGAATGTATCCAATATTTGGCTAAACAGTATCATCTCAACAGAGAAGTTAAGCATTACTGTGGAGACTGCCCCAAACCCATGAGAACTTTAAGGTCCTATTTCCCATAACTGGAAAGCCCTCTGCAGAGCAGAGGACAGAGATTTCCCAGCTTTCCAGGTCACTAGCAAAATTCATTCATATTGAAGGTCCCAAATAAGGGGAAAAGTAGTTAAACATTTGATCACACAGTGGCTCAACAGTTTCCCTCTCAGAGTCCATCAAAAATTTTACTGCTTTTTACTTAATAGGCATGATTTTATTGAGAGGCCACCAACTTCTATTGAAAGGTATACTGAAGAGATCATGCTAAGTTTAGAAGGATATGAATTGAATCTGCAAGCAGTTTGTGTTAAGCAAAAGATCACTAACATTGGTAACACCACAAAAAACCCAAATGCAATTAAAGAAAAAAATGAAAAAAAGTAGGTGTCGAATTGTTGCTAGTGTTGATTGAGAAAAAAAACCAACACGACACACCTCCATCCCATAGACCCTAACTCCTCCATCCTCAAAGGAAAAAAAAAGCAGCAAAACTAAAAAACAGGCAAAAAGAAAAAAAAAAAAAAGAAAAAAAAAAAGCTCAACCAGCTATCTAAATAAAGAGCTCAGGAGTTTCCTTTGAGTAGTATTGTTCCTCTCTACAGATAAAGAAATAATTGTACATCTCAGATCTTTCACTATTATTGCTACAGTTTAATGACCATGAATTTATGCAGAATGAAGGTTTAGACATGTCACCACAGCTATCCATTATTACCCATCTGAAGTACTGACAGAAAACAGTTTCAAAACATATGAGAGTTCTATAAAAAGGCTGCAGAAGGCAAACTCTACCATATATTTAGGTCACACAGAGCAATAATAAAATGCTGGTTGGCCTCTGCTGACATCTTCTTCTCCAAAATGGCTTGTGTTAGATGTTCACATCACAGTCCCTAAAGATATGAAATAGAACATACCGAGAAAAAAAATCCCAGTTGGATTTGGGGTCCCAGAAATGGCCACAGCATTCTCAGCTACTCTGTAAAGAGTAATGGTCAAAAACACAAGTGGAAGTAAAAGAGAAAGCCTATGGGAGCTGTGATATTTTCATCCCAGCCCTACAGTAGCAAAAAGACTTTTTTTTTCCAAATTCCAATAACAGACAAAAATGGACAAAAAACTGACTTGTCCTAGGCAAACAGCAACCACAGCAGGCTGGGCCAGCTGAATTCCAGAATAGTCTTAATGCTTCTTGACAGTACAGGAGGTAGTATTTTAAGAGAGACTCATAGGCCTGTGAAAACACACAGAATCTCAGAAAATAATCAAACTTTCATCATGAGTTTGCTGAATACAAAAGTTAAAAGCATTAGAAATCCTGTATCATGTTGTGTTTGGCAGGGAAAAGAAAAGTCACATTTTTAGGAATATGCTACTTAGAAAGACCCATGTGCAGACCCAGGTGACACCAAAATGCATGGTGAAAAGCTGATGTGAATAAAGCTGGCTTCTGAGAGAGGCACCAGCATGCTTTGGGCTCCATTTCAGGAAAATAAAGTACCATTTACCTCTGGTGAAGAAACCACTTAAAGACATGCTTAATAAGTGATTAGTTCTAATGACTTCAAATCAGCTTAAAGCAAGAATTAAATAATTTCTTGCCTAAGAATAGAAAAAAAAACCAAACAATGTAGCAAAAATCTTTATATGTGCAGAGCACCATACATGTTCAAGTAGCAGAGTTACAGCAGCTAAATTTTGATGTCTTGCTCCCTTTAACAGCTGTAAACGTACACACTAGTTGATAGAAGTGATTATTGTTGCTTCTTTCTCATTTTTCTGTGTGTTTTGGTTTTGGGGGGGTTTTTTGGGTGGCTTTTTTGTTCACTATTGTACACATGAATTGTGAGTTTTAAGGAAAAAGAAACATGCTCAGAAATGTTTAAAGGACATTTAAACCAGGTTTAAGTGTGTAACACTAATCCTTACCAAATTAAAACCTTGTTACTTAAAGCTGTTAGCAATAACATGAAAAAACCATACACAAGTTATAAAATATTCAGCAAGGAGCTTTTTAAGAAAAAACCCCTAATAATAAACCCCAAATTAATTACCTTTCCTTGTATGTAGTAGTATACATTCTGTATTATTAAGTATGCAATTACTGTGTAATGTGCCACAGCTGTAAAATATTTAAAGTGTTTTTCACTAATTTTGGTTTGGTAAAACTGCGAGATTTCCGATAATTCTAGCATTGTGAACATTATGGGGTAATTCCCTGACAGACCTTTGGAAAGGACCATTATACAGTTATCAGAAAGTTTTCTTCTCTTCATGAAGAGAAGGGTAAAATTTCCAAAGTTGCCTGTACTAGCTTATACCAGAAGTATAAATCCTACTTTGAAAGGTACGTTAGCTGCTAATAAGGTTAAGGTTATAGTGATGCTCAAAATCTTCTTTCCTGACCAACAAACTCACATTACACTTTCTCTCAATGCCATTGCCATGTTAGTGGTCAACCTCTTCTGCATGTCTCAAGTAACAGTTCTACGGCAGATTGAGCAGAGAAGCTCACAAACATAAGCCTCAGCTACTCCTGTGAGCTCATCCATTTGAATACCAATTCAATCTTCAGTCTTGGTTTAATCCAAGAAACCACTGAACAAAGCAGCATACACCCCTAGCTCTAGCTGTATGGGACACTGACCTTCAGCAGAAGAGTGTCAACAAGTAGCTGGAGAGCAGCAATGGCTTAAACAGCCATAGCAAGGTTTACCCTAAATTTCTGCACTGCTTTCACCATGCCACGATTGCTTTACTAGCAAAAGAATGCCAATAGATGTTCTTGGTGTGGATGCCAGTTTAGTGACCAGTCTGTCACTAAACTCTTCCCTCCCAGTAGCTACAGTGTTCCAGAAGAACAGAGCAGTACAAATATTGCTAAACCAGGATAAAGGTTTATGACCCCTGTTGTGTGGGTGTAAACAGGAAGAACAAGTTCTTACTGAACACCACACCTTCCTATCAATAGAAGGGCATACACATTGGGTAAAAGAAAGGTTAATCTCAGATGATTTTGAATACTGGTCTCAGTTACTTCATACTAAGTGAAAGAATCTCTCTGCCAGCTGCACTGCACATATTCTGAGAGATGCTTCTCAGACAAAATCTTGCAGAAGACCTGGACAACTTCTGCTAAACAAGAAATGTGTTTAACTGAATGTTTTTCAAGCAGATGTGGCAAATAACTGAAAGATCACTGGCAATTTTGTTTGGGTATCTCTGCATTATAATCCAGCTCCTAGTTTGGAAAAGCAAACTGAAACAAAGACAGTGCACCATTATTTTGTTCTGACTGTTCAAGCACACATAACTTAGTAAATTTCAACCAGTACTAATCTTTCCATGGTTAATGATTTCTTCTATTTCTTCTGTTACAATGACAATGCTTATACTATAGGTCTAATTTCTGCCTGAAACCTTCTTCTCCCCCCCCCCCCAAAAAAAAAAAAAGGAAGGAAACAGGTCTAATTACCCGAACTTTGGCTGTATTCAGTTCCCAATCAGACTTTAGCTTAACAATTTAGACAGAAAAGATTATGAAGGCAACAAACATGAGTATAAACTTCAGAGATGTATAGTGGAGCTCACTCAGAACTAGAAACACAAAGTTCTACAGAGAAGAAATTAACTGTATGCAAAATGAAGTGTTCCTACATGAGCTGCATGGTGTAGAGCGGACATGTTTTGTATGAGGGCTACAAAAGGGAGGCAAGAAGGAATAAAAAAAAAATCAAGTATTGCTCATTATTGGCCCCTCCAGAAGCCTGGGGGACCCTCATGCTTTTTGAAGGGATTTATATTCAGTCACTCGAGAAAACATATAGTAGCCACCCTGTAATAACCTGGAGATGGAGGAAGAAGATATTTGACAAGTAAGACCAGAACATGTCAGGAACATAACAAAGGTGATAAGAACTGTAAAAAGGATCTAACAGACTTTTTGTAAAGTGCAGAATACCTAGGAGAGAAAATCCCTAAGTAGAATTTGAAGTTCTTTTACTTCCTCTGCATCTTTAAAATATAAAATCTGAAGTGAAAACTCATACTCTGGACATGTCATGTAATTGATATCTCAGGATCAGTGAATTAAGCAGAGAATCTTCCTACTCACACAGCTGGTCACTAGCACTGTCAACAGTTCAGGCCACTCCAGGCTGAACAAAACACAAAAAAATCCAGCCATTTTAAAGACACAAAAAATAATAAAATACTTTAATTCAAAGATTTTGGTCAAATTCCTACTACAAACCAAATGTATCCTGCATTTGTTAGCTATGACAGAAACAAGACGTATGTAATGTAAACCCTGGATGACAGAGACACAAAACCCAATGCAACATACCATGACATGCCATTGCCAAAACGTGGAAATGGCCTTTGTATAGAAAATAATGATTAAGGAAAATGAGTCACCTGCGGGAAGCCACACACAGAATGGTTTAAGACAGGCATGTGATGACTGCTGATATCTCTCCACAAACAATTATGAAGGATTAGCTACAGAATTGTTGTTCTGTTTGCAGGTAAACGTTTTAGGTTTTGAAGACACTAGGACTTGCACAATGTATTACTATCCCAGCAATGTAACTATTAAATTCAAATGACATGTTGCTGTTATTAGGAAATACGATATAGATTCAGTACAGTTTATATCTATACATTCAGCCTAGAAATAAACGAACAACTGAGCCTTTGTTAAAGAGGTAGGGGCACAAAGACTATGAACAAAACTGTGAAATTTGGTTTGGATGATGTGCACAGAATGCTTATAAAATCCTAATTTATTTATATATCTCTCTGTGTGTATGTATACACACAGGCATAGGGCAGCATCAAAAGTAACTGAATGAGTGAGGAAAAACTATGAAGAAATAGCTGTGAAATCTTTGAAAAAAGCCAGTCTTTACTCAGGGATCCCATTCAGTCTCCATACCTTCACTTTCCAAACTCCAGTTAACTGCTGTTGATCTCACAAGAAAGTGAGCAGCAGGTGGTCAAATTTCCAAATCGTGATTTATCCATCCATTCCACCCCATTTTTTCCTCCTCAGTAACTGTCTTGACCATCCTCCAGACTCTCTCACTTTCAAGAGACCTCAAAGACATAAAGCTACCAAGGTTTAAGAATTATCCCTTCACTACTCTACTCATGGAGATATGGTGCTTTAAGCTAATTTACACCAGCTAGTGCAAAACTCTTTATTTTGCGTGAAAAAGGAAGAATATCAATAATGCTAGTTACTGCTTCTTGGACCATGTGCATAATGTCCTCAAAATATCTTTACCTGATTTATGATGATGGAAACCTTTCATATCACCAACTCAAGATGCTGTAAATAGCTACAGAAAGAAAGAGAGGCTGTAGGTTGGGTATTTCTAGGTCTGAGATTCCCTTGGACTACTATCTCCAAAAAAATGAATAGGAGGGGTGTAGAGTTGAAGCAGGACTTTGCTGTCCCTCTTATTAATTGGACCACTGTTCAAATAACTTGAAAATTGCTGCTTGTAGTTTAAAGTGGGCATTCAAATATGACACTTTTTTTTTAATCAAAAATATACTTGCAGTGGAGAAAGACATCAAAACACAGAGTGCTGGACAGAGTTGACTAGGGTAGCAGTATCTGTCCTACTCATCATTGATTGAGAATGATGGAGGCAGGATCCTGAGGTGGTCAGACTACTGGCCTTACAAAATATAGCCTCTGGCAGCATTACAAGCAAAATGATCACTGAAAGAACATTAACGATTTTATCTTTTGCTGCTTCTAACTCATACCAGAATACACAGAGAGCCAAAACCAAACAAATGACCAGCAAGAAAGTTAGAGAATACATTGGATCTGAGCAGATGACCACAGTTTTTACGGTGTGGCAGAGACACTTCCCCACTCTTAGACAAGCTGCTGGATGCTCAGAGTAACCTAGTCACAGAGACAAACTATTGCTATGAAGAAACAGTTAAGCCCATCCTAGACCTTGTATAAAAGTGAAACTAACAAAATCAACCTTAATAGTTCCAGAATCAGTTCAGTAAGGTTCTGTTATTCTTTCCAAACAATACTTTTTATACTCGCATATTGCTTCCCAGCTCGGTCTTATTCAGAAGACACCACCTGCTTCTTCATACACTCCTAGACCTACAATTTGCATGCTCTAAGGTTCCTAGTCTGTTCTTGGAGCAGAGGTTAATCTTTCTGAGAGGCTTAGCTTTTATTCTTGTTTAATTTTGCTTGAGAAAGTTCTTCAATTCACAAAAGTATTACATGAAACTGCTTTGAAATCAAGTGGTGATGCTCAGAGCACATTACATTTGACCTATAGAAAAATCTGTAGGAATAAAGAAAAAAAAAAAAACCCTAAAAAAAACCTAAAGAAAAAAAGCTGACGTACTTTGTATTTTTGCTTTCTAGGCCAGCAGTGCTCAAAATGTCAAAACTTATTGCTGTCTTGGTTTCAGCTGGGGTAGAGTTAATTTTCTTCCTAGTAGCTGGTACAGTACTGTGTTCTGTATTTAGTATGAGGATATTGTCGATAACACACTGATGTTTTTACTGCTGAACAGTACTTAAACAGAGCCAAAGCCTTTTCTGCCTCTTCGCCCCACCAGCAAGTGGCTGGGGGTGCACAAGAAGCTGGGAGGGGACACGGCTGGGACAGCTGACCCCAACTGACCACAGGGATATTCCACATCACATGGCATCATGTAAAGTGTGGGGAAAGCTGCCCAGGGGCCACTGCCTGGGAGCTGTCTGGGCATCGGTCATTAGGGTGGGGAGCAATTGCATCGTGCATCACTTGTTTTGTATATTTTAATTCTTTCATCATTATCATCATCATTATTATTTTCCCTTCCTTTTCTGTCTTATTGAACTGTCTTTATCTCAATCCATGAGTTTTTTGGGTGGTTTTTTTCCTGATTCTCTTCCCCATCCCACTGAGAAAGGGGGCTGAGCAAATGCCTTTGCCATGTTTAGCTGCCTGCCGGGTTAAACCATGACATTGGTTATTGCTACAGAAGCACAGAAAAGATGATATCTAATGTATCTAGGTAAAACCTTACTGATTTTTGCAAACATAAATTGATGCAACATTACAAGCAGCTCTTTTTTTTTTTTTTTGTAGCTCATTTCCCTACATATATACATAGTATAAAGAACCCAGCTTATGAGTATAATGTTCATAAACATCAGTGGTTCATTTAGTGAGCAGGTGGCTATTGCTCTGATCTGTGGATCCTGGGGAAATACACATTAACCATTCTGAAATTGAGTAAGACAGGACAAGATATTAGTTTAACACAAGCCAGGACTAAATTCACATAGCTTGTTCTGAAGGTGTTGAGTATTAGCTGGATAAAACAAGTTCTCATATTTTGTTTCATTTTGAAGATTATGGTTGTCTAATTTAGATGAGTGATTGGCAGCACAAAGCATCAAATAGCACATGAGTAAAAAGGAAGGTGAAGGCACGTTACCTAATTAAGCCCCCGAGCATTGCGTAGCAAGGATGTCACCAACCAGCCAGACCAGACTGGCCAAGAGGGAAATGCCATGTAGTAAGAAAACAAAGTGGCTTTCTCATCTGCTGCAGACAGGGTCTGATTCTGAAGGGGTATTACTGGAACAGCAAAGGAACAGACCTGAGCCAATTGGGTACTATTTATGGAGCTGAATGGGAGACATCAAACCTCTGTGAATCAGTTTCCTGGGTTGCTTGCAGACTTAGAAGAACTTTCACTTCACCCTCTACTTCCACAAGGAGGAAGGCTGCACCATTGTTTTAGTACATAATAAAAGCAGAGATACTGACGTGCCGAACATGTTCAAAGGCCTTATCTGAGGTGCTTACTGTAGCTAACCTTTCACCCTTGACTAGGCTTCAAGACGCCCAAAATGTGTGTTAGTTTAGCTATTAAATTGATAACTTGTAAAAAGGCAACTTATAAAAATTTGTAATAGAATATAGAAGACATGTTTATATTTGTATTCAACAGGATCTACTAAGAACATAACTCTTCAAAATCTTTTAAATCTATATAAAATCATATGAAAGCTCTTACAAATATATTACCTTTACTCCCGTAATGTATGGGTAAGAGAGTAAAGAGCATAACATGAAGATAAACTGATGTAGAAACAGCTGACTGGCAAGTTCACACCTGGTTTCTTGAATTCTTTTTGCTAGGGGTGGAATCCCTAGCTACCTGATAGAGGATAGAGAGAGAGAGATGATGTTGCAGCTCACAAGGCACAAGTTTACAGGTTTCTATTCTCTTTCACTAGAGGAAAAATATTACCATCATAATGGGTGTTTGAAAGATGTTCACTATCAGAGAGTACAACCTGCAGATACAATCAGTATAAACCCAAGCTCCCTACATGTTTGAACCTGAGATCTATTTTGGCACTGGAAGATAGCCAGTGAATCTTGGAATATGCTTTAAAGGATATATGAAAAATGATTTCTCACGGGAGACAGTTCATCTGTGGAGCAAATGCAATGTAGACAAACAAAACTCAAGCATCTTATTTTCCTCTTTCTGTATCTGCAGGGACATATAGTACAAGGGAAACAGAGACAAAATGCTGAGGGAAGGGTAAGAAATCAATACAATCAAAATTGCTGGTGCATCTGAAGAACAGCCCTCCTCCCAACCCTGGAAAGCAGAAGTGGTCCCAAACTCCATCTGAACTAAATCACATGAGATTCATTATTCCATCTGAAGCACAAAGCATATGTTAGTACTAAATAATTTCTATGAAATCTCAAACATATAATTCATTCTATATGACCTCCTTCCCTGGAGAATTTTATTTCATTAATGAAAAACAAAACACTTGTTAAAAAAAAAAAATTTACACTGTTCAGCACTTCCACTTAAAAAAATGCCTTGATCTTAGAGGCAGCAGCCTCATCAGTTTAGTGATGTTTGTTGATTACTTTCCGTTAAAATGGACCAAAAAATATGGCTTTGAAAGTGGCAATTTAACCTTTGAATTAAAATACACCTTTTTTTCCCACGTCTTGCTCTCTCTATTCCCTCTCCTTTTAGATATTTATTATGCAACTCCTTTCTGCTCTGCTCTGACAGCTTTTACCGAGGAATAATCTGGTAAACAGCAAACCCTGCTTTCAATCCCAACAGGAAGAAGCCCAGGAGCATGAGGGGACTGGTGACAAATGGTCCCACTGCCTCAACTCTGCATCTTCTGTGTACACACAGTAATCAGAAGGGAAGACCATCACAATAGTTTCTAAACCAACGAGAGGTCGTTAGCGCTGCATTTTGGACCTCTGCTGCTTCTGTAGACCAGTTGTTCTTACGGCAACCATTTCCATCGGAGACAAGCAGCTCGGTACTGCTCTCTGCTGCTTGTCTCGGCTTTTGCAGCAGCAGTTTTAAAACTCACTGGAAAGAGAAATCCGAGAGGAGTGGAGAAAGAAACAGAAGAGGCTGATCACTTCAAGTGCTTCATGCTGTCGTTAAATTCAATTCCAGCCTGCTTCTCATTCTCTCCTTCTCCCACACTTACATAAGACTTGCTTTCTGAACTATATCCCCTTTGAATTTTAGAGAGGAAAACCCCCTCTATTTTTCCAAGTTCGGTGCCTGACCTCATGTGAAGTTCAAACTATCTTGCATTCACCTTTTCAAAGAAGACTGCACACTACGAAGAGCACACTAGGCGTTCTTTGTCACTTCCACACATTTGTGGAATGCGTCTGACTGCAAAAACTCAAGCTGTTTTTAAAGCAAATGAAAACACTAGGGGAATGGGCTGTGAGGGGAACAACAGCTCCCTAAAGAGCAGAGAACATTTGTAAACAAAGCTGGAAAACACAGCTGGCTCATTCCTGCTTCTTAACATGTTTTAGCTAAATAACCTGGGGGTCTGTTAGCCACTGTGGTCTAAGAAGATATTAAAGAAGCTGCATTCAGTCTTGCAGTAGGTCTGCAAATACAACCAGACAACTGCCAGTATACAGCAGTGATACAAAAGGAGATAACAGGAATAGCACCGAGCTCTTGCTCTCATCTTATCTACTACTTGGGAAACTACCACAGCAGAACTGGCAAAGTTGCTCAGCTCCACTTCAAAAGTCTCTAAACAACCTATCTTGTCTGAAGCAGTAGTTAAGACAGCACATCGTGTATAGCTATAAAGAGCAAAAGAATGGAAGCTAGTGACTTGCCTACTAATAGAGGTCTGTGGCTTTAGCAGGCACCAGTAGAAAACTTAGATAAAATGCCCTGGCTACCACTGAAGTGGGTAGTTCAGCTGTTAAGTGATTTACAGCTATTAACAACACACAAGAGTACAATATGCTGGAAACTGTTATTGAGTGAACATGTGAGAAAGGGTTTTGAAAATGAGACATATGCGTATTGAGCCTAATATGCTTTAATAGCAAGTGTCAGAAAATGTCAAGAAGGTTGCTGAATGTTGCAGGTCATCCTCTTCCTCTAGACATATCCACTCTGAAGTGTTCTTATCAGTGGTTTCGGAATTGCCTCAGCTGGGGCAGGAAGGCAGCCCCAATAATGCAGTAGTTTGAACACCCCCTCCCTGGTGTGCTTCCAAAGGAGCCTGACCTTGTTAGCCAGGGAGCTGCAGGCAACTAAGACATCAGGGAATTTGCTGGCCATAACAGGAGGCTAAAAACTCAGGTAGGGAGGGTCATTTTGAAGCAATCAGACTTAAAACCTCTAGTTTCAGATGCAGCCCTTTGACCTATGTGAAATCCCTGCCTGGGATAGGAAATAGGGACGTCATGTTTTTCTTCTGCTCGGAACATACAACCTCACTAAAGTGGGACTCACACAAGAACACACAAGTTAATTATAACGGGAATCACACAACTGTGCAACACTTGCTACCACATATGGCTTGCTGGCTGCAGTCAGTCCTTGCTGAGACTTCCAGATCCCAGTAAAATGCAAACAGCAAGCAACAGTAAACTGAGAAACGCTCCTTCCCAAATGACTGCATTCTGCTAAGAAAGCAAAAAAAACCAAAAAAGGTACCACTACACTTTTAGGCTGAGAGTCTGTGATGTCAAGGATTTAAGACTTAGTAAATGCTTCATAAGTAGTACTGGATTTATATCCTTATCGTGCAAGGGTGATGCAACAATGATGGACTAGGACGGATTGGATTTCTCAGGTAGTTTTGTATTTTGCACTGATGCAGGTTTCAGCTCAAGTAGCTGAGGCACTTCCTCTTTGTTCTGGGGGAGCGGGATTAGTCTCACATACTGATTTTGAATTCTACTTCCAGCTTTCTGGTTATTATTACAAGCGGCTATGAAATGTGCTTTCTGGACGTGAGTGGATACAGCCTAGTGCATTCAATTCCTCTTGATAGGCAACTTTTATTGCTTCAGTGCTTAGGGAATGAAGAGGATCTTGTTATTGTTTTAATTTTGCACCTAGTGTCAAAGTTGGTATTTCCACACTTAAGAACAAAATAACACCAAGAAAATTAAGACATGCTGCAAAGGGACAGCTGTTTGGCTTTAATTTAAACATGCTGGTTTTATCATCACTCTAATTGGAAAACTAAATATTATAAGAAAGCCATCAACCACGGTTCCTATTACGCAGCAATAGGTAATCTTTCTAACAACAGAGGCACTGTTCAGTATCTCAGTGGTAGGGTTCAGATGCTGGTGTCCCACCATTCACGCCTGAGTATGAAAAACGACTCATCACCTTAGAATTCACATCACTTAAAGCCAGCAGAAGTTTAGCGTGACTCTACCAGGGGCAAAAGCTTAAATAAGTCACATGTCAAAGAAAATGCAAGAGAAAATGTTAAGCCCTTGATTTTATTTGCAGCATAACTATGCAGACCTCCAGAGAATGCAGTTTTGTAGAATCCAGGACTGGTAAAGGTGGGCTGAACAGGAGATCAGTCTGAAATAGTTTGGAGATCACCAGCTCCCCTGTGGCAACCTTCATCCAGATGAAGCAGACATGCAATGGCAGGGCCAACAATGAAAATTATTAGAGAGAGTGATTCATTTCCTCTTTTTCGTTTTTAATACCATCTGGTGGCATGAATACAAGACTAGAAGCAAAAAAATGCAGTTGTGTTCAGCCTGACAAAAGCTGGCTAACAACGACTGTTTTCAGAGAGACAGAGCTGTAAACATGTATCTTACACTAACTCTGAAACCACAAGGAACCCCTAGATTTCTTCCTGTCAAGCAGCCCATATGGCACCCTGGTGAGTGACTTTAAAGAGCAAGCCACTAAATGATTAAGGACTTGTAAAACAGTCCACATATTCTGTGGGGTTTGTATAAACTGCATCCATTTATTTCTAACACATTACAAATAGCCCAGTTGTTGAGCATTGAAAACAATGTTTATAGAAGAAGCAAAACTCAAAAAGGAAACAGGGTGTCCCACAGACAACTTTTAGAACCACATCCAAATGATTGTAGAGACTGGACTTTATTCTTTTCTGTAATGCTGGCCCCACACAAGCCACCTCACTCTCCTAAAGCTGCACATGCATCCATACATAGGAATTGCAATGCCTCCTTCTTTTGTAAAGCCCTCCAAGATTTGCAGGTGAAAGCTGGACGCTGGATCCATAAGGCAACAAGAACAAAGACCTCTCCTCACAGAAAAGTCCATGCTGGCCTAAATTTCACATGTCAGGTGAACTGGGCTCTGAGCATTGCCCTGTTGGTCTGGCAGAAATCAGATTTAAAATACCCTAAAGGTGCTTCATTGCTTCACAACCATGACTCACCTTGGCTGTTTCCCAAAGACATATGGGTAAAAGGATATGTTAGCTTTCAAGGAAGTGATCCCTTTCTCATTCCAGAAAAGGAGGAGAAAAAGGGTTGTTGCAGCTGAGTCACCCCACACCCTTCTGCCAGGGCTTGCAGTACCAGGTCCTTGGAAGTTCACAGGGAGCCCAGTGACTTTGCCATTTAAGCAGCTACAAGCATGCATGCATTCATTCATTCCTTCCTTCCTTCCTTCCTTCCTTCCTTCCTTCCTATTTGAAGGCTGTTAGAAAGGACTAGCCCTAGAACCCTCCATTACTAGGAAGAAAGCATTAGCAGAGAATATTCTTTTCACCTCATTCAGTTTTCACATTAGACTCTAATTTGGACTAGCCACCTGCTCTCCACCACTAACTTGATACATCATAAGCTAGCAAACCTTTAAATTACTGTGTTCTTGAAAAAGCCTCCATTCCTACAGTACACATCTTAAAGTAATACACAATATGACACACACTACCAGTCCAGGGAGGAAGAAATTGCTGCGCCCTTGACTAGCTGACAGAACAGAGGAAGCTCCTTGCAGCAGCCCTGAAGCACTAAACCAGTAGGAGGAACCTCAGAAAACACACAAACAGATCTTCACAGCTCCATGTAGGTGTTAGATACACAAAGGAATTCATTAATACTAGTGGAATACATGTTATCTTTCAACTATTTCAACTGTCAGGCTCTTTAGGGAGGTTTTCATAAAAGTTTCAAAGCAACCCAAACAAATCACCAGATTTAAATATCTGCCACACCAAAACTTCAAGGGTCTTTAAAGCAGTTCTAAACTTTGCAGATGACTACAGCTCTCTTCTAACGCAAAATACGTAGGCTGTTAAATGACACAGATGTACTTACCTATTGCATCATTTACAAAGCAAAGCACTTAAAACGCAAGCAGTGAATATTAAAGGACATAATAAATTTTACATTGCCTACGTGAGAAACATACATTATTCATATATTATTCACATTTACATAAAAGGAATGCATTTTTCATCATTACAGAACAATCTTAACTGTGACTTGTGGATTTTCTCAATATATTTGTTATACTAGTTTTAGTTTCTAAATATTTTATATTAAGTGTTACATGGGAAATACTATCATTCATTAACTTTATCAACTGACAATTTTAATTAGTTTTTCCAGAGAAAAGCATTGAACATACAGTTACATAAAGTGTATAACAGTGTTGATTTATGGAAAAATTATGCATCTTGATTTGCATTTGGGAATGATTAAAGTATTATTAATGTGTAGATACATCTTTTAAGTTTGCATTGGGATTACAGTTGAAGGTTAGTTATGAAAATAAGTTTGTCATCCTCCAAAATCCCTGACTCTGCATTTGTGCTATCAATCAGATGTAAAGGGATCCTTAATATTCCTTCCAGTCTGCAACCAGATCAGAGAACTGTATGCTCAAACACAAAGGTTTTTTTCTTCCAAGTAGTCACGCATGTGTTTACAGTTGCTACGTAAAGCAGACCCACATGGCTCAATATGTGGATCAGGATTAAGACTGATGTAGGCAGATGAGATTTGTTTCTTAGTAAACATAGGAAAGTAGGATCGAAAGGGATGTCCTTAGTCATCTTTCTTCATGCTTACAGGAGGACAGAATATTTGTGTATTGAATATATCGTGCACATGTATAAACTTGATGAAGTTCTTTAGTGTTCATCTGTTCAATTCTCATTCCTTCTGTTGTCTATTTCAAGACACTAATATCATTTGGCTGTTCCACTCCTTCCAATACAGATTGGATGACGTGCAAAATTTGCAGACAAATAAACGTTCATCTTTTAATTACTTGAAATGCTTTATTGCCCTAATCAGATAAAAAGAACCTACTAATTTAAATATGCATCAAAATGCTTGGAGGATTATGGTCACATCTTACTTCTTGGAAACAAATGCAGAACCATACAAACTGACTATCAATGCTTGAAGCCAAAACCCAAGATCTAAGTTTATCTGCACTTTTGGTTAATCAAGCTCTAGATCCAGACTCTCTTGGGATAGCACACCATGCCCTAACACTTATCAGCCTTATTTCAACACAGGAGTAGCTCTTTTTAGTTATTCTTGTAATAACATGTAGTTTCTGGCAGTAGATTTTTTTGCTCGCAGTCTGTCATGTAAGTCTTTAAAAAAGGCTGTCCATACTGAAGCCATAGCTCCCTTTTAATCCTCATTTCTTTTTGCTTGCTGGTGGGAAATATGAGTGAAAGACAGGAAGTTGAAGGGGAAATTAGCGGAAAAAATCAATTAAAGGACAGGAAGAACGCTTTGAATGAAATGTGTGAAAATATGCAAGTCAATACATGAAAAAACTATCAATTTCTTTATTGTGACTATATTAGAAAACTGTAGCTTCTGCTTGGCAAAATCATGAAATCAGTCATTCTTTCCTTTATCATTATAGATTATGGTGACACGACTTAGGTACGGTATGAGAAGAGATCTAATTATCAACTGATGAGTCATGCTATACAATTTTAGTTGTAATCCATCATGTTCTAAAAGGAATCCAAGTTACATGCTGGTAATTATCCACTGTAGAGAGAAAGATGTGATGATTTATTTTTCAAACTGGTAGTGCCATCTGATGCGTTCACAAAAAGGCTACAAAAAGAATTAACAGTCTAACAAAATATTTACAAAGCATGAAAAATACCTACATTTCTATAGGTATCACAACTCCAGATCTAACTCCTGAATGCTAAAGGTCAGCAAACATCCACCATTTTATACATGAATATAGATTGTCTTTCCCCATTGTATCACTTTACATTTTACATTGAATTTAAACTGCAATTTTATTGCTTAGTCTTTCAGTCTTGAAAGGTCCTTCAGCCATTCTTCAATTTACCCTTGTCCTGACAAACCTTTGTATCATCACCACTGCTCATTCCCTTTTCTATGTCTTCTGTGAATATGTTGACCACCACATGACTCAACAGACAGCCATGCAGAACTCCACTGACCATTTTCTGCCAGGCTTTAACTGATTATCTATCTATGATAATTTATCTAATGCCAGCCTGGTTTCCTTAAAAGCCTTTGCCAAAAGACACTTAAAAGTTAAAGGGGGCTATATTAATGCATTCATTCCTATGCATGTTTGCTAGTCCCTTCAAAGGAGGCCAATAGGCTTATAAAGCAGAACTTCCCTTTAAAGAAGTCATGATGACTCCTCTCAAGTAGGTCATGTTTTTCCATGTTTATAGGTATGACTTAGTTTCCACTAATTAGCCTGGGTAAATGAATAAGCTTAGAGGCATCCTACACTGCTGTGAAGACTGGTTGTCATATCTGTCATTTTTCAATCTTCAGGTACCAAAGAATTTTAAGTCTTCCCAGTACTGCTAGTAACTCATCTAATTCATCTGGCAGTAACCTTACATTGCTAATACCAGCTGATTCTGGTAACCTGTTAGTGCTTGCTTTCCCTCAAACTGGTTGCTTCAGACGTGGTTCAATCCTTTGATGATTCTCCCAATCCAAGCCCCCATACAGGGTTCTGACATCTGAATCAAACTTGGGCTCTACAAAGGCATCAAAGGAAAAATGCTCCAAAGAAAATAGACCACTACTACAAATGGTAGATTTAAATACTGTAGTCAGATCATGTAACCTGGTATAGCCACCTCATTTGTTTGCTCTACTCAAGACTTCTTGTGCTACCTCAGATAAATACTGGCTGTTGTTCATCATGCTATCCTCTACCTACCAGCCGATAGTGGTAGAACGACTCTAAACACCTTGGGTCTTCCTTACACTGTAACATCTGTTTCAAGACTTTTCTTGTAAGGTTAGGGTCTCTCGACTTGGTAAGGTGTGTTGAGTTCTACTCTGGAGCTCTTCTGGAGCAAAGCAACTGGATTTGCCAAGGAAACAGCCACAAGCAGAAAACAATTTACCAGCAAGGCAGCCTGAAGGAACAGACTGGAGACAAGAGGCTTTATCAACCCACACACAGCTCTCAACAGAAGCATAAATGTATGTTTCAGACACCTCTATTAGGCTGAATCCTGCCAATGGGGATGTTTCTCTCCTTCTGAGACTATAAATAGAGTCCATTTGGCTCACTGCCTAACTTCTAGATGATTATTATTAGGAGAGATGAATTCTAACTTTTGTGATTCAGATTCTCCTTCATAAAGCATGGGGATCAGAGTCCTGCCCTGTACCTCAGGGGGAAAAACACATTAAATATTTCAAAACACTGATACTGCACTTGGAATAGAACTCTCGAAATTAATGCCTTCCAGGGAACTCAGAGAGAATTCAGAGCAATTAGTTTTGTTAATTGCTGTATTTTGCAATTTTGTGCACATTTCAAAAAGTTTCTACTTCAGCTCAGCTGAAGACCATTTTAACTTATCTAAGTCATCTTAGACAAGGACTTTGCTCTCAAAACTAGGCTGAAAATGCGATGGAAATAGACTGTTTAGGTACTCTGGCACTTTATACCAATTGTACACAATTTTACACTAGACAATCATAAAAAGAATGTGTATGACAATGTAACAACACTTTTTTCACTATCAGAAAAATTTCAGTTGGAGGCTCAGGCTGGGTTTTATTTTATCGTATCAATTTCATCTTCTGTAATAAATATAAATTTAATATAGAGTTTATAAAATAGGTATTATTATTTACTTAATGGCCCATAAGAGCTTCCACAGAGAATTCATATTTCACAGATCGTTGACTTGATAGATTGTGACAGCTCTTCTGAAGATGTTCTGGTCTACTGGGTCATTACAGATAGCATGCACAGACAGTAAATCTGTGTCCAAAATATCCTAGTAACATTTTGCTCAAAAGGGTTAAGTGAATGGGATCAAAGTCAGTTCAAAATATTTATTTTACGTTTAAAAGACAAACCAGCACCAGGCACATAACAGACTATTTGCTAGCAAAAGCCTGAAAAAGTCACATTAGAAAAACGTTTTTATGTACACACTGCTGAAAAAAGCAGACACGTCAGAAGATAAGTGAAGAAATAGACCCTGTCTCAAAGAACTTACACTTTAAAGCCTTACCCTGAAAAGATTTCCCTTGTTGATTTAAATCTGTCTGGATTTCGATTACTACAAGATATCCAGTCCCAGCCCTGAAGGCCACATATAACCTTCCTCCTGTGAATTGTGCACTGTTTTCACAGAAATTGTTTGCACAGGCATCTGTTTCTTCTTGCATGATTTCAGACTAGTTTTAGGAAGCAGAGGACGATGTGTACATTTTAATGATTCTGTTAGTCTCTTGTTAAAATGAAGATGAACATTATTGATGCCCACTTAGGATTTGGAAATTGGCTGAAACAAGGCTCTTCTTTTTTCCTTTCAACTTCATGTTAAAATAAATTAAATAATTCTTCCAGCTGCTATCCCGTCTTGTCAAAAGTGAACAATCTAAACTAGAAGCCATTTACTACATTAAGACATAATGAAAACACTGAGATCTTGAATTACAGTGCCGAGAGTGGCACCACTCAGCCAGTGGCTTAAATGTCACAAAATCAGTTGATACTTGCAGATTAGGTATACAGCAACAAACTACAACAGAAGCATGCAAACAAAGCACCAGACAGAGAGGCATGGGAGGAGGGAACATATTACTAAAATGTAAATAAACAGTAGCATGTGAAAAAGACTGTAACATTTTGACTTAAGTAGGCTTAGATTCAGGAAAGTGGATATTTCACTCATGGCCTAGGGCTGCTACTGATTTCTTCAGAACAGCTATCCAGCAGCCACTCCTGAAGAGCAAATCACTCTAGAGGCAGCTTACCAACCTCTTACCAATGTTTAAAAAGAAGGTGATTCTAAATCAGGTGCTGCTTGGGAGTAGAGGAAGGCTAGATGAACAGAAAACCTGTTAATGATAAACATGGCAGCAAAGAGCAGTGGAAATTGTAGACTGATACATTATGAACAGTACAGAAATGCAAAGGTCAGTTCTTTAGCAGTGCAGGAGAGCATGTCTTCTGTCTGAGAACAGTTGCTCTCTCTACTAATGAAGACCTACCATAGCACAAAAAGAATAGAAGGTTTGGTATTTTTGAGTTAATGTTGGCAAGTTACCAGCTAAATTACAATTAGTTCAAATTAAATTCACTAGCAAACATCTGCTGAAAAATGCTGATGTGCCCTTTATTCACATCTGGAGCTTTGGTAGCAACATCTATCTGACAAGCATCCTTACTTTTACACAAAATACAGTGCTGTGACCAGCACCTTTCTTTCCCTGAATTTTAAAAAACAGAGCTGAACACCGCCATCATCATGCAGGCACTACATGCTGGCAATACAACAGCATCTTGCATGTAGACCTGAACAGACAGAGATGCTTCCTAGAGCCCTAAGTGAGGCCATGAGCTCTTGAGAAATAAGACTTCCTCCTTGCCTTTTGTCCCCACGATTTCTCATGGGTTAGACCTCAGAGGGCTGCACACTGCATAGGCTGACTTTAGCTACCTTTCCTCTTGCCCTGCTGGCTGGCACGGGGTCCACCTTCAACTGCTGGCTTTCTGCAGGGTTCGCACTCCAGTGTAAGACATTTTACACTGAGGCACTGCAGTGCTCAGTTTTTGGAAGAATAAAACGGTGTACAAATTTCAAACTGTCCATTCGATTATTTACTGCTGAGAAGTTCACTGAGTTCCTCTTCTTGTTTAGGGTATTTCTATTTTGTAAACAACAAAAGGAAACATCATGCTTTTACACATCAGTAATATGGCTCACTAAGCTTTATCATACTGATGGGAAAAAATATCAACCAATCCCTAGTATTACTTCATTTTTGGTATTGTTAATCATATACTTTTGATACCATATCACATTTTATTTAGGACAATGTATTTACAGACAGGACCTAGCAAAGGAGGTAGAAAGACCAGACAAAACAAGTTCTCTGAGCCAATACTAACGAAAGTACCAGATTTAGCTTCCTTTCCTTCTTTTTGAGAATAAGGAAATAAGGATGCACCAAGCTTTCAGATTAGAAGTAGAGACAGAGTATAAAGTACTTCCTCTGTATTCTTTTAGATAGGATAATGGTCTGATAATAGATAATAGCCCAAGGTGTTACAATGGCTGATTGGCATACAGCTAATTTTCTCCATGCTTCACCAAAATCCCACTTGCGTTGTCTTCCCCACTCCTGGCAGAGATCCTGGAACTAATGCTTATTTTCCTGGACCACTGAGCTGAAGCTGATATTGCCTGGTAGAAAGGCCAGTCAAGTGTTCACTTTGGAAAGCAGCTGAACACAGTCACCACATTTCCCAGCAGATGTTCAGGGTTCGACCTGGTGACCTTCCGCCTGCTGAACGGAGCTTGCAGCATGTGGGATTCAGCAACATAAACTCAGTAGTCCCATCATAGCCACTTGGGACAGTATGCCAAGAGGGAGGTGATTCATCTGCAGAAAATTATTTATACAACAGGTTTTCTCCTTGTTTCTATCTAAGGGTGCTCCATGGCTGGACTTCATGTTTCTGAAAGGTGCTTATTACTCAGAATTTATTGTATATAAAAGGGGCTTCATAGTTTATGGGTTGGTAACTGACTACTGACCATCATGATTACCTTGAAAGAATGCTCTTCAGGAAAAGTAATAGCTCATGTCTGTATGTGAATTGTTGCTGTGAAGGGTAAGCTAATCAGATCCTGACTGGTGTCATTTTATTGTCTCTGTGGGAAAATCCCAGTTGTAGATTAACCACAATCTCAGATGCATAGTCGATTTCCATATACCATCTTGATTTATTTTGCTAAAGCCAGGTTTCTAACCTGACATTTTTTGCGCAATAAAGTTGTGGACATGTTATCAATATGTATCCCACACATGTCAGTCAGTCCTTCCCTCGCTTGTCAGTGCGATCAGAGACTGCACCACTTCTCCTCCCTGCTGCCACCCATGTTTCCATGAAGGGCCTCGTCCCTGGTATAAGTGTCACTAGCAGGCCAGAGCTGAGAAGGACAGCGGAATGGCCAATATTTCTTCTGTTTTCTGTAGCTCTTTCTGCTGATATTAATGGATTAACATCTTTTCCCTGGTACCACATATACCTCTGAAAACCTCTTCCTTTTCTTCCTAAATCGACTATGGGCAAAACCATTTTTAACATAAAAAGATAATCTCATTTTTCAAGACCACTTCAATTCACAAAAGGCTGTTTTTAGACATGTTTCCCCACAACAAATAAGAAGCCTAGAAACTACTGAAGCACATTCTCTTTTATTCATATTTTATTTAATAAAGCTTCTTCCTGTCAAGATTCCCTATATCTACTTATGAGACTTTCCTTCCCAGGCAGAAATCCTGTTACAACATTCATAAGACAGGGAGATAAATATTTGTTAGGCATGCAGACAAGTCAATTAAATCCATTACTTCAGCCTCCCCCAAAATTCTTTAAGCAATGGTCCTCTTATCTCTGCAAGTTGCCACTAGACTTGTTTTGAACAAACATCTGTCCCTTCCTTGTAAGAAAAATTGATCATTTAGTGTTTGATTAGCAAATATATTCCACAGTTGCTCACATTTTAAAATAGAAATAACACTGTGAATAGGAGTATTGATTTCAAGAAGCTTTGTGCTGTATTATTCTTACTGTATATCTCACAATGAATTCATGTATATATCTCACAGTATGAATTCATACTGCAATGCTGTATGCATTGTGCAACGCTCTCACAATTGCAAGAATTCATTATCTCTCGGGAAAGGGCAAGTAAAAGCCCTGTATTTGGGAGAAAGAAATACAGAAGACAGGATTACATAGCCCTGTTTCCGCCCCCCCCCCCGCCCCCCGATAAAATCCACTTTATTTTAGAAAAAGATTCTGGCACCAATTATGCTTTTTAAGCATCTTAATAATAAAGGTAAACTCTATGCTCACTGTCTGAACATACGCAACATCTAAGAGCTTGTCAGAATGAGAAGGAAATAAATTTGACTGCTAAACAATAGCATTGCTTTATCTTGCTCTGGTTTTATGTTTTGGAGAAGAAAGATTTCAGAAGAGTATCAGATAGTAAAATTTATTTACAACAATTACATATTATTTTTGTGAATTTCTTGGGGATTCTTGAGGATTTGGGGGTCTTTCTGTTTTTGTAGTTGTTGTTTTTCTTAATTTGCCCCAAACGTTTCATCTCTGCAGAGACTTCAGCATTGTAGGACTATAGAAAGTAAAGGAAAAAGACGGAATAGGGGAAGGCAGGATTTTTTTGTTTTCTTTTTGAAGAGAGAAAAAAAATGTGCAGGACTGGTTGTTGGTGGCTGTTGTTATCAAAAGCTTTCCCCTTTGAAAACTGCCGCAGAATGCAGATGCACATGGCTTGCTTTAATAGATCTTGTGTTGCCAGAATAGCACCTAGAGGAGAGAAATCTCTGTGGCAGAGATGGAAAGCCACGCAAAAAGGTTCTGGAGAACCACCAGCATGAAAAAGAACACTTCATATGAAAACAAATGGTGATGTTCTGCATGGTTTGAAGGATTGTCTTCTGGCTCAGGCACTAGGTTGGAACTCAGAAAATCTTGGTGTGGTTTCCAGTTTTGTCATAGTCCTTCTCTGACCTTGATCTTGGGAGTCTGTCAGTTAAATTCAGCCTTTCTATCAGAGAGGAATAGCACTATGCTCAACAGTATTTCATCTATTTCGACTGCAAGCTTTCTGAGGCAGGAACTGGCTCCTACTGTGTGGTTGTACAATGGCTTTAGTGCACTTGCGCTTCTCAGCTAGGGCCTTTAAGTTCTAGTAAGGAGGATAAGGCTGATTTAGGAGATGGGGTTTTTATTGCAGTTGTCAGTTATGCTTGATTACTTCAGATTAGACGTTGGTCTTCTGCTAATTTAATGTGAAATACAGAATACCGAGGTATGCTCAGGAATGTGGGAAATACATACTTTAAATAACTACCTGAAAGGAGGTTGTAGTGAAGTCTCTTCTTCCAGGTAACAAGTGATTGAACAAAAGGAAATGGACTCAAATTGTGCCAGGGAAGGTTTAGATTAGATATGAGGAAAAATTTCTTCAACAAAAGGGTTGCCAAGCACTGGAAGAGGCTTGCCCACGGAAGTGGTTGAGTCACCATCTCTGGAGGTATTGAAAAGATGTGTAGATATGGCACTTATGGACATGGTTTAGTGGTGGACTTGGCAGTGCTAGGTTTACAATTGGACTCTATGATCTTAAAGGTCTTTTCTAACCTAAATGATTCTATGATTCCATGATTCTATATTTACTTTTCTTTTGTCTAGTTTGAAATCTGATTTACCCTTGGGTCAATTCAGTGAACCTCCAGAAGCATCCGAAGTCCCTCCTGAGGCTGCAGCTCAGGAAAACATGAAGTTCACCACAAAGCTGTAGATGCTAAAAAAAGTAAAATGAACAGTGTGCTACTTCTTGCACTTTAAACTCTGTGACCAAGTAGTATCCATTTAAACTGATTACAGCTTACTTTCACTTTTTGTGAACTGCAGGGAAAAGACTGTCCTCCCTTACAGGGAAGGTTGTGGGACTGGGAGGAAAACAGCTAAGAGGAAGGCTGCTTGCCCACACAGTCAGGTGCAGCCTTCTGCAACAGAGGGAGAAGGTTCCTGCCACAGAGAACAGATGGAGCCTGCTTGGATTATGGGGACACTCTTGCAGTGGGACAGGTGAAAGCAAGCCAAGAGTGAGAAAAGAAAGCCTGAAGGGAACTTGAAGGGAACCTGATGAGATGAGGAGGAGGCTGCTGAAATAACCTGGGAGTCAGCTATGTGGGTGGGGTGTCAGAAGAAAGGTCACCCTTGGGATCCAGAGGGGGTTGTACAAAGTTTTTGCAACCTGAAAGCTGCTGAATGTTGCTATATTGGGAATCAGTCTGAAAGAAAGACTTAACTCCACCAGGATAAAAAAGAGTTGGGGACACTTTTGTTTACAAACCTATTTCAAATAGTTTTTAAACTGAGCTTTTCCTGTACTGAAAAGAGTTCAGTTAGGATGCTGGGTCTCTACAATGTACAATCATGCTAATTCCCTATTTTGAGATTCAAAGCCCTTTCCACTGCTTAGGGTGCTCATTTGAAAGAAATGACCCAAAGAAGCATGTATAGCCCCCACAAACTCAGGGACTCATGAAAAGCTGTTGTGTCAAAATTGTGATCAAGGATACACAAGTCATTTTGACTTATTTTCCTAACAATAATAATAATTTAAAAAAATAATCTGTAGAGTTAGATCACTATTTGGAAAAATGGCAAAATCAACAAAAGAGCCACCTGTATAAGACACAGAGAGCTAAGTCATCTGTTCATAAATTCAGGTAAAATTATCATTATTGAAACCACAAATAGCATTCACCTTCCTCTATTATTGGAAACATTTTAGAAGTTTATTTTTTAGCTTTTTAGTCAGTTACTTATCTGGGATTTGGGAGCCACACAATTAATTGAGAGGGTTTGAACCTATATCTTGCATCTCCCAGGAGTGTGCCCACAACCATTATACTGAGGTGGTTTTGTCTTGTTTCCTGCTGTTACTTTTCCAATTTGTGTAAAATACTTTAAAAATCATTGAGAGGGAAAGAAATAACCAGGCACTGAGAACACCAGCTTTCATGAGTCTAAAGGATGGGACATGTAACTGTAAGGATGCTCAGCTCCAGAAGCCTGTGGAAAGCTAGGACAATTACTTGAAATATGCGCACTTTGAATTCTAATTCCAAAGTGGACTGAAATCGATACAGTGATTAAACCACAAAAAACTTTGTTGAAAGGAGAATCTCACCACCACCTTTTTCAAAAGGGTCCACAATTCACATTTCTCACATTAAAAAAAGAAAAAAAAAGGGGGGGGAGGAAAACCTAGGTATTACTTCTGGAAACAATAGTACCACAACCAGTAAACCTAGTAAACGGCAAGACTCAAGATTTATGAGGAGCAGATGGGGTCTCTTGGCTTGTTCAGCTTGGAGAAGAGAAAGCTGAAGGGTGACTTCATTGCAGTTGACAACTTCCTCAAGGAGAACAGCAGAGGGGGAGGTGCTGATCTCCTCTCTCTGGTGACCACCATTAAGACATGAAGCTGCATCAGGGGAAGTTCACATTGGATATTCATAAAATCATAGAATAGTTAGGGTTAGAAAGGACCTTAAAATCAGGAAAGGTTCCTCACTGACAGGGTGGTTGGTCAATGGAACAGGTTCCCCAGGAAAGTCACAGCACCAAGCCTGTCAGAGTTCAAGCAGCATCTTGATAATGCTTAGTCAGATGGTGGAGTTTTAGGTAGTCTTCCAAGGAGCAGAGAATTGGACTCGATGATCCTAATGGGTGTCTTCCAACTCGAAATATTCTGTGATTCTATGATCTATAGTGTCTTTAAAATTTTATGTTCAATAGTTCACTACTTCATGCTACACAATTACTTCTATTAATTATGTTCAGCTTATTAATAAGAAGATTAAAATTATTTCCAGATCCATGCAATAAGTGGGTCATTTGTCTTAGCAGATGAACTACTGGATAAGATAGGAGGATCAATATTTCAATTCTTCACAATATGGATATCAAAACAAGATTAAAGCTTTTGGACAATTGTTCTGGGTCTTGAAATTTCTACAGAGCAGAAAGGTTCTGTAGATTCTGTAGAGATTAGAGGACAGAGCAATGACCAAGTGTGATCTGGAATTAAAGAACCATAGGATATTACAAAAACCCTCATTATCAGAAAAGCTTTTCACATGAATGTTTCCATGGAACAGAATATAAAAACATACGATTAACTCCCAACTATGTATCACAAATTGTGATACAATTCAGTTGAAAGGGTTTTGGTGTTTTTGGTGGTTTTTTGTGTGTTTTTTTTGTTTGTTTGTTTGTTTGTTTTTTGGGGGGGGTGGGGTGTTGGGGTTTTTTTGTTTGTTTATGGGGTTTGTTTTGGTTTTGTGTTATTGTTACTTTTATGACAGATGAGGGGAGGGAGAAGGAAATCAGAGAAATGGGGAAGGGCAAATGATTATCACAATGTAAACATGATTTTACATAACATGAATTTAGAAGAAAAAGGGACAATGTTTTTCAGAGATCCTATGGAACATCTAATTGAACTACTTTTATTCAATTTCTTAAAAAAAAAAAAAAAAAGAACAGAGAAAAAAAGAAAAAAAAGAAAAAAGTCTGTTGGAATGTTAGAAATAAATTTTACAGAAACTCAAAAACATCATAGATTGCCCTTTGTAGTTCTATTCTCAGGACACAGTAATCCTCTTTCCATAAATTCTGAGAACTAGCTTGAGGTTATCAGACCGTGAAAATGGTAAAAAAAGTGCTCCCTTTCTGGTCAACTCTGGCAAGCACAGGATCTTCTGGACAGAGTAGGAACTATGCCAACATAGAAACACTGGTCTGGTAAATGGATTTGATGACATTACAACGTGACCACAGCATCCATAAAATAAACTTAAGCTTCATCCTTTAAATTACATTCCTGTAGACTGAAGGTTCTATATCATATAGACTACCAGGAAGATCAGATGCTTCCTTATGCAGTCCATACCGGGAAATTAACTGACTCTATTTGGACTGTATGCAGTTTCTTTCTGTTTTAGGACAACATTCTTCAATAACCAGGAAGGATTAAAGAACTTTTATTACCATAAATACTTGTCAGCTGGATGCAACTTAGAGGAAACTGCTTTATCAAAAGTATACTTTTAAAGACAATTTCAAGTATGGTTACCAATCTTAAAGTTTCAGAAAGGAACCATCTTATCCCAAAATACTATGACTAGAACTGTTTGCTGTTCTGAAATGCAATCTAGTGGAACTTTACTCTCTCCAGTAAAAGGCATAAAAGCACAGCATAGCTCACACTTCTTGGCAATCTACAATATCTCTACAATGACATGCTCTGGATGAGAACAAGTGATATTTCAACTGGTCATAATGCTCATGCTTTTACTTTTACAGAAAGATGGAAGGAACACATACTAAAGCTTAGAAAAGCCTCCGTACAGATCTGTAGAACAGATAACTGAAGTTTCCAGCTTGGTTTTTTTTTTTTCCTACTTAAAAAAATAGTCATTGTAATGTCTAAAAGTTCAGAAGTTCAACACTCATGATAAAATTTACTTTAAAATATTTGTATTACCTTCAGTAATCTTTTTTTACAGTACCTGATATCCAGCATGTATCTTGTTTAGATAGATACATGTATCAAGTAGCTGTTTATTAAAGGAATAAGCCATCTCTGAGTGCCTGGCAACACAAAGGAACCGTAACTGCATAATAAAAAATCCTGCAAAAAGTTGCAGATCAGAATTACTAATACAAACAGAAGACACACAAAACTGCTGCAGAATAAAATAGAGAAAAGTTCACCAAACTCATGTTCCTTGTTTGAACAGATAAACAGCAAAGCCCTGGTTCAGTGCAGGTCTGTCCCTCGACATCAGCTGGTGGAGGGCTGGAGATCCCCAGACTGCCTCTGGAAAGCTACGTGAGACAAAGTGGACCACTGGTCCATCTTACTGAAAAAGATCCTTTTTTCCCCAGACTCCTGTACACATTAGGTAGCTTTCCGGTATGCATTAGGTAGCTTTCCAATTTTGAAGCACATAATTCCCCAATCACCACAACTAGTCAGAAAAATATTTACAACATAATTTTATGAAATTATGCATTTTTGGATCTAAATCTTTTTTTTTCTTTTTCCCCAAAATACTTGATGAATCTTAAAGTCATATATTTTTCACAAAAAGTGAAAAGACAACAAACATCCTGCAAATGCAGTCTTACAGTCTTACTAATAACAGTGATTCAAACACAGCCAATGGAATGTTTCTAAATAAGCAGGATACCTCCTTCCTTTTCAGCAGCAATACCACAACGGATAATATTTTTCAGGAAGACACTGTAATAAACCAGCTTTACTTCTCACTAAGGCAATGAAAAAGGGTTCACAAGAATACCCAAGAAAATCAAAGTGCCTAAAAGGCACAGAATCCCTCACATGTTAAAATGTGTGCATTCACATTCATACAGGTGCTCTCATCTGAATCACTGAAGAAGGACCTTCCAGGACTTAAAGTGAAGGGCACATATTTTTTCCTCCTAACTGAACTTATTGGAAATAAACTCACCAAGATCTCTCTATATGAAATAAGAACAATAAAAAAAAAAAACAAAACCAACAAACCACCACCAAACCTGTGGCTGCACAAATGGGTGCATTTAATTCTCATCTGGCCCACAGCTGGCAGGCCTTTTGCTTGGCCTGGCCTTCCAACTTGTGCCAAGATGCATACCAGTCTACAGAGCCAAATTCAAAAACATTAAATGTGAAGCCATCAGAACACACCTAAAATGCCAACAGCACAGCTTTAAAAAAAATGGTATTAAAGAGGATCATCAAAACCCAACCTCCAAGCAGCCCGTCCAGCTTGTACCTCCTCTGTACAGAGTTAATTTACAGGAGGCACTGTGTAGTCCCATAATATCATGGGGTTCATGGAAAATTCCTTTCCATCTCCACAAGACAAGGTATTTGGGATGGACAAAACCCAATTTCTGTAATGCTACTTGACACATGGACAGTAGGTCTGGATCTCTAATTGTGGAGTTGGCTGCAACTTGAGCTCCCAGCACCAGGAATGGCTGGGAAGGTTTACCAGAATGTCAAGGATCCTGGGGTGCTGCCTGGGAGGAGGTCACTGCTGTTGGAAGCCAAAGATCTCTTAGGGGCAAAGCTGCCTGATGCTTAGATAAAACCATCTTCCTTCCTAAAATCCAGCCAAGACTTTTATCAGCTTCTTGCTTCTCACATTCCTCTTTTACAAAGTCAGATTCTACTGTTCAAGATTTATGCTCCCATGGTCCAAGAAAAATAATTAGGGACATGACGCATTTTGAGTTAGCATTTGCAGAAAGCAAAAGAGAGGACTTCCCTGCACACTGAATGATAATCCAGAGAAAAATTAATAGAAACTACAAAGTGAAGTTAGGTAATTTAAAGACTCAAAATGTTAAGATGTCCTTTGTAACATATCTCTCATATGTGCAAATGAAAATGTCAAGCAATATTCAGCTGCTCAGTGGTAACAGCTTTTGTTGGTTTTATTCACTATCTACAGATTTGATAAGATGTTTAATTATTGCCTATTTTCTCTAATTACTCTGAAAAATATGGCATTTCTTGGAAAACTATGGGGTTTGGTGGAAAACCTCTCTATCTGTTTCAATGACACGTGTCAGGAATATTTTGCAGGCCCAAAGAAAATTTTGTAGTAAAATTAAACAAAACATAAAAATAACCCCTAAACCCCAACCCCAAATAATGAGACAGACCTCAGAGCAGTCGCTGGTTAGGCCACTCTCCTGACCTCAGTCATGGACTTGGGCATAGGTACTGCGCCCCCAGCCACTGGGAACTCCCTGACACTTTGTTCTCCAATTAACTACGGCTAACTGTAGTGCTTTATGTATTTTTGGACTGTGCCAATACTGAAATCTCTTGAAACTGGAAATGTACTCAAGAAATCTGAATGCGTCAATCACCAAAACTTACTAGGAATAAAGAAGCAAAGAAACCATTGCTTTCCCTATTATTTCATGCCTATATAGCTGGGTAATCCTTTCAAACTTACATATGTTGACTTCACAATGCTGTCTAATGCACTTCTCTCTTTTGTGAAACCCTAACACACATGAAACAGATAATAAGTTTTGTAGGACTTGGCTCAAAGCTCTGAGATTTCCTTTTTTTACTGTTTGGGAAGAAGCACAAGTGTCAGGATGCAGCAACATATTTTACTTTTCCTTTTAAAATGAAAGTGGACACAGCAAGAGAGCTAAAGTAACTTTCACAGTCAGGATATAGTTAAAACATTTGAACAGTGTTTGCATTGAACTGCTAGATTTCTAGCAGTGCAAAATCACATTCAGCACACCGAGAAAAAAAAAAAAAGTAACATCATCAGTGACAGGAAAACCTTTTAAAATATTGCCTTATTCCTAAGCCTGGAGAAGTATCTTCTGTGTGAAAAGAGACAAGAAATATTCAACGACTAGTTCTGAATGCCAAAAAAGTAGCCCACAAACTCTTTGCAGAGAATGCCCAGTAAGGTTCACATTACTGCCCGTTTAGATCCTTTATTTGTATGCAGCATACTAGGGACTGAATGGAGAGCATATTCTCTTTCACATAGGTTACAAACAGCCATCAGTAAAGACATTACATTTCCTCCCACCTGTTCTAGTTTCTAAACATGACTGTCTGATGAAAGACTGGCCTCCAGCAGCAATTCTCTGAGCCATGTCATTCCTTCACAGCCTTTGATTTATATTCAAGTCATGAACACGACACTTCTTTTGCTAGCTTTTGATTTTCACCTCTGCTTTTTGCATTAATCCCCATAACAAAAATTGGTCATTGCAACAGGCTCTGTAGAAATCAGGAAATTAATAAACAGTTGGAATAATATCTAAATACTCTCCCCTATCAGGATGAGTAAGTTTCTGAATTTGTGCTATGCAAAACAGCTGACAGTAGAAATACTTATAATAGATCACTTTGACAACTTTATATTTACATAACAGCTTCATCTACTTTGTAGATTGGGTTTGTGTACATTCTCTCTGCCTGCAAAACATGCCTATTACCTTTAAAATACTTGCTTTGAATGGTACATGTCGCTACACAAGCTATACTTTATTTTACAGTCTTCTATAGCTTTAAACATATTTAAGACACATGTATAACATAAACACGTAGAACATATAAACAAAAGTTCATATAACACAAAGTAAATTTATGTTCCTGCACCACACATACACCTTTTTTGTGATTTTAATCACATTTTCATTCAACCCACACAAGCTGACTTTTTCTTAATTCACACAAGCTGACTTTTTATTCTTTTGATACTCTCAACCCTTTTTCAGATTTTGAAAACATCATTAGCATCAAATAAAGATATTGTAGAACTACACCTAGAAAGCTGATACCTTTTTCAATGTGCTCACAACAGATCACAAATGTACTTTTAAAAAAAAAAAAAAAAAACCCAAACAAAACCAACCTAGGATTAGCTCATTCTAGTTCCAAACTCATTCCATGGATACAAAGAGCAAAAGCAGCAGAAGAGGCTGAAAAGGGCCATGTATCAAACACAAGAGAATCCCCTCAACACATACATTGTGAAGGAGGCCATGCTGCTGCCTTCTGAGGTCTTCTCATTTGGGAGGATGTACAGGACAGGGCTGCAGCAGCCTGGGCTGTGTATATTCTGCTCAGTGTTGAGACAGATAGAGAAATTCAATACCACTAAAATTCTAGATATGAGTGGTGTATAAATTAGGAAAGGGACTTGTACACCTTCCCAGAAGGATATGAAGCTATGAAGAAGCCCAGTTCCAGTAGTATGGGGGTCTTAAAAGAATATTTCTGCTTTGACATCACTCAAACTTAATCTCAGTTCAGGGACAGCCTTCCAAGTCATCACTTGCAATCCCCAGTCAGTGCTCTTCAACCTTGCAGGATAGGTAGCTCTGGAACAAGCCCACCAGGCAGACTTTCTCAGGTCCATGTCCACGGGATTTCAGCATACACCTCCAAAACAGTTCAGCGAGACTTTGAACCATCTCTCACATTCTCCTACAAATGTCTTAGTTGATGCAATTTTGTCAGATTTACTGCAGCTACAGGACCTGGAGAACATAACTTTGCTGTACGTTCGGGAAACTTGAGCAGCCGTCTGACAAAATAACCTGAATTTTCAGTCCATGGGAAGTTCTAAACAGTGAAGTTTACCATGAACTGGAAATTCTACTTTTTGGTCAGGAATAATATTGTATCATCTATTACACATGCATATCACTGAGGAATTAAAGTAATTTTCCATTTTGACTGCTATCTTACACATCTATTTCTGCCAAGACAAATGTATTTTTGACTTGGAAAACTGAAGGACTTTATAATGCTATTGGGTAATGTGAGCATCTGACTATCTTTCATGTTTTTCCCATTGGTACTTTAAAAAGGTGGAAAAATGTTAACATTTGTATTTCCCACCTTAAGAGCAAGTTGCATAAGGCAAAACAGGAAGGCTGTCACAAAGAAACCAACATGATATTTAAACTCTGACAATGCTGTATCACCTTAAACATTATGCTAAATTACGAGTATGAGATCATGTATGGACTGTTGTTGCTTTGTATGGTTTGAGGAATGTGATTAATTTGCAAATCAACAGAGGTACTTGAAGATAATTAGAGCCTCAGATAACCCTTAGTTTGAATATATTAGCACTTCTTTTTTTTTGCAAGGTGGAATATATTGCCATCATTGAATTAAACCATAAGCAAAGTCTGCCGGCAATAAGTGTAGTTAATAGCTTTAAACAGTAGCTGTAATTTATTTGATTTTGTAAAGTAAGTTTGTAAATAAAATCAAACCTACAATTAGCTGTCGTTTTGTAACTCTCTAATATTTTTTTAAAAATAGGGTATATATAGGGTAAACAATAAAAGTTTATACATTTTCCCAGTTGTCAAGATAGATGTTCCAGCCTCATTAATGCAAGTTGTTTCTCCTTAACGCATAGCTGCTTAGACTTCTGCTGCACCCTCACACAAATGCTTACATATGGAAATATACATACATCTTTAGTCAAGGATGAATTGCAAGTTAAGTTTTTTTTAACCAAATATTGGTTGTAATCGTATTTCTCAGCATCTAGTCAGCCTCACATTTAAAGTTATCCCGATTCTGCTTGATTCTTCTTTGGTGCTACTCGTGAAATAAATGTTTCATAATTAACCTTTCACGGTGATTCTATGGAGCCACATGGCTGTAAATGAGAAACTAATCATGCATAGTTAAAAAGGGGAAAAAAAAAAAAAAAGGAAAGAAAAGAAATCCAAACAATCCAAATGCACAATGAACTTGGCAGCACAGACTCTGGCCTCTCAAAAATCCTAGGGGATGGCTGTGCTGTTAACTGCAAAACACCAGTGAGTCCTTCTTTGTTCATTCTGCCATTTCTTCTAATTGAATTAGGATGTGCATTTTTCATGCTTAATGCTCCCAGATAATTATGCATTCTCCAAACACTTACCTGTTGATATATTTTCTCGAAAGAATGATGCTGTTTGGCCTTTTCCCATTTCATGAAAACAGATCTTAAAGTAGTTAAAACCTGTTGAGCTCAACAGGCCATGCCATCTTTTAACTTCCTTAAGGACATCACACTTGCTGTATGATGGAAAGCCTTCGAGCAACAGTGAGACCCAATAAATAATTCATTGTTTCAAGTTCTTTGCAGAACTAAAAATAAGTAATCCTATAAAGTTGATGATTTTTGTCACCTTTGCTTTCTTACTTACAGTCAATGGCAAGTCTTGAGCTGGGTAACTGTAACAAAAAAAAGAGCTTATGTTTCCTTGAATAGACTTCTTGTAGGAAACGGCTGACTTGCTCTTTCATTTCTTTTAGAGCTTACAAAGTATGATCCTTGGAATTGGTGGGAAGAGTAACTACAGCAACTAACAAGACTTGAGCTTTCAGAAGGCAAAAGAGGGTTGGCTGCTCCTCCACTGTGCTAAAATCTCAAATCACTTCAAAGAGTAAGAACAAAACAGGAAAAGATGGTAAGGGAAGGGGGGGAATCAAGGCATGAGCTGCAAAGTAATCAAACCACTTAAGTGAGAAGTAATGAGGATGTTTTAGGAAAGTGACATTGCTAATCCCATCTTCCATTTTAGACCTTATGCTTTTATATTCAGATTACTGTGCGCAGCAAGCTGCCTTGGCTCCTGGGTTTTCCCTTTGTCTCTGCTATGATTATTACGACAGATATTCCTTCCAGCCGTTCCTACTTTCTACTGTGTTGTGTCCCTCATGCACTTGCTGTTTCTCTTTCTGCCTTTCATTATTTGCTCAGGCTTTCAATCCCTCTGTGACAACATTCACAGAACAAAAGGTTGCCATTACATTTATCCCTATTTATGCTCCTTTGATGCTGAACTGAATTTCGTTCTGCTAGCACGAAGAAAGCTAGATTTGTCATCATCTTCATCATCTCTATTTTACTTAAATCACCCTGAACACAACTGTAATTTATTTCCTAAATTTATCAAAATCCTTTACAACCAAAAGCTTTTCACCAAATCCTTCCTCTATTATTTTTCTAGTGAGGAAAATGAGGTAAATGCAGGTATGTTTGCATCCAAAATGCCTATAGGCATTTTTCTCTTGTACCTTGAGAGCCCCCTAGGAGGTTCAGAGTGGCCAATTAGCCAGCTGTGTATAACGCTAAGGAAGTTCACATAATAAAGCTAAATTATGTTTTGTTTCTTTTCTTACTTTTCACAGAAATTAAAAATAAAAAAATAAAAAAATAAAATTCACAGGTAGGAATCATTCTCAAAGTCAAATTGCTCAGAAAAAGCATCAGAAGGCTGAAGAGGGATCAGGTTATAAACCACTTCGGTCAGGCCATCGCCGTAACAACTCCAACTCTCAGAGCCATTAACCATCATTGTATTTAAGATTGAGCTACAAGGTATCTTCAGATTGGCACTAAACAAGAAAGGTGTCTTGCAATGGTAGTGCAAATGCAACGGAACTAGATTATTTCTGATTTCCTATGAAGCTGATTCAGTGACAAGAAACTCTGAAATCTTCCAGAGTGTGGCACTGGCAGGATATATTTATCTCTACCTCTAATTTCTCATGAAATCAGAAAGCCATTATATCTCAGAATGCTCTAGTCCCATCAGGGCCATCCATATTGTACCCACTTCACAGCAGACATGCACATAACTTTTACAAAGTAGTAGTTAATTATGACTCGCCATGCTTCTGGAGCAATAAAATAGCGTTTACCCCATTTTATAGAAAAGAATATTGAGACTAAGCTAAACCATTTGTCCAAAATCATCACTGGTAAGAATCCAAAATTCTACAGGGCTTCTGACATTGACCATCATACACATGCACAGTAGCTAAGCAGGCCTGTGCTACCAAGCTCACAGGGAACCTATGCAATGGCATCACCAGAACTTAGATTGCTAAAGTGACAAGGAGAAAGACTATTGTGTCCCAGTGGCAGCCCTCTCTACTGGGACTGGAATAAATATTACCTTCCCAAATGAACTACCAAAGCCAACTGGCTCAGCAGGAGTTCACAAGGAAACCACGGAAAAGTATAATGAAGAGTTCACAGAGAAGAGAAATGACATATGCATTGAACTGCATGTGACACAGATGCCACAACACAGTCAAGATGATCATTGTGCCATTGTTCAGCCTCTCAGTGAACACAGAGACAACAGAAAGTATAGAAGATGCTATCTTAAGTTGGTCACTGTTGCTTCCGTTCTGAGAAAGCTACATATTTGATTGTGGAAAAAGGGCTTCTCTCTATTGAGAAGGACTATCTACCAGCTACTCAACATTCAAAGATGATCTCACCAATTAAATCTGTGCTCTACTCCCCTTTTCTTGGCAGTGAAAAATGAAAGCCCAGCACACGCTGTTTGCCAGAATTAAGCAGGTTTTCAAAAACAAGCTTCAGGCTTGGATATGTCAAAAAGACAGTGCTACTAGCACCACATCAATGACTTCCTTGTGACTCAGGATAGAGGTCAAATCCATATACTCTTTAACCTCTCTGTTAACAAATTTTGACACAGCCACTGATTGCTGATGATCTGCTAACAGACTCCACTAGCATAGGCAATGTACAAGCCCTACTGCTTCAATTATGCATCTCAAACAGGACCTTCAATGTAGACAGCAGATGCCATTTTTCCTTCAGAGCCAAATAGATACTGAGTTTGAAGATCAATACAGGCACCTTCCCTCCCTTCCAGTTGCTACAAGTGATCTCCTGAAGAAACAATACAAGACTCCAGACCATATATTACTTGCTGCACTCCTCTTCTTTAAAGGAAAATATATTTGAATAACATACAGCTCAGAGAAAAGCTTAGGCTGAGCCCTACATTTTGCTCTTGTTAAAAATAAAGGAAAAGATTTCTCTATCACTGAAGAGGTAAGAGAATTTTCAAATGAGGCCAGTCACAGGCCTGCTGTGTGGACATCAGAGCAGGGATTCAATGTACATACTCATTAGGAGTCATTACTGGTAACAAACTAGGTCTCTCTAGTATCTTAGAAATTAGGGAGTTGCAGTAAACAGCTCTCTCTGCAAAAGAACTGGCAAGAACCGTGAGGATCCTGTTCAGTTTTTCAATATCACTAGACATGTAGCATCGAAGTTTTCTTTCATTCTTTGATCAAAGGAGAAAAACTGTAGTTTGGTTAATTGGGTTGGGCTGTACTTCATCCGATTTCCCACTTTGACTTTGTATAACGTGTTTCTATAAATCCTTGGCGTATAAATTGAAAATCCGATCTCAGAGCAAACCAACAACCTCATTCAACACACAAAGAAACCATTCACAAAATTGAATGTCCTTTACTCAGCTCCTATTAAAACAACAACCCCACATTATATCCTACAGAAAACCCTCAAATTTTGTCCAAACTTCATCCTTCTCTATAGCTGGAAGCCAGCCCTGTTTCATACTCTAAAGAACCACACATTCAGATGACTGTAATAAACCAGCAGAATTTGAAATGACTGTGTTTGTTTTATAAATGTACAAAATGCAGTGTATCATCTCATTATACCAGTGAAGAAAACCAATGAAAATAAAAAATCTTCTCCTCACATTTACTGCTCTTTTGGCTCCAGTCTGGAAGTATTCATGTGTTTTGTTCAATAGCAATATTAACTGCTATAGGCATATAAATGTTTTGGTGGATCATGACCTTAAAATATTAGTCAACAACCACAGAGGGTATGAAAGGTTATTCATAGACTCAGATGATATGGCTGAACATGAGTTTCATGTTTTATGCAAGCCTGAATTACATGCATCCAAAGGGAGCTGTTAAATTGAGAGACTTGCAAAGCTCAATTTAAAAATTATATAATAATTTTTGCATTAACAAAAAAGTGAAACCATAACACCTGTAATCTATTGCATAGCTAAAACTATTAAATATGCAGTATGGTTAAATTGGAAAGAATAAAAGCTTCTTTGAACAGGAAAGCTTATTATAAAAACCAGGTCTCAGCTCAAGAGTGGACTTCTGCACTCTAGCTATAAACTCATAAAAACGGCTCTCAAAAATGGGAGTTATATCACGCCAGTATTTCTTTCACGCATTCTCACAGTCACAGTCATTATAGCACATCCTTAAGATAGAGCGGGGTCAGTAGCAACTTACCTGTTGCGCAATAACCACCTACATACAGGAACCTAACAGAGGTATAAGGCATTAAAACATTTTGCCATTAAATTACAAAGTTGAAAGAATTTTTCGTTATGGTAGTACGCATACTTTGTGGCAGTACTCTGAAACCTTGGCTTTGGACTGCAACCCTATCATAACATCAAAGAAAAAGCAGCAGTGCCATGGTGGTTTTGAACTTCAAGTACCACTACCAAGTAAGAATCCTTAAGAAAACTGCCTATCATTACACAGCAAGTAGAAAATCACCTGCTGACAAGCACTAATCTAATTCAAGCTTTTAGTTATATAATAAACTTTGTTCAAGTGAATTAGGAATGGCTAAAAAGGCGGAGGCAAGGCATTTAAATACTTTGACAGGTAGGCATTGTAAGAGCTAAGAAACTACATTTACTTCTTTTTATCATAAACAGAAGACCAGGGCAGTGGGAAGTACAAAGAGACAGACAGAGGCAATATCTCAGACTATCAAGGCCACCAAATACTATGTTCAACATGACATATAACACCTTATTACACCAGCATAAAAAATTGGATATTTTAGAGCTGTTAACATGTTAAATCTATCTGTTACAAAAAAGGATATGCAAATACCAGAACACCACAATTTTTTAAATCCCTACAAAACGTTCAGTTCAGAATGGCACAAAGAACAGGGATAGGCATACACATTTTGCTTCTTCAAAGTATACATAATGTTATTTTCAGGTTAAGATAAAGCAAACAGTGTCTTCCGCTCCCCCTTAAGAACAAATACATGCTAATAGCCTAGGCTCAGAGAGTTGTGCAGTTCCCAACCATCGTCAGATCATTCAAAACATGTACTTCAGAAGACAGTGTTTTCTGGCCACCTGTCTTGCATCAGACATGTTTGTGGTACTTCTGGTGCACTGTATGATATTATAAGTAAATGAAACAACATAAATTAAAGTGAGGTAAAGGTACTACTAAGAGACAGACGTTCCTGGGGATAGGACATATGCTATCCATTTTTTAGGATGTGAAATGATGTGAAATGGGGGCAAAAAGCAAAGGCAACCAGGAGATTGCAGTAAGGGGAAGACAAAGGAACTAGAAATATTATTGCTGACTATTCAACTGCTGAAACTGTTTTTCTAGCATCTTTTTGCCCACAATCAGAATGGAGGGGGAAAAAAAAAAAAAAAATCACACCAAAAGAGTAAAAGCCAAGAACAACAAATCTGAAACTGTGTGCTTCACAGTCCCCTAGATCATTCTAAAGTTAACCATAAACAATAGACATCACACACACATTTGACACTCTCTTTACAGGATGACACTTAAAATAGGTATCCAAAAGCCAGTGAAGGTCTTTGGTCATGAAAGAGCAATATTGGGACACACAATGGACTCCTTGTATGGTAGACACTCCATTATTCACCTGCCAGGAAGGGAAAAACTGGGGATAGCTGGCCTTGCAGATTAGGTGGCTGGCAGAAGCACTGTGCCCAGAATACACTTGTGCCAAGCAGCTGTGCGTGAGAGGTATTATTTTCCTAGGAGCTCTAAGGACATTTCTGCACTGTTGGCAGACATAATGTGAGTCACCACTTTTCTCTCAGGGCACCCTATGACTGTCCAATATGTTCTTCATGAATATTTAACAATTCAGATTTAAGTGTTTACACCCTACTAATATTCTTGTACAGCAGTTTTTCTGTGCTTACTCCCCTCTCATTTGTAATCAGTGATTCACCAAGATCAGGTAAAAATTAGCCACACTGATCAGCAGTTTGCACAACTCTACATGCCATGAACGCTCACTGAAACCATATTTAAAGACTGAGTGCTAAAGAATTTGTTGTATCTTCATTTATTTCAGCAGCTTTTTTGGCTCCAGATTACTTTTCCCAATCATGGAACTCAGCTGACTTTGCTGAAAATGTCAGCAGGGGTACATTTTCCAAACAGGGATTAAATTTTGAGCATCAAAACTTGGCACAGATTCATTTGCTACCAAAATTCCGGGTTTTGGTAGCAAATTAGAAGACCAAATTCAAAAGCCAAGTAAAAACTCTGAGTACAAACTTATGTGAATCAAGCCACAATAAAATGCAAACCAAGAATTCCCAATACTGGTCTAGCAGCAAGTTTCAGCATTTTCTAGCCAACCGCTTTCAACCACCAAGAAGCATAAGTGAACCAAGTACATATATAGCCTGTGACTTAGTTGGCACCATTTTGAGTTTTCAAGAATACCAGAAAACAAAAAAGCACAACAAAATTAAAGAAATACTCAGGTTTCTTTGATGTATAAATTCACAGAATATATGTATAAACACAAGAACTCATTGCTCCAAGCCTGTGGACATGCATAGGTTTGCACAACCATCTAAATAAGGAAGAGGTTTCACATTAAATCCTAACAAGAGGCGGCCAGTCTAAGTTTTAATTTGAAAGACAGGTAATAAAATTTAGTTCATATTTACTCTGCAACTTGCAAAATTTTTGAATGGTTCCTCACCTAGAAAATTTCTGAGGATCTGCAGATCCAATATTGTTTAAAAGCTTGTGCTCTTTTCTTTTAGGTGCTAAATCCAGGGAGTTTTCTTCCAAGCAATCCAAGTAACTATGCAGACACAAAACTCAACATCACGCTTAAATTAATGAGTTTATATTGACCTGGGTCTGATGTCCAACTTAACTAATACAGAGACTGTGGCTATTGCCCTCTATGTTCTGGAAAGGAAAACATAGTAAGTGGATGCTTTATATTATTCTACACACCATTTTTCAGGTCTGCTAATAAGTCGGATTTCTCCTTCCATTTCTGAAGTTCCATGTACATGCAAACACCTAACAAAACCAGGAACCAAAGAAAAAAGTGATCCCTGACATCAGCTATTTAAAGATACTGTTAATGTGCATGTAAGAATGAAACCTGCACTTCTGCAGCACCTTAGTAACAGATACTAACAGCAGCTACCAGGTAGTCTTTTCTGAGATTTTGAAACGCCCTTTTTTAAAGTCTCTAAAATTAGGGAGAACTGAATAACCAGAATTTTCTGCAACTGCATGTTTGCTATGCAAGAAGTATGGATCTAAGTGACGTGACCTAACTTCCACAAGTTAGGAGGAACATTTTTTATCAATATTTTTATTACAATGCATGACACAGTCTTTAAGCACAGATGAAAGAACCAGATGTGATATAGGTAATTTCTATTATACCTTTTATTATGTAATGAGAGTTCATTCGTAACAGAAATAAGAGAATATTAAAAAAACAAACAAACAAACAGAAAAGCCCAACAAAACCCAGAGAACAGTTACCTAAAAACTGGACTTAGTTGAGAGCTTTTCAAGAATGGTAATGCTGTGCTCTATTGAATGAGATACAGTAAAGCTGGTCTCACAAAATCTAGTGGAGCTGCTCACTGTCTGCTTGAGACTGATATATGGGAAACTCAGAAACAGTTCTGGATGCCAGACTTTGGTGCACTAGCTTCCTTCTGATCTATTACCTTTACAGCTGCAGGGGGAAAAAGCACAAGAATTTTCCATCAGCCCTAAAGTAACCCTTATCTGGACATACCTAAAAATGCTTGCATAGGTATTAATGCAGACTGACATTTAGTGCCTGCAAACACACAAGGAGCAGTATCTATAGGGAGCTGTTATCTAGGCCTGTTCCAGCACTGGATCAAAGAGATCCTCATTTCAGAAGTACTCCAGCTTCCACATTTCCTTTCTTCCTATTTTTACTTCCCAATGAAAAACAAAAAAAAAAGAAAAAGCAAACAATAACAACAAAACATTCTCAACATCAGTCACTCTTGTTAAGACATGGTATCAAGACATCAATTGGCATAAAATTTCCTGGTTTCTCTTAAGTGAGTGAAGAGACTGATTTACAGTACTGTAGATCTTGATCATCCTTTTGAAAATAAAATCTGTTTATGAAATGCATATTTAAATTCCATCCTGTTGTCTTCCACCAAGTGATTAATTATCATAATCTGTGTGCTAAGTAATGCACAAACTATGAGGGTAAACATGCTCCCTGCTCTAGACATTGTTCCATAATATGTTATCAGACAGCTCTAATACTGAAAGCAGTGTAACTTGCTTCTCTTCATCTATTCTCAGGTTGCAGAATGTCTCCTTTGCAAATACTCTAATTTATGTACCTTTCCTTTGCAAGTTATGCTAATCAGATCAGCTCTCCCTGCAATATTAATCTTTGATTTACTAGTTTTCTGAAGCTAAAGAACAAGGTCTGGAGAAGAAAAAAAATGCAATTTTGCTTGTTTAACACATAGTCCTATCATATAGCTTCTACCAACACCATATCCAACAAGACAAATTAGAAGTATAAGTCCAGGTAATTTCATCTGACGCTGTTGGCTTTGCAAAATTTTAATCTTCACATTCAAAAGCACAGATTTTTCTTTTCTTTCTGTTACCTGTCTTTGTTTCATAGAATAGTAGAATAGAATAGTTACGGTTGGAAATGACCTTAAGATCATCTAGTTCCAACCCCCCTGCCACAGGCAGGGACACGTCGCACTAAATCATGTTGCCCAAGGCTCTGTCCAACCTGGCCTTGAATACCGTCAGGGATGGAGCATCCACAACTTCCTTGGGCAACCCATTCCAGTGTCCCACCACCCTCACAGTAAAGAACTTGTTCCTTGTATCTAATCTAAACTTCCTCTGTTTAAGTTTGAACTCGTTACCCCTTGTCCTACCACTATAGTCCCTAAGGAAGAGTCCCTCCCCAGCATCCTTATAGGCCCCCTTCAGATACTGGAAGGCTGCTATGAGGTCTCCACGCAGCCTTCTCTTCTCCAGGCTGAACAGCCCCAACTTTCTCAGCTGTCTTCATACAGGAGGTGCTCCAGCCCTCTTACCATCCTCATGGCCCTCCTCTGGACTTAAATGTCTCTCTTAATGTTCCTGTGCAGCTTTACACACTGACTGAAGGGTACAGAACACCTGGAATGAGATTTTTAACTCGGTGAAGAGAAGCTCCAGATAGGAGTTTGTAACTTGTTCTTAGACACATCTCCAAATGAGATCTCCAGTGAGTGTGACATTTCATACACACAGCTGCTATAATTTTTTGCACGGGACTCCTCAGCCTACCCTGACCATCCCTCTCCTTTCAAAGAATTGAAAGGGTAAATGTATGTTTAGATATAGCCCTACCCTAACTTTAGACAGTTTCTCATAGCAAATAACATTTTTCTCACCAGCAGACAGGGCTACTCTGAATTTTGTGCTTTCTGCTATATTTTGCCTTTTAAAGATGCCAAAGGTCAGGATTTGACGTCACACAACTTTGTTCAGCTCCAGTGCCTTTAATGGAGCCATGATAATTTATTCCAGGCTATGTGTGAGGATATGTACCAGTGGCTTGCTTTCAGCGGAAAAAAAGAATAAAAAAATCCCCAACTGGCAAAATAAAGTAGAATCAAATTTAATTTCTATTCAAGTCTTTATTTTACTCCATTAAATAATAAAAATCCTACAGCCTATAATACAATTCATATTTCCAGTGATGTGGAGGAGGAGGACCAGTAGAGCTTTCAGTACCTATGGATGCATTGCACATGCCAGTGTATTTCAGTAAAATCCCCACTGGATCAAAGCAGACATTAATATATCTCTAACAGAAACAGACAAATGATTGACTGCCTCACCAAGTGCTATCCAGTTTCAGTCTTTTTAAATATATCAGAGATTTGTTTCTACACCATGAGATTTTTCCCAAAGGATGATATATTCAGTATGTTAAAAAATTATACACCACTCAATTAAGTTTACTTGGATCTTTCTTACTGCTATTTTACGGACAAAAGTAAGAACCTTAAGCTCTGAGGTATTAAGGCAGGAGATTGCCCATCATCAGTGGCTGTTCTGTTGCACCACCCAGCCCGAAACTTACTACATACAGGTGAAGGATAGAAGTCTGGTTGCACCATAAATCATTACCTCTCTTTTTCTTATTTCATGCCAACATAGACAATTGCTTGGTACTTTCCTAATGAGGTGTTGGGGACGGGACTCACAGGACATGACACCAAAAAAGAAAAAATCACAACCCAAAAAAATACCACCTAAAAAGAAAAAGAACCCTCCCTGCATAAAACGCCTCTAAGCATAAGAAAGAGATAGAAAGGTAGCACACTACTAAAAGTCACACACTCCTAAAAAGATATTCCCCCAGTGTATTTATGCTTTGGTACAGTCTATTTTGAAAACTATGTTATGATATATTGAGAGGCAGTATATTACTACACTAAAGAGAGAATATTCCATAGCCACTAACGTACTCTGGAGGAAAAATCTGGAGCAGAGAGATCTTCTGTCCTTGCATGTAAGTAACCTTCATAGGACGTGCACAGGAAGGGAGACCCTGTCCCCTGGAGACATACGAGACATGCTTGTACCATAAGGTGTGATTCAGAGCTATTAAAAGATCATTGTCACAGAAAAAGTCCTCTGTTAGTGGAGAACGTGAGGGTTGCTCTTGTTCTGTCAAGTCCCACCAAGGTAGCTGTGCATACCTGCCCCTCAGTATACTCATCTCCTGATGGTGGCAAATGACACTCAGAACCTAATCTTCTGTTTCTCCTGAGATTATTCAGGTTGCACACAGACGCTTCTCACGATAGTTCCTGATCCTTTTGTCTTATATCGGGTATCATACATAGACTGTGTCCCAGAGTAAAAAAAAAGTTAAACCAAAAGCAAGTCTGACATTATCTTCATCTATTATGCAGGGATTTATTACAGCTTGGTAGTTGGTCTCAAAACCTTCAAGACAGGCTATTTTATGACTTTTTTCCTTTCTTTCCAAGTGGTCTACAGCACTCAGATCTTGTCAGTGTGCTCACCACACATAGTCATAAAATATTCCTGTCCGATATTAAACCACTTTCCCTGGTTAGGGGAACAATTACCTGGAAAGATACAACAAGGATGACATTACTCTTACACAGCTGAAGGCACCAGTGTCTCCTTATACTTTCTGGATTCTCATCTGGGACTGTAACAAACACTGGATCATCCTACAGCAATATCATCAATGATTTTCTTCCTATAATCTTTAGGTGGTCAAAAGACTGTAAAGATCCTTTACAATTGCATATAACTCTGCCATAGTGCCTGCAGCAATCTAATTCTGCTGAGGTTAGAAGGCTTCTTTAACAGAGGTTATCACTCAAATTTACCAAGAAAGCAAAGATGAATGGAAGTTAGCAGCTTCCCTCATCTGCCAATCTTCTGCCAGAGTATCTGTACATTGTTCCTTGTATTTCTAGACATAAGGGACCAACAGGACCAGTTAGAGTTTATAAAATACCAGGGACCATAATGGCTCTTATGTCAAATTGGGAAATTATTCCAAATCCCTACATTTCCACCTATACAAATTCTCTCTTTCCCCTGGATTTTGAGACAGGACTATGTAATAGTTTGGTACAGACCAAGACAGCAGTTACAGTTGCAACAGAATATTTGGTAGTTTCATCTTTTATGTAATTATAATTTTAATAATTTCAAAGGCTTCAATAGTCTGTGATTGATGCCTTTGCCTTTAGATTGGATATGCACATAAATTAATTAAACAGAGAGAATATGGAAGATGGAGTAGAAGCCAAATTCTGCTTGCTACTACATGAGCATTAAGAACACGGGTTTTTAACTTGACAAAAATCTGAAGTAAGAAAACACTACTGAAAGAATAAATGCTAATAATTCTTAAGATGAACATGTTTATCACCCAGCTGGAATACTTCAGGCTGTCATTTAGGCAGGATTTTAGTTTTGTTTGGAATATACTTAGAAGCAATTGTGATAACTCTGCAGTCTGGAGGTTACTAGTAAATTGTTAAGATTAGCCCACTTTTAAAATAAGCAGGGTCGTGGCCACAAGAAATTGAAAGCTCTGTGAAGTCCACTTTGCACCTTAAAGCAGGAAGCTGGGAGGAAGAGAAAGAACTGCTATTAGTGTGGCAGGGAACTCACTGGAGTACAACAGGAAAGAAATGCACAGGACAGTGGGTGAGTACGCGGAAGCAGAAAGGATTACGAGTACTCAGAAAGTTAAAAGAACAGCAGAGACCTTCACACTTCTACATGTCAGTTTTGCTCTATTATACCTCTGCACCAAATCACCAACTTAGAAGCAAATTTGACCCCAGTAATATCAGCTTGGCACAGCTATAATGAATCAGGCATAAAAATGTCAACAGCAGTACTGAAAGGGCATGGGAAGTATAGGAAGCAAGAAGATAGTGCAATAGTGCTTGAATGGTCTAAGAGGATACAGCTATAAGGAGTGTGAAGCCATTTAAAAAAAATGGGTCACTTAGGCTGAACAGCAAGGAAGAAAACCAAGATGAATTAGACCACAGAACTGTCTCCAGCTGGAATCCCATCTCATGAGATGTTTAGACAAAAGCCCAATGAAGTAGTAAAGAATATACTGTAGGAAACAATATTTCAGGTCAAAGAAGGTCTTTCTCTGTCTTTAACTCTGTTCGTTACATGGTATTTCAGGGAACTAAGTAGAGCAAACAAAAAAAAAGAAATGTGGGGGGGAAAACTGTGTAGAAGCAACATCCTGTTCATATAGGTGAGAAACAGTAGGAGCTTTTCAGCAGTAGAGAGAGAGTTGAGAAAATGTTCTCAAGACAGACATTTTATGCAGGCTACATACAGGGAGTTGGGAAAGAAAAAGGGAGTGTTGTAGGGAAAGGAAAAAAGTTGCACTGTTGGGAACAGGCCATACAGATTCAAGAGGAAGTAAAAATGTATCATACCTATGGTCATTTGTATAATTATTGTTGTACCTACAGGTTTGTTGAGGACAAAAAGATAGAAGACTAGATTGAAAATAAATAAATACATCAGAGGATGAACAAATGCAGCTTTATGGCAATGCATATATTCACAGGCCAGGCAGAAACGCAGATGCCAGAACACAGGCACAGCTCAACTCTCTATGCCAGGGACTGTGCAAGGACAGCTCAGCCATGTAAGACTTGTTGCAGGCACCCAAGCGAGAAAACCAGAAAGTCAGACAAAAGAGGAACAGTGGAAAGAGAGGGCTCTGTACTACTTACTGCCAACGCTAGGGAGAACCATCCAACCACAGCTGGATGCCAAAGTAAACATCCTGAAAAAAGCCCAACACAATATGCTGATTTGTGGAGCCACTGGAGAGCACAGATAAGCCTAATACTTTCTGCCAGGTTGCAAACTGACAAGGCCTCAAGAACGCACAACCCCTGTTCAACAGGCGTGTGTGGGGCCAAAGAAACTGTTGACTGGACTCACCAGGGACAGAGACAAGAAAAACAGGACTATAGGTATCGACCTCAGATTAACAGTTAGTTCACTGCTACATTAGAGGCATTGTTTGACAAAGCTTGAAAATAATCTTCGCTGGCACAGTCACAGAGCATTACTTTGATATGAAAATGTCAGTGAACATCTCTTTCAATTATTCTTCCTTTCCTAGTCTAAAGCAATGTTTATTTCACATAAACCTAGTGTTCTCTCAGTTTAATTCAGAGAATTACTCATATCAGTGAAGCTGAATAAAAAATAAGGTAGTGCAAAATGTTACAAAGTACAAAACCCATGTAGGACATTTAGGATTGATCTTCACAAAAGGAAAGATGACTGCCATCCAAGCTAAAAGGCCTCATTGTACGTTCACTGGTTTTAACAACGCATAATAAACAAGATGATAAATCTTTAAACACTTAACTAAAAGTTTTCATGAACTACTTCATAGGCTTCTTTCAGTGGAAGGAATAGAATATTTTTAAATTAGCTGATGGCAAACTAAGACCTTTAATTTGTTCTTTCTATAAAGCACATAACCTGCTATGTCTGCCTGCAGCGGAAGTGCTAAGTTTTAAGTACAGATGCCAAACATATCGATGCCCAGGTGTACAGGCATTATATATATGAAGTCAGCACACAATACTATCAATTACATGATCAAGATTTCCTCCCTCTTCTCAACAAAACAAATGAAAAACTGAATCTCCAACACTATAGACTAACTGGCCACCAAGCCAGAAAGATCTGAAAGAGGGATCAAAATACAGTCATACAGTTGTTCCTGCATCTTTTACAAAACCACCTGTAAACACACAGTGAGGCTTATCTCTCTCTTCAAAATGTCCACAACGAGATTTCATAGAATAGTTTGGGTTGGAAGGGGAAACAGGGTAAATTCTGATCATGGAATGGAAGGCATTCCAGCTGGAGTCAGAGAAAAAGCAACATAAAACTTGAGCAAGGTTTTCAGTATTAAAGGCAAGGCTAAACTGTGCTAAAGCATGCTGGTGGAAATGCAGTAAGAGTATCATCATGGTAGAAATTACACATGGGGGCAAAAACCCCCAACAAAACAAGCAAGCTGATTTTGGAAATCAGAAATTCATTTTTAAAAAATAATTGTAGTCGGGATTATGTGTGCAGACAGTTTTATTCATCTCTATGTTGTTCTGCTGGATGCAGATCTCTTACAGCATCCCTTATGCAGTCAGGGTTATGTACTTTTCCAGTTTTTCACCAGGCTATTGTCAACTGTCTGTCAAAGGCATCGACTGGAAGTGTATGACTTCCAAGGTACATAGACAATGGATGCAAAACAAGTAGTATGTAAGATGGAGGCCTTCAAAATGAGCAGCTGCAGAGTTATGAGACCGATATATCCGACAATTAACATGGTGTTTTGATGACAGATGGTAAGTAAAAAATGTTATCACCAGATGACAACAGTTACATAGAATGAGTTCTCCCCAGTAGAAATACAGTGGTTAAAGGGAAGACTTTGCAGCAAGATGCTACATTTTCCAAATCCTCTATTTGGCACCTACTAGCTAACTACAGGTATCGTGGAAAGGAAAGAAAATATCAGGCAGTTATCAGGAAAAAAAATGAGCATTTTATCTGTTTTTTTTTTTTTTTTTTTTTCCCCCCTCCATTTACCAGAAAGGAGCCATAAAAGAGAGATAACTGTTTCACCAGATAACTCCATGCAAGTCTGGAGTTAGCCTCCGCTATCAGGCATGTCTGTGCAACTCTAGAGTAGCCCTTCTAGATCTACACTACAGTAAAAGGGAAGCCACATGTGATGCTTAGGCCAGACATCTGCGGGGAAAACTGGCAGTGACGTGCTCCCCCCAGGACTGCCCTGTTAGATTTCCACAAAAAAATTAAAGGGTGTTTGGGATGATGATTATGGTGCATTAGCTGGAGTCACTTCCCCTCCAGATGCTGCTAAATCATCTCTGACAGAAACTGTTTATCCCCAAGGCTCCTGAAAACATTTCTGAGCCACAAATTCTTTGTCTTTGCAAAGGACTTGATCTGACTGAGGGCAGAAATTTCCAAAACATTACCATGTGAGATAACACTCTCTAAAACCTTTTATCCCCTCTCTAGCCTCCTAACAATCACATCAACAGAATGCTCTACTATACTGAACAATAAACACAGTGTGTTTTTCCAGGCTTTGCCAGCAGCATTCACTTAATACTATTTTGTGAAGGTTTGCCCATTGCCATACAAGGGAAAGTTTTTAAAAACTTGTCAAGCTTCTTTCCTGCTCAAAACATGCATGCCCAGGGAGCGCAAGTGTAGCAAAACCCAGAAGTATTTGGAAGTCCAATATCAAACACAGGCATCCCATTATTGACACTGAGCCAAGTTCTAGGTTGATTTTTATCCTTGCAACTACACTCTGCAGCAGTACTTTATTCTAAATGTTGAGACCTTTATTCTAAATGTTGTCTTGGCTAACAGGAGTCTTGAGTTAGCAGAAAATCCTGTACAGTTGTATAGAAATTTCCTGCAGAAGGAAAAAATGTTCTTTCTATAATCGCAGATGTGTCAGGAAAAAATACAGGCAGACAGAGCAGGAACAGGCTGAACAAGGATAACAAGTAACAGGATAAGATTAAGGAGGAAAAAGCTGAACTTGACACATAAGAAAAACAACAACAGCCAACACACAAGAAGTAGGCTAGAAGCAAGGATCAATGGGCTAAGAAGTATGGATATGATGGGAAGAGAAGTCCAGGTCTGTGCTTATTGAGCTCTCACCCCTCCAGATTTAGTATAAAAGCTTCCTGGAGTCTCCCCATTCTTCCGTGGCCAGAAGGTATAGAAAGAAAAGGAGGGGGAAATTTATGGAGGAAACAGGAAAACCAAACAATGATGTTAGTGCTTACTCTATTACAACTAATGTTCCTATATCAAGCTAGGCAAGCCACTTAGACTGAGTGTTGTACTGCTGGTTAGTCATCATGTGTTCCCCATTTTCGTGTTCAGCTTGAAACATGATTTGCAGAAGTGCTGAGCCCTCACAACTGCAGCTGGGAATTGTGCTTGTACTCTGGGAACTGCTTAATGAGAATCATGCTTCTATATATAAAGTATAAGTGTTGTAAACATGTTGTCTATGCATAGTGGCAATAATGCTAAGTATGCTAAAAAAGAAGAAAAAACCCCACATTCCTTAGGCATTACAAAATAGACACCCAAAGGGGACAATTTCATACATTATTTCCAGTACTACAGAATCATAGGATCGTCTGGGTTGGAAGGGACCTTAAGGTTCATCTAGTTCCAACCTCCCTGCCACAGGCAGGAACACCTTTCACTAGATCAGGCTCCTCAAAGCCCCATCCAACCTGGCCTTGAACACTTTCAGGCATGGGACGGCCACAACTTCTCTGGGCAACCTGTTCCAGTACCTGACCACTCACAGGAAAGAATTTCTTCCTAATATCTCATCTAAATCTATCCTCTTTCAGTTTAAAGCCACTCCCCCCTTGTCCTGTCACTACACGCCCTTGTCAAAAGTTCCCCTCCAGCTTTCTCGGAGGCTCCCTTTAAGTAGTGGAACCTGCTATAGCAGGTCTCCCTGGAGCCTTCTCTTCTCCAGGCTGAACAACCCCAACTCTCCCAGCCTGTCTGCGTAGGAAAGCTGCTCCAGCCCTCTGATCATCATCTTGGCCCTCCTCTGGACTCCCTCCAACAGGTCCATGTCCCTCTTGTGTTGGGAGTCCCAGAGCTGAACACAGTACTGCAGGTGGGGTCTCACAAGACTGGAGTAGAGTGAGAGAATCACCTCCTTCAACCTGCTGGCCACACTCCTTTTGATGCGGCACAGGACACGATTGGCTTTCTGGGCTGCAAGCATACACTGCCAGCTCATGTTGAGCTTCTTGTCAACTAACATGCCCAAGTCTTTCTCCTCAGGTCTACTCTCAACCCAGTTTCCACCTAGACTATATTCGTTTGAGATTGCCCCGTTCCAGGTGCCGGACCCTGCAGCTTGGTTTACAGCATTTTTCTGAAAATGAGCACCTTGTAGTAAGTAGATATTAGAACAAGCAGAAAAAACAATAATGCTGTCTTCCAAACGGTTTTAAATAGCATGTAACAGGTGAGGTTAGGAATGATAGGGAGAAACCAAAGCAGATGCTCATCAAGACAGCAGTGTCTATCTGGCAAGCAAGGTGGGGCCTCACAGACAAAAAGCAACCCAATAACATTATACAATCCCACCTACCTTTTAAGATATTATACAAAGAGGCCTAACATTTTTAAAACTTAATTCTGGCATTACCTAGTACCTGCAGCTTTGATTTTGAAGTTTCAATTGTGGTCTCCTGTACATTATTGGAAAAATAACTGCCAGAAATACATGAATCCCATAAAAAGGTTTGAACACTATATATACACCTTTTAGGGAGTTTTACAGCTGAGAAATTAAGCAAAAGCAGAATTGGTACATCAGTGGTCACATTACCCATTCTCAGCCTCTATGCAACAAGTCAGGACTACATACACTCATCCTCAAATAAAGCTTGGGTTTAAAAAGCATGGCCTAACTCAGCCCTAATGGGGTAGGTTGGAGAGGAAAAGGGAAAGATATTGTTTCACTCTCATGAACAGCTTTAGGTTGAAGATTTTAAGCTGAAAATGTATGGTTGATTTAGTTTCCTTAAGCCAGCTACTTCCAAAGTCAAAACATATAGGGATACACAATGTAAGTGTTAGTTAATAATGTCTTGGGAAAGACGTGAGAAGAAACAGGAAGAAAAAAGAAGTGCAGATGAGAGAAAAACGATAGGATATCTAACATTTTTTAAATATAAACACACACACAAAATCAAGTTATATGGTAAGTTGTTCGCTTGCTCAACATATTGCAGTGATTTAAAAATCAGAGTGCCTAGACACAGATGAAACATTTGGAGACTACATATGTTATCACATAGCGTATGTAGTATTACAAATCACTTGCATACACAGAATGAAAACCTTGTGATTTTAAATGCTGCTGTTGAAACAGAGTTAATGGTAAACTATGCAACTTGACTGCCTTCATAGCACCATCTAAACCCGCTTCCTTCTTCCCCCTTCCCCATCCTTAACTCTCCCTCGAATTAAAAAAAAAAAAAATAATTAAAAATTAAGAAATACAGCTTGCCTTCCGTACCCATGGAAGTATCAGAGATGAATAAATACAATAATTTACTGCTTCTGAAACAGCAGTAATCACCTGGTAAATATACTGAGACATATTTGTCTTGTTAATATCACTTGTATCTGCCAACAGTAGTTTTGAAGATTCCCCAGGGCATAACAATTAAGTCTGCTAGTGCTTCAAATGTGTGCGAGGCAAAGTATGGCATATGGATCTGGGTGTCTGGGTCTTTCTGCCGAACTTGATAGGAATCATGGATTTCCTATGTATTCTGTCAAAAAAGAATTATGAGCTGCTCATCCTCTAGCTGGAAGGTATCCACAAGAGTACTATAAACTCTCCATTTAATAGGATGCATTTCTGTACTTCGAGTATTTATAGGTGTTACGACATCATAATGCTGGGAATCATAGTATTTATTAGTTTTCTGTAAAGGAATCGTTTACAGTAAAGCTATTAGAAAAAGTGAAGGATACTAGCTTACCCATCAACAAGTGCTACGTAAACACAAAAAAGATGCATAAGATAGAAAGCATCCTGTAAACCTAATATTAATCACATAGCTGGAAGTTAATTTCAATTTTGGCATGACATGCATATTTGAGGAAAAGAAACCGAGGGCAATGAATATTAAAAAAGGGGGGAAAACAAAAGGAAGAATGTTGTACTAAAAATATACTAGTATTTTGTTTACCTGCTAAGCTAGTTGTCCTTCAGCTTTGTCCTCCACTTTTTCCTATAATGCTCTCACCCTGTTCTGCAGGATAATTGATAGTCCTTACATCAGATGTGGGTTCACCCTACTCTTGTGTTTGCTCTGTGAAAATGCCTGTAACCTGAAAAATGCTTTGGTTTTCCATGCACATAAAACCACAGTTTTCATACACAGCGATTTTGCATTATGTTGCATCTATTCAACAGGGAATGACAGTTAGCACAAGGGAACGTAAAAAAAGAATAATCCACTTTTGTATGAAATCAAGTTTTAATGAAATTGTCATTAATATTTATGTTAACTGTCATCAAAACCTAAAAAGACACGTTAACATTAGAATCTGAGCAGCCTAGAGTCACATTAGTCTCCAGTTTCAGAGAAAAGCTGCTTTAAATGCAAAAGCTGTGATTTCTGTTCTAGCATTGATTGTTTCTTTTGAAAGTGTTCCTCCCCACATCCACCCTCATCTTCCTTCCAGATGTTCACAGAGCAAACACCAAGTGGCTAGGATAAATGAACACATGCAGTTGGTAAGGGCAAATTGACTTCTATTTGCTAAGCTCTCTAGCCAGATTTGCTGATGAAAGAACAGCAAAATCTTGCCTCTGCACAATTCATAGTTCCCTGGCTACTGATTTTGTAATATCTTTTTAGTGGCTAGAATGCATAAGAGCTACATGCTAATCATCAGGAACGGACTCTAATAAGAAGCCTCTTTTCAAATGGTCATCAATATGGTCAGTGTATTATTGAAGGTTGCATTCTACATGAGTTGAACAAGTCCAAATGTGTTGGAAGTGATCACTTCTGATACAGATGCACAATCCATGTGTGCAAGAGCAAGATACAGCAGGAACATGTAAAGGGAAAGAACCTCTTCCAGCAGTACAGGCAGAATGTATGCTTTCTTCCACAACAACCTTGCAGAAAGCTGTGCAGCTTGAGTTCCAGCTCAAATAGTTTTTTGTTTTAATTTTTTCTATTTCTTCTCATTCTTCTGACTCGATTCAGTCTGGCCTTAAAATAAACATGTGTTTTTGTTTTGCAAGCAGCTACACATTGCACTAAAGCACATGGTAGACTGTAAAGGAATAGGGTATCTGACCACCCCCACCTCCTTCTCCCTAAAACAAAACAAAAAAGCCCAAAACAAATAAAACAAACAAAAAATACACAAACAACAACAAAAAAAAAAAACCCAAACAATCGGAAAAAAATCACACAAAGCCTCCTCACCAAACAACAAAACCCCAAACCAAACAAACCTTGGAACAAAAAGTCATTATCATACACATGCACACTGGCAAACATAATGTATTCCTCTCAAGAACCAATATGCAGGCTCTCACACCTCTGATTAATCCCTCATGGCTACAGAGGGCAATGAATTTACAGAAAGTCCCAGAGCATGTTTTCTTTTAAAAAGAAAGATCAATCAAACAAAACAGAAAAAAAAAATCCAACACCAGCAAAACCACCCACCACACCAGGCAAAACCACTCCTTTGAAAACCTCTTCTAAATCCTCTTTTTCATGTCAGTGGATCGAAGGGAGTAGGATCTGTCCTAATTAGCTCAGGGTCAAGACTAGAAATAGAGCCACTGCTGGTCATCTGCACTCCAGGCAGTACATTTTATGAAAAGTAGCATCAGAGAAATTGTTGCAATTCTTTTGTTACTGCCTAGTGTGCTTTATCCATACCAAGCTGGATTAATCAATCATTAGCAACCTTGACTGTGAGACTAAAAACCCACTAGCAGATTAAACACTAAATGGATGGCACTTCAGGTATGGACACTGCACAGACAATTCAAACCGGCCTCCAAACAGCTCCTTCCTTCCATGCAGGGAGACTCTGGGGTCCTTGCTGGCCAGGTGAGTGAGTGCTGCAAGGAGGTGCCAGCAGTGTCTGCAGTAAGTGGATATCTCCAGTTCTGTGTCTGACCGAGTTTTCTGGGTCATGTGTCTGAGTGCTGCTCCCCTCCTCCTGAGGGAAGCCAGAGGGATGGCTGCAGGGAGCAGGCTTGGCAGCTGAGATAAGGTGAGAGTCAGCCCTCACTGCTTAAGTCTTGTTACTGCCTCACTACCAACTGGACATGTCTTGAGGGGTGGTAGGAGCTGCTGGATGTTACTGGAAGTTATCAAGGTAGAAATGCCTTTTCCAGTGGGGAAGACATTCTGGAAGTATATAGCCAAGCACATAGGTGGCTTTGGTAATGTTAGGAGTAATAAGGGACCTACCAATTACTTTGCAGTCAATGGAATCACTGTTCAACCTTCCCCGGCCAGAGGTAAGTGCAGTGGAAATGTGTTTGCCAAAAACTGATTCCTTCCTTCAGGTACCAGCTATTCCAGCAAGGCAATGACGAACCATCCAAAGAGGCATTTTTTCAAACCTGTTCTATCTAAAAATCTCTCATAGTCATTTTTAAGCGTCTAAAAAAAGGTTATACTTTTTCACGGAAGACATTTTCAAAATATTAGGGCCATGTATTTAGGCAGAAATAGGTACATGCAAACTCTCCACTAAATAAGTCCTTTGGGGAAATCCTAGATGAGAGGCTTTGGGTTGTTTGTTGGCAGGCCTCCTGTTTAAAATAACAGCTTGAAAAAGGCTTAGCAACATGGCTCAAGTTTGTTAAAACCCAAGAAATTTTTTGAGAGAATAACAGGCATATCAAAGTATTAAAGAAAAACCAGAAACAAAAGAGCAAAGTCCAGTCGGCAATCTGGGAAAAAAAAAAAAACCAACCAACAAAATCCCTCCACAACCAAAACCAAACCAAACAGCAACAAAACCACCACACCACCACCACCACCACACAATCTGAGTGGAGTGTATAACCTGTACATATCTGTCTGTACATATCCCACATCCCCATGAAGGGGATGGCCCCATATTGACTGTTCCCTGCATCTCCTAGTACAAGAGCTAGATAACGCCAAGTGAAAGTGACCATGGCTGGGGGCTGTTACAGATTCTACACGCAATATGTGGTTTCACTCTGATGTGCCATGCCACAGGATGCTGGGATGTATTGAAAGCTTACATGGCGTCACAAAGAAACTGGACAAGATCAAGGAAGAAAAATGTATTAAACACTGTTAAACACATAGAAACTACCCTCTGACTCCGAAGACAAAAAGTCCTTGTCTTGTGGCTCAGGGGGAATATCATATGCCTACCTTTTTCCTATATTCTTCCCTTGATTTTGTAAAGTCATTCACATGTAATGCAATCACTTAAAAAAACCCAAACAAACCTACAAATGCTTTTATAATTCAATTACTGTATCATTTTGCAAGCATCAGAAAGTTTAAAGAGTTGCTTATGGCCTTTTAACATAAAATTCACATTCAATTCTGAATTCCTTGGAGTTTTCAACCATCGGATGAAAAAAAGAAGCAGGTAAGGGCTTCCCCCTCAAAGTTTGTTTTGCTTTCTTTGTTAACACGCATGGAAGGTTTCATTTAAAATATTCATCTGAGCCAAATAAAACACAAGTATGACACCCATGTGACTGACTGGTTTACATTTGTATTGCTATGCTAATTTTAGTGAGAGATATGAGAGATGGTAATGGAGAAATCAAAATGGGATAGACCTTACTGCTGTGGACAGAAGTGGAATTACATGCCGTTTACTCCCTGATGAGCTAAGGGCAACTAATAATTACCTATTTCCAAAAGAATTAGGAAAAAGTGCAACAAAAAAAAAAAAAAAACCCACACAAAAACAACTGGTCATTTTTTTTCAGCACACAGTATGACATTCATTTTACAAGAAAATGCAAAACAATTAATTTTGGTTTTTGATATGGCAAATCCTTCTCCTAGTTCTATACTGGTGCTTGAATTCTTCTATTCAATAGCTATAGAGTATATTTTTGGGTCCTTTAAAAATAAGAGGGAGACAAGAAACCCTTTACACACATATAGAAAAGCCCACATACTTCCAACCATTCATAAATCAAGTATTAGACACTCAATTATCATAGCTGAAAGTTACATCCATTATTTCATTTGAGTTAGTTTACAGGAGCCAGAGAGTCTTGTGTTTATTTCATTCCTCTAAAGCAGGTTCTACAAGACTCTACACATTCGTAGTACATGTTGAAAATTACAGAAAATCTTAAGTGTACATTTGTTTCACTACCCTATTCTCATGGGCTACACCTACTCACAGATCTATGTTGGGATTTCCCACAAACAAGTGCTAGATAAATCTCATTTATTTTTGCACTTTTCTTCTTGTCAGGTAGGATCTAGACACATCCCACTTCCATTTTTATTTCTCCTCCCCTCCACCATGTTACTACTGAGCAGAGGAGGCTGAACTAACATCTTTCATAGATCAAGAGGAAAAACATTGTAATTGAATCCACAATAAAGCAAGTTCCACTGCTGCTTTCATCAGTGTGTTTCAGCCACCCGTCAGAGCAGCTAGATTGTGGAAGGCAGATCCCATACCTCTGCCCTCACCACTGACCTGGATCAGAGGGGCAGTAGCTTTTACAGCACTGGTCACCAGTTTACTAGAAAGCAGAAATAGATCCTTCAGTTTACATCCCTTAGAACTACAGAGGAATAAAGGGGTGGAAAAGCTTTGAGGCAACATTCATCTTGGCTGGACTTGATCTAATGACCTGTAGGTGAAAAGCTCTGTGTATCCTATTACCATTTCTGTGAGTCATCCTGACCCTTTGCTCCCCACCTTTATTAAAAGGCCTGAAGACTATTGCACGGGACAAATGGCAGAGAGATAAATCTTTGTCTGTGTTACATCTCAAAAGTGATGTTTCAAAAGTGTAATTCTGGGAAAAGGTGTTCTGGTGTTTGTTTGGGTTGGGTTTATTGTTTGTTTGGGGTTTTTTTACATACAACAAAAGTCACTATAAAATTTGACAGTGCTGATAGGTGCCTAGCTTGAGGCTTCTATAATTTTGAAGCAATTGTAGGTAAAGATATTGTTCCCAGTTAAAGTTTTACAACATTAAATGGCTTTATTATCTTTCCAATTTCAAAGCAGACTAGTAACTCGGTTCCTTCAGGAACACAACACAATTAGTCATCTGCAGACATTACAGAATGGTTAGGTGTTTTTCGTAACAAAGTGAAATCCTCTAACTATCTTTAAAGTATGTGCTTGCTTATCTTGCTTTTAAATTTAAAGAGGGGAAACATATGCCAAATTAGAATTAAATGCATCTTATTTACCTGGCTTTCTATCTTGGTCAAATTTGGACTTTTGTTTCAAGTGAGCAATCACTCTTTACTGTCGACCATTATTAAGGTGGTTGGTTTTGTTGAGATTCTCTTTCCTTTCCTTTATTTTTAGGTGTTTGTGTGATCTTGCTAAACTGAAAGGCAGGACTGACTTGCTTTTGACTGTTCTGGACAAATCTATGCCGACTCAGATAATGCAAAAAAAAAAAAAGCATTTTCTGTCTTCCCCTGTTTTCAATTGGAAGCTGGTTTTGCTTCCCATACAGGAATTCAGGACGTTCAAAATAGTAAGCGATGCAAAATACCCTGAAATTCGTGCTGACCCTGCTTGTGCCCCACTGGTTAATTTTCTGCAACCTTAGATGTTGGCACCTGCAGCATCACATTCTTAAGTAACTACTCATTCTGCAGCTAGCTCTTCCACTACTTTTACCCAGAATTTATGCTTAGATAAGCATGCATCCTTCCCTAAAGTATTTATATAAGCTGTCAAGACTTTCTATTAAGTGAACAGCGTGTAAAGATCTGCAAGTGATGAGAGGAAAAAAATACACTATTTTTAAGCATTTAATCATGAAATAAGTGTTTTTAAAAACATGATCCATAGAGGTATACATTGGCACAAATATCCTTGCTTGCTGTCTCATTACACTGCTAACATATACTCATTTAATGTTTCCCCTTTTCATCTGGGAGCTCTCTTGTTGCACATCCCCTAAATGATTTCAAGCATTTCAGGAGTTAGCTTGGAGGGAGTTGGAGGAAGGCACCAAACCCTCTTAAATAACCAATCCAGGCTAACTGCTGGTTCTTTTTAGGTTTCAGCTGGTAGGAGTTAAAAAGATTATTTTGCACTTAATTCTGTGAAAACTTGGAGTGCCTGGCACTTTTTTGCCACCCTCCCCAAACCACTAATTCTCACAGGACATGAATAGCCCCTAATGCACAGTGCAAAATGACACTCCTTGGCTCTAAGCACAGATGAAATGAAACTGTCCCTGTTTTTGTCTCTGCCAGGATCACAATGGAACTGTCATACTATAAATACCAGGTTCTCGCTGTAGTTTTTTACATGTTTAGTTACTAGATGTTTGTATTTTGACCTTTTATTTCCTGTCATAAGTAATTTTCTCTGCTGCTTCCAGTTCCTCAGTCCTAGAGAGAGCTGAGCAACAGTTAACTCTGTACAGATAACCCTACCAATTGCCACTTTTCTGTGAAGGGTCTTTGACATGTTTTCCACCACCTTCTGCTTCTCCCCAAGTCCTAGAAAATCAAACTTTAGAGGAATAAGTGTTCACAGAAAGAACTGACAAATGTGAAGAAGCAGAATATGAAATTTAGGCACATTTTTCAAAAAGTGCAAGTATATACCTCTATGTCATTCAAAACACAGTATTTTATTTAATGAGCTAATCAGAAAGAATTATTGCTTAATAAAAGCTATAGAGATTGTACACAATGTATCGTTTGGGATAAACCCAAGAAGTCTTGAAGAATATCAATAAATATCAAAACCATTTTAAGAAAAATATGTGGTCCATGACCCCAAAATTGAAGGGAATTTCCAAAGAACCAAATTTTAATAATCCTTCTCCACCACTAGCCTGCTACATGTCTCTGATCCGCCATAGCAACAGTTTTGCTTTATATTTTTTCCCTTTCACATGTTAACCTTAATACCTTACATATGGAGAATAGTGCAGTGCAGATGGTGCTTTCCTTTGTCCTAACCGTTCTAGGTGATCCTCCTCCAAAGTGATAACAGAGAGGCCTCAAATATACATTTATCATCTCTGGACAACAACAAATCAAAGCTTGTGGTGAAGATGGTTCTAGCACTTGGAAAATGCAAGTTATACATATTGTTCCACTAGCACATCTTCTCAGAAATACTGCATATACATCAAAGCTCTACTTTACGCATTGCTTTCTACAAAACCATGAACATAAAAGTCTTCCTTCTTATCGCTGACAAACTCCTTCTAAGACACCACTTAAAAAGCGGGATGAAGACCACACCTGAGATCTGTCCTTCTCTGGCATAGACTCCTTACAAATCAGGATAGAACTGACCTAGGCTTAGGCCAGAGCCTTCTTGGGATGCTGGTTCGAGACTGCACAATAATTCACTCTCCCCTCAAAAGTTCAAGATGTTGTTTCATACACAGTTACAAGTATGTTTTGAAAAGCAAACCAACCCTCTCAAATCAAGACGACAGGTCAAAAAAAAAAAGGACCAGAACATCCATTAAAAAGAAAAACACAAAAAATGTGATGTAGTCACATTTCTTGGTGCTCTGGGAGGACAAAAGCCTTCTTTAAAAGAAAGTCTCAACTGAAACCAGTGATATCTACTCTGATATAAACAATGATGACAACAATATTATCTGTCCAGTGAAAATATTAAGAACGCTGGAGGGTCCATTTGTCAAGAAAGCTATTTGTTTTGAGTTATTCACTTAGTTCTTCAGTTAATAAATTCCAAGAATCTGGCTATTACACCCAGGCTATGATCTTTCAAGCTGTGTTTAATTGTCATTACAAAAGATGAAATTCTCTCTCTCATTTTGAAGCTGAGAGAGAAAACATTACAAGAATTAAAAACCAAAAAAACAAACCCACAAAAAACTCCAAGCACAAAACAGCAAACACCACCAAAACCCTATGGCTCCCAGAACAGACAGAAAATTAACATGGCTTAATAAAATTCATGGTAGGCTTATTATTGCTGCTGTTATCTAGAAGAGAATAAACATGCTGACTAGTGCTTCTTCACACAGAATCCCTCAATTGTCAGCATTCAGATAACTCTGTGACTATAAATAAATAAATGTTGATTTATCGGTGTATAAATATAGTGTCCCTCTCACATATGAGCAATTTATAGACACAAGAAAAGCACAATGCACAGAGAGGAGGGCAGGGCACGGACCAGGACTCAATTCCAGTCCCTTTGGACTCAGGACAAATCACTCGCATTCACGCTCTATTCATTCATTCATCACTACCTTCAAACGAAGCCACTGCAAACACCATGCTCAGTGCCACGATCTTTCTCTGCCCATTTCTGCCACGTACAAAATGGTACTTTACTCATTCTTCTTAAGAGCACATGCAGATTTCTACCTGCAATTTTCAAAGCAGCACTTTCAGTTGTACACTCGACTTTTCAGGTCCTTCTACAGAAACCCAAAATAGTTTGTCAGAATCTACATGTAAACCCTGTTCCTCTGTAAGGCCTCAAAGAGAATTTATATTCATCCCATATGCATGCATCCAACCTCTGTGGGATATTGCCAGCTGATCTAGGGTTTCTTCACCATCTAATCCAAGCACATCAAAGCATCTTAGCAGCTCTGGAATGAATAACTACAGGCTTTCACAACATAATTTATACACATATCTAAGGCGGCAAGACAAAGACATCTGCAGTCCTGTGAAGCACTTCAAGTTTCAGAACTGTGGTCTTGCAAGTTCAGCACCCAGCTCTTGAGACACACAATGATTAATCCAACTCACCATGCTCCCCTCCCCAGTGGGACACAAAGTGGTATTATTCAAACTGTCATGGAGCAGTGCCACACTAGTGCCACTGCCTGTACTGGTTCCAGGCAGCTGGTAAAGCCATCCAGCCACAGAACTTTCCCATCAGCTCAAAGCATGGCAGCATTTGGAATGTATTCTACCACTACAGAAGGTTTTCATTACATCTACACCTGTCAGCATCCAGGAAAGTGCCAGCATCCCCAAATACCCCAGTAAGTACACATCTACAGGATAAGTTACAGCATTACCTTGGAAATTTTTATTTTTTAAATATTCTGATCTGTGATCAAGATATTCAAGGCTAGGCTTCAGAAAGCAAGTGTGTATTAGTTTATTTTTTTGCTCACAGTGTGTTGCTCCTTATATAGGGAATATCTTACAATGCAACAGACCATAACCTTTTCCTAATTTAAGTTCCCCCATAAGCCATCCCTTGTATACAACCTGGCAGAAGTGAGCTTCACCTAAATAACTGAAATATTAAAAGAAAGTTGGCAAGAATTGGATGCAACTCATTGTAGAAAGTCAGAAAGGCCACATTGTTACTGTATCATATTACAGTAAATATAGCCCTTCCACTTCTCATCCCTCAAGTCATTTCTTGGGCTCACATGAACCAAGACATTTAATTAGATACTGAGCTCTTGAAGGCATCTTCTGTCTGTAGCTAAGAAGTTTCTAGTGTGCTTTTGGGTATGGTAAGGAAAGTTTCCAAAAGAGCTTTGTGAAAATGATCTGAATCAAATTTTCCTTTAGTTTAAGCACCAGAGTAACTCACCAGGTCCTGAAAAGGTTTCGGCAGGATGGGCCTACAGCCCACCGGATGCTCACTATGATTTTTGTCTTGAAGTGCCACAATGGCAACATGTGACTGCAGAGATTTTTTTGTACAATATTTCAATGCCTTTATTTTATTCTGGTGCTTTAGTGGAAAGAGTCTTCTCTTGGAAATCTGTATTCAAAGGAAATTGAAAAGCAGGCCCTTGGTGCATGAAAAAAGATATTTAATATTTAGTCGGACTATACAGGGGGGGATCTGCAAAATAGCTGGGAGAACAGGACACTTAAGTTGTAACATCATATAAATAATTGTACTTCTCATATGGACTCACTGCATGCCTGTAAGGAAAGCCATAAACCATCAAAAGATTTTTTTTTTTTTTTGTGAGAAAGCAGTTGTAGTCCAAGTCTTGTTTCCTCTACAGACAGAAAAAAAAAAAAAAAAAAAACCCAAACAAAAAAGTTGTTCTCAATGGTTAAGTCCTCATACAGAAGCTTGTTAAGCCAAACCAAACTGTGTCACTGCATTGCTTGCGTACCTCGTGGAAACTACAGCTGAAGGGCCTCCTGCTCTCCTTTCAGTCTCTGAACTGGGCTACATCTTTATAACAAACACTTCTCCCTTCTACTTTTAGCCAGGTCACAAGTTTTACAGGCTTCAGCTATAGTCTGCTTCAACGAAAGGTGAGTAGGAGGCTCCTGAGCTACGATTCCCATAAAGCATTTATACCTGGGACACAGTTACATCTAATCCTGCTTCCACCTCCAAAGGAACAAAAGCAAAAAGCCTCCTTCCTGAAGACCTTGGGAAATGTGCTGTTCACTAGCTCTTCCCTCCCATCCAAAGATGGAAATGATTGCTGCTAAGTCCATATCTCATAAAATGGGTATTGCTGTTTTCTGTAACTCATGGTTAATGATTACTAGGTTCAGTTTTAGAGAAAATATCAAAGAAAGCTGCCCTAGATGAGGACTTAGCTGTTGAAAATATTGGACATCTGAAGAAGTCCTATTTTAAATTAGTGAAACTCTATCAAAGGACTTCCTCAGCTGCTAGGGGGAAAATGGTATGATGAAACACTCAGTTTGACTCATATGTCTACCTGAACAAGTAAATGTGTCCCAGTGCATTTTGATATTACTTACATAAGGCATGAGAATAACAAGCCAAAGAACTAGCTAGCTGGTTTTCTCTCCAAAGTTCATCCTCAATGATTCAAATCTTCACTAACCCTTTATTTAAGCTCTAGCATTGAACTAATTATGTGCTCTACGCAGTGTAAATCAGACTTGGAAAATACTACAGAGAGGCAATACATAATATTTCTACCTGTTGACATGGTAAGCTTTGGTTTTTAGGTCTGCCTTAGGCTAGGATCAGAAAAAGGGGAGCAAAGCCAGAGCTTTTAGTTTCATTGGGCTGTTCTGATTCAAGTTATAAGGATACACTGATCCACTATTAGTCACACCTTTCCATCTGTCTGCAAGTGCCAGTTGGACTGAAATGCGAAAAAAAATTATCTTTTATTTTTTTTGTCCAAGTATCATTAAAACCCCTCACTTGCAAAAGTCCTTAGAATAAAAATCAAACATAAGATAAAAACCAACAACAATTTGAACTGGATTACTGCAGAAAAATAAAAATGAGAACATGCCCTTCAGGTAAAGTGCTGACCAACTACTCAAGTTTGTAAGTGTACATTCTCCACGTATTTAAGACACATGTTAAGGATGCAAAAGTTCTTCACCAACAGACATCCCCATTGCCATCCACCTACAGTCCCTTGCTGTTACAAATTGTACTTGCATCCATTGCTTTGCAGACTCCCTATGAACAATTTGTGCCAAGTGTCTGAGACTCAACCCATACTATCTAGTTAAAGTGTTATCTAGAGTTATGGTCCTGGTTCTTTTTGAAGTGAGTTCCAAAGCCCTTTTTTTCCTGGTGTTATTTACAATGTCCTTGCTGTAAATTAGTTCAGATTGTCAGATAAAATTTCCCCATTCAACAAATGGTCTTACATCAGCATCTTTCCATTAGGGTTTTCACAGCAAGTGGGTGGAAGACAAAGTGAAATGAATTTAGACAATGAAACTTAATTGAAGCACACCATGCACAAACCAACTGTACTTCTTGAAAGCAATGTGTTTCAGTTGTAAAACTTCTCCCAATGCCTACGCAGACAGGTTTACTGGAAAAGCAAACAAACAAACAAACAACAAAACCCCTCAACACTTTAGGGTAGATTTTCATGGATTTTAGTTGATACATGAGCACTAGTTTCATTATAATTTTTTCACTGCAATTTCTGCTTCCAAATCCCTTAGGCCCATTTTCAAACTCTGCTGAAATACTATGGTTGTATATTCTTTTACCAAACAACATATATATAAAGTCTGCAATACCCAACAACTGATGAAGTGTTTGCAAACTTAATCTCCATTTTCTTAAAATCAGGTATTGCTATGACAACGTACTACTACCACACCACAGCTCTGGCAACACAGGCTGCAGGAAACACTATTCATCTAGCTCTACACTACTTTCCTCTATATTCTGCCATCAGATTTCCAATTTCCTGTCCTTCTTATTTTGAATCCTTGCTAATGCAGTTCAGCTGGTGTTTTAATTTTCCCAGGTCTAACGTATTATAACTCTTACTTTACTTCCTCACAGCACAAACGCCTATCATAGTCTCGAGCATGGTATCTTCAGGTGCTTTTCTGTAACAAATATCACTGTAAACAACCCATTTGAGCTTTTAGCAACATTAACCTCATACATTACTAACCCAATTCAGGTTTTCCAACAGCCCCAATGACCCTTGGCTTGACAGCAGATTTCTTGTACACATTTGTTTATATATTCTGCATATTTAACCTGGTTTCTCACATATCATTTATTACTTTTCCTTCCTGGAGTTTTTATATTTCACTCAAGTTTTCCTGACATCTTTTTATTAACTTACTCCTTCAATATCTTATGCTTCAGACAAGTCAAGTCTTATTTATGCTTCAAATGCATTTCCTTGGGGTTTTTTATCAATTAAAAAAAAAAAAAAAAAAAAGACGAAGCCTTCATCTCTGTGTTTTTCCCACCTCTTTCACTAATGTCTCATACAGTGGATCAGAGTACAGACAGGACACATTTAGTTGAAATGTATTCCTTTGAAAACAGAAGGCCATAACGAAGTTGAAAGGCTTTTGGAGAACAAATTCAACTGAAGGCCCAAAGGCAATAGGTTAACATTAAACATTTTTTAAAAGTCAAGCAACAATGGAGAACACCAATGGGAACATGAAGGATGTCCAGAAAGGATCTCAGGGATGGGGAAAGTAATGGCCCGAGAACCAGGAATTCAGGTTTCCAACTTTACAGAAAACATTTCTGTTGGCTGAATAGCTGTTGCTAACTTAAAGGCAATTATAGAAACAAAAATAAAATGTACACACACAACCACGCCCTACCAAAACACAAAAGATGTTCATTTTGAACTATTTAAATCATATTCAATGGGTAACACAGACTATCTGCCAGAGGTTCAGTCTCTAGCCCAGTTTCAATGTTGAGCCGCCATTCCCATACTGCTTTTGGTTGAAAACACAAAGGCAAATTAACACACTGTTTTATTGCACAATGTGGACGTCTGCCTATTGAGTATTAGGCTGAAAACCCACACAGATTTCATGAAGTTCATCAAACAACCATTAAGGCGAAAGAGAAGGCTCACTTCTTGTTAAAATTTCCTGAACTACAGTGAGCAAAATTTAATGATTCTACACCATGTTAGCAATCCTCCCCGCCCCTCATCATCTTGTCCCCCTTAGTAGCAGTTTTGGAAATATATCCAGTTCATAATATTTTATTAGCCTATATAAAACATGGGATTCATCTGTTCCAAACATCCACTTACTGTTATTATCAAACCCAATATTTGTTTAGTATTTTAAGCTTAGATTATTCCTATTTTGCAGAGAAATCATGTGTTTAAATTGTTTTACACCCTGATCAATACAAGTACATAACTTTTACGAGCAACATGCATTCCTAATTACACTCTTTCCATCCTTGCTTCAGAATATGGTATTATTTATATTCTGGTACTGGTCTACTAATCAATATACCCCAGGTATTCCATGCCACAGAGAATAAGTCTGTTACAGCCTTGCTCTTTAGCTAAGTTCTGTGCATTCTTTTTTCCCTTGGAGATCGCCCCTATGACAGTACAAAAAAAAAAAAAAAAAAAAGCCCACCTACAGTGATACAACTTTGATTTCAACTGCTGAAGCCAGTGCCAGTGACTCCAGACAGGGTCCAGAAGAACTTGCATCTACCTGAGTCCTCATATTTAGACTAGACCAATTACATTTTTAATTATTCAACATCTGACATGCCACCTTTGTAAGTGTAACCAGTTCAGGTATAACAGAATCTCATACCAGTCCATCATCAGCCTTTTATAGGCTGAACTCTTTTTCATTCTGCCAGAATCTTGCATATCTCAGAGCATACGCGTCAGAAAGCTTGTGTTGTTGGCAATTCTTAGGAGTTCCCAAAACCCTCTGCTTTGATTTTCTTACAACTTTATAAAAACAAGCACCTTCCTATTACAAATGGTTTAAGCAAATCATTGGAAGCTATTGTTTTGGACCCTTTGCCAAATCCAGGCTGCACATGGTTTGAGCTGCTACCTCCCTCCAGTCTTTATCTAACCTCTTCTTTCAGCCTTTGCCATACTATATGCCAAAGATCATAGAATCATAGAATGCCTGTAAACTTCAGAACAGAAGGGGCAGCAGAGAAAAAGGGGCAGAGAAAAAGCAGCTTCAGAAAGAAGGGGCAGCAGAGAAAACATCCAAGAATGGAGTATACTCCACTTGCACCCAGGGGGTCCAAGCTATCTGCACAGACCTGTCTGTCTCCACTACACTTATTTGCTCTTCGTGTTATTTGACAACAGAGCAGAAGAAAATATCATGCTGTATTAAAATTTTAACCTGTACCTGCTGAGCTGGAAATCCCAATGATACAGCACAGGTTTGACAACAGTGTCTGAACCCACACTGGTTCTTAGAGCTATTGATAAGTTCCTACCTAGTATGTTACAGCATCATCCACCTATTGTGATGTCAGCTTTATTTTAAGCAGAGTTCTAGAGAGGTGGTAAAGTGCATTACATGAGACTCCAGTCAACCAAAAGGCAGACTGAATGAAGAGCCTCAGACAGGCTAGATGGACACACAGTTGTGAAAACTATCAGGACATTTAATAGCAATGATCTAGGATCATTCTGTATGCATTTAACTAATTTCTGATGAGACTAGGCTGGGAAAACAAATATACCACTTACTTACCTATACAAGAGTGCTTAGTAAAGACATGATGAATATAGTTATCTTAGCAGAGACACTTATGACTCTATTGCATTAGCATGCCTGAACACTCATTTACTAAATGCAGTTGTTATAGGATATGTCTTCCCACACGACAAAGGGGTGGTCACAGAGCAAGAAAAAAGGGTAACAGACTCTATATGCTATTCGATCTACAGCGGAGAGAAGTAGTAGATTCTCGTTTTCTTTCAGACACAGTGTTTTACTGTAGGTAGAAAATTCAGTAGAAACACCAGGTTCTCCCACTGAAATGGATCAACCCTGTTCATGAGAACTGCTAAGTCATAAAGAAGACATGATAGAGAGTGTAAAAGGAGATTAAAGTAGGGGTCCAATTCAAGTTAAACGATTTTCTTGCCTGAACAGGATCGGAAGGATGACCTCACTGTATGACGACATCTTGCTGTACTGCATGAGAAAACAGTACACTGCACTTCTTGGAGGGGAGAGCTTCACACGCTGCTATACCTTTTTCAGTTATGGTCACCTAAAATACAGAAACCAGCATCTTGTAAACTATGACTGAATTTCAGTGAAGTTCAAAAGAACAAGCAGCAAAGAATTCCAGGCTTCTCCCTAAAATTTTATCTTTCTAACCAGCTGTTAACTCTTGTTTGGTTCACAGAAGGAATTAAGACAGACATGGCTGCTCAAACACGCATTAGTATAAAATTTTAACTGGAATAAACCAGCCTATATTTCTGGCACATCAGAGCTCTGACACAGAATAAGTGTAGCTGTACAAGTCATTCTTATTCTTCAGTCTTCAGGGCAAACCATGAAATGCAGAGTGACTTCTTAATACATAAAGTGTAACAAGTAAAACATATTTGTTCAGCATTGTCTGTAGCACTGTTTGGGCTTCACATATCTACAGTGAATTGTTCAACTGGTAACAGCCTTTCTTGGAAGACAGTATGAGATCTTGGAAAAGTACTAAGCCAGATTCACAAGCTTTGAATAAGACATAAGTAGCAGTGACTTCAGTGGAACTACACATACACTAAAATTCTGCATATATTACTTTATGAACTGGAGACTATACATACTACTCTCCAATGTGCTTTTTTGCAAATTAGCTTTTCAAAATACTAAGCATTCCCAATATACTTAGACTTTGTCCTGTGGTTTCCACTAAAGAGGCTAACTTCATTGGTCAAAGGTTTCAGCCTGATTCACTCCTTGCTCAAACAGCATTCAAGCCACTCATGTCAACAACTGTGCTCTATGAGACAAAGACTTCATAATACATAAGCACAGCATGTGCTATAGTTAAAATTGTTATCAGTGGTATTTTGCCATACATACTTTTTTTGCTTTCATCCCTGATACCCAACTGGATGGAAAGTGTGTATTTAAGTCTGGTTTGCTATGGATGAATATGCTCCTGAACATGCAACGTGTACTCTTTTACTGCTGGGTCCTTTATTAAACTACCTGAATATTAGTGGCCCAAAATTGATATGATTAAGGTTTAATGAACCACTGATTAGCACTAATGAACACAACTGAACACACATTTTATTAAATGATTTGTCTCTTCTGAAATGAAAGTAATGTTGGGCCCATTAATAAAAATTATTTGGGTCATTTCTGAGCAACTGTTGCACTCCTTGGAGAAAAATGAGAGAAATCAGCCAGTGTGCCATCTGATTAGTGTTTCAGCAGGTCTAAGCTATCAATAGTCAGGGTTCACAGGCTGTATTTTCTAGGCTTAGTAAGATTAGAGGAAAAAATTAAATAAGATTCTATGAGTGCCTTTTGACAGGAGACATATGTCCTTATGATCTGCCAGGATCTGAAGGTACACAGCATACAAGTAAGGGGAAGACTCTGTCTCCTAATTCTAAACAATACAACAGATGTTCTCACCAACAAGATGGTGCTAGAGGGAAATGTGAAGCGCAAGCGCAGCCTTGGCTGCAGTGACCATGAAATGGTGGTGTTCAAGGGGAACCTTTGGGCAGTGAGGAGAGCGCACAGCAAGCTCACCACCCTGGATTACAAGAGAGTGGATCTTGGCCTTTTCAGGGATCTGCTTGGTAGAGCGCTATGAGATAAAGCCCTGGAAGGAAGAGGGGCCCAAGAAAGCTGGTAATAGAGGTGGTAAGGATCACCTCTAAGCTCAGACACAATGTATCTCAACAAAGAGGAAGTCAGGCAAAAACATCAGCAGGCCTGCATAGATGAACAAGAAGTTCCTGGACAAAGTCCAACACAAAAAGGGTGGAAAGGGTGCAAAGGGTGGAAGTAAGGACAGGTAGCCTGAGAGGAATACAGAGAAATTGTCCAAGCAGCCATGGATCATGTGAGAAAAAGTAAAGCCCTGATAGAGCTAAATCTGGACAGGGACATCAAAGGCAACAAGAAAAGCATCTATGGATCCATAAATACTCTTGGATCTCTAACGATCAGTGATGAGAACATCACTTTTGGCTTCTATTTTAGAACCCTGTGTCTCACACTATCCAAAATGACATGTTCGGTTAGTAAGATACCATTCCAGTTAACAAGCAAGATTGCTACCATACAGTTGCCCACTTCTTATGTTAACTCAGTTGTCCGCGGGAGGATTTTGTTGCAATTATTCAATCAGATATGGGGGAGGATAGAGTGACAAGAACACAGCCCAGGGCAGAGTTCTTCAGAGACTGCATTATCTGCTAACAGGTAACATAAATAGACATTGCATCTCCAAGCACTGGAATATTTACTCGTTTTCTTTCTATAGTCATAAACACTAATGTTTGCCATTCCAGCAACACAGCAACCCTGAAGTAAAATCAGTACATTTTAACTGATTTTACAAGTTCCTTATCTCCAATATATATTACATTTAAGGTCACGATGATGCTGAGGAACCTGAAGGAAATCAGCCACATATTGCAGAGTTCCTGGAATAGTTAAAAAATAAAATAAAAAAAAAAATATATATATATAACAATAAAAAAAATCAAGAGGCACCTGTTGAATTAATGGACTTCTTGCTAGCATGGGCCCATCATAGTTTTGAAATCATTTATCCCTTTGTTAAATCAAGTCTTACTAACCATCAAAAGAAAATCCAAGAACATAGCTAGAGATTCAAACAGAATATTATAAACTCTCTGCATGTAAACAGCCAGACCCAGTATCATGCACATATTAGCTGGTATGATTCATGTAGAAAAACAGCAGCACAAATAGAAAGACTAATGACACTTTTAAAAGATTATTTTCATGTAATTAAGCATAATGGGCTAAATTCTGCTTCAAATTTTTCTCAGAAACTTTGAAAGATTTAATGCATAATGTAGGAAAAGACAGAGCACACAGAAGTGGAAGAGTGAGAAGTTGCAACAGGCATAACTCAAAGTCTTGGGAAGTCAGAGGGAATGTCCCTAAGAATTCTAGACTTTGGACTAGTTTTACTGATGAACGGAGGATGCTGATGGTCACCTTTCCTACCATACAGATAAACACAAATGGAAGAGATTCTTTCTTTTGCTACTGGTTGTTAATGGGGCTGAACAGACAAGGGGAGGCTACATAGCAAGCTTCCCTTTGGACAAAACTGAGGAAGACCACCTTAGACCTCTGCAGAGGGGCCACTGAAGTGCTGAGGCATCTACACCAGGAGCTGGAAAGGCCTTACAACTGCTGGCAATGGGCGCTGCTGCCACTTTTAAAATGTTTAGTCTGGGTTTTAGAACACACCAGTGATGAAGGTGGGACTTCAGAGGGCATAGTCTCCCTACAGAAACTCTTCTGATCTCCTGGAAGAGACTCTTCATTAACAGCTCCTCTGTTTCCAAGAAGAAAGACTTTGCCCTCACTTAATAAGTAGAGAGTTTCTTCAATACCAACACACATAATTTATGTTTGTTGTCTTCTCACCTGCTTAAGTAGACAATCTTCCTAATTGTTCACAGAGAAAACATCCACTTTCATTTGTGGATTAAGATATCACTACTTTAAAGAGTACTAAAGCAAATTCAAACCTCAGTTATAGAAGCCAGCTTTAATTAAAAAACAAAGAAGAAAATTAATACATGCTTTCAACTTGCAGAAATATAATTCAGGGTAGACTATTAGGAGGAAGGGTTGTTTTTATTAATTAGGGTCTTCAACAAAACTACCATTGCCAAAAATCACCTAGAATACCTAAATTAATAAGTGGGCTGCTGTGAAATGTAACCTAAGAAAATTAACCAAGATGTCACATGAATGTATGTGATGCATTATTTACGTCCATTGTGTACACATACTGTAGACAAAAAGTAACAGCGATTCTAAGAAACAGACATTATAAAATACCAACGTGACATATTTAGTACTCACTAAATATTTAGTATTTGCTAAGCATTTAGTATGTGTTAATCAGATTTTCCAGGGCATAAAATAACCACTAGCTACTTGGGATCCTCTGTGGGAAAGTTTTCCTGGAATACATGTTTTAAATCTGGTATTATGTACTACCACTGCTTCTGATGGGCTTCTGCTTTGATCCACAGCTAAAACAGTTTCTAAGACTGTGGTCATACTTAAGTTATAAATTAATGTAACCCCAAACTAGGAAAAATCTGTAATAAGACACCGAGACATTTTACCCATCACTGTCCCTGAGAAAAATGTGTTGAAAGACAAAATAGTCACTTTTAGGGCTTATAACACAAAGGGGACTGGCAGGATTTATGCACATGAAACCACTGCTTTTATTAGTAAGTGGCTTAACCATATTTCTTTTTAATAAAAACATGGAACTGGATTCCAATAAACTTTAGGAGGTGCACGTTATTTGAGAGGAACAGTGAGTCTGTATTTCTCTACAATGAAAAGTTTCAAATGACTGTTTCTAAAATACTCCCTTGGAGTTGTAATAAGTATTAAGCATCAGTAAATCTATTTCTATTTAATTATAAGTAAATTAGAGGTTGTTTTAAACATTGAAAATCTGCTTCATTTTTAGGAAAGGCTTCTCAGGTGTTGGGAAAAAAATAAAGACAAAATCAAGGGCTTAAGAATAAGGAATTAAAAAAAAAATTACATCTTCATTTCTGAGGGGAAAAAAAAATCTGGATTATCTCAGCATCTTATAAAGAGATAAAACATTAAAGTTATGTACCTAACTCCATACATTATTCATGAAATGTAAAATGTGCATCCTTAACTAGTTATTTACCCCCACCCCCTACACATAACTAAACCCAATGGCTCTTCTTTCAGGGCATGTAAGAGTAATAAACAAGACTCTCAAATATAGAATTGAATTAAAGCTCCTAGTAAAAATATTTTACAAGAATTTCCACTGTGAGGAAAAAGAAATAAAATATTTTCAGTTGCTTATACAACTACAGCTTCAAGAGTAGCTGGTCCTAGAAAAGACATGGCTAAGCTTCATAGAATCATAGAATGTTTAGGGTTGGAAAGGTCATCTAGTTCCAACCCTCCTGCATGGGCAGGGACACCTCGCCCTAGACCATGTTGCCCAGGGCTCTATCCAACCTGGCCATGAACAGTGCCAGGGATGAAGCATTTACCACTTCTTTGGGCAACCTGTTCCAGTGCCTCACCACCCTCACTGTAAAGAACTTCTTCCTTATATCTGACCTGAACTTCCCCTGTTTAAGTTTAAACCCATTACCCTTTGTCCTATTGCTACAGTCCCTAAGGAAGAGTCCCTCTCCAGCATCCTTATAGGCCCCCTTCAGATACTGGAAGGCTACTATGAGGTCTCCACACAGCCTTCTCTTCTCCAGGCTGAACAGCCCCAACTTTCTCAGCCTGTTTTCATACGGGAGGTGCTCCAGCCCTCTTATCATCCTCGTGGCCCTCCTCTGGGCTTGCTGCAACAGCTCCATGTCTTGCTTATGTTGAGTACACCAGAACTGTACACAGTACTCCAAGTGGGGTCTCATGAGAGTAGAGGAGCAGGATCACCTGCTTTGACCTGCTGGTCATGCTCCTTTTGGTGCAGCCCAGTACACAGTTGGCTTTCTGAACATACAGAAGTATGTTCTTTTTCTCTAGGCAAGTCATCTCTGCTATTTAAACTTCTTTACTTATGTCAGATGACTGGCACTAGATTCAAGACACCTGTGTTTGGCCTGAGCGGCAGCCTGAAAATCTCAAGGGACTTTTCTGAGCTTGTACCACAGGCAACGGGTCAAAATATTTACTTCAGAAAACAACCATGAAACTTCATTTACTGCTGTTATTTTCTTTCTAATTAAAGACTCATTTCAAAGCAGAGTGGAAATAATGTGTCTGCTGTGGTTAATATTTAATCAGTAGTCTAGTGTGCCAACCATGTATCCCTTGTAATAGCCCAGGGTCAGTGACCTGGATCCCACTGGGATGCCATATGGCTGTGTCCAGAAGACAGGAAGCCACAAATGACCCATCACAGGTTGAGTGATAGTATAAATCAATGAGGGTACTAATTATTGGGTTTGAAGAGCTGACTCATCTGCTGTGGGAGTGAACATTATCGTAACAACCTTGAATGTTTCACATCATAATATGATATGTGCTATTCTCAAAAAAAAAAGCAAACCAGATTCAAATTAACAATGTTTTTGTACGCATTTACTGTTAAATAATTTAGATGTGATTGCTCTGTATGTAATGCACGCATGTTTGTATTCATTCTCAAGTCCAAGGATAAGATCATTAATAAATTCTGGTTTGGATCTATTTAGAATCCAGAGCCCTGAACATCTGTATGTGAACTGCATCCTTTCTTATACAGTCACAAGAAAAGCATTATTTCAAATCTGTTTCTACAAATGGAACATTTCTCTCAGATTTCACAAGGACCTGGACTAGATCTTGAGATACAGAAACTGGGAAGTTACTTAGGCATACATTCAACCCTCAGTGAGAACACACATATGCCTATAATAAGGCATCTCCTGAACTACTATCAGGCATGGATTTGCTGTTCATATGTTCAGCAAACCTAGAAGCCTATTCATAAGCTGCACTCTGGAAAGCCTAGCAACCCCCTTTGCCGTGCTATTCCAGCAGTTCAGTACATTTTCCCAGTATGTTAGAACTCCTGATAAAAGAAAACCTCATTACTGTTTCTGATTCATTACTGATATCTCAGAAAGTAATTTGCTCTGAAAAACAGAGTGCACTCTAGAGAGTGCAGGATCCCACCTTCTGTAGCAGGATGTTAGGCAGATAGGGTAACATCAAATATATCAAGGATGTTTGTGGAAGAGGAAGTTGTAAATAAAACTGATTTAGGTATGCCACAGTTGGGAACAACTGCTCATCTTCCACACTTACTTTTAAGCCAATGCTTAATTTTTTCTCCAAAGTGAAACTGCAAACAGTTGCTGCTCCTGAAGACAACTGTATGGCACAAGTTTAAGTTTTAAAGACCACATGCAAAATTCAGACTCAAAGAGCATCTCACAGGCAGATCTTTCCTTTACAGAGACTGAATATTCTTTTTTCTCATTGGTAGTAGGGTAGTTTGTCTACTGCACAAACATGACTCAACTCAGAATGAAATCTCCAGCAGAAAAGAGTTGATATAGCTTTAAATTTTACCTCCCTCTATTGCAGAACAGGTGACTAGCAAGCCGGTGTTGTATGTGCTTCCTAAAATACAGATTAGGCTTTAGGTTCACACAGTGAACACAGGGTAAAATGAATGCTAGCGTAATACGCTACCCAAGAAAAATCTGGTAGTGACAGTATCTCCACCGGCATAATCTGGTGAATTACAGAGGTACCTTGGGACACATTCGCAGGCTTGATTTCTCTCTTACTTCTGACTTGGAAGTGAGCAAACCTCCCTATCCCTTCCAGGCGCTGATTCCGCGCTTTGCTGCTGCGGGCGGCAGGACCCTCACCCTTTTCTCCTGCGGCAGTTTCTCCGGGGGGCTGAGCCGCCAGCCCTACCCCACCTGCTCCTGGGGGATGTCCGGCTCCTGAGGAAGCCAAGCCCTGACCCAGGACAACCCAGAGCCGGTCTTTAGTCCCCTCTAGCGGCCAAAGCGCCGGCACTGCGCTGAGGTGCTCCCGGTTAACTCCTGCCTGGCCCTTTGGCTAGAGGCTCGCACCCTTACCTGCAACAAGAAGCACTCCTAGGGGTGAGCCATCCAAGAACGACTATTCTGTCTTTAGCTGGCTCATGCTGTACCAACAAAGGCTCTCTGCTCACACCATCCACCGAGTGCAGCTGGAAAAAGATGCAGTGTCAGAAGCTTGGATGATGTTTAATCTAAGCAATCTACTTGCTGAAAAAGCATTTGCTACCCATGGATGAGCTATACTACAAAATTAGAAAGCAATCAGTATAATTATCAAGAAGTGAGGAAGTATTCCAGGACCTACACATTTCCATGAGTGCTTCAGCCATCTAGTGCTGCTGGTCGGAATTCCTTCAGAAGACCTATTAAAAGCAGGAAGGATTCTGCATAGGACAGGCCATTTTTACTCTAGCGAAAAAGATATCTCCTTCCTTCACTTTTATTTCAGCCACTAGAGACTTCAGTTCTGCAGCTGGATCCAGGCCAAACTATTAGTATCTGTGAAAAGCAGCACTGATTTGAGACTCCACACTGGACTAAGTAGAGTGGACTAATCTTGGGACTTTCATCATTGCCAGTCATGAAGCAAATGGGCTTCCTACTCAGCCCAGCTATGGGAGTTGGAGAACCTTAGACTTCTTTTATTCCTGGCCTGGCAAACTACAGAGAAAACCTCAAAAACAGAACTCCTAAAGACTAAAGAAATGGAAACAAGTAAAAGGAAGCAGTGTTGTTCTTAGGAAAAGAAACAATCAAAAACTGACATTTGTTTTTGGTTTGTGTAAATTTGTTGACAGTTTAGGGAGCTGACCATCAGCAGTACTATATGCAGTATTGCTGATAATCAGAATCAGCAACACTGGGTATAAGGTCAGTTTTCTGGTCAGCATCAATACTACTCTAGTCTGAACCAGTGAAATCACTGGCAGAGAAAAGGTAGCAGAAGTATTTAATTTCAAGTTAGATACACATTCTCAAGCTTTTCTCATGTAGACTGTTGTGGGCTTTTTTTAAACTAGAGAGTAAATGTAAGAATGAAGCATGCATATACTCTCTATGTTTCTCATGCTTTGTCACCAATGCTCTATATGTAAAAAAGAAATTAAAACACTGGGGGTGGGGTGGTGGTGTCATCCTGCAGGAGTATGCATAGCTCTCATTTATCCCTCAGTAAACAAACAGATTAGTTATGGAGGAAGGTGGACAAACTACAGCATCCCAGGCACTTCTGTCTCCAACTAGGCTGAAGATTATGTGTCTATGCGGAGTAATACAGCACAGCAGTTTCCAAGTGGCCCTTGCAGTTTTCTCCTCTCTGTATTTGGTGGGCATTTTTTCATTTTACACATTGTTCAGAACTTGCTGCAGTGATTTCAGAAGTTATATAACTGTGTCAGATGCTCATATGAACGACAACTATTTCTCTGGCTTTGTTTTTCCGTAAAACCCTCTGGCATTGCTTTTCACAGAAACGCTAGTACAGAAATAGCCGTATGGCAGCAGTGAGTTCGAACTCTGCCTCTTCAGGTGCAGTGAAGATAATCTTTTAACTAGCAGACTGTTATTAGTTTATTCTTATATTTCTATGTCATGCATTGCTCCGCTGATTCTATCAGATTATGTTAAGCTCTGATTTTACCTAAACTTCAAAAAAAAAACCAAATAAAGACAAACTATTTATCTTTTATATTTTAATGACATCTCATTTCCCAGCACCCTGTTCAGTGTTAACAATCCATATAAAAGCTCATTCTCATTATTAAAGCATAAAAGAAGAGGGAAAAAAGAGTCAGAAGGGAAAGACTGCAGCATGGTCATTGCTCTGAGTCCCATCTCCTAAATTTACCAGGTGTTTGGCCAAGCTGAATTTGATCAGCATGTTATGTTACTGGAGGTCTACGGAGAGAAATTATTATCTCAAAGCACACTGAAAACATTGAGTGAATTCTACAGAAAGAAACCCTTGTGAAGAAAGAAGAATGATTCCTTATTTACTCAACGAGGGGAAAAATGAAGCACAGAAAGGTTAAGTGACTTATCAAGGTCACACAGAAGAGGTTGATTCTGCACACAATAAAACTTGCTTTAATGTTAGCAGGATGAGATTAGACCAAAGTCAGAGTTGGCATCAGATCCAGATTGTGGATTAGCAGCACTGACCTTTCCACCATGAAGGTACGCTTCTTTCCAAAACAAGAATTACTCTTGCAAGATTACTTGTCTGCTTTTCTAGCCAGATACAAATACCTGTCTGCAAGGTATCCAGGTGATCTCCTCCTGCATCCTCCAGATACACACATAGACTGTGTTAAGCAATGAAACACTAATGCTAGAGCAACAGAAGCTTTTATAGAACTACATAATTTATTACTGTTGTTGTTACTTGTCCAAACAGTAATGTTTCAGAGGAAACTGAACTACTTCAACTCAGGTGAATAATGCTCTGTAAAGTAGTGAGAAGGGCTAGAGTATAAAACAGGAAAACAGCAAACTGTTTGGCAATGGCAATCTTTCATTCAGATCTTGCCACAAAAACTAAATTTGCATTTCAATACAATATTTGTCAAAGTAAAAGATGCTTTTTTCTTTATATATTTAAAGTGAATCACAACAGTTCATTTCAGACTGAATGAAACACTGCAAATGACCTTTATGTTTGTTCAGTCTGATTTGCTAAGATGTTTCTGTTCTGAACCAAATTCTCATCGCGTCCTTTGATTTTACAGTTTGGCTGATGAACTGAAAAAATCCTTTCATCTCTTAATTTTATCATGATTTTACAGATGAGGAACTAAAGTCCAGAGAAATCATATGAAATCTTCACGCCAGCACAGAAAGCCTGTGGCAGAGCAAGAAATTGGATCAACTCTGCCAGACCTATGCTAACACCACCATGCTTAGATCATCCTTTTTGTCTATGCCAGCATGTCTGCTGCATTTTATTTAGCTGCAACAGATGAATCAAACACATGAACTAAAACAAAATAGACAGAATGATGTGATAAAAATAAGTTGCTTTACCTCTGACAGCAACAACTAGATTTAGGAAGAGAAAATGGAAAACAGAAGAATCACAGCAATGTCTCTCTGCTCTGTAATTCTTGCGCTCAAACAAGAAGTTTGTCTGGTTCTGTCGGACACCCGAGGTATCCATGATAACAAACATCCTACTGCTCCTGCAGCATACACCTGCCAATGTAAGCTGGTTCATGCCCATATGGCATGGAAGAATGCACACCCCAACTGTACAAAGCCATGCATCCACCCTAAGTTCAGCTTCCTGAGCAAGAAGCACTCCTAAAGGTGCTCAGCTATCCAAATTAACATAATCAGCCTGGAACAGGTATTTCTCCACTAGCTTTCTCTCTTACAGCTATTGCTGTTATTTCTGAATCATTTTCTACTACGGTCAGGTTGTTTCACAGTTTCCCTCACTGCTTGGGGGGGGAAAAAAAAAAAAAAATCTGTTAGGGATTTCTTTGCAATGGGACTTGTCAGGGTTAATACTTCATGGCTGCTCCTTGCCTCATTTCAATCTGGCTAAGTTACTCAAGATTTCACTACATGCCACACTTGTTCCAATGAAGACAGTTATGAAACTAAAAGAGGAACATCAGTCTCCTGAAAAAAACAGAGAGCTGTCTGCAAGTCTAGTGACACTGCTTGAAAAGATGGCAATGAAAACCAAACACACCTCGAATTCCCCAGCTATAGAGATACTGCTTAAGCATATCACAAAGCATTAGGTGAACTACTGCTCCCCTTGCAGTCCTGTTTTCAGCAAACATTTAATTTGCAGAGCTATAACTCTGGATAACGTGTTACTATGTTGGTTGTTCTTATTTAGGAATAGATCCAAATCACAGCATTTGGAGCTAGCATCAGCATACCCTAAAAAATCAGGTGTGCTTGTAGGAAGAACAATTTAGATCAACTTTTTTTTAAGGTTCTTTATCTTCACCTATGTTTTAACCATGAAGGGAATCTTTTACCAGGTTCAGGGTTCAAAAGTGCTTGGACCTCAGAATGGGAATTCAAAGCTTGCAAGGCACTCTGGGCTGTGCCAAAATTCTGCACTCTCAAAAATCATGGTGAACTCCTGCAGCATGATTTCTCGTAACAGTGTTGTCTCAAGTGGCTGAGCAACCAAAAGGGAATCATAAGTTCCCATTTGGGCACATCAGTGCAGCAACAACCATTCACACCTTTTCTTCATACACACAGCATCAGAAAGCTTTAAGCCATGTGCAACCCACATCCCTTGCACTTGTTCACAAAGACAAGTTCCTCCACCATGAGCAAATGAATGGTCATCAATGGGGATAAGCAGGGAAGAATTCACAAAGTAAATTGTGAGAAGAGCAAGAAAGAAAACAAAGAGAAGGAGAGAGAAAGCTACTGTGCCTGTGCTGTAAGGAGGTGTTCTCAGCCCAAGGTGTGTTAGTTCAAGGTGATGTAATGCAAAGGTCAGGCCAGAAACGGAGGCAGTATCCAAGTCAGGCTAGAAAAGGAGAGTGTCTTAAAGAAAGGAATACCTGCAGCAGTGTTAACTTTGGCAACTCTCAGCTGCTCACAACTGATGACAACGTAAGGGGAAAAAAGAGGGGGAGCAGTGTTAAAAAGCAATGTGTCCATATTGATAGCTGAGTTTTCACTCTTCTTTTGTATTTGGAAATACAAAAAGCTATATTTTGGGTTTCTTCTCTAAGGATATGATAGAGAAAGCAGGTTACAACAGATGAATCAAACATACGAACTGAGATTTGCAGCCTGTTCTTATGCATACTTTCTGGGTACCTAACAAAAAAAAAAAAAAAAAACACCACCTATAGTGGAAAACCACTTTAACCACTACAGTTATCTACTAGAATTAAAAAAGGAAAAAAAAAAAAAACTACCATACCAGTCCTAGGTTCAACTATCACATTTTGATCTGATCATAAGCTTTACCACCACTTTATCCAGACAACTTTATTAACAAAAGAGAGACATTGTTACATTTACCATACTTCTTGGCCAGAGTCCAAACTATCATACCCCAGTCTTAAGGTGAAGGAAGGTTGCCTACTATTCCTTCTGCTTCCAATAGATGGTATTTCTCCATTTGTAGGTAAGTTGGTTTTCCTGACCATACACAGAGTTGCCAGCTGGTTAAGGTTATTCTAATGGTTTCATGACTGAGAGGCTTCAGCACCTGCCTAGCAGAATATAAATGAGACCCAACCCTGAAAATCCACCTGCAAATTATTAGCTTTTTGCATGAGTAAATCCATTGAAATAAGTTTATAAGTAGCCCTATTATAGAGTTCATAGAACTGAAACATAAGCAAGAAAGCATTAAGTCAAATGCATCTTTGGATTAGTTGTCTGTATAAGTAAGCAAAAAATATCTGCAAAACAAGTCTGAAAGTCTCTTTTGCTATCATTAGCAAGACAAAACCCACTGACCAAGCCAACTGCAGCTTCTGAATACAGAGTCCTTAGCACTGAAAGGAAGGAAGGTGTGACCATAACAACATCAATAATCTGATCAGTAAGAAATAAAGTGGTTGGTGTAAATACAGCCTTAAAGTTTAACAAAATTCTGCTGATTTACCATTCATGACAGATTTTTACTCCTCACTGGACCAGCTCATGACACTCCATGCAAGAAGGCAACAGAGACCGCATACAGAGAAGCACAGGTAACACAAATTAGTGTGATGGAGAAGAGGGGACTTGAGGTGGAAACAGGGTAATCTAGTTCCAGAATCTGATCAAATTTTATTATTTGAAAATCTTGCATATATATTCTCTATATAATATGCTATATGCAGAAAGAGTGTAGTTTTAAATTAGATCAAGCCCACAAAGGACTCCTAAAAATATAGGAAAATACAGTTTTTCAGGTGCCAGCGAAGCATTATTTATGGCCCCGTAAGAGTAGTGACAACGTAATTACAGGTACAAACAATATCTCCTATAGAAACCAGCTTACACACAGGATAGATACTCAAAAGGACCAGAGTTAAAGCTGAATGAGTAACTTCTAGGTCAGACATTTGTAGTGCTTCATTTTGCAGCCTAAATAACGTTCTTCAGATGTAAGAGATTTTGTATGACAATTAATGATATAAGAATTACTATCATTATTGCTCTCAGTATGTTGTTTCAGAAGAGTTTTTCAGAATTCAGCCTCTGAAGATGAAGTGTAGTTTTTGTTTTGTAGTTTCTTTCAAACTATGTCCCCAAAACGTCAGAGTTAACTGAACCATCACAGTCAACTGAGCTATAGAGATCATAACAAAGGGAAAGAGAAATAAGGCGGCATAGGCAATGGGGAAAAAAACCCAACTCCTAACTATTTTCACTGAGTTAGAAAGGACATAAAAAGACAACACAGTGACAGAGGTGAATATTCAAACAACCTCTTTAAATAAATGTGTTTTAGTAGGTATTGAGCCCTAATAGTGTAAGATAATGACATGTAAGTGGGACCATAATAGCCTGGGGAAAGACAAGAGAGTAAAGGGTAGGAAAACAGGAATCCTGACAGTGCATCACTGAGCCACTCTGTTGGTGTCTGCTGGGCTCCAGATAACACAGTTGTATCAGTACCTGATGTTTGCAGCCCCACTTTGTTGTTTGACACATAGATAGAGCCTTATAACTATCATAGTATTGATACATTGCTCTTTACTACCTTGTGTTCACAACTGTGGAGTAGCATTGAAAAAACACAAGCAAAAATGCAAGACAGGTCAAGTTACTAACAAGTCAAATAAAAAGTTTCCCCCTGTATTTCTTAAAAAAATAATAATAATAATAAAAGAAAAAAAATCAATAAAACCCCCACCAGGATTTTGGAGGAAGACCTAGCACATACTGGTTTAGTAATGCAAGGGCTGGAATAAAGAGCTTACATGAAATGCACATATACATATGAAGAACAACACTCCAAAATATAGCAACTACTATTTGAGAGCTATCAGACCACCTGCAGAAACATGAAAAAAAAATAAAAATGCAAGGGCAAGCATAATCAATATCAAGTATGCTCACCAGCTCCCACAGAGAAGAGTTGCAAACACACATGCAAAAGAGCCATTGATTCAACCCCCTGCATTTAAAGGCACTGCTCCAGGCAGACATCCCAGGTGAAGGTCTTCTAAGATGATCACATGATAGTCCCTGGAGCAAATTCAGGTTTTATTTTTCCAAGCAGAAATTACCATGTTATTCTGGAGAGAGTTTTTCATCAAAAAGAAAAAAAAAAAAAGAGAAGTCGAGAATATCAGCCATGGCCTTTAAAGGCTTGCATATATATACATCTCAATGGGATTGATGATTAATTACTATCAATTCCATTGAAATTGTCTCAGTGGACCACGTGCAAGGGTTTATAAAATTTGAATTGCCAGCTAAACACAACAGTTATTAGAGAAGCAAAAGTATCTGTACATAGTTAAAACTGAGTACATTTTTGTGCTTGCTTGATCAACAACCTGGAATGGCTCTTTCATGACTTGTGATGTGATTGGAATAGCTTAGTATGTGAAATGTGTATGTAATTCGATACATTTTGATAGGACATGTACTGGTATGTCAGCAGCTCATAAGGAGAAAGTGAGGGTGAGAATTTTATGATTTTTTTTCCAAAGTTTCCTCTTACTCCTAAGGTAGAAGAGGAGAGGACTGGGTTCTGAGGAATTGGAAATACTTCATGTTTAAAAAGAAAACAAGACAGACATGCGCATCTAAAAAAATGCATTATCTGCTTTCTGACTGAATGTCTTTTTATTGTTTTCTTCCAAAGGAGAAGCAGCACAGTCCACTTCAAACATTCTAGGCATGGTTCACTCATCTTGCTCTACTCCAGTGAGAGATCTGTACCACAGCAGAAGGAAGAACAGATACTCCTCCCTTTGCACTACTCTGCTTATACACACACAGGGACAGACTGACTTCCAACCTATGTTGTTGCTGCCCATTTCTAAAGTCACCTGATTTTAACAGACATCTACAGAGTGAAGTATATGCCTAGTCAATATGACAGTCTGTTGATTTGGTAGCAGGAAAGAAATTTGCATTCTGATCCTCAAAATCACCTGTAAGTCTTCAACCTTCCAGGAACATTTTAAGGAAAACTCAGCAAAGTTTGGAAAGTGCCAGGCACACCCAAATTATTATTAGAAATAGAAAATATTCAATGGGAACCATGTCATATGTATCTACTTGCCAAAAAAAGTAAATTTGTGTAGTAAATACCCAAAGTCAGAAACATGGAGGATTTACGTGCAGCCAGTTATCTTCCAAGCAGACAGGAATAACAGTGGCACCAGCTCTGCACTGCAGTCCACACTGATGTTGCACAGGGACGAAGAGGACCTGATTTCTCTTTTTACTCATGTCCTTGAAGTTCTAACAGAACCACAGTGAAGGCAGCTTCACAAAATTATAATACAGTCACTCTAACAGTCTCAAAGAATTGTTTCCAAACTTCAACATACAGGAAATATTTTTTCTGTATGAGACATCCCCATCCTGCTTCTCCTCCCAAGCAGTATCTTTATGGGAGCTTCCAATATCAAAGAGTTCTTTGGCCCCTGTTGGCAGCCACTAAGTTGTCCTATCATTCAGCTGCAGGTCCTTTTTTCTTCATCTTTATTTTCCCTTAGTCTAAAAACTAACAAAGCAAAACAAACTAACAAAAAAAAAACCCAAACAAAAAAAAACCCCACAAACCAAAAACCCAGAACCAAGAGTTTCATTTACTTTCTAAGTTTCTCTTTTCTTTTTTTTTTTTTTTTTTTTTTTAAATATCAAGTACAGAAAATCCCTTTCTACTGACTAAAGAGACACTGTTAGAAGAAAGCATTACAACATCTTTGTTGTACCTTGCAAAGTTCTGCCCATGAGGGAAATGTGTGGTTTCTGGGATTCTTCTGACACAGACTGATTCCCAGTCAAACTGAAGAGAAAAGACAGCATCAGTAACTTTGAAAGAGAGCATGAAGGAAGATCAGAAGTTCAGAAATAAACAGCTTTGGTTCGTTTACAGCAGCTGAAAGATTTATAGCAGTAGAGCTTGTGTGCACACGTGGAAGAATATATTTGGTTTGAACTTTAATGCATAAGTTGATACCATTTCAACTTTTACTTTGCACCACTGTGTTTTATGATTTCATCATTCACCCTCTTCCTGCTCCCTTCAAAGTGGGATCTGCTGAGCATACCATCAGACAGCTGAAGGCCAGCCTCATCCAATTACCTGATGACTGCTCTGTGCTATACGCAGACCTGCAGGTTCGCTGTGGGGATTGCCACCACTCAGGTGTATGAATCTTCCATGAGGATTTTTGGCTTCCAGCTTCAGCTGTAGAGACCTCTCCCAGATAAACAAATTGCAGAACTGAAGTAGGCTTTGATCTGAGCACAAATAAAAAAATTATTCTTTTGCCTTATTTAAGATCCTTTACCAGATGAAAACCTGTTTTAACAGGTAGCTCACTAGACTCAGGAGATTCAGGTCAATTCCCACTTCATCAGCAGATTCTGTATGTGACCTCCTTAATCTATTCCACATTGCTATTCTCCAGCTGCAAAACAGAAAAATTTCTTGCTTCAAAATGATGAGAGGAGAGAATCCATCAAGGATTGTGAAATACTCAGCTATCTTGGTGAGGGGGAACTTACAAACACACAGACAGTGATACTTCATTTTAAAAGCTGACTTCTGCTTCTATATTAGTATAGGAAATACCAAAAACCAATTAAATAACTCAAAGAGATGTTTATTGGCTAGGATTCTTCATTGAGATTACATCATTTGGGCCATAGGTCTCTCATGCATTTAGAAGCATTTTTCCCCTGGGTGGCCCTTCATTGCTTTACTATATCATAATTAAAACTAAATTGCATTTGGAAAAACAAAATACTGGACATTTTGTGATGCATTACTCTTGGCCTGAATTTGTTTTGCTTATTGACTCAGTAATTTGTGAAACTCAGTAATTTGCAATGGGTATCCCAGTCATTAGTGCAAATTATTCTCCTTCTACTGTATTTGCATGTATTTGCCTTTTGAAATTAATTCATTTTAATTTCTTAAAAAATAATTTGTTACAAGATATTATTTTTCTTAAGAGGGTTTAATTTCTTTAAAGAGATCTTCTAAGGTTGTGATTTAGATGCATATTTAGAGGTGGCATTCTTAGACATTCACCTTGGAAATTTATGCTTTGTGTATTCAGAAGCAGTATGTGCCACATGCTGGGCCACGCTTCAATTGCTCGTTTGGGGTATAATAGGCTAATATTTGACTTCCCTGTGAACCAAATTATCCAGCAAACCTGGGGCAGCCCTTAGAACATAACCATATCACATTACTGTTCAAGGAATAAGCATCAAAGGGTGGCCACTCTGAGTTTTCACTCTGAGTATCGCAATGAAATCTTGGACACCTCTGTATATCCTGGACACTTACACATTTATTTATTTAACAGCTTTTCTCATATATTAATGTAGTTATTGTGTGAGGTTTGGAAAGTACTTCTCCCATTTGTAAAATAAAGCCGCATTATGATGTGACAAATTTTTCAGCGGTAATCACCTGACCAGCAAATCCTCCTTTTGTGCAGGTCCTACACCAGTGAAATTTAGACCATCCATGAAGACTCTTGGATACGCGGTAAAGAACAAACAGCTCAACGGTTTAAGTGAGCAATCTCAGAATCAGAAGGAATAGGAAAGCAGCTCCGTATCACTGAAAATATTCTCTGAGTTTTGCTGAGGCTCTAGCTAAAACTCATGTTGTGAGGCCTTCCTTCTGGTGACATTAATACTTCTTTTAGAACGAGAAAAGAAACCATTGTGTGACAAAGCCTGATACTCTTTACACAGAAGCTCAAGCCATATTCAGGACATTGCTGGCTGTTAGCTAAATACATGCTTAGGAGAGACCCAAGTGTAAGCCTTTACCCCGGTGACTTCAGTCACATTAAAATTTCAGCCACTAAAGGGGACAAAGTAGTTTTTTGGAAGGTGACACTCTGACTAAACGGTAAAAAATAATAATAATGGAAATCTGCTTTTACAATGATCCTTTTCAAAGTGATGTGCCTTGGGCTGTTTAAACCACTGATTATCAGTATTCACCCTCCTTTCTTTATCCAGACTCAACAGATTACCCAGCAGGTATTTATCTATTCAAGCCCTCAATAGGAGTTTGAGTACCATAAGGCATTTTTATATCACTTATTTAAATTAGCATACACAACACAATACCTTACATATAGGCTAGTGGCATAATACTGAGGCTTTTGTATATGAGCAAAAGAAAAACCATCCCCATGATATGTACCAATGAAACTGGGTGATTCTGTGCAACTGAACACCAAGGCAAAAGAAGTCAGATATCACATCTGCAGATATACCCCATTCTCGTGTTACTGGTGATCACAACAAGCAGTATCTCGTTTAGTTTATTATAAGCACTGGCAATACACTCTGGAGTGTATATAAGACAGGGAAGAAAGGGAGACTGTGCTTGCACAAATTTTCACTCTAGGAGACAGACATGCAGCAGCTGAAATGCAAAGCAAATGGAATAAGCACACCGCAACCTGTGTTGCTTGTGGCTAGCAAGGCTGCAGCAGCTGCAAAAGCCATTTGGAATGAAAGCTTGGAGAGGAAGGGTGAAAAAGGAGTAGTTCTTATATCCTAACTGGTCATTCTTTCTTTTCTTCTTTCTCCCCTCCAAGATGGGGGAAAAAGACTTTGGGAGGATAGCAAACAAATGGTTAGTTTTCAGGACATTTTTTTTCTGAATTTCATGTCTTCTAAATAAAATAAAAGCCTGGGGATTAAACATATTACAATTTTTGTTTCACAGAGATTCAATGTCTAGCTGAGATTCTTTTCTGATTAGGTTTTCTTATGGGTGGCAGAAATTTGGGGAAAAAGTATTTGTAGATAAAGAGTTATAAAGAGACTTGAGCACTGAGATGGAAAGCTTAAACATTCAAACCTAATGCAGAAGGTGCAGAAAACTCCCAGGTTCTGAGCTTTTAAGACAGTTTTAATGCCATTAGGTAGAAATGGACTGACTGGAATATAACATGACAGACTGGAAATCCAGTAAGAGCACCATATTAAAGCAGCATAACAAAGGCAGGTAGAAGCAGTGTACCAACTAAAATCCAGCCCTATGTTTTCAGATGAGGGTAGAAAAAAAAAAAAGAAGAGTATTTTTACAACATATAAATAGGAACATTGGCTAGACTGCTTCCAAGAGAGAATATTCTATTTACCAAGCCCTCTAGAGATTCAGTGGGATTATTCAGCTGACTATATTGAAGAACTATTTCAGTTTAGTTTTCTATCTTCCACATTGGCAGTGTAATTTTGGCTATTAGCAGTTCTCCAAGGATAATCATTCTCCGAGCAGCAATTTCCCCTTTTCCTCACCAGCAATATTTTAGGAGAATAGAAACTGTCCAGAAGGTAAGAGCTCAAAGCAGAATCAAGCTGGATGCCTGAAAGCTGGGAGCTACCTGACAAAACCACAGCTTGCGTAGGAGGATGACTGCATTATTCCATTTCCACAATGTGTTTTTTTCCCACAGTCCAGTTTTCTCATTCTTTCTACAATCTAGAGAATACCTCTGTATCAGCTACAGCTCTAGCAATAAATTAAACAGTCCTGGGTATGTTCATAGAAATGCTTCATTTTATCATACAGTTGCAGCCATAGAACCTAGGAAAAAAAAAATAAATCTGATACCCTATTGCTTTATGAAGCCTATGACTTCTGATGTCTGGATAAGGTAATCCAGATATAAAGCTTACTGATGTCCCTGCAAGTTTTCTATTAGGTTACTTAGTAGTATCATTTGCACTAACTGCTCTGGGAAGTGTTTCCCAATCTCTCTTGTACTTTTGACAGTGGATGACTACACCCATGTAATAGGTAGGAGGTACTACAATTTGAAGGATGAGTATTCATATAGTGTGATTTTTAGACGGAACAGAAGCTAAACAAAAAGTTGCAAATTCCAGGAGATGATGTAGCTCTCTCTTGCTATCAGTATATGTCCTGGTTTTCAAGTGCAGCTAAGTAGAGCTGGATAAAGAAAACTGGAAGGCAATGTAACAGAAAAGGCATTTGTATTTCCTTCCCTAAATTCTGTGGGGTTTAGTCTAGTTCATCTTCTATCACAAAATTGACGCCAGCTTCTGGTTCCTCCTTTTTATTTCAGAGCTAAAAAAGATCTTTCAGGAAGAAGATGCATAATGACACTTTCCCCCCACCCCCCCACCTTGGTCACACACTCAGAGCTGGGGAAGCTCAGGCAGAGCTATTATAATTATTACTAAGGAGGCTGGCAGGTAACCTCGTTGCTGTCTACAGCTTCCTGAGGAGGGGAAGTGGAGAGAGAGGGAGGTGCTGATTTCTTCTTGGGATCCAGTGGTAGAATGTGTAGAAGTGATTCAAAGGTGTGCCAGGGGAGGTTTAGACTGGACACTAAGAAGAATTTCTTTACTGAAAGGGTGGTGAAGCACTGGAACAGGGTTCCTAGAGGGATGATCGATGCTCCAAGCCTATCTGTTTAAGAGGCATTTGGACAATGCCCTTAATAATATGCTTTATCTTTTGGTCAGCCCTGAATTGGTCAGGCAGTTGGACTAGATGATAATTGTAGGTCCCTTCCAACTGAACTATTCTATTCTATTCCATTCTATTCTATTCCAGTCTAGTCTTCTGATTTATTATTAGAACAGACTATTATATCCCAGGAGCCAAGAATTTACTCATATACAGAGGCAATGAGTCAGCCCTAGAGTATCTCGACTGACTTTTGTGGAGTTATTCCCAAACTAAACCTGTGTAAATGAGTAATGAACCAATGACCTGATAAAACTTGAGGATATGCCAAAGAAGAAGTAATGAGTATGACAGATGAATCAGGCAGAACAAATTGAGTTACTTGGTGTCCTGGGCCCATTCAAACAAAATACACTTACTGCAGTGAAATCAATGAAGACACATCTGGGGAGAAGAGATATAGGCCCTATCAGCACTGTATCTTTGAAGCTGTATCCTAGAATGCAGTGACTTGAAGAAAATTTTGTGAGTTGTATTAGATAAGCCACGGTGAATGCCACACTGGGGTAAGAAATGTTAGTACATTTCTTATGCACTGGATGCTAGAGCATGCAGAGTGCATATAGGGAAATGATTAACCTCTGTTACATTCATGATGCTGATAGAAAACTGCATACATTTTTAATAGACACATTTAAATACATTACTGGAGTGGGGGTTGGGAAATGCCAGACAAATTACTTCAGGACTGGAGAAAATATTTTACAGTAGCAGACTTAGGAAGTTTGGTCAGTTTACTTTATCAGAAGAAAAGATTGACAGCTGACTTGATGCCAGCATATAAACATCTTCATGGTAAGAAAATGTAAGACACTAGAATAGCATCTTTATTATTAAAGTGAGGAAAGACCTAGTTACAATATTCAGAAAGAGAAAACAGATAAATTGAGAAAAAAATCACACACCTTTTTTTTTTTTTTTTTTTAAGTATGGTCAACCACCAAAGCAAACTCCAAAGGAGAACAATGGAAGTTTTCAGATCAGGCCTAGACATTTTCCTTGTATTCTTGTATATTAGTCAGCCCTAAACCTGAGCTCAGTACAAGGGCAAATAGCTGAAAGTTAATAGGTGCTGAGAGATACTAGGACAGCATAGATCATAAAATGGTTTCTTTTGACCTGAAACAATGGATCCAAAGCCTGTTCCCTTCCCCATGATGAGCATCCTTAACTGCCTTTGTATTTGTATGATCTTAAACACAGATTTCACATATTCTTTACGGGAGGCTAACTCAAGAGTGGAAATCTATCGACATGTTTTCACTTTTGCTTAAGATGTCTGGAAAGAGGCAAGGATGAGCCAGAAGCCTCTCACTACTGTTTTGGAAATCATTTTCTTGTTCCATAACCCACTGGAGGAGGAAAGAAAGAAAAAAAAAAAAATCAGTAGAGGAAACACTAAGACAAATTTAATTAAGAGTTACCAGAGAAATGCTATTTTAGTAGCTTCTACATACTTTGTAAACATACTATTTCCAAGCTCTCTGTTAAACAGAACAACAACAAAAGCTGTAGCTAGTCCTATTTTAGTGGCTTGAACAACTGAGATAACAAAACCAGCAGCTTTTCTTTTCCTTTCCAGAAAGCAGCAGTGTCAGCTAGAATTGGCAGCATGCTGAAAAAAAAGTGAAGCCCCAAAGCAGCTCAGGGATGACTGTTGACATTTGCCATGCTGTTGTACCTCTAGGCTTCTTTCCCTGTAATTCTGTACAAAACATCCCAGTTTTGTGCTGCTATTTAAAAACAGGATTGGGCAAGTTAAAGTGAACTAGTAGTTCAATACCTTGATCCTCTGCCTTTATTCTTGTGATTACCTTTCCAGAATGACTGTATGTGTTTCAGTTGAAACAGCTGACAGTTTTTATACATCCTCACTGTAACATTTTTATGGAATATTTTTTTTCCATGTTCTCTTTGCTATTAATGCTACAACCCATTGGTAGTAACCAGTATTTGTTAAATGTAAACAACGTCCCTTGAGATATTTAAGATGCAGGGAACAAACAGGTCTCAGTTCTAGGCAACTTTTACTGAAAATAGAGGATATAAACAGAAACAAAACCACCCTGGCCAATCCAGAGAACAACCTACTAGCAGACTTCCTTTGCTTCTAGCATGACCATATAGATGGGGTTTTACAGAAGGGCCAGATCCAGCCACTTGTGCTAAAGAGAAGTTCCACAGACTCCAGTGGGAACTACTTATTGCATTACTTAATATTACTGAAGAAGGCAAAATTAGTCTCATAACAAGTGGATATATTTTTACAGAAATGGATTAGCATTAGTAAGCTTTGCAAAATGGAAATGCAGGTTTGAGTACAGAATTGGGCACAACTACATGTAAAAGGAATTCAGAAGCCAGAGGAGAGAAATTTAGGAAAGGCTTCGTGACAAAGAATATAAAAGGAAAAAAATATAAGAGTACATATATAGACAACAGAAACTATATAGGACACTGAAGGGAAAGAGCATTATCTTGAATTTCTTGGAGAAAGAAGGCCTGGATGAGGCCCTCTGAATAACATATTCAGAACATCAGTCTAATGTTTGAGCTCTTGTACTTCTTATAGACAAGGGCAAGGTTTCAGCTGAACAGAATTAGAGTAAGAAAATAGAAACCTATGCTGGAGACTAAACATGATTTTTGAGAAAGGAAATCTGAATCAAAATTTTATCATTAGATTTTGTGTTAGGAGACAATTGGGTAACACCCAATGTGTCTTTGAAAGAGCTTGAAAGATTGTCATGGGCAGGAAGCTAAAGAAATTTGCCTCAGTGGAAGTAAAAATAAACTGGAGGGATGATCCTAAACAACAACATCTAAAAGTCCTTTGCATCAGGACTATGCAAAAAGCTATCCGATTTCAAGACAGGAATAGCATACAAGCAGATGAGATCATTCCCAATTTCAATGAAAAGACAAGCTAGCAGAGTTTTTAAAACACAGGTGACTGAAAGGTGAACCTAAGTTGTGACTTCTTTAAATAATGAGTTTTTGTCATCTCCTATCAAACACCTTTTGAAATTCACTATCTTGAGGGAATACATTCCTAAGTGACCAAGTATCCATTCAAGAACATGCCAAGTAAGACTGAGGAACTCAAATTGAATGATAGTATGGAAGAAAAAAGAGTCAACAGCAAGGAAATCATGTATTTGTATAAAGGAACCATGGGAGAAAGGTGCTGTTGGCCAAAAAAGAAGCCAAAATCACAGTAAAGACAATAGAAAGAAACAATAAAAATAAAGATGATGCCTTAAGCGCCATTTGGGGAGAATGATTGGTGTTTCGACTGAAATCAGTAGAAAGAGAGACTGCGTGAAGGACTATTAAAGTTGAGCCCAGAGGAATAATAAAAAACAATGAAGGCATCAAAACCTTTAAATCAGTTTTTCTTTCAATTAACTGTTCTTAACAGAAAATCAAGGCTTGCTTTAATTAATTTTGCTTTTTTCCCTTTTGTGATAAAACTGAAGAACAAAATAGTCAATCCTTTTTTGTATATAATTCTTCTTCAACTTATTTTCAAGGGCAAAGAGAAAATGGAAAAAAAGAGGAATACTATATTTTCAAAGAAAAAGAAAGTTATATTGATTTTTCAATCTAGACTACCTGGTTACTTTTCATGCTATGCAAACCAAAAGTTGTATCAAATTATTAAAGATGAGGAGGTAAACAGGGTGGCATTAAAGACAAAAGACACATGTTTGGAAATAAGCAGATTACTTGTAAAGTAGAAAAAGCAAAGGCTTCATTTCTTGAAGGTCAGAGTAATAAGAATGAACAACCATGGGGTAAGTCTATCAGGAGCAAAATGCAGAATCTATCTTTCCAGCCTTACCAGTCTAATGCATCTCTAAAATCAGTAAAATGCAGTGGAAAAAATCTCTCATGGTAGAAGATCTTGACATATCAGCGGTTTTAGGAAGGTGAGGCAGAGAAAACTGTGTCCTGATTGGCATGTGTGCTTTCTTAACAGCCAATAACAGCTGCTGTAAGATAAAGAAAGTCTGTTTTGCATACACCAGGGCTGGATCCAGGATGCACCTCTGTTATCCAAATGGATCTTTGTTTTTGACAGGGTCTGGGCTGTAAGATGTAAGTATGAAATAAATATGGAAAACACACAAAGTTTAGAGACAGGGAACTCCATGGAGACAAACAGAAAGGTAATTGCACAGAACAACAAAGGGATTTATGTAAATGTATCTGAGTATGTCAGGTGAACTTTTCAGTGTCTGCATCTCCCCATGCAGGGGAATGCAGCTTTTAAAGACTCTCCCAACATTCTCTTTTTAATCTTGAGGTTTTTTCACAGATTTCTGGCTTTAATTGTGCAGATCTTAGACCTTAGGGATATTGTTTTCCATTAATTATGATATACAATACTGACATAAGGTTAGAACTTAATTAATTTCAGTTCTTTGACTACTTCTAACAGGCAGCAGGAGAGGGGAGAAGATGAATACTTTATGTCTTCAGAAAAACCAACAACAATTACTTTAAATAAAAAGACCTTCTCTCTCCAGGAGGAACAAAAACGTAGTGCACAGAAATAGATGGCACAATTTGTGACTCTGTGAATTTTTTATGAAGATATATTTCCACATTTGCTTCTCCCAGATCATGTGAGTTACAAGCATGGTTTCTGATAAGTACCCTATTTCTGTGGCTCTGACTGCATGCTTCTAATTCCAGTTTTAAATTATGTATCCTTAAGCAGCATATGTATATTTGTGTCCTACGCACCCATCAGTAGAAAAAAAAATACTGAATCTAATTGATCCAGTTTTGACAGACACAGAATACAGTATTATATTGGAATTTGTAGACAAATTGATGCATTTGTTTACATCTCCCTACTCAAGGGCTTCTGGTCTGCTTCTGTAGCAACCATTATCGATAAAAGATAAGAGAGTTGTGCCAATCACAGCTAGCAAAAATTTTCCTCTGAAATTCTTTCGTGCTAGAAAAGTAAATACTTGCTTTCTTTATAATCAGAACTTGCATTTTAAAGTACACCAGAAACCCAGAAAATGTATATTTTAACAACAGCTTTTTTCATTCTGGCATACTCTCATCATAACTTACACAAAGACAGTTTACTTATGTTTCTGTTCATTCCTATGAACCCGATTTTGTGGTGAAGCTATGTGACTACCATGAAGATACTCCAGATTGGATGCTATATTGTAATTTGGGTACTGCAGTCAAACCTGGGACACCTGGCTATTAAAAACCACAAGGCAGATTAATTAAAGGGAGGGGAAGGTGTACCTTTTCCTGAAACGTAAAAAACTAAACAGCCAAACAAAAACCAAACCTGCACGGTAGAGTCAGAGCATGGAAGAAACAAATAAACATTCTTACAACTACCTCTAGTGATGGATACCCACTGATGGATAGATTGTGTTTTCCTCTCAACCAGAAAGTCAGTGAAAAATAATAATGTCAACAAATACATTCTCTGCCAGAGCGATATTTCATCATTTGCATTACTGGCACCTTAGGTCCCTCCAGAAAACCCTGGGCTTTTTTATATGTCATGGCATCTCTTTCGTATTTTCTCCCTTCTCTCTCTGCCTGCCTTTCTTTTCCTCTCTCCCCCATCCCACTCCCTCTTTCTTTCTTTCTTTCCTTCTCACTTCCCCCTTCCTCTCATTTTCCTAACTAAATTATCACCCTTATCAGAGCGCTCTCTGCCTGTGTGCTTGTGCGTACAGGATGTGGGCACTACCACTACCTGTTCAAAATGGTATAGCACAGCTTCCACTGAAAACTGGAAAAATTAGTCGGATGGATGAGGAAGTCTCAGAGAGGAAAGCGCACTCAAGGAAGTTTTATCAGCAGTTAATGTGCAAAACCCTTGTCTGCTGAATGCACATACATGGTACTAGCTGACAAGAGGTATGGTGCTTAATGGTTGCCATTTTATCTGGTTGTAAGCCATGCAAGGGCCACCTAACGACCCTGGACTTAGCAACTGGCCAGCATTTTCCTTGAGTGAGGTGGATGTTGCCTGTGAATAGCTAAGGATGGGCATAGGCACAGGTGCCAAGGCTGAGTGGGACTGCAGGACCAAGTCAAGACAAGGTACACAAGCAGCACATTCAGCATTCACAGACAAAACCACACTCCATGTAAATGGCCATAAGGCATGTAACAAGCTTCTGTTAAGAGCATTTCTTGGTAATTTCATCAGAGACAAGTATCTGAACTGTTCTCTCTCTCTCATATAACTAGTGTTCCCTTCAACGTCCCTCTGAATCAGCAACAAAATCTAGCATATAGCACATAACCATGCATGGATACAGACACTCTGCCAAATGAGCTTGTATTCACTCCTTCCATTATTTCAGCCTTTCCATACATTTTCTAATTTTGCAGTCTTGGGTTCCTTAGTGATCATCTCTAAAAATTAGAAAGCAAGGTACTGTTCCAAGCCAATACACACCACAAATCCCCTTCTCTTGAGTTTCCAGTCTGTCCATAATTCAATCGTATGCCAGTTACTGACCACAGAGAAGCTTCTGTTCCTTTAATCCAATAGGACAAAGGAAAGCAAATGAATATTTACAAATATCAGTTGATGGATCTGGCTAGTTTTTACTGGATTTGTCTTCCACTAGGAATAACCCTTTCAAATCTATCACAGTGTTTGAAATCTTTCTATGTTTCTGATAAAAATAGCCTTCCATGAACAAGTGGGGTTCGTTATAACCAGGCATATTCTTAGCCTTTTTAATTTCTTGCAGAAACACCCCATTGCCTTATTGGCACTATTAGAGTATAATTTCCTGAATCCACAGACTGCTGTGTGCAGAAGTGGGTGGGGTCTTTTTTTCCTGGGATTTTTTTTCCCCTTTTCTTTTTTTAATAGACTGGCATATCTGGTATTTTATATGGTCTAATTGCAAGATCATACCCAGAAATGAAAGCTTATGTTGAAGCTGACGTGAGAGATAACCTTCAAGACCGCTACATCTTACGAAGGGATTAGGGGAGAAATAACTGCAAAGTGAACTTTTGAATCAAATATTTTGAGCTAGAGCTATGAAAAAGGAATCCAGCTCATTCTAAACACCATCTGTTTGCTGAGTGTACTTGCATATTTTCAATTGCTTTATTCCACAAATTGCTATTTACTTCCCTGAAATGTCCCTTGGTGTGAAGATAACATCTCATAATAAAGCTGATTCCATTCTAGGGCTACTGTTTTTGGGCCATGCAGTAGTATTAGGATTACCAAACTTCTCCAGAATCTGAACAAAGCAAACAAAACAATTAGTGAAACTTTAAAAAGTAGTGAAAAATATGCTCTCCTCTATGAGACAAACACTAAAGGGGAAATTACAAAAATAATACTAATTTAGACATTATGTCTCTCATCATGTGTACTTCCAACTTCATATTTTTCCCCATGCCTACAGTTTCTATTTTTTGGTAATTACAAAGAACTGGAACTGCATGTGTTCTGATATGAATGCTAGCATTAAAAGTTTCCTACCCAAATCAGTACTTTCTGTTTATTTCCTAACCTTTAAAAGATGTTTCCCTTTTCTCTTCCCTTCTAAGATTTCATTATTGATGCAAACCGAGAAGTTATCAAAACTGACAGAGCACCACTTACAGCTCCAAACAGTAATGTGAGTTGGATTGTGCTGTTGAAAGCAGGGATTCATCTGCTTTCTATAAAACATAGCATGCACAGTATGGTCCCCTAATTTATAGCATTTAAGTATGGCCTCCTGAATGTCTGCCTGTGCCAGCACGATTGTCTGTGTCGCAGAGAACCCCAGATATCTGGGGAGCTGCTTGTACAGTACAAGCTAATATTTATGTCTTGTGTTAGCCCACTTCCACATAGATAGTGTTCCCATTTCTGGCCCATAACAGAGAAACATAACACAGCCATAACACAGAAACATTTTGCAGAAAATATTGTATTTTTCTCTGCCTGCAGCATCAGTTTTAACATTTTCATTCCCTCAGGTAGTGGGTAATGGGGAAGGTCCTACAGACAGTATGTTGCCTGTGAACCACGGGTCAGGAATATCCAAGATCCACATTTTGCGACCCTTATTCAGAAAAATGAACTCTTACACTTTGAGAAAGTTCCATTAAAGCCAGCTGAGGCAGATAACTATTACTGAGCAATATCTTTGTGTTCTTGTTAAGAATCTGCTTGTTGCTGAGTTAACCATATCTGCTTAAGCCAAAACTACTACAGTCTAAGAACATAATCACAATACCTGAAATAATTCTTATTTGAAACTCTCTTCACAATGAAAGCACTTGCAAAGTGAGAGAATAATGGAAAGTTTCCTGTCCTCATCAAGTGAATATATATACATATATAAATGCAGACATTTACTGTGGTAATTTTATTGCATATAGAATATAACTACTGATGTATAGTGTAGTCAGTTGAAACATACTGCAAATGAATGATGATGAGGCCAGCAGATAAGGAAAATGTCTTCAAGCTGTATATAATCAGCTTGATCAAGTTATATTAACACATTGGTGCTGTTTTGGGCTCAGTGCTATTAGCAGAAAAAAAACTTAAAAGTTATCCTGACGCTTATCTTACATTAACCCATTCCCTGCTTCTTTAGAAGTTAGCATATGAACTTCAATTTCTTTTTTTTTTTTTTGGTGTCTACTCATGCCCATTTGCTCAACATTTTTTCATTAATTAAATTCTTCAGGTTATTTATGGTGTACTGGCATCTGTTGGAGCTTGGGTCAAATACAGCAATGACAGTGAAGGTCAATTAAACCAGCACTTTCTAGTTCAGATTCCACTATTGATCAGCAAAGATACTGAGCATTTCAGTGTATATTAATATCATCCTCCTCCCCCTCTCCCCCTCAAAAACAAGCCTTTACTCCCCCAACTCACATAACATGCTTCCAGGCATATGTGTAATGTCGGCTTCAACACAGAGCAGCTTGGCCCTAAACACCTCCTGAAATCTTCATGGTAGCAGATATCCAAAAAGCTCCTCTGAGATCAGTTAGACACTGATACCTTAGACTCCTGGGAGAATCTGAGGTTTTGTAGTTTGTATGTTCCAGCACTTGGGGATGCAATGGAAATACGCTACTTTTTGGTCATCCAGTGTGTTTTGGCTTTCCTCTCCTGATTTTTGAGTGCTACAGGGTTCTTCACCTCTGTTATTGCTTGCCAAGAAGGACTGTACCAAACTGCTGAACCCTCACAGTCAATCATCTCTCACTAGAGAGCAATCTGTGGCACTCTTGGCCTGAGGGATGGGATTTTTCATACAGCATTCAGCCTTGGTATTGTTCTGTTCCCTCTGAATTTAACAAGACGTTTCCTTTCAAAGGAAATGGGCACAGTCAGACTAATGTTGGAAGTTTTAGAAAAATCTCATTCTTTGTGTCACCTCTCTTCCATTTGTCTTTGAGTCAGATCCTCACCTTGAGTATATTATGGTAGCTTCATTGATTTAAAGGGAGCTGCGCTCATTTACACAACCAAGGACCTGTCTGCCTTTGTTTAAAAAGCAGTTCCTTGACCCTTTAGTGGATATAGGAGCCTTATAATGAGGGTTTATAGACCAATTGTCAAAATACAGTTGTTTCAAAGTAATGAAACGCTGCCTTCAGTCATCAGGAATCTGTTGAAACCAAGTCTGATGCTGACCTGCACATCATGCGTACTTCTGAGCATCTCCATATGTACTGGACTTTACAGAGATCCCAGGCTGGCTTTCAATGAGTAAAGCCTTCTCTAAGAAGCTCTGTAGCCACATTAGTGTAGGATTCACAGCAGAGCTTATTAGTATGCTGAAACAGCTGCCTCCACTGAGAATGAGGTAGCCCAAGTACGCAGGCTGCATGGCACTGTGTTGTGCAATATAGACATATCCTTCATAGCAACATGAAGAAATGCAGTTACTCAGAAGTGGCCCTCTACAATTTCTTTGCCTTTACTGCTCTTAGGTGGATAAGATTAGGCAGCTGCTTAACTTTGCTACGTATGTAGTTTCACACTCTTTAAATACGCTTCTCACCACTGCACACCAACACTGTTGCCCTCGCAATACAGGACCCACAGCAACTGGAAAAAACCTTGTATTAACCCCTTCTTCAGAAAAAAAAAACCCAGAACATTGCAACCATTCTCCAAAATCCCTGTGTTTAAAGCTAGACTAAATAACAGCTGCAATTCTCAGCACCTCTGTTCCTCTCTTACCGAGAGGGATGGAAACAAAAGACAACTGAGGGCCTGATCCATAAGGGTGCTTATCTACCGCACTCTTTGGAAAGTGCCCAGCACCCACTGACACAAAAAACATTGTAACTGGGAAATCAATGCAAGTGAAGGACTTAAACTAGCACTAGGAAACTTAAATAACCTTTGTGGATTTAAGACTAAGTGATTTGCTCAAGTTTTCACAAAAACTTTGTGGCAGAACAAGAAATTCAGATGGGATCTCTTGAGAACTAAAGCTAACACCCTTTTCTGTAGGACATCCTTCCTGTCTCTGTATAGCTAGAGGGATATGTCTGAAAAAAAACAGCACATTATGCACTACTTTTTAAAATGATTCTGTGTTCTTGTCAGCTGGTATATCTTTCTTCATGAAAATCAGTCTCTCATCATCTAACCAGCCCTGCAGCGCTCTCTGTGTAGATTGTCATAACTGAGCCTTGACTCTCTGTTTTGCCTTTGAAGATAAGACAGCATGGTCTTATTGCAATATCTAAAATTTCCTAATGTGCCAAGCCAGGGGCTGGTCTACATTTCCTTCTCCTCCCTCCCCCACTTTGTCCTTATTTCTCTTACATGAAAGTGTTTGAAAGCTGATCTAATACTAAGTGAAGTCCATGGAATGACCCATTGACTTGACTTGAAACTGGATTCAGTATATAATGACAATTTCAGAAGCAATCAATTTAATTTAATTTGGTATAAATTTAATTTAACCTGATTTAGACTACCTAAGTATCAGGACTACAGGTACTGCTAGCCTGCCCATACCATGTAGTAATATAGAATGCTTCAGAGACTTTGCCCCCTCCCACCAAGCTAGCATCGAGTTAACTATGACACTGGGAGCAAAGTACTCATGCCAAAATAGCACTGCCCTCAGCCTAATGGTTCTCCCCAAGAGGCAAGGCTCACTAGCTTGTGCACTGTGCCATACTAATGTGCCATTATCTGCAATACTTCCATGGCTTCAAACCAGTTTATGAAAGCAGAAATGCCCTGTGTAGCTAATAGACATGAGTCGTTTCCCCTATCTCCATTAGAAATCAGGGTATCAGTCAATTCCTTTCTTAATCTCTGATGAAAAGGTGGGAGATCCACTGCAGAGCTGATCAGCTAGCTCTTCTCATTATGGCAGCAAAGCAGTCAAACACTCTTGTAGTAAAACCGCTTGTCAGTGTTTGCCTGATATATGTTATTTTCACACGAAGAAAGCCTATTCTGATGCAGAAAAATTGTCTCCCTCTCTACCTGAGAAGTTCATACATTAGGATATGAATGATTTTTAAGGTATCATTTATAGGTATGTGTATTTGTGCATAAGTGTAAGGCAATAAAATCTTTCATATGAAATGAAGTGGAGGCAATTACAAATTAGCCATGTTTTGTGGCAAAGTTAAAAAAAGTAGAGACTTTTAACCATTTTTCTTGAGGTTTCCTCTGTTTTCCAATGGAATAGCTAACTTTCATAATGAAATACTGAAATTGCTTGGCACTGAAAGTTTGAAGTTATGCAACATTAGTTCATTTCACTGGTGTAACTACGTAAATGAACATAAGAGTGACCTGTGGGCGGATCTGTAGATTTTTCAACATTAGGGATCTTCATTTCCTTACCACATAGCCAGCCATTAATCTGCCACTAGGATAATTTTGTATTTATTCCCTAGAAAGTTTCCTTTAAATCCACAATTTTGCTCAGACAGTTGTTGAGTGATGGGAAAAAGAACATGGAAGAATGCCAGCAGTCTCTTCAAAATCAGCCTAATTCACTGCTCTCAAAAGCATTTGAAATTCCTCGGTTGTCACTTCTGTCCAGATACTAGGATGATCATTTATAATCTACATCACCTGAGAACCTGAACATATGGAATTTGTCAATGTTTTCTGACTGCCTCTGCTGCTGGTTGCACAGTCTATCCAATTCAAACACGTCCTCATTCCTTTGGTTGGCTGACCCTGTTCCTTTCAAGGATGACTAGATATTATCTCAGCAGCACCAGTTCTCCTTTTTGAGTGGCAACTTCTGATGTTTTAGACTTCAGTGAACTGCAGAATTCAGTTTAGAAAGCATTTAGTTTTCCTTCCAGTTACTGGGTACCCTCAACATCTTCATCCATGGCTCTCTTGGAGATCTCTTCAGCCTCCAAAAAATCTCCTACTTTATTTTGTTTTGTAGGTTCCAGTATGTAACCCTAACCTTCCACTTCACTTATGTTGTCATTGAGTTCCAGTGCAAGAAGCGTTTTCTGTTATGTATGTACAGAAAGCTACAACTTTTAAAACGTCTTTCAAGTTTAACTTCCCTCATTGTACAGATCCACTAGCTCATCTTTTCTCAGCCAAAACATTTTCCAGGTTCCCCTGTTCTGTTCCTCTAAGAGAACAAAGAAAACTGCAAAAAAAAGTATGTATTGCTTTTTTTTTTTCCTTTTCTTGCAACATTTTCACCCCACTCTGACACTTCACTCTTTTCAAATTCCCCAATTTTTTGTCCGCTTTTCATATTGCTACCAACATGGGGAAGTTATGGGACTATTAACAGTTCTGAACTCTGTTATCTTTCTGGTCTTCCTGAGCATGTAAACATTTTCGTTTGGATGGACTTCATTCCCTGTATGTTCCAATTACCTGTTTTCTGGAAAGTTTAGTCAGGTTCCTAAACAGACACTTTTTATCAGGCAGGAATCCTATTCAGAGGTCAGACCTTGCATTTTCTTCTCTTGAAAATATGCAATATAGATCAGTAGGCATTTGAAAATTAAGGATGTTTATTTAGCATCAATTAGAATTTAGTATCATTGCCTAGCTTTTTGAAGCATTTAAAAAAAAATATATAAAAGTTCATATATATATACCAAATCTTATCTAATGTTACACTTCACTAATGCCAAGTTAGAGCTTTGACGAAAGAGGTCTGACAATTCTTCTTTGCATATTTTAAAGTGCTGCGGCTTCTAGCTTTTCATTCAAACCTCTTCCCACAAATATTTTCATCTTCAGCCTGTAACTGGTCATAATTGTCATCGCCCTGTTCTTTATTAGCCTTCAAGAGAGAAGGAGAGTTTGAATTAAGATGCCAGACTATGAACTGGAGGGACTGAAAAGTAGGCCCATGTCCTCTTTTAGCAAGTCCTCCAGAGAGACAGAATTTTCTGGCAGGAGAATGGGTTATACGGCTGAATAACTGCAGAATGATTCAATACAAGCCTCATCTGCAAAAGCTCCAACTAGTTTTCCTTACAAACCAGAAAGCAATGCTGCAGGCTTTCCCCAGACAGCCAAGGTGCTTTAGCCCTTACTCACAGATATGCCTCATGGGCATTTATTTTTCATTTTTGCTTTCTTGCTTGCAAGAGTTTTCTATATCTGTTTATACAGAATAACATAGCAATCTCAAAAGCTAGCTCAGAGCAAGATGATATGACAGGCTACAGAAGATACTAACCAAGCTATTTAATCTTATTTGATAACAAAGTTAGTCAGCATTAGTAGAACAATGTTCTGATGTAGATCTTTTAGACCCAATCCGGTAGCTACTGAGAAAGTGGTTAAAAAGGAAAATGGTCATCAGACAGATTAAAAAGCAACCAGGGAATTACAGTGACTTTTTATACAAAGAACATGGGAAAGGGAAACATGAATATATGGAATGTGGAGGAAAGATCCTAGAGTGGAAACAGAGAACTAGCCACAACCTAGTCTGGCACAGACAGAAGTTGCCCAACCAGCATGGTCTCTTCTAAGGAGATGCTCCTCCTAAGGCCTAGGCCTTACAGGGCAGCATCCACATCTACCCCACACAATGAGCAGCCAGCCAGGGGACTGACATTAATGGGTACAGCATGTAGGAACCCACACCTCAGCAGGACTATATTAACTTACAGGGCGTTTTCACACTGGGTGGACTGTCAAGTTGTGCAAGCAGCACTGATACACATCTCCAGCAAGAGGTGTGTGAAAGCAGGGGAACCTGCATTCTCAGGCCAGGGGAGCTGTGTCCTTGCAACCTGCTTGTACTGAGTGTGGAAGGGCTTGGGGAATGAGGAATACACATAACTGTGCAGGGTGAGGGGAAAATTAAGTTAGGTTTTGTTTAGAATTACTTATAGGTGTTTATTAATATTTTGAAAGTGTCTGTTATTATGGTTTATTTGTTGTATGGCTGATACTGATCCTCAATGTATAGTTCAGTGATTGCCAGTTATTTACATGTCATTAATAAAACAGTAAGTTACTTCAACCATGATTTGATTTAAATTATATGAACCAAGTAGGTTCTTTCCCTTAAGACGTCTGATCTTTAAAAGTAAATAATATGGGTTGCATTTTGAGGTACAATCAAGATATTTTTGTATCATTTAGAGCAAGGGCTGGATGAGGTCCCAGAAGAGATTCCCTGCTTCTGTTGAACATCCTCCCTCCTTCCTTGATGTCAGACAGATCTCAGAGGAACTCCTTCCTGCAAAACCCCTTTCTTTCATGGTTTTTGCCACATTCCTCTTCATAATACTTGATAACCATCACACACTGGTCTGCTCTGTTTCACACCTTTTTGCTGGAATCTCATACCTTTCAATATTGATAAAGCTCAGCCAGAATCCAGATTAAACAAACTTCTGAATATAGAGTCAGCCTTAACAAACAAATATGCCATATATTTATCACATCTCATTTTCCCAATATTGGATTTGATTTATATAATGAAAGACAACCTGTGTTTGCTTTACTTCTTATAAGGATGCCGGTGGGCAGAGGGAAGTGTCTCTATTAACTAGGAAAGAATCTCATATGAGAATACTTGACTTGTAGACTGCTAAGGTAACATTCCTCTACAACCAGAACAAACTAGACCATGTCTATATATGGTTTTGCTACAGCGGCAATTAAGCGCTTTACCCACAGCCTGTAGAAAATCTCATCCTTGTCCTTAAGTGTGCCCTGAGGAGGTAAAAAAACTTTTATTGACAAGAAATTAAAGTAAAGAGAACTTAAGCAGATATACTTGGACAACACAACTGCAGCACAGAGTGACTTGAAAGCAGTTCTTAAATTCCAGGCCAGTGTGCTAAACATTTAACTGTTCTTTCCTGGGAGAGGAATTTTGAGCAGGAAAGTAAAAAGCCTACAGGATTTAGCAGGACATCCAGTTGCTGAAACTTGTGGCTTTCAGTGCTCTCTGTAGCCACAGGCATAGCCTGGTCTTGAAAGCTGACTGCTGGCTGTGTTTTAACCACCTCACAACAGACATGACCTGAAGCTACAAATCAGCCAGGGGAAGAAATCAAACAGCCTTGCTAGTTCATATTCCACCTCCTCTGCAGGAGAAGAGTAAGCACAGATTTACCAAAGGGGCCAAGGTACTTAGCAGTTGCACCATGTACTGAGGGATGTGGGACACATGCCATAGCTTCACTCCTGCGTGTGTGCAGTCCCTGAAGTCACACTGTGCCTTGCAGTGACAGAGGTGGACACTGACACAGGAGGCCATCTCCTCAGATGGCATGTCATTCACATACACCAAAGAGGAAACAACCTCACAGAGCAGAAGTCCTCTGCTGAGCCCAAGGGCAGAAGCCAGGGAGAGCTGGATGAGGGACTGGCTTTTTGCCACAATAAGAAATTATTCATGTGTATTTTAACCCATAAGTAGAAAAATAGTAATGAGGTTACAGGGGAAGACAGGAAAGAGATGTAGAAGCGAGTGTATAAAACACCATGAGTCAAGGGGTGTAGGAGGGACACACAGGAACACCCTGAGAGCCTTTAGTGTAGCTGAAAATAAATTCAGAGCAATGGAAAATGAAAAAAAAAAAAAGTCCCACTGAAGAAGAGAGAAGAAGGCAGAAAATTAGAAGGAATGACACAACAAAAGGAAGAGAAGAAAAAAAAAAGACCGAAAAAGGGGAAACATACTTTAAAAAGTGAGAAAATAAGAGCAGCAGTATGATACATGTTCTCCAAAAAGACTGTTCAAGAAGTGGGGATTGGGTTCAATTTTATTCCCTTCTGTGGCACACTACTTTAAAATGACAGTTCATGTTGCTATACAGTACATACACACTTTTTAGTTATCTATATATAATCTTTTTATTCCATTTCAGCATCTTCATAAATTAATGAATTCTTCATTCAAGGAATGCTGGAGGGAAATGAGAGACACTGTTTATGAAAAAAAAAAAAAAAACCCAAATCCTATGAAAGTGGATTTTCTGTAAATCACACCAAGTACTTCTATTTCGGAGTTTCTGTTTCGCAGGACATTCAAGGATCTTGATTTTCAAAGAACACCTTCCACACATCCTCTAAAAATCAGACCATTCTGATGTGTCCAGTTGACATCCAAAAGCTGAGACATGCAAAGTTAGCAATCATGCCGGGAAACCCCAAATCACTAAAGGTCATTTTTGTTGCCTCTTACATCGTCCTCCCCATCCGCACACACTGCCTGCTGAGTCACTTGACTTGAACATAGACAACTCTCTGCGCTCAGAACGAAGTCCATCTCGAGAGCGGTGTCAGCTTCCTTCTCTGATATGCTTGTTGGAAATTATTAATCTAATGATTGTCTTCTGACAGTATTGAATGCGGACAGACAGCTATGAATGTTTGAAGTTTAATTATGTTTCTAAAGATGAAAATACACCCAGAGGCTTAGGGAATGGGGATGTGTTTTAATATGTACTAAGGCAGGTAAAATAAACAAACATTATTTAGTTGAATAGAAGAGGGAGCAAACTTACACCAATTATTCCTTTCTTTTCATTATAACAGAAAAGCAGCTAATTTAAAACCCACTCAAGCAGGACTACAGAAGAGGAGAGAGCTACTTCCATAAGGTTACTAGCTACACCTTTTTGATCTCCCTTGTTAGAGAAACAAAAACTAAAGTTGAACTGAAGAAGAAAAATAAACATAAAAAATTTTTAAAAACCACATAAAACCATCACCTCCTGCTACAGATATACACAGCGCAAACTTGCTGCCAAAGTTGGTAATGATCTTGGGAAACCATTTGCTCTCTATCTTCCCAGTGGTAAACTCCCAGTGAACATTAATGCTTTTGCTATTTACAATTTAAAAAATACAGAAGAAAGAATAGCTTGGTCTCAAGATACATGTGTGCATATATACTCAGGCTCTAAATTTGCTAGCCCCTGAACAACTTTCACCTGGGAAGCACTACACCTGTGTTTTCTCTCCATTTAAAATTTTAACGTCTTTATTCTTTTAATGTATCCTGTTTTATTTAATGTTTAAAATAATAGAATCGTGTTTACAGGTTGTGATGACCTTCTGGTACCGCTATTGCTGAGGAAACTCTGCATAATTATAATCAGTCAAAATTATTTTCCTCTTCTGTTACGTGATTCTTTGCAAAGGCAGAAAAACAACCTTCCTGAAGCTGCAATGTCAAGGAGAGTATTTTCTTAGAATAATGGTGGTTGAGTACCTTCTCAGTTTCTTGATCTCCAGAAGGCTCTTCAATATGCCCAATCTGGATTCACCCTGAATTCATTGTATGCAGATTTTCCCACGTAGAGCAACAATTAATTTACATTAGTGGCAAAAATTTATCTTGCTTATAGTAATGGTTATGGTCCCATCAGATGAGTGCGTATTATTGATTTAATACCTGTCAAAGAGGTAGTTTTGTTCACATGGTTCTTTTTTCTAGAAGATTTTCCATATGGCAGTAGTAAGCGTTGAGATTTCTCTTCCGAGTGTATGGACTTGTGACACCAAGAATTACTCCCATTTTGGCCTCCTTATTCAGCTATTAAAATAGACGCTGCTTTATTTTGCTTTAGAGGCTCCCCAATATTCTGATAACACTTGCCTCTCTTCTTATTCTTTATCTCATTGACACACCCTTAAAATTGCAGTACTCTTCCAAAAGTTGATCAGTTTCTAGAAAGAAATGCAGTTGTGATCTTACAATAGAGAAACATGTCTAAATGGCTGTGTGCTGTCATGTTCCTTAAGCTGCCCTGGTCTTTTCTAACCCAGTTTGCAAAAGATATCATTGCTGAGTTCCCAAGCATTTTGCTTCTCTGGCACACGGTGCCTTTTTACCATGTCCTAGAAGATGTGACAGTAATTCTTTTTCTGTAGTTCTTCCCACTTTGCTCTCTGCCTTCCTGCTGTTCAGAGCGAATTACTACAATGCACTGTATTTGGGAACATAAATCTTGAGCAAGACAAAAGTCATTCAGTTGTCTCATACTGATTTGAGGGGGTTTTGGCTATTGCAACCCTGACCAGTGGCTGAAGTCCCCACATCTGTTAGTAAGTCAGAACCTTGCTAACTTTCAGATTCACCTGCAGTTCTGGTGAAGATTCAGACTGGCTCATATTTTAGGCTCCCCTGTTCATTTGTCTCTTAATGTAGCTTGCAGTTAATCATCTAACATCACAGGCACCTCAGAAGTTGCTACGATACTACTAAACACATTGTAACTCTGAAAACAGTCTTAATATTCTATGGTGACAGCGATGCTTCCTTCCACTCTTTTTTTGGAGTACAGACAGAACAGCTGCCTTTGACAAAGGAAGCTGTTATGATCATTTTAGTCTAATTTAAGAAACATTTAATCTCCTTACAATAGCTGTATCAGATGTGTCTCTGTCTGTGCAGACATCTCTGTCTGCAGTGAATTCCATGGCATTGTGTTTCATTCTAAATAATGCATTCCCAAATGCACTCCACTCCCAAAATGACAAGCAAGAACTACCTTACTCTTCTGCAGTTACCTGCAAGTGAAGGTGCATCATGCAAGTAAAGAAATACATGCAAGACAGAGCCCTGCTACCCTTAGTATGATTTAGGAACTTTCCAATATTTTCACTGATATCATAGAGGAAGTTGGAGGGGATGGGAAAGCTCTCCTCTCAAACACACACACTCTAAGATGATGCATTTTCTGAATATTCCAGCCTAAGCAAGCCATATGGTTTGTGTTGTGAGAATCTTACTCTTTGCATAATTATCCACTAATTTAAAATGCAATTCAACAGGCAGTAGGCACAGTGCTTTGTTTATTGAGTGCGACCTTTAGAAGCATGTCAGCACGTGATGGGTTGACCCTGGCTCGATGCCAGGTGCCCACCAAAGCTGCTCTATCACTCCTCAGCTGAACGGGGAAGAGAAAATATAACAAAAGGCTCACGGGTCGAGACAAGGGCAGGGAGAGATCACTCAGCAGTTACCATCACAGGCAAAATAGACTTGACTTGAGCAAATCAGTTTAACTTACTATCAATAAAACCAGAGTAGGATAATGAGAGACAAAACCAAATCTTAAAAACACCTTCCCCCCACCCCTCCCTTCTTCCTGGGCTTAACTTCACTCCTGAATTCTCTCCCTCCACCCTGCAGCAGCGCAGGTGGATGGGGAATGGGGTTTGCAGTCAGTACATCTCACACATCTCTGCTGCTCCTTCAGCCTCAGCGAAAGGACTTCTCACACTCTTCCCCTGCTCCAGAGTGGGGTTCCTCCCACAGGAGACAGTTCTCCATGAACTTCTCTAACATGAGTCCTTCCCACAGGCTGCAGTCCTTCAGGAACAGACTGCTCCAGCATGGATCCCTTCCGTGGGGTGCAGTCCTTCAGGAACAGACTGCTCCAGCATGGATCCCTTCTGTGGGGTGCAGTCCTTCAGGAACAGACTGCTCCAGTGAGGGTCCCTTCCACAGGTGCAGTCCTTCAGGAACAGGCTGCTCCAGTGTGGGTCCCCCGCAGCGTCACCAGTCCTGCAGCAAACCTGCTCCAGCGCAGGCTCCTCTCTCCACGGGGCCACAGGTCCTGCCAGGAGCCTGTTCCAGCGTGGGCTTCCCATGCGGTGACAGCCTCCTTTGGGCACCCCCCTGCTCCAGCGTGGGGTCCTCCATGGGCTGCAGGTAGATCTCTGCTCCACCGTGGACCTCCATGGGCTGCAGGGGGACAACCTCCCCCTCCTTCCTTCATTGATATTGGTGTCTGCAGTTTTTTCGTTCACATATTCTTACTCCTCTGGCTGCAGTTGCTGTTAGGCAGGTTTCCCCACTGCCAGTACCCCCCCTTTCTTAAATATATTCTCCCAGAGGCACTACCACTGTTGCTGACAGGCTCAGCCTTGGCCAGTGGCAGGTCCATCTTGGAGCCAGCTGGCATTGGCTCCGTCAGACATGGGGGAAGCTTCTAGCAGTTTCTCACTGTAGCCTCCCAGAATAGTCGCAAAGGAATTGTAGCCCATGCCAATATTAAAAACAAAGAGAGAAAATAATCTCATTTTGACTGAATGCCCAACAAATGGAAATAGGACATGGTATAGCACAGTAGCACTACAGGATTTTTCTTTCTTCCTATGAAAAAGTAACTCTTTATTTAGCATTAACTGAAAAGAAAATAGAATACCAATGAGCTACTCTTAGATAATATTTTCTAGCAAAACACTGAATTATAGGACTTTTACCACTCAGTTCTTCCACAGAAGTAATCTAGGAACTAGATTTAGGCCTTCAAGTACACTACAAGAGTCACCCTGCAACACAGAGTATTGCAAGCAAACTGTGTTCACAAAGAATATTATTCACTTCCCAGGCAAATACACCTTTAACAGTTGCTACTAAATATAGTTTACTGATACCAGAAAGCCACTTTCAAACCTCAGCAACAGAATAGTGAATCTACATTATAAACCTCACTGATGTCTGGAAAAAACTACCTATTAGTGGATTTCCTTCCTACCTTTTTCTTTCCCCTTTCTCTCACACATTTATCTTCCTTGTATATTTGAAAAGAAACTCATTCTGACCTTGTTTATGTCTATGAAACTTGACCATCAGAGCACATATCAAAATATAATTCAAAAGAACTAACTCTGTATTGCAATTATATAATCAGCCTTATTAGTGGCTTACTTAGGTGTGTTATTCTTAGCTGGAAAGAAGTATAAAAAAAAATTTACACATCATGCCCTACACAATAAATGCATGGATGCAAAACGAAACCATGCTTAATCTCTATAATGAAGGAACGATAAGTCACCAAACTCCATCCAGAGGGGCCAACCTCTTTTAGAATAAAAGGTATCTATATCTATGCTAGCTCAATCCTTTTGAACAAATATGATCACATTGCTAAGCTTTTTAAGTAACTATCTATATGCAATGCTGACTGAAAGCCATCAGCCCACTACTCATTTCCCTGGGTGTTGCGAATTGGACTTGAAAAGCTTCGCAAAGGTTAAAGAGTGCAATATTATTACCGTACAGTACTGGTGGGGTCAGCTCTTTGGTTGCACTGAAAAATGATAAAGGTGCAGCTAAGCTGATGTATAAAGTTGACAGTTATTGGTATGGCACAATTGTCGGCAGCCATATGGCTGATCTGAGCTGGAATCATTTACAGCAGTTGCTGCATGGTAGGTTCCTAGTTGGAAACAGGCTTCTACGCTAGCATGTAAATTAAATGTGTCTTGGACCATTCCATGACACTAAGGCTAAATGCCAATATCAAATTTGTCCTGCAAACAGGGTAGCTACATCAAAACAACCTATTGGGAATCATCTTACCCCATATTATTTCCCTAAACAGGCCTGGAAACTGTTTGAGGTAATGCTAGTTGACTTAAAAGCATGGATAATTGAATTCTATTGCCCAAGATTTTTATGGGGTTTTTTGGCATAATTTTACATAGCAGTGAAAATAACCGTGAAGCCTTCTAGTGCACCTCCATCCCTTATTTGTTGTGATAAAGGAACCTATCTCCCTCCTACACCTTCTCCAGACAATTGAATTGTAATTCATCTATTCTCAGGTTCTGTTGTGGTTTAACCCCTGCCAGCAACTAGGCACCACACAGCCACTTGCTCACTCCCCTTTCACCCCGGCTAGAAGTGAGAAAACTCCTGGGTTGAGATAAAGACAGTTTAATGGGACAGAAAAGGAAGAAAATAATGATGATGATAACAACAATGATAAAATAATTAGGATATACAAAACAGGTGATGCACAATGCAATTGCTCACCATTTGACAACCAATGCCCAGCCAGGTCCTGAGCAGCTTCTCCTGGCCAGCTTCCCCCTCTTTTACATACTGAACATGATGTCATATAGTATAGGATATCCCTTTGGTCAGTTTGGGCCAGCTGTCCCACTGTATCCCCTCTCAAATTCTTGTGCCCCTCAAGCCTTCTCACTGGCAGGGTAAGAAAAGCTAAAATAGTCCTTGACTTAGTATAAACACTACTTAGCAACAACTGAAAACACACCAGTGTGTTATCAACATTCTCATACTAAATCCAAAACATAGCATTGTACCAGCTACTGGGAAGAAAATTGGCTCTATCCCAGCCAAAATTGGGTCCAGTTCATCTGGTGAAAGATGGACAGTAGGCTTATCCGCACTTGGTGTTGCCCATGTAATGTAAAGAACCAAAATACGCAGATCTTTACTGAGTCAAAGGAGTGCCCTGCCCACAGCACTGGGCATGGAGACAGACTCTTGTCTCCAGCCCTGTACGCTGACGATTTCACCTCTCTTCGCCATACCGGGTGTCCCTACATCATACTGCCACTGGTGACCTCTGATGCTGGTGTGTGAAACCAAGCAGTGAAATTCAGAACATTATATCTAGAGATGCACACATGAGCTATCTGTATCCAGGAGCTGAAATTTAAGAAATAATTGTCTATGAAGATAGCTACAGAATTTTATATATAAAGCTAGCTTTCTTTACCCAGTATGCTGTTTCTATCAAAATCTTCATGCAGCTTTGGGCTAAGTAGATCAAGACATTCAGAAAAAGACCAGAGAGCTACTTTTTCAATGCTTTCTTTTCAGCATACGAAATCTTTCACCAGTAAAAGAGGGAAAGTCTTTGGGATGTTTATGAGGAAACTTTTTTTCTGTATTATCTTCCTCTTTTCTAAAAATTAATTTTACTCTAGAATTATCTCTCCCTCTGAAATGTGAAACCTCTCTCACTTCAGCATAAGCACACAAGTAGGTTATTGGAGAGTAGAACTGAAAGCAATAAACATTGCTTTTTCTGCTTCTAGAAAACTTAAAGTGAAATTCATGACTAACACCAACAGAGACTAAGTTAGACAAGCACCAAGCTTGGAGAGCATGTGAGCCCAATGTGCTGAGTACAGGAGAGACGTTAAAACTTACTTCATTATCCTGTATCTCACAAACCTGCCCTTTAACGACTTGTTAAATAAATGGAAATCCAGTGTAATACCCAGTAGCCACTTCCAGAGAACAGTTGATAGATTAGAGCAGAAACAGTTTTTTGCTGATGTACAAGTTTTAAAATGAAGCATCTTTATTCCCCAAAGCCATTTTTATTCTCCAGAAATGCTCAAACAATCTACTATAGAAGTTGGCAGCTCACTGGGGGCAGAACAGGCTGAACAGGGTTTAGGAAATGCTCTTCTCTTACTGAAAAAGTGGGGAAAGGAGAGATCTTCATCTGCAGGATTGTTTCTTGGAGGTAACAGCAAAAATCCTTCATTGCACTAATGCTAAAAATTGGTGGAAGTTCTCCAGGAGGAAAACAAGTTTCCCCATTCCACTTCTTTTATAATCTGCATATGACATTTTATCTGCTGCTTCAGATAATTTTTGGTTTTGCATGCTCCAGAGGGATGCATTCCTCTAACCAACAGCTGTCTATAGAAGCCTTGCAAAGCTGTCTTATTCTATTTAGTAGCACATCTTTACTACAGTCACTCATCTTTGACTCTGTACCATGATTTCATGTGTCCATTTATCTTTTTTGTTGTGGTTTTTAAGGCTGATAAATATGCACTGAAACTCTAGGACTGAAGTGTTTCAAGTCAGGTCCTGAAAAGTTTCCCACGCTCTTTGCTTCAGACAGTTTCACTACATATTAGCGTTTAAGTAAACCCCATCATTTTCATAGTATTTTATGGAGAGTGAGAAGCTATAGAAAGTTAACTAGTTGATTTAGCAATGGAGATTAACATTCCGTTTGTATTTATGAATGTAAACTGTATGTTCTGAATCTGGTAGGTTATCAAACACAGTGTGTTTTTAAAAGTCATTATAATGTCAACTGTTCCTACAGATGATACATTAAAAACCAACAGGTAAAATAAGTCAAAGTCGAGAAGAGCAAGAATCGTAACTCTTGTCAAATACTTTACAATGTAACAAAACCCTTGCATGAAAACAGACACCATGTTGATAAGAAGATGGAATTTTTTTCCACTTTTGCTTGAAGAAGTTTAATGTGTTTGACAAAATACGGGTGAAAGCCTTTTTCAAAGCACGAACATGTGTTATTACAGAACTGATGCTGAATGCTCTTAAATGGAAATGTCACACTGCTGTCAGTTGCAGAGAATCAACCACCAGCAGAAAACAGTTCTCTTTGTCCAACACAGTCCACAGCACTACTTTTTCTGCAAGTTTTCTATGTACAGAATTATGTATTTCATTAATTTCCACCCTCTCCAGAGACCTAGCTTTGACCTGATGTAAATCTCTGTAGTTTCAGCTATTTTAGTGAAACTATCCAAGTTTGTGTGGCAATGGCACCATAACCAGCAATATATATCTTCATGTTGCTTTTACTGCATTATATCTATTTAACAAATGGGTCCAATATGATAGCGAGTAAATACATTATGCAATGTAACCATAAGAAACACTACCAAACCAGGAACATATCTCAGAACTTCTGGCATCTGCTTTCAGGTCTTCCAAAGGGGTTCCACAAGACTATTTGTAAAGTATGGGTATGCTGTAATAAAAGATACTAGAGAGTACTCTATATTCCATGTATTATTCTATTAAAGAATATTTATGCACTTCTTAGTAAATAAAATACCTGCAAAATTGCTGTCTTTTAACTTTGTCCAGAAGATTAAAATGATGGAAAAAGTCTGAAACTTCATGCATTATCTGAATAAATATGAAACTGGATGCATTATTTTGTGTCTTCAGCCCTTCAAAAGTAATTCTAAAGTGTGCAAGATACTGGTAAAAACTGTTTTTCTAAAAAAAATAAATAAATACATAACCAACCAAAAATGCCAAGAAAAAATAATCATTACGTAAGAAGAATCAATACTACAAAGATCAACTAACAACTAGTCATGGAAACAGCTCTAGGGTTAAGCATTTACCTCTTGGGGGGACACTGGCTTCACTGGAAGATGCCCATCTTTGTGAACTTCTCCAGACTCCATTGCATGAACTGTTTCAGAATGTAGTGGGGACAGCAGTGTGTGCTGTTTTCTAGCTCTTCCTACACTGATTCAGCATGCATTTAGTTTTATCAACATACTAAGCCAGAAGAGCATGTCATATTATGTCATAATTCTATTGAGCAAGATATTTAGATGGGCAATAGGATTTAATGAGAATTACTTAAAACTGTAAGATCCAAGTTAGCAGGTAGGGGAGGAGGAGAGAGCTCAAATACTCCAGACATTTGTTTTGAAATATTGGAAGAGAAGACTGCAGAACTGCACCAACATGATGCTCTCCTTCACACGTTTGTTTACACGTTTAAAGGCATTGTTGATGCATTCAAACCAGGTAGGAAATGCATTCAAACCAGGTGGGGATAAAACCCAAAACCAAACAGCTTAACAGTTCATTTCTCAGCTGGAAGTTGTTATAATTGCTGAAAATTAAAACTCTCTGACCTAAAAAGCACAGTCTTTATTCTCCTCCATATCCAACAGATATGCAGGGTTCAGGATCGTGAATTTGTCAAACATGAATCTGCTGGAATAGGGGAGGGTACATAAAAAGGGATGGTAAAAGAAAGAATAAATTTGTGTGTGTGTAGATCTCTGAATATGCTCTTAAACACTTAGAACGGTCCTGTTAAGCATAGTTTCAAGTTGCACACGGCTAACATGGGGGAAGATGGTTATTTTTTGTCATTCTCCATTATATACGCACTTCAGCAATGCAGGTAACAAGCTAAATTGTGCTAACCTTTATCAGAGACAGAGCGTAACCGCTGAAGAAAAAGAAACACTGTTGCATGTCATGTTGTCCGTTTGCCACTGCACTTTCCAGGCTTCCTGATACCACATAACCACACTAATGAGCACATCAGCTCAACACACTTACTCACACATCCTTTTCGAACGATTCTATCAGCTCCAATTGCAGAGGTGAATATAAATGCCAGTCCCAGATCCTCAGCTAGTTGAACGTGCAGGAAATTATATACATTTGAATTTACAAGAGCCTCAACTATGGCTCATCAAAATCAGAAAGTCTTATTCTAATTACATTCCATGCCATCATGACATTTTAACCCTGTAAGACTGCACTGTCATGTCATGACAACATGCTTAGGAGACTTCACAAATGTCACATATAATGAGTGGTACATGAATACAGTAAAGTTGAAAGATGCCTATATAGGAATCTTGGAATTTGCTCACAGAGAGAAGGATGACATTGAGGTCATGCATCACTTGACTACTTCTTAGGAGCAGTTCTCTTACTTTGAAAACTCATGCCAGAGATTGCTGGAAGCAGTTATAGAAGGGGACAGATAAAGGTGAATTCGAAGTCCATTCACAGTAGCTAAGAAATATCTACCTACTTCCGGGTAAGAATTTCCTCTAATAGCAGCAATAGATATGACTGTTTCACACATTCATTTTCCTCCACAGAGTAATACAGAACTCAACAACCCTGCAATTTCTGCTTCATTTTCTCACTGATAGTCTACATCTCCAAGTCAGTACCATCACCTCTTTCTTTCCTGCATGATTTGCTGAGGCCATTTTAAGCATTGCCAGTCAGGTTGTCTTTTTTTCACCAAATTCTGCTAATCTAATATTTAAATAAGGACACCACTTAATAGTAACTATGCCTCTATCCTCTTATGTACTGACTTCTGACCATCTTCAGGACACCCCATTGCTGTTCCCCCAGCCCTGACACTTGTGGTCTTCCCTTCAGAGCTTTGACTTCAGTTGTGACCAATCAACCTGCTGTAGGACTTTGCTATGAGAAAAGATGACAATTAGCACTAAAAGGCAGGACCCTCAAAACCAGTCATTCAGAATGACTATCATTTTACCAAGTTTCAGATGCAAAATAAAACCAATAGGAGTTGGGTATCCTGGTAAACATGTAAAACACATTTTCTCTCTCCAGATAAACCTGCATGAAGTTATTCACAAGCAGAGAACAAACAGTATAGAGAACATATATGCTGTCCCATTCAGGTTCACAGCAAGTGACACACACAACTGCTGTTGCTGTCAAGAGGTGCTATGGATGTCAGTTTCCATACAACACAAAAGAACCTGCCCTCAGTACTTAATAATTTAGGGGAGCGAGTCTAATACATGAAGGCTTTTCAGTGGGAACAAAATACAGTTATCTACCTCCATATTTCTCTCTTAAATACAAACTCTGAGAAACAATGAGGAATCTACCTCTCTTAAAATCTGCACCTTTAAGCATTAAATAACCCTGCATGTGACAGACCCTCTTTTAAATTTGCTGTGATGGTCATCTTGTTATTTCACTGATGCCCAAATAACTACAAGTCAAACATTCTTAGTATACACAATACAAACACATACTATCAAAACACTATTTTGATCAGTTCTCTAGGTTTTCTTCTTGTAATTTTTCAATGAGTACAGAAATAATTCTAGCTAATGGAATTTAAAAGACCAAAAAAGCTGGTAGAGTTTAAGGAACATGCAAGTTACATTGCTGTTCACAAGCAGACACCTATTACATCACTTTCCTTCAGAAAACAAGCAATTGGAATGCTAAGTCATAGCTGGTGTAAAATTTGCATGAAGTACACACACTGATTTGCAGCGTGATTTTTCATAGCTATCAAGAGTAGTATGTGGCCTTGGAACCATTGATCTTTATTTGGGAAGGGAGATTGGTAAAGGTATGGTATTAGAATGTGCTTGAGCGAAGCAAAAGAGCCGTAGCATGTAGGCATATAAAAATTTCTCTGCTTAACCTAGAGATTGCAAGACACATTAATCTTTCAGAAAGGTGAAAGGTAAAAAGAAAATACCAGTGGTCCTCGTTTAGTGTTAATCAAATGAGATCCAAAGAGATGCATCTATTCTGTTTGCCTAACAGTGGTCCTACCTCCTGAGCCATAATTTAAAATATTAATAATAGCAGCACAACCTTTAAAACTCTCCCAGTCATCAGCCTACTTGTACATCACACCCTCTACATATGAAATCCTTGCCTAGAGTGCTCATTAAGCTTGTCAGACCCTTTGGCAGCAGCAATCATTTTTTATTTGGGGCTTGTACAGAGACCAGCACAGTTGGGTCCTGATCTTGGTTGGCATCCCAAAGCATTGGTAACATAAAGGAATAAAAATTGTCAGTGTCACTCAGGAAGTTGCTCATGACTGTCATCAATCACTGCCCTGCTTGGATTTGACATATATGCTGAGCTCTTTTCATTCAGGGTGGATGAAGAAGCAATAAAAATACATTTCGCATGGAAGGAGCTCAAACAATTTTAGCCGCTGTCCCAAGATCAAGTCAGCATAGAAAGTCTCAGGAGAGTTTATGTCAAGTTGGCCAAGAATTAATGCAAATGCAGAGGTCAGAGCACTGTTGGGTCCAGTGCACGGGCCATGCAGCTCAGTAAAGAGACTTATAAGAGCACATGAGCAAGTGTGCGAAAGCAAGAAGTCAGAGTTACTAATTTTAGGCACAATATTTCTCTTGGAGTGGAACTGGATAGCTATGCAAGGAAACGTTTCCATCTCCTTCATTTCTACTATATACAGGAAAGCAAGAGAATGAGTATTTTCTTTAGAAAGTAACACCTGACTCACCTCAGCATTTTCACCGCCTAATGGGAACAGTCTTGCTAACTGCACAAGCAATAGTGATACATAGTGAAGTAATTTATCAAGATCCCATTCCTGCAGAAAAGAGAACATCAATGTGGTGCAAATCTGAAAGAAAAGAGATGAATAAATTTATTTCCTTAAAAAGTGCAGAGTTCCCAGTCAATGATAATAATGTAAGGGAGAATGGGGAGTGGTCTCTACACCAAGTTACATTTGCCTCCTACCTGGCTGCAAAGGGGGAAGTGCCTGAACATTGGATATCTTTGGTTAGTGTAAGGAACAGAAAAAAAGTGAAAAATTTACTTGGGTGGACTCAGTTCTACATGATTTCTTCAGGAAGAGGAAGTGGAGTAAACTCTTTATCCCAGTAGTGGGGATAAACTAGGACTTCTTCAAAAGACCTAGCACAACACATGCATGTGGTGATATTTTGTGAAGCAGAAATGGGGCAGCTAGGACTGGCTGTTTCGAACATTGAGCCAAACACCCTTATGGCCTGCAGAGGTCCAGACACTGCTCTGCAGACCTGCACAGTTGAGCTCCCCCCACTCTATACAGCTCTTCTTAACCCATCACAGCCTGCCAGCAGCTATAAGCATAGGGATCAATCTTCAGAAATGTCTAGATAAGCAAAGTAGAATCTAAAGCAACCAAGTGACAAGAAAGGTTTTACCAAACCTGAATTTGCCAGGTACAGACAGGTTTTAGAAAATAGCCTGACCAATAAGATTTAAGAAGACCAACATATACATTTCAACACAGCCCTGGTAAGGTTGCTGAGAATCTCCCACTGGCATTAGCGGATGTTTCATGTAGATATGCAAGCGTCGAGTTAAACCACATGGTTTAGCACACACTTAAACTTTGAGCCAACACTTTTATTGCCTTTGCTGGAACAGTTGCTCATAAGCTGCAAAGTTACGTATCTATGCAAAAGCCTTGCCGAGTTTCAACTGCTAAACGATACAGTCCCACTGACGTAATTAATCATCTCAGTGTATGTCTGCACCTGAATCAAATGGGGGGAAAAAAATCACATTAATCTGCAGCAAAAATACACTAGAACAATACCTAGGACATGTGCAGTTCATTTATTGTTTTGCTGATAATTTGCTCATGGTAAGATCCGTTTGCCAGTAGTATGTTATTAGAAAATATTTTTCATTATTTGTTCACAATGCCTGCTTCAAAAAGGTTGAGTTTATCTCATTCCTCTCAGCTCAAGGAAGTTTAATTTTAGGTATAAAAAATGTGCTGTCATTAGTCTATCTGTGAAGTTATTTAGTCATACAGCTAGCAATGCAGGAAATACAGACAGTGATGGAATCTCTCCTGCATCTACCTTCTAGAGATTCAGATTTATCTTGCAGATCACAATAGATAAGAGAGTTAGTAAGCCAAAGAAATTCCAAATCCTCTCTCTTCTGGGCTGTTTGGATGAAGCATTGAAATGGAGGTTAGGACAGCAACCCAGCTCACCAGCATTTCAGAAGAAAAAAAGTAGCCATACTCCCTTGGTAAAAGTTTATTTGATTTAATGCTGAGAGCTTGAACATTTTCTAAGCCCAGAGGCCATGAACAAAAAAGGCAAGTAAAATCCCAGCACACTACTAAGGTGAATTAAGTTTAGGCTAGAAATTTTAAATCAGTGGACAAAAATAGATTAGACTATAAACACATTTTTCTAAGAGGTCGAAAGGTCAGATGTCAGGAAATTGGACAAATAAATAAGGGCGAATCCAAGAAAAGAGATAGGCAAAAACTAAGGCATTTTTCAATAAAAATGATAATGAGCAGCAGCTTATATAAGACTAGGAATAATAAATAAAAAGGTAATCTGACAATACATTTCTGTAGTTATTGAATAAAGGACTTGGTCAAAACTTTCCAGCTCTCTCAGCCTCTCCTCACACACTAGATGTTCCAGTACCATAAATGTCTCTGTGGCCCTTCACTGGACTTGCTCATGTGTGGATGTCTTTCTTGTACTGGGAAGCCCAGAACTGGGCACACCACTCTGGATGTGATGTCAGAAGTGTTGAAGAAAGGGGAAGAATCACCTCACATCTCCTGACCTGCTGGTGACACTCTTCATAATGCAGCCCAGAATGCTGTTAACTGCCTTTGCCATGAAGGCATAATGCTGTCTTCACAGTCAGTTTGCTGTTCACCAGGACTGCAGGGCCTTTTCTGCAAAGCTGCTTTCCAGGCAGTCGTTCCCCAGACTGTACTGATGCATTGGGCTCTTTCTCCCCAGGTGCAAGACACTACAATTCTTACAAAGTGCCAGTAAAAAGCTTTTGAAGGCTATATCCAATAGGGATAATGGAAATAATTGTGACCCTGGTAAAAGTCGAAATAACTGTGTATTATGCACGTGAGTCTTTACACGGGATCCAAAACAAGTCTTTTTATGTTTTGCATAACATTTTTCAAATAATCAAACAGTTGATTTTTAAGATTGTAGCATAACTTTTCCTTCTTGCTGTAGAGATTGAAACGGGCATAGATATGAAAGCTAAACCATTTCCATAAATATTTCAAATGCCAGATAAGGTAAGGTCCTGTCAGCACTTCTTTAACAAATCAATATTTTCAGAGAGACTGTAACTCAAGTGTGAAAAAAGCCAAACTTCTCTTTGGACTCCAACTTATCTTAAAATTCAGGGGTGGTAATTCAGACTAACAGAAAATTACTTCTTGCAAATGAGAAAAAATACAAAGGTAATACAAGACTTCCCTCTACCTCCAGCCCTCCTTGCAGAAAATATGGTTATCAAATGCTCTGCTGTTTCCATAAACTGTGTTCCTGTGCCTTTTCATTTAAAGTGGAAACATTTTTTTTCAAGTGTCAATAGCACAGATTACTGGGTTTGGACATGAACTAGTATAGATTAGAGGAGAAATAAACAGAAATTATGGCAATACTCTATTTTCAAATCTGATTTGTGATGTGTTCATTCATTCTTCTTAACAAAATATTCCTAAGCATTTGAGAAGGTAAAGTGAGATTTTATCTCTACCATCCAAATAATCCTGGGGTTTAGGAGTCTGTCTGTTTCTCTAAAGCTTCTTTCAAAGTGATTTTGTTATACTGCAGTGCTTATGCTATTATATAGCTATGGAGTCTACAAATAATATTAGCTGGCTGACAAAATACGGCATCCAGACCCAAGCAATTCTTTCCACAGCATCAGCTCACAGACCAGTAATTCTGTAAGAAACTGTTTGTAAGGTATGAATTAATAGGCTTAAATAATAGCAAGAGTAAGCATTTGTAGGAACTAAAAATCTTGTATGAAGTAGTTTGATTGACATCTTATTTCTTACATTTGTCTACATCCTTAAAGTTACTGTAAAGTAATGCAAAACTTTCAAGAACTAATATTCAAAAGCTCACTGAACTCCATTTAGCAGCACATGGCATCAAGACAAAGCAATGACCTCAACTATTTGCAAAACTTTAATAACTATCCACCTCTAGCTACACTTTACAAAATTCTGGAACAGCACCTGAAGGAGGATCCAACCTGTTTCTACAATGTTATTCTATGATGACATTGTCTACAATGGAGTAGAATGAAGGTAACAGCTCCACTGGATTTAACATGTTCATACCCCACATTTATTTGTACCATCACATTATAGGCATAATCCCATACGTAATGAAAGTGAGATTTTTTCAGGATTTAATAAAAACTCAACATCCAAAATGTTCAAGAGGTTTTGAGGATCATGTATATATCATGTCAAATGGTGAGAAAAGGCTTATTTTGTAATAAAAATGTTTAGCATCTTCCCTCTCCACTCCCCCACCTCCTCTAGATTTCTCAGCAATCACCAATCTCATGCAGTATCTCTTCAACACAACTTTTTACTACGGCTACATCATGCTTTCTGTAATGGACTGTCAAAAGGTCACTGAGTGCAACTGAAATGCGTTTTTTCTTCAATAAAGCAGCAAGTACTTGTATTAGAGAGTCAAGATTTCCACATTTGATATACTGACTTTTACCTCAATGATTTCCAATCTGAAAGGCACATGACTAGGATCCCACTACCGGTGTAGTACCAAGAGTTGTGAACAACATCAACACTTTGAGCACACCTAATTACATACCTAAAACTCTCCACTTCTAGTTGAGAGCTCCATTTTACATTCCAAGTATTAACTGATGCAGCTGAATTGCCTGTGAGCCCATTTGAAATATTCTCAAACCCATCTGGGATCAAAAGTACTCGCTCGGAAGCCATTACAAACCTCTCTTCCTTTTAAATAAAAGAGCTGAGAGATTTAGTAAAAGGTAATGCTCTTAGGATGCTATTCTAAATAAAATAACCATATTTCTCTTAGGATGTGGAAAAAACATCTTGAAGTAGCAAAACTTTGCTACTTCAATCTTTTATTTTATAACAGTGATACTCAACTTTGAAAAGAAAACTTAAACATCTTTGCATTATTTGATACCTCCTTCAGAATTCTACAAAGTTGCATGCTGCTTTGCATCACCAAGTATCATTGCTCTACATGGTATGCCCAGCTACATACCCTACAAAAGCACTGCCAACTGACATTTCAGCCTTTTGTTAATTTATATTTAAAAAAAACCCAATGCGATGGTCTATATGGAGCTAGTAGCCCTATTAATGATATTTGACACTTCCCTAGCTTAAGCTTTTGTTTCAGTTGGTTATAACTTTTCATGTTTTAAATACTGAGGCTGAACTTTGTACTTACACTTAAAGCCAGAGATAAAAATAGCATGCCATTTTTCACAACCAGGAAGAAAGCCTCGTTATTTTTCTTTGATCCAAATTGATCCACTTTTTAAAAAAAAAAAAAAAAAAAAAAAAAAAAAAAAAAAAAAGAAAAAAAAAAGAAAAAAAGATGAATTAGTGTCTCCAGGGTTTAGGAGAATGGCTTAAAACCTGTGGATTTTATGTCTACGTGATACCTGTCTCCCTTGCCATCTCTGCAGAAAGAGATAGAAAAGCCAAATCTCTGAAAATTTCTATTTCAGATCTTCAGAAGATCCTTAATACCAGGTAGCTCTCTTTTCAGAAGGTTTTATGTATGTTTAGCTGTAACTCTCTTCCCCTTCCTCTGAAAAGTATGGGACCTAAATTAGTATTGAGAATGAATCAGGATTATGTATCAAAAGACTGTTGTTTGTACAAGTCCTTGACATTTGTCAACCACTTTAGAAGGTCTGAAGTCAAGGTTGCAGGACGATGCTTAAAAAGGAGGGATTATTTAATGGAGAGGGCAGTTAAACAGTGCTCCAGTAAACCACTAATGCTGCCCCTCAACACTTCTGCTTAATATTAGCAAGGTACTGAAACAAACTTGTCACAGGTTACCCCTAATACGTATTCATGGTTTTCTGCCAAGATACCTGGGAATGCTTTTGCATAAATTCTGGAACTAAAATATTGGAAGTAGGGTTTGAATGCAAAAAGCATCCTGTATGCTAAGTAGCCTGAAGATTCATGCCTTAAATTAGCCGCCCAAACTTAGCAGACCCTTGGCTTCAGTCTTTTGGGCCTATAAAAAGGGATATTAATAGCAACCAGTCCCAGCTAGGAGTTAAATTCATGAATGTTTGCTGCACATCCAGATTCTGCGCTGAACCATTCCTAGTAAAGTCCCTCAATAAATTAATAATTTTGCATTCAATACGAGGATCAAGGAGGTGAAGATGTGAAGACAATATGAAATAAAACATTCACTGAACAAAGCTGGGGTCTTGGACAGGGAAAAGAAAAATCCCATAACTTTTATTTCATTATTGAACATTTTATTACAACAAACATGTGCAAAGGTGATGAATTAAGGTCACATAGGCAAACGTAATTCTGACACTTCACCACTTCAACATATTTGACTTTGCAACCTTAAAATTATTTTAATGTAGGATTTTTGGATGCAGTACAGTATATATTTGTAAGACAGCCAAAACCAACTGCATGAATAAATGCATGCCACAAACTTACCTAAACTTGTCTTTTTATCCAAATCAGGAAAGACAGCAAGTATGCAAGTGCTTATTTTGAGGGTTGGGAAATCATTTGTTTGCAGTAACGTAGGTATCAGTCTCAGAGTGTGTCAAATCACTCTGTTCTGTTATTTCCACTAAAAATTAATCACTCAGAGAAAACACTTTCTGGACATGAGCATGAGAAGCGACTGGATTGACTGAAGTTAGCATTGCTAGCCTGTAAGGCAGATACAGATCCATAGAAGGTCACTGGGTGAGAAGGAGGAAGACGAGAAGTTTAAAAAAAAAAAAAAAAAAATATATATATATATATATATAAAAAAATACTTCTTCCAAGTGGTTAGAGGAAAAGACAGGAAACTGGGGCTCAAGAAATATCCCATTAACAGTGGAAGCACAAGAAAAAATTATCCTGATGATTTTATTCAGCTTGTAGAGTGCATAAGACATTTCACCTTGCAGACTCCAGAAGCAGCTGAGAATAGGGAGCATCTTCTAAGACCTAGACTTAGAATCTATCCAATTTCCTGTCCAAATTGCAATGTCTCACACATGCAAAGATGTTTAACTATTTGTAGAGCTGAATTTTATCTACTTAAGGACACCCTGTAACTTACACTACTGTGCTGATTTTAGGACTTTACTGCAGTTGTGCAGTAATACATTGTGCTTAACATTTTGTTCTCCTTGAATGCATGAGACAGTTGACACTGTTCCATCCAGTGTAGGATACGTGGGTTAATGATGGGTTAACAGGAATATGCCTAGCTCCCATTTAGTTGGGTTGAACAAGCCTGGCGCCAGGCTAGCTCTTGACTTATATAGGAAGAAATGGAGTCAGGTAAAGGAGGCATCCTAAAAAGTCACTTTGTAATGGGATATTCAGAGGTTTATGGGAAAGTTGGCATGTCCTTACTGGATGCAGCAGGGATTTGGACTTAATGACCTAAGTGATGTGGCTCTGTGAAGTCAAACAAAAACTTGGCCACAGCTCCATACGCATTATTGGGATAACTTATGCTCTATTCTGCTGTATAAATAGACCTTACATCACCTTAGCAGTTATTATTTTTTCAAGTCTAGAAAATTAAATGCAAAAGCTACTCAATGCAACTCTTAAGTATGAATAACTAGGCTCTAAATCAGTTAAATGTTTAAGCACATGCACAAGTGTTTACATTAAAGTTGTTGTTCGATTTATGTGCTAGTTCAATTTATGTGGACTAGTACCATAAATAAACAGGAGTCAGAAAATGCAAAAGTTTACGTTCTAGCAGTGACATGATTTTGGCCCTCATAGGACTTTCTATTTCTGTTTTCTCATTAAACAAATCACTTAATATGTATAAAGAGGCTTAGTCAACCTTATTACTTGTCAAACTAATGTAATCATTCACTATCACTAATGCTTTCTACACTGGTGTGTACATTTTCCTTTTTATATTTATCCTTTAAATATTTACATCTTAAGATTTTGTAACTTTACTTGTACACTGGCAAGAAGCAGCACATTTTTTAAAATACTACCACATACAGTATTCTTTTAAATCCTCTTCTCTGCTTGAAAGAGAACTACATGCTCCACATAACTGGGCATTAGCTGAGGACCACACAGGGAGCATTTTTATTATGATAGATCCCACAAAGAACTGTAAACTAACTGATGTACAAGTCAGTAGAAGTATTTTGATGAATTCCTCTAAAATGCAATCAGCTGTGGCTTGAAATGCAGCCACTGTTTATCAGTATATGCATAGCACTTTACAGTTTGCAGCAAGTGGTGAAAAATTGTACCTTTCCTAATAACCAAAGATGTAGTGGAAAATTAAGTAGGTAATATGTCATTAACAGTTCTGGAGTTCAGCCAAGATCGAGAAACTAATCTCACTACTTTTTCTGATGAGCCCCAAAGAATACAAAGTGCCTTGAGATCCTCAGTTTTATGTATTAGCCACAGGAGAGCAACTCTGAACAACATAGTATCCCACAACAGGTTGATTTCTGAGTTATGGTTAGCGTATTTTTATAAAGCCAAATACAAAATTTGATTCTCCAGGTTTTGTTTGGCAGAACTCCCCCAAAATGCATGGAATATATTTTTAAAAATCCCAAGTAGAGATAATTGCCCAACTCTTACCAAGAATATTGAAGACAAGCCTTAGAAAGCCCTGTGAGGTTATAAATTATCCTTTTCCCAGCACAGGATGTACACCTTTGTATTGCATAGCGTCCAAGTTTTCTTTCAAAATTGAAATAAACATTAAAAATAAGTGTTTGTATTACAATTCCTGACTAGCTCTATTCCTAGAGCAACATATCTTCTGCATAACAAAACTCTGAAGATTTTTTAATTCACTGTTTTTAGACCCTCAGGTTGCACAACATCCACTCTCCCGTTTGCTGCATTCAGCAGTAACTTCAAGCAGAGGGAGTGGTAGCTGCCCCGAGGATAAAAATAAATTCTTTTCAGCAAACACAACTGGTTTTCTAAGTGAAACAGGAGAGACAGGTGAACACAAGCCTTAATTCCATCACAAGTGTATTACTTCCTAACTGCCTGCCAAGCTATTGTGGTGCTTCCCCAACTACTCGTGCCTTCAATATTCAGTAGAGGCTGGAAGAGACATAGTCTCATCAACTATTGTATTCATATTCTTATGCTCTTATTCAGCTTTCTGAAGCAGCTTCCAGCACCAATGCACTGCACAAGACCACTGCCTCTTAAAATTGTGAGATCAAAATGAGATGAAAATTTTTTGACAAAACACATCAAAGCTGGGAGTTGGAAGAGAAAAGACCACACAATGCATGTGAATAAGGAAGGAATGCTAACAACTGTGGAAAAGTTGATTGTTGTATCTGAAAAGAATATTTTTCTGTTTGAACCAATAGGCTCCTAGGGAAGACCAATACTATTAATGATAGATACTCCTGCTAACAAAAAAAGTACAAAGTCAAGCACATGCACAAGTCCCAGAACTGTTGTACATATTGCTGTATGTGCAAATGACAGCCCAGCAGCAGCCAAAGTTAAAGAATCTGGAGCACCCACATGCATCATCTTCTAAGAGAAACTGCAGGAACACTCCTGATTCCAGGATGTTTAAAAAAAGGAAGCTTTTCCTTCCAGCAGAATTCCAAGAATAACAGCTATGGAGGAGCCATGTAGTCTTAGAGGAACCTCATGAAACTCAGACCAAGGCATTAAAGACAGTGAACATATGTTACTACTGCCTACAAGCTAAATACAGCGCTTATTGATTATTCTTTGCAAAGTTAATTCTGTCAATGGTCCTATTAGATAGCTATTACTATCATTGTTTTGCAAAAGGAAAAAATGAAGAGTTAACTGAAGATTTCCCCACAGGCACAAAAATAGCGAAGAAATTAGATCTCCAAAGTAGGTAGCCTTGAATCACCAAACTTCACCCTTTCCATACAGCTCATATGCTATAGATATAAGTCTGTGGAAGGGAACAGACACGTTCCTGGCCTTCAGATTTACAGGACAAGCTAGAGCTGTCACATAATGCATACATGGGCTGAAGCCAGAATTCTGGATATAAGCTCTGATGCCAGATCTGGGTTCAAATGACACTGATCTCCAGATAAAAACCAATAAACATACAAATCTGTAGTCATAAGAACACAGATGGTGCTTTCCATATGTTTTTATGGCATACACAGGGGAAAATCCAATAATTTAATATGCACTTCTTTGTTGATACAGTAATTAAATTCCCTGAGAACATACTCAACAGCTTACAACAGAAGGAGGCATTGAGAACTTGGTAGTATTGGCTTATTTAACAAGCAGGGAAAGTGAGAACTGCTACAATTTATAGAATTTACATGATGACAGAGCAAATCTTAACCACAGCATGTTAATCCATAGACAGTCTTTAAAGACTAAGGCCCCAGGATGCACTGCTATATATGACATTTGATTTCTAGATGACTGGACTTTTTGAATGAACCCAAGGTGATAGAATTATTTTTGCTACTTACAGAGAAGCAAAGCTTTTAATAAGAGTCAAGACATTGAAATAAGGACAGTTTTTTCTCCCAGGTTTATTGCTAACATTTAAAACAATGTTTCTATTTAAAAAGTATTTTCACACTTGATCAGTTTAAGGGGTTCATTATTTTCGTGCTGTGCAATTATGTAGACTTTTAGAAAGTATTCTCTGCCCCTGTACACTAGATCTGAGTGCTCATTTTGATATTTGCTTGATGCTTAGAATGTGATAATGGTATTTGGAAGGAAGTCTTTTATTGAGCTGTGTAAAAATTGACAGTCTTACTTCACATGCATTTATGTGGGAAAAAATATTCAATAAGCATCTCTATTCTTTTTGCCCACGTCAGGTTAAGAGTTTCAAATGAAAGCCAGCAATCTTCATATATTTTAACATGTTTAAAATGTCCCTTTGTTTCAAATACAATATATCTTTACAAATAATATAGTTTTATTAACTACAAAGAAAAAATAAAAGAAATCTATCCTTATAAGACTCCACAACTTGTGGGTCTTCAAAGTCATCCAAACTGATTTTTGTATTACTGCAAAGCTAATTCATATGTATTTATAAGCTTACGTTACTTTGTACAATATGATATGACCATTAACATAATACACAGTAGGACATAGGCGTTCTTTACAACATACCTAATCTTGCCTAAATGTTTTAAATACTGTTTGGGAAAATTAAACTATGAATAATTCCTCCCAAATGTTTCTTCCATTTTAAGATTTGATAGGCATTTTCTGAGGAGTTCTAGATGAACACAATTATAACATTTCTGTGCGTTGTTTGCTGTTGAAAAAACAAACAATGACATTCCATATGCGCCAGATGTGAGTCTGTTGTTGCTCTTTCAACTTATATGTCCACAGAGAATCAATCTGAAAGGATAGTACTCGTGCAAAATATAAGCATGCTTCACTGGCTAAAACCCATAATGAGCTTTTTCTTTTTTCTGGGGTTTGGGGTTGGTTGGTTGGGGTTTTTTTTGGTAACCCAAACCCAGTGGATTTTTCCATGTCTTTGTCTTTTCTACCATGAGCATGTTAATGAGTCTGTAAGTGAAATCTTAAGGTTGACTAAAATACAGGAAGGATAAGATGCACAAAAGCACATTTGGGAAAAAAACATTTGGAGTAATGAGTATGTGAAGAGTCTGCAGTGCTGGCCTTAGGAGGATAACTTAGAGTGTTAAAATCAAATGAAGCACTGCCCTCAGCTAACAGTTCTTCCCCACAGAGAAGTATTTCTTGGGGGAAACATCCACCTTTAGAAAACAAACTGTCCTTTCACATTAAAAAAGGAAAAAAAAGTTTCCTAACTAGCTATTACAAATAGCAGCCTATTTAACATCTCTGCAAAGCTTAGAGAAAAATAAACTGTTTTAAAAAGAACATTAAGACTACAATGGCTGGTACAATTAGAAACCACTTTTTTAAAATTGCTGTACATCCTCTTGCTCTTTTATATATGTTGCATTATGATGCAATCTTTTGTAAACATAATCATATGACACTTTTTTGCCCACAGGATCCTGCCTTACTGGGTGCATAGGATACAATGTCCTCAGTTATCCAATAATCTTATCCTCATTATCTTTCCAGCAGCACCTTTTCCCCCGTGGCCCCAACATTTCTCCAGCACTCCCTGGAGTCTGTAAGCCTGCTCTCAGGCTTCAGACTGCATAATGTCATACCTAGCCAGATTCTGCCAAGAGAGAAAGGCAACCTATAGATTTACACCTGTTGCTACCCATTGTGAGGGGGAACATGAGTAAAGATCACGATCTCTTGAATCTTTTCATTCCTCTCCTCAGGAAAAAGGTTGAGGCAGCAGGGCCAGACTGACAATGCTAGGGAGAGATTCCTGCATGCCCTGATTTCCACTACCTGAGTCCACGACCCACCTCCTGATACAAGGCAAACATCCAGATGGACATGCTCTTTTCCACACGTTCTGATGACACCCAACATTACTCTCTTCTCCATAAGGTCTACTTCCTACACTCAGGAAGAATTGACAAATTCTTCCAGTACACGATTGACAAGTTCTTCCAGTACAGATATAAAACTTAAATTCTTCATTAAATAGAAACAGATCTTCAGAACATCCCTGTAAGGTGATGGTTACCGTGAGATGTTAAGCTGTAGGTGGCATTTACTAGGCCTTGGCATCTCATTTGAGAAGTTTATGGCCTACTTTTTTTTTCAGAATGCTTTTGAAGCACACTCCATTGTACCATGTATGTTGCAACAGAATTCTGACCCATCTGCACACTGGGCAGTCTAAATATGCATGCTAACTACTGGCTACTTCTGAAAGGCTTGGGTTAAACGACTTGGGTAGCAGTAGAGCTCTACGACAGAGACACGGTAAGAATCTACTTTTTTAGAGAGCTGCCAGTATCCTTTAACCATCATATTGTCCCATCTGTTCTTCAGTCCTCTACATTCAGGTCCTCACTACACACTTTGCAATAAATGAAGCACAGGGTCTTATGGATAAAAACTGTTTTTACTACAGTTGTGGTACAGTTGAAGAAGTGTAGTACATTTGGATAATGTTGTACCTGTACAGTTATCCCTGATTCAGCTCTGGAACAGATCAGTCTATGCACTGAGTAAGACAACAGCTACAGAAAGGAGGGAGAGGGAAGGGATACTTGTCAGGACTGCTGTATCAGTCTGGATGTCTGAAATTGGTCTCAGTGCTAAATGCACAATAGTATCTACAGTCAGCATTCCTGCTGCCTCCTAGAAGCATCTATGCCTAGAGAAGCATCTATCCTTTTTAACAGCTCTTTCTACACACTGCTTCCTCAACTACACCTCCCAGTCACTTTTCATACCACAGCAACAGAGTCTCTTGTGAGAACTGCTGGGACAACTTCTTATACTTCACCTATCATCTTGTGAGGCACCCCATGGTCAAAACCAGTATTTGACTGGATGGCATATGTTGATACTTCAGTTGTCTCAGATCCACTAATCACAGGCCATCCCAACCATTGAAAATATGGCTTAAAGTTGACAATCAGAATTCAGTACTGAGAAGTGATGGGTAAACTTGTAGTCCTGTTTAGAAGAGATTCTACAAAAGAAGTTTACTTTCAGATGTAGATACTGCCTGCTGTTACAAGCCTTCACAATTATGAGGTTAACCGGTCATTTCACTGTCTTGTAAAAAATGTGACACCCCTAGCAAATTTGGGTAGAGGTTTTTGGGGTTTTGGGGTTTTTGTCTGGGTTTTTTTTTGGGTTGTTTTTCTTTGTTGATTGGTTGTTGCTGGGTTTTGTTTTGGTTTTGGTTTTTTTTCTTGTTTGTTTTTAAATGGTTAATTAATTATTTAGTAAGCAGCTGAATGAAAAAGTCTTCAGAGCTCTGCCTCTCTTCATTCCAAAGTCTTTCCGTTTATGGCTTTTGTATTAGACTCATCACAATTATGAACTGCAACTCAGAGCTCTCATTATCATCATGCAGAAACAATACTCTATTGAAGTCGTTGCAGATTAGTTTCATTTACTGTTACATTTGCAATTTTATAAGCAACTACTTTTGCACCTATTCAGCTTCACTGAAAGGAATGAAGATAAGAGCTAGCCTTTTCTTGTTTGCTCACCAGCAATTTGAAATCCAGAGGAGGTGGAATAAGCCACAAAGAATTGCATGAATTAGTTGCTAGGCTATGGATGAAAAACACACTTAGGAATTGCCAGCATTAAAACACTTACACTTGGACATTGCCTTCTTTAATCTAAAGCAGGCTAGCTATAGAGAAGGAATAATGTACAAAGTTAAAGTGCCTTAATTGCTTTGGAGATCTGCTTTTAGACATATTTAAGCTCCCTTTAGGCTTATAAGCTTGTAGAACACTCGAATAAAATAAATTTATAAGAAAAGGTTAAAAGAAAAAAATAAAAACTTTAATCCTCCCCCTCTTCCATCTAATGTTTCCAGACTTTCTCAGATCTAATTAGCAAGGATTTACACCAGTGACTTAAGCCTGTACCTTTAAAAGCGTAACCTACATGCTTGCATTCCACTGAGCTTAAATCGTACTAAATTGTAGCCTTAACTTTACTGTGTCTGGTAGAAAAAAACCAAACATTTGCCCATCTTCTTTAAGGCACACACAACTGTTTGCATTTTCAGCAGGACTGTGGCAGAGCAGAGAAAGAATCTGTCTTAATCCCTCATAATCTTCCTGAGCATCAGTATCTGTGGGCAGCTTCATTATTAGCAGCATCATTGCTCAAACTTCCTCTATTACTACGTAATTATTTGAATAATCCATTTTGCTTGAGTTCATAAATCATTTGTTTGGGGAGATTTATTTGGGCAGTGATTTTAGAGAAATTCAGGTGCTCAGACCTGAAAATACTTATTTCTTATTTGCTTTGCAAGCCTGGTACCTGATTAGCCCTCAATTTAATAGAATGTCTATGCTAAAGGAATACAATTCCTCAAGACACAGTGCAAGACTGAATCACATCTCATTTACACTGATGTAAATATGGGAGAGAGACACTGAAAAGAAGGAATTTACAGTATTTTAAATATGAACAAAACCCAGGCTCACGGATTGGTGCTTTGTAATGTGTCAGTGTTGCAGTTGAAACCATATGTGTTGAGCACTCTGCAGTGGCAAATACTGAAATAAACTCTATCAACTTTTTAAATGAAATCTTGCAGAATTTTCAAGGGACTTGGACAAAAAACCCACTCTGAGTCTATGAGAATTTGATAAAGAATAGTCACCCCTATAAAAATCATAGCAATTTTCTCTAACCACTTCTCCAGATGGGATTCAATTAGTAAAAAAAAGGGAACAAGGAGGAAAAAAAGCAAAAAAAAAAAAAAAAAAAAGAGAAAGAAAGAAAACCAAGGAAATCTTATTACATGCTATTAAACTCAATAAGGCTTTTCCACCAGAGAACATCAAGTCTTATTTATGGTAGTCCCCATGCTGTCGTAAATCAGGAGTTACTGCTATAAAGACTACAGAGTTCCAACAGAATAAAACTGCAGCAAGCAGAAGCCAAATCTTTGAGTCACATTGCACAAGCCTAGAGAATTTTTCAACAAAAGTCTTTCTTGTAACTCTCACAAAAATGTTAGCACATGAATATTGACAGTTTGGCAGCTCTGCCTCAAACAGTCTGAAACAGAAACCTAAAGGTGAAAAACATTAAACCTGGGTCTCAGTGGATTTTGTTCCACCTAGAATCCAGTGTCCCACAGCTGGATTCCTTCCAGAAGCAAAACACAGGTAGTGGCATGACAGCAGTGACCCTCTTGCCTTCAGGTACCAAACTGCCAGTCAAGGTCCCTCAGGATTATTACCTCTTAGGTCCAAACTGATCTTGCATATCTTGCAGTCCCTTGGCTCAATTTAATTTGCAAGGATATGATCCCTATCCCAGATCTGTCTTATAGTTAGAATACTTTTTATGGGTATGAGAAAGAATTGCTTAAACCCTTTGGCACTGATGTCCCACATTTCTCAGTCATTTCTCAGGCTATACTGTACAAAAGCTGCACACTCTTTAAAAACGGTGCATCCTTGAAATGCAGCTTATCATAGGTAGAAGATGACAGCAAGCTAAAGAATTTGGCAAGGCCACAGTGTATGTGAACATGAATATTAGGTAAATATGTTTCAAGAGGATGTGGGGGCTTGTGCATAATCTAGGCGGTTTGTAGATCTCTGTTTAGAATTAGGTTCCTACAATGTATCTTCCATGAATCCTTCCACTCTGACATCCATTTATAGGCTTGGATAATACAGTGATAGCATAGAGAGGTACCGTGCCACAGACAACTTCAAACACATCCACATGTACATTAAGATTAGGACAGTTAAATGAACATAGCATATGTTAAATGGACATCGTCTCTTAAGAGACTTTTTTTGACTGGAGACTTCTATTTCTTTTTCAGGAATATGAATAACCCTTACTCCCGTTCCACTATAAAGCAACAGATTATAAAAGTACGTGATGTCCTGATGAAACAGCAGTTTCCAGAAACTGATTCTGAAAATTATCAGCAGGTGAAAAACCTTGGATACCTTGGACAACAGAGATAGGAGTAGTATCGTATTTTTACAATAAAGACAATATGTAAATCATGTACACAACCCCCAATCACAAGTATTGCTTTAGATTATCTAGTGGGACGCAGATTTCAAGTCAGACTTTGGTTACAGGCGTCCTAATGCTATTCAGAGTTAGAAAGATATGCATTATAGATAAATATTTGCCTTGTCAAATGCCATAATAAAGTCTGTGTTTGTACAGATAGAATCCATAAGGCTTCATTTTCTGTGAGCTATGCTGCAGAGAAATATAAAGTTTTTCTGAAACATTTTATAGGAAATGTATGCTATATCTTATCAGAAAGTGCATCTGAATAAAAACATGTCTGGTGTAAAGCAATGACATTCTCTGAAAAGTTGGTGGGATTTGTTCATACTTAGCCTTGAACTGAAATTGGCCTGAGGTATTGCATTTTGGTGATTATGTTTCATATCTTTATCATATCTGCCCTGATCCCAAGATAAATAGACTATTTCCCAGCAATACAGTATTTCTAGATATCAATTTACTGTAAAATTCTCTGTAAGCAATTTCAATTCTCATGTAGACTCTACTATATTGTATTTTCAAAAAGTTCAACAACAAGAAAATGAAAGTAGAAGATCAAAAGCAAGTTTTTCTACAGCTGAAAACAAGCAAAACTTTGGAGTTTCATATTGGTGCTGTCAAAATAACTAAAAAGTAACATATCAAGGGACTTAGTGGAACCTCAAAAGAGAGTAAAGACTTGGGGTCCAGTTCATTCTTTTATTACACTTCTTGATGAAAGCACACCCCCCAAAAAACCACCAAACAGAAAAAAACCCACATCCAAAACCAAAAACCCACAGAAAAAGCTCTTTGATTTGGTAAATCAAAGAAAAGGCCATACGGTGAGAAGTCCTAAACCCACCAAATATTGTGACTGACTTCAATGTGGACAGGAATTCAACCCAAACATCTCACATCACACAACGACAAATAGTTCAAGTTCAGATCACAAAATTCAAGGAATGTTAGTGATCACCTGTGATTTTACACCTAAAACTCTAAGTGGGCAGAGCTGTTGTACGTTACTGCTACAAGAGGAATAACCTACACATGAAGAGTGGAAATATTCCTCATGCTATTCCAAGAGTTGATGTAATTGTCCCCGCAGAATGCTGGCTGTTGCAACCACCACCGGTGCATGTGATAGGAGATATTTCTCAGGTACAGTGTTTTCCTACTTTTTTTACGCTGACACTGCAGGACACAATAGATCAGCTTTCCAGCCGTAGTATATAACCTGAGTCCCTAAACTACATTCAAAATTGCCTGAAAAAATGACTTGTAGTGATGTTTCTGAAGGGAGCTGTTATTCATTAAATACAGTCTGCAGTAGGAATGCTTTGAAATCCAAAGGGTGCCCATAGTAACAGATACAAGATGTTACCACTCAAAATCCTGGCTAACAAGATGAACTCTGCTCACCTCAACCTTGATTGCTCACAGAATATGAGAGGACTTCCAGCCGCAAGGACTGGGAGAAATTAGAGGGTTTGTTCAAGCCCCGTGCTGCAGTACAGTGTGGGAAACTGAGATGTTTCCCATTGAAGGTGGATGTGGTAGCACTGTCTCATTCACACACACCCTTCCACTGAGATATGCATGTATGCCTTCATCTTCTTGAGGTAACTGCCATTGCAAAAGTCCCTTTCACTCTTCTCACTGCTTACTGCTGCAACAGGCTCTCTGACTGACCAGTCTGCCTTCCTTGCCAAGCCTCTTAGGGGCTTTCATTGCCAACCCTGGAGACCTCCAAAGACATAACAAAGTGGACATAGGACACAACTTTGGAAGCCAGTTGTGAAAGAATAAAAAATGGATTCAGAAAATAAGAGCAATCAAGCAGAGATTAAGTCCTTAGCTCTCTGAGTATGTGCTAGCTGAGCTCCAGTTGCTCTCTGAAGCTTCCTGCTATGGAGATGACCATCAAACCTAGCACTATTCAGCAACTTAAATTACCCTGCAGTCTCTTCCAATCCTTACCGCTCCTACTCTGAAGCTGTTCATGACCAGAAGACTAATTTGCACTGTAAGTTTAGCTGGCTTTAAACTAGCCACAGCTTCCTGTACTCGGAGAGCTTATGTCACTGATGAATGCTTTTAGGTTCTCTCTAGGCTACCAGCTTCACTCCAAATCTAACATGAATCCCACCAGCAGTTTTACCCATATCCTCTCATGTCTTAGATTTCTATGGTCCCATCACTCATTGTGAAATCCACATTTTCAGATATAAAACATGATCCATACCAGAATTGAGACGTGAACTGGGGATAAAACTCTTTTCTGGTTTTACTTATTTCTGTTAAGACTGCCATGCAACACCTACAGGCACGCACAACTCAAGAATGTAAGGAAGTTAGCATCCTGAAGTCAATTAATTTTTGCAAAATTAGTAAGTAAGATCTAAGTCTGGTAGCTCATTTGCTAAATTAAAAAAAGTGTAGCATCAACAATATATAGAAAGTTTTACAATTTTTTATCCATTTGCATAATTGTATGCTCACATCCTAGTGATTAGTGAGAGTATGTATTAGCTTGAATGTCTTTTAGACATTACAGAACACCAATATAGAAGCAACAGCTGTGAATACAACAATATTTACCTGAATTGCATGTTTTTAAAGCACCTGGTCCAGGAGAGTGTCTAAATTTTCCTAACTTTTTACCCATCATAGCTGTTACTTTTTACCCATCATAGCTGTTACTGTCTTTACAATACTTCATTTGCTTTGAGCTGATGATCTCCCCACCAACTAGCCGTCTCCATAGCATACTGTCCACTTATGTCATTTGGATTGAGTAGGACGGATTTGAATACTAAACAAAACCTGTGATTCTGGAGATCAAAATACAATCCTTATCTAAAGCACAGGCTCACTGCCTGCTCTTGTCAAACCTTGTAATCTATCCCAAAACTCCATGTCTTTCTTGTAAAATTGAGACACGTTCCTATCTGCTGGGGGATAGCGGGAGATGAGAGATGCTCATTTCTATGCTAATGAAGGTTTTAAGCAGACAAATACTAAAGGACGCAGAAATGCTGAGACTGAACATGGTTGGCACAAAAATTACTACTGTTGTGTCACTACAGGCTCACATTTGGTACGGTTTAACCAACCAGCAATACTGAAATTCAGCATGTCAGTTATGGGGGGTGGAAGTGGGGGTAAGAGGAAAGAAGGGAGAGGGGGAGAAAGAGAGAGGAATGGAATGTAATACTATGGATGCAAGGAAAGTAACAAAGGTATAATCTATTATAAGAAATTTCTTGTGAATAAATTGCAAAAGCGTAAGAACTAAGGAAACAAGAAGGGAAAAAACAATTAGGTAAAAAGCCCAGACAGTCTAAGAGAATAAATTCCTTCTTAAAAGGAAGGTGTGAGGTCTTGTGTTGACTGAGGACAATAAGTACATGAATTGGCATTTTAAAAAGTCCTGGAGAGAAGCTCAGAAATCTGTTTGTTATACAGGAATGAAACAAACCACTGAAGCCAAAGGCAAAGAAAAAAAATCATTCCACAGTTGGGAAGATGTAGAAGGGCTGCTCTCATTTTTGGTAGGTTAGACATAGCACACAAAGCAATCATTTTTAGAATTAGTATATTTATTCAAAGGGTACTGATATGTTGAGCATCTCAGCTTCATTAGGAAACAAATGATTAGGGGTTGGTACCAGGGATATGATGCAGCTGGAAGGTTTCATTATGAGAAAAAAAAAAATCTTACGTTAAAAATTCAGTTTATTTGAAGCTTCTCACAAAATCACTCTATTTTATGTAATTGAGGCAGAACTCATGTAAAACTGTGGATGTGCAGGTACCAATCTAAGATCTGTTTTATCATTGTAATATGTTTACAGCCTAAATACACCCCAGAAAGAGAACCTGCTCCTGCTACTGTTGCCATGAATTTTCAGTGAAGTGATCTCAACTTCAAAATGACTTACTGTGGTCCTGTTAGTACTGCTAACATGAAGCAATTGTTATATTCTTGATCGCACATAGACAAACTCAATCTAAACTAGTGATAATACAAAACCAGCAAACCAACCATAACGTATACACAACTGGAGATGAGAAAACCAATTTACACACAGCTCACAGAAGTCTCTCACTGGACTCAAGTATTTAAACATTCATTTTTAATACATTTTCAAATTTCCTCAGCCTTCTGCACTTTTATTTTACTTACATTATTTTTCAGGAAGAATATACATGTTGAGTTCTAGCTCTGTCAAATCCGCATTATCCAAAACCACCTTTACTCTTGAACGCTTTTTGCATGGTCTTGCTGGTTGCTCTGCTTCTGTGGCTGATATGATTTATCCTGGGTTGCTTTCATTAAAAGGTTCAAACAGGCTCAGAATTGCCGAAAAGCAAAGAAACAACTATACTGTAAGCCTCAAAAGTAACAACCTTTTTGGAACCGGAGTACTGCAAAGATAAAAGAAAAACATCCCTCCCAATACAACGGTTTATTCACTGACAAGAATTATTTTCACTAAGTATTTAACACCTAAAACTAATGGCAACAAAACCTGCATGATTGCCTGCACGTTTGATAGCATTCAGTTAAGTAACTGAATTCAGTTACTTAAGTAACTGAGTTCAGTTAAGCAAGTTTCTTTTCCTCCATATTTGTTCATAGTACTCTGTCACCAAAAGGCAGGATTTTGAATCACTGAGAGTGACTATGTTATCCAAGAAAACTTGTAGCCATGTGCAATGTTTAATATCTGAACAATCCTACTAGCTGGTCAGACATTCATGGCAAGAATCTGCAGAAGACTAGAGTTTCTTACAGTACTACATTAAAAGGCACCTGTGCAAAACTCCGGTATGAAAGAAGTATAACATTTTGTAAAATCCTATTAATTCCCATAAAACCTTAGGCATCTTACTCTCTTATATGAAAAGAGTGATAAAGAAATCATACTGAGATTAATAGCCTGAGAACTTCCTATGGTTGTTTACTGACAGGCTGTTGAAACTGATATTACAGTTTACTGGACTTCCTCATTGTTGACTCCGGTGGGTAAAGAAACTACCTCACCCTTGGAAGATATTTGAGATGCCTTCAAAGAGCTAAGCCTCTGAGACATCGCAGTGTCGTGGTTCTGACACACAGGCAGAAGGAGAAGGCAGGGATCATGGTCTTTAAACAACTTCGTAGCTTCCCAGATCTTAGTGGCTGGCGGGAGTTGCAATAGCTTTTGATGCAACATGGACAGTCTTGAGAACTTCACAGTGCTCTTAAACAATATTAATTTCCTCTTCCCAGACTGACTTCTATATTATACCCAAGGGAGATTTTACAGCTCTCATCTACAATATTTGCTCAGAGGAAAATACTCCAATAGAAAAGATTTTAAGGCCCCTTTAGCTAAAAGGAAAAAAATGTCTGGAGCAGCATAAGAGATATTACATTGGAAGGAAGTGCAGTTCCTCTGGGACAGATTTGCCTGAGTACCTTTGCTATGTTCTTCTCCAGCTGCTTTATGTGTCCTAGGAGCCAATACATGCCGAAGTAGGCAGAGTCACACTGTGACAGCAAGCTGAAGCAAGCTCTGACTTAACTGACAGTAGCAGGACTTTTTCTAATTGCTGCGCAAGTATGCAAAAGTGGTAGAAAATAAAGTTTAAAATCTTTCTACCACACCTCATACAGCCTCCCAGGCCTTCTGATTGCCCGCTGCCTGGATATGTACAACCAAAAGCAAGAGATGACAGCCCCACCATGTAGTTTTGTCCCTGGCTTAATTTCCCACCATGGTCGCACGCTGCAAACCATCAGCACTAGCAGCTCAATTAAGGGCGAGAGTACAGAAACACCACCATGGACACCCATCCTGCCCTTTCCCCCTCTCTCTGAGAGAAACAATGTTATTCTCTAGAGCTCACTGACAAGGAAGTCAAAGAGGTGCATTTTCATGACCTCCAACTCCCATTAAAGACTCAAACACAACTTTGCAGTCACTTGCAATGGCAGGTCAGGCACAGGTGAGCAATACTCACATCAGTTGTGTCATGGAGCCACACAAGGTTATGGTACAGCTGCTCAGTGGCAGCGCAGGGTTTGTAGTCACTGGTTTGGAACGCCTCTTCAGTCACAAGGACCAAGTTCAGAAAACAACCTTACTGCCCAATTCAAAGCCCTATGAAGTCATTAGGAACCTGTTTCTAGGATGCTGTTAATTCCTAGTTCAAGTGAGAAAGCAGCAGAGGCTAATACAAACAAACCCTGCTTTCACCAGAAGCCTCCACCTGTTCTCCTTCACCATAAACATGTGACAACAGAGGCACTCTCCCCTGCCTCTCTCTGAAATTTTTCAATAAAAAAAGAAAACCGAGGCCAAATCTGCAAGCCTCTTCAGCTGCAAGTTAAAAAAATGGATTCCTTTCCCTTCCTCTCAACTCCCTGCCCCAACAAAGATAATCTTGAATCAATCTTTAGCTCAACCAAGTAACACAACAAAATAACGCAAAGAAAATGAACATTTCAGTGATTTCAGTGCCCAGAAAACATTACAGCAGGAAGAATTTATCGCTGACCTTCATGACTTGTGTCCCCTGAATAACATACAATAGATATTACTGGATAAAAAATTATTTTCATTTATGACAAACAATAGAAATGAATAATTCAACAGTGATTTTTGCCGGTTTTTCAAGACTACAGTAACTATATATGCTGGCTGTGGGTTTGTTTTAGTTTAAAAGCTCAATTTCTCCTGAGCACCTCTTGGAGAAAAGAAGAGTTAAATGTATACTTAATTAAGTGACTTCACACGCTAGCAATCATAGCGTGTGTAGAAATCAGATGTGTTTGAAATATTCATGATGAAATGCAAAACCACTATCACACTTTCACATTTCAGTCAAGCTTGAAAATTAGTTTGTTTCTGTGAAAAATGTCACTAAAACACACACTTTTCTTTTTTCTTTCTCTCTTTTTCTTCTTTTGCATGAAAAGTACTTTGCAGCCAGCTTACATGACTTCATATTAACATTAGCTTCATAGGGTGAGATTCATGTTTCATGTTTGCAATGCACTGACAGCCATATTCTCAAGTACTAGATAAAGTGATGTTTGGATAAGGGAGAGCTGAGAAAGCTGTATGAATGAAGAAATTTTAAGAAAGAAAATTAGTAAAACATTAAGCACACTTTAAACTTTAACACCTTTCTTGCAGAGAAAAGCAAATTTCAAACAGTTCAGAATTCAGTTGTAGCTGAGTTAAACAGGAGGTAAAACTTTCAGCTATCATTTTTTTTCATATGACTGATCAAAGTTTATTAAAAGGATCATAAAAAGAAGTAGAGTAAGTTCCATTCTACTCAAGCAATTGTTAATTGAACCCTTATCACTGATATAATTTCTAACTGCATTGCTTTTACCTGCATAATGAGCCACTAGCATTTTATGTCCAGACAATACACTGTCAGGACACTCCCTGATACCTTTACATATAAGCTGGTTTTATTGCCATTCAAACCAAAGAGGATTCTGGTGCATATGACAGCTGTTTGGAAAGCAAAGCTCTTTCCTGCAGAAAGCATTGATGACTTAAAAAAATTAGAAAGTTTCCATTTCAGACCAAAGGGTTTCAATGAAAACTCAGTAATTTCTTGAGAGAAAATGATCTTTTTTCACCAACACACTTCAAATGCTTACATGAAATCCTGTATCTCTGTTGGCAGACATACAGCTAGCTTTATGAACATGCCTTACCAGCCCACAGTTTAGTATGATGTCCTGTTGTCAGCTCTTATACTCATCAAGGTCTCAGTTTTCTTGTCTCACGAAGAATCAAGGGCTCAGATGAGGCTATTTCCTGATAACCCGCTATTCTCCCCTCACACACCTTATACCCCACTGAAGAGGAGAGGCCAGAAGGGGGGACCTTGTGAGGGAGTTTAGTACAAACCACCCCACCAGGGTGAGAAAGATGGGGAGGTTGTCTCTAAAGAACTTCAGAAAGTCTCTGTATTACAGACCCTGGTTCTTAGGGAAGACCTTAATCTCCCTGACCTCTTGGAAGGGACAAAATCAGTCCAGGAGATTTCTGTAGAGTGAGGTAACTTTCTAACAAAGGTACAGGATGGCCAGCTCAGGCATGACACATAGTTGGACCTGCTTTTCATGAAGAAAGAAGTGACAGCCTTGGCTGTAATGGCCATAAAGCAGCAGAGTTCAAAATCCTGAGAGGAGTGGGGAAGGAAAGCACCAGAGTGCAAACCTTAGACTTCAGGTGAGCAGATCTCAACCTGTTCAGAGAACTATCAGTGGGGTCCCATGAAATGTGGCTCTGAAGGATAAGTTCAGGCAAGCTGGCAGGTCTTTGAGGACAGTATCCTCAAAGGGGAAGAACAGTCCATTCTGATACTTAGGAAAACAGACAGGCATATCAAGTATCCGGCTTGGCTAAAAAGGGCTGGAAGGAGGAATTTAAAACATTGCTAGGCAGGTAAGCATAGCGTTAGGAAATCCAAAGATAAATTGGAGCTGACATTTGCTAAAGACGTCAAGGACAAGACGAGCTTCGATTGCCACTTCAGCAGCAAAAGGTTGGAAAAAGATTATGTAGGACCAGTGCTGAATGGGGCAAGCTATTTAGTGACAGACGCACAGATAGCTGAGGTGCTTCTCATTGGAAGCATACCTGTGGCTTGTAGGGCATCACAGGATGCAAGTTTAAGTGGGTTTATGCATTTTCAAATGCTCAACACCAACCAAATTTAATTTTTTTTCTCTTAGTCAAGTGTTGCAGGTTGAACAAACAGCATACATTCACGGTTTATCAAAGGGGAGAAAAGCTTTTTAATAATGCTTATCACCATGGTGGAGGCTACACAGTCCCTGCCCAAAGGCAATATTAAACGGCTGTACCTTTAACACAGTTCATCTATAACTAGCATAACAATGTAGCCTTGTCACTGCCATTGCTGATAGCAGGCACTAAGCTTTGTGCTGAGTTTACAAGGCCTCAGAACGGAGGCTTGTCAGGTCTGCTCTGTTCGGATTTCCCTTGACCTGCCTTTATCTTTGTTTTACTTGATTTAGCTGTGACAGCAGTTTCTCCAACTGATCAGGTGTCTATTACTTATTTGTTTATCTTTGAGTGTTTCATACAAAAAGAAGTAACAGTTATGCCATAAAATGAAATATTTGTGACTCTAGCACACTAACATAGCATAGAGAAACACAGGGCTGGTACAACAGGAGAGGCCTTGAGAAGCGAAGACATAGGATGTGGCATAGAGGTGTACTGGCATGAGAAAACAAGAGAGGGATCCAGGCTTGGCACTGGAGACTCCACAGCTCTAAACAGCTCAGTTGTCGTCAGTTAAAAACATGCAGTTCTTGAGCTGGACAAAACTGGTTTTAGAGGTAACAAAGAAATAATATTTAATATACCGAAAACATATAGTAGATTTAGATGTAACCTGGAACTGTAAACCAATGAAGAGAAAGAAAGATGTAAAAATCTGTTAACAAAGATACAAAAATTATTTCAATTCAATCCAAGAGAGAGGAAGAAAATGCCAATATATTCAGCATCATATTCCTCCTGCCAAAGGACTTCAGATGCTGACAACTCTGTCACCCCCTACACATATGCCACCACCCGAATGAAACCACTGGCTAGGATCCAGGTTAGTAGCAGCAAGGCAAGCATAATACCAGAAAAGGGGTAGAAACTAAATGTGTGTGTGTATAGCAATTGCATTGTTATTCTTTCTTGTTGTGTACCAATTAGATCTGGACTAATGATGATAAAACTCTCAAGACTTCAATTATACTAACAATAAATTCTTGGATTTACTTATACAAAAGGTGTGTTTTCTCCTTACCCTCCCCTAAAAGGCTCTAAGTGTAACATTGGCTGGACTGAAAATGCCACACAACTACAAATTCTGGCAGTCTGGATAGGAGGTGAAACGTGGGAAACAAACACTGAAATAGAAATATTTTTAGGATGGATTTTTTATCTACCATGTCAACACTTTCAGTTGCTTAGTCTTTCAATTTGGCACCATCTGTGCATTGCAGTTATTACTTGGGACATCACTGGATTATATTAGTTTGCAATCAGAAATCTATTTGAGAGGAAATAATTGTTTTCAATCCAATTAGAGTTTGCCATATTTCTCTGATCTTGCAACACTTTGCTGTGAAAAACAATAGGATATTTACTGTCTACATTCTGGTGATTATCAAAGATTTTCACATATTGGAAAAGATACATTGATGCAACTCATTAGTATGCTCTGGCATCAGTGTGACCAGCCAGTCACTTCCCTTAAAGTCACAGTCATTGCAGCTCTTGCTACTGTGAAGACTCACAATTAGGCTTTACTTTACCCATAAATAGAAAGTCATCTATTTGCAAACCAAATCTTCATGGGAAACTACAGGCTGGGGATACATCTGCTGGGTTGGCATTAACATTTTAGCTTCCAGCCAATTAGGACAGAACAGTACTGTACATTCTTCTAGGGCATAAAGTATTGATTCCAAATTACAATTGCTGGTTTCAACCTTAAAATGTCACCTCACCTACCTTTTCACAAAGCGAGATTCATCAGCTTTAACAGCAACAATCCCTCCTGCTACAAGAAAAGTATAGCAGCACTTAACAACAATTGGACATGAATCTATTAAATTACAATGGAACTTTTTTAGCTTCGCAAATTATAGCCATATTAATACCAACTGAGTTCTCTATGAACAATAAATGCAAAAGGATTTTTTTTCCAATGATTAGCCACCTTTTGTAAAGCGTGGCCATTTAATGCATGCAAATTTCCTGCCTTGCAGATCAAATGTGAATTAGAGCACTAGGAGGCTGGCTTATATGAATAAGCTTTGATAGTTCTAATTATAAAACCAGCATATTATAATGACACTTAAATTGTGCAACTCCTTTAATGCCACATGGGTGACCCTTGTAAATTTAGTTGGCAATAACAGAATTCTTTGTCTCTGTCACCACATTTTGTATGACAAGATTCATTATAAAGTAGGAATTAGAAAGGCTGGAAACTTTCTGAACCTATGGACAAGATCTGCTAATAAAGGATAAAAAAAGGCTTTGAGTGGATGAAAGGTTAGGCCCTGCAATATCTATGATTCAGGCACATGGGCACTAAAGCAGGATTCAAACCCAAATTCACCAATATCCCTCTACGATAAAATGGAAGAGTGATGTGATGCAGGCTGTTCAGAGACCCACATGTTGCATGGGAAGAGAGCTGAGATTTGGTCAGCGTGACCCTCATCAGTGCAGGCATCCCCTCCTCAACCCTCCTGTCCTTGCAGCACCTCAGTCAGGCTGGCACAAGGGATGATTTTCCTGGCTTGGGATTCAGGGCAGCCCACCCTTGGTGGTATGTATCTCCACAATGCCTTTCAAAGAACTGGACAAGTCTGTCTCTTAAATCTGGAAGCAAGAAGAGATGGCTTTTCCCTTACTCCTCTTACCATTTTCAACTTTGCTGTGAGGATTAGGTTTTTAAATCACTTCCTGACAGTTGGGAAACTACAGTTCTCTCTAGTCTACAAGTGTTCCAACTTTGACTATGAAATAGTCACAGCTTATCAATTTTTATTTACATAAGTAATGCTTAGTACACCTTCCTGGGGACTAGAAATCAGCTGAATAGGTCATCTTCTGTCCTCATGAATTCTGGGGGTTTTTTTGCAGAACATAGACACCACTTCAAAGGAAGGACAAGGAGAAATCCAAACTCCACTGTCAGCCCCAAACACAGTGTAGGCTATGGCTTGGTGGTGGGCTTGAAAGCCCTGGGGCAAGAAAGAAACAGAATCCATCAAAACTGTAGGAAAAGCCCTACTCAATCTATTTCTAGGAGCAAGAAGAGGCTGAAATCTATGAATTAAAAACAAATTAAATATTCTATGTTTATAATACACATCACAAAAAACACTTTATGTAACTTTAAAGCACTTTCCTTGCTCTTCTCCTAACCCACACAGGAACTGTGACAAATCTGTGTGTTTCTGTTCAGCTTTCCTGTATCTTGCCATTCATGAGTTCTGGAGATTCTCTGCTGCTAGAAGATTAGAGAAACCCAACTGGATAAAGGAGCAATGGCACAACACACCAGATGCCAAGTCTGGAACACCCTTTTCTTATTTAAAGTGATGAAAAGAGACATTTCCCCTAACAAGAGCCTTTGTCTCTAATTGTGGCTGCTGACTCCCCCTGCTTCAAGATTATAAAAGATCTTATCACATTGAGAGGGCAAAGAAGCCACAGAAAGCAAAGAAAAATTATTAAAGCACCATGGAACAACAAAGCATTATTTGGACTTAATCTTGGTAACATTAATTCTTTCCAAGGCCCTTTAAAGCTCTGTAAAAAGGAAAACCCAACCTTGCAGGTCAAGTACAGGGAAAACTGTGCTATTCTTCATTTTTTCTTGGTATATGTTGCTTTTCTTTACATTTCAGACTCAATAATGCAATTAACCCTGGCAGACATAAACTTGTTTTGCAAATTAAGCATTTACTAAATTAATTCTTCTGATTCTATTTAGCACATCCATAAATCTGGATGCCAATAGAACGTTCTCATTCCAGTGTTGTCTTCTCCCCCCCCACCCCCCCTGCTTTTTACCAAAATTAAAATACCATCAATACTTCCATTGTCAATATATGCAGTTATAGAACAAAATGAGATTTGCAGAATTACTACATGGATAAAGCTAACACATGCAATGCACACATAAAACAGTGTACATTTTACCACCCCTAATTCCCACACACTGCTATAATCAATTTAATGTAACAGCAAGGCCACTGGTGCTGAACTGTGTGCAACATTAATCCCTGGTACATAGAGAAAATTGAGAAATCCAGATCACAGACAGAAAGTTATCTTTTCCTTTCCTATGAAGGTCTGTGATTCATGCTTTAATTGGAAAACCTTAGAATGTAAAAGTTCAAAACCCACAGAGATCAAAGGTTTCATATTCCAAAGACCCTGCTTTACATTTAGCAAAACATTTCTTGTTCATTGCTAGTTTTGCTACGCAAAGGACAACAGCTGGAGTGTAAAGGATAAGGCAGGATATTTTGGAAGAACAACTAATGCATTAGAAACAGATTAGAATGATTTGCAGGGATAAGAGGGTTATGTAATGAACTGATTTGGAGGACAGAATTAATCAATGGGTTAGTGGTACTATTCAGCTTTAAAATGCTTACTCATGCTAAAATACTCAGATTCCCAGGGGATGGAGTCAGTTTTTATGGATAAATTACTTCATGGTGCCATGCTACATAAATGACTTATTGGGCAGTTTACTATTGAACAATTAGGCATTACATGACTTCTTATTTAAAATCTTCAATTTGGGCCCAATCTCAGGAGAGAAAATTCCTAATCTGAGGCCACTACAGCAGCAGCAGCACACAAATTAGAATTTTTCTGCTGTCCCATCACTGGTCCAATAAAACCTCTCTTCTGGTCCCAAAATTAGGTATTATATACATGAGCTAAAATTCTGCAGCTTAGCCTAACTAAAAGACTGGAAAGACCATCACAGCCACACTGTTAGGAAGGAAAAAAGGAAATCCCACAGAACCAGAGAAGTATAACAGTGCAACAAAAATGCTCTTAAAAGGAAGGAGTTTTGCAGACATCTGCCTGAGTTCCTCTGAAATTACCATCAAGTCTTCTGATATTTTTATTCCCTTAGTAAAACTGGCTAACTAAATAGGGATGTGAATTCCTTGTCTTCCTCTTCCCCAAAGAAAAGCAAGAAAAGATGAGGTTTAGGTTCAGAGGCAATGCCTGAAAACATGGTAAGAAAATTAAAAGTCCCTGCTAGTGAGCAGGGACTATTCCATTACTATAGTAAAGATTCCCCCAGAACTCCTTTAGCAATGTTTTCTACCTATCAAATACTTCTTTATGCCAGGGTCACCTGTGAGAAAGTAGTTACAATAGCTAAAATCAACCGTAGTCATAGAGACAAGATAGAGTATCAGAAATGGCATTGTAAACCAGATTTTAAAGGGATTTAGAAAGGGATAGGAAGAAAGAGAGGATGCCATGCACAGACAAGAAAATCATATGGGTTTCAGGTGCTGTGTGGTATGAATTCCTCTCAGTACTCAAATACAAACATATCTTAGTAAAAGAGTGACTCAAGCATTTCTTCATTATAACCAGAATCCCTGGTCCCACACTCCTAAGTGAAGCTTTACCAAAAGGAAGAAGATACAGTCCCTATTTCAGAGAAGTTACTTATAGAGACTGGACTACTTTTGGTAGCTCACCAAAATTTCTGTCATAGGTGCAGGAGAAAGAATTGAATGTAGACTAGATCATGGAAACAGACCAAATTCAGTGATGGATGGAGGAATTATATGGAAGAACAAATGCAGACCTAGCCACTCACTTTTTTTTACAAAGCAAATCATGATGTAATTGAAACACAAACAAGCAATATTGCTTATCCATATAAGCAGTTTGTACTGTTGTGAAAAAGAAGGTGTGCAACAGTGAACAAAGACAGGCAGGAAGGAGAAGATGGCTAATATAATTCCAGTGGGATTGTCCACAGGATAGCATCTATATTAACTTGAAATGCACTTTATGAGGCATTTTAGGCAGAAAGACCAGCATGTGCAATTCTGATCCTGACTGTCTCAGCAAAAAGAATAATTTAGGCTTGGATCTTGCTATGATGGTTTTTGCAAACACTTTTTTAAAGGAACTGATTGTCTTACATCATTTGAGCAGAAGGGGCATGAGTAAGCTATAGTCTTTCCAGCTTTTATGAATCACGCCTGCTAGTTCTGTTGACTAATATGACTGTGGGAAATAAAAAAGAAAGTTATTATAGACTGGAAATCTTCCTACCCCTAACTTGTGAGATTATTATTCTAGTCCTGAAAAAGTAGAGAACTCAGAGGGATTAATATTTTTTGTTTCATTGATTTTTTGCTAAAAATAAAAAGATTTTCAGCTGTATGGGAATTTAAAGTAAATGGAGTTGTGTCAATGGAGGAGTGCAATCGAGATTATATTTCCTTTGTTGATGGTTTCTTTAAAAGAGAAGAACATCTTTGATGTTTCTTACAAACAAAAAAACACAAGAAAGACAACAACAGAAAACATTATAGAAACAGTAAACAATTTCTCTCATATTCTCTTCTGTAGACATTATGTAGATTTTGGCAGCAAAATTTGTTTGTACTTGATAAAAACAAAATTCAGCAGAGAAAAGGAGAAAAATCGATTTGAGAGTTGTGTCCTGAAAATAAATTTTCTCAGTTTGCCTCCTAAATATGGACTTAGCAGAACACCTTTTGGAAAATACTCAGCAATGAGCCATGAACGACTCAGATGCTGGACCACCAAGCTGGCAGCCCTCACCTTCCCAGCAGGGAACTTGCAGCTTTGAGTTGGGTAGCCAGGCTTCCTGCTCACCTGATGAAAGGGGCTAAGGACCTCAGGACAAGATTTGCCAGCCCAAACCTAATGGGGAGAAAGCTGCTTGAAGATGAGATCAGATCTCTCTGATCACGGGTGAAATCGGGGCGCTCAGCCTAGAAAGCTGACTCCCTCCCTTCACAGCACTAGCAGTGCTAACAGCTTTACCAAACAATCAGCATTTTCAAAAATAATGCCGATAGATCTGGGGTTTGCCATTCTAATGCTGCAGAGCAGCCACTGCAAGCATCATGGCCCAGCACCTCTCTGAAAGTCTTGCCCTTTACCACTTTAAAATAAAAGGTTGCCAAGAGGAGAAGGAAACTGACTGAAATACTCCCTGGCCTGCTCGAATATTCAGGTCATTAATAGTTCTGTTCAAAAACTCATGCTTGGAATTTTTCTCCTTTAACAAATAAGAATATAAAAGTTTTACTGGATCAAAGCCCAAAAGCAAAAGAGGCTATGCAAGCGTCTTTCCTCGAAACAGAAACTATTTGGTTGCTGACGGAGGGACAGAAGTTGCTTGTGTGGTTTTAAAATACCTTTGTGTACCAGATACCAGACTTTTAATCCGTTGAACAATTGAACACCTTGTACAAATGTTAAATTCCACAATCAGGCCATGTTTTCTCTTTTTTATTATGAAAATGGAACAGGAATTTTACATGAGGAAACAAACAGCTTTTAACAAATGTTACAAAATGACCAAAACACATTATTTATCCCTAGTCTCTTAAAGCAAACTAATACCTAGCACTCTATTTTGTGCACTTCATATCAGCAATCAGGTGAAAGATCCAGGACATCCCTGTCTGGATGAAGAGTTCTAATGTATATTTTATCAGCAGATAGAATTTGCCAGCAACACCCATATGTTTCTCTCAAATCAGTTTCTTCTATCAGTTTCTCTCAAAACAACAAAACCAAACAAACATACATGCTTATAGCTGCTTTGATCTAGAGAAAGAAAAAAGTCCTGTATCAGATTGTAGTTTTCCAGGGCTTTTCCTTTCATATGACTTTCAAACAGCCACTTCCCAACACGCAGAACGTTACCAAGGAAACCAGGAATGATGTTAAGTCACAACATCTTTTATTTGTCCCAGGCAAAGACAGAGTAAAACCCATTCAAGCAATATTTTTTTCTCTCTCTAGTCAGCTTTACGTCAGGCCTTTCTCCTTCATTAGGGAACAGCTTCAGGAGTATCTTTGACTTCTGTCCCTGTTTCTTTCTAGAGAGACATAATCCATGAAGTGCCTTTTCAAACTACTGGAACTGGACTAGGCACTGTGCAATAATGGTGCCCAGGATTACATTCATGCACAGTGCATCCACTGTGCACTGCCTGACTTTGGTTCAGCTGCACCTGCCAGTCTTAACCAGGTACAAATAAGTTTCAAATCCTGTTAACACTACAGGATTAATTTGGTACCTGATACTGCCAGATCATAGTCTGTCCTAGCATAACTATCTTGCTGAATGTTGCAGTCATTCAAATCTCTGCAGTGTGATCTTACTCGCACTGAACAAGATTGACAGATCTTTGGCTAAATTAAACTAAGGCATGTCATGAGCAAGGAAGAGAATTCTTGGCTTTATTCTCTGAGTCAGCTTTAGGTTTGGTTTGAAGCTGCTGGGTTTGTCATTAAAATATAAATATGCATTTGAAAAAAATCAACAGGTTTTTTAGCAAACAAGTCAGAAAGCACAAAATGACATTTTACGTGAAAGACAGGTGAGATCCAGCTTTCAAGGCTCAGCTAAGTCACAGTTATGTAAACAGCACAATAAAACTCAGTGGTAAATGTTAATCTGCTGTGGAGATAAATGCCTAAGGCAATAGTAATAAATGCCCTCACTAATAAACATGTCTCTTCTTCTGAATTTTGTAAAAGTTTATACTTTGGGGGGGGAAAAAAAAAAAAAAGAAAAAAAGAAAAAAAAAAACCCCCACCTATGGCTTATTGTTGATATTTCTGTATTCATTAAGACTGTTGTTTTCCAATCAATATATACTAAACTCTCCAAATACTCTGTTTTCTATAAGAGTAAGAACAGCCTCCGTCCAGTTCTCTGACAGAGCTCATGCACTCTTACATGGATTGTTTAACACTGTATTTGAATGACTGGATCCTTGCCAAAGCTTCTACTTCTGCAAAAATTTGTCAGAAGAAATTTGTGCCAATAGCGTTGACACTGTCCTGATCCATGCTCTGTCCAGGCAGCTATAACTTATTTTAGCCTGACTGATAGCTGAGGATGTGAAAAATGGACAGGGCTGGCTGAAAGTCCTATGCACTAGGATGGAGTTGCTTCTGTGAGAGTCTCCCCACAAACTGGATGTGAGCACACAAATGCTTAAGCTGTACAAGCCTAAATAGGAGGGTCCCTGCATGCTACTAAGAAGAGAGCTTATAAAATCCCTCTCCTTCCTTACAGCTTCTGAAAGAAGAATGGATAAGAAGTCTGTAAAAGGAAACCACATTCACCTTTAAAGGTCTGATAGTTTATTTGACAGTTTTAACATCTGCTAAGAATTCATAGCAATCTTTCTCTGAAGTGAATCTATTAAAAAAGTGAAATTTGAGATGAAAATGGAAAATGAGCTTTTCATACTGATGAAATAAAGCTGTTTTGTTGAATTTTTATCTGTTGGAAAAAATCAGTTCCCTTGTTAGGACTTAAAAGAAAAGGCAAATGAAACAGAAAACCCAGCTCTACGAATCCTGTTAGAGGACAAATGCAAGTAAATCTACTTCTTTACTTTTCTGAGTCAAGTACCCCAGCAGCATTATTCTTGGTGTCACAAGGTGGTGCTCTTCTTTTCAAGTAATCTGTTTCACCTTAAAAACGACTCTATTAACTTAAAGAGGAAAGCACATGTGCCGAGACTTATCTACATACGCTACCAGTAATGCAAACCCTGCATTATTTTATACTAAATCTATTTTATTATACTCTCATGCTACTTATTCCACTTTTGATACAACAAAGATTTTTGTACTGAACATGTTTAATTGCACTGAAGATATCAAGAAAGAGTTAGAGGGTTTGACAGCTAGGTGTAGAGAGCTGTGATTTTTGGTACCCCCCCCAATGCATTTGGAACTTGGGAGTATTAATTTTGCCCAGTTAATCCTGCAAAAATTACTAGAAGCACAGATGCCTGTCTCCATCTCCTTATATGTCATTCTCTTGAGATCAACAGGACAAATTACACCTTCTTTCTGACTGTCAATAATCTCATAAAAATAATACTGTATTACAATTCACAGCCAGGTGGTTTCTTCAGATTCATAATTCCAGAGAAAGTTCCATGGTCATGGAAAGACAGAACGGCTGGGGCACTAATTATTATCATAGGATCACTCAGGTTGGAAGGGATGTCACCGCACAATGTAGCATCTAGCCGAGAGATTAATGATTACTGAACCTCTGAACTAAAACCGTAACTCCAAATAATGCTGTTTTAAACACAACAGAGAAAGGCAGTGCTTGCCTTATATCCATAAGTTTTCAAGCCAGAGAAATAGCCCAATACATTAAAATTAAAATATGGCATTAATATATTAACTGATGAGACAGCAAACATGTAAGCTAGGCCATACCACAAGCAGCCAACAGAAATAAAGCACTGCCAAAAGCCAGTGACATGATAGAAAAACAGGGCACTGCAGGTAGGAGATACAGCAAGAGATGACACATAGCAGAAGGCTGCATGCAGTGGGGCAGGAGAAGGAGTGGTGCTGAGGGAGGACAGATAAGTTGAAGTCTTTCACTGCCTACCAATACTTGAATTGTTCACCTCTGCTTTAAGGACCCCAAAGTGTCACATACACCAGAAAAGCATGAAAACAACATTCTCCCATATCTAAGGCTGAATTACATTTAAGTTCAGGGTTTTGAAGTACTGAACCTCTCAGGAGAAGTGTTCAGGGTTTTAAAAACCCTTGAGTACTCAAAGGGTACTTTTTATAATATATATATTATATATATATATTATATATATATTTATAATATATATATTTTATATATATATAATATAAATAACAAATATTAATTTGTTAATATTTCACCTCTCAGAAAAGCCCCAGTTTCTTTACTGCTTCTGGGATAAAAAGTGTGTTATGCCTATTTATTTCCTCCTTCATGTGTCAATTCCTTCCATTCTACAGAGGGTGTCCCAGCTAAGAAGGAGTGCCCACCTCAAAGATCACCATCCTGGCATGTCCAAATGCCTCCTGATTTGCCATTGGCATCTATGGTACTGTTACATGTCAATAATGCAAACATCTCTAGCACCTTTGAAAACTGAAAGCAGACAACAGTGTGAAACAAATGGAAAATAACAAAATATATACGAGTGAGCAGCAAATGAAGTGATTGTGTTGGAGAAGCTCACATTTAATTTATTAAAACCCTTCTGCTTTTTCATGTACAGGGGAGCTGCTGTGGAATTCCCAACACGCTGCACCAGAGCTCTGCAGCAGCCGGGGCTCTGCTGCAGAAGACAAGCTTACTTAGCTGTTGTGGTGCCTTGAGACCTGCTCTTTAGCAAGGCAATGTCAATAGAAGCTTTTACTGCCCGGTGCAGCTCTTACTGTCTGGGGAAAATATTACTCTGAAAAGTCCAGTACAGAGCCATTACATGTAGTTAGAAACAAATTTTGCTCCTGTGGAAAGCTCCTTCTCAGCAGAACTATGTACTACCGCATTGTCCAGTACGTCTGTAGAATTTAGGAGGGTCCAGCGTGGGCATGACAGCCTGCTGCCATCCTGAGTGAAACATCTGGGACTCTACAATTTTAACACCTTGAGAGGAAGAACTACATGTGAAGCCTGTGGCTCACTAAACCCTAAATTGGACTATGCCACCGTATCTCTGAGGCTGACATGGACCATGAAATCCACTCTACAATCACCACTGGCATTAGAAGAGTTGCACGGGAGTAATCCAATAGGACCCCCAGGAACAGCTGGTTCTCTGTGTGTCTACCAAACATCTCCAGAAAAGCAACACTTGAGGCTTAAAAATGACTAAAACAAGGGAAGAGTTTTCTCCCAATCTCTCACTTTTCCAAATTATTAAAAAAAATAAAAATAGTAAAAAAGTCCTCTGATATCTCACTACATTTCAGTTTCAAAACCCTCAGAAATTCAGGTCCTTGATTTGACACCTCTGAAAATCCCCGCATTAGCAACCACCGCTCCTAAGGTCAGATTCCTCTTGATGTGCAACCATGTGTTCATGCTGCCTTTGAGGGCACCACTGTGAGTGGCTTCAATCAACAGTGTGTATCTTGGGGCTGGCAAGGCTGAAAAGGGCATTTAGGGAGAATGAATGCATGGAGGACTTTGCTGAAATCTGGGATCTTTCACCCTTCAGCAAACAATGAAACAATAGGGATAACGGCACAGCTGCTTGAGCAAAGGACAGGAGTCACCACTACCGATATATTTTCTTCATTCGGGTAGAGGAAGAACTGCATTGGACATAATTAGTTTTGCAGTAGAAAACAAATCAATTGAAAAAGCAAGTTTTCAATCCTCTATCTAACACAATAACAGGAAGCATAAAATTGATTTTGGTTTGAGGTGGATTGGTCTCTGCCACGTGGTATGTGTGGGGCTTGCTTCACTTTATTTATTTTTTCCTGTCCACAAGGTGACAACTTCAAATGAGTTAAGGCTGTTTAATAAGCCTTTCCTTCATACCTGCTAAAGATGCACCTACAAAACTCTAGAGATGGATTTAACCATCAAAATCCCAGAGACTGTGGCCTTGGGTCCACAAAGAAACATAATAAGGATCCCATGTTCCTCTTGAGGTATATCCTCGAGATATCCCTTAGTACAGCAGTCAAATCTCATTAAACAATCATTCCAACGGAAAGGTAGTTAGCTCCTTCTAAAAATCTCCACCCTTTCAAGCAGTTGAGACACGAACAGTCAACCTTTTTAATAAACTGCATCAACCTATTTTTTTTCCCAGCATATCCCAGAAAGCTGCTAGATTAAGTCCTTTTGACCAGACAGGAAAGCAGTTGTGGACTACAGAGAACCTTAATTCTGGCCCCGTGTTTGGCAATGACTTCATGTTCATGTACCTTGGAGTTGTTCTGAATGGGGTTCTCACCCAAAATAGGAACATCCAGCACCAGTCTTTCTGAAAGTTTCTCTCTCAGCAGCTGTACAATGACAGTCAGATACTGCCAGATGACTTCACCTCTCCTCTTGCACTCTCCCTGTCTTACTGCTCTTGAACTGCCTTCATCCCATGGCAAGGTCAGGCATATTCACCCCCATCTCATTCCTTTTTCTTGATATAAGTCTGTATCAGTATTTTGGAAGATTTAATCAGAGGAGGAAGCACAGAGCAGGAGAGATCAATAATTGATTATGCAGCTTCTTCCTCTCTCTAAGCAAATGATTTACATCCACCATAGCAGTTTAGTAATTTCCAGCAAGGTCCTGTGGATCTCCAGCCTAAATAAACTTCTACTATCCAAGAGGCTGGACAGTAGAGGAGTTGCAGACAAGAAGTGATCAAATGTATTCATTTTATCACTTTTTAATGAAATAAAGAAGCAAACATCAGAAGTAACTACAAACACAGTGTAATTGTATCTCAAATAAGCAATTCAGCTGTTTCAGAAAAAAAAAGTTTGTCTAGAACATAAGACTGTACATTACAGAACAGATATTACAGACCACTATCAAAAGATCATTTGAAGGTACTGATGAGACTGATCATTTCCACAGAGCACCAGAGTACAAGACGATCAAAGAAGCACACACAGCAACACCATGGCATTCAATCACGAGCAATAAAAAAACAAAACAAAACCACACATGCAGGGTGAATTTAAAAAAAAAGTAAATATCAAAATGAACTCTCCAATACAAAAGCGTACCTGGAACTAGTCTGTTATTTCATGTGTACTATAACCATGTGGGGGCAAAACAGAGATCCTTCCAGGCTGATGCCGAGACTCAATTCAGAATGCAAGGAGCAGGAGCTCACCTTGCTGCTGCTTTTCTTCTGCTGTTCAAGGACATCACTCAGGAGCAACAGCCCATGGCTGAAGCAAATGAAGAAAATGAATGCTGAAGAAATAACCTTGTCTGAACACGTGAACTCCTGCAGTGTTACCAGACACTTGGGATCTTCACTGATTCCTGAACAGTCACAAAGGCAACATGTTCATTCCTAGAGTCTGTCTATCCTTTTAACACCTGGGAAAGTCCCACGTGCTCTCACCCCCAGTGCCAGTCCAGACTTTATTCCCTGGCTTTGCTGAAGCCCAATTTCTTCCTCTGCACAACCCTGTTAAAGGAAAAGCAGCCAGCTGTGGCTTTCTACAGGATTCTCCCATTTGCCAACGAGAAGATAGGCCAAGTTACAACTCCCTTCTTGTGACACAACTGCTTTAAAAACAGATATCTATCTATATCATAAAGTTTCTCAAGTGGCCTGTCATATCTCTTGCCATCCCATACTTCTACTTGAGTTTGTCAAACTCCAGGTGCTTCCTAATATATAAAGCAGACATGTATCATATATCACAATATATGAACTCTACTGGGCTGCCCATGTATTTGTATGTGTACTATTAAAAACTGCATAAAAATACACTTTTCTGGATTGCTCCTGTCAGCTACACATGTCCACAAAGTTAGAAATGAATGACCATACTACGTGCATCACACACCAAGAGCAGCTCCTGCTGACTTCTCACAGGAATTAAGCTCAGGACAGCTCCCTTTGTGGTTTGTTTTTTTTTTTTTTTTTGGTTTGGTTTTGGGGCGGGGGGGTGAATCTAACAGCTTCTGCTGATCCTCTCTGAGGATGTAGGCAGTGTGATAGACAAAGTCTGCATGCAAAGATTCTCAGTGACTTAGGTCTTGAAACTTAAGAGTAATACTTTGAACATGGCTTGCATTAAACCTCATCTAGATGCAAAGCATTAACACTTTAAAAGAAAGAAATCCAGAATATCCCTTCTGTGGGAGATTCCAATACCTATTTTTATCCATTATCAGACTGATTTCCATATAGTCCACATAGACTTCATCCTCTTATTTCCTTGTACTTTCACAGGCTAGAAATTGAGCTAATAAATATTTTGCTTTAATATTTTTGATGAAAAAACCCAAGCATATCAACATTCCTCATATCAAAATACTTAATTTAACTACAGACTCTAATTCTTTGTCTAATGTTCAACATTAAGATATATTCTTCCTCAGTGGCACAGTGCTCTCTGGGTGTTGTAATTCTTAAGTATTGTTGTCCCCAGTACACCATATGACGCAGACTCCTCAACCAGACTCCTCTTACCACAATATATTTGCATTTATTTAATTATAATGAAGGACAGTAACATTGAAACCTGCTCTGCACTGTGGCAAAATAGTCTGGAGCGTGGATAATTTCCAACCACCCTCATCCCGCCATTACTAAACTGCCTCACTCTCATTCCTCTTTGAATATCTTGGTGCAATAAAAAAATTCTTAATCACGTCTGATACCAAACTAAATATTCATTTCAGTTACCCCAATAAAAATAACCTGCTGACTTCCAAGGCCTACTGTGTAAAGAACAGTAACCTTGTCCGCTTACTTCTGCCATGAATGCCTCAATATTTTCCTCACTGCTAGGCTTAATGTGTGGAATCCTTTCCCAGAAATCATTTCAAAGCCCCCTGCTCTTTGTTCTTCCAAGACCCATTTCCCTTTATGATATGCTCGAGAAAGAGTCCTTGTGAGGCACTTAGGTATAACAGATGTACCTTTATTTATCATTAACAATGAACATCGCAACAGCTAGTGGACTGTTTTGACTGGATCACTCTTCTCGGGCACCCTTGCAGGCTGCACCTGCAGAACACCTTGTGCTGTCTGACCTCAGCAGTGGAAACAGCACTAAAAATAAATAGCTTAAAATCACAATTGCTTCACAGATTTATTTCATCAATCAGAAATTACGCTGGAATGTCAAGTGTGGGAATGGACTTAAACCCCGGCTTTGTGCTGCAGGTTCATCTCCCACCCACAACTACACAACCATAGGGGAATTTCCTCTATAAATAATTGTTCCTCTTTAAATTTGCCTCCAACAGTTTTATGGAAATATGGATCAAGTTTGAGAGGGCTTTTAACATTCCATTAAAAATTAACCACTTGTTTTATTGATTAGACAATTTGTAATGTGGTTGACTTTGCAGTTTGGGTGGGGGCTGGGTTTACTTTATTTTTGTTTAAAAGAAAGCCTTATGTGGATGTCTTCTTTTTTTGTTGGCCAAGGGAGAACTTTGTTAAAGCACAGCATAATTTGATGTGGTTTATCTTCTTACAGTACTATTTAAGGTAATACTATAGTACAGTGGCTTTAGATTTGCTTAGGAAAACACAGATTCATCAGACACTTCACTCCAGTGAAAAGCTGTATTTAAAAGTGAGCACCCTCAAAAATGTGAGGTCCAATACCAACTAAAGTGTTTACCCTCAAGAACAGTGATTTACAGAAAGTTCTCCCAAGGAAAAGCAGGAAATAATATAGCAGTTTCACGTTAATAACACTTCTGTTTCTGTTACGACCCTAAGATTTTTCATCGTTTTATAAAACAGTAACAGAAAAATGGGTAAAATTGTTCTTCATCTCACCACACTGAGTTCAGAACACAGGCAGCTTTAAGCAGGCATACATTTACTTAAGAAAACAGGGAAGGACTGTAACTTTCCCCATACAACCAACTTGCTTAAATGTCCACCTTATCAAGCTCTCCTTTCTGGCGGCACAGACCTTCCATCCAACGCTGATGGATGGAACACACAAATAATCTCCCTTTCCCAAGATCTCAGCCCAATAGACAATGTCCAGATCCCAAGCAGTAACTGAAAAGAAGCACCCAAGATGACCCCCGTCCTAAAAATGTCAACAGTAATAAGTACAGCATAGTTCAGAGAATACGACCATCCTCTTAAAAACAGTCCTCAAAAAAGTTTGAATTACCATATGACACAAACTCTAATCTCCATTGTTGCTTAGAAAACTTATGTGAAATATTAAAGTGGTAAATTACAGGTAGTTAGGCCACTTGGCTGCTAGTAAGAATAGATAAGCAAGACGTAGGTAGATTACTTTCAGACCCTTTATCAAACTTGAATAACATGGATGTGAAGTTTGGAGTGTCAAATAGCTAAAGTGTTTCAAGTTTTGAGACTATCAGAATTGAGAAATTATTGAAGTGTGAGCAAAAGTTAAGGGAAAATGGAATAGTGAGAATGAGTCTGCCTAAAACTTGGGAATGAAGAATAAATTTTTTTTTATGATGTAAACCAGATTTTCAACTCTAGGAACTCTGGTGATTCAGCTTAAAAAATCATGCCATTTACCAGCTGTCTTTTCTCAGAGGTTGTCTACACAATTTGTCCTGTAGGCTGCACCTGGATTTGCAGGATGTCAAGATGACATTAGGTTTACTGTAGGAAAAACAAGTTACTGTTCATTTTGTCCCAGTATTTCTTCTCACCCTGCTGCACATACCGCCATCGCATGATCAGCTAGGCAGGTACCAGGTATTTTTGTAACCTGGTTTAATTATGAATTACAGGAAAGCTGAAAAACATGAGGGAATAGATAGCCCATATTTGTGATTAGCAAATCTCAGGAGGACAGTTCTGATTATTTGTGTCCTGAAATGCCTGATCTTTGCTGAAGAAAAAGTGAGGATGTCAGTTTTAGTTCTTTCTCCAAATGTGAATTTTACTGAAAGATGAATAAATTCATCATTATGCTTTTATCATTAAATAGAGCCTTTATTCTCTATTTTATGACACATCTATATATATCAAAATGTTTATGCCCAGTTTCAACATACATATCGCATATATATGCTTTATACACACATGTATGTGTGGATTTTCTTTTAGATCCTCCTCAAATCTTTACTGTATTTGTTTACAGAGAAAAAGCTGTATTTGAAATAAATCTCTAATAGCACAGAGATAACACTACCTCGTGACTTTCTGTAGCATTTCTACCTTCTGGTTAAATCCACATGTAAGCAGAACGCGAAAGCAAATGGCTTTCAACATAAGCCTCATGCCCCTTTTCCATAATCCTGTAAAGAATCAGCAAGTTCTTGAGGCTTTCTGGCCTACCACATTTATTTCTCCTTCTCTGTAACAACTGACACCACAGGTCTTGGGAGATGGCTCTGTCCCCCAAAAGCAACAGCACACTACCTAACTATGTGGGCAGCTATCTAAATGAAAACTAAACACATGCCTAAGAGATAGTAAACTCCAACATTCCTATCTTTCTCTCCCATAACCCTAACAAAGCCATCCTTTGGGTCCAGGTGGGCTTGTTCAGGGATTCCACCATTGTCACTAAAAAGATCCATTGCCTTTGATATTTCATTACTGGCTACAAGCCCCTATTTCTTTCACCAGTCAGTAGTGCCTGTGCCTCCTCCTTCATTCCTTACGCGCCCAGTGACAGCAACAAACAGCATAGTACAAAGCTGCACGGAGGGGTTGGAAAGGCAGAATCAAGAGCAGACATTCCCCACTCAGGTTTTCTTTCCTGGCACCTGAATAAAGGGAGGAATAGTAAGAAAGCCCAATGCTAAACTATAGGCTGTTACTTAGCAAAAAATGGGAAAAGTTTTGAAGACTGACAAATGAACAGACAAATACCCCTTCAGGAGGCCAATCTAGTACCTGGCTAATATGGAAACAGAGAAAGGAGAAGAACCTTATGCCACCAACTGCATTTTTTTGTTAATACCACACTCCTTAAATGAAATGCCTTTGTTCCCTGTGGAGCTCTAAATTACCTTTAAACTGACAGTCCTTTCCACACTGTTGCTGCTGTACTAACAGACACTTTCTTAGAAGACCCTGAAATTTCAGGGAGTTACCCGCACTGCTTATTATCAGTTGCTTACACTGTACAACGATTGAACTATTGTAGGAAGGATAGAATTACAGCCATCAAAGTCCCCTGGTTAAAATGTCTTAGGAACATAGTTCTCCTCTTGAACCAAGGGTCCTAATTCTGCACTTTCACACACAAAGTAACACAGGATTGTACCAGGAACAGGGTCATAGGATGCAACGCAACTCCGTTTACACCAGGGACAAAGTTCCCATGGACATTATTGATTCAGGAAGAAGCACTAGAGGCATGAGCAGCATGGAAGGGGGCTGAATGTTACTGGAAATGTTGCTACCTGTACGTGGGTCTTAGCATTGTCCACGGCTTGAATCATGCCACAGCTAAGGGAGGACTTTAATTAACAGACATAATAAATAGCTAAACTGATACATTTTATTTCCTTTTAACACAAAAAGAAAACCACCCCTGTAATGGATTATACAACACTGACATTGAAACTCCAGAAGTGAAATTGTTTGCAGCAACAGTAATTGTAATTAATAAGGCTGCGCAAATCTTGGCAAGTGAAGAATAAAGAAGTCTCTTGAAAGACAGTAATAGCATCAGTCACAGAGAAAGTATGGCTGTGGGCCAGCACACAGGCTACACAGTCACAGCCCAAGTATTCCAGCAGCCTTGGCCCATTTTACAGCATTTGCCGGTTTTGCAGTGAAATGCTTGCAAGTACTGAGTAGTCAGGATATAGGAGAGCACACATACATTGTCAGCACACTACACAGGAACATTTCATAATAGGCTATCTTTTATACATCAAAGATCCTTGATGGAGTATTATCCAATTTCAGCCAGGCTAAGAATGCTGTTGTAAAAAATTTACTGACAACAAGAGTAACATGAAACAGAATAGCTTGAAATGATGGCCACAAAAACCTAAAACAAAGAGTCCTACTAGTGGAAGATTTATTGACACCACATCTCTGAACAATCCAGCACCTCCAAAGGAGGAAGCCTGAGTCTATAGAGTGCTGAAAACAGGACAGAGCTAGGAAAATACAGAACATAACACTGTTGTGTTAATCTTTTGCCATAGCTGGTCTGGGGTTTTTTGCAAAACTAACACACACTTAACTGATCAAAAGGAATGTGCATTTAATGTACAAAACGTGGCTAGTTGCTGGCAATTTTTTACACTGTATCTGAACAGTATCTACGCTTTTATTTCTCACTCCAGCACCCTTCAGCATGGACAGAAAGTTCCCTCCTGCAAGCAGCACAGCCTACATACAGCCAAGACAACTCAGACGCGCTGCCTGGTGACCCAGCTGCTACAGCTCACTTTGTCTTTTTTTAAGTAGCCTTGTCATGCTATTGTATGGATGTTTCTATCAGAAACACTCCTACACAAACACTTTGTCTTCTTAGTTCAAAACTACTGGCCAATGTTCAGCTGAAGACGTCCTCAAAGGCTAGTGAAGACAGATGCCCCTCTCATCTCCCAGGCAAGGGCTTCACAAGCTAGCACCACATGTCCATGTTTCACAAACATTTGTACAGAAACCATTTAGGTCATCAGGCACTCTTCTTGTGTTAGTGTTCTGGATATTTTTTTCTTTCCTATCATTACATCAGGTGCAGTGGCTCAAGTTGGTTGGCAGATCATTCTATCTCCCCACACCCAACTCCAAGCAGCATAGTTGCTGGTTAGGAGGGCACCAGCAGGAGAGGGCATATGCAAAATTCCACCATGCTGTGAAGATCCCTGTCACTGCTCCACAAGATGCTAGAGAAGCTGGTGTAAGGGGGAAGGACAGATGGCAGGAAGGAACACAGTAGAATCCTTTTCTGGCCAGATGGTGGAAACATAGTCCCAGGTAGAGGTGCAAGCAGCACACTGATATGTTTTTCTTCTAAGAGCACAGGGTACTTGAAAAACAGATGAGAGGGAGAAAGCAAAAGAATCCCTCTTCCTCAGCTCACCAAGTTCAACACTTGGCAAACAGCCATTCCTGAGATGGGTGGCAGGAAAATGCAGCAGCAGATTTCATGTATGCTTGCCACCTTACCCTTGAACATAGCTCCGAAGAGTCAAGACAGCAGTGTCTAAGCCTCTTAGATATAGAAAATGCTCAAGGCATTTTCTTGCAAGGCAGATCCTAAATTGCCGGTGTTCTGAAATTTTAGCAACACCTTGGTTTATGTGTTAGTTCTGCCCTTCCTCCTCTTCCACAATAAATTTCTCTTTTCCACGGTGCTTCAGAAAACCATGAACAATACAGCCTTTTTCTCATCTCCTCTGAACTGCATTGCCATGGAAAATTACATTTATGGACATTCACTCTATTTCAGGAATTTTCACCTACAAAACATGATGTTGATATTTTGGGAGTTTTTTGGTGGGGTTGAGGAAGAAACCAAAGCAAAAAAGGTATGCCAGCTGCTGTTTATTTTCTCCTAATTACTTCCTAGATCAAAGCACTTTTCTGGATGCTATCTAATATCTGGATGCTATCTTCCTTCTTTATTTCAGGTTAGCATCAATAATTGTCTACCTATTGCAGATTTTGATACATGGGCAGATAGAGAATGCTGTTGTGATTAAATCAGGAGATACATTAGTGAGAAGGAACTGTCAATAAGTAGAGTTAGGATTCCATCCTGCTCTTTCTTAACTTAAAACTTCTTAGGCTGTCTGCAAGCCTCTTAGTACTTGAGGGTGGGGCAAAGAAGATGGAGGAGTTGGAACAGACGAGATTTGTTGTAGAGTGCTGTTTAGTGGTAGTTGGGAGACAACTGAGAATCATTTCCATTACTGAAAAGATGAGTAATGCCACAAGGCTTAATACAGGGGAAAAAAAAAAAAATACAAAGGAATAAAAAAAAGAACAATCTGAAAGGACAACTTCATTATAAAGGACATTTCTGTTCTTTCCTTCACATATTGGAAAGGACAAAATGTCATAATCTTGCGTTTGACACAGTGTCTATTTTTTAATCTTTAAACAAACACCTCTGGTTTTTAAAAATTATCATTATGTACAGAATTCAGAAACACTAATCATTAATAAAAAATAAGGAAGAAAACAGATAATGCAGTGAAATAAACTGGAAGGAGATTCATTTGGGGAATTAATTTACAATGCCAAAAATATAATTGCCAACTGATTAGCACATTTTTTTCTCCCTCTTATGGGCATTTATTTTTAATTTATTAATTTCAATGCTCATTATACCTTGATTACACTCTCTTTTGGAAGGAAATAAGATTTGAAGTGGTTTCTATTTTTTCCCTGTTTTATTGTTTCCATACAGTAACTGTATGTCATGTACTTGAATCTGTTTGTACTTTCTCTCACTTGAGGTTCTATTTTGAGTTAACTGTATTTGGGGGGAACAAACATGTTTAAGGGCACTTGGTTGCAAATCAATCACTGAATGATAAAAGCTAATTTAAAGTGGTGCTAGCATTTGCTCTATGTAGGTAGTTAAGGTATGGCGGCCGGAAGATATCGCGATGTACGGAAAGAGAGAGCTCCCCCCCTAGGTACTCTCACAAGCCCCATAGCATGGAGAGGGGAATTGTGGGGCTAGGCTGGACAATACCATAAAAGGTAAAATTTGTTAACCTGCCCTTCTGATTGGGTCAGAACAGGTACTTCCGTGTGGCCGAAAGGTATAAAACACCTGCTGTTGTTTAATAAAACGCTATTTGGTCATCCTCCATATTGGTGTCTGTGATCTTCTAGCCCTAAGCCAGGGGTTGGCTTAGTTCTGCAAGTCTTGGCTGAAGCAACGCAGCAACAGCTCTAGGCTGCAAGGTGTTCTTGTGGCATTGCCAATGCTCTGTACAGAGCAAGGAAGGAGCAAAGAAAAGGTTACCCATAAAATGCTCTAAAGCTGTAGGTGGATTTCTAAAAAAAAGAAAGTTAGTTTTTCTGCTCTGTAGAAATACTGCCCTGTTCTAGGTCAGTCCCACCTTTCGTATCTACCAGAACTTCTACATGCCAGTCATTGTTATTGCCATGAAGCAACTTAAGAAAATGTGACGACTTCTAGGCAAGGCAATCAAGTTTATTGGCTTCATTACTTTGAGCAAGCTGCCTATGTTGGTGTTTATATTCCAGTCACCTGGAAACACTCTGGCACCCTACTGAGTGCTGTAACAAGATCTTTTAAGGGGTGGACAAGCCTCTCTGGGGCAGCAGAGATAAACAAAGAGTTCCAGGCTCTTAGAAAGTTACTATCAGCTGCAGAATTATCTATATGCAGTTTTGCAAATTGTAATAAAAGCATGATAATTCAAGTTACACTAACTGGAAACAAGAATCATAGAACCATAGAATCACTGAGGTTGGAAAGGACTTTTAAGATCAAGTCCAACCATAAACCTAACACTAAACTATGTCCCCGAGCGCCACATCTACATATCTTACTATTATTTGCCATAGACCAACATCCTCACATATGCACATATATCTGTACTATAGCTCTGCTGATATGTGCTGCTTAAGCATCATAACTTATTCAAAGATGAAACTTTTCATTTATTTGGAGACATCCCTGGTATGTTCTAGAGAAAACTTGCATTTGCCTTCTTATTTCTAGTGTGGCCCTATTACAAGAGAGGACAGAGATCATGCTTGTCTTTCTGTCCCCATGTACAGCTCACAGAACTCGAGGCTGGTATGGAAACAGTATCAGCTGTGAATTTTAATGTTTTCTTTCCCCACACTACCCCACAGACAAGCGGTTGTCTTTGTGCAATCACAATGCCACTAATATTCAAACCTTACAGGTCAGCTCCACAAAGAACCATGGCCTTGAGTACACGAGATCTCTGACTTTTTAATACCTTTTTTTTTTTTTAAGTAGAAAGTAAGCATTCTGCTAATCCTAATTCTAGTTTTCACTTCTCAAGAGAAACAACAACGTATATTTGATACATTTTTAAAGGAGAAAGTTGAACTTCTCACAAAACAACATGCTTTAGACCTGAGGCTTTGTTAAAACAATGAACATGGCAAGACTTAAGGTAAAATTATGAGATAGTAATCTTGCTCATGTCTTTAACTCTGAGTTCTGAAACTCATTATATTTTATGGCAGCTGTTATATCTCTGGATTATTGTTACTATTTATATAAATAGCTAGGCTTTGCTAGAATCTGGCTAAACTGTTTGTCTCAATAATACCTTAAGGCAGCAAGGTCCATAGCTTAATTGCATGCTTAGCAAAGAAGCAATGCCTCTTAAGCAGCTATTTGCTTATTCTTGCATTTTGGCTTGAGTTTTTTTTAAAGATTAAGGAAGAGTAACTGGTTTCAGTACTGTGCCTGCAGTTATTCTCTTGGGACAGAATTAGCAGAAAAGATCATGGTTATTTTCTTAATAGAAGAGATTATTTACAGATAGAGATACCAGAGCAAATATGATCTCAGCTATGATCTCTCATGTTTTCTATGGTTTTCAGGAGATAAAAAGGCTATAGTTGTTAGGGACGTACTTAAGTCTAGAAATGCAGAGCCTGTACAGAAATCGTAAGTGGGATCTTGGCTGTATAAACCCAACACGATTCTGCCATTAACTTCATTCCACCAGAATTTCCTTCTCCTTGTTAGCTTCTACCTTTGGAGTATATTCTATAGCAACTATCAATTCACTCAAAAGGATCATAACTCAGAAAGTTCAGACGAAGGTTTAAAATGTGCATAGGTGACATATAAACCCAAGTTCTGCTATCAAAAGTAATGTAGCGGTTGAGTTTTTTGAGGTAATTTGGAGCACAGATGCCTGTCAGATTTTTCAACCTGAATTTGCAGCTTAAGTGCCAGACTGCAATGGATATTCTCATCCATGCCATTTACTTTAGTGGGGTTTTGCCCCTCACTTCCATTGCATATTTGACATTTATTTACCTTTAAAAATATAGCCCTTGAGAGGAATAGCAGGTACCGAATAAGACATATACCATGACTAGACTAAGGCTGTTATTACAAACATAGTTACAATTACACATTATGTTGTGTGTACAGCAGAGTTCTTACCATGGACTTAAGTGGACCAACAAGGCTGCAAATTTGCAGCCACACAAGAAAATCAGCTATGAGTGAAACAGACTGGTAAAAGAACCGTTTAGTAATACAGTTCCATCCCACTGGCATTTTTATTGGCAAAACACACATCAGTTAGGGCTTGCTTGCCTGGGAGTACAGAACTAGCTCTAAGACTAACTGATCAATTAAAGTCTGTACTAATGGATCCATTGGGCTTTCAAGTGTTCTTGGAAGTGGGAGCAAAGCTCTGAAGACTTTTATAGTATCGAAAACAAACTATTTGCAAGCCCTACTGAAACAGGCACCCAAAGTTACATCTCCATATCAACCCACCTTTAACTTCAAAGATAGTCCTGCTCTAAGGCCAACTGCCAAGAACTCAGGCCTTTTTCTACTTCTTTCATGATCTATAAAGAAGGTGGAAATGCATATTGTCACAGAGGGAGGAACAAATCAAATCTGTTTCCTCAGGGGAGGCCATCAAGAGAATCTCTTCAGTAACACCTAACACATACCTGCATAGCCTTTACCAACAATAATCTTCCCTCCTTTTCATTTTCTTCCATGCAATGGACCCATTTCTATCCTTACTCTTTAAAGCACTCTGTATGGTTGATTTAGCTCTTTTCTTCTCCCACTGTAGATGCTTTATAAAAAGATGTTATTGAGAAAGGAAATGTATGTAGGTGGGAGAATGAATACATAATTATTATTATTATTTTTGTCTGGAAAAAAAGATGCAGAATTTGGCATTCTGAATTGTGAAATACAAAACTTAGATGAGGTACGTAGCTCAGAGAGATAATTCTATTCCATTCCAATATCTGTTACTCAATCACACAGACTCTTTGGTCTAAATAATTTTAATTAAACAATTTTACCTTCTGTAGTAGCCATTACCAGAAGATAATTGACTGCATTGGTAATGAAGCTTTCTGAGGGTGCTAAACAAACAGCAAAGTTAATTATCTGGCAGTAATGCCTGTTATAGCAGTGCAACACTGGCCAACTAAGTTTCCTGTTCTCCTGCAGTATCCTTTCAGTAAATCAATGTAATATCCGTGGCTATATATTGTCTTATTGCAGTAGCAGTATTCAGCAACGGAAACAGGAAGACGCCAACTGGTCAGGAGTGCATGGAAACCAATACACTGAAAATATGACTTTTTATTACATGCATTTTATTCAACTGGTAAGTTTTATTAAGGTTTCCCTCTCCCCTTTCTAACTGAAGAATGAATTTTCAAACTCTGTGTTTATGTACCAGGTACATCTGACAGCAGAGATGTATTTCAATTATAGACAGAGTCCAGAAGTTTTTATTACCCACTATATAATACCAGCGTGGATTTGATTTTTTCCTTTTTTTTTTTTTTTTTTTCCCCCACTTAGCTTCTGTTTTCACCTTTTCTGTTTCTTGGCAATAAATCCACTCACACTGAATTAATTGGATAGATCCCATTTAGATTTCAGTTTGTGGGTTTAAATTCAAGCTGTTGACAGTTCATTTATTTAACTCTGTATCACTCAAAACTAATAGTGACCTATGTTTCTCTGCAGGCAAAAGGTAGGTTTAGATTTATGACAGTTTTTACAAGTATTAAAATAAATGTATCAAGTCAAGTTTATTTGACCTTTAACATGGGAAACATCAAGTTATTTTATTTTAGGAGTTGGCTTATTTGGGGGGGGGGGATTCTGCTAAGGCAGATTCCCAGTTTTATAGCTAAGGGCATGCAAATGGGATATCTTGATTCCTAGGACCACAATGCTATTCCCACCCTAATTTCAGCATCTTGAAAACAGAGGAATATATATTTATGTCAGTTAAAAACAAACAAAAAACCCAACAGATGTAGCTGTTCTCTGAGAACAACCAAATACCACGCACTGGCATTTAGATGTAGAAACATCTATATAGCATTTGGGGGGTTTATTTGGTTGAAGTTTTTATGGCATTCACTACCCTTACCTCATTTGTATGAAATTCAGACAGTTGCACAGAGGTGTCAGATGTGTGCAAATTCTATTGTTAATAGTATATAGATCCAGTTGCCAATTACAGGTTGGAGAACCCCGGCAGAAACTAATGTTACATAATTTTAACAACAATCCTTTCACATAGAAATCTTGCTAAGAATTCTCCAGAGAGTAAATGTTACAGTGGGTTCTGGGTTGGGACTATCACAGAGCTACCCCTCTTCCAGAGTCTTACTATTTCTCTCTTATGCAGGCATAAGGAAGGGGAAGTGTGCAGAAATAGTGAAAACTGCTTTGCATTAAAACAAAATTCTTACAGTCTTTTTCAAAGCAAAAGTGGCTTAATGATAATTGTGATTCTTCAAGAGCATTGCTGTTCCTTACATACACTTACAGGACACTTTCTTAAGGCTGCAAACCTCTGATGAATTGTGAATAATCTATGTCTTTGAACTGATTTACACCTATTCCTGAATTAATCCATCTAGTGCACAGAGCCCCTCAAGAAGATCCACTGGCAGTTCTGCTAAGCAAGGCTCACAGAATCACTTTCTCCAAGTCTGAAAGTGCCAGACTTATCTTGTAATAACACAGAAGTTATTCCAGTGTTGAGTCAGCCTTTGATTTATTGAGATTTAAGTTCGCAAAAGCTCCAAGAACTCCTCCATATTTGTTGAGCTGAGGACAGTGCTTCTCACTGATGAAGACACAGAGGCATCTCACTGCGCCAAGTGTACCTTTGTAAATCCTAAAAAACATCTGACATGCAGGCTAATAGCCGTTCCTATACAGCAGCATAGAGAGACATGAAACACTTTTCACGACCGTGGCTAAGGACTTGGAGACAAGTAACGTAAGGAAAGTTTAGCAACAAAAGTTATCTGAAATTATGCTAAGTACTTTTTCGTTTTTCTCCTCTGCAGTCAAGTGGTGACCTCTTTAGGATAAGCACCACTGTTTTTCTTGTGTTATAGCAGAATGCCTGATTCAAGAGGCCTTCAGCCCTGACTGGAACCATGAATTTCACAGCAATACAAGCACAAAATAAGAATAGAAAATCAACTTAGGAGGTAAGTTAGGAACAAAAGTCTTCCAGAAATCACCTGTATGTAGGCAAAGACCTATTGAGAAAGGATGAAATGTTTTCACTGGGTCCTAAATTCAATCATAGGCAACCCAGAAAAGCTTATGAATTCAGATTGAATTTGAGAGAGTTCTAGGGGGGGAAAAAAGAAGACTAAGAAATAGTAGCTATGAACCATAATGTTTAATTTTAATCCTTCTGGAATCATCTCAGCTTCAACAGTGGCTGTAAAGAGAAGCCATGCTTTTGAACAAAGAATGTTCTCTCAAAACATCCTCTATTCAATTACTGAAGTGCTACTAAGCTCCAAACTCAAAACTTACCAGCACACTAAGATAGTGACCATACCGCTTTGGTCTGTTTCTCAGTATAACTTATCTGACAAAATATTCTACAATGTATACTCTTAGTTTATGTTTGAGGCTTTCCCTTTTGACTGAGTGGAAAAATGCACGTTCTGGTACCATTCATATCACACTAACGTGGACATCAAAAATAGGTCAGTCAAATCACATCCTGAAAGTGCAAAGGTAGGACAGGTGGTTTGCTCAGACAACTAAAGCTAGGTTAGAGGAATCCATCCCACCTGCTACAGCAGCATAGAAAGAGGAGAGAGGAAAAGAATAAGGGAGTATGCCAAAAGAAAGCAGCAGAGCTTTAGCTTCAGTCAAGACAGCAAGGCTCCAGTCAGAACCATGGTGATTACCTCTATACACTCATCTTCACCCTCTGTTTTCACTTTATCATTTGTGGTTGCTTTTTGTTCTTCTTTTTTTCCTCCTTTGTCTCATTCTCTTTTCTTTTGAACATTTCCTGTTAGAGCCTGCCTAGCCCCTCAGTCAGTTTGCTTGAAGCCTGTCACATGACTGTACCCTTCAGCCTTTATTCATAACAGAATACATTCTGTACAAGGCCTCTCCCAAGGCATATCGACTGTCATTTCCACAGAGTTCACTCAGGGTGACTGAAGCACTTGGGAAAACAAAGTGTCTTCAGCTCTGCTCTTAAAACATGAATATGGAATTTGTCGATTCCAATAAAAATTACAGTAGCTTGTCCAAAAACAGATAGTTGCAAGGGCAACTGTGATTCTAGCAACACAGAGAGGGTTTTAGTGAAAAATGAGTAAAACTTCAGAAGTTTGGAGGCTCAGCCCTGGCATGCTCTCAGTCACATAAGGTGGTTTGTTTGAACCTTACTGAGAGATATCTCAAAGCTTTGTATCTGCAAAAGTGGGCCAGAAATGCTGCAGCACTTCTCAGGGACATCAGCTTCTGCACAAAGGCAAAGAACAGAACCAGTCATAGAAATGCAAGGGAGATAAAGCTACCCCAACTTTTCTTCCTAGGTGATAGAGTATGAATTTACAGTAGATGCTCTAAACAGTCCTTTGTCTGCCTGTCCTTTACATCTACTTGGAACTATTTCTACAGTGAATTTTGACAATAGAGCAGGGCAAATGTTTAGATGGCAGGAACCCAAGTTAAGCTCTGGATGAAGCAGTGAAAACCAGGTGGCTTTCCAGATGCCCATTACCCGCAAGAAGTTCCTTGACTGCTCTATCCATACCATGAACTGTACCTAGCTCCCTTTTTTGTCCAGAGGTAGTTTCTCTCACAGGCATGCATACAGAGGCACTCCTCCCCCTTTCTTGCAACATTATCTCACATCTGTGTGGCTGTATCCAAAATGATGCGTTTTGTGCTGACAATATTCTCTTGTCCAAAGGAAAGCTAGATCTAAAGCTAAGCCTAGAAAAAAGCATGGAACAACCTAGAACTGGCCATTTCATTGTTTCAAAGGATGTGGAGGACAGAGATTTTTAAGCCAGAAAGGGTTCGTGGAGCATGTTATCTAGCCTTCAACACGTTATACTCCACTATGTTTCATTAAGCCATCTCCTCTTTCAAAACACAGATTGCAAACGGACCCTTGTAATTAGCCAGGTGTTCCAACACCAAAACAAGGTGTGAGAGAGGGTGTAAAATCAGAGACCAAAGTTGGACCCCAGACTCAGGAAAAGGCTCTATTAGTCTGTTTGGACAATTGGCCTAGAAACGGCCCCCCACCTCCAGCCAGAGTACAAACTGACTACTTGCAGTTGTGGGATACAGAAAGCAGGGATGTTTTTCACCCGAGAGATCCGCAGTGCCATGGTAGTGGATGAGCTGTAAACAAACACTTAAAGAAACCAGTCAGCTGGTTTTGATCTGAATGGGGAAGAAGTAGGACAGAAATACATTCTGTTATGTTTAGCATCTGATTCCAGCATGTCCTTGGTTTGGGGCAGAAGGGTCTGATTGCCAAGGAGACTAACATCCAAAAAGCTGATGTGGCTTGCTCATAGACACTCTCAAATCACTCACAAATCACTAACAGCAAACAGATTAAGCCACTTGAGACTTGGAGACAGGCAGGGCAGAAGAAAACAAAGGGAAAGGATGGAACATAGGGCTGCTGCTTCTTATTTGCCACTCCAGTGAGAACAGGAACTGCCACCGCTCATCCTAATTTCACCAGCAGCAAGAGAGCTCACTAGGAGTTTTACACCAACATATCTCTAAAGCAGGTTCAAAGTACTAGTGATAATGATGACTGACGACAAATGCATCACTTCAAGATTTTGCTGCAACACTGAACAAGCAATACCCAAGAATTCTTCCATCCTTTGACTTTCTTCAAGAAGAGCTAGATACAAGATGGACATAGAGAACACAGGAATCAAAAATTCTGGCAAAGCCAGGCAGAGAACTCAGGTATGAATAGCATACAGAACAATATGAGAACAAAGGTCTAAAGTCCCTGCTGGGAAAAAACACGTAGTAAAATGAAACAAAGCAATGTCTGTTTTGCTGGCATTAAGTATGAGAGAAGATGCTAAAAATGTTACTGCCAAGAAAAACAAAACAAAGCAAAATAAAGCAAGACAAAACAGAACATTACAGGCTTTTTCTATTGACAAACCTGAGTGTTGTCTTGCACTGTGAAAAATATAGTACTACAGACTGGCTGGATGTTGGTTTCTCTCCAAACAACACACAGCTGAACTTCGCTGCTCTAGGATATTTTATCCTCATACTAACATCCTGAAGATGACTATGGAAAGAAAGGTCAGCTCCATATACACTAAATGATACCTTTTCTTTCCTCACATCTCAGAACTCATTTTGCTATGAACTGCACTAGGAAAAATGGATGTTTCCTTTACCAAAGATAAGTGCCACTCACTTTTGGAATCTGAGGGCTTAATGTAAAGAAATGGCAATGAACATCTTAAGTTCCTCACACATCTAGAGATATAAACATTAAAATGCTTTTCAGATACTTGGCCCCTTTGCAATTAACAGGATCACCTAAGCATTCTAAATGTTTTAGAGTTTGCAAACACGAGGTCTAGAGCTCTAAAGTCATCAGCGTTTTTTGACCGACCTGCACACAAACAGCTCAAACATTTCCACCAGACTCGTATTCCCAGAGAGAAGTAAATACGTTCCCCTGCCATCTGCTGAGAACAGAAAACTCAGATTGCTGCAGCACATGGTGGCACCAAATGGAACCACATAAGTGCCAGAATGAATGGCAGCCATTTTGGAGGTTTGGGAATACTTAAATGTGTTTCATGCAAGGCAAAATGAGGAGACGGACACACAAAGACAAGAAACTAGCATGCTTGATGCTTTTTCTTCAGCCATGTATTGCAGTCAATTACAGAAAAAACCAAAGGGAAATCAACAGCCCAGGGGTAAAAAATATGTGTGTTAAACCTATTAATTCCCTGCAAGATGATGAGAAATATCTTTTGATGTGACTGTCACAAGACAGCTAAGAAAACAAAGCATCTCTACAGTTGTCAGGAAGGTTGAAAATAATGCAGGTGGATACTTTGTAAAAGGGCATTTTAATTTGGAAAAAGGCAAATGATGAAAAGTTTAACATTCTAATCAAATCATACCAATTGCACAACATCAGTTTGCCCAAATCAGAACTTGGTTGCCCATAGCCTCAGAAGGCAGGAGAATCTGGGTAGGGCAGCAGCAGGATAGGCCAAAGTGCCAGCCAAGGCAAGAGACTGCAGCCTCTGCAAGGAATAGGAAACTGGCCCCGTCACTAGCATGCACTTAACCTGAAAGTTTGGAAGAAATGGTGTCCTTCTCTCTCACAGGCAGAGGCAGCAGAAAAAGGGAAAGACAAAAAAGGAAAGGTCAGATCTCCCAAAATTCCACTTAATTTTTTTTTAAGACAACTTTTTTCCAAAACAACCAATCAACCAAAAGGGAAAATGCTTATTTTTCTGGCCAACCACATTTGTTTAGATCCATGGTATCTTTTGACTCTTGCAATTTCACCATATGCTGGACACATCTGAAAAGGAATCTGGTTTCAAAGTCTCAGAAAAGCAGGTCTGCATAATACTATGCATTCTTCTGGATTTTCACACTGACTGGACCACTCACTATCTGACAAGAGGGAAGTCCTCTGTTGGACAGAAAACACAGTGCATCTCTTTTATATATATTCAAGTATTAAGATGAGAAACATTACCCTATGATCTGATCACATGCATACATGTCTCAATCTCATGTCTCAGCCCTTGTGTATCTCCCAAATCATGAATACGCAAACAAGAATAAGACTTTTTTTTCACCCAGTAAACACTCTTCATAGGCTGTTCTAGGGTCATTAAACCTGTGTAAAATGCTGTGGAGTGAAAACATGCCACAATCAGTGTAGATCACAATAACATATTGCTATTGTCTCTATGTTCTAAAATGTAGAGAATGCTGCTTTGAAGACATGCAATATAGAAAAGAGGAGGAAAGAAAAGAAAAAAAGCCTAACACTTTGAATTGTAGCTTTCATTAAACTTGGAAGAAGTCATCTAGGTCAAGCCTAAGAGAATGCTGTAAATCAACTCTGACAGGACATTGGAATTCAAGTAATTGCTATTCTCTTGCTGCATATTGTCCATATTTCATTTCTAAACCTAGTAAGATTGAGCTCAACAGTTCTGAGTTTTGTGATTATGATATTCTTATTAGCTGTTATTTCCCTCAAGTTACTTGCTTTCCCTATACCACTCCACAAAGTCAGCTACTTATAGTCTTTTAATCACAAGAAGGAGAACAAGTTTGTTAGATATGCTGACTCATAGCAGAGGTCCCACACTGATGGATCATGGACCATCATCAAGTTTTAATTTCAGAGTATAATATAGCCTCACTACAAACTATGTTTAACTGCAAATTCAAATCCATCTACTGAGGAAGGATAAAAATATTATTTTCTTCATGGCTCACTGAGTGTAAGAAATTCCTGCTCACAGTTATTTACCAGCTCTCCTTACCCCTTCATACAAGAGTGGGATAAAATGCTAAGTTCTGGTGATACTGGGGATAGAAAACTCCAATTAAGGGGATAGGATGGAGGGAAAGATGAGCCACTGAGACAGTGCAGGAAACAACAACAGTAAGGAAGATGGTTCTCATTTAACAGCTGAGCTCAGGAGAATCCTGAGCACCTTAGCGTCCAGAGGCCAAGACCCAGATGGAACAAGCTGCCAAGACCAGTGCACATCTCACTAGGTGCTGTGAAACACTGCCCTAGAAGTAGCAAAACTCATTGCCAACTACAGTGCCAGGTAAAGCTAGGCTAAGGAATTTCAGAAGGTTACTATACCACTAGTAGGGCAGTATCTGAAATCTCCACAGACATTCTAATTCTGAGCTGCAGATTATTTCATTGCCTTTGGAGGTGAGAAAAGAATATCACAAAAATTAGAAAGTGCTTATTTCATTTTGCAAAAATGACAACCTCCAACACTTGTAGTTATGAAATTGCCTTTATCTTCAACAGAATCTCAGGATTCAGCTCTCATAGTAAAACAATTACTTTCCTACCATCAAGCAATATTTTTCAAATGTTTCCATTTCATTAAAAATATAAATAAGGTAGTATCTTTTCATACAAGTCACCTATTTAATTGAAAAATATCTTGTCTCTAAGATGGAAGTAAAAGTTGATGATCACTTAATTGTCTACCAACTAGACTTCATTCAACCAGCTCTGGGCATTTCACTAAAAAAGAAGGTTTGAATTAATGTGATGATTAATATGTCTTTAAAATTGAAAAAAATTAATTCTCCCTATATTGGCAATATAATGAAGTTCTCAGTAACTCTTCTACTGATATTGAACATCCGGATTTTAACATTATTTTCTTTTGGAATGAAAAGGAATACAAAATAGACTGCAGAAAAATTAGTAAGCAATTGGGGTTTCTAATGTCTTATTTCATTAAAAAAAAAAAAGGTACAATGGAATTATGCTGTTTTAGAAAAGTAGAGCTACAAGTATGATTCTTTCATAGTCTCCTAAGAGTATCTGGCAAGTAAGTGAAGAATTTGCCATTAAAGTACAGTGAAACACTGGTTTTTTTGGCACATTATTCTGAATACAACCTAACGTGTTGACAGTGCAACAACTCAAGTCAATAGATGTAGTCTCATAAACCTGACTGGACCTTTGATTAGATTACAAAAATACAAAGATTATATATAGAGAAGTCTCAATAAATTAACCCAAAAAATAAGAAAAAGAAAACAAATTATTCCATTGACATGAATAAAGGCAGGATTTCATCCCCAAATTCTACCATATTTGAGTATCTCTCAGCCTTTTAGACTGAAGCTTCACCTCTCATGCCCAAGGCTTTCTGCTAGGCATTGCTTCTTTCTCACATTTTATTCTCACAAACTCATCGATGACTGGGCTCTGTTTCAGAACTCTGCCTCCTGCTTTTTGTACTCACTCTTACAAAGAAGAGACATCTACTTTTGGCAACAATAATCACAGTTTTCTATTGGATACATAAACCATGGTTCTTTCCATGCATAAATTAGCAAACACAGTAAAACAATGGCAAAATATTTGGATGGGGGGGGGGAAATTAAATTAAATGCAATGCTACAAATATTCCTATTTAACTCCTTGCCTTATTCCAGTATGATTATTCAAACATTGGCAAAGAGCATATCTACACTTCTTTAAACAGTGCTTTGCTTAATGCTGTACAGTTACTGATCCTCTATTAAACATTCCAGTATTGTGGGATTATGGGTCATTTGAGTCTTAATCCATACATACCATTCTCTGGGAGTAAAACAGAAGGTAACTGACTGGTGGCAACACAGAGAATATATTGATGATGAAACTCAGCTTTTTTTTCAGATTCATCATCTAAATAGCTATGGAAATATATGGCACATAAAAATATATGACAAGAGTCAAGAGCTTTATTCTAAGCAGTTTATATTTGAATTTCCCTGGATGCTCAGAATTCTCAGAAAATAAAAATTATGTTCTGAATTTCAAGGTCAAGCTTAGGCAGCCCACACTATGGTCCAGGCTCAAAAAGTTGAGATGAGCACGGCGGATGGGTCGTTGGACAGATTGCACCCAGCCCTGTGCCAGTACTCAAGAGAGATAACAGCAAACTCTTATCACCTTGATAAAAAAGTCGTGTACTGTTCCAGGTGAAACCTACTATGGATTTCACCGTCCAAATACAGACCAGGTAACTACATACCCTTTTTTTGTACTATCCAGCAGAACAGGCCAAATACAGCGGTGGCAAGCATAGTAATGTGTTAAGATGATGAAGACCAGGTAAAAGAGCAAATATGATCTCCAGACACCGACTAAGAAACTGTAAGAAAATTATTCACCGAGCCAAGGTGCCCGTGAAAATAATACATGCTGCACCATGCAGCAAAGGTGGTGTATCCCACATACCTTACAATCATTTCAACCTCAGGCTATGTTTTAAAGAGAGAAAGGTCAGTTGCTCATCTGGCTCGGTGCTGAAATCAATGGAGCAACCCTGATTGATGCCAGCTGAGGATCCTGCTAATGAAGACAGGGTAGTTTTCCGATTTACTTTTACCTGGGGGGCTGCCCTAAGAACTAGTCTTTTACAACTCAATGACAATAGATGTGCATATTCTGTTACTACCATATAACATTAAGTTGATGTCATCCCTCTCCCACTTGTCCACTCAGACTCTGCTGGAGGACACTGTAACAATGCAGCACATTTCAGACTGCAGGGCTGAACGCGCTATTACATTGCAGTTGCTGCTATTAAAATATTATGCCTGAAATTAATGCATTACACCTTTCAGACTAATGTTCTCTAAATCAGACTGAATTTATCCAAGGGTATTTTTAGGCAAAAATACATCCTCACAAGCAAGTAATGATCAGCACTTTTTCCCCAGATGCTCTAATATGGAATAAAGCCTATGCAGTAATTAATATTTATGAAGTGAACGAGTTCCTGTTAAGCCCTAAATCACATATATATGGGATTTGAACTATAAAAATGCAAACCTAAACCAATAAAATAAAAAGACATTTACATACATATAAATTGTGAACTTTGGTTAAGTTGTTCTATATTGTTTTAGCAAACTCAAAATTAATAATCATGCAGGTCTGAAAACTTCTGTATTAATGTGATTTCTAGATTATCCATATACAACAGAGAAGTTTCATTTTAGTACATTAGGGAACATTTGAAACTTGATTAGCAGACACTTGATCTTATGTCCTTCAGTTGGCAACACTGCCTTCCTTATACACTCATGAATGCTTTCCCCTGTTGAAATTCAGAGAGAGCATTATGCACAGAAGGAAAGCTCTTTGCAAAATGAACTGATATGTGATTCAACCTGTATCCTAGGAAGAAATACTCTTAGAATCATAGAATGTTTAGGATTGGAAAGGACCTTAAGATCATCTAGTTCCAATCCCCCTGCCATACACAGGGCCACCTCACCTCTAGACCATGTCTCAACCATTATTAAAAATTAAAACAACAGTGTTTCTGAAACATATATTCTGTACATATCAAGAAGTTGAAAAGTAAATAACACTTTTTTATGGAGTGCTTTTTATCATCAGATCTTGAATTGCTTTATAAAAAGTGCTGTTCTACATATAAGTCACTACTAAAAAATTAAAGGATTACAGATCTTCATACAGTGACTGATGCTAAAAGTATTTTAGCATCAGAAAAAAGCTACATGATTTAGCAACCTGAGACCTTTATTTAAGAGTTCCCATATGAATTCAACAGGCTAACTTCAGGCACCCGATCCTGAAAATGTTTACTTTCATAAGGGCATAAAAGCATTCAAAAGAAATGTGAACTAATTCAAGCTAAATATAGCAATGTCTCATCAAACCATTATTAATGTTTTATTAGCATTTGTTACTTCCTCCCCCTTTCCAGATGGCATGGTGCAGAGCATCCTGCATAACGCTATCAAAATCTTTGCTGAAATGCAGGTGGTATGCTACAAGGAATGGGAGAGGAGGAAACATACACTTTCCCCTTCTCTTCAAGCAGAGATGCTGGTGGAAGTGTTGGACTGGCAGGTCAAAGGACCATTATCCTCCATTCATCTAGAGCTGAACTCAGCATGACTAAAGCAAAAAGAAGTAGAATCAGCAGCAGTGCATGCTAAGGTGCTGAGAAGCAGGAAGCATAAGGTAGAGGGTTGTCTCTTCTCCATAAAAAAATCTGAACATCTCTTCTAAGGCTAGCTGCAAAGACTCCAGGCATGGTACACTGAACACTAGTTCATTTTATACATGCCACCAACTTGCTATCACATGTCATCCCATTTTATTCACCAATACTGAAAAGCATTCTACTAAAGGATGTTACTATTTAATCATCTAAGCTGTTTAATATGCATTTTTTTCTCTCTTCCTACTAAAAATATAAGCCCATTTGACTTCACATCTCTCCATTCTTTTGAGCATCAAGAAAAGCAGAGCCACTTGACAAAGTTGCAGGTAGAGTGGAATTTTAAACTGAACAAAGAACACATTAGCAAGCTACAAGTAAATAATTCAGCTGGGCCTGAGGCATTACCTTTTATTCAAAGAGACATAATTGATAAAGAACACTAGTGGAGTCATTTACAAAATGTTAACCATGCAATAGCGGAACATCCTGTTACAAAGCAAGGTAATTATTTTACACACCAGAACCTCAAAAGTAAATAGATGAATGCACAGAATCTTAAATGCTGTTAGCAGATTAATGGGAAGATAAAGGATTTTGGAGGAAATGTAATCCCTCAAAACATTCAGGGGAAAAAAAAAAAAGTAACATTCCAGCTTATTAAAAACACGCCTTTATTTGCTTTTGTTTTTGCATTAATTCAAAACTTCTCCGCTGCATTGAAGAACCTCACTAGGATCCTGTTCGACATACTTCATTAATAATCTAGATGATGGGGCAGAGTGCACCCTCAGCAAGTTCACAGATGACACAAAACTGGGAGAAGTGGCTGATATGCCAGAGGCTTGTGCTGATATGCAGAGGGACTTCGACAGGCTGGAGAAATGGGGGGACAGGAATCTGAGGCAGTTTAACAAAGAGAAGTGTAAAGTCCTGCACCTGAAGAGGAAAAACCCATGCACCAGTATGGACTGGGGGCCACCCAGTTAGAAAGCAGCTTGGCAGAAAAGGACCTTGGGGTTCTGGTGGACGCCAAGTTGAACATGAGCCAGCAATGTGCTCTTGTGGCAAAGAAGGTTAATGGTATCCTAGGCTGCATTATGCAAAGTATTGCCAGCAGGTGGTGAACCTTCCCCTCTAATTAGCACTGGTGAGGCCACAACTGGAGTCCAATGTCGTGTTCTGGGCACTCCAGTACAAGAGAGACATACTGGAGAAAGTCCGCCAAGGGTCACAAAACTTATTAAGGTGCTGGAGCACCTCTTCTATGAGGAAAAGCTGAGAGGGTTGGACTGTTCAGCCCAGACAAGAGAAGGCTCAGGGGAATAACTTTCCAATTGTATTCTTTAAATTAGTAAGATAGGTAATTACTAAATGTATTCTGCCTTCCTCCCCTCTCTGTCCCAGCTGGAAACCTTGGTAACCTCTATCTTCCTCTGGACATGCTCTTGGACATAGAATCATAGAATCATAGAATCGTAAGGGTTGGAAAGGACCTTAAGATCATCTAGTTCCAACCCCCCTGCCATGGGCAGGGACACCTTGCCCTAAACCACGTGGCTCAAGGCTCTGTCCAACCTGGCCTTGAACACCGCCAGGGATGGAGCATCCACAACGTCCCTGGGCAACCCATTCCAGTGCTTCACCACCCTCACTGTAAAGAACTTCTTCCTTATATCTAATCTAAACTTCCTCTGTTTAAGTTTGAACCCATTACCCCTTGTCCTACCACTACAGTCCCTAAGGAAGAGTCCCTCCCCAGCATCCTTGTAGACCCCCTTCAGACACTGGAAGGCTGCTATGAGGTCACCACGCAGCCTTCTCTTCTCCAGGCTGAACAGCCCCAACTTTCTCAGCCTGTCTTCATATGGGAGGTGCTCCAGCCCTCTTATCATCCTCGTGGCCCTCCTCTGGACTCGCTCCAACAGCTCCATGTCCTTTTAATGTTGAGGACACCAGAACTGTACGCAGTACTCCAAGTGGGGTCTCACAAGAGCAGAGTAGAGGGGCAGGATCACCTCCTTCGACCTGCTGGTCACGCTTCTTTTGATGCAGCCCAGGATGCGGTTGGCTTTCTGACATCTTCACAGGGTAACTAAACAAGCATCAGGTTTGTAAGATGTTATTTAGAGACAAAAGTTTTCTGTGCAATATTTGTAGCTCTACACCAGCGCTTGTTGATACTGCTGAAAAAGAACTCTGCAGATCTGACATACACCATTTGTCTGTCTAAAAAATAGGATGTTTACTCTGCCAGGAACTACATGGCCGACCAGGAATTAATTTGGAATCATTTCCTGGACTAGGCTAAGGAAAAAGACAACAGGACTAATGTACAGAAGCATAATTAATCACAGCTAATTGAATCTTTATTTTAATGTGGTTTATAGTTCTCAGTTAAAGATAATATGTGAGTTAGCATTTTGGGTTTTGTTTCCTTCTGTTTTGTTCAGTTTCTGCTCATTTTTTCCCTCATGGTCATGTTTCCATAACAGAAGCCCTTAATTTCAGCCTGCTAAATGCAAGTGAAGAAGACCTCTTGTGTAGTAGTTTTGTGATAAAGAAACCATAAATAAAATTAAAACACACACCAATATTCTCTTAGGAGAACATGCTCTGTTGAATTGTTGAGGGTGATGAAAAGCAGCAGGGCTTGGCATAGAAGTAGCTGTGGAGGAGGTCAGTCCATGCCTCTAACATCTATTCTTGACATCAGAGATATGCCAGGAAGGCAGAGTGTGAAGGGGGAAACAGGAGCTCTATTTCACTGCCCTAATCTAATAAGGATGCAGCTACTAGGGACATAATTCAGACATTCTCACTAAGAGCACCAAGGAACTTGGGGGCCATCTGTCAGCATTGGTTAACAGCTCTCCAGAGCTGTCTCTCACACAGCAGAGCGTCTGGCCAACTGGCCTTTATTTTTTTGCTAAAGTAACCTTATCAAAATCTTGTAATTGCTCTCTAGAAAACTGCTGCTGCTCAGTCACTGAAAACACCCAAACCTCACACTTACATAGAAAAACAAAGACCTTAACTTCCAACAACAACACTCACATAAGTTCAAAACTACCTAAGTGGAAATTCACGATGAAAGCACCAAACCACACATGGTTTTTCCATTCCCTAATCATTCTCGTCCCATAGGGAAGAAGCACTAAGATACAGCTCCTATCCAGCCTGTCCACAGAGGCAAAACATGCCATGATATAGTAGATTGGCTCAGCGACAATCTTAAAGAGATCCCGGTATTACCCAGGTCTAACATTCTCTATTAGGTACAGCAGCTCAGGGATCTCAGCTCACCTTCTATAACAGTGAGAAGCATTTTTATGGTAGGATGGTTGAATTTCAAGGCATAACTTGACAGTAGTCTTTATGATGCCTGCTAATAAAATACTGGTCTGAAGTACCAAAGCACAGTTCTACCCTAGATAGACACTCAGACATACATATGGTTCTCTATAGGTGAATAAACTTTCTACCCATATCTCAGCTTTAAGGGAATAAAGTCATCCTGCATGGGACTGATTCCAGCCACCAAAGATGAATGATGCCCATCATATTACAGCTAAATTCAAGAACCCTGCAGCAAACTTAGATATCTTGGGTTGGCACTGAGGAAGTGCACAGATGGGAGGAATCCTCCCCCACCATCTGGAAGATTTGCTACACCTGTAGCAGCAGCCACTTCTATGCACACAAAAATACACATATCCTCCCCTGCAGACCAAAGAAAATACAGGTCCCAGCAATGGCAAAGCTTCCAGTTTTGTATATTGTTGGTGCCTATTCCCTTCCCGTGAATCTGATCCCATGCAGGAGCATAAATCCCTGTCTTGCTCCCTATAACTAAGCAATTAGAAAATGAAGGTGCTGAGCAGTGGAGAATTAGCCTAGGGAGAAGGGAGAAGAACAAAGTGACCTCCACACAGAATAAAGCTTGGCAGATAACGAAAACACACATTCATGCAAATTGCAAGTATGTTCTTAAACCTAGAAAGCATTGATATTTCATGCATCCAAACTGTTTTGATTTTAAAACATTAAAGAAATCTTCTTAGATGTTTTGGTTTAATGCTGCCAAAAATATCAATATGATATAAAATATGCATTATGAAATAGACACATACATACACAAGAGTATATTAAAATTGAAAGTTGAGATCATTTCTCATATAGAAAGTCAAAACAAAACATGAGAAAGCATAACCAAAATATTCTGATCTGAATCACTTTGCATTTTTCAGGTGACAGATTAATAAACTGATAGTCATACATCCCCACTGTCAGAAACAAATTTCTCAAACAAAAACTCATTCATCAGCAAGTTTGGGCCAAGCCGTCTACGGAGTATCATGCTAGATTAAATCTTATGGCAGCAGTAACTCCAATTGGTTGATCAAAAATAAAAAATAAAAAATCAAAGTAGTAACTTTCACCAAAAATTACTTTGAGGAAAGTGAGTCTAAACAGTTAAAAAAGCCAAACCAGTTACTGCTCTGCAGCTGAGCCAGGATAATAACCCTGACTCCGCTCCCCTCATGCCTTAAAGCAAAGCACACACAAGAGCTTTTGAACTACTTCGAAAGATACTCAGTTGCTTTTCATTGTATGTCCATATGCTAAGAACAGAACACTTTTGTGCAATTTGGGAATTCTGTGCTAGAAAATGACTGACACCAAGTTAGAATGACATAGAAACCAATAAAAGTTATGGACAGATTGCACATGAAAGTACCACATAGACAACAAAATGTGTACCAGTTATTCTCACTCATACCCCTAGACACAGCTGTTCATCACTGGGGATTACTAAAGCTGTGACAGCATCAGACAGAGATTGACAGCTGTCTGTTGTATAACTAAAAGCAGAAAGCCAGCATGTGTTTTGCTAACTTCCAGCTGAGAGGAGTAAACAAACAAGCCAAAGGGGTGTACAGTCATTAGCGTAGAGCTTACGATTGACTGAAGCTGTGTGAAACTTCTGCAGAGAAAGCCCCAAGAAAGCCTGTGTTGCCTTCATGATGCCTACTTTCATTTTTAAATTGGAAATACAGATTAAGCTTACTAAAATATTCATAAAACTGGGCTAAAGGAGAACAATATTGGACTGAGGTACTGCCTCAAATTTGAACTGTGTTTAGGTTCGTCAGAGCTGCGTAGATTTTCAGATCGAACCAATCCAAATTTACCTTTGGAGTTTTAAATAGATTATTTTTTTTCCTCTGTTTGTTTTACCTGAGTTTTACAGGAATCTGAATAAAGACCAAATGAGAGGAGATGTTTATAAAGCTGTATCAACACCTGCATTACTACACTGAGAAGTCACTGGTAGCTTTGGCACAACTAAAAGTCACCTGCCCTCCAATGCACAAGGGACCCAGTCATTCATGCTCTCCTTTTCAGAGACTGGTCTACAATGAAACAAATTGTTGGGGGGAAAAAAAAAAAAATAATAAACATGTATTTAAGCATTGCTGTAAATCTCATTTGAGGTGGAGCATAATAGGGCTCATTTTCTCTCATGATTGCTATTCCAAGTGGAAAGGATTTGGAATCTTCCTCACTAGAAGCCTTTCTTCCACTATCTCCCACAACTATGAAGAAGCCTCAGCAAAACAGTCACACAAGTATTAGGACAGTGACTATTTCTCACCTTCCACAACCTTCAACATACTTTATTCCCCACAGGACAGTCTGAATATCTGCTGAAGGGAGAAGAGAGGTTTCTTTGTGTTTGGTGGATTTATTTTGAGACTAACCTTAACTTTAATCAGCCTTGGGTTTATATTTAGTTTAGTTTTGACATAATTGTAATATGTCCAAACAATTAATACATACTGGTCTTGTCTCCATTGTGGGCTTACCACTGATACAAATGTAAATTTTTTAAAACAAAAAAGTCTTTGCACTCAAGCATAATTTACAACTGAAAAAAATCTTGGTCAAGAGTCACACCTTCAGACATTGCTTCTCCTTTATGGTACTCTGCCACATTTCCCAACATATGAGAGTTTAAAACTGTAGGAGATAATGCAACCTTTCCTAAGTCTGTCATCCACTGGGGCCACTCTGTGACAATCTCAGAACTATCCAGCTGAAACACGGTACTCAGCATTGTTACTGAGGTGGTTAAAAAGATCATCAAAGTTGTTATATATACAACTGGTGGATAAATAAACATCTGCCATCAGCAACATGACCAATGTTCTGTCCTGGCTTATGTGTCCAATGCTGCCACTGAAGATCAAGTTGCCATACGGTCATAATTTCTCTGTGATTCAGATCTCCTGAATTACAGTAAACAAAAAGGAAAAAAAGGAGAGGCAATGGATATAAGCTGCAACATAGTAGATTTCTGAAGCTGAGAGAAAGATTTCATCATGAAAGCTGTCAGACACTGCAAAAAGATACTGTGGGAAGTTGTGGAATCTCTACCCTTGGAGATGTTCAAAACTCAACCAAACAAGGTCCTGAGCAACCTGAGCTGCACTGGCCCTGCTTTGAGTAGGGATTTAGACAAAATGTCCCCCAGAGGTCCCATTCAACCTGAATTACTGCATAATTCTACACAAGCACTCTGTGAAACTCCTTGTGCTGAAAGAAACAGCAGCAAAACAAAGACAAAATCCAGAACTCTTACCATTTATTTATTTCTAATTTGTTGTGAGTTTTCAATTAATTCCTCCCAAAAGCTTTCAGGAACAGATAGAAACATATCAGCTATCACACTGAAATAAGACTCTTTACCAAGTGCCACCATGATTCACAGTCTATTATAGTAATTTTTGCTCCTGAGCAAAATTTTACCTCAAGTCCTGAGCACTGTCTCTCAGTAAACATCTGACACATCTAATAAAGCAGATTAGAACACAGTGGGTTTCAATCTTATAGAATGTTTGTGCTGATCCCTAATTTCGAATGGATATTGAGTCATCTAATCTAGTCCAGGTCAAATAGCACAGAAATATGCAATGGTTAACCCCTAGGGCAATTGAAGGCATTTTTTGACAGGAAGAGAGTGCTACCTGCCAATTAGTAGATCCACATACTGATCCACCCATCACAGGACTCAAAGGAAACTAGCAGACTTTCTTCTCAGTTCTGATTAAAACACTGAGCAAATCAAGGTACTCTAACAATCCTTCTGGTTGAAGTAACTTACTTAAATACAAACGTGATCACAAAAAGAAGTGTTTCCATTTGTATGGAAATCCTGGTTTGAAATATGTTCTGGGAAGAAGTGTTATCTAAGCTCAAGCCAATGCTTTTATTTTCATTGATTTATACATATAATTTTATTGATTGTTGTAATATTTATTCATTTCATTTCAACATGCCAAGTGTAATCTGCACTAACTGCAACTCACTTGACATTTTTCAAATACAGCTTTTTCGCTTTTGCAATGCTTGCCTTCGTTACATATGCAACTACTGAATAGAAGATATTTTAGTAGATTCCATACCCCACATCACTTGAGTGATGTTATCCATGAATTCTAGCAAAATAGCTATTTCGTTTGGTCACTGAACATGAGGTAAAGCACATTTATTTCCACATAAATTGTTCTTTGGTTTCTAATATAATAACATTTATTACAATCTGTTTTTTGTAGAGATGCCTATGACACAAGGAACCATTCATTCTCTCCTGTACATGACTCTGACAATGATCTGCATTAGGAATAAAATACAGCTTTCTATTTTAAGAAAAAAATCTTTTCTTTAAAAGTCACCATATTAAATAATGCAGTGTTTGTGACTGTAACTCTTTCCATATGCACTGTTTTCATTTGGACATCACTGAGTTTCTTGATAATTACAATCCATTGCACATCCATTTACACACTAGTGGTGGCACAGGTAATTTATAAAAATCAAATCTAAAATGCTATGGGTAGTAGTCGAGAAGCAGACATGAATCATGTTTCACACAGGTGGAAAATTTGCTATAATTAATCAACGATTTGCAGACCGACCTTTCTTGCTTTTATAACTTAATGAGTAAAGCACAAATTAAATATGAAGGTTCAAAGACAGTGATTTTCTGAGAAAGGTCTTCTGCCAATAATTTAGGAAAAGAGATGCAATATCTCAATTTTACAATCTCCCAGCAAAGATTATAGAACATAATATCCTGAAATGTTCTTACATGAAAGGTGAAAAAAGGAAAAAAAAAAAGGATAAACCCAAGCTCTTTGTTTGGGTTCAGAGCACTTAGGGGAAAGCTCGTGTAGCCACTAGGTTTTATTTCCTTGCCTTTCAAAGATTTTCTTTTGTTCCCTGCTTGTGACACAGTTGTACGCTATCAGCTGAATTAGGAAAATCTGCTGAGCACTGTCCTGTTACCCCATTTGAGTGGACAGGAGTTTCGTCACTGAGCTTATCAATAGTTGAGTTAAGGCAATGGTGGGCAAGATTTTAATTCCATCTCTGGCAAGAGATTTCAGGGGAGCCTTTCAAAGAGCTATGAATATACTGTCAACATGCAGCTTCATTCTGATTTCACCAGTTTAAATATTTCAACAGATATCAAAGAAACAAAACAGGGCCTTACAGGAGAATTTCTTCAGATTTTTTAATAAGTCCATTTCTCAGGGATATATTTCCTCCACTAAAGGCTACCAGCAACTTCTGAGAGGCATTCATTCTGCTGTGTTGGAAGCTGCCAATGCAGCACTCATCATATCTGCCAATACAGGACCCACAAGAGTAAGAAGAGTATGCACTATGCTTTAGTAGCAGGTGCAACAATATTGAGATCTGTAGGAGCATCAATGAACTCGTAATCTCATTTCAGAAATAGCTTTGCATTGTTTAAGTAAATCCATTTGACATTATGACACCCTGCATACATTGTAATCAGCATTTCTTTAAACATTATGAAAAGGTGGCTGGCTTGAATTTGTGCATTGATTTTAGCTGATGGGCAAAACCAAATAATTCATGCTTCTGAAAGTTTCTCAGAAAAGTAGTTGCTGAGGTTAATATTGCATTAACCACCTTGCATGTCAGAGGTGGGGGTTTTTCTTCTAGCCATCAGGCAGAATGTCTGGGGAAAATAATGAAGTCAAGTGTTAAAATCTACATCACTGGCAATGACTTGCTAAACATGTGACTGTATAGGTTGATAAGGAAGAAAAAAGAACAGGAAAGATGGAAACAACACTCAAAATAACATAATGCTAATAAGCACTGTACATTATTAGAGGATGCCAGTCATCCAGCCATCTGCTGAAGACAGACAAAAGAACAAACAAGGTTAAAGGGAACAGAAGACTTGGAAAATTAATGTTTCACTCAACTCTCATCTAAAGTTTTTTTATTGCAGAAATACTTTCTTAAGATTCTGTGGAGACCCTAGATGCCAAAATTCATTTTAGCTCTCAACAACCACATTTCAGGTAAATACCAAAATAGGATACAAGAAGCGGATGTTGTTATTTTCCAGCCTTTTGTGATGGATGAACAAAGCAGTGCAGAGAGACTATGATGCCAAAACAGAAACATTACTGCTAAAATACTTTTTTAAAAAGACTCCAGAATAACTAGTTCTCAAGCACAGAGTTAGGAGGATAAAAGGCAAATAAGGTTACCTAAACAGATTTATTTTTACACTGTAGGAGAATTACAAAATTGTCACATATTTGCACATTTTTGATTTTTTAAAGCTACAGCAAGTTACTTTTATCTTTTCTTACAGGTATCTCAGAAGACAAAATAATTTGAGTTTTACTGGGTTTTGGCTGTTTATAACAAAAATGACTGGAAACATTTTATTACTGTTCTGGCTTGTTGCACACTGGAAATTTACATCTGCTTAACCCCAGTCTTCTGGAAAAATAACAGGCACATTAGTCCAGCTATAACATCATGAACACCAAGAACTAACACATCCAGAAATTCAGAGGAAGAGATTTTTTTTTTTAAAGAATCTGTGTGTTAAATATTCATCAAGAAAAACAACAGTAAACAGCAGCACAGTTAGAAAGCAGGTGGGTGGCCTTGAGATTAGAAATTCCAGCTTGTTTTCTTGCCATTTTGGATGCAATACTTTAAAAATTCCTTCTCTGATTCCTCATACTGTTAAAAGGATTTCTAACAAAAATACACTTTGAAATCATAATACTCATATCAACCAAAAGAGGAAATGGCAATAGGTTTTTTCTTTTTCAAGAGTTTTTAGTTGACTGAACAGCAAAATAAACATATTTTTTAATTAAATTCACAATTTGGCTAGAAGGCCTCACTGAACAAGTTGCTAGGCATGACCGGGTGACAAATTATGGTGATGAATTGACCAGAAGTTACAAGTATCATGTCAAAACAATAGCCTTTCTACCAAGAAACCCTCTTCTTGAGAAATTAAGGGCCTCTAACTCAGATTTAACTCTAAGAAAACTACACTCTCAGTAAATTCCAAGCAGGAATAGGAAAATAATGTAGCATTATTATTATTAAACACTTTTTTGGCACAAAGTAGTACAAATATGGCAGAAGGTCCTCAGCTATACAAGCCCGTGCTCTTATAAGAAATCATTTGGTGCTAGCAGTCCTCAAACTTCTTGGTCCTTGTGTTATTGCAGTAGCACTGAGCAGGGCCAAACCTCAGTCTCCCCATTAGTGTCTCTGCCTTCCCCATGATGCCTTTTGCGGTCCTCTTTATGCCTGCCAGACACATCTTCTCATATCCTGTTTGGCACCTTGCCTCAGCTATTTACATTGGAAAAACAAGGAGACAGCTGGCTGGTGGATTCAGAGAACCTCCTGCTCTAGTTAGAGAAAATAATTGTTCTTGTCTACAAAGCACATTTTTTCTTTTTTAAAACCAGATGATAGCATTCACAATGACCTTCCCTTCTGCAGACAAACATTATTTCAGAAATGACCACTACCAGAGAATAGCCTGAATACGTACAGAACAGTGCCCCATGGATTTCTGACACAACACAATAATCCACATTTCACTAAGGTCTCAAGTGGATATAAGGTTCGTACTATGATGAATTATTGCCTCTGATTTCCCCTAGTTGTTAATGCTTAATATGCCACATCACTAGTCCTTGCTTTTACACAATGTTTGACATATATTTTATCAGGAACATATTGGTGTCTTTTTGTTAGATCCTCAGCTGCCTTCCCTAAGATGAGGCTTTGGCATGCTGTAAGGGAATAAGGCTGCTCTCTTTCATCATTTTGTCTAAGAGGTAAAAGAAACTCTTGGAATTTATTTCTGCCTCTCTAACTTAGGAATATTTTTCTCACTCTTGTGGTATATCAGGAAAGCAAAAAATAATAGTGTCTATTCAGGCTAGCAACAACCACGAACAGGCAGATCACCAACAGACAGGGAGGTAGTAGCAAAAACAAACATTCCCAGGCTGAAATTATTTGGTTTTTACCCTGTACCTTAAGTGTCCTCTCATAAACATTGTTTCTTTGCAGCGTCTGTGTTTTACAAGCTGCAGTTTGCAATCTACAAACTCTGTCCTCCATTTTGCAGAGAGCTTGCTAATAAGAGCCCATGCTGGAGAAATGTAATATGGAAGTGGCATGTGCAAAGTTCCACTGAGCCAAAGAGGAGGAAGAAAAAGACAGTAGGTAGGTGGGTAAAGTGATGCAGAGAAAGGAAGACATCAGGGAGAACACAGTATATGGGGGAGAGGGTAGAAGGAAACAAAAAAGAAGGTAAAACCAGATTTCTACTACAAGAGCAATGTCCTACCATGATTAATAAAGGAACAAAAGTAGCTCTGCTCAGTATACTACAATTCAATATAAACGTTCAAGTCGGTTTCTTAGAAGCAGCAAGTATATGTCCTATATAATTTTCCCCTGTGACTCAAGAGGAATAAAGAACTACAACAGCCATACTCACAGCTATGCTTCAGAACTTGTACAGGCAGCGTCACATTACCATTTCCAGAGGCGATTCCTCTGTGTCTATCAGAGCTGCAACAGCTAAAGGAACATCACTCCAAAGCATGTTTTATCCAAAACATTACAAACTAATCTCTGCTAGGAAAACAGAAAACAAGCAACCTCAATGTCTCTGAATCTGTATCATCCTTTCACTGATCTCATCACGCATAGCATGATGAGTCACAGAAAGCTTCTGCTAATGTTGCCAGTTCAGCTTTTTCTAGAGCACCCGTTACTATACTATCCCTCATCATCAGACACCAGCTCTTCTATCCCACACATGTGGGAAGCTTAGAATTGCCCATGTTTTGATGAACTTTTATAGTCATAATAAAAGGCACATCTCTGGCACAGAGATGGTCAGTTTTCGCTGCTGAATGCCAAGTACCTACTCTGTTAAAGTATCAAACTGCCATAACTTGTGAAATATTTACATATTTACTTTTTTCTTTAACAAGCATAAAGCAGTGCACTTTCCTCTAACCTTGTTACAGAAAATGATTGAATCACGTTTTCTGAAATTTACACACAGCAAACACACACAAACAGCCCAAGGCAGACACTCAACCTGAAATATTTCATTGCTGATTTAAGTCTGGCAAAGTTATAAGCAACTGAAAATGGAATTCCATCATGGAAAGCATCAGCCTTCCTAAACTGCAGGCATCACTATTATCTGTCTAGTATATTTGTAAAAATGTTTTGAATTAACATCATGGCTGCATCTCTGAGTGTTTGTTTGCTTATCTACTCAGGCACTTTAAAATCTGTAAACACAACAAGCCCTAGTTTACAAACATCAAGATTGGGTCCGAGGTTTGCCTATATGAAAACTTCATTGACAATATTGGCTTTAAGAATTGCTAATGGACTGTACTCTCTTAGTGCAGGAACACTTTTGCTGCATGCAGAACAGGACTTCTAAAAAGAAATATTTTCATCATGGTATGTTGCAGCTGGCTCATCTACAATGCAATTTCAGGGAGGAAGGGAATGTTACCAGACTAAAAACAAGTTGCATAATTAAAGCTTCCAAATATTTCATAACGTGAAATCTCTGAGAGGAGTACCCCTACCATCTCCCGTTCGAGCATCTGATAGAGGCAGCAGTGGGTATGGCAGCAAGTGTTTGATCCTCACTTCTGGAAGCACCATGTTCCAGAGAGCGCAGGCTGATCTTAGCCCTGGCACACATCTTCATAACCCCAGGCAGAGACTTACCATTAGCCCAGGTAGCACAAGATGCTCAGGGCATTCAGGCTACTTTGTTACACCCTTTCCCCCAACACTTATGACAATGGCATTATGAACTCTAGATAGACCAATGCTCTCACAATTACACGTTCACAAGAATTAAAAAAGCAGAAAAAAAACCTAAGAGCAGAAACAGTGTGCTTTTTTCCTCCCATCCAGTAGCCTAATTTACATGCAGAACACAGGCAACAAGACTACAAGATGCTAAATAATATAGATAAAATTCAAAGTTTGAGAGATCTGTAGGTCTTGTGTACACACATTTCCTCTTGTAGATTTAAGTTAGCTCTAAACAGAAATTATTATTAGCATTACTAGCGTTGTTTGAAACATCTTTTTTCCCCCCGTATTGTGAAATATTTCTAATACGCAATTCAGTGGGATTTGTCTATACTAAGTTTTTTTTAAGGAAATCACATTATTCAAGGAAACAGAGCTCACTGGTGGTGCAGGAGGAGATACGACTGCCTGACAAAGGATCTTTGCATGGTTCCTTCAGGAAAGTACTACCCAACAGCAAACACCAGGTGCTGCTCCCAATACATAGCAGATAGATAACACCATGATTTTCACCTACTTTTTGAATCATGCACCATCTTTGCAATACAGCCTGAAAAGGAGCTGCCATACAACTACCACAAAATCTGTCCTGGCACACTGTTAAGTATCCATTTTTTACATGCTTTCTTCCCCAAATATGCTTACCAAAAAAAGGACAGTGCAGCCTGCTACAGGCATAGACCTGACATGGTTACAAGTTCACACAGCCTAAACTACTCCTCAAAAGAAAAAAAATAATAATCCAGGAGAAAGGTCTATTTGGCCATCAAGTACACTGAGCTCAAGCTGCTGTAACACTTACGGTCTTTATAATACAGATGAAGAATAATATGGGAGAAGGGAAAGGGAAATATCCCTAAGACATTCTAGAACCAAGAAAAAGAGAAAATTTTGTCTAGCTGATTGCTTTTGGTGTTTCAGAGGCTGCTATTCAGATGCACGAGTAGAAACAGAGATAAATGTGTAAGATTCATATACTAGGATGTCCTGGGTTCAGCTATAGCAGTCATTTTTGTTGCAAGATGTGTAGAGGGGCCCTGCCTCCAGCCAGGTGGAGGAGAGGGATAATCGGGTTTACTGGACTGTGTGGATCAGATGGCCTGGCACATCAGTCCCACAGAAGTATAAGGCTCTAGTAGATACCGGCGCACAGTGTACTCTGATGCCATCAAGGTATCAAGGGGTGAAACCCATTTCTATTTCTGGAGTGACAGGAGGATCCCAAGCGTTAACTATGCTGGAAGCTGAAATCAGCCTGACTGGGAGGAAGTGGCAAAAGCACCCCATTGTAACTGGTCCAGGGGCTCCATGCATCCTTGGCATAGACTATCTCAGGAGAGGGTATTTCAAAGACCCAAAAGGGTATAGATGGGCTTTTGGTATCGCTGCCTTGGAGACAGAGGAAATTAAGCAGCTGTCCACCTGGCCCGGTCTCTCAGAGGATCCTTCTGTTGTGGGGTTGCTGAAGGTCGAAGAACAACAAGTGCCAATTGCGACCACAACAGTGCACCGGCGGCAATATCGCACCAACCGAGACTCCTTGATTCCCATCCATAAGCTGATCCGCAGACTGGAGAGCCAAGGAGTGATCAGCAGGACCCGCTCACCCTTTAATAGCCCCATATGGCCAGTGCAAAAGTCTAATGGAGAGTGGAGATTAACAGTAGACTATCGTGGCCTGAACGAAGTCACACCACCATTGAGTGCTGCCGTACCGGACATGTTAGAACTTCAGTATGAACTGGAGTCAAACGCAGCCAAGTGGTATGCCACAATTGACATTGCCAATGCATTTTTCTCAATCCCTTTGGCGGCAGAATGCAGGCCACAGTTTGCTTTCACTTGGAGGGGCGTCCAGTACACTTGGAACCGACTGCCCCAGGGGTGGAAACACAGCCCTACCATCTGCCATGGATTGATCCAGACTGCACTGGAACAGGGGCAAGCTCCAGAACACCTGCAATACATTGATGACATCATCGTGTGGGGTGATACAGCAGAAGAAGTTTTTGAGAAAGGGAGGAAAATAATCCAAATCCTGCTGAAGGCCGGTTTTGCCATAAAACGGAAAAAGGTCAAGGGACCTGCACAGGAGATTCAATTTTTGGGAATAAAATGGCAAGATGGACGCCGCCAGATCCCCACAGACGTGATCAACAAGATAACAGCAATGTCTCCACCAACTAACAAGAAAGAAACACAAGCTTTCTTAGGTGTTGTGGGGTTCTGGAGAATGCACATCCCAAATTACAGTCTGATTGTAAGCCCTCTCTACCACGTGACCCGGAAGAAGAATGATTTCAAATGGGGCCCTGAGCAACAACAAGCCTTTGAACAAATTAAACGAGAAATAGTTCATGCAGTAGCCCTTGGACCAGTCCGGGCCGGGCCAGATGTGAAAAATGTGCTCTATACCGCAGCTGGGGAGAATGGTCCTACCTGGAGCCTCTGGCAGAAAGCTCCAGGGGAGACTCGAGGTCGACCCCTTGGCTTTTGGAGTCGGGGATATAAAGGATCCGAGGCCAGCTACACTCCCACTGAAAAAGAGATACTGGCAGCCTATGAAGGGGTTCGAGCTGCCTCAGAAGTGATTGGAACTGAAGCGCAGCTCCTCCTGGCACCCCGGTTGCCTGTGCTGGGCTGGATGTTCAAAGGCAGGGTCTCCTCTACACATCATGCAACTGATGCTACATGGAGTAAGTGGGCCGCACTAATTACACAACGAGCTCGAATAGGAAATCCCAGTCGTCCAGGAATTCTAGAAGTCATCATGGACTGGCCAGAGGGCAAACATTTTGGGATGTCACCAGAAGAGGAGGTGACGCGTGCTGAAGAGGCCCCACCATATAATGAACTGTCAGAGAGTGAAAAGCAATATGCCTTGTTTACTGATGGGTCCTGCCGTATTGTGGGAAAGCATCGGAGATGGAAGGCAGCTGTGTGGAGTCCCCTGCGACAAGTTGCAGAAACTGCTGAGGGAGAGGGTGAATCGAGTCAATTTGCAGAGGTGAAAGCCATCCAGCTGGCCTTGGTCATTGCTGAACGAGAAAAATGGCCAGTACTTTATCTCTATACTGACTCATGGATGGTGGCAAATGCCCTGTGGGGGTGGTTGCAGCAATGGAAGCAGAGCAACTGGCAACGCAGAAGTAAACCCATCTGGGCTGCTGCATTGTGGCAAGATATCGCTGCTCGGGTGCAGAACCTGGTGGTGAAGGTACGCCACGTAGATGCTCATGTACCCAAGAGTCGGGCCACTGAGGAACACCAGAATAACCAGCAAGTGGATAAAGCTGCTAAGATTAAAGTGGCTCAGATGGACTTGGATTGGCAACATAAGGGTGAATTATTTTTAGCCCGGTGGGCCCATGACACCTCAGGCCATCAAGGCAGAGATGCAACATATAGATGGGCTCGTGATCGAGGGGTGGACTTAACGATGGACACTATTGCCCAGGTTATTCACGAATGTGAAACATGTGCTGCAATTAAGCAAGCCAAGCGGTTAAAGCCTCTCTGGTATGGAGGACGATGGCTGAAGTACAAATATGGGGAGGCCTGGCAGATTGACTATATCACACTCCCACCAACCCGCCAGGGCAAGCGCTATGTGCTTACCATGGTGGAAGCAACCACCGGCTGGCTGGAAACATACGCTGCGTCCCATGCCACTGCCCGGAACACTATCCTGGGCCTTGAGAAACAAGTCTTGTGGCGACACGGCACCCCAGAGAGAATTGAGTCAGACAATGGGACTCATTTCCGGAACAACCTCATAGACACTTGGGCCAAAGAGCATGGCATTGAGTGGGTATACCACATCCCCTACCATGCACCAGCCTCTGGGAAAATCGAACGGTACAATGGGCTGTTAAAAACTACACTGAGAGCGATGGGTGGTGGGACTTTCAAACACTGGGATACACATTTACCAAAAGCCACCTGGTTGGTCAACAGTAGGGGATCTGCCAACAGGGCTGGCCCAGCCCAATCAGAACTTTTACGTACTGTAGAGGGGGATAAAGTTCCTGTGGTGCACATAAAGAATTTGTTGGGGAAGACAGTCTGGGTTATTCCTGCTTCAGGTAAAGGCAAACCCACTCGTGGGGTTGCTTTTGCTCAGGGACCTGGATATACTTGGTGGGTAATGTGGGAAGATGGGGAAGTCCGATGTGTACCTCAAGGGGATTTGATTTTGGGGGAAAACAGCCAATGAACTCAATTGTACGCTGTTGCCTGCTCTATAACACTTTTATAGCCCACCAGCTAGATATCTTCAGGTCACCAGCCATTGACCCTGACTTCCCTCCGATCATCACCTCAACAAAGAATGAATTTTGAGGAAACCAGATGAGCTCAGCAGTGACCAGATGAGTTTGGCGGTATCATCAGCAGGCAACAACCCAACACCATGTACCGTCCCTCCTGCCCTGAAAGACTATTACAAGAGATGGAACCTGACATCATGGACTGGATGAGTTCAGCAATTTTACAGGGATTGGTCCATGGACTAGGGAACGATATCTTTCTCTGTGTGTGGGTGTGGGTGTATATATATGTGTATATATGGGACAGGGGTGATGGTGTGCTGAGAGATGTGGGATCTGAGCATGACGTGAATGGTATGGAATAAGGGGTGGATACTGTCCTGGGTTCAGCTATAGCAGTCATTTTTCTCCTGCTTAGTAGCTGGTGCAGTGCTGTGTTTTTTAACTTTCAGCCTGGGAACAACGCTGATAACACCGATGTTTTTAGTTGTTGCTAAGTAATGTTTATTCCAACCAAGGACTTTCTCAGTCTCATGCTTTGCCAGGGAGGAGGGGAAGCCGGGAGGAAGCAGAGACAGGACACCTGACCCAAACTAGCCAAAGGGGTATTCCATACCACAGCACGTCATGCCCAGTATATAAACCGGGGGGAGTTACCCGGAAGGCGCAGATCACTGCTCGGGTCGGGCTGGGTATCGGTCGGCGGGTGGTGAGCAATTGTATCCTCTCCCCTTGTTATTTCACTAATCGTTATTATCATTGGTGGTAGCAGTAGTGGTTTTGTGTTATACCTTAGTTGCGGGACTGCTCTTATCTCAACCCGTGGGAGTTGCATTCTTCCCATTCTCCTCCCCATCCCTCCGGGAGCGGGGGGAGGAAGAAGGGGGGGGGGAGTGAGCGAGCGGCTGTGTGGTTCTGAGTTACCGGCTGGGCTCAAACCACGACATAGGAATAAACAGATATTAATAAACCTGAGTCTGTTTACAGTGTTATCACACCTCAGCTTTCTCAATTTTGCTGATGTCTTGTCTGGGAGTGTCAAGGTCTGTATTGGCACTGTCCTATCTCATTTCTCTATCTTCCATTTTTCAGTAACTGGCACATTCTGTGCCTGGGAAACTTTCATTATAATAATGGATAATTGTTAACTTGTAGCTTAAGCAATGACATGAAATAAAGTTAATATTTTCCTGCCTTCAGAGATAAAAATACTTTGGTTGGAATTTAACAGCTAGCAAATTGTTCTATAAAAACACAGCTTTGCAGCAATTTTCAATTACTAATTACTGGGGAAGAAATCCTGGCCTTGTTAACACATAAACCAAAATTCTTATTGAATTCAATCAGGCCAGGATTTGGTCTACGCAATTTTACAAAGCCACAATTTACAAACGTACACTCATGGATTCAACATCCAGGTTTTGCACCTCAATAAATTAACAGAAGAGGTACAAACCTAATTTCCCACAAAACAAAACAAATCAGCAAGCAATGGGAAAGTAAGTAAGAAACCAGGAGAGAGAGAGAATGGCAAAGGCAGATGTTCTGTAACAACATTGGTCTGAGTCAGACTTGTAAGCACTGCTACGCTGTGTATCTCAGTACCTTACCTTCAGCTATTGTGTGTCCTAATACAATTTGCTGTCTCCTGTCAGGTACTCAGGCACGCTACAAACATCAGAAACCTCAGAACCAGGGTATTTAGCCAGATATTGAAATCCTTTTATTCAGTATCTTTATTTGGATTGCATGTTTCCCACCATATTGACAGAAGGTATTTCTTCCTCCTATGGAAGCTCTTCAAATTTGTTTCTGTGAGTCAATTAGATATTTCCTGTGCTAGAAAGAGGCAAAACCTACCATGTCTTGGAGCATAGTGCATCCACAAATGCAGCACCAGTCTTACAAATAGGTGATTAGTTTATGTTAATTGAAACAGCTTCCATAGATAAAATTAAAAGACAACCTACTGCTTTGGAAGTGCCCTTGTGGTTTGGGAACTTGCCAGGGAGTTCAGGGATTCTTGCTCCGATCTAGTCCTCCAGGGAAATTTTCCAGTTGGGTTTTTCACACTCTGGTCTGTAATGCTGGCTTTTACCACCATTTCCCCCTCTCTCTTTTTCTCTTAATAGCTTCCTGTTCACCTCTTTACCACTGAGAAGACTGACATGCGAGTCTGTTGTTTATTAGGTCACAAGGTTTTCAAATACAGCTAGTCACAAAAATCTAGACGCCTTCCTACATGGATGTAGTTGGGCCTGGGACAGGTGCCCCCCGGCCACCAAATGCTACAGTTTCATATGTGGCACCAGTGCTGGGTAAGGAGCCATTTCGTCTCCTTGATTGCCTCTTCTTAGCCCTGCTAGTCCTTGCTTCTGTCCTGCTGCATGGTCAATGGAGCTTATCCAAGTGAAAAACTACATTTTTTTGCTGTTCTGATTTTCGATCCAGGGGAGGTAACTTGAACACACCAAAAAGCCAACAGGGTACAGAGAGCACAGAAACTATCTAAGTCAGCATTGCTGCTGGCAACAGTCCACAAAAAATCACATCCAAAGGGGATGGTTATATGATCAGCTGCAGGTGACCCAGTGCCACACTCTTACTAAAAAGGATGTTCCACTGCCCTACTTTGTGCCACAACTAGCAGTCACAGTGATGCATGGTCACTTGAATCTAGGGATTGACTAACTCCATAGACCCATCAGAGAGGTGTCATCTTTTTTCCCATGAGGATTTAGATCAGCTTAGACCAGGCATGATATGTTACTCAAATCTTTTTCTGGACTTAGATCATCCTTACCTGTCTCCTCAGAACTGAGCTGCAATACCATTAGAGCTCCAGGCCTCAGAGAACAAGAGTGCAGAAATGGAGATTTGGCTTATACGGGATACTTATTCAATTAATAAACAGCTGTAATCTTCTATAATTACCTGTTTCTTATCTGGCCTGAACAAAAAGGAATAGAAAGAATCTACTTCTATAAGCTAACATTTTTTAAAACAAGTTTTATAGGAGATTTTATGCCAGTTACAAAATACATCATATTTTTTGAGCACCTAGAATCCTGGCATACCAAACAGAAAATCTTAATTGCTAAAAATCAACTGTAACATTTTACACTAGGTCTTTTAGTTACTGGTTACCTTGCCTTCTTCCAGATGTATGGTTACACTTTTTCTCTTCTAATAACTACTGTTAATATTTGTATGCACTGCCCTATGCATAAAAATAAGCAGATCAACTTTTAACAGTACAGTTAGTAAGATCACTTCCAAAGGCATCACCTGCAATATCTAAAACCATTCCAAAGGACATGGTTTTAGATACAACTTCCACTGTTTTGGGTTTTTTTTTCAGAGCATAAGTTACATATTGCACTGCCTTCTTAAGTGACAGGCTCATGCTTTCTGCTAAGTCTTTAAAGAACAACTTTTTCCAGCATCTCTAGGGAACAGGTAGAAAGACAATCTTTAAGTAGCACTTCAGTAGACTTCCGTCTGTACCTCCCTTTCTCTCGACTCCTCTTTCTAGACATTCAGCAGCAAGATCTTCCATTTTGTCTTCTTTTTCTGCTAGCTGTGGCATGTCCCCATAAGTCTTTATCCCACCCCTTTCTTCACCAGACACACACATGTCACCAATTTTCAGAGAGGTAAACCCTATTTTCCAGTGCTATTATTTAATGGATTTCACTGGAAACAACATCTGCACCCAGCTCCAGGGAGCCTTAAGGTTACAAGCGAAATGGTAGAAGAGCACTTGTTATATGTCAAAATAGATGCAGCAAACCAGCAGATTTTTCTGACAAGAGGCAGCTTGTGTAGTTTTCCAAAGGGACTAGAGAATCAAGGCTTTAAACAGGTGACTCTCTAGGCCACTACTTTAAATGAAATGAAATGTTCTTTTTGTATTTCTCTCCTGTACCATCGAAGACTTGCTACTATTTTGCAGCTTTTCCCTCACTTTCGTTTCTGTCTGAGAGGGAAGACGCTTCATGGCAACTCCTGCCAAATTTATCCTACACCACCAAACCCAGGCTCAGTGTTATCTCCCTATCCATATGTGGCTAGGTAGAGAGGCTGATAATGAACACATGCACAGCCAAAACCTGAAAAGTGCATGCTTGAGTTCAGCCACAGAAATGAGACATAGTTTCCTCATCTGGCTTTTCCCGTAACCAACTAAAAGCTTTGAGAGAATACACTGGGTCATTTTCTAGGAACTAAGGTATATGGTTCCCACAGCTGCTGAGAGGATTTTTCCTGCTCTCTCTTTCCTATCAGAAATAATTAAATTAGAAATGATTAATAACAATAATAATCACTAACTTCATTGTGGCTCTTTGAGCCATCATTAAAAAAAAAACATGTTAAATAATCTTATTTGGAAAACGTAAAGGCAGAGATGCTGAGGCAGGATACACTTGTCTCCATCTGGAGGGCAGAAAGGCAGTGGAGCATTGGGGGAAGTGGGGGATTTGGGAAGAGGACTACATTCTGGCTCTGTTCTCATGCCCTTTTCCTGAACATCAGCCCTGAGCCGCAACTGTCATGGACAGGATACTAAGCTAGGTAGAAATATCAGGCTAACTAAAGTGCACATTTATGTTTTCATATGGCCTCTAGCTTTGCAGTAATCTCAAAATTTTTAATATATTTGTGCCTGTTTTGAAAGGAGGCGCTATTACTCTGTTTTTACAAAGTGAGACATGGGAAGGCTAAGGATTACATGAAGGTTACCCCAGAGGTCTACTTCAGACCAGGATCCACACCCGAGTCCTAATGTTCAGCTTCTTCCTCAACCCAGGTGTCCTATCCTTTCTGTATCAAACAAGATATATTTGTAACAGGAGATAACAAAATGTAAGGTAACATTTATCATAAATCATGTCAACAAAGAGCATGAGGTCTCATGCTCTCTGTACTTCAATCTGTACTACCTTCTCAAGGCAGAAGGGGCTGAATTTGGAGAAGATGAGGGAAGGAATGAGGAAGGGACTCTGCACCCCTCCAGAACCTGCACTGGCATCCTTGTTCTGTACACAGCAAACGTCTATGAATCCCTTTGAAAAAGATCTCCCTTCAGTCTATCTACAGGATGACAACCTATGTTATTCTGTTAGTTCAAGCAACAGCAGTCCTCATCCCAGTTCCACATAGCAGACCTTAAATGCTTCTCTTTAACAAGATAAATCTAAAAAACGTGCCACTTGGAGAAATATGCTGTTGTCAGACTTTCTTTAGCAGTAGCCCGTTACTTCAGCACCTCTGTTTCAGCAAAGTCATACTCTCCAATCGGAGGTAAAGCCAAAAAGAATATTCCTTTTACTCTTATTTTGGCCTCCTTTTCAAGGGGCATTATAGTGTAGTCCAACTATGGGGTCACAGACAGCTTTGCAACAAACCTGCACTTCCATTCAGTGAGCAGTGCATTCCTGCTCCATGGCCAGTCAAGCTGCATGGTGAAAACATTTGCATTCTTTGTCAGAAAAGCTGGAAGAGAGCATTCACCTAAGCACCATTAAAACATACACTTAAAGACCACTAACACATTTCTCTGAAAGCCGAGGGCTGATCCAAGAAAAGAATAATGATTTAGTTGTCTCAATCAATCATAGGATTCCCATGATGCAACAGTATGATATGGACGTGGAAAAGAGTGTATATTTACGTGTTGAGGCAGATAGCAGTAATACCTCATCTCACATTCTGTATACTGTTTAGCATCTACTGTATTGAATTGAAATGGAAATAAACACAGAAAAGAGCTGCTATACATCTAAGGAATTAGTTATTTTGTTTTGGTTTTATTTTAAGAGAGGATAAAAGGCAGTAGCTTCTGTAAATATAGCAAAATCAAGGGTAAGAGGAAATATAATTGCTTTCTGTAAATATATCAGAGGCAAACATAAAGAGAAAAAGAACTACTTAGTCTAAAGAACAGTATCAGTACAAGTAGAGACATAAATACATTTGGCCATAAATAGATTTAGGCTGGAAATTGCAAAAAAAGATTTTCAATCACCAAAATAATAGGTCCTGCAACAACTTTCTAAATAGCATATTAAAAGTGATGATATGATTTGTCTGCATTTGATACGAGGGAACAGTCCTGATGATGATGTTCTCCTGTAACAATCTTATAGTTAAAGTAGCTGGATCCTGCCTGGAGAACCGGATCCAGTCCCTACTGCTATCAGAGGATTCCTTTAGGATGCAAAGTGAGCCACTATAACCGAGCTTTTTACAAATGCTCACAAATTACACTCACAAATTGCTGCTTCATTTTGAGGGACCTAGTCTTGAGCCCCTGGGTTCTAATTTGCAGCCATGAGGAACAATTACAGCTACAGTCGCAAGAAGCTGGACTTTTAGCACACAAAACACCCTCCAATGCTAAAAACCCAGAATACACAGGCCCTACGATTATCTCGAGGACATTATCCAAAATAAGTGGCTGTACCTAGTTTCATACCTGCACATCCAAGTTCCACATTACTGTAAAGGAGATGAACTCCAATACCTAAAGAAATGCTCTGTAACACTAAAATAATGTTTGCACAAGGCACATAGAAGACAATGACTAGAAAAAGCCTGGGGAAAAATGAATAAACTCATTGTGAGAACAGACTTTGCACAGCATGCAGTGAATCAGGCTTGAGTCTGCACATTGAATAGCAAAAGGAAAAAACTAACTATTGAATTTCTGTCCTTTCAATGTGCACAACTTCTGTGCAGTGAACAAGGCAGAATCTGGGGGCAAACCCAGTATGTGATCATGTAATTAAAGACTATATCATGATGATGATTAAATACTAAAATGAACGAGCTGGCTACTGTTATCATGTAGGGCTGAATGCAAATTATTATTCTTTTCAAATTCTGCCTTGACTAACTGGGGAGAAGAATGGGAAGCACCAATTCCCTCTCTTCTGTATTCCACAAGGCTTTGATTTCCCTTTGTAACTCTTACAGTCCCTTCTCTTTTACTGTCCTTGGCTATCTTATCTTTCTGGTTTTGAGAAATAATGCCTTCAAGAGATGTAGCTCAAACTTTACCTTGTAATTGTATGTACTCAGCGTTTAACAGGGTAAAAAGAGAAAGGAGTTAGTATACTGTGTGAACACTGTTGCACTTACCAAAATATCTGTGAAGGCAAAGTGCTATCACTTGTTCTCTTTAACCTTTATCAAAAAAAAAAAAAAAAAAAAAAAAAAAAAAAAATTAGAAATAAATCTATATAAAAGCCATTTTCACTGCATGAGATTCAAAGAGCTTTTAGTTGACAACTGGATTGCCTGCAGGCTGGACAAGTTGTGTATGGGGTTTTATTTGATTTATAAATTTAATTCTTTAAGAGCTAGTGTTTATGTCTGAGAACATGCCTAGGCTGAGAATGTAAAAATTTCCCTGAAAAGTGTTTCCCATTTAACACGATCAATTGCAGGAGGGAGGGAAGATCCCACATGGTGCCTTTTTGTCAACAACAAAAAACACAGTGACCGCACATACAAAGTTAGAGACACAAACATACAGGACCAGATCTAGGCCACCTAATCTTTCCACACTGACTGTGGTGGCACTCATTTATTTTAAATGTTTCACTTCATTTGACATCAGTTTAAATCTGAGTGAAGAAATACGATCTCACTTTCGGAGATGCTGAACACATGACTCTTTGTGAACTCAGTGCCAGCTGTTGATACTCAGTATCCCCCAAAACTCAGCATTAAAACATGAACCCACTAATTTCATGTATGAACTATCCACCTGGAGAAACAAAGACATTAATTTGTATTCAGTTATTTAATTTGGAAGATGATGATGTGCTGCTTTTTGGGGTTTTTTAAACAGAGGGAAAAAAATCAATTCAACCCCAATGTTGCTTATATCGATTTGTTTTCCAATAGATTTGTTCAAACAGGCTTCTCAGAGACAGCTGAACATATTTCCGATGTTAATTTATTTTTTATAGTATGAATTAGCCTGTGACACTGTAAAGGTTTTTGCAAGAAAAATTCTTTTGCAAGAAAAATTGCTCAGGTTTTAATTAAAAATCCATTTTCAAGCACTTGGTTCAATAAAACCTGAGCCAAAGAAAAATAAATGGAGAAAGAACACAGAACAAAAGCATACAGGAAACCTTAAAGCAAAAAAAACTGACAACCTTCTTAACTCCACCAAAATAACAAAGGGCACAAAGGTTTACTGCTCAAAGTGAATTTCAAGAAATAAAAGTAGGTATTTTGGCGGGACAGCATGGAGGACATGGATCGGGAAAGAAATGCTTGATCAGGGGTAACAGAATGGATGACAAAACCAATGAAGTATCTTTATCAAGCAATTAGCGGAATCTCTGCTTCAGATGTTGGTACTGAACCATGACTGAGAGTAGTTTTTCATTCTCCATACCAAACCCGGTACAAACCAAGCCTAATGATGCTTCCATTGTCCCTGTAGAAGGGAAGAGCAGGGAAGTCCAAGGGAAAGGAATGAGCTCCAAGCTCCAAACCTCAGGCTTGCTGCTGGCTAGTCTCTGGGTTTTTTTTTCCTCCTCAGTACTTGAGGAAAAGACAGCTAATGTTGACGAGCAAGTAGAAACAGAGTGACCAGAATAGTAATTTATCAGACACAAGGCAAGTTGTGAGCTAGCAATTAAGTTCATCCCACTAGTTTATATGTCTCATAAACATGGGAAAATTAAACACTTTTTCTTTGCTTTCCTTCCTTTACATTTGTCTACTCATTTGTCTTGCACCTTGTTCCTGGAGATTTTTTAATTTTGCAATCACAAATATGCTTCCACTACTTCCCATTCCACAGCACCTGTTAGAGACCATAAAGATATCTGTGCAACAAATTGACAAATCTGTCTGTTCAGTGATCACCACTACTGCCCAGTGAGCTGGGGTAATAAATCATTTTAACAGATGAATTTGTCATCCAATACTGTAACAGTATAAGACCAACAGAGACAACAAGCCTCCAGGCAAAGGAACAGTAGCAAAACCTCAGTTCAAATCTAAAAGGGAAAATTGCAACAATAAGGAGGATATTAGAAAGAAACAATTTAGATAGCATGTAAACAGTAGAATCCCTAAACCTCCCTGCCACACATATTTTGGCTCATTCTAACCATTTGTACTTGGAACGAGCTGAAACCAAAGCCAGGTTAGGAGGGCTTGCTCCATTTTTCTACCATTTGGTGGCTGGAGTCAGTACTTGTTTCTACGTCCACAAGTTTAGCCACTGTGAAATACTGCTCGGAGTCAGTCATTTTTGCATCCACATATGTCAAGTTGATGATTGAATTGATCATCAGCTGATGCTCTGAACCACACCAAAACTCTGGTTAGCATGTTCATCGGTGGTATGGCTTCACTTCAGTTTTATTACAACTATGCAGTCCTCCAGATGTTGACACCCAACTAGAACCCCATACTGTGCTACACCCTGTGTGCCCCGCATGATGAACTAGTAAGAGCATTTGCTTTTAAAACTGACATTTCTCATGCATGTGAGTTTCAGAAGAGGTCTGTGGCTAACCTTTTCCACCACTTAATTCTTTGAAGCAGATCAGCAGGCAGTAACTCCAAATGAAAGAAGGCATCAAACACAAAAAATTACATATAGTAAAAGTTTCTCTAAACCAAACCTACAAGCCAAAAAAGTGTAGTGAATTTGCTACAGTTACTCAGAGAGTCAATGGCCAAACCAGGAAAAGAGTAAGCCTAACATACTAAGCCATTTTGTATAAACTTAGGAAGCCAGGAAAACAGTGGGCTATAGATGGTTAAATCTCATCAGAACATGCAGAACTGCCACATTTCCTACTGTTCCTCTCAGGGTCAGTACCTAATCAGACAAAAAAAAGATAATAACTGTCAAAGCCTAAGACAGGAAATGGAGTCAAATTATTTCTGTGATTTAGAAGATGTCATATATTTTCCCCTAGTCATCACTGGAAAAGATGCAGTCAGGACCCAAGATATATAAGAAAAGCCTCATGGAAAGAAGAAAAAATTAACAGCCTTTCTCTGCATATGCAACGTGGCATCAAGTCTACAGCACAACTGACTCACAATCCACATCAGACTTCAATTTCTGTGAAAAGCCTCAGCTGCAAAACTGTTCCAGAGGTGTTGTGATGAAGAAGAGACACCATGAACATGTTTGTCAATATGCAAACATCTATGCAAATGCACTTGTATCAGTACTGCCTACAGCAGTAGGACAAAACAAAAATGCACATGGCAAAAATACATGAAGGGAATCAAGAGCTGGTGATGTTGTGGACGACTCCCAAGCAATAGAAATCTCTACCTCTTGAGGATGGGGATACACCACATAAGATGCACAGCATGATTTTACAGAAGTCATTTTTCCTCGGTGAATGCGTCGTCAGCTGTCACACTATTGGCTCACACAAGAGGACATAAAACGGGCTGTTACTGCAGACTGGCTGACAGGCCAGCTCATTAGTTACCTAGATTACTTCACAGTACCTTCTTTAAATAACCTTGAAATAGAAACAGTGCCAATTGCTGTAATTAGGTGAATTCCTATTAATAAGTTTATTGGATCAGTCTTTGATGTCTTTAGAAATAGACTACAAATGATTTAACCAATACAGGAATATTACACGGACTATGCCTTTAAAATACACTTCATATGAAGGTGACTGTTGATTTTACTAGGCAGAAAGATATATCTTTGTAGGGGATTATGTCAGCACCACTGTCAAGACTTATTGCCTTTTCAGGGGTGGAAGACTTACAAAAAACATACAAAACCCAAATATTTCAGTCTATAAATATAAGTTACCCTGGGATATACAACCACAAAAGAAAACTATTACCAAGAGTTACCATCAGTTAACCTCTCATTGTCTGAACTGCTGTTCAATCCAGGCATACTAAGAGACAACCATACTGTTAAAGCACAACAGAATTACGCCTGTCAGCTAGAATAGGGCAATGTGTTCGGGGTATTTACCCTGCTGGTCAGTTACTCACTCAGGGACAGCCTAATAGACGAAGGACAGAGCAAAATGCCCATATTCTCCTCCTGAATCTCTGATTGCAGACTTAGGATAAGCATGTAACAGCTGAGCCTTCCAAGAGTCAAAGCACGTCATCTGAGCCCCAGTACGTCCCTGTGTGAGTACTCCCACTTGTGGCAAATGTGTGCAAATTACACCTCAGTGCAATTATACTTGCTGTCAACTAGCCCACAGTAACTATTAAATCAAAGAAACTCAGTGGCGGGTCTCAGCCCAAAGCACTGGCTGTTCTGCTGGGAGGGAATTTCATATGTGTATATCAAAATAAGTTTTAATCTACTTAACCAGCAGTTAAGAAGTTAGGTAAGATAGTAAGTTCTACAGTTAGACTAAGAGCAGTCTTCCAGCTCTACAGTTTACAGTATCTGACCTCTCTATTTCTGACCCACTGAATATGCTGTAATCATGGAAGTGAGAGGAGCACAGATAAACTCTCAGCTTCTGCAATAAAGCAGAATAAGTGAGCTTTGTCCCATTTTATTTAAATGCTTTGAGAACCACAAAATTTGGAAAGTATCCTGTGCTATTGCTCAAGATTACTGCTCTGACAATGAACTTCTAGCTTCCCCATCATCAAAGCACTAAAATACATTATGCCTCAAAAACAGAGATGAGAAACACAGCTGGAAAAGAAATATACAAACAGGTCTCATTGTATTTGAATTGCTCTGAGGAAAAAAAAAAAAAAAGGCACTGGCCTCTCTCCATCACCAAAATGCATTGAAATATTTTCTGTATAGCATCCACCATATTCAAGCACTGAAGGATATCACTAACAAAAAAACCTAAGGAAATTCACCAGAAAGGCTACCAGGCTATATAAATGAGCAGTGGAATAATTTGCTAAAATGATTACCCACTAATGATAGCTTTGAGGTGATAAAACACTAAGTCAGTGCCAGATCACATTCTGGAATAATATGATAGTATTTCCACTACCTAGGTAACTGGAACAATCACACCATTTATGATAATGACATTATAAACAGCCTTATGTTTCTAGACTAAATACTCCCTGTAGTTCAAAATGGGGTTTTAATTCCACTCGCAGAAATGTTGAAAATATATGCAAGGTACATCTGTGCTCTTGATAGTACCTATCTAAAAACCAGCACACAATATTTTACATGATTTTGACAGATACCAGACCACATCATTGCACAGTCATGTGATGATCAGATCTGTGTCCCACTTTAGAATTCATGAGGTTAGGCAGCTCTGGGCCTCCCTATCTTCCAGGAACCATATACGTATAAAAGATAATCACAGCTTTCATATATTTTTTTTTTAAAGTTTCTATCCATTTTTCTGTCAGAGATAACCTTGAAAACGTAAAGGAAACAAAAATGATAGACAGATTGCTAGGTTTGAAAGGACTGAGAGCTGCGTTCAGTTTCAACAGAAAGCTCGAAGTGAGAAACCAAAAAAATATACACCTCTTTCCAAACAGCTAGATTAAATGAGGTACATAAAAAACCTATGCACAAAAAACCTCTCCAAAACCAACCCTCCCTGCCCAGATTATTTAAGAAAGCAAAGCGGGGAGCTCCTTAGATGGCTAAATGGAAACAACTGCACCTATGACTAGCTGGAAATCAAGCAGCCAGAGTCTCATGGAGATGAGAAGAGTGCATAACAATCTTATTTTAGCCAGAGTGGATTAGACAAGAAACTGTCTTGCAGGCCCCTCCCAATTAGTTACTATACTATTTCTCCTGGTTTATCCCCTTTCTCCTTGAAGAGTTGCTCTATTTTCTTGACACATCCAGCCTACGAAATACTTCCCTTCGTCTTTATATTTATGTGTCATGGAGAAAATTGGGGAGAGTGGCAGAGAACTATCTTCAAATACATAAAATGATGTTATAAAAAGAACAGGAATCAATTATTCCCCTTAATTAATGAGGACAGCAGAGAAAGTAATGAACTTAAGCAGCATCAGGGGAAATTTAGGTCAAACACAGTTACTGCATGAAGTTTCACACAGTAAGAAGAGGAGTTAGACAAATGAACCAACCACCAAGGGAAGTTAAAGGGTCCTCATCAGCAGGACGTAGTCAAGGTTAGAAATCTCCCTGGAGGATGACTGAGGAAAAATGAAGTCATTCATATTCCCTCAGTGGGACAACAGGCAAGAGGTTAAACTCAAAGCCTCTTTGAACATTTACAATTCTCCTTTCCTCCTTTATTTTCTTTCCTCCTTATCAACATCTTCCCCTGTTTTTTCACGTTGTGTGAAGTGTTCTGCATTGGAGAACCAATGTTCTTTCAAAGCTCCACAGGAATATTATATTTATTTTATATATATATAAAATATTAAAATATTTTATAAATTTGTATTATTATTATTTATTATAAAAATAATTTTGTTTCCAAGGCCCATGGCTTTCTGTTATGTCAGGACTTCTAACAGCAAAGCCCTCTAAGAATCAGCAGCAGCTGCTCTTTACCAAGGCACAGTTCTCCTTCCAAGACACAAACACAAGAAGATAAGCAATACTAGCATAATTCTTTGCAACACCAATCTCTTGTTATCCAGGCAAGGAAAACATGAAAGAATGAGAATATGAAAGACAGAAAAGTTTTTCTTCCCAATTTCCAGGCATGCTTTTTATTACTATTGTTCCTTTATTTTTTTAATTAATTTGTTGAGTTTTTTTAGAAAAGCAATGTAAACCAAAGTGAATCTGATGGGGTAAAGGCCATACTTAGCTTTTATTAGCATTTCTAAGGAATTCTCATCTCTATTGTTGTTTCCCACTTAAAGAGAAAGAGAAGAATTAAAATGCAAAAGCACTAGGAATAACTTTCAAAAAGGAGTAAAATAAAAAAGGATTATTTTCAATTTTAGGTATCTCGCTTGCACATGACTTTCACTTGACAAGAAGAAAGATAAGTATTACTTTCATTTTAATAGTTTCAAATATTTTATAAGTGGAGAAAGAGCAAAACAAAAACAAAAACAAAAACAAACACCAACCAAAAAAGGAAAAAAAAAAACCCCAAACATAACAAAAATTAGATAATTTTGAAAATTTCTCCTGAATTATGCATATCTTTTCTCACTTATCCATACAGAGGGACTTTTTACACATGTGTATGGAGATGAAGAGATATGAAAATGGCCTATTTTCTTTTGGACAAAAAGCTGTTAGGGAAAGAAAAACAAAACAAAATAAAAACCTAATTGGCTCAGTTTAGTAATCAAAATGCTCTACTGGCATTTCTCAAGATGTCAGGCACAGTTCAGCATTTTGTAGAATCCAGGGTGCAGAATAAACAGGGTTTGAGATTTAGAAATTTCCAATGGAACTATTATTCACACTGATGTAAAGAGAGATTCACCTCATTATCTGCATACCCTCTGCAGCTGGCTGGGGCCATGACCATATGCCTCACTTAGGTGCTTAAAAGCTTGAGATGAGCTGTACAGTGGAGATCCCTCACTTTCCTTATGCCTACAGAGGAATTTAGACACTAACTAACATTTCTCAAATTTCTGAAGTTAACTAAGAAAAATTCAGTTTTGCTTGAGTTCCAAATGACTTTAGGACACCACAGCTCTAAACCTTGTATGCACAATCAGTGAGGAACTGATTTTTCCTAGGGAGCTTACTGTCTAAACAGCCAGACCAGTGAAGACAAAGAAACACAGTGTGATGGTGTACCTTCAAGAAACCAAAGCAGAACAATGACAATAAGTTTTCCTCTTAGTCCTCTGTCTTGTTCCTTAGAGCAAATCAATGGACACAGCAAAAATGCTTGTATTCTGCTTACTCCCATTCTGAAATCTGCGGGTCTAAATGCTAAGGATATAATAAACTAATCTCTTTAGGTTAATCTACTGTGTAATCTACAGCTATGATTGCAGCTATTCTATTCTATTAGCAGTCATTTCCCTTCTGGCTTTAATTTAGCTAGAGAAAAGAGCAGCATAAGGGACAGAAATCCACTAACCATGAGCCATACCTATACTAACACAGTCCACAATGAATATCTCACTGACATTTTCACCGCTACTGTTGTCAATGTCATCTAGGTTAGACTATCCATCACTCCATCCATGACGACATTATACACTCAGTTGGAACCTAGATATACGTACGCAGATATAACCACATCTTACCTTTATTAGCACAATGCTATAAAGCCAGCCTAAGAGTTGAAAGACTGTAAGATTCTATTGCAGTTTCCAGTCTCACTATGCTTCCCCAAGTTTCACGAGAAAGTTGAAACTGAAATTGTCCAACTACAGGATTCCTGAGACTATACATATATGTGGGGTTTTGGGGGGGTTTGTTTTTTTTTTTTTTTTTCTTTTAGAACAGATTTCTAGTATTCTTTTATGGAACAACACTTCATGAACCCAAGAGTTTAAGCTTCTGTTCCAACAACAGGCAAATAAAAAGGACCCCGAAGTACTCATTATTATCTTTCTTCTGCTTCAGTCTAAGTTTAGGTTTTAATCAAAACCCGACAACTCCAAATTCAATAGAAGGGCTCTGTCAGGCAGAAAATTCCCCTCTTACTTCCCAGCTTATGAGACTAGAAAGCAAATATATGAGACAAAAAGCCTTGATAGAAGTTCACATTGTGAGAAAGACTTTTCCAGTGTTCACACTAACATTAGAAAAATCTAGCTTGAGAAAATACAAATTAGAAAGCTACTCTGCAGGTCTGCATTGAAGGCTTTTGCAGTCAGGAAAGTGATTAGAAAGCATGTGCACCCAGTGATACTATGTTATCCACAGTTTAGCAATATGGAAAAAGGAAAATACTTGACTTGGAAAAAAAAAAGAAAGAGAAATTCAAAGTAAATCTGTGAAGGAGACAAGGATAGGCAAAAGCGGGAAGACAGATGAAGCATTACCAGAGATGGAAGAAGATTCTCTAGAGAGAAAAGGAGCTGCACAGAGAATTGAAAACTGGTGTAAGTTAGAGGACTGAGCAGAGAAGTACCAATGGGAGAAATAGTGGGATAAAATCCATGCTGAAAACAGATCTCTCTGTCAGGCACAAATGAGAAATGCTTCCCTGTGAAAAGCCAATTTAGGCATCAGGAAGTGTCAGAAGGAATGAAATTACCCAAAGGAGTTTGTAAATACAGGTGAAGGGATGAGCCGGCTGGACTGGCCCAGTCACTACTGTAAGCGCTGTACTGCAGAGAAAGAAATCCAAGTCTATTTCTATGACAGTTACTCCTTTCCTAGAACAAAAGGGAAAATACATAAAGGAAGAAGTGATCACTGAGGCTGTGAAAACAGCAGCAAAGTACTACATGGTTAAATTATGAGCAGCGGTAAAAAGCCATCACCAGGCTAGAAATGTTTTAATTAATTCACGGGCATCCATGTTGAAACACATTACAGAGAAAAAGATTCCAGGGCCTAACACTGCTCTGGAAAATTAAGATGTCTGGGAACTTTAGCACCTTCCCAGTTGCGTGAATTCATCTTCCTCTTGTGTGGCTTAGAGTTATTATAATTTAAAATTAATTTACAGTATGTTTCTCTGCAATACCACAACTGCTGGTAATAGAGATGATTATGATGCAAAGAAAGATTCAACTCCCGCTTTTAGACAGTGTGAGTCAGTGAACTTTTTGGAAGATAAATCAAAAAGCCTATTTTTATGCAAATATTCCCACTACTTAAAGTGTGATTTCTACCCCAATTCTTATTTCAAGATTCCATGTGATGCAACACAGCAGCTGTGCCCAGTTTGCTTCAAGAGATCCAGGCTGGGCGCCAGGCACAGTACAGCTCAGGTAGCATGGGGTTAACCAGCCCTGCCAAGAGGCAGAGGATTTGTTACCAGTCAGAACATTGAGCCACAATATTTCTATACTTACCTCAACTGATTCAAAGCTAGGTAAACTGGGGTGTCTCTGCATGACTTAAAGGCAAGAAAAGAATTAGTTTGCCTGAAGGAAAACTAGTCTATGAAGTTTTCAAAGGAGGCAGCAAGAATATTTCCACGTTTGAACTTGCAGATTAATTCCTTCACATGCTATGCAGGGAGACTGCCATTTAGAAACCCCGATTTGAAGGCTTGTTTTTCAAACACATTGCTGGAGAACGACAACTACCCCTTTTAAGCCTATGGAGCTGAAGATACTTCTATGTATTAGATATAATAACACGTATTATAGATATTTTTAAATATTTATCTCTTCCTAGCTTTACTTCACCTACAGTTAAAATAAATGGTTCAACCTGCTGTTTTAAGGCACTCATGGCTAAAATTTCCTCTCAGCATTCCACACTGTTGTTGTTTCAAAAGACTCTACAATACATCCTGTTTTCATTTCACTTGCTTTCTGTCATAGGTTTGTGTAAACAACAACCACAAAACCCAACAGTTACAATCATTTTCACTACTGAAATTAAAAGTGTTTATTGCAAAACACATGGTTCATCTGCCTTAGAAACAAAAAGCTCAGACTTTTCAATCCATAAATTAACATACACATCATTCCACCTTTTTTCAATACCACAACAAGCAGTTTTCATACATGCGGTCTTGCTACTTAAAACAGTTTCTAAATTAAAGAGGAAATCTAAATTTCTCAGCAGTTTCAAAACATGAATATATTAAAAGTTCAAAGACCTTGTTTTTTCTGGTTCATTTGGGTGTTGTTTCAGTGGAGGGTTTTTCTTTTGCCTCTGCTTCAATAAGCTTAGATCATAATTGTCGAGCTTTGATTTTGACTCCTGCTTTGCTAAGACAATTTATTGTATGGAAAATAAAAATTCCTAGTGAAGCAACATTCCTCCTTCTACAGTAGAACACATGCTGTCTGTCTTGCCTTCAATGAGTTTACTATAAACTATAAATCTGTGCTGAAACGCAAAAGGAAAGGAAAATATCAAAAGACATCTGAGATCTGAATACTGATCAAACCTACTTTCACTTCAGGTTTGAAATTGCAGCTTTAAAATTCACAGATTGTTCTAAGAACAATATTAAATATTTAAAGTGCACTTTGTTCTACCATCAGATCAGAAAAGAGCAACAAAGCACTTTATCAGGCAACATAACCCCCATTAATATTTTGTCTTCTGATTTTAAAAAAATACTTCATATCACTCAATGGATGGAGAAACAGTGACGGAAAGTGCTGTCATTCTGACAAAAGCACATACAGAACAAGACAAGTGAGAGCAATTAAATTTCTGATCAGGATAATAATTTAACTGTAGATCTGGAGACTATAATCATCTGAAACATTTGAGAAATATAAAATATTACAAAGACTATGTTCCATAAATTATCATACATGGCTTGTCACCTGAAGATACCCCACCTGAAGGTATGTAGTGGCTTCCTACCACTCCCCCAGAGATGCTATATCTTCTAACAGCAAAGACCACAAAAAATAGAAGGGTCACAGACCCACATAAAGAACTGTTTGTGCACCCATTCAGAGCAATATAGAGACAATTCCCAAATGCAGGGTCATCATTCTCACTAGCTTCCTTTGGCAGGGTAGTGCCTTTATTGCCAAACACTTGATTTACCAAAGGAAAAAGTAACCTCATGCTTTGAGCAATCTCTTGTCCCATTCACATACAAAGCAGACTAGATCTCAGCCTCCTCACAATAAATTGAATTGATATTTCATTATGACGCAGATAGGGTAAGGTGGGTGTCCGTTATTCAGTCACTACACGATGTCATGCCCCTAAAAGCTCAAAGATTTAGCATAGTATTCAACAAAACCCACAAAAAGTCAGCCCTTTAGAATTAAAAAGCACCTTTTTTACTGACATTCCAGTATGCCAGAGACCTTTCTTGCTTGCTTAGGAACACGTGATAAGTGATCTTTTCTTCAGGTGAGAGGAAAAGCATGGCTACCTGTTAATGCCTGAGGTGCAGCTGCTTTATCACACCCATTCTGGGACAAATAATTTGGGGAGACATTCATCTCACTTCATTTTAGCAGCCCAGAAGTCAGGTGTGTAATCCAACCTATTCATTTAGTTCCACTTCAAAGTCAGTGAAGAAAACCAGGCCCCTCCAGCAGACTGGGGATAAGACCTCACTACATCCCAAAGCAGTTGGATGGATTGCCCTCCACTCGCAAAAGAGAGATACTTCATCTGTTAAGACTCAACATCTTTTAAATTTCTAGGTAAGTAAGATGAATCCAACCATCAGAAGGACTTTTCTGAAGTTATTTATACCCCCTGCTGTCATGGAAATCTTACTTACTAAACCTTTATTGTTTAATCTGAAAGGATCAAAGGGAATTTAGGGGCTCAAATTTGTTTTCAAAGCTTACACATGCTCCCTTTGTGCATTGACTGTCCACCTGCAGATAAGGACAACTGCACTGCCACTTCTCAAAGGCACATGGCAAGGATAAGACTGCTGGAGGCTGCAGCAATCTTTACATGTGAAGGCACTTCAGTCACACAAGGTGACAAGCAGGATGGTTAGAACTGCCCTCACACATCACAGGGTATTTTAGGGTTTGTTCACATGGCCACACACAATCAGGCAGATGGGACCTGACCCACAAGCCCACTCCAGCAAGAAAACAAAATGTGGAAGCTGAAAGCACTGCTGCAGAAGTGGGGTGAGCACAAGGCTCACAAGCAGCCAGTTAATGCAGCTCAGCTGAGGTGAGTGGGTTAGCTGCCTGTCAAACTGCTCAGGATCATCTGAGCATGCAAGTTAGATTCATAGTAGTTTTAAAGGACAGCTTCCTTTTATGCAACAACGCTGCCACAGCATGGGGACAGTTCATAATTTGAACTTGAAAGCTGTGGGGTTTTTGGCAGGAGATCTAACCAGGCACACCACTGAGAGAAAGTAGATATCCTTCGTTTTGATATATTTTGGGGAACAGCTTTTCCAATTAAATAGCACTTTTTGAAGCTTGGCTATTTCCACTTCACAAAAACAGTTCCGCCAAGCTTGTGTGGACATGGCTTCCACCAGATTTTGCCAAAGCAAAATGTTCTCCTGCTATATTATACCCCCTATGGACCCTAATCCAAACTCACTGGAAAGCAGCATCTCACTGCAGTTTTCATCTTAATACTGTGTGACAAATACACTTATCCTGACTCCTTACTAACAAGACTTATTCCAAATTTTTTAAAAAATTACTGTCACTACAATTTACGTTTCACAGTGTTTTTCTGGGCTAGCACTGGGAAAATACCGCAAGGAGAATTCACAAACATTAATTTGACTAAGAGCATACAATTACTTTGACAGCATTCACAAGGGTCATTGTTTGCTTGCTCAGATATCAATTCCCTTTCTTGTGAAGCTGCTTGTGGGAAAGCTATACCTGTGCAAACAGATAGGAATGTTTGTGAAAGAACTCTTCACATAGTCATGAAGCCTCTCATGTCCTCCCTGCTGTCAAAAGATTCATAGAATGGTTTGAGTTCAAAGGCACCTTAAAGATCACCTAGACCCAACCCCTTGTCATGAGCAGGGTCACCTTCCACTAGAGCAGGTTGGTCAAAGCCCTGTCCAACCTGGCCTTGAACACTGCCAGGGATGGGACAGCCACAGCTTCTCTGGGCAACCTGTTCCTTACCACCCTCATGGTAAAGAATTTCTTCATAATATCTAATCTAAATCTACTCTCTTTCAGTTTAAATAATTATCCATTGTCCTATCAGTACACATGCTTGTCAAAAGGCCCTCTCCAGCTTTCTCCTAGGCCCCCTTTAGGTACTGGAAGGCTGCTATAATGTCTCCCCGTACCTTCTCTCAGCCAAGCTGAACAAGCCCAGCTCACCTCAGCCTGTCTTCACACAAGAGGGGCTGCAGCCCTCTGATCATCTTGGCCCTCCTCTGGACTCATTCTAACAGGTCCATGCCCCTCTTGTGTTGGGGACCTCAGAGCTGAACACAGTACCCCAAGTGGGGTCTCACCAGAGCAAAGGGGGAGAACCACCACCCTCAGCCTGCTGGCCATGATCTTTCGATGCAGCCCAGCATATGGTTAGCTTTCTGGGCTGTGAGTGCACACTATCGGGTCATGTTGAGCTTCTTACCAACTAACATGCCCAAGAGTTCCTCCTCAGGGCTGCTCTGAATCCATTTTCCATTCAGCCTATAGCTGCGCTTTGGGATTGCCCCAACCCAGGTGCAGGACCTTGCACTTGGCCTTGTTGAACTCCATGAAACTTGCTGAAGCTCACCTCTCGAGCATGTCAAGGTCCTTCTGGATGGCACCCCTTCCCTCCAGCATGTCAACTCCACTACGAAGCTTGGCATTTTCAGCAAACTTGCTGAGGGTGCACTCAATCCCACTGTCCATGTCACAGACAGATATGTTGAATAAGATTGGTCCCAACATCAACCCCTGAGGAACAGCACCCAGACATCAAGCCATTTGCTACAACTCTTTGAGCGCAGCCATCCAGCCAATTCCTTACCCTCTGAGTGGTCCATCCATCAAATCTATGCCTCTCCAGTTTAAAGACAAGGATGTCATGCAAGACAGTGCTAAATACTTTACACAAGCCCAGGTAGATGATGTCAGTCACTCTTCCCTTATCCACCAAAGCTGTAACGCCATTGTAGAAGGCCACCAAGTTTGTCAGGCACGATTTGCCCTTAGTGAAGCCATGCTTATTTCCATGTGCCTTAGCACAGTTTCCACAAGGATCTGCTCCATGATCTTGCCAGGCACAGTGGTGAGACTAACTGGCCTGTAGTTCCATGGTTCTTCCTTTTTTCCTCTTTTAAAATGGGGGTTGTGTTTCCCCTTTTCCAGTCAGCGCGAACTTCACCAGACTGCCACAACTTTTCAAATATGAGGGATGGTGGCTTAGCCACTTTATCTACCAGTTCGCTCAGAACTCAGGTGGTTCAGACATCATGTCAGCAAATACAAACGATCCCATATGACAAAAATAAAGATCATTGAACAGTTATACAAGCTTTTAGAAGAAAATAGAATAATAAGCCCTTCATAAAGCATTTCTTAGCAATTTGCCTGAAAAAGCTTTAAAATAAAGTTCCAATCTGCTTTAGTTAAGCACAAATTACTGGAGTCAGTATGGGAGAAATTAGATTAATTCCTACTATATCTGCATCATAAAAAAGATTAGAGTACATGATCTAATAGTCCCTTCCTGCCTAAAATCCTATGAATAAAAGGGAAAAGCTACTGCACTGTTCACATTTTCAGCAAATATAGCAAATAACCCATAGAAAATGGGTTATTTTCCCTTCAGTCTAAAGCACACTAAAAATGAACATTCAGGTTTCTTGAGTCCACTGTAAAAATCCTCTTTATATAACCATAACCTTCCAAAGAAAGAGAAAAAAAAGACCCAAAAAGGCACTCACAAAAAGCAGCTGCTGCACAATGTTGAATACTGAACAAACTGGGGGGGGCGAACACTTGTTTGTAGATAATTCATCAACAGAAAAGAGGATGGCATTGATCAAATAAATTATTCACTGTAAATTGTTCATTCAGTTCTGTTTTCAATACACATTACCAATTAAATCAGAGCCCAATCCCACAAAAATTATTTAGGAAGTACAATATGGCCACTTGAAAACAAGTCCACATTGCTTAAACTGTTTCTTTTTTGTTCATATTCATTTTATCCCTCCCTCTGACTTAGCCACTCTTCCTTACCTACAATACCACTCAACATTTTTCAGCTCTTTTAGAATAGTTTCAAGTTTGTAAAAACTGATGTTTTCCCAGTGTCCTGGGTTCAGCTATAGCAGTCATTTTTCTCCTTCTTAGTAGCTAGTGCAGTGCTGTGTTTTTTAACTTTCAGCCTGGGAACAACGCTGGTAACACCGATGTTTTTGGTTGTTGCTAAGTAATGTTTATTCCAACCAAGGACTTTCTCAGTCTCATGCTTTGCCAGGGAGGAGGGGAAGCCGGGAGGAAGCAGAGACAGGACACCTGACCCAAACTAGCCAAAGGGGTATTCCATACCACAGCACGTCATGCCCAGTATATAAACCGGGGGGAGTTACCCGGAAGGCCCAGATCACTGCTTGGGTCAGGCTAGGTATTGGTCGGTGGGTGGTGAGCAATTGTATCCTCTCCCCTTGTTATTTCACTAATCATTATTATCATTGGTGGTAGCAGTAGTGGTTTGTATTATACCTTAGTTGTGGGACTACTCTTATCTCAACCCGTGGGAGTTACATTCTTCCGATTCTCCTCCCCATCCCTCCGGGAGCGGGGGGAGGAAGGGGGGGAGTGAGCAAGCGGCTGTGTGGTTCTGAGTTACCGGCTGGGCTCAAACCACGACACCCAGCTACAATTGCCTTTAGTAAAAAATTTTCTTATTCTTCATTAGTACTTGTTATGGAAATAGCTCCCATAGGACAAAGATCTTGATGCTTTAGGTAAGTCCATTTCCAGTTTCTTGTTTAACTTTCTACTTTTTTTTTTTTCATAAAACGACTAGTTGTCCATTTAGATTCATATTCTGTAAATCAGGTTTGCCTTTTATTTTCAACAGTTCAAGCATTTATTTGTATTAATATTGTGTTTCATTTCATTGAGTCCTATAAATTCGAAAAAATATTTTCTGCTGGATTCATCTCAGTCTCCAACTTAAAGACTGATTAATTCACAGCCTTGTGCTCTTGGTCTCAAGTCTTACTACTTATGTTCTGTAGCTCTGGCCTCTTCTCCACAAGCCAAGTTAATACGATTTGAAATCTATTTCTGCCAATAAACATAAGCCATTTCACTTGTTACCCCTTAATAAGTTGTTTGTTACCACTTATATAATGTTAAACAGGATGGCAAAAGAAGCAGTCCAGAGTTGTGGCTATAAGCATGAAAGTCTTTACAGGCTTAGGAATGAGACAGCTTTGGTCTGTCAATGAAGACAAGCACACAGAGCAGTCCCTGTGTACATTTGTCCCACTAAAATGAGGTCAAAGTGTCAGTGAGGCTCTGCAAATTACTGAAAACTGTGTCAGGCTCTAAGGCAGGTTTTCCCCTAATTTAAGTATTAAAAACCTTCATGAAGAAAGCTTTCTACACTTGTATGGATCCCACCTGATCTTCACATGTTTCCCTAGAGATGTTCAATGTTCTCCTCAGCCAAAAGGGGCGACTTCATTCAGTTCTAGCCTGCCATTTTGGCCACAGATGGGTCACAAACATCACTAGTCTGACCTTTGGTCACAACAATATAGATGACAGCATCTATATTATTCTGGCAACTTGTGGCTCAAGGTCAGCTTTTTGACTATCCACAGAGCTTCCATGTGAGTTCCATTCAGTTGTCATTTCTGTTAGGGCATGAAAATGTAATAGTATCAGAATGAAAAAGTAAGTGCATGGGCTTATACTGTTCTCAGTTAAAGGCACACATTTCTAAGCACAAAGTGGGAAGTCTGTCAACCTCATCAGTACTGAAGCACAGGATCTCTCTTTTCTTTACCTTTTGCAAATTCTCATAAATGTTTTACAGATACTTTCACTTCTCATATTCTGCCAGCTTGGCTTCACCATCATGCTGGATATTTTCTAACTTACTCCTCCAGCTTCATCCAGATGTTTAATGTATCTCTCTCTCTTTCCTTCTTTCCATTACATGTGAATGTTCTTTTTGAGGTGTCCATCATCCTGTGATGCTACATTTCTGCACTGGACAGGTAGAACTAATTCTTTGGAACAGCAAGGAGCATTAATCAAAACAGGTACATTTACACAGGCCAAATGATTTTGCCCTGAGTTCATTACAGTACAAAAAAATCAAGGCTTGATAAAACGTGTAGAATCACAGGCAGTATGATTTGACTTAGAGTGTTCTGTAGAAAAATGTTTTTGCTATATCACTTCCTATCTTTCAAGAAGATTTTATTTGCTGTAGTGACATTTGAAAATAAAACTTTAAATTATTTCTTTCTCTAAGCACATTTTCATAAAAGTTCATATATGTATGCACACACACATATGCACACACAAGAAATATGTAACAAACCTTGGAAACTGATTCTTTCTTTTACTTCCTTACAGAATCTCCCAGATTCTGGGAGTTGAAGATGATTACTGTGTTAGTTCTAAGACCATTCTTCCTTATCCTACAACTTATTGGAGTTGGAGGAATTTTTAAAGTAACAAAACAAACTTAGGTTCACACTAAGCTAATGAGTAAGTAGGTAAGCAGAGGAGAAGCTATCTGAGGAGATGCAATTGCTCTGCTGTAGTAATGACTACACTCAGTTAAACAATGGTAGATATCAGCAAGGCAACTGCAAGATCCTAACCAGGTTAGGTTTTCCAGTGAAGATTTAAGTGTTAATATCTATAGTAGGTTGAATATACTACTACTAAGTCCTTTAGTACATGCACAACTCAGGTATCAGTGCAACAACTCCCACGCATAAGTCTTCGGTGAGTTCTGGAGATGATGACAGCATCTGACAGAACTGAACCCCAGGAGAGGACAAAGTGGAAAGGATAGGGAGCAGGAGCTGGGCAGTGCACAGATAGACCCTTCCAAAGTACAAGGGATAACATGACAAAAAATTAAAATGCTTGTAGAGAGAAATATGCTTAAGGCTGCAAAGTCTCAGAAGAGAGAGTTGGGGTTATTTTGCTATAAAAAATTCAACCTGAAAGTTCAGTGAGACTCAGCAGCTATTCAGGTGACAATAAAGATGGCTGTGCTCAATGCAATGGAGAAAGCAAAAACAGTAGAGGAATAAAATGGTCAAAAAAGGTGGCCAGACGGACAAGTCAAGCAGAAGCACAGCAAACAGACTTGAGATGACATGCTTAGGAGACAGCAAGAGGAGACAGCTGTAATCAGTTTGCACACAGGTAAGGACAGGGACAAGTGCTTTGTTAGTACAGGCTGGAATAACAGATCAGTGGATCTCAAAGCACATTACCAACTCATTAAATAAGCCAGCTACATACCCCTGGGAGCTAAGTACCATAACTTCATAGTCATCACAAAAGTCACTAAAAGGGAGGCCCAGGGTGCTTCAGTGACTTTCCTCAGGATGACTGAGTTGGGAACAGAACCCAGGCAGTAAAAATCCTCTGACAGCTGCTCCCAGCAGCAGCCTGTCTTATGTGCTTTTGGGACAAGGGAATGAATTTGTTCTGTGAATCCAACTGTAACAATGATCATTCTAGCAATAAAAAAACATTCAAGAACATTATTTGCATGTTCAGCTCCAAAAAATCTAACACAAAAAGGCACTTTTACACATTTACTTAGTAAAAAAGACTTTCCATCTTACACCAAACTGGAGGCAGAACTAGAAGACAGCCAGTCACTTGCATGATTTTCAAGTGCGACAAATGTTAACATAATTAAGAGAGAGATCCTGTCAGATGTTCAGCACACTCACAGTCACTAATCTCAGAGCTTTGGACTTTAGCACTTGAAGAAAAGTCTCTCATTTGTGCAATGCAAACTCCACAAAAGAATTAACAGAATTAATATCCTCTTCTGTGACAACAAGCTTATACCATTTCTGAAATTATAGTATGAAACAAACTTTTTGTTTTATACCAATTTGAATTGACTCATTATGTAGCAGATCAACAGATCCTTTGAAAGTCATATTCCAAGTCATGATCAAACACACAAATCCAATTATGGGTCAGAAATGAAGCCTGATCTTCGGATGAAGTTTACTCCAAGGACTAACCTGGACTCACAAGTTTGCATTTATTCAAGAATGTAACCTAAAGTGACAGGTGCAAAATAAAATGGGATTATATGATAACTCATTAAATAAGCCAGCTACATACCCCTGGGAGCTAAGTACCATAACTTCATAGTCATCACAAAAGTCACTAAAAGGGACTATATGATATCATATCATATATGATAATGATATACATATAATTCATTCAGCTGTAATCATCCACTTTCTTCAAGCCCATTTTGGGGGGGGGGGAGGGGGGAAGTCAAAACTTATCTGAAGTTTTTTATTTGCAGAAAACTAAATCTCTCTTCCACTGCTAATTATCATTAAAAGTTCTGCAAGTAACACTTGTTCTCTCTGAACAGGAGAACTTCTCCTGTCCCTGTGAAGGAGGCTGAGCTAAGGTTGAGTTGACTTGGTTTGGATTTTCGTTGTTGTTGTTTTCTGGGGGGTGGTGGGATGTACTGTTTTTGAAGCATGAGAGTATATGCTCCACTGAAATTTATGGGATTTTTTTTAAGCTCCCATCCCTGACATTGCAGTAACACGTATTCTTGATGTTTTCAGTAAGTGGTCCACACACCAATTCTGCGTTTCTTTAGTTTCTTTTTTGAAAATCTGAAATTCCTCCTTCCCAGACAAATAGTATTATATCAGTAAGTTCTAGAGACCAGCTGAGTAAAACAATTTTTGTTCATTTTGGGGTTTTGTTTCTGTTTTGGATTTTAATCCTGAGCTTTACAGTTTCATGGTGCATCTCCTTGCACACAGGTCTCTTTTGGAAGGAATAGTTTTCAATTTTATTTTAAGCAGAACACCCAGAAATAATTTATGTTCTTTACCTATTTTGTATCACTGAAGGGTTATTTTCTCCTTTCAAGACCCCCTCCCTCCCCCCCCCCAAAAAAACCCCAAACCTGTGTTAACCAAGAACATTCAAATACATTTCTAATTTTTCACAGGGTTAAAAAGATGAATGCATTCTTAAGGACATGGGTAAGTGGTGGCCTTGACAGTGCTGGGGCATAGTTGGACTTGATGATCTTAAAGGTCTTTTCCAACCTGGTTGATTCTATGATTCCATATGTGAAGCTGAAAGGCAACATTGCCTTTGCTCATAGGACTTAAAATATTACGATTTGATTATCATATTCAGTTCTGATTACTGGATCCAGTGTAGATCAACATACTCCAGAATCTCAACTGCAACACAGGATTACAGACATATTCCTGTATCTCTTCTGTGGTATAGGAGCACATAAATATAAGAGCATACGGAAATAAAAATTCAAACTTAAAAACATGTAGATCTATGTTTTCCAGGGACAAATAAACTGCACACATCCAAGTAATCCTAATGGCACATATAATCGAACAAGCAAGCAATTGCTTTTCTAGCATTATGTATCTAACAGTATTCTGGCATTAACTATAAAATAATTAAAAAAAAAGAACATCAGGTAAATACAGTTGTTTTGAACTTAAATCACTATTTCACTGGCTGGAGAGTCCTGGAAGCCATAAAAGTAGCTGACAGATAAGCAAACCCAAAGAAAAATGTGAAAAAAGACAAAATATTTCCTATTATATTTAACAAATTATTTCTGTTTCTTTGCCAGTAAAGCAACACACGACGTAATTTATCAAAACATGGCAGGACTGACACACTATCAATCCTCAAGGTTCAATATAGCCAATATATTTTTGTCACATATCCTTATTTGGTAATCTTTAAAACATTATTTCATAACCTACTTTTCCAAAAGTCAGTTTTTAAAGTGTCCCTCCCTCCCTCCCTGCTGGAAAGTAGTTAAATGTTTTCTTCAACATTATGACATATTACGAGGCCCCATCAATCTCAAAGACTTAAATGTGTCTAAAAAGTTAAGTACAAGTTTAAAGTCATTTACAGAATTTGGGTTTCTTATGAAAGACTGTATCCGACATCACAAAATGTTCTCTGCATTGAATATTCCTGTTGTTTTTTTTCTGTACAAGTCTTTATTACAAAACGCCTAGAAAGTAGGACACCCTGTTTAATACTGGAATACAGCCTGTCCTCATGTATTCAACCTGCTTCTATTTTTTTCCTCAAAATCACTATTCCAGCATCCCACTCTTCTTCAAACACTTCAATACGTTAACTTCTCAGATTCATTTTAATACTTTTGCCAGGACACTTCTGTTCTTATTTCTGTCTTGCAACACTTTTAAGGTCTCCGATACACAGTTTTTTTAATTATTACTGGTTTATGGTTTTGTACATTCCATTATGTTACAAACAATAGACCATTAATCATGTCAATCAGGTTTGTCTGTATGATCCTCATAGGTTTTCTTCAATTTGTTTGCAAATGGTTTTAGCACTTATTAGCATGCAGTACAAATACAAGTGATTTAAAATCTTTATGTGACAGAAGATCGCAACATTTCAGCTTCTGATTTTGTCCCAAATAGAAGAAAGGGGGAAAAAAAAAAAAAAAAAAAAAGAGGGAGAAGAAAATTTGTTTCCTCAAACCAATTTTTCTGAAAACCATGTCAAAGCAAACTGAGTTTTCCGGAAGGGGATAGGAAACAGATGCCACTACACCCCTCCTCTGTGCCTAATCCTTAGGCCACTCCACGTGTCTCAGGATGCATGCAAGCAAGTGCTTGGGGAGGGAGCCTTTCTGTTAAAAGAATGAAACAATTTCTATTCAGCTTAAATAAGGGAAAGAGTACAGTATTTTATTTCAGTTTTCCCACAAATTATATTTTAAAGCTCAGTGAAATATAAGATCTAATTGCTTTTCACGTGGGTGATTTTTACAGTGGGGATGGCAAAGTACTTGTGCCACCTAAAGAGTACACAAATCTCAGGGCAGAATTTTGACAGGTAACTCTTGATAATCACAAAACCTCTTCTGACTTCTATTACAGGATAACAGAGGAAGCATACTAAACTCTTCATATTCAGAAAACATTCTGTAAATTCAGAAGAGCCTGCATGAACACACTTGGGACAAACAGGAAGTAGAGCACATTAAAACCTGTGCTTTGAGATATGGTTGGGAGCTGGGAACAGGTAGACTTTTACAGGTGACTGATGACATGCAATGTCTAGCCTAGGATGCTGTGACTTGAATGTTGGAGATCAGTACTGAGTAATTTCTTAGTAATATCAAGCTCCTTTCAGGTATCTCAGTTCTGTGTATGAAACATAGGGCATCCACTACCCTATAATCACCCATAAAAACCTTGGCTAATGGTCCAAAACATCCTTCCAAAACTGCTTTCTGAGGAAGTCATGTATGACTTTTAGAAGCAGTAGCAGAAGTCTACAGTGATCAGCAAAAAAACTGCATAATTGAGTATAAAGGCACAAGAGGGTGAAAAGAATGATGCAATCACCAGAGGGAAGTGACACAGGAGCTTAGAGATACCAGCACTCTCTATTGCGCTTACACCAAACCAGCTTCCTATGTTAATTCTGAACTTGAGGAAATCTGGCAGCCCAGGAACCAAGCCACAAGAAGAGGTCTGTGATGCAAGATTTTTCATTTTGAATTTGACCCACCTTTATTTTTGATTTACCAGCTTACAACATGCTTGCTGTTGTATCTGGACACACCACATTTATATTTGGCCTAACCTTTCTTTTACATTCTCATCCTCCATTTTCAATTGCATGTCAAATAACTCTGCATTGCATGAGAACACTGCACGTGGCAGCTGAAAGACTGCTTTTTTCCCCTAAGAGATGTAAGGCATAAAAGTGAAGATATAAGCTTTCCTGGATGTTTCCAGGAGAAGGAATTGGCCTTCTTTATTAATGCACTAGCTATGGACAGATTAGATAAGGCTGAGACTCCAGAGCAGCACATCCTGATTTGCAGGGATTCCTCTCAGACTGAGTGAAATACTTGTGTGAGCCTCATGCTTCAACAATTCCCAATTTAATGCATGCACTGCTCAAGGCTGCTCGAGTACTCCATAGGGATTACAACATATTTGCCTTCATGCCTTTCCAGATCTCATTCCAGTCATTCTGCAGTGTCCAATTTGGCTGTGCTGCTCAAGACAAGAAACCCACAAGACCATTTCCAAGAGCGGTTACACAGATGCTGACATGAGCCTGCAGCTAGTGGTCAACATGGAAAGGCAGAAGTCCTGGTAAGGATCAGCTGATCTGCAGCCAGAGTACATGAAAGGGCCAATATGGGTGTTTGACACTCTGGGAGGTGTCATCATTCACAGTCTCAGTTTGGATCCTGCTTATAAGTCAAAAAAACCTGTGAATACAAGGGGAGATACTAGTGAAATTAACACCAATGAAACAAATGCTGGCATTCCATTTAAGAGCTATCACCACCCTGTTTAGGCAAATGTTGTTATTATTATTGCTTAAATTAAGGTGTTAAGTGCAGCATAGGTAGCCTCACAGTGAAGAATACTCTATATCATGGTGAAAGCACTGCAGCTTCCCTGTTGTCTTGACCCAGTTTAAAAACAACTCAGCTGTATGTAGATGAGCTTTAATCAAGACTCTGCACTGCAGGGTGGACATGTCCTTCATATCTGAAGCCAGCTTTCCCAGTGGTGCTCCATCTGCAGCCCTTCCATCCACATCATTTTACACTCCTGGGTTCTTGTTGCTCTGTCCTGAATTTAGTCTCTCTCTGACCTCTCTCTGACCTCACGACAAAACACACTAATGCTCAGAAGCCTGCACAGACATGTAGAAGTGTCTCATTACAAACACCAGAAATGTGGATCTTAATACTGGTAAAGCAAAGTATGTCATAAATTTTGCATGTAGATTGCCGAACGCGCACACACACACACAGACACACACAGTGTTATACAGTACATCTTACAGTCTCACATTCTTCTCTGTTCTGGACATTTTTTTTTTTCATAGTTTGTAAGGCAGATTACAGAAGTATCTCCCTTTATCCAATTTTCCTTGCAGAAGGATAAAAAGAATTTATTATACCATGAATGAAGTGCAATTGGTTTGGGCAAGATGGTATTCGGGAGGCACAGCAGGACACACAAGGTTAAGGCATATATTCCATAGAATTTCTGTGCTTCTCTTTAATAACCTGAGCTACAACTACTGACAACAGCTTGCCTGGTCTAAACCATACAAAGTTGAGAAATCAGAAAACAAGAGAATAATCCCTACATTAATTACCTGATACTTATCCTGGATGTTTTCATCACCTGTACTACTGTCTAGGTACTAATAGTTTACCAATGTGACAAATCACTGACAAAGCCAATGTGCCTATCCACAGAAAGTTACATTTTCTCATGACACATCAATGAAATAAATTCAGTCCATCAAATAATATTAGTCATTCAGTCTGTCATATTAGTTAACAACGAAATGCTGGATAAATTCTGTGGAATAGAAGAAGTTTCTAATAACACATTGCATATAAAGTACTTCTGTGCTTCAAGTTCTGGAAGCTTTAAGTTTTGAAAATCATTAATAATTCATGCAGTTAGTGGGGCTTTTTTTATAAAATCCAAATGGAAATATACTGCAAACCTTTCATAAGCAAATGCTAGAACTGTTAAATCAAACGGGATATTTACTCATTTTTTTGAATTATGATACTATTCAAAAGCCCCAGGCAAGTATCATACCACACTTTGTTACGGACAATGCAAATAAAAAAGTAATTCCCTTGATATAGATATACGTGCATGGGTGGGTAAGACAGAGTAACCAAATTTCACAGAATATGTACATTTAGATATTCAAACTGTCTCTTCAGCATTCAGATTGGCTCATGGAATTCTTGGCCTGAAGCCAACAAAAAACCACCCTAGTAAATTCAAACAAAAGCAGAACCTCATCCTTTTTTTGATCCTAATGCTACTTTTCACTTCAAGATACAGCTCCAGAATGTCTTACAGAGCCACTCAGGCCAGAAGATTAAGGCTGTTGAATTTTCTAAATCACAGAATACCCCAGGGTTAAGCCATGGGAAAGTATTAAAATGACACCTGCAGAGAGTCTAAGAAAAGGCTTCTTTGAACAACAACTGCAACAATTGCCTCTTAACAGACTTCCAACCATGTTAGTGAACAAGTGCAAAACCTTCATCTCCTGACATTTAAAGGAACGTGAATAAAGGCTGAATGATGGGTAAAAACCACATCACAGACAGTTTGGATGTATTCCATCTTTAGACACCTTCACTGTGGAGTCTTGGTTTACCCTGGTTTAAGGCACTTGAACAAACCCAGCCAGCAAATCTGGTGAAAGTGCACCAGAGGATAGACTGCAATTTACTGCTGAAGACATTTATCAACTGTCCATTGTACTAACAAGAGTAACCAGTAGTGAAGAAAACATAAAACATGGGCTTTGTTTGTTTGCATTCATCATGTCAGTTCACTCCTCTGTACTGCCAAGACCAAAGAGAATTTGCCATTTTAGTTTCCTACCTTTTGTAAATAGAGCCACCTTTCAATTCCTCAGCAGTTTAATCCATAATGTCACTTGGTGACTATGTCAAAACTCCAACACAGACAAATATTTTTCAAAGCTTTCTAGATAACCAAGAATGAAGAAATAAAATAAAAATAAAAATAAAAAGTCATATAGGAGTTTTGCAAGAGCATATAAGGTAGACAAGTTGCCTAAATTACCTGGGTTTAGGACACATATGAGTCTGGAATATCCTATACACCAAACAAGCTTACAGCAGTGAAAACTTTTTCTGGACACAGAAAAGAGAGTAGATATTTCAGCAGCATAAGACACCAACATTAATTATCCCTAATTTGGTTTCTATTTTGTAGCTTTAGCTGACTTATAACTGAAACTGTCTTAGCAATCCTAACAGGCACTTATTTGGATCGCCATGCAAATCCACATTTTTTAAATTCTCCTCCATAAAGCTTAACAAATAGAAACCTAAGCTTAGGAATTTTAGCTCACATATTTTAAAAAACTCAAACATGTATTTTGTGTTTACATTACCCAGCAATAGTCTCAATTTTCCACAAATAAGTTGCCTAGTTAGAGGTTTTGCAAAGACAACTGTTAAAAAAAAAAAAAAGTAGGACAATGAATTGAGATGCCATAAAACCCAATTCAAAATACTTTTTGACATACCATTTAAGCTGTTTTAGCCTCACATTTTTACTTGCTAAGGAAAAGAACATCAGTCTCTGTCAATATAGGTGATTTTACTTGCAAATTTTGAAAAGCCAAAAGTACATACTATATAAAATGTGTGAATTAAAGTCAACATTGTAATATCTATCGAAATAACCAACTATACTAATATTTATTGAAGTGTTGGTCAAACCCCAAATTTCAGAAATAAGTCTTTTTATTTTAGTAAACTGAAATACAGGGTGAGAGAGCTGGTATAACAAAAACAAAAAAAAAAAACAAACAAACAAAAAAAAAAAAAACCCCACAACAAAAAAACCCCAATCAAAAACGGAAACAGAAAAACCCACCACTTTGAAAAAGATTATGCATAAGATATAATTATTTCTCTAAAAGTATACCTAAAATAAAAAATGAGGGAAAGAAGGAAAAGAAAAGAAAGATTTACTTGATTCAAACTCTGATGAAGCAAGTAGACTAAGTAGCCTTAATGAACAACAATAAATGCAAGAACTTACGACTGGCAATCTTAACGTTGCACATCTGTCAGCCCCAGGGTAAACTCCTTTGGGGAACAGAAAATAAGGAGAATATGCATAATCGTGAACATCAATATTCCCAATGAGCCAATATTTCTATTTAGAGGATTTAAAACTCATATCAAACATTTATAAAACACAAGTTTCTTCCAAAAGTCTGCACAGTTGTCAGAACGTTACGTTTGTGGAATCACGAGGATGCACACACAACCTTTGCTTTGAAAAGACTGGGGTCCAAATTTATGTTTCCAATCACTTTCCCCTTTGCAAACCATAAGTTCCATGGTGCATGGGGTTGTTCAGTACTTCTAAAATTAGGTTGTTTAGATCTCAGTGCCTAAATATGAATTTAGAAGTCCAGCAGTAAGTCCACAGATGTGGGCTTTTTGGCCAGTGTCCTAGTAAACATTCTTTGATTTCTGCTTTGTGCTTAACATAACACACTGCAAAAAATGAATCTATTTCAAATTTCTGTGTAAAATATTCATTGCAAAGGCCAAAGCTGTTGCCCAGCCTGTTTTTTCTTATACAGATTCAAAGCTCACACTGAGACCTAAATAAGGATTGCCAACATAACCTGGATCACCAGGTGGGAAGAGCCGTTGAATGATTTCTCATTTCACGTAACTAAACCACATAGGTTGCACTGGTAAGTCTCAGATCCAGACAGACACTTTACAAAGTCCAGAATCTCTGTATTTTTGTGATAACTGGCCTGAGAATCTTTTTCTTTCCTATGTTAGCAATAGAAATTTCAGTGGTCTTTTCAGCTACAATTGTCATTGCTCTGTAACACTGTCTCCTTATACCACCAACCTAAAGCGATGAACGGATGATGCTCAAAAACACCCCCACAAATCAAGGCTATGCCAGTAGCTTCAAACTCTACTTGCTCAATACTTCATCAGCCAGTGCTGCTTGACATCACTGTTGTCATTTGCTTTCAGTTCCCCTCAACACTCTAGATTACAAGAGCAGTCAGTAATATTGCTAGTCCTGGTAATTTATGAATATGACTCTTTATTACTGGCAGCAGCCAATAATACTATTCAATGCCAATATGTTGCCATGGTAAAGCAAGAGTATCCAAATGTCTTACACACAATAAAGGCTTTAACATACAGCTATTGTTGCTTGCAACTCTTAATCCTGACAGAGAAAAGCAAAACTGCTAAAAGCAAATATCCTTTATTCCAAAAGAGTGACAGGTATTTTAGGAGACAGGAGTGTCGGAAGAGCAACCGGAACTCCAGTAGCAGGTGATGTGTGTGTAATTTTTACAGAGATTGCTGTATCTCAAAGATAAAGACCTTATTCTTTTATATATAATACTTATAGAATATATTATATAAAAATACAGTCTACCTGTTTTAGTCCCATGTAAATAAAAAATAAAGCAATAATGAACAGTAATACAAAACACTGATTTTTTGGGTTTTTTTAAGTGTTCAAGGCCAGGTTGGACAGAGGTTTGAGCAACCTGATCTAGCGGAAGATGCCCCTGCCCATGGCATGGGGGTTGTGACTAGATGAGCTTTAAGGTCACTTCCAACCCAAACCATTCTATGATGCTATGATTATGCATTTTATCATACAGATTTTACAATGATCACATTTCAGTGGTGGTATATGGCAAGAGAGGTGTACAATACTCCATACATGAAAAAACAAAGAACTCAACTTTGAAACCCTATTCAAACCTCAGTATCAAATTCAGATTATTTTTCCCTCCTCTGTGCCATTTTCAAGCACACATTTAAAAAAAAAAAAAAAAAGACAGACAATGCTTTGTCCCACTGCTGGTAAAAAAAAGAAAAAAAAAAAGCATCGGGGGGAAAAACAAATTCAGACATTAATAGCAGCTGTGTCTACTTCAATTTGCAGCAATTCTTCTTATACACTGACATTCAAAGCCAACAGTTTGCCCTCTTGCTCTGCCTCAGTAACAAATCTCTTTCAAAGATAATTACATACACTTCACACATTTCTTTAAATACCAGTAATCTCTTTTTTATTTATCTGCCATAATTTGATTTTTAGACCTCTGTTTTTCCCATTACTTTCACTGCAACATTCCCTAGCAGAGTAAAATGTTTTTCTGATATCTCTTATTCTCACAACTTGTCTACAAACTGACTTATTCAGGAATAACTGTGGTTCGGAAATAACTATGATTCAAGACTGAGTATTGGGGGCTGTCTTACTCTTCTTAAGAATACATTTCAAAGCAGAAACAACTGATCTGGAGCAAAGCACTGGGAATTTTTGTTTCACAGTGTCAGTGCCATCTTCTTATAAATCAGAGTAAGAGAGCCCTTCCAAAATGCTACTCCAAAATAAGTATTTGAATAAGTATTTGGTTTTCTATTCATACCCCTAGTTAGTGAAGCCATTTCACCACCTCCATTTAATAACAAGCAAGTGGTGGTTATGAGAGGACAAAACATCTAAAAATTAAATATGACACTCAACATGGTAAAACTTTCAAATATAATAGTGTTGGGACACTAGTAAGTAAGTATTAGTTATCTATTACATAAAATATGACGTATGTATAGCTTTTATAATATAGCACAAAGAATGCAAAGAAAAAACATATCAGTCTGAAACTAAGTGTCAACAAAATACTCTGAAGCTCCAAAGTCCTCTCAAAGATTTTCCTTTCACATAGATAGTCACATTTTCAACCTAGGCTTCCCTCCCCCCCCCAAACTAAGTGAAATACATTTTGAAAGCTCATGCTTGGTGAACAGAGTTAAAAAACACTATCTCCACATTTAAAATCACCCACATAGAACAGACTCGGAATACTGCAAAAACCATTAATATCAATAATGGCAAGTGTTTTGTAAGCTTTCAAGGAAAATCCATAAACTGTTTTTAGTTAAGACTATATATCTGAAAGAATTTTTAACCCATATTAAAATATTCTATTTACAGGACAACCTTTATCATACTTTACCCAAGAGAACAATCTGACAAACTGTATTGTACTGGTGATGGTGGTAGCGGTTAAATAAGCCTTTAATTTCCAAGTTTTCTAGAAGTGAAAACAAACTAAACTTTCCCTTTTTTTGTCTTTTCACCAGTCAGACATGCAGCTAGTTTTTCTAAATGCATTTATTCCAAAGGGCAACATAATACTGAGCAGTTGTTGTTACTGTTGATAATGAAATAGAAAATATTTGAAGTTTAGTTTTAGACTAATTGATTTTCAATTGTTCCAGCTGCAAGCCACCACTTCTATTCTCAAGAAAATATATCAAGGGAAGAAGGTAAAGCTACTATCATTATGCAATAGAAACAAATGTGACTGACAACACTGAAAACGAAATCTTTTTCTGTTAATCTTTTGGAGGTTTTCTTAATATTTTACCTATGTACACCAAAATCCTTAAATGACATGGGCAAAACATGCTTAAGTAGCATGGTTTTTTCAGATTTGTGAGGTGCTGTTAACATCAGTTAAAACAGCTTATTGTCATGAATACCTGGTATTTCTAACACACAGTTCACCAATACTGTATTATAGACCTGTTATAGGCCCCAGTAAGTGCAGCAATGAAATCAAATACTCACATGAACATAATCTGCCTGAAGATTTTGGTTTTCTCATTTTGTTGAACTGTCAGCACAGCTGGTCCTAAAAATTAACAGAAAAAAGGAGTCAGGTTAAAGACTGTGATAAAGTATCTAGGGAATAGCCTTCAAGAACACATGTGACTGCGTTATTTATTGCAGTCTCTAAGTTCAGCTTTTGCTTTCTGTGGGACAATACATGTTCTCTCTTCCACTACTATCAGTGTTTTAATTTTAATCAAAATCAGTGAGTCCACATGGATAAAATACTGGCTTTCATTTCAAGAATAATACACATCGCATCTTGCTATCCTATTTTCTTCAAAATCACCCCATTGTCCTTTTTGCTGGCATGTGCATCCCCATACTTGGCCAATACCATGAGGCTGCCTTTGCAGTGGGGCAGGTGGGAAGGCTCGTCCCTCTCCTTTCAGAAGCCAGCAGGGTCCAGCAGGCCTGTGGGCCCCTCTGAGATGAAATGGCACTCCCAGGCCTGGAGAGTGGGGGCAGATTTGAGGTCCCAGCTTCCAGGTACCTTAGGTTTATGTGCCCAATGCACATAGACCCCTAAACACTGGGAAGTGGTTTCAGCAGCGCAAGGTGGCTTTCCAGATACAGCAAGAGCTCCCTCCAGGCAGAGGCAGGGTTGCCATCAGTGGCGAACTTCCCAAGAAATAGAGCTGAAGCCCTCGCCCAGGCACTATTGCCACTGCATGCCAGCTTATCCAGCTCATCCCCCACTTTCCCTTCTTAATAGTGCTCTGTCTTGATTTGCTTTGACCCTCACAGTTGATAAGTCATTTCTAAAAGTTAATGCTCAGCAAATCTTGCTGCTGAGGCCTCCCCAATGGTTCCCCCACCAGTAATGGCTCTATTTCAGTTCAGGAAGGACAGAGCTGTGCAACTCAAGGGCAACCAAGTCCCTTGCTTGTCAGGAGAAGGCAAGGCGTTAGCCAGGTCTCTTCCCTTCTGAGCAGCACTTCATACTTCAATGTGTTTTGAGAATGTTGTCATATCCTTCACACAGAGTCCTTGGGAATCAATCAATCCATCTATTGAGCAATGCTGCTTCAAAGTATCCCCTAAGAGAGTTTGATGGAAAAATCTAGTCTTCAAAGATTTTTGAGAAAATTTTCAAAATGTCTTTTTCAAAACAGTTTAATTAGTTTTGAAAGGTATCTGCCTTCACTGATTTTTTTCTTCAAAAGGCCAATCACCTGAAATCAGAAGTATTTAGGCTTCTAAATGCCACCCAGATGTTTCCTAGGAATGAGTTCTGAATACCTTGTGCCACCCCATTCACATTTCTGATGGACGTCATTGCCTGTCATTAACTGTAGATGGATCATCATTTCTAATGGGAGAAAGATTAGATGCCTCTTATGGATTGGAAAGCCCATTTAAAGACCCCAACATAGAGGGAAAGTTTGAAGAATTAGTAAGAATTTCCTCTGGATCTGTTATTTCACTGGGCTGCTATCTGTGTAATCATTCAAGCAAGCATAAAAAGTCAGGGGTTTTTTATTTCTCTGCCACGTTTTTCTCAATTTTATCACAAGAAAACATCTGTTTTATTTACATGGCTGAATTGGCTGTAGTCTGAAATTTTCATGCAAGTTAGTTGTTGTATTTTAATGAAAATTACCTTTTTCATTCCCCACTCAAGACTATAGCTTTCCTCTGAGATTGCCAATAACAAATGTCTCCTGCAGTGACAAGAAAATGAACTGGAGTGCTTGGGAACTACACTTGCAGGTATTACAACATTTCAAAATTAGATACGTTCGAAATCAGAACAGATGCACAAGTTTAGAGATTACCTGAAACAAAAATACTTTTAAAAATCCACTATAATCTATTATTTCAACTTTTATATTTTGCTTCATTATATTACACTTTAGCGAATGTTTCTCTGTAAACCTCTAACATACAAAACACTGAATTTGTGAACAGACAATATTTTGTCATTAATATTTACTGATCACCAGCATAGCTTTCTCCTAATACTACCAAATAAAACAGCAATAGTCCGTGTTAATACCCAGCCATAAAAAGCAGAACATATCCAGTTAGAATCCAGAACAGGAGAGTTTAAAGAAATTTTGTTCCTTGGCGGGGGGGGGGTGGATAAAATTTGAAGTTCCTAGCTACATTTTTTTCTTAATAAAATGGTTTAATTGCAAGTCAATCAAAATGAGTTTTTGGTTTTACCTCACTGCAGTGTTTTATCTCCCTTTCATCTGAATGAATGGGAATATATAATCGAATATATTCAGTTCAACCAGAATATATAACTGCCAGGTCGTCTTGATGTACTATTAAGCATAATATTATTTGCACTAAAAAGGCAAATGATGAAGTCCAAACAATTATCTTCATCATTCTTCAGCAGCAACTGGGAGAGAGAGACGCATGCCCTAAAAGAATCTGAATAAATTCAACCATCTTTTTTCCCAAACCAGAAGCATTTCATCAGGACAAGTTAGCCCAATTTTAGCTAGTGTGAAAACAAAAGTATAACTGTTTCCTCTCTTTCATGGTCAGAAATTGTTTTCCCAGTTTGATCTAACACCTGTTTATTAACACCTGCGGAACAAGAAATGGGACCTTATGTTTGCATTTCTCCACTTAATAAATGCTCTTTGGTATTTCAAAGCCATATTGGGGATTAGAATATGCATTCATTCTCATTTTACATATAGACTATAGCTCTTCAACAGCCTTAAAAATGCTAGCTATTTTCTATATGAAAACACAAAAACATGTCTGCTACTACATGTACATATTCAAAAAAGCTGTTTGATTTAATTTTTGCCTTAGAAAAATGAAGCACAGTTATTAGAAAACAAATTGTCATGTACTGGATTTTTCTTTTGTCTGTAGCTGCAAATTTAAAACAATCAGTCTGTTGCTTCTGGTGAATTTCATTCTGACATAATTTAATTTTTTATTTATTTTTTCCCCCTGAGTCTTTATATGTGACCACCATTTACTTTATTTTAAAGTAAGAGTGCACATGTATTTGCATCCTGTATGCGTAGGGCTATCCAATCTAGATTTAATCATCATGCAGTCTGATATAAATATAATGAATATACAGATAGAGATAACTACCAACACTTGTAAAATGTTATATACTATACCTCAGAAAAAATAACCAATGAAAATACAGAAGATTGGCAACTAGGTGGACATTATCTCCATATTTTTAAAACCTGCAAGATAACATCAGAGTTGCACTGACCCTTACTATTCTATGATTCACCTTACGTAGTATAAGCTAAGGAAACCTCTATTTCCAGCTCGCAGAGGTGCAACTTAAGAAGTCTGTTAGAAGTAATTTGGGGTCAGCTGTTATGACTGATTGCTATGTAACAAACTATGAAGAAATCTGCTGCCTCACAAACTTAGAACACAACGTGCACTTTGTAATCAAATATCCATGCCCATATGCTTACCTCAAAGTAAATCTATGACTTACACACACATGGGCCAACTACAACGTGAAAGAGGACTTCTGCAGTCTTACCCCAATGGGAAATAGGTAGAAAACAGCCACACAGTGGTACTAATATTTCTCTTACATGATTCTTTTCTTAAATTTTCAGATCAGCATTTCAGATGTCTCATTGCAGACTCGGAATTTAAGCCGCAGGGGTAAATTTCATGTTCATTCACTCCACTCCCTTGGTAGAGCCTCCAGCATACTCCCAGAGCTTCAGGAGACCTCAATCTGCAAGGCTGATTCAGAATCAGGTTTCCCAAAGCTGCAACTGAGCAAGTCTAGGTTTTGATGGGTGCTGTTTTTCTAATTAGAATTTTTCATGTAAGAAAAACAAAACAATTTCACTGATTTCCAAAAGGAATGATCTTGCAGTAGTTCTGCAAGGCAGCACAAAGAATAAGGGAAAGGAAGTGTTCTAACCAGATTCAAGCAGAAGACAATAGAATGTAATTGGAACAATTTATGATGGTAACTAAATGACAGGAAACTGAAATGCACAGTCAGTTTTATACCCCACTGGAGAAAACTGGAAAAACTAAATCTTGATTCAAATTTTGAATGACTGGTAGCACATCAGTGATAATTTCAAACATATAAATGAGCCTAATTTTAACAAAGAACTCCGCAAAACAAAAATATCTTTTTGGGGGGTTGTTTTTTTTCAGTTTGGGTTTTTTTTTATCAGCTTAGCAAAATCTGACCTTCATAGACCCTAGACCTGCCTCTACTTGGCTTGCACAACATGAAGAAATCACTGCCCAAAATGGGAGGACAAGCTATTGTTGTTGAGTTGGTCCACAGCTAAACTCTTTTCCACTGTGAAACTGAATATTGCACGTTTATTTTTGTTCTGGATTGGGGAGGGGGGAAAAAAAAAAGAAAACTCTAGAATAGATCACTCATGGAGGTAATAGTCTCGAGAAGTTTAAGAATAGTTTGAGCAACATCTGCCAGGAATGGCAAAGTTTTAGTTAACCTTGCCTTAGAGCAGAGAGATTAGAACAAGATGAACACAAGCTTAAATGCAAATTATATGTGCATATGATAATAAGTATACCAATAGCTGATATTAAAATTTCAAGTCAAGAGAAAACAACTCAGTTGTCAAAATTTAATGTTTCAACTTTTTTCCTATCAGATTTTGTCAGAATAATCCATTTCCTCCATCATTTCAACTTCGGTAAGAGTACAGTTTTGATGAAAAACTGTCAAAAAAAAAAAAAAAACAACAAAAACCAGCTGGCTCTTGTGAAGATTATTACAGAGCAGAGTTCACACCTGTAACATTTTCCCTGCCAGCCAAAGTGCAAATTCCCTCACTAATGCACATTCAATAACACCATGGCAATTTATAAAAGGAAAGTAATTATAATCAGAGGAAAAGAGCATATGGCTGATCTCAACAAAGGGAATAACATCTCCCATCTCAAAAATATAATTACCAAGACATTCAAGATGAAGGAAGACAAAGCAAAGTTCGTAATTAGGGATGCTGTTTTCCCAAATATTTTAATACAAAAGCAAATGCATAAAGCCATGCATTCATTTGGTCAAAACTTACCACAATAAAGTGGCTACAAGCACATGGTAGGAATCTGAAACCCTGGGATAGAAAGAAGAGCAAAGTTAGGAGAGTCCTCAAAGTTAAACATTTGAAAGATGAGTTTAAAGGTAAATCACAAGCTTAAACAAGCCAAACCGTAAAGACACCAGTGAGGAAGCAGTCTCTGGGGCTACTTGGACTGTGTGTCTACTCAGGCAAGGAGTAGCTAGAACCAGGAAGTTAGTCCAGCTGATCAGGATAGACATTCCTACGGGATACTCATAGCAACTGTGGCCACACTTCATGTGCTTTGGGTGTACCTACACAAGGATTTAGTGAGATCTAGATAGGATACTGTAAACACCCACCACAGCTTACTGTATGATAGCCTCCCCGTACAGAAAAACTAAAGGCTGATTGTCTATCAAAGGACCAAGAGTTACTCAATTACCAATCATTCAGGAATATTTTTTTCCTAGAATGTAGCTTAGCCCACTCCTGCACTACCCACACTGCCCTGTAATTTTAGCATTCAACAAAACCTGCCCATTCCCATCCTTCTGGACTACATGTAGCCTCATCAGTCTAAAGATTAATTATTTAATGGCAGGGTTTTCAATAGCATCCCAAACATTTCTAAAACCTCACCTCAATCCATAGCAAATATTACTATTACTTGCCTGTAATAAACAACTGTTGAAATGATTCAGAAAAACTTTGATCCCATTTTAAGTTAGCACACATCCTTCCTTTGACTTTAGTGGACATAAGACTAATCTTCAGTGTATTCCAGCAAAATAGCAGCTTCACTAAGCAAAATGAGTGCCCACATATATTTCAGAAAAATACTTGTGATGTTGAGGGCTTAGCACTGCCTAGGTGCTAAGGTACTCCTTAGGTTTCTCAGGGAAGAACAGCATATTCACTTCCTTGTGCTAGGACACTCTGATGTACTGCTGCCAGCTATTATTTCACCTGACTTGCAATATTCTGCAAAGTCCACCCCTTCTCCTCCTCCCTAATACTTCTGGTTTATTTTCTTTTCCCCTTTGCCCTGTTTGTGGTTAAAACCGACTTAACAATATTGATTTTCTTACAATTGAATTTGCTGGTTCAAAAAAGCTTCAAATGATGTTATTCTACTACATCCCCATGCCTATTTTGGATGCACCTATTTCTGAATATGCTAAAGGCTTCCCAGGCAAGAAGATTCTACTTTGCAGCTTAGCAAAAGGTGCTATCTCCATGCTACTTCCATCAAAGAAAACCACAGCATAATATACTAGACATTTTACAGGAGGGCAGTCTGATTTGGTGCTTTTAAAACAGTTCTAAAATGCCTGTAATTTGGTGGAAGCCATCTGCAGGCTACTGACACCACACTTAAAGAATTGGTTTGCTAGACAAAGGATATGAAAGAGTTCTTTTGTCACGTGTAGTAAGATATACTCGCTGAATGTCTGCTTCAATAGTACTGAACCAGAAACTGAACTATCAGCATCAAAAGTCAAAAGCAACCTCCGCAAATTAAGAAGTGGACTCGGCAAGTTCTCCCATCTAAGCAGCGTGGCTCTCATTATCGATATTTTGTTACAGGTCACATTCAGACCTGAGGTGCAGGATCATCTGTCCCGTGCCTTTAAATCTGGGATTATCACAAGCCCTTTACTTCACCCTCCCAAGGCCTGTGTAGTGCTGTGCACACGTAGTGGTGGAAGGACTAAAACATGGAATATAGTTCAAAATTTAGAGGGAGACAGTACTTACTATTTCAGTTGCAAGAGCCCAGATCCCTCCCTCACCCATGTTAAAATCCTGCTGTAGAAATTAAGCTAATCCCATTGCAAGCGGCATTTCTCTTTGAAGTCCACAATTCAGATTGATGTTTTATTTTCATTCTGCCTTTTTTTTTTCCACAGCATAGTTGGACATTTTAATGTGATATGAAATAATGAAGTATACAAGATAAGGAATATGCATGCAGGTATGTATGTTAAGTGTGACTCACATCAGGAAGCATTCCCAAAATGGTAGAATTTATTTTAATTAAGTTCAGTGAGGCCATATTAAATTGCATGTGATGGCAAGACTACACTATAGTTGAAACGACACTTACTGAACTGATAGAAAGCTGTAGTTCTGTAGTAGCCGTAATAATGAAGACACTGAACGCGAAAGCCCAGGCAATATCTTTCAGTTAGGATTAGACTTTAGCCACATCACAAGAAAAGATCTGATCAACATAAAAGCAAGCTTTTTGAGAGATTTATTAATGTCACTCCCTGGTAAAGATCCAATCTTTACCATGGAGTAAATGCAATCTAGAAAGATAATGGAGAGCACTGACATTAAAGTTGGGATAATGTGATAAAAAAAGGTGGTGAGGGGATGTCAGAAATCACACAGTACTACAGGATAGGCGCTAACCAGGCAATTTTACACACAACAAGGAAGAAGCGAAGAAACTTCGTTTCTTCTTGCTCCCACCATAACAGAAATCTATCATCAAGGAACAGCATCAATCTATTCAGTCCCATTCTTAAGTATCAGAAAACAAAATTACCTTATGAATTTATCTAGCTTAGTCCCATACCATGGCTCACACTAGGAGGAGTGATAACTTTTCAGGTGAGCCATGAATGAGAGGAAGACAATGAGAAGGTAAGGACCACAGGAAAAAAAAAAAAAAATGTTATTTCACCTAAAGCAAGTCTGTAAGAAATAAACATTCCCCTGAAGACCAACGCTTACTATGCAGATGAGCAAAGTAAAATCAACTTCTTCAACAAGTTTAGATTAAAATTGTATCTTGTAAAATTGTATTCTGAATTAATGCATTCAGAATTTCATATATGTGATAAAGAATCAATGGGTTATACTGTTATTACAAAGTAGTTTTCTGCAAGTCTGTGATGCCTGGGGTTGAGTGTTCACTGCAACAGATGAGTGAAGCCACATCATCTTGTCTCCATTCTCCAATTGAACTGAATATACAAACAGGCCTTTCACATTGTAGAATTGTTCCTAGCAATGCAACTCAACTGTTTCTGGCCATAGAGGTGTTTTGGCACTCAGGGATGTAGAGATGTGCCCAATATTTCATTTTATTGTGTTTGGGTTTTGGGGTTGGTTTTTTTTTTTTTTTGTTATTTTTCTAAAGTAGCCAATCAAGTAAGATTCATACTTTGCCATTGCAATTTCTAGTCCTTGACAATTTTTTAAAAGCTAAAAAAACATCCCTTTGACAACAACTTCTTCAAAAAGCACATCAGCCATCCAGTTAAGTTTCCATGTCAGTCAGGATCAACTACCCAAGTGTTCACAGGAGGAATGAACCAGTGAGGAATGAACAGAGTTGAAAAAAAAAAAAAAAAAAAAAAAAAAAGTTTAAATTCAATTAAATATTTAATTGAAGAATGTCCTGCCCTCCTCTGCTAGTCCTAACGTCAAGTAATTATCAGCTTCCAAGTGCTGCTGGCCATCATCATTTTCACTTCTGAAAGCAACTGACAGCATGTAGTAAGAATTGCTTTAGTTGGGAAGTGATACAATAATATGATGATCTTGCACCCTGCCAGGGTTGCCTAAGCCGATAAGAAGGCATAGAATCAAAGTGATATCACAGGGTACTAGAAACTCTCCACCAGCTTCAAATTAGTGCATTGCTGTGCCCATATGCACCTTTCAAAATTTTTCCAAGGCTCTCTAAACAAAGTAAGGCTGAGAAATGAGTAGAAGGTTCCAAGATAATCACGGTTAGAAATCCCTGAAGCTACTAGTCAGTCTACCCCCAAGCATTATGGTGGGGATCTGTTACAGGCCGCCTGATCAAGAGGACTCTGTGGATGAAGCGCTCTACAGACAGACAGGAGCAGCCTCACGCTCGCAGGCCCTTGTCCTCATGGGGGACTTCAACTATCCTGACATCTGTTGGAGGGACGGTACGGCCCGGCACAAGCAATCCAGGAGGTTCCTCGATTGTGTGGAAGACAACTTCCTCTTTCAAGCAATAGAGGAGCCAACGAGGAGAGGTGCCATGCTGGACCTTGTGCTCACCGACAGGGAGGGACTGGTTGGAAATGTAACGCTCCAGGGCAGCCTTGGCTCTAGTGATCACGAGATGGTTGAGTTTGAGATCCTCAGGACGGTGAGAAGAGCGTGCAGCAAGCTCACTGCCCTGGACTTCAAGAAAGCAGACTTTGGCCTCTTCGGGAACCTCCTTAGTAAGGTTTCATGGGATACAGTCCTAGAGGGCAGAGGGGCCCAAGACTGCTGGTCGGTATTCAAGGATCACCTGCTACGTGCTCAAGAGTGTTGCATCCCGACTAGAAGAAAGTGCAGCAGGAGGGCCAGGAGACCTCCATGGATGGACAAGGAGCTGCTGAGGAAACTTAGAGGGAAGAAAGAAGTGTATAGAAGGTGGAAGCGAGGACAGGCCACCTGGGAAGAATATAGGAGCATTGCCCGAGAAGCTAGGGACCAGGTTAGGAAAGCTAAGGCCCAGCTAGAATTAAGTTTGACAAGGGATGTAAAAGATAACAGGAAAGGATTCTATAGATACGTAGCAAATAAAAGACAGACTAGGGACAATGTAGGCCCTCTCCAGAAGCTATCAGGAGAACTGACTACCATGGATTTGGAGAAGGCTGAGGTTCTTAATGACTTCTTTGCCTCAGTCTTCACCAGCAAATGCTCTGACCACACAACCCAAGTCTTGGAAAGCAAATGCAGGGACTGTGAGAACAAAGACCTTAGGCCCACTGTAGGAGCGGATCAGGTTCGAGACCATCTTAAGAACCTGAACGTGCACAAGTCCATGGGACCTGATGAAATCCATCCACGGGTCCTGAAGGAGCTGGCGAATGAAGTTGCTAAGCCACTGTCCGTCATATTCGAAAAATCCTGGCAGTCAGGTGAAGTTCCCGATGACTGGAAGAAGGGCAATATAACCCCCATTTTCAAGAAGGGGAAGGTGAAAGACCCGGGGAACTACAGACCAGTCAGCCTCACCTCTGTGCCTGGCAAAATCTTGGAACAGTTTCTCCTGGAAAACATGCTAAGGCACATGAAAAACAACGAGGTGGTTGGTGACAGCCAACATGGCTTCACTAAGGGGAAATGCTGCCTGACCAGTTTGGTGGCCTTCTATGACGGGGCCACGGAACTGATGGACAGCGGCAGAGCAGTTGATGTCATCTACCTGGACTTGTGCAAAGCGTTCGACACTGTCCCGCACGACATCCTTGTCTCTAAATTGGAGAGACATCAATTTGATAGATGGACCACTCGGTGGATAAAAAACTGGCTCAATGGCCGCATGCAAAGAGTTGTGGTAAATGGCTCGATGTCCAGTTGGAAACCTGTAACGAGTGGTGTCCCTCAGGGATCGGTGTTGGGACCGGTCCTGTTCAACATCTTTGTCGGCGACATGGACAGTGGGATTGAGTGCACCCTCAGCAAGTTTGCCGACGACACCAAGCTGTGTGGTTCGGTTGATACGCTGGAGGGAAGGGATGCCATCCAGAGGGACCTTGACACGCTTGTGAGGTGGGCCGATGCCAACCTTATGAAGTTTAACCAAGCCAAGTGTAAGGTCCTACACCTGGGTAGGGGCAATCCCAGGCACTGCTACAGGCTGGGCAGAGAAGAGATTCAGAGCAGCCCTGCAGAAAAGGACTTGGGGGTGTTGGTTGATGAGAAGCTTAACATGAGCCGGCAGTGTGCGCTTGCAGCCCAGAAAGCCAACCGTATCCTGGGCTGCATCAAAAGAAGCGTGACCAGCAGGTCGAAGGAGGTGATCCTGCCCCTCTACTCTGCTCTTGTGAGACCTCACTTGGAGTACTGTGTACAGTTCTGGTGTCCTCAACATAAGAAGGACATGGAGCTGTTGGAGCGAGTCCAGAGGAGGGCCACGAGGATGATAAGAGGGCTGGAGCACCTCCCATATGAAGACAGGCTGAGAGAGTTGGGGCTGTTCAGCCTGGAGAAGAGAAGGCTGCGTGGTGACCTCATAGCAGCCTTCCAGTATCTGAAGGGGGTCTACATGGATGCTGGGGAGGGACTCTTCCTTAGGGACTGTAGTGGTAGGACGAGGGGTAATGGGTTCAAACTTAAACAGGGGAAGTTTAGACTAGATATAAGGAAGAAGTTCTTTACAGTGAGGGTGGTGAAGCACTGGAATGGGTTGCCCAGGGAGGTTGTGGATGCTCCATCCCTGGCGGTGTTCAAGGCCAGGTTGGACAAAGCCTTGAGCCACGTGGTTTAGGGCAAGGTGTCCCTGCCCATGGCAGGGGGGTTGGAACTAGATGATCTTAAGGTCCTTTCCAACCCTTACGATTCTATGATTCTATGATTAAGAACATACCATTCAAGTCAACCCATTTCTATACTGCCAATGTGCTCTAGTCACTGCAAGCTTATTTATGCTAATTTGAGTTGATGGCATCTCTCACAAGCACACCTGTGCCTTACAGAGGTCAGACTGGTCCCTGTATTTTCCAGGGCCCAATAAATATTCATGGCGAGGAGTCTTAATATGAAAAATTTATCTAGGAAAGGTGCTTTCACAGAAAGCCTTGGTAAAATATTAGTAGCACCTCTGCTGGAGATCTTTATATGCACAGTGCTGCCTGCATTGGCAGAAAGGAGCTGAATTGCTCTTGATGAGATACAGCTATAGATCACCCAATTTACGGCAGGGACCTAAGTGCCACTATCTTCCCCTCAAATAGAAAGCTTACAGAATTTCTTCTTTGGATGAGGGAAAAGTTATGAGGATAAATAACTACAATCTGTTTTTTCCATTCTCTCTGCAGTGTTTTAAACAAGTCTTGCAATTTTACCTGCTCTGTAGGGAATTCCTGCTGGGCAAATTCCTTTTTGACTTGACTTGCTTTTCTTGTCTAGCCCCACAATACGTAACTTATGACAGCTTAGAACTTTCCTTGGCATATCAATGCAAACTAACAATTTACACAACTCTACTCACTTGGGAACCTGTAATTTGCCTTGCTACATTGCACCCTTAAATTGTGGTTTGGAAAACATTAGCCTTTCAACATAAATAAGTTGAAGAATTAAATCACGTTGCTAATGTATACACTATTTGAATATGAAATTATCGCTGAATGGAAAAAGGACTTATCTGCAATAAGCAAAGACTCAAATATGATGTACTAATAATACATTTCATGGGAGAAAATATGATTGAAAATAAACACCCTATGGATTTACAGCCAGTGATGAGTTTAGCTCATTTGATGTGTAATACAATTAAAATTAATAGGAAGCTGGTACAAGACTATTTTTCTTTTAATAATACTTAGAACTTCATTGTCATTCCAAATTCCCAGAGCCTTTTCAGCTTGAAAAGTCACTCAAATAATGGCTTTATTCTGGGTAAACCAGTGTGGTTTGATACTAAAAATACACCTGCTTAGACACATGGGCTGATTCTGCCAAGTCTTCTGCACGTGTTTACATTTTACAGACACAAATACTTCGACTCCTAGACCTTAAAAATTAAGCACCTGCCTACATATAGACATCTTTGCAAGACTCTTCTGCAGAGTTTATTAATATTCATTTTCACGTCCTTAGTGAAAAGGAAATTGCACAAATAGGCTTCAGCATATGTGCTTAATTTTACATAAATAATCCAGTTAAATTCATTGTTAATATACATGTGCATAAAGTTAAGCACATAGATATCTGACAGATGGGGACCTCTGTGATTAGCTTTCATCTGGATCCATTTGTATTTAACTTTTAAATGTTCGCATATTTGCACCAATGCTCTGTAGAAATTCATCTCAGATGTGCGTGATGCATACTGGTTCACAACAGCGAGGTGCATGGTTTGGAGAGAATTAATGTCGCTCCAAATTAAATGATTTTACAAAATACATAGTTTAAGTGAAGACCAGGTTAAGAAGTGTACCAAAATGAATTTTAAAATTGGTCTTTTATTTTCATAAAGAAAATTAATCCTGCTTAATACTAATGCGAATCAACCTATAGTTCAACCACTTAGCACATGGTGTATATGACATTTTAAAATTATGCAAAATTAAACCAAAAATTCCTCTCCCCCCTAAAAAAAAAAAAAAAGGGCAAAAAAAAAAAAAAAAAGGCAGTAGTTATCTGAAGATACTGTGAGGACATCTCCACAGGACACCTATACTTTTAAACCTACAAAGCATCAATGCAGTACATACTTCATCACAAAGAATGCACTGACGTAAGATTGCTCAACAATCCTTTCCTTTTTTTTTCTGCTGTAGCCTAGCAGTATTTTCTTTGACAAGAAAAAGGAGTCAAACTCTTTTGCTGCGTAAGAAATTAAATTATATTGGAGCCAGAGCTAGGAACCCAGAATTCTCATTCCAACTCATAGTATCAATTTACTTTGTTCAACACCCTGTTGAACCCATTTGACATGAAATTCCAGGCTACTGAAAAGTGATTTTTCCTTTAGTTTATTTTAATTTATTTTTATAGTACTTACAGGTTTGATCCTTCTTTATTGTACCTGGGAGGTAAGCTCCACATCACTGTTAAAGGGAAAATAACAACTTTGAGAAGTATTTTAAAGAATCACATTTCATATTGAAAGAAAACATTGTCATCTTCCAAATTCCACGCACACAAAATCAACAGATTATGTCCCTCTTGCACGTTTCCTAAAATACCAGACCTGAACCCAGCTAGACAACACAGATGCAATATTTTCCCCACTTCAATACATTTCTAAGAAGGTAAGAACATAGCTAAAGGCAACCAACCCCAAAGAGGCCAGATATTTTTTTTCCAGGGCTAAATACAAAAATGTGCCCAAACGTCACAGATTATTATAAATACCAAGTAAGACATCTGTAAGGGAAAATAGTTTCAAGAGGCTGTTTTGACAATATAAAGACAGAGTACAGAGTGTAAGTGTTCCAGGTGAAAGCTCCTGTGCTTATAACAATATTCTGATGTTACTATGGTCTGGCAGCTGGTGACTGCAAATAGAGATGAAAACAATCATCACAGCAAAGCTGCTGCATCACACCTTCCCATTACCTGCAGTTTCCTGGTCCAAGACAAACATTCAGAGACAAGAAGCCTGATAGTTATATAGCTCTACGGTAAAGAAAACAGTTCTTTGATAAGTACGACCCTTTTCTGTTACAATGTCATGCTGCCTTCCTCCCCATCCCCAAGACAGTCTCAGAGCTCTCTTCAGTGCTGTAATAAGAAATGCTTCAAGACTTCCGAATCTATTAAACCTTGCCTTGCTTGCCTTTCTCAGTGTATCAAAAATATTAATACATGAGCATCATTAGCCCAAGTTCAAACTGCTGCCACAGTGGCAACACATATTCTCTGCTAAGAAAACACAGAAAATCCCAGAGCAGCTGTAACAAGCCTGGGGTGCCTGGAGAGAGCAAGAAGCTGCAAAACCCTCTCTGCTCCTAAAGTACTACCTAGAAAGGAACTAGTTTGGGAATCTTAATGTGAACCTTATTAGTTACATGATCAGAAATACTTACCCCACCTTAAAAAAACTGCGCATTCAAGAACGCATGTGTTGTTCCTCATATGTTACAGTTGCATTACAGAACACTCCCTGCTTCTGTGTATTCATGTAATTAGACAAATTTTGCCCATGAAGACACATGCTTAGAAAAAGTAAATTTATACTTGCAGTCATCATAAGCCTCTTTCATGTTGAACTGAAAAATGCATCTTTGGAGAGGAATTCTTGGATGTTTCAAATGGAAAATCCAAACTATTACAAGTTCAACATAATCATCACAAGTTTTTTGTGAAATACCTTTTTTTTTTTTTAAACAAAAATTTTTTTATCAAGTGTTTGATGATTTAATTGCAATGTATCATCAAACTTTCTGGGGGAAAAGATGGTATATACACAAAAGCAATTGGGTATAAATATAATGAACTATTCATTTAGTGAATTTACATAAAAGCCTTTTTTCCTTTTTCTGCCCTCTAATGTACCCCAAGATAAGAATCCACAAATTTGACGAGGCTTGATAAATACTTTCAAGCAGGAAGGAAGGTGGATAGAGGGGGGAAATGGAAGCATTTTGACATTTTAAAAATAGAACAGCACATCCATTTTGAAACTAACCTCATTTTTAAAGGTTTAAATACTTTCAAAAGATAACTGAGTTTTGTACCGTTTTCTACAGCCATAGCATATGTAACTGAACAGAAGGACATTCTTCAGATCATCAGAACTTTGCACATCAACTTAACATGAGCTTTCATACATACACGATGCTTAAGGCTGGCCACTAGCCTGAAAAATCCATTACTTGCACCACTCTAAGAGCTTTATTTCACTGTAACATCATGCTGCATTGTAGTTTCTGTTGTAAGAGTGTCTGAATGCATTCCTGCTGAGTCACACACTGTGCCTAAACTTGGCTCCTTGTCTTTGTCATTACTAGTCTGTTCTCATCTTTCCTCTTTTGCCAGTTGTTGGCATTAGCTCTTCAATGTGTTCACTCTCTATGATTCATTCCTGCATTACTAGAAATAGTGCAAGAAAAGGATGTTGTTTCACCACAATTCCATATTTTCCCTGAATAATTATGTCCTGATATGTCCTTCAGATAAAAAACTAGAAAAAAAAAACTTGTGAAAAGCAAACTCACTTCTCCTGACAGGTAGAAAGTGCTATCATCTTGAGTACAGTCTGCGAACACTAGAAGATGACAAATGTGCCCACATGATGGTTTCACATGTATTAAAAAAGCAAACAACAGGAATCCTGCAGGCACAAAATATGTTGCATATGCCACTAAATTACAGAAGGCTTCTGGTGGGTGCATCATATTACTGTTTGAGAAAGAATGCCAATTGCAGAAATGAGGTCTTAGTCACCTCAGGATTGGTAAGGACAGAAGGAAAAAACTCAGTGATCCAAGCCAACCCACATTTAGAGATTCCAAAAAATACCCAGCAATCCCCATGAAGTTACACATAACTAAGACCAAGGAGGAGACAGACAGAAGAAAGTTTAAATTTTGCCTAAATTGAACTGCCAATCTGCTACTTTTCAAGCTTCCCAAATCACATTCTTCTGTCCTATAGTTGCTACTCCAGTTCTGTTAAAATACATGTGGTTGAGCAACTGGAAAAGCAGAGGCAAGCCCTTTTAGAAGCAAACCTACCCTTCTGCATCACAAGCACTTACTCAGTATTTACTTTTTCACACTGAGTAAAGCTTCCAAGGCTTGAGAAACTATGTTTTTTTAAAAAGTAATTTGTCACTGAAGTTGTACAAGACACTGCAGATAACTTGATGTTTGTTTATATTTTACCAATGTCCATTTTTGTAATTGGAATATGAAAGTGTAAATGTAAAGAATACAAAGCAAATCTTTTTATTATTACAATTTTCATGCTTCCCTAGACATAGCAGCCAGGCAAGACACTTAGTTTTCAAGAACATTTTACTACAAAAGTAACGATTTCAGCCATAACTTGTAATGTGGAATAGTTAGGCAGGGAACTGAGGCTGTATGTGTTTGAAAAGTGATAGGTCACTGAGGAGATAAATTCTCAATTTAGGTTTTAACAAGAGTGGAGAAATAGGAAGTGTCACATTATTTTGACTAACTTTGTTTGCTCTTGAGCTAATGCTTTCAGAGACAATAGTTTCATTTTGAATTAAAACTGGTTTCTGAAGGGCTTCATATCTTCAGCACTGTCTAAAGACAAAAGGAATATCAACAATCTCATAAAAACCTTGGTCCCCATTAAAAAAAAAAATCCAAAAAATGAAAAAAACACTCTTTCAACAGAAGACAAAATCATCACCTAATTTCTTCAGTGATCCAATACACACTTCTTATTGTCTTTGACCATTTGTGCTGTGCTAGCTATAGTATAATGAACACCGATATGAATTTCATGTTTATTTTCATTCACTGCCCTCTGGAAATGTAAGCAACTTCTAGGGACGAATTATAACATTAGTTTTCATCTGCCATTTTATTTCCAATTGTTATCAATACACAGTTTCCCCACATGCAAATTTCTTTTTCTTTTAGCAAATGCTTTCAACTTTACAGCTCACACATATAGCTGCTATGAATGTTCACACAAAACAAGGGTTTCAGTTACAGGCAGGATTTGGGGAGGGGGGGGAGGGGGGGCAGAAATTGTATATGAAATCACAGTCAGCATGGTATAAGTGCCCTATATGTGTGTCATACAGCCCGCCTCTGCACCCTTGGGGGAGTTATGCTCATTGAGAGTATAATCTATCATCATCACCAGGCTTCTGCACTGATCCACTAACCCGGGCTGTCTGGTGCAGACACTCATGATTTCAGATTTGGAGGTTTTTGTGCTAGGTCTCCAAAGGTTACTTATTTGCATACTTAATTCTCCAAAGATTACTCATAACAAGGCCTCCTTAGGGAGCTCGCAATAGAAGACTAAAACCCACACAGTTCATTAAAAGTATCTGACAGGGTCTCAGGGGAGTTTGGGATATATCTGCTCCCCCCACCCAGTTATCACAAACAGCATCATTTTGCTAATGGAAAACAATGCGTATTTGCTCAGAAAGGGTCATTATACCCATCTGTGCAGTGAAGAAGCAGAAACGCTGTCTAAATAAGCCAACACGGCCACAGAAACTAACCACCATTTGAAACCGAGACGGAGATCATAAACAGTGCTTTGCATCATTTCACCCATTTCTGCCCACAACACTACTAACTTACAAAGATGAGGCCCTTAAATACACTCAGCTCCATTTGTGGAAAGGAACAGGATAACATGTACAGCCCTCATCTGTATATTTTCCTCCAAACCATGTACTTGTGTGCCCAGTGGGATGACATTTTTTGATTTAGTTGTCAGCAAATAGAACTTTATATTATGCTCCTATCTTTTTGTTTTGTTAGCTGGGAGACTACAGTGAATAAGAATTATTATGTCATTTTTTAAATTGTTTTTTGAATCCAGGTATTTTTCATAAAGCCAGACCTGTTCATTATTCATAGGAAGCATATTGTTATAAAGTCTGGCATTGTGTTTTGGGAGCATTAGTCTGAGGGCAAGCATACAGATTCGTCTCTGACTCTCATCTTGCCTCTATACCTCTTCAGACACCTCAAAGACAAGGAAGGTGCCAGTACTGAGTGTGTGGCAATCAATAGGATTGGTCGATTAAAGAACTACTTCATTTTTAGCATTCATCTCTAGTTGCTAGAAAAGTACCCTGCACTGAATCAGGAGGAGAAAATATATGCTTGAAATGAAAACTATCTATTAAAAGAAAATAACTCAAATCCTTGCCAGTAGAGCATCCAGGCATATATATTGCTCTGTATCTGTGAGTGAATCTTTCACAACTTGTCAACACCTTTGCTCCACACTAAAAGGTCACATAAGAGGGCTTTCAGAACATCCAGTCCTTACGGATGTTTCAAACAGCCCACCTCTATTCCCACCCCACTTTTTAAAAACCTCTTAGACATAAAACTCAGTAGCATGTCAAAAGCTTTTGAGAAAAGTTCAGTTCCTCAAGTTCTTAACAATTTTCCCTTGTAAAATACCTATTGTCAGGATGGATTTCAAAAGAAGATTTGCAAAGTCTATTAATTTTAGTATCTGTGCTGTGTATTTTATGCAACATTGTGAACTTCTGGGGCGCAATGATCTTTGAGGAGAACAGCATATTCCACTTTGCTGGAATATGAAGGAAAAGAAGTATTTATCTTAATATTGCAGTATATAGCCTGAAAAATATGATTTCTTATTCAGTTGAAAGACATGAATAATATATATATATAATTCTTCAGGTATACATAAATCTGTAAGCCTTCGTATCAACATCTATCCACATGTTATCAAATAACAAAGTTCTTTTTTCCTGTACAGTAGTTTTCTGTATTGCCAGCAATAGCCAGAAAAAGCTCCACAGCATTTTAAAATAGTTTGTGATATTTCACCATGTACTTTGACACTTTTTATATGACCTGGTAGTTCTCGAACGCATTCACCTGCACATATGAAAACCTCTCTAAGGTTTTCTCACGGCACCATCTGTAGAGAAACACTTCTTAGAAGTCCAGGCTTCAATATGCCATAAACATCCAGCTTTATCATTTTCTTTCTTGCCCAAAGGCTTCCCTCGTGAATGATCAAAGCGGTAAAGATCGCAGAATTTAACAACAGGTCTAGTCAGGCCTTAAAGAACAAGAAAAAACCCAAACTATCAAACAAACATAGATCCAGTTCATCAGCATACAGACAATGCTACCATTTCAAAAGGGGAAGCCCAGCAGGCAGCTTGTATTCAACATAACTGTCCTTGGAACAGAGAGGATTTCAGATGAAAATGCTTGGACAACCTGCTAATCCTAGATCCACCATGCATTGAAAAAAATCTTACAGTGTAGCTAGAAGAATTATTTGGACTGTATTTACTTTTGAGAGTTTCCTTTAGACATCAACAACAGATTCAGAAATGTGGATGGAAGAGGCAGAGCCTAGAGAGCTAGAGTGCACCCCATCGAAAGTCCTAGGCTAAAAAAACCCCAACAATTTGCTTTGGCTCGATACTATCCCAGGAAAATCTTTCTTCATGGCAGTAACCTGGTGCAAACTACCCACACAATGGTGTGGATCCTCAACCATTTCTGTCAGCAAGTCCACACGCTAGGGTAGCAAGGAAACAAAGTAAAGTCAGAGCAGAAAAAGGTAATTGTCAAGGGGCAAATTTTCAACACATCAGGAGTAGACAATCTGAACAATCAGAGAGTTAGTTACAGGGTTGCTGTTTTTATCAGACCTTTAGAAGCCATTCTACCAAATAATTCCTATGCTTCAGATCTTTTTTCCATCAATCAAAGGTAGAGAAAATAATCAAGCAATATTCCAAAAACATTAGAAAAGTTCAAGTACACCTCCAAGCTGTCCCTCTACCTCGCCAGTTTCCCAGTGTTTGAGGTTTTTTTTCCCCGAGAGGTACTTTTTACATAAATAGCTTTCTTTTGTACCATTCATCCCTGACTCCATCTCTTGAAACACTGTGAAAGTGACTTTCAATTAGTTATTTTCCCCTTGACACAATGCATCAAGGATGTATTCTAGCTTTTTTTTATACAGTGAAATTCCCTGCCTTGTATTTCCTCGTGAACAATACTGATTCTCTGCGCTCTTTCTCCCTCTCACTCTTATGCTGCATTTGCTCTTTTTTCACTCTCAAATGCCTGCTTTCCCAGGCCAGCTGACATGTAGAGTTCCAAGACAGGCAAGTGAGACTAGAAAGAGTGTGATAAGCAGAGGAAACCCAGGAGAGACGAAGCTTCTTCCAAATTGCATGAGACATGAAAAAATACAGCCATACAGGAGATCTTAGCAGTGTATATGAAAAGATTTGCAAGTCCCTGTCCATAACATACCATGACAAGCATCAACATTTTCTAGTTGCATGAGGAAGGCAAATCTCTGAATATTGAGTTAGCAATGATCATGTTTCAAAGGCACCTACTGCTGGCACCTGTTCTAGGGAGACAAACAGAAGAACCCACTGCCTGGGGCTAATCACCTCCCCTTCTTTCTTATTCACCTCCTCCTCACATCATCTAGATCTGAATCACTATGTCCGCCCAGGCACCATGGAGGTCCACGGTTTAGCCACTTTCTCAGTAGAAGCGCTTCCAGCTCCTGTGGTGAGGGCTCCCTCATCCTTCACCACCTCCTGCCACACCACCTTCTCCTGGTCTGATTTCTCATCTTTTCATACACCTGCCAATAGAGTTGCATTTCCCTTATCTTGTCAGTCCCCACACAAAATTTTACTTCCTACTTACTGCCTTCACTTTTAACTTCACCACATTAGTACAGCCTGCCTCATGAGCATACTGCCTTTTACCTCCTGGGAATTATATCAGGCCACATTTGCGCTGGAGTGGAATTAAGTCCTGGATTCTAGAGCAAGTCCAACAGTTTTTAAGAGCCTTGAAGAGCTGATTTAATTTTTCTTAAGGTACAGTTAGCAGAGATGACTGGAGAGTCTCAGCAGACACTGCTGCTTACACGTGTATATATATTGTGTCAGTTGTGATCTGAGACAGGCATGGCTTTGAACAGGTAGCACTGTGCTGTCCCAACACTTGTCTTGACCAATTATAATGAAATCTGACAAGAAATAAGTAGTACCTGAGGCCAGAGAATTACTTTCTCAGATCCAGCAAACACAGTTCTTACTTGTGCTACTTTCATATTCAGTGCAAATGGACACACTTCTGTAGGTTACTCCTGATTTACACCAGAGCAAACAACAAAATCAGGTCCAACAGGAGGAGAAACTGCCTCTCTTAGAAGGTGATTTGCTGCTGTCACCAGAGCTAATACAATGCTCTTTTAGCAAGCAGCAGCTCTGTCTATGGCTCTTCAATCACAACTTGAAGAAATAACAAGGGAATGTTTCCTGTTGAGCTTAGAAATAATAGTACCTTTAGCTGTTACTTACAAGCAATCTATTCACAATCCTATCCCTTGCAGAACACCTCTAAAGCTAAATAACATGAAAAAAGAAATACAAAAGCACTGCATTATCTGCATTAGAAAAGGAAAGAAAAAAGGCAAAAATTCCTTTTTTTAATGATGGATACAGGACAATGGGTACATGGGGGGGAACAACAAAAAAAAAACCACCAAAACCAAATCTGTTTCTTCATTCAGTTCCAATTTGCTTGTTATTTATCTTTAGAATGCTACTGTAATAGTAATCTCTCACTTTCCTCTCCAGTACCTGCTTGCAGCTCTCTACTCACCACAATTTGGTTCTGCTTGTCTATGCACAATGGTCACTGCTGTGGGAGCTTTTGAGATAAGCTAGGGAACCACACAAACCACAGTGTGTTCTTTATATGAACGGGTTTTGTTCGAGGTTTGCAAACCTGTAAAAACCCTACACTGATCACCAAGACTTGGGGTTGATTAGTGACGTGTATGATTTCCCTACTGTGAGAGAAGGACAAGCCAAAACCTGCAGAAGTTCATGCTGAGTCCTGGCAGGTCTGCAAAACCACTGTGATAAAAACCTGCACAGAGAAGAGAAAGTCTGAGGAATAAAGACCTCAAAATATAACAATAGAGTCAGAGGAAGACATGAGATCTGTACAGGACACCCTTGCCAAAAGGGAAAGACAGGAGGGAAAAAAACCACAACATTTTACAGCCCCAGAGCATGCTGGTATAAAAGATAAACTGAAACACTAATGAGAAAGAAGGTGTGTTAAGATTTGTTGTAAACAAGCAGGTTAATTTAAACATTAAAAAAATAAAGAGGAACAGGGTAAGGAAGGAGGAATTAAAGTGATATAAAGCCCACAACACAAGAAAGACTGAAATCTTTAAAAAGTTTATATCAAGAACTTTGTCTGAACTGATGCACCTTTGGACTTCACCCATCAGTGAAATATTTCTATGCTAATATAACTCACAAATTAAAGTTTTATTAAAGACATTTGTAACTTTCTATTTTTGCACATTCTAGGAACTTCAGATTTTCCATAACTGTCATCTAGACAAGTCTCAGTCCTTAAGTACAGTGAGAGAAAAATGTGCACTGTCTGTAGATAGATAATACATGATGGCTGATCTCTTTTATAACATTTATCTTGGAATTCTGGTGGCATGAACAAACCGCTTGAGTTTTACTTTTGTGGGGCTTTATGGTCAATGCATTCCCCTTGGATAAAGGATACAAATTTGTCAAGGACAATAATTACCAACCAAATATATTGCCCTTCTTCTGCCCTTGAGTATAGCATGGTTACCTGCCACCTTGTGACTGAATACAGTGTTCTTCATATCATATGCAGCCAGTATGCCAAACATATGCCCCCTACAAAATACTCTCTTTAAAACATTGTAAGTAATTTTATGACAGTATTACCAAGAAATTCAACCATAAATTGGATTTTTTTTTTATAACCCTGCCCATAACTATTTTATATGGATTATAACTGATATTGGGAAGAGAGAGAACAAAGCATGCATATAATATTTCACAGAAGATGCAGAATATCAGACTATATACATATTTTATTGGTTTTTAAGATGATCCAAAATATCCAGTTATGAGTACATACCTAAAATCCTGTGCAGGTCCAGAGCTTTTCACTTCTCCTTTTGCATTTTTAGTTACAAAGCAGTTATGTCTGAATATCAAATAGCCAGGATTTGAAAGCTAAGAACTTGTTTTATGCATTCATTCACTTGAACTATCTAATCCTTGGAGTTTCTTGAGATTTCTGACCACTGGCAGGAGTATAATGTGTTATACCTCAAAGCCCATTTTATAAAAACATTATAATACAGATTTCACAAACTGTGGCTAGTATAGTATGTTTGTCTAGCAACATTTCTTTGAAAGTATTTTAATCAACCCTCAACATATTCATATACTGTGCATTTAGAAACTATTTTCTCTTGTATTATATTTTCAAAAGATGTTGAAATTGTCTGTTGTCTGATTTATCTTAAGTTCCTGCGTTATTTTAAAATGGAATTTTCTAGAGAGACAGATTTTCTCTCTTTGTAATATTAAGTAAAGCCAGAAATTACTTTACTCAACTTTCCACTTTGTGAAAGGAATTGAGTAGAGGAAATTACTATAAATAATAGTTACTTTACAATTACCTTCCAGAGCCAGCATGGCTGAGAAAATGTGGCTCAGCAAAGTTGGCTTTCATGGTTCCATTGTCTAATCCTAAAACCAATACATAATTCATAGGATTGATACACACCGTACAACAAGCTCACAGAATTTCACTTAACTCCATTTGCTGATCACCAATAAGGTTTACATATGTCAAATTACTCCTTAACTATAGCCTTGATCAATTGAGAATCATCTCCTAGTTCTCCTATGCGGCCCAGCTTTCTTTGTCTCCGCAGCATCCACCCTATCACCACCCTTCAGCAGCTTTGACTGAGACCAAGCAAGTTCCTGGAATCAGTGATGGGCACTGATAGCTTTAGCATCTGTGCACCTCACATGATGATGCTATCTGGTGCGTTTTGCATGCAATTCAGGGTGGGGAAAAGAAGGCCAGAGTTTGCCAGACACATCCCTTATCCTTGCCACTGAAACCTAAGAGATAAACAAAGAAGCCAGCACCCAGAGGAATCACTCCACTGCCAGCACAAAACTGAATTTCACCACCTGCAGCAGAGGACAAACGAATCCGGTTTTGTCTCACTGCACTAGCAGAAAAACTTATTTTTCCCCCTAATTTTCAGATGTTCTGAGATAGCCCTGGTACTGCAACAAACCAGCGATTTTCATTAAGAACTGATCTCAGGTCTCTAAGAATGTCACAGGGCTGAGGCCATAGCAGTCAGCTGGGAGACTGGAAAAGGGGGTGTCAAAATTATACTAAATTTTTGAAGAAGATGGAAAAACAAGCAGAAGCAAACAGATCTTTCTGAGCCTGCAGAGGAACTTAAATCAAAGACATGGGATTCTTTCAACATTCAGGAACATGCACATACACTGGATGCAAAGCTACAAAATGGACTACTTAATGACAGCAGAATCCAGACACTCCTGTTCAGTACAGAACTGTCAAAGTGGCAAAAAATTATTCCCAAGTAATTTATTTAGCAGCTGACAAGAGGGAACAGGAGAGATTTTTCTGTGATAAATATTATTGAGCCATATCTAAAACTGGTCAAATAGTGAAAATACGCATTCGCAGATAATTTCATCAATTGATTAAGACAGCTTGCACTAATCTTCTGTTCATCATTTGGCTGTCCCTATCTTTATCTGAGCTATAGGTCTTCTATCAAGAAAAAAAGCAAAACAAAGCAAAATCATTCCCAAACTCTAAGGCTAACATAGTGGGGAAAAATTAGCAGGTATTTGTGAAATCTGATAAAAATCAGCTAACACAAAATCCCATGAGGACACACAATTCCTTTCAGTGCCTGGTGTAACAAACACTGTGCTTTTAAACCTAACTTCTGTGGAGATAGCATGTGCCCTGGCCTTTGAACAAAATGTTCCTAAATTCACAATCTTCACAGCTATGGCACAAAGAAGTGTAAAGACTCTCGTTGCAAAGGCTTTGAAGCTCACAGAACGAGGTGCTGCACAAGAAGATAGTCATTCATGAGTCACTGTCACACCTTCTGAGAAAGTACAAAGCACCACAGACTTTAAACCAGTAAATGAAACAGAGACCAAACACTCAAAGTGGGGTTTTTGCTAGTTAATAGAGACCCAGTGTGACCCAAAGCTTGAAGATAGCTTTCAACTGGCTGCTGGATCTACTACCAGTGCTGCAGGATTTTAAGGAATAAGTAGATTTTCAGTGACTTCAGGAGGAAGCAGGTCCCAACAACAGAAAAGATACAGGCTGCTTGGCTCCTTCGCAGGAACTGGAGGCTTGCAGAGATAGGCTCCTTCCTCCAAAAGGGGGAAAGCACAGCAAACAAAAGCACTGGGCATTTGAACAGGCACTGGATCATGAAGGACAAGGGGCAGGTTTATGACCCATTTCATAGCAGTGCACACCACCCATGGCAGTAGAGCACAGAAAGCCTCAGTATACACCAAGCAGCCACTCCACTCCCGGCAGCTGAGGAGCAGCTCACAGGAGCCTGGCTCCCAGTCCCTGCAGCCTGCCAACCGGACTCCTTCCCATTCAATGATAAGTTTGCATTAGCTCAAGGTCTCCTTATTCTTTACATCCACTGAATTAATTAGAAAGTTAATTGATATTAGCCATTAAACAGTTCTTTGGGTTCCTTCTATAAGTTAACAGGGAAACACTTTCAAATGCATAGCTAGTCTTCCTAAGGCAAATGATAATGCGACTTACTCCCAGAACTACATACATGGAGATAGACAGACATGCAGACACATGCATATAGGGGAGTCTTTCAGTTCAAGGCAACTTTGGAAAATTTCTGTCTATGTACCAGTGTTAGATAAAATTTTTGGCAATATTCCTACATCGTCAACAACTCTTGTTTAGACGCAGTTACAGCAATCTAACTGAGCTTTTGATGACATAACTGCTTTTGTTTAGCAATCCAATGTAAATGACTTTAATAGTACTGGTTTTGGCAGGTATAAAGTGCTTTTGCTAGACAGTGCTGACACTACAGCTATACAGGCAAGTATATCAACCTTAGAATGTAAAAGACAATACCAAAGAAGTAGGAAATAAAACCATGAATCACAGTAGAGGAAGCTAATCTGGACTCATTCATGGGGCTGCTTCATTCTATTTTTCTTTAATGACCTATATTTAATAATAATATTTCTGAGGAGTATCTCCTAATCCCTTTCATTCTGGAAGAAAATCTCAACCACACGTCTCTTGTTTGAAACTAGGAGAGAAAATTTAAGTTACTCAAAACAAAGGCTAGAACAGCTAGACTAACAGCTGTAGTTACGAAAGGCCTCTTTTTTTTAATCTTCCCTTGAACAACATCAGCAATTCAAGTTCCTTGGCACTAGCTTACAAATGCAGAGACCTAATTGAAGTGGTAAAAGAATCCATCTGTTCTTCTGCAAGTGTCACTGCTGGAGCAACACCAGCAAGACGAGACCAGAAAACACCCCCGTGCACCACCTCAACATGCTGTTATCATGCCGTTATGGACACCATTCAACCACAAGACCTTGTCCTGGAAAACAGAGGGAGATGTCCTCTTCTGAAGTGTCTTAATAGCAACAAACTTTGCTTATGCCAGGCTTATTCTTGAAATTGCACATACTACCAAGATAGCTTCATTGAAAAAAAGAAAAATAAAAGAAGCTCTCTGACCACAAGCAGCAGCAGGCCCAGGGCCTTTAGTCCTGCAAGCCTTGACACAGTGAGGGCTGGCAGGAGCAAGGAGGAACAGGGCACCTTCCTCTTACCTGGGCTAGGGCTGCTCATGCCTTCTGGGGCTGCAGCAGCCCTGCCTCAACACCTGAGAAACAGCAAGAATGAGAAGAAAACAGCTGCCTATTCCAAAGACGATACAGAATGACAGAATCCAGTCTAGAGATGCCAGGAGACAGTTCTCAGCCAGCAAAAACCCTACTATTTCCCTTCTTTGCAGGCCAAGGGTAAGATGTCCTGGTCTTCTCCCTTCTCTTTGCAGGCAGGTTCACACCAGGATCATTTCATATAGGTCTCCTATGTAGAAGGAACTAAACCAAACCAAAGCTTAGGTCACAAGGCCAACATACTTAGTTATTTTTCATAAATTTTCCATATTTTCCATAAATTTTCCACACGTTTTTTGTTTGCCAGCTTTATGTTTATGTAAAACAGAGACCCTCTGGAACACAGCTGGCGAAGGACTCCTTAATAATGTACACAATAAATAAGAGTATAATACAAAGCCTGTGTCTGTTTTCACTAATAAATGTGATCCAGCTTGCTCCAAGAGCAAGAAACACATGTCCCCAAATATAGCAAACACATTCCTAAGGCTTTCTTTTGTCCATTTTCCCTTCACACACATGGATGAAAACTAACGGGCTGCATTCAGCCATACACACTTCTGTACTATAACCCACCTCCCTCTTCACAGAACTTAAAAATTCAATTGACCTTCGACAATGCCACAAAGTCTCACAAAATACTCCTTTTCTGCAGGTTTGCACCAAAGAATTGGAGAAGCAATCGAGCTAGACACCTGTTAGAAGAGCAGCAATTAAGAGCCTAGCAGATATTAAAGATACAGGTAATCTAGCCCCTCTCTCAAGTAAGCCCTACAAGGCAGAGAGAACGAATACGCTGCTGAAATCAATTCTTTATTCAAAAGGTGTTTTTAAATCACAGACTGAGTGGTGATTATACGTACTGTGCTCTTTTCAGAAAGGAGATTTCCCCCCCCCCCCCTTCTGTTTCCTTTTTAGCAAGTGGGTACAACAAGCCCAACTCCATCCACTCTTTAATGTGACACATCTGTGTACTTGCAGAAAGCTGAAAGTACTTGTTGGAAAAAATACACAAAGAGAAGAAACACAGGGCAAACAAACCCAGGCTAAAACCCCAGAACAATTTAAAATTCAGGTTTGATTTATGTTTTTCTAATTGCTCAGGCACTGAGGCTTTAGCACAGAGGCAGATTTCTGGTGGAAACTTGTTCACCATTTGAAAAAGGTTCTAGATATTGTATCATCAAGATTTTTATAAAGGGAGTACCTGAAGTGACAGTAAAGAATATTATAGTAGTCTCCATTTAAGGTCAGAAAAAAGCAAGAATCAACTCCCACACTTTCATTCACCCTCTCTCACACTCACTATTCTCATGTCCTACTTCAGAGTTTACATGCCTCCTTTCTTTTGTACACCTGATCTGCAAATTATTTCTGGTTTGAGGAAGGTCACCAAGGTATCTTTTTATTTGCAACCAAGACCTTGTGGTCTTGCTCTAGAGAGCAAACCACAGATTAAGGTCTGTACTTTGCTATATTCCTGGCTGTCACTCTCAGCTGTAACTTCTCCATATACCATGAGAAGCTAGTGAAATCCTGCACAGAAAGAATTGAACATGCATTTAAATTGTACAGTAATTATCTAGCAATGCCCTCCTTTGGCTCTTCTCAATTGTTGTTTCCTTCCAGTCTGCCACTGTTGTAAATGTCCATCTATTAAAAATGAAATTACATAAAAATTGCTTCATGAATTTTTGTTTGCTTGTTTCTTTGAATGTAGAGCTTTTTCTTCTGTGCCATACCTTCCAGGAAGGTGTAGCCACATGCCGCACCTCGTGTATTCTCCTTTGGACTTGTTTTTCACAAGAGAAGTCAGTGCACTTTCTTTGGAGCAGAGTATACTGCATTTGTTTTCCTCAGCACATTAATCATGGGCCTACAATCAAATTCCAGCAGATTCAGGATTAGAAAAATAACACTTCCTCCTATAAGTGAGGGAAGATGTGGGAATTCCACTCTTGGGCTACACTGTAGCGTCACTAAAGTGCAAATCAAACAAAACAGTTTCTGCAGGCTTTGGGCAGCATGGATTTGCAAGCTCCAGCAGAGCAAAGCTCCTGCCAAGCTTGACCAGATGAGCTATATGTGATGGGGGCAGCCATACAGCTGTTCTTTTGTGTCCCCTTTGCCATCTTATCCTCTGACAATTATTTACAGATTAGTTACAGATTTGCCAGCTGGATGCAGGCAAAGAAACCTCCCGGATAATTCCAGATAGAAAGAAGATGCTGATCAAATATATAAATATATATATATATATAAGTTTTTGTTGTTGTTGTTGTTGTTTTTTATTTTTTAAGTGGGGAAAAAGCTTTTGGACAGCAAACTTCTCTCTACCTATTCACTAATGTATTCTTCACACCTCTAAAAAGAAGCATTTGTGTTTCTCCAATGAGCCACAAAACTAAACTTTAAAAGTAGCAGATTATTATGACTGTAAAAGGTTGGGAGAGGAGATGAAAAGGGACTTGGCTATTTTTTATTTTCCTTTCTCTTAGACATCTTCAAAGGAAACCCCCTGGATAAGAAAGGTACTCTGAATCTGTAGTAACAAAAATACTTTCAACTCTTTTAGTGTGCAAGTATTTCAGGTGTCACACTATTTCCTCACAGATGTTTTTATTAGACTCTTTTCCAAAGGTAAAACAAGTTGTAATTCTTAATCTTACACCAGATTAGCCATCTTTCAGATTAAAGCATTTGCTCTGCTGTCATAAAGATGTCCTTGGCCCCATTTCACTTATCAAGTACTTTCTCCACTGCTTTAGTTCTGCTGCACGTAATGGAGTTCTTCTGAGTTATTTTGTAGTAAGTGGGAACAGAACAATGAAACAAATCAAGAAAGAAACTACAGTTTGGATCTGTCCCTGAATATCTGGAGTCTCACACAAATGAGGGAGATGCTAGGCAGGAGGGGGGAGGGTCTCACACAAATGAGGGAGATGCTAGGCAGGAGGGGGGAGGGAATCCATAGAAAAACCCTTTCAGAGATCAAAAACTGTCTTTGATGGTCATTAAAACAAACTTAAAATCCTGTACTGTACTTCATCCTACCAGACAGACAGGGTATTTGGTAATAGCAGCAATCTTTTAGGCTCACTTCATTCAAAACTAAACTTTACCTTTTTTTACAAAGAAAGGAAGGGAAGCGGAGGGGGAAAGGGAGACACAGAATGAAGGAGATGGTGGGCAGGGGAATAAATTCAAGCAAGGTAAGGGATATCAACTGGTCAGATCATGACGAGCCTCAAAACAAAATTCTCAACTTATTATGCACAGACTTGCAAAGAATTAAATAAGTTAAGCCCCTCTTCCCCCACCTCTCCCCACTCTTATGGGATCACCATTCACGCCACTCGCAGCCCTGGAGCACCCAAGTGTGGCCACCTCACAACCTCTACCTGCTGGGAAGGGACAGCAGTGGCCTAAGGGTGTCTTACAGCAGCTCTCCTTCACTGCCTGTGTTGGGGGATTTGGGGTTTTTTGCTGTCTTTCTAGAACTGTTATCACAAAGCGATGGGCTGGGGGAAGGGATTTATTTTCCTGACGCCCACAACTGACAGGGAGAAATGCAAAGGCAGGTCCCATCTGGCAGAGCCCTACTTTTAGAACTGGTTTATAATTAGCCCTGAGCAGATTTCACGTATCTGGCATAATTTTAACTTATGCCATTCTGAGAGCAGCAGGCAGCTGGAGCAAGAAGCACAGTCATCACTCAGCCCCATGGGTTCCTGCCATGCAAGGGGCCTCACCAAGGCCTGGTCACCACCTCAATGGCCTGGTCACTGCCCCAGTGACATCAGCCTCAGCCCACAGGGATAGCACAGCAGGTTTCACCCCTCTGTGCACGGATTCCCCTATAAATTACTAGTGGGAACTAAAACAATAGGAGGAATTTATACTTAAACACCAATGCTGACTAAATGCATAGCTCCTGTAGAGTATCCAATACCATTGCTCAGAATATCCAGATGAGAATATCCAGGAGCCACAGCTGCTTCAGAAGATACAATAACAAACTAAGCAGATATCAACATCTAATAAATAAATGTTTCTTAATCTCGCTTCAGTACTAAGAACACAAAAGAAAAGAAGAAAGGTATTTGGGGTTGAAGAGTGCTGCTTCTTCACACATCTAATATTTCACTGAGGTTTTACTTAAACAGTTTCTAACAAGCTGGCAGTCTGCTCTGATCTTATAAAAGGTGTTTGAAAAATATTTTTAAAGTGCGTGCAACCAGTAAATAAGAAGCAAAAGTGAATGATTTTACAAGAGTCTTGATCTGTGTCACAAGAGAGGGAAAAAAGTAATGATGAAAAACTCCAGGGAAATCTATCATTTTATATCATTGTTAGAACCATTCCTGCCCACACAATGCAGAGAACCTTGACACTGCAGGGAGCTGACAGCGCACCTCCACTACCTTTACATAGGTTGTCCTTAAGGTATACCAGATACTGCACATTGCAGAGTCTGCAACATAAAATAGAAATGGAGTTCTCTCATGAGAAAAAACAGTTTTCTTCTGTACATCTTTATGCCTCAAATTTACATACTTTCATTTTGCAAAGTGAAATGCACAGTATCAAATGCAAAAGAGATTTAATCCTCAGATTTGCGGGAATTTAAAGTCACAAAATTCCTGTGTACTGCTCTTATCCAAGCTTGCATTGATGTTCACAGGCATCTAAGGGTTCTCCTAGAACATTTCAGGGCTCTGTGTTTACATCTACCTGAAGACAGCATCTGAAGAATTTTCAGAGCAAAAGCAGTTTAAACATAGGAGAAAACACATACGAACCAATAAGACTGAAGCATGGCATTAAAACTCAACAGGTGTCTGTATGAATCAAAGCCATGTATCTGAACACAAACAAGAAAATCTCTCTGCTTCTACTTAAGTTCTTCTTGTGCAGGGTTTTTTACATTTAGTGTCAGCATATGCATAATTTCGCATTTCATAAATTAGATTATTTTTGTTGACGCAACAGACGTTGTAGAAGGGCGACAATGATAGAAATCACAGGAGACACATTATCTCTTTTTTTCAACTAATGCGTTTTAGACTAGTCTAAAATGATACTAAAAAGAATCTAGTTATTACCTCCTTGTTTACGTTATGTTATAGAAGTGCCTACTTACTATGAAAGTCAAGTGTAATGCAAAAACTTTCATTGCAGCAGAAGATATCTAAACATGCAAATACGCTCAAACCCCCACGGGGCCCATAATACTGTCCAAGGAATCAGTCTTGCAGAACCTAGACTTCAAGCCAAAGCCATTTGAACAAATACTTCTCCAGCAATCTTACCTTTAACAATGTGATAACTTTTGCAAGTTAGTTGTATATTTACTACTTGCAAGTGCCCACCAAAACCTATGAAAGGAATGGGCAACAGATGGAAACTGGGGAACCAGCTAACAGGGACTTGACTCTATTTGGGAAGGAGTAGCCAACACCGATCCCTGAGGGACACCACTCGTTACAGCTTTCCAACTGGACATTGAGCCATTTACCACAACTCTTCGCATGTGGCCATCGAGCCAGTTCCTTATTCACCGAGTGGTCCATCTACCAAATTGATGTCTCTCCAGTTTAGAGACAAGGATGTCATGCGGGACAGTGTCGAAACGCTTTGCACAAGTCCAAGGTAGATGATGTCAACTGCTCTGCCACTGTCCATCAGTTCCGTGGCCCCATCATAGAAGGCCACCAAATTGGTCAGGCAGGATTTCCCCTTAGTGAAACCCTGTTGGCTGTCACCAACCACCTCATTGTTTTTCATGTGCCCTGGCATGCTTTCCAGGAGAATCTGCTCCAAGATTTTGCCAGGCACAGAGGTGAGACTGACTGGTCTGTAGTTCACCAGGTCTTCCACCTTCCCCTTCTTGAAAATGGGGGTTATATTACCCTTCTTCCAGTCATCAGGAACTTCACCTGACTGCCATGATTTTTCAAACATGATGGACACTGGCTTAGCAACTTCATTCGCCAGCTCCTTCAGGACCTGTGGATGGATTTCATCAGGTCCCATGGACTTGCGCATGTTCAGGTTCTTCAGATGGTCTCGAACCTGATCCTCTCCTACAGTGGGCCTAAGGTCTTCATTCTCACAGTCCCTTCATCTGCTTTCCAAGACTTGAGTGGTGCGGTCAGAGCATTTGCTAGTGAAGACTTCCTTTGCTTTTCTTCAAAATTTCCATGAAAGAGTGTTTACTTTTGTGTAAAATTATTGGGGACTGCAGTCCAAAGAGAGAAGTCAGTCTGAAAAAGGGTGTTTTTGGTTTTTTTTTTTACCTATTTGGTTTTAAATTTATCAGGCAAATTGCCTGACCTTAAAAAGAAAAACAAGCAAAAAACAACCACCTAAAACTGTAACACTGTAGTTCACATGATCATATATTACAACATTTTCCTGCTTTTATAATGTTTGGGGGTTTTATTTTTTATAACATATCAGGAAAATATGTAACAGGAGAAAATATAAGGCTTTGGGGACTAAGGCACAATGCAGGTGGAGAAAGAGAGACATACAGAACACAAAGCTGGATAACTTCAGAGAAGGTATTTAACCTCTCCACTACTTAGTTTTCCTCTTACAGAGACAGGACAGTATGCCCTTACAATCCAAACTGTTTTCCTGGCTGACATGAATAATTAACAGCAGAATGACTGGTATATTGGTTCTGACTACTTCATCCTGTAGCATTTCATAAAAGCTTTTTCTGCCATCTATGTATATCTATACTTAATCACTGTCAGTTCTTTTGTTTTCCAACATGAAGTATAATGAGACATTTATCCACAAAAACTGTGTTTGGCCAGTTCCTTGTATGTGGGAATTCAAACAACTGAACAACCCTCAGAAATTATGGAGCACCGCCACATGCAATGGCCTCATGATATCCAGCCATTTAATCTTGAGATGCAATACAAGTGAGCTGCTGCCAAAGCATACGGAGGTTGGTTTTTTTTTCAGGACCGTGTAAAGCCTTAATCTCTACTTCAGCTACCATATCTTCTCCATCTTGTCTTCCCCTCCCCTGTTTCCAGGGCTTGGCAGAGTAGATGGGGGATCTTGGCATGGGATTGAGAAGAGAGGTGTAATGGAGCTGAAGAAAGACGCCAGCAGATCTCCAAGGGCCAAGCTTTTTTTTCCTCTTCCCCTCAGTGCTCAATAGCTATTTACAAAACAAACTGGTTGATTTTCCACATACCTGATACAAAAATTGCACCAATGCAGGTGTGCCAGGGTAGAGATTAAAAGGTAGTACCACAAGAGACCCACCAGCATCATGAAGGGACTAGAGCCTGCAGGAAAACACTGGTGTGGCCTGAGAGCCCTGGGCACATGCATCTCTCCCAGTGCCGCTTCGCTTGCACATGAAGGGTGACTGTGCAGCTACTCTGGCTCCTGGGTCTGCCCGCGGGCACGGTTGCACCCCACTGCCTGACCTCTGTCCTTGGCAGAGTGCCTGCTGCACAGGAAAGCAGAAGCAAGACTTAGGGCACATCAGGCTGAGGGCCACCCCAAAACCTGCCCTCTGGGCTAAGATGTCCAACAGAGACCCACAGGAGAGAGAGCACCTGTCGAGGCCTCAAGGGTGTCAACTCTCAGCCTGTCATTTTGGCATCTTATGAGGGAGAAAGAAAAGAAAAAAAACAATGTAGTCTTTCAGCTGACCTCAGATCACCAACCCCACACTAGTATTCCCACTCTTCCCATGGAATGGGTGCCACTGCAGTCTTCTTCATCTCCAGAACATAATAAAATATTGATACCTGATCGCTGCAGAACAGAAAAGAGGATCAGAGCTAAGGTGCTTGTCCTGCTCTTGTTAAAGTCAACAGCAGCCCTGGTAAGTGACATCAATAAAAATCAGGAAAAATGAGATACAATGATGGCTGTTTTGTTACTTTGAGGAAAGGGAAGTGAAATCTTAATACCGATCAGGAGAGGCTCAGGGCTTCCTACAGGAAGTAACCAAAGTACCCTGCCATTGCTGGATGGCAGAAATATTAAAATTTACCCGTTTTTAAAGGAGAAATTTGGAAAGTGAAATTTGGAGTTAAATTAATAGCTATCTTTAGATTGCAGTAGTAAAAAAATTGCATCCTCAACCCATCAGCCAATGCCATAGGGACAATAACAATATTCTTTCCAAGCCAACCTAAGGAGAGGCCAATAAATTTAGTCAACGTACCTGTAGGCAACTGGGCTTCTCACATTTATACACAAATAAAATGAACATACATAGTGAAAGCACACTCAGGTCTGAGACCTTTTTTTCCCCATGAGCCTAAACAGATGTTAACTTAGGAAAGGTTTGTCTGGACATATTACTACTACCTGTATATTTTGCCAGTATGAAGGGAGAGGGAGAGAGAAAAAATTCTAAGGAAGGAGCTTTTCTCTCAGCCATATCCCAACATGTTACTGTTTACGAGAATGTCAGCAAAGGTCTTTACTAGAAGATTAAATTGTATCATTTCCATTTCAGTGAATGCACAGCTTTTATTTGTACAAAAAAAGTCATGTTTTCTCATTAGGCCCCTGTAAGTTAAAAAAAAGAGTTGTGATACCATGCACATGTACGATATGATGTGCATGAAGAACATCTGAAAGAAAAAAAATGAAAACCTTTGAGACAGATGTAATATGAGTTTTGCAGTAAAGGCTATCAACATTAACACACTAGTTCTAATTTATTCAATTTCATGCATTCAAATTTATTAACTTCAGGCCATATGCTGGCTACGGAGTGTGGCTCTGCATTCCTGAGTACACTGACAATGAACAGTTAAGTTCCAATAAATTGGAAAGGTGAAGTAGGGTGAGCCTAACTAATGGAAGAAAATGATGCAAGCGCAAATCCAATATACCATAGTAGAGCAGCAGCAGCACAAAAATATTCTACCATATGTTTCAAGGGCTGGCTAAAGCTTCATGCAGAAAGCTTTGATGTTGCCCCTGTAATTGAGAATGTCAGTACTCCCAGGGTAGAAAACTTGCTTCCATGGATTAGATACTTGATTTCCAGCCTCCATGCTGGAAGAATATCTGCTTCCTTAAATTCACTCCACATCAGCTAATGTTAATGTTGGTTTAGAACGTGTAAAACAGAGGTCATACCACTGTTTCATGTTTTTGGAACAGTATGGCTTCAAGCTGAAGGGCAAAATGGATGTATTGCGATTTTCTAATTCAGAATCCCTCTGTGCTCTCTTTTCATCAGTGCAAGTGGAAGAGTTGGTTAAGAATCAGATTTATCCCAAACATTTTGGCAAACAAACTGAAAGATGCACAGCTTCTCAAAAATATACACAAAATAAGGCCAGCACACCATATAGCAAAAGCTAACTCAAGATCCACAGAAAACCAAGAGGCAGCGAAGAGAAAGCACACTCATGAGAAGGACTGGCTCATCTTTCCCCTTTGACTTCCCTCAGCCCAAAGCTGTCTCCCTGCAGTTCTCAGGGACAGCATACCCTTTTTCAGAGGAGCAGGAGGAGAAAACCAACAATACTTGAATACCACAAAATACACAGCTCTAACACTCCTCTCCTCCAGTACCATGTCTGCCACCTGAAACCAAGCTGCACAGAATCTGCCTGCAGTATCTCAGTAACTGGGAGCAGAAGTGAGGAAATGAGCACACCAGGAGGTAAAAAAACAACGTTTTTCAAACATAAAACAAGCCAACATTGTTGTTACAAGGCAAAGTAATAGAGCACCAAAATACTTTGAATAATCTAGGACATAAATCTGCATTCCAGCACTGAAACCAAGAGCAACCTTATGTTCCAGAATCTGCTTTTCACATAGGTCCTCCTCAATAAGAAAGGACCAAAGGTGTTTTTTGGGAGTCCAAATGCACAAATCCCTGCCCCCTAACACACACAAGACCTTAACAAATAAACCCCAAAACTTTCCATTAGGGCATTCCAGGGGGGGGGAGCAGTGGTGACCCAGGGAATAGGCAGGGCCTGTCCCACCCCAGCCAGGAGCAAGGCAGCCGCTGGCACCAGGACAGCCTCAGGCACCTCCCTGGGGATGGGGCAGGCCAAGCTGGTATGCAGGTTTAGCTCATCAGAACTCATATCTCAGCAGGGCAGGGAGGAGCTGGAGACCAGCCCCTCATCAGTGTTGCTAAGGCCTGATGGCCCCAGGGGGCTGGCATGGGATCCCTCCATGGGACACGGGATGCTCTGGTACGCTGACATGGGGTCCTGAAGAGAGCAGGGTAGCAGGAGCCCTTGGGGGTGCCGGGCAAGGGACAGTCAGGGCTGATGGTGCTCTTGGCAAGATCTCTTCCAAACAAAATTTACCTGGAAGACACACACCAGCATCATACCTAATGCTCTGGCATCTGCAGATGGCCATTCAGTGCATGGGTTCAAGTTGAAAGCAGTCTGAGGCAAACATCCCTAAAAATACAGACACCTTGCATAATTTGTTCTCAGCACCGTTTTGATCTATAAATCCTCCTGTTTGGTGACATTGCCACAAACCACCTGCAGTAAACCTCCATGCAGAGCGCAGCCCTCCACTTCTGCACCTCACTAATTGATGGATGGGATGTGTCCTAATTTTACAGCTCCTTGACAGATGGGAAAAGTCTGAATTAAAGTGAATTCTATAATGATCTGTAGCTAATGATTGTGATATTAAAGACAAAAAACCCACTCCCTGCATATGTTAACATAGTTCTACTTTGCATGGTTAAAAATAGTAGTCTGACTTTAGGGATCTGAACTTGGCCATACTGTGCATGCACACTAATCTCTTTTTTAACCCCAAATTAAAAATTAGTCTATGTGTGCCACTACATTTCTGTCATAAAAGATCAAGGGACAGTTATACCGTGAGGATTAAAGGTAAAACCATCTTGAGGCAGAAAGTCCATTACTGTTAGCAGAGAGAGTCCACCTTCAGTCAGAGCCCCCTGGGGGCAATAGATATAATACAGAGAGAACAAGAGTGTCCTTCCTAAAGGCCTCACCACATAAAGAGTTGTCCACGAAAATTGTGAAATTGATCCAGTAAGAGAAAAGATGACATGGCATTAACCTCCTCCACTTTCAGGTGGAGCATCCAGAATATCTCAGTTCTGCTAGTCAAGGAGCTGTGGTCAACATGCATCATGAACCACAGCATACAAAGGCATGTGTGCACCACTCCTCTCCATACCCTAACCCTCCCTCTTCTTCTCCCCCATCATTGCAATAAAAATTAAAGCACGTGTATGACTACTAAAGATTAACATAACAGTGGCAAATGCTGCAACGAGAAAAAGCAGTGTCCTTCCATTAAAGTTACAGCCCCATCTTCTCTCTTGTTTCACTTTGCAGAGCTTGGGACAGAGACATTTGCACCACTTCACAGGATCTGACATGCTGCAACACCATTCACATGTGCTTCAGCAACACCGAGCTGTACTGTACCTTTTTGGTTACATTGTAAATGCATAGCACCTTCCAAGATGAATTTTACACAAAAGCAAACCAATATTTAAATACACACCTCATCAGTTTTGTTTTTCATATACCATAAAAATGAATATATTAGGAGGGAAAGTTAACGACCAGAATAATCATGTTTGTTGCAAACAATCTTCTCAAAGATTAAGTTAGCAAGAAAAACCCCACACATCTCATTTTTCTGTCACAGCTACCATTTGGCAATGGAGAAAAATATAGGTGCCAATCTATCAAAACCTTTTACATGTTGTGCTTTAACCCCAGCTGGCAGCTAAGCACTGCACAGCCTCTTGCTCACACTCCCTTCCCCCTTGCCAGTGGGGTGGGGATGAGAATTGGAAGGGTAGAAGTAACAAAACTCGTGGGTTGAGAAAAGCCATGCATGCAAGCAAAGCAAAACAAGGAATTAATTCCCCACTTCCCATTGGCAGGCTGGTGTTCAGGCATCTCCAGGAAAGCAGGGCTCCATCACGTGTAACAGTGACTCAGGAAGACAAACACCATCACTCTGAACATCCTCCTACTCCTTCCCCCAGCTCTACATCCTGAGCATGATGCCATATGGTCTGGAATACCCCTTGGATCAGTTGCGGTCAGCTATCCCAGCTGTGTCCCATCCCAGCTTCTTGTGCACCCCTAGCCACGCACTGGTGGGCTGAGGTAAGAGGCAGAAGGGGCCTTGACTCTGTGCAAGCACTGCTCAATGGTAACTAAACATCCCTGAATTATCAACACTATATATAATTGTCAGCACAAATCCAAAACATAGCTCCACACAAACTAATATGGAAAATATTAACTTTATCCCAGACAAAAGCAGCACACACATGAAAAATTTAAGTGGTACAGACTGTATGGCCCAATTCAACTGCACGCGTACTTGTAGAAACTGGCTATTGTTTTTTAAATAAACACTTAAAGACTACCAAAATATAGACATCAAGACACAGAAAGCAAAGAACAAAGACAGAAAGAAAACCCAAATCACAATTTGCACATTTCCCCACCTGTTAAAAATTCTGTTCTGTCAAGATTTTGCCATTTTGATACTATTATTTAAACTTGCAATACTTAATGGATTACTTCTAAAACCTCATGCTGTTATGTGTTTTGTCACACTCCGGGTTTCATTAAGATGGCGTTATAATTCCAGATCTCATGACTGCAAACAAAACCAGGAAGATGCTATATAAACACAGAAAACAGAAAACAAATTAATATTACTGACGTTTTGATTTACATTTTAACTATTTCACATTACTTTTAGTGGCATAATATTGAATATTTGGCCAATAATTCTGTTCATATATTAAAACATAATCTAGACAAGAAACCAGATGTAGATTAAGAAAACTAAGGGCATTTGGAATTTTCTGTCTGTATATATACATGCACACATGTGTGTATGTGTGTGTGCATATATATTTTTTTTTTAACCCGAGGTGAATTCTGACATTAATGTCATTCTTGCTAATTTTTGCAACAGACTGCTTCATATAATGCTAACATATCCCAGATGGTAAAGCGATTTAAGCACTGGAAGATAAAAAAATACTGGCTGTAGGTTAGAAAGCCTGCATATTACATACCAGTGATGCATACCTAAATTTATGACATTTTTAATCAACAACTTTTATTTCTTTTCTAGATACTCATGTCGTACATTAACAGAAAATAGGAGGCTGCAAACCTCTTACTTCCACACTAAGTACAACAGCATTTCTTATGAGCCAGCTCACACAGAAACATTTACACAATGGCCTTATAGAAGTGACTATGCTTCCTTCAGCTCTGCATGCTCTGATGATCATTCTAACAGTAGTTAGACAAATCATAGGTTCCTCCTGATTATTTTTCCCCCATTAATGACTTATTCAAAACCCGATCTAGCTCACTAATGTATTTCACATTGGGCAAAACAATATTCTGAAGACATGGTCTTTCAGTAACTTCTAATTTAAGCTGCAAACTAATCAACAAAGTAGACAGGAGAGTTACTGCACAGAGAACCTGACACCTCTACAATAACTTCTTTATGCTTTAGCTCTGCAGAAATTAAAGGACTACAGGAAGAACTACAGGATAAACTGTGTTTTGGTTCTTGTTTTGTTACATACATGTGTCAGCCTTGATGACAGTAGGATTCTTTCTGGTTTGAAATCTTTGGAACCAATAACAGAGGGAGATGAAGCTTCACAGAGGATACTACTAAAACAATCCTTTTTTAATTTCACTATTGTACCAAACCATCACCAAACAAAATTGCCCTAGCATAAAACTTGATTTGAACAGCTCTTTCAGCAATGTAATACATAATACCCAAAATAATTCTCCTAAAAATGGCAGCAGTTTTTCATTGGCTAAGTTGTAAACAAATTTGGATGCAGTCAGATGCAACCCACCAGTTTGCTCAAAATGTGATTTTACTTTATTTGTCCATTGTTCTAGAATGTTCAATCAATATTTTTTTGTTTCGTGCTTCTCAATACAATTAGGAAGACCAAGAGAGAAGGGAGGCTTGTGACTGATGCCCAGAGAATAATACACAGCCCTACTGCTTACCCACAGCTACTACCACTCATCTCCCCTGCAGAGAAATTTTAGGACTGATAGGCCTGGAGAATGACTGGAAATGGGGAACGGCAGGAGCAGGACTGTATGATGGGTGAGCACTGGGAGCTCTCAGATTAGGTAGTCAACACAACCCCAGCACACATCTCTGTGCAGCTTCTCCAGACACGCAGGTTGCAATACAAACGACGGGCCACAATCTCAATGACCCACACAGGTGGCACAGGATGGAGAGATTTCCTGTCTCCTACAGGCTTCTCAACTACAAGCTCCTCACGACACAAAAAAGCTGCACCCAAAACCATCACATGGCCACCAGCCTGGAGGAGGTGCCCTCTGAGGGTCCAGTAATTGCCTTCCCCTGTATTAAGTATCATTGCACAAAATCCTACTGAGAGAAGTGACACACATGCATCCTGGGCCCAGACAGCTGAACGGACTACTTGGTCTCACACTCCTCTACACTTACACTTACAAGCAGCTAGATGAAGAAGTACAAACAACTGAAATCAGTATTGTTTTAAAATAAAATCATCTTCCCCTCCTATAAACTCCCCACAATTTGCTACATAACAATAGTGAAACATTTTCTTACAGTCTCAAGGTGCGAAACAGGTTTTGTTGATGCTGAATTTGGCTTGGAACTAGAGTCATTAACAAGTCCACAAGAAAGGCTTGGAAGTGATACAAGGAAGACTTTCTATATTTGAACCTGAGAATACCAAACTGACAAAAAAGCAGCCCATTCTCCTAAAAATCCGTAAGTAGTTTAGAAAACTAAAGCATTGTAAGAAACTCTAGCAGACTTGTTAGGGACATTCTCCCCTGTTAACTCTCTTTGCAATTAAACTTCTAAGTCAGAAAAGTATGCAGCCTAGGAACTTCAGATAGACTTGTTTACAAACTCTGCCATGAGATAAGATTTGCTCATTCCTAATTAAAACACAAGGGTATATTAACAGAACAGCAGTCAAATCTGGCTTTCATTGTGCTCTTCTATTCTGTTGGGTTTTTTAATATTTCTACTCTCCCTGTTTCTTGCAGCTAATGTTACACTTATTACCTCCTGCTTACTGCAGTATTTTTTTATTTTATAGACAGCTTGTTTTAAAACACTTATTAGCAGTGTTTTCTGTTTGATAGGGTACAGAGAAATAAAACTTTGGTCCGAATTGCTTCCAAAAATTATATAAACTATTGCCAAATCTGTTAAGAAACAGATTGATTTTTTCCCAGTTTTCAAGGCATCGACATGGAGAATTGATTAGAGCTAGACTTCCCATCATTTAACAAGCTTTACAATTATAAAAGTTTAAATAAAATTTCAAGATTCCTTACAAAGTCAGATGGAGGGGATACCAAGTATAAAAATACACTCTCTTACACTAAAGTGTTTCATTTCAATATATTGTTTTGTATTTGTTCTGATATGCTCAGTATAAGCAGCTCACGTCTTCATTTTAGTTTTTTAAACTTCCTCCTGAAAAGGGGAAAATGAAAATGCAAATGTTTTTTAGATCTTTCTTTACTAAAACAATTTCTCAAATTGAAATTGCTAGATAGTAACTCAGGTAACATGAAACCAGAGACAGATCATACACGCCTACTAAAAACTCACATGTAGTGCAAACAAATTCTGAGGGCTAGCATTAAAATTAGCAACACATCCCGCTGCAAAGGAAAAAAAAAAAAAAGTATGGAAATACTACTTAATAAAAGAAATTTTAGCATAACCCTGAATACTAAGCATGAGATTATTTCACACTATAAATCCTTTGCTAATCCATGTGAAAGACTTTAAAAAACTATAACCACCACATTTAGGATTAGACAACACAGAAACAGATGCAAGTAGATGAGACCAAAAGAACTAAACTAGCTCACAGATGGACAAAGTCAGCCTGTAGCCAAGGACCAGGAAAACATGGGCAGAAGCCTCTGCTCTCCTACAGACTTTGCATGACCCTGGCCAATCATTTCCCATCCAGTTTTGTAGTGCAGTGTGTCTGAGACGATCTGTCAGGGGTGAAGTTTCATGACACAGTCTCTGCTGAAATAGGGGACATTCTGCCATTCTTCAACAACAGCCACCTGTGGCGCTATTCTGTTTACTTCCTTGCTCCAGCACAGATGTTTACCTGACCACTGCAAGCTGAGGAGGGAGAAATCCCTGCCGAAAACTACTCAATCCTTTGTTGCGGTGTTAACTTTCCTTTGGTTTAGGGTCCTTAAGACAGTATACAGCGCCATCAGGCAGCGCTGGCACAAGAGAAATGGTGATAGCACACAGAGAGGACATTTGAACTGAATCTTCCTTTTCACAGGCAGCTTACAAGCAGTTTGGCATAGTGGCACTACCACAGTACACTCTTCAGAGCTGGCATCCAACTCCTCCTCCTGTGACCTTCATCCTGCCTGAGCTCCTGTGCTCTGGCCACTGTCACCTCACACCTTTCACCTCGGCTGTTCACATGATGTCAAAAGTCCTGATGTCAGTCAGAAAGAGTCAGATTATTTCAGCAAATTAAACAGTGCTTCCTCCATTCATTTTGCCCAAAATGCATTAGGGAATTCCTCACACAGACAGGCTGGCTGTTGGGTGGGAACCATTACTTTCAATGGTGACTTGGTAGGGGAGATCAGGGTGGTATATAACACAGGATTTTACCTCTTCAAGTCAACTTATCTTCAATCTTGAAGGAATGGGACCATAAGTAAGAGACCCATAAAAACAAAGAAGATAAGAGGGCCTCCCTTTCTTTGAGAGATGTTATGAGAACAGATACATTAAGGGTGATGAGATGTTCAGATACTATCGTAATAGGGGAGACAGAAGCAGCTAAAATAGATAAACTGCTATAAAAAAAAATGCAAGGAGACTTTAAAAGAAACAACATCCAGCTATGTAGAGAGCACAGTAGTTCTGTATTTACAATTTATGTGCTCTCTGTGAACAAGGAAAGTACTTAAATCAGTTTTGTTCATGCATGAGCTGGGCAAATAACGCAAATCAGCTACTTGTAAACCCTTGTCCAAATGTAAATTCTCCTCTATTGCTTTCCTATTCTGTTGACCCACTTTACACAAATACTATAGCACAGGTACATTCTTGTTTGTCAGAACAGCCAAATCTATGGAGGGAACATGCGTTTCTCAAGTATTTGATAGCTCCTCTGTGGGTTTGGGAGTCAGACACAGGATAAAAAAAAGCAATACTACCTGACACAGGACATCAGTCACAAAGAGCAAGTAGCAAGTTAGGTATAGGAAATAACTAAAGTAATAGTTATTATGCTACCTACATGCATCTAGCCAGACGGTCAGCCAAAATGTGTTCTGTCTAAACTATTCTCATGATAATTTTTTAGAAACAAAGGCTTCTGTTCATGCGAGTTTCTACACAGATAATCCATTATCTGAATAAAATGACGATATTCATTAGCTGTTTGCTTCAGATAGATTTTTCGCCAGCTCCAGTTCAGAAACAATACCACCTACAATACAGTGAGACCATAAAGACCCAGTAAAATGCTATAAACAAAGCCTTGATTTGCTTGTGTTGTTGCTGTGCTGTTCATACGGCTTAAGTAGCTCAGTGGCAGGGTGTCTTGTGGGAAATAGGAAACAGTTAAGCTGAAGGGAGATACAAATCCTGTTCATTTAAATGAATTGAGTATTTTTTTTGGGGGGGTGGGGGGGGGAGGGGGCAGGCAGCAGGTTCAATCAGAAAACATCTCTTTTCCCTGGGAGGGAGTTCTCAGAAGGCTGCTCTCTACCAAGCAAAACAGAGCTGGAATGACAAAAATGAGAGATTATGATCACTTAATAGGAAACAGTAAAAGCCAAAACAATTTATTTTTCAGTAATGAGCTAAGAATGTTTAGGTCCCAGGAAACTTTTCTTTCTGTTTGGCATTTCTGTCTTCTCAGACTAACACACAAGTGCACAAGCCCCTAGGGCTCCATTTCTGTCCTCTGGATATCACGGCCACCATCTCAGCAATTGAGAACAGTATCAGTGCTGTGGGGAAGAAAAATGCTTTTAAAGAAATACAAAGGGTCTCTGCCTGAGGAGATCTTTGTGAGATGCCCTAGATCGAGTGCCATTCTCATTAAATGACCAGACCAACATCCTTCAAGACAACTGGTTTTGGTCGTTTTGTTTTGTTCTGGGTTGTTTCAGGGTGGGGTTTTTTTGAACAAGGCCATTCAATGCGAACACTGATTGCTCAGGTGGATGATTTAAACAGCAAGTGGTTTTAAACACACTGTCTCTCTTCCCCTTCTCCCTCCTCAGCTTCATTAGGTTGGTAAGTGCTTCTTTGTAATTCCCATTTTGTCAGTACTACAATATCACTGCAGTATCTGCCACGCAGAGACAAAAAAAATGAGTAGGAAGGAGCTGTCAAATAAAAAAGGATCTTAAAGACTGTAAATCACCATAGTATGGAGTCTATGGTGAGGGTAATCATTAAAAACATATCAATCAGTGGGAGCAGTTTTGTTAAGGGGAGAGAGAGAAAAAAAAAAAGAGAGAGAAGAACCAAAAGGAAAAAATTATTATGTTGAAGGTCTTGAGCACTATGCAGCCAAATCCCTCTGAAAACGGAGCTAGCAACACTGTGTGAGGTGGCCCAGTGGCCTAGCCCAGCATGAATTTCTTCAGACACTGCTCGTAATTGGGATTTTTCTTTTCACCGTAAAATAAAGATGTTAATTTCACAGTTCTATTCAGAATCCTTGCTCCCATCACAAAGGAAAGGCTGGTGTTATATTATGCACTTGCTGAACTAGATCATTTTCAGGGCATCTGCGTGCCTGCTAGACAGATGGCATATCCCTTAGTTGTTTGAATATGAAAACTCTAGGAGCCCCTAAATACACCAGGAAAGCAAAGAAACAGTCAAGAGAAAATGAGAGGGCAGAAAAGATCAAACGAGCCCAGAAGGAGGCAGTTTCAAGATATTTTCTTAATCAACAAATCCATACACGCTGAAGGGCAAGCCCTGCACCGCTTAGCTCTTGTTCTGTAACTTAGAATGACTCTTCTTCTTGTATTACACATCTAAGAGGATGATCATGAAGCACTTTTGCCGTACAACCATGCAGCACCAGGACAAACAGAAATAATGTGATGTTTAGGAACTTCGGAAGTCCCAGACAAGATCAGAACTATAGTCATTGGCTAACAAATCAATATATCCTTGTGGCTCTTGGTTGGCTTCATGGAAGATTTTCTGCTATACACATGAACATAATCTGTGTAGGACTCCAGAAACATGGGTAGTCTTCAGAAGCAAAAGCTTTTCCAGTATTTTTGGAAGACATCCCTTCCAAAGCTGTTAGTCTTACTGTAATAACCCTTGTTTTTTCATGATCCCAGAACAGATTTATGTCTAATATTTCTCACAGCTCTTCTGAAATCTGGGTGTTGACGCTCTTCAAGAGGAGGAATTTTCAGCTCATCTCAGCAGGAACGTAGAAAGTTCAACTTGGAAAAATATAGAGCCTATGTTTAAGGCATAAAATTACAGTTTTGAAAATTTTAAAGGACTATCCTTACAACACTGCAAAAGCTACAGTTTGGGAACAGAGCTGGTAATCTGAAATGTAGTTGGTAGGAAGATGTTTGAGATTTGTTTGGATTTGGTCCCATTTTCACAGCAAGCAGTTAACATTTCATTGTAATTTTGGATAACTGGCAGTTCCAAGGGAATGGCTGTTCCTTGGGAAAACGGTGTCCCAAAGAGGAGAAAAAACAAAGAGTATTTTCCCTAAAGAGGCTTCAGGGAACCCCACATTCTCTGATTCAGAAGCAAAAACCTCTCTTCAGAACTAGAGACCAGCAGCTTACAGCTGATTCCTGTTGAGTCTGCCCTATAGATCCATGGGCGTCCCTTCACATGCTGCCTTCATTGCTGTGAAAATTCATTAGACCCCAGAAGTTTTGAAGACAATATCACTGAAGGATTTTTTTAAGTGTCAAAAATGATAGGGGAATGCACATCACTCAAATGTGAGCTACCAGAGCTGGTCATTAAAAGTTAGCATAACGTGCATAAATATCCACCAATCCTTGTTTTACTATTTGTCCTGCTGTATTTGTTTGCTGTATTATCACATAAACAATCAAAAGATCCATGAAGTTCTAGATCTCTTCTCCCTGGTATACCAATCATTGTATAAAGATAGCCAATACTCAAAACTGGTAGCAATAGTTGCAGCCTCTGAAACCGACCAATGGCTACCCTCCTCCTGATGGAATTATATGGAATATTAAATAACACAGGCAAAAGCCCTCTTGAAAAAATGTTCCTCGTTGCCCTTCCATATTTTACTCTACAGGTACACAAACACTGTGGGGAAAAAAAAAAAAAAAAAGAATGCAGTATAAAGTACAAGGATTGCCAGCAGGGAGAAGGCTTTTGTGTGCTGCAAATCTCTAATCTACAAATTAGCCAAAAGAGAAAAATGCAAGGCACAAGGTTTGGTTAATGTGGTTTTGAGAGAGTCTGCTCAAAGATATGAGGGTAAAAATGAAATGTGCAAAATTAGAAAACAGCAGACTACAATACATCTTAGTCTGTTCAGAGTTCTGTGACAGTGATAAGGAAAGTATAATAACCAAATGCATTAATGCTAGTCACAGGGGAGCAGAAACAGATTTTATAAATATATTTAGTCTGTTAAATAAACAGAGGAAAATAATCAGCAGTGATTACAAACAGCTTATTTAAGCAGTCTTTAATAAGCTCGAAGTCTTGGAGAAGAGAAGCCTCTTTAAAAGTGATAAAGATCAGCCTCTCTATTGGGTGACTAGTTAAGAACCATCTACAAAACCCTGAGGGTCAATTTGGTCCCACAGTAGTAAACTGGGGATTTATCAATTACTTCAATTTTACCCTCCTAAGTATCAGCTAACATTCACTTGCCTGTGAAGCAACAAGCATAGACGCCTATAGTGAATTTTTCTTTTGATCCTCCAGTTATTATCCTGGGGAGATTAATGGTCCGCTACTGCTGGAATTTGTAAACTCATGAGTTTGAGCTTCTAGGTGAAGACTTGCCATGGCACATGAACTGCTGGAGAGGAAACATTATAAACAGAGACACAGCAGTGATCTTGCCATTCTCATGGTCCCGAGAGCAGCTATGTACAGTACAGATGAAGTGTCCAGTTTGGAAAATAGGAAGCCACTGGGCAGTTGTCATCCCAATATAAATGAGTGCCCATGGACTTCAAGCTTGGAGAGAGCTGTGCAGCATGACTGGACTTCCAACTCTAATAACAACATGATGCAGCTGAAGCTGTAACTGGCAAGAACACTCCCAAAACACAGCCTGCAGGTCGCAAAATGCAAAGGGCACCACCTATTGATGAAGAGGCCAAGCACTGGACAGTTTTACAACATTAAATGCTTGCAACTTTTAAGGTGACCTCCTTAAAAATAAGTACTGCATGCACTCAGTTATACTCAGATCAATCTGGTCATCAGAGAAACAGCCAATGAAGGCATGAATCAGTAAATAACTCACTCAGTAAGTCACAGAGAACTTGCAGAATGGTGAGGGATGAGTATTAGTATTCTACTAAGCAGTATATAGTATTAGCTAGCATAGATAATTAGCTATTATCATGTGAATTTAAAAAAAAAAAACAAACCAAAAAACACAAAGCAACAAAACCATCGTTCACACAATAGCAGACATAAGAGGTGGTAGCGGTGGAAAAACCACACTGCAATTTTTAAAATGGAAAAGCATAGTAGATAACCAAAGCTGGATGTCCTTCCCCAAGATGGTATTTTCCTGCTTCCTTTATTGTGTTGCCCCATTACACTGAAAACTCCAGGGGAGAAACTTTCAATAAGCTATTCTTAAGGATGGTTCCACACCAAAATTCATTGACATGACTGTTGTCATTACTGCTTGTCATTTCACACAGGTGTTTCACATATGCTCAGGCATGCTGCAGTGAAGGAACTGTGCTCTCACTTGCTGTTTACACTTCAACATGTTTCCTCTGTTCTCTTATGCGTCTACCTGTCAGGCTGTCTCTCCTGCCTAGGGCAGAGATAGATCAGACCAGGTTATCACAGATAAGCATCAGGAGTGCAAACAGGCTCAGCCCACCAGCAGAGAAGAGAGTGCCTCTAACAAACCACCAAGCATCATGAAGCAAAGCACTTGGCACTCCATCACTAAGCCTGACCTGCCTCTGTATCTCAGTCTATCTACAGCCTGTTTCCTGCTGATTAGTCCGGTTCCATCCAGACCACACACACAAAGGACTTGGGGAAATGCAGTTCAGTTCAATTCTGGATAATGCAGGAGGATAAAGAATTTAGAAAACACAAAACCAAAGAATAAGTTGAGTGTTGTTACATGCAGTTACTGCTTTAACGCCTGCACTGGAAATCAGCTGTCAGAGCTGGAAGCAGGAGATCTGCTTCCATCTAGCCCACCTCCAAGGATGACTAAGCTTCCTCCTCCTAATAACTTGCACAACTCTCTCCAAGCGTAATTCCAGCTCTAGGAAACCTAGCCAACAGCAAACATTTATTTCTGACAGCTCCTATGGGGATTTATCCAGAACACTTTACGGCATGGGGCTAACAAGGTTGAAAGAGCAGGGAAGAAAACAGAAGTACCCCATGACCTCTGCTTGGGCTCCAGGGTTGAAGATATAGCAAATTATCAAGGTTACTCCAAAATGCTTTTCCTTCCACAAAATTTTTGCCACAACACTGTCGAACCCAATTATTCAAAAACACACTAATCCACTCCTCCTTAGAAGGGATATCCTACCATCCGATATATTAAAAAGGACTCTTTTGCTAAGAAATCAGATTGCATTAAGGTGAATTAAGACACGATAAAAGCCGATGGGTATTGTACCTGATCAACAGATAATATCTCTTCCTGAACAAAGCACCATCCCATGGCAATCCTTACACAAAAGGCCACCCCGACAAGCTGCCAGACAATGGTCAGAAGTGCCAGCAGCTAGCAAGAAGAGACAGAAAACCAGCACCGAGGATAGAACAGCTGAAAGGGGAAAGTATCTACTAATCCAAACCAGGAACATCATCTTAATTGTTTCAATGCCCCCTGTACCTTCAAATGTGCTCCCTCACCCTTCCTAGGTGCTTAAGTACTTGGTTTGAACTGGAGGAGCACAGCTCCTGAAAACAAGCAACACAATTTTTACAGCCTGCCCCATTAATTCTGTATTTTCCCCTTGTCTTCACAAGCCCTGTTAGAGAGCTGATCCTCAGAGGTCACTCCCCCCGCTGCCACACAACCCATTGCAGGGTGCACTTATTCCTTTCACTTTGCCTTCCACTTCAAAGTCTACAAGTAGTCAGTAAGGCAGCGGAAGGACCGAAAGCACAACTGAACCGTAGGTTCAGGGAGAAACATGTCAGAGAAAACAGGAGAGGAAACAAAACAACATCGAAGATGGGAGCACAGACAGAGCTCAGAGAAGACTTTGATTAAAAGCAGTAGTAACTGGGTTCAGAAACCCCAGACAAAAACCCGGCCAAATGGGTCACTCTTTATCTGATTCAATTTAAGTCCTGTAAAAAGGTCGTATTTATTTCTTGCTACTGAGGAACAGGTTCAACGAGCACTCCAGAAATGCTTCATAACAGCCCTCAGTTCTTTGTTCTTTATTACCTCCATTTTCACCACTTTGAGTTCCAGACATCCCACCTCTGACAGGTTTGGTATGTCCTCTACTGAGCAAACCCTCCCCCCCAGTCTAGTGGGTCCCCCTCCCACTACTACACATGCCATGAGCTCCCATCTCTTGGCAGACACTGCAGGCAGACAATGAGGTTTTGGGTCATTTCCCTCAGCATGGGTTTTTCCCCCATCCCTTGCCTGACTTTTACCAGAATACATAGTGCTTTGTTCCTAACTGCCTTCTATTCAGACAATCTTAAAGGAGCAGAGTCATCCAATTTAAAGGCACTGCAGTGAACCAGTCAGAGAAAGATGGGAGAAAAGGAGTGGTGCAAAATATTGCCATGCGACAAGCCTGGAAGGTGCGGATGTTGGAGGAGAACTCTGACATGAAGGGGTAATTGGGGTGATCGCGGCAAAGCAAAGGTACAGCTCTGAGAAGAATTAACCTATGATACAAATATAACGAACACAATTTCCATTAATTCTTCAGATCAAACTAAGCTGAGCAGACACTGGTGTAGTTACACTGTGACTGTCATGCTCCTCAAGGAAGGAGCTTGCACCTAGAAAGAGCAGAGGCAAAAAGAAACAAGTGAGCAAATGTCACAGGAAGAAAAGAGGTGGAGATAACACAGCAAGTTTCATTCCATGTTTAAAACTCCACAGTCCCTTCTTGTGTATATTTCTAATTTGAATTGGATGTAACAAATATCTTGATGTATTTAGTAAAATTGAAGCAGTTTTTCCATACTGCTATTGTATAACTATTTCTCTTCTTTTACTAATGCCAGCAGGCTTAGATAAAGACTCTGAAGAGAGTAAAAAAACTTGCTTTGAGTCATACCAGCAGAAAATCCATTTATTTCAAGTGATGTTTCTTGGGTCTATACCACTATAGCCACAAGCCAAATTTGTATCACACAGCAAGGCAGAAAGGGAAGCAGGAAGAGAGAGGAAGGGAAGAGAGGGTGCTTCCCTATTCACTCTTTGCAACAAGATCAAACACTATTGTGTCTGCCTCATGCTAAGGAGGCAGTTCTGACTTCTCATTGGAAAATGTGGATATTTCAAAAATACTTGATTTCTGATAGTTACATATGCAGTTCTTTTCTATAAGTACGTAGTTGTTATAGTGCTGACCACGACACTGCTGCATCACTGCAGTAAGTAAATCCTTAATATCCCTTCCAAGCTTCTGGCAATGTCTTGACAACATCTGGGGTGACAGGAGATATATTACCCATTACTCATCTGCATAGATATTTATTTACATACCACCTCAAGGCCTTAGTAAATACAGATCAGGAAGAGTGTGGAGATTGAAGTCGGCTGTAAAGTTCACTGCCATTCCTAGTAGTTCTATCAAAATTACTTCACCTGTCTGGAGAGATCAGACAGATGTGACATTGTTGTGTTTTAAAAGAGTGTTTTAAATTCAAGAGAAAAATAGAGGCACATAATCATGAAGCATTGCTGTAATACTCTAATGCCACAGAATCCTGGACAGTTTTTCTGAGAGACTCTGCATGGATTGGGCATGGTACTTATGATTAAGTTTATATTGGCATACAAGAATGGTGTCATGAGACTTTAGTCACTAAGTGAGATAGTGAGCTTTACCCAGTTTAGCACACAGTTAGCACATTTTCATGTCCCAAAATATTCCTAGTTTTCTTCCTCAGAAGAAAAAAAAAAAAAAAAAACAAAACCCACAAAACTGGGAGAGAGAGTCTGGTCATATTCTAAATAAAGATTTCATCAACACCTCATTGGTAAAGGGTAACTTGGGATTGGAGAATATCTCCACCTCCAGCCCATGGAGGACCCCACACCAGAGCATGGGGATGCCCGAAGGAGGCTGTGACCCCTTGGGAAGCCCACACTGGAGCAGGTTCCTGGCAGGACCTGTGGCCCTGTGGAGAGAGGAGCCCACACTGGAGCAGGTTTGCTGCAGGACTGGTGATTCCACAGGGACCCACACTGGAGCAGCCTATTCCTGAAGGCCCGTGGGAGGGACCCCAGACTGGAGCAGGGGAAGAGTGTGAGGAGTCCTCCCCCTGAGGAGAAAGGAGCAGCAGAGACAACTGACTGCAATCCCCATTCCCACTCCCCTATGCCACTTGAGGGGAAGAGGTAGAGTAAAGCCTGGGAAGAAGGGAGGAGTGTGGGTAAAGAGTTTTAAGATTTAGTTTTTATTTCTTATTATCCTGAATAAATTAAACTAATTTCCCAAGTCAAGTCTGTTTTGCCTGTGACAGTAATTGGTGAATGACCTCTCCCTGTCCTTATTTCAACCCATGAGCATTATACTGTATTTTGTCTCCCCTGTCCAGCTGAGGAAAGGAGTGATAAGAGCAGCTTTGGTGGGCACCTGGCACCCAGCCAGGGTCAACCCACCACAACTTACTAGCAGAAGACATAATAGCTGTTTTATACTTATGCTCCATATGTTTGTTCAACATTTAGTAAAGCTTTCCTAAACCTTTGAGCAGAGCTTTTATATACAAGGTGCCCACACAAATGCTGGTCTCAACACAAGTCTCATTCCTAACAGTAAGCATGAAAAAATTTTGCGATCCACTAACGGCAAAAAGAGATTCTCACATCGCAGCTATTACAGAGGTCTTGCTGAGGCATGGTATGGGGTGTGCCCTGTCAAATGAGAATTCCTAAGAGTCCCTCTACCTTAAACCTGACTTCTTGAAAATCTGAAAGTAACAGTCTGTTTTACCATTAATAATCTTGCTGCCTTAATGAAAACACAAATATACTACTCCTCACAGTCAGAGATAATCAAGACTGTATTCAAACCAGTGTTCGGATTAGGCATAGAAGAGCTCACGAGTTCAACAGCAGCAAATCACCCAGAGCAATAGGTCTCTGAACAACATTCAGGTGGCACTGGGGGAAATGTCAAGTTCCCATTTTTAACTGCCACCACTTGTAGTAAGCAGGCTGGCCTATCTTCTCCTCCAGGGATGATTTTTTAATTATTATTATTATTTTATTTTTAAATTAATCTGAAAGCTGTATGGAGATGAAGAAAGTAATTTAAATAACACACCTGCCAATTTTCTACGGTTTAAATACTCGTGACTCTTGGAGAAAAAAAAACTGACTGAGCACCTTCACAATTCTTCAGAATGTAGAAACTAGTACCAAGCTGAAGGAAAAGTGTGCTACATCTATTTACATAATGTAGCATTTTATAATGTATAATGTACTTATTGCAACATTATATCAATTATTTACAAAAAAAGCTTTAATAAATTTAACTGTGTTGCTCCCACTTATCAACCACTTTAGAATAATTTAAAGCTCATTTCCTGATGCACTGAAATTATTCTAAACTGTGCATGCTGGCAAACACAAAAACCTTTTTACTCCCCATTTGCAAAATGACATCTGCTCTATTTCCATCTTTGTTTTCAGACTCAAGATTACTTTAGCATTTTATTTCTTAATCTGTCAAATAGCATCGTCAAAAAACACGGAGTAGCAGTCCTCAAATCCCCATAGATTCAAAGTTACAAAAGCTACACATAACATTTTACCAAACTTGCATATCAGACAGAAAAGAAATCATATAAACTTTCTTCCTTATCTTTATAAAAATGTTCTCTGCTAAAAAGTCTGCAAACATTTGTAACACCATGAAGAAAGAAAGCCTGACAGATTTATTATTACAGAGTGCCTGCTGCACAGCTACAGTGGAAGGCAGTTTTCCATTATTAGCTGAATTTTCAACCAACCCATCTTTCTATTAGCATAAGGTCAGTCCTGTTCCAGTCTCAGGCACACAAATACAAACAGACCATAAAGGCCATCAGCCCTGGTACAGCTTCTAGCATTTGAAGTTTTAGCAGTCTGAGAAATTAACAGCCAGAAATAATGGAGAAAAATGTGTTTTCTTTACATCCTTTGCAATCATGCTACACATCAGAACCAAACACAAGGAAGAAACCTTGGAGAATACTTAAAGGGAAGCATGTGAACACCAACCCACCGCTATTTATTTCAACACCTCTTCTGCCACAGCTTCACACTTTGTTTTTTGCCTTCCAATACTCTGATCTAGGAAATGCTTGTTCACTTGCTTATCTTGGAATCTAAAGGAATATACTGCACACTCAAAATTAAATATGTATGGCTAGGATCAGAAGCCAAGGTTTGGTTTTGGTTGGTTTTGGGATTTTTTTAATATAAGCAAGGTCAATAAAGCACATTAGTAAAATGAAGTACAGTGTCTTTTTCTAGACAAGTGACTATACCTGGAGAGTCTAACGTTTATATTTTTTAAGTGATCTATTTTTAATAGTTTGGGGTTTTTTTTGGTCAGGATTTGCATAGATTTTTCTCTTTATTGTTGTTATTGCAAAACCAAAGGGGCAAAGAAGCAGCTGGCAGCACAGACAGGATGAAAGGGAAGGCAGTTACAGGTCCCAGGTCAAAGCGCTGGGAACAAGAGAGGAGACTGAAGCTAAATTTAGGATACAACAAAAAACAGACTGACCATGTAAGGAGGACGATGGACAAATTAGCTAAGGGGTTTGTGTGTGGAGGTGAAGGATGGGTGGGGGAGCCAGATGTAGACATATTTGACAAGTAGAGGACAGAACTCAGATCTGTATTGAAAGCAAAGAAACTGGGACAAAAGGGCTTTCTCAGCATACCAAAGCACAAGTAAAAAGGTTGGATGGAGGGAACAGTAGAGTATTAAGACAAGCATTTAGGAAAATGATGACAGAGACTGCCTATGCACATGAACCAAAAACACTGCAGAAGGAATAAAGTGCTCAGCAGTGGTTTACTGCTGGCCAAAGGTCCTTAGAAGTAGGAATTAGTGAAAGAGGAAGGTGGTGAGAAACAGCCTGTGATGTGGAGTCAATGAGTGACAGACAGATGGCAAAAGGAGCCAAGTCAAGAACATTTATGTTTCCTTAAAAAGATCAGTTTGATCCATGACTATAAAAAACCCACATTGCTTGTAATTGCATGGTTACCATATGGCATTACTGCTCAGCAGAAGTATTCATATACCTTGTGAGAGCACTTCCACTCTTAAAAATATTTGGATTTCTTTAATTTCTGTCCCACTACTTGTAAAATTCTAGTTTGAAACAGTTATACCACATCTCTAACACCAGTTTCTACCACTACCACTTCCTGTTGGTGATGCTTTTCATCAGATGATCTCAGGGCTCATTTACAAACCAGGTCAGCATCATTATCCCCATTTTACAGATGAAAAATGAAGGCGCTGTAGATAAGCCTGCATTATTAATGTGAACTCTCAACCCTAAATTCATTTCACTGTCATTTTCCTTGAAATATTCATTTGTACTTCTGCACTAAAGGTATTTTTGTCATGTATTTCAACAGATGTCAAAAGTACCTGGAGAATTGTAGGAGCCATTTTTAGCATTCTCAGAACTGTAAATAAATAAAATAGCAGAGTGTCAAACTCCCACACTACCCCAAAGAAATCCATTCCCCCCCGAGCTTACCCCTAAGTCTAAGCATGTTCCACCTGAACTCCAGCACTTCTAGAGAAACCTCGTTTCCCTACAGCTCAACCTGTTCCTACAACCCCATCTTTCCTTCAGCTCCAGACCACTAGGGTAATACAAGAATATCATGCTCCAAACTCCATTCAATTTCTATGGCAGCCGCGAGCCACATCCTGCACTTGAAACCTTTATTCTTCATCACCTAGAGAGAACATACTGATTGTGGCTTTTGGAGGATATCTGCTAGGCTCTGGAACCCTTTTAGAAGAGAAGCTGAGATACTTCTCCTCCTGCTTTAGATGCATTCACTTGGGCTTTCAGTATTCTGAGTTGTCATGACTAAATGAAGGCAGATGATCAAGAACTGCCTAAAACTCAAGGTTGAGTTTTAGTGACAAGCTCCCTTTTTCGCTTTTTTCCTTCCAAATGCTAACCCTTAAGATGAGGCTTCTTTCTTCTGAAGTAAGAGAGGGTGGGCTCCATGGCCTAAACTAGCAGCAACAGCAGGCTGGCTTTAGCACCCTAATGGGTGATCAGCTTGAGGCCTGACTCCCTCTCCCTCTCAAAAGAGAGCACCTGCACTCTTCCACTTTGTGTCCAGGTGCCTTATTTTGCTGCTGCTAGACAAAATGCAAGACCTATCCCACCCCCAAAATGAACACCAGTGAGCAATCCTTTCAAAGTCCTGCAGATACACACCAAATGCCAACAGGGAGGACTCAGTGCTAGCCAGCAAGGTTTTATAACAAATTATACTCAGATAGTAACAGGAAAAATCTTCCTAAAACCCTGAGATTTCTTCCCAGCTTTCTTTCTTGCACATGATCCAACACATTCATATAAATTTCAATTGCTGTTGCTAAGAAAACCATGAGGCTTAGCTCTGTGCACATCTGCAACCTTACCTACCAATCCTTATGAAAAAGGATGTTCACTTCCTATCCCTGTGCACATGAGGGTATACCTGATTCCTCTGAGACAAGGAGACTAGCCCAGCTTTGGATACCGATACTCTGCTCGTACACAAACTTTCATGAAAAAAAGATGATGATGATGCTACTGCTCTCAGTGATTACATTGCAGATGTGGATGCTCTGTTACTGAAGCGCCATCCCACATGGAAGCAGTGAAAGAGGTTAAACAACAACAACAAACACACCTCCACACAGAATATTTTAAAAACTTATCCAACAATTACAACATAAACTGCTAAGACATGAAAAACTGTGATATATTTTCCATATGCTTCTTGCTTAGGTGCACTTCAGTAATGTTTCATAGAATTGACAGAGGCTTAACAGAAAAGTCACCCTCTTTCAAGTCCCTTCTTCAAGGCCTGGACATATTAGAGCCACAGACAAAGCTGATAAAATGCTCCCCCCGCCCCTCCTTCTTTTATTTGCCACTGGCATTATTGTCAGAAACAGATTAAGTTGGCTGAGCTTTTCAATGATATAAAAACTACACTTCAGCCTGAAGTTCAGCCTGAGATTCCTGTATCCTTGCAGGAAATGTTTAATCTAATGGAAATAAGAAAACCATACAGCGTCAAGAAACTTATGATTCTTTAGGGTATGTGGGTGTATGACTGTTGAGGAGAAAAGCAGAGGTCATTTAATTATATTTTCTCCTTCCCTCATCTCCACCATTTACTGTCTCTTGTCTAAGCACACTCTAGGTCTTGACAACTAAACAAATAGATGCTAGCCTCCTAGTAAGCTTAATTTTAAGAATGTTCATTCCAGGACAAGAGGTTTCTGAAAACATACGATAAGCCAAATATATTGAAGATTTTTCTTAGCAGGGTTCATCTGTACAGGAATGTACCCCCAGGTGAAATGCTGAGAATACCCAGCATTGAGTTGATAAGGTAGAAACCCCCAGATGAAAGTTACCGCATAACCCAGAAAGTGGGGAAAGGAAAAAAAGAAATTCTCCTTCCTGATTAGTCCTAGAAATCTGAATACGACTCAGTGCTCGCTGATTTTTATAGTGATACAGCATCGTGCATTGTAACATCAGCCATGTTGATTTAAATTGTATGAAACCTAACACAAAAAGACAAGCTACAGAGCACCCCAACACCTAAGAAATTCAGCATTTAACAGATGATCAGGAATCAGGCTGACCACGGCAAGACACCTGTGACTTCAAAAGACAAGCAGAAATTCAAAGGCTTTGACCACAGTTCCTTTAAGCGAAAAAGTCTAGCCTATCAAAATAACAATACATGCCCTATCTCAGCATACAGCCTTCTCCTAACAGCAGTGCTGGAGAATGCCACAGCCTTTCTCTAAGGAACATCCTCTAAAGATCATCTAATTGTGAGAGAAGGAAAACCTCTACTCCTTAACAGCTGAATAAATATTTCATTATTTTCATAGCAGCAAGCTAAATATAAAAGTAAATGATGTTAGCCATGCGTAAGTAGATAGGATCAAATACTCAGTATTGTTTGGTTCCTGATTTTAACAAAAGGATTTTTAGCAGATGGCTAAGCACACTAAGTGGCACAGTCAATCGGATAAAATTAAACGAGTACAGTTGTGTCAGCAACATTAGGCCTTTAGCTACGTGTGAAGCACAGTATTAGGAGAGAGAGGGGAAAAAGTTCCACGCGGCAAGCAAACCTGAAGTCTTTTTGCTGCATCAGCAAGGGGTAGGGATAAGCACCCAAACATACATTTCCTCCTTTTGTTTTGTTTGATCCCTTAGAGAGAAGCCAACTCTGACACAGCAATCCCAAGTAAAAAGCGGACAGCAAGCCATACATCACTGCTCAGAACACAGACGCAGAAGAAATAAATTCTGCTTGCAGTAGCCTGTTTGTACATATTGAACCACCACATTAACTTGAATGCAGCTGATCACAGATGCAGGAAAAGCTTCAGGGACAAAAACTAAAGCAAACTCATTGTAGAGAGTGTCAGGTACAGATAGCTCAAATTTGATTCTGCTTTGGGTGTTTTTCCACAGCTTCAACAACTCCACCAGAGTAGCCACTAAGCCTTTTACCATTCTTTTAGGAAAAGGAAATGTAAAGTAAGACACTACAAAAAATATACACCTGTTGAGTGTTAAATACCAAAAGCAAAGCAGAACATGACAAGATTGTCATGCTCCCCTGTGACCTGACCTTTTGCAGTAGTTCGTGGCTGTACCTACTAGTGCAACTGCTGGGTTGATTTGCTGTCCAGATGCTGCTGCTGCACAGGATTGCAAGAAGAGAGGTAGCACCTGGGGACATATTTTTACCTAGTAGCTCCCTACACTTAAAGAAAGTCTACCAACCAGCCAAGTCTACAACAGAAGCCTGCGGCTGGAAGCTCCTGCTTCATCAGATACCAGACACATCAGACATTGTCACTTGTGATGCCTGCCCCTGCCCTCAGATCTTGTGCATTTTACCCGATTGAAATACCGATGCTTAAGGTTGGTGTAAGCTACAACAACCCAAGAAGAAATTATGATTGTGAAGTAGAACTGATTTTGTGAAATCATCATCAGCATGTCCTACATGTGAGGTGAGACTAAATTTCGAGATAAAAACCCCTTCTCTTAGGATTTCTACAAAATAGTCTCACTTTAAAATTCCTGCAGTCTTCATGCCTTCAGTTGTGGCACTGCATATATTTCATACATCCAAACCAATGCCCTACTTTGCCTTCCTTTTCCAAATATGGCACTAAATCTCATTTTAACAGAGCAAAAGAGGTATGTTAGGAGACAAGGAGAGTGGGAGGGGAACCAAGTAGCTTGGTGATAGTCACCAACCAGCAACTCACTTTCCATTCTGACAAGCTCAACATTTCTTCTTTGTCAAGACTATGTTATCTCTGCACCTAGCTAAGAGTTCCCAGAAATGTTGTAGAAAGGAGGACAGGCAATCAGATAGCAATTTTATTCTTTTGCTATTAAACACTTGGTGGGGGAGAGAAGGAAGAATTAATTAGAAGTGACGAGAATTTAATTTTTTTTTTGTCTTCTTCAAATTTTCACATCATATTATTCAGCTTCTTTATTAGGTCAAAGAGATAGTAAGCAGCTAAGACTTTTTTTTTTTTTCAATATTATTTTTTAATTTTAAAGTGAAAGAAGTTTAATTATTACCACTCACAGAATTGATGATCCTGAAACCCATGGAGTTTCCATGTGTTGCATTAGGTAGAACAAGGATAGAGGAAGGGTATAACCTAAATTTACTTAACCAAGATCAATACCTTATCTCCTGCAAAATACTGTCTTGATACTTAAAGAGATCATATTTTTCTTTCCTGAGATATTTCCAATTTTGCAGCCCCCCGATGACCCATACATGTTTTGCAACTGACTGGGATTTCCTATTTTGAAGAAGTTTAAGTGTAGAAGTGTTCAATTTAGAGACATTTTGCCAGAAAATTAAAAATTATACTGAAGTTTTCACAAAGTGAGTTTGATTATTTCATGTTCAACTCTGAAGATAACCAGCCAAAATACAGTCAGTTTCTTCATGATCAATTCAAAAACAATTGAAGCACCACTAGAATGATCAATGTAAAGAATATGTTTTAACACAATTACTAAAGAATGCAATTATGGTTTGCTAACCCTTTTAAAGGAAGCTCAATCTAAGTTAGGCAACTCCATAGCTGTAAGTTTATCTCCATATTAATCATATTTACAGTTTGGTAGACCTCATCAACAGGAATCAAATTGCAGCAGTTTTAAGAACAGTAGTATGCAGCTGAACAGAAAGAGAAGCTTCACCTGGGCACAGCTTTGGGTGAGATTGTGTGCATGTGGGAAGGAAAGCTTTGGTACTTGTGTGAGAGGTTCTCTGATTGCAGGACTTTGCATTTCCCTTTATTGACATTTCTCTCTGCCCGGTCCTCCAGCCTGTGCAGGACCTTCTGAATGGCAACATAGCCCTCTGGCATGTCAGCCACTCCTTCCAAAGATGATGTAAGTCCCAAATTCCTCTGTCTCATCATCCAGATGATTAATGAAGAGGATAAACAGCATTGGAACTAATATCAACACTTGGGGTACTTCATTAGTGATTAGCTTCCAGCTATATTTTGTGCCACTGATCACAACCATCTGAGCAGCAGTTCAGCTGGTTTTCAATTCACTTCATTGTCCATTTATATAGCCTATATATCATCAGTTTTCTTATGAGGATGTTGTCAACGACTGTCAAATATCTTACTAAAGACAGATTAAACAACATCCATTGCTCTTCCCTCCTCCACCAGGCCACTCGTTTCTTCACAGAAGGCTATCAAGCTGGTTAAGCATGACTTCCCCTTCATAAATCTATGCTGATTACTCCTGATTACCCTTTTGTCATTTATGTGTCTAGAAATGGTTTCCAGGATTAGTTGTTCCATCATCTTCCCAAGGACAGAGGTGAAACTGACCGTCTGTACTTCCCTAGATACTCCTTCTTGCCCTCTTGAAGGGTGTGATATTTGCTGTCTTCCAGTCACTAGTCACCTCCCAGTCACTATGATTTTTTAAAGGTAACCGAGAGTGGCCGTGCTATCACATCACTCAACTCCCTCAGCATGCATGGGGCATCCTATCCCACGGACTTGCATATGACCAATTTAAGTGTTCCCTAACCTGATCCCCTACCACCACGAGTAAGTCTTCCTTGCTACAGACTTTCCTTCTGGTCTCAGGGACCTGAGACTCCTAAAAGGTAAATCTTACCATTAAAGACCAAGCTGAAGAAGATACTGAGTTCCTTCAGCCTTTCTGGTGTCCTTTGTCATCAGAGCCTCTGCCACATCGAGCAGCAGGTCCATGCTTTCCTTTGGCTTCCTTTTGTTACTGATGTACTAGTAGAAGACCTTTACATCACCCTTCTAAAAGCTCTAATATTATACCCAAGAGCTGTCAGTTGTCCCAGAATACAAAGGTGGATAGCAGCTATCCTTCTTTCTTGTTACCTTACATTCTGGTTCAAAGAGAGCAACTGAGAACTGGGGTCTCGGCAGCCAGAAGTCACACTCCTTTTTCTGACCCGAGGCAAGGGGAGGCTCTCTTCATACTTTTAAGCTATTCAACAGCGCTCTTCCTAAATTACTGAGTGAGACTTTACTGCCTGATCCTTGAGAAACCCTTGCTATTTCTCACTTTGGTATCTGACCTGCCATACTTTACTCTCTAATTGCAGCTTATTTCATTAAAGTTAGAAATGTCAAACTTTGCTTCACTATCTCTCCAAGCTTGATTTGCACACTTCTGAAATAAAAAAAATACCAAAAGATATTATCAAAGGTAAAACACCAAAGATCAGTGTAAATAAAAGTTGTGACAACTTAATGCTGTGCCACATGTTAAGCAACTTCATTATAGGCTGTTTAGAACTAGAAAGGTTATGACTGGCAAAAGTTTAAACAGGAGCTTGCTTTGTTTGCCTGTGAAAAGCACTTATTGAACTTGTCAAGTCTCATAATCAAGGACACCTCCTGCTCACTTATCAGCTGTCTGCAGCTGTACTCCAGGTCATACTTGCTGCTGGAGCGCGGAGAGAAGCCGGCAACAGCAAAAGCAATACTATCAATGGAGGTCCTGACACCCAGTGGGCCCCTGATGGAACACAGGATCCCTGGCACACTGTCCACCACATGCCTGGGGAGGCATGGCCTGCCCATGGGCTCATCACACCCACCAAAAAGACTGCAAGCCTTCCTCTCATCAATATGCGGGACAGGGGGACAAAGATACATATGTGATTTTCACATATCAGCATCCAGATAATCCAAAAAATCTGATGTCTGTGACTCTTGGCCCAAGTAGTTGGCTGATATTCAGAGTTCTACATCCATTAGAACACAATTCAATCCCTGAAAACAAATTAACAACTGCAAATTTTTTATTAACTATCAACATGCTCAAAACATCCACCCATCTTTCAAGTACATCAGCAGTAAAGAGTTCGCAGTTTCCTACCTCAGAAACCTCAAGCATCAATTATAAGCTCTCTTTGGAGAAGCTACTTCAGCTTCTGTCAAAGTAAAAATCTCTTGCTTGCTCTTTCTATATACAGAGCCTCCAAACAAAAAACCATGCCTGGTTATTGCCACCAAAGCTATCCCTTAGTGCCTATATCTTGGATGTACCTGCTACAGGTACATACCACCTTAGGCTGTCTTTATCCACAGCTGGTTTTGTTACTGCTTTTTTACTTCTCTGGAGTCATTAAAAGGTTATTTTTTCAGGCTCTTTATAGAGAAATCTACCACCTCCAGCTGCCAGCTGTAGCACCTTCCAGCTTAACAATAGGCTGTTTATATTACTTCTGTAATGAGATAAATCAGGCAAATGTAGGTATACAGATTATATGTATATATATTTACATCTGGATTTGTGGAATAAGGAAGCAAAGGCTTTCTAGTTAGGCTGTTAAATAACAGCTAGGAGAATTTTAATTTCCACTATGTAAATTCTGGAAAAAATTCAGAAGGCAGCTTTGAATGAATGTAACCCCTCCAGTCAATCCTGCAATAAATTCAACCTGAAGAAAAGGACTGCATCCAAACTGAGGGAAAATTAAGTCTCCTAAGAGCTGAAAGGCTACACAAGACTCAAGTTTTGCAAGAACAAGATTGATCAAGAGTTTAAATTACAAATAATAATTTTTTAAAAAAAATCACTACACTGCTGAGCAACCACATTGGTTTCTAGCCCCTGGTGCCCTGCTCTAAGCTTTGTTCTGAGTCTGCTTAGCTGGAGTTTATTATTCATGTAAGTAACTGCATACCCCTGCAGTTCTCAAGTTCAACAAACTAAGGGCTGTGGAGAGGAGGTATCACTGTCACAAGAATCCCACTACACAGGGCTGAGTCCTAGAGAAACAATCTGTCATCAAGAGAGCCAAAGCCCTGACCAGATGCTCACTTCGCTAGTGAAAGCACCAATGCACCAAGGACTCTCATTTCTCCCCCATCCCTTAATAATTTGATCCTACAAGACATAAGGCACTCCAGACTAAATCCTGTGAAATTACACTGTCAGCGCTCTCCCTGCACCCATGTCCTGCTCTTCACAGTAGATACTTTTAGGTGAAATTACCTTGGCCTGCTTTCCTGACTCTCCTCATGCCCTCAGCTCAACGGTAGAAATTGCATGCAGTACTGTTTAGAAACCAGTAGTTAGGGAGGGTGGAGTTCAGCATCCAGATTCACAGGGATAGCTCACATGTATAGTGCAAGGCATCCAACAAGAAAATAAAATACTTTTTTTGCAGAAAAACAGATTAACCAAATGGAAGGGGAGGAAAAAAAAGTAATGAGAAGCACACACACAATCATCATAAATCAGTTTCCTGTTTTATTTCATTTTGGTTTCCTTTCTGTTTCTTAAATGAGTGTTTTTACTGGCTGAGAAAATGCAGCAGATGTTTCCCAAGTTTCTTAATAAAGATTGACAAGGTGCCAGTAGCGCACAAGTGTGGCACATACAAGGAAGATACTTTTTTAGGAGAGAGTAGCAAGGCGGGGTAGGGAATGGAAGAGATATCCCAGTTTCCTTCTTACATTAAAAAAAGGGACATTTTTGCTCACTTTGTTCAGATTTAAATCCTAAGCAAACCCTAGCAGTTTTGGTTTTCTCTGCTTCTTTCTCCAATCAGAAAAAAATGCAGCAAAACTCTGTTTTCACAAAAAGTGTAATGCCTCTTCTCCAAAAAGCAGTCCATCCTTAAGCTACAGAAACAATGCATAGAAGAACTGCATCTCCTCAAAGCCATAATATCATAACTAATATTCCTAAAAGAAGAAGAAAAAAAAAAACCACCAAAAAACCACACCACCAACAAAAAAAAAACAGGTCTAAAATCAGTGGCTTTTCTCAGAAAACTGAGTCAACAATCATTTTGCTTCCAGACAAAAGAGAACTCCATCCATAAAAGCTATAAATGAATTTTACCTACAACCACAACTCAGCAGGTGTTCCCAGGTTTTGTTACCTGGCATTCTCCATCCTGCTGGAATTACTGCATAGGATATATCACCAAAAGATTAGTGTGGTCCTTTCTTGACAGCATATTTATACTAATAGAAGGCTTGAAACTAGTGGAGGTACCAATTTATAAGTGGATTCTCCAGAGATAGATAACACTGTAACATTTGCTACATCTCAGGCCTTGCACGTCATTTCTGCCACCCAACACCAATGCTTTACTCCACAGGAGCTCTGGAAGGGTGCAGGCACATGTAGCACAACACCAAACATGGTGGCTCTTCTACCTTCAAGAGGCAAACACTCCTACAATTGTACTTCCACTTCAGAATCAGAAGTCAAGCCAGAGAGCCTCATCAGAAAGTAAATGCCACAACTCTGGAGTTTGTGAATGATCTACTGGCCCATTTTAAAACATTACAGGATAAAAAAAGAAATGGACAAAATAGAGAAACTTCAGAGCAACTGTCCACAAGTACTTTGGTGATGAAAAAGGTCAACACACCCAAGAACCTGCCCATTCCTTAAGAACATCTCAAATTATGTGTACAAAATCAAGCTTTTAAATAATGTTGTGTTTCTGTAGCAGCCACTGGTTTGGCTGGCCCTGAAGAGGCAAACCCTAAGAAAGAGGCAAGCATATTTATAAGTAAGTGAATTTCTCTCAAAAAAGAGCACATTGGTTACAAGAGAACACGTAAGCAAACATGCCTGCAGCTTTGTTGTCAAAATGCTGTTTGGAAAGAAAAGAGCAAGCTACATGGAAAGGGGCCCGGAAGAGCAAGCTAAGGCTGGCTGCCTAAAAGGCAAAGCATTATAGGAAAGAAACAGGAAGATGTTGTGCAGGATGATACCTTCCCCTACACTTCCCACGCAGGAGCAACTTTATTTCATAGTCAGTGAATTCCTCAGCAGCAACAACACAAATCTGGAATATTCAAATCAGCAAATACGTGGAAGCATGTTATCTCAGGAGCAGACAAACTAGTACCTGAGCTGCATCCTCTGCTCAACAGGGAAAAAAAAACCAAACCAAACCATAACCAAGCACCAGACTGCAGTAACCCTGGCAGAGGACATACAGTGTAAGCTGTGTACAGACTCCAACGCCAGTGAAATGTTTGACAGAAGAATACAAGTTGGCAGCACTGCTTAATCTGCGTTTCAAGAGCAGAGCTGAAATCACAATTGCACACAGCGCAAATACAGATCATTGAAGGGTATTCTTCTATACCTTCTGCTGAAGGAGGCCAGCCAATTATCTTTCCTTTCCAAGTGCAGGTCTCTACATTTACCAGTGTTCCTCGGGAAACATGAAAGAGAAGAAAGTGGTTAAATAAACAGCTCTGCAGCTTTTATTGTCTTAACAGAATACCAATAAGGGCAATTTGGAGAAAGCTTTTTCTCTTTGGAGTCCTCTTTTTGCCTCAAACCAGCTTAGTAAAGAAATATAACTTTAACCTGCCTCTCTCTCACAAGAGCATATTTGCACAATTATCAGTACTGATCAGTCCAAAGGAAGCTAGTCTTCTTTCTTGGAAAAGCATGACCTAGTTCTTAATGTCCTATTTCTATACCTAAGGTCTCAAAATGCTCAGTTCAGCTGTCAGGAAGTAGCAGCAACTCTTGCACAGGCAAAAACAAAGTATCTTGATTGCCTGCGGTTCATGAAAACACTTCTACCCAGCTATGAAAAGCAACTTCAGGAGATGCATTTCACAAAAATAGAAGAGTAGGGAAACATCGCCAAAGAGTGAAGTTCAGAGGCTCCAGTAACCAGGTATTAATGGCCTGATTTTCATACCTGTTGAGCCCTCTCTTCACTCCAAAGGAGATGCTGAGCACTAACCTCCTCTGAGGGAAAAAACAGATCAGGTCCAAAACAAGTGAAAATTCCAGTCAGTCCAGCAAGCACCAGCCCTGATACCTGGGGAGCAGTAGCTGCATGTTCCACTGCTGCAACATCAAGGAGTGATACCACTCAAGCTTTTAGAGCAGGGATAACGCCTGCTTTACTCTCTGTATCAACCTCACAACATTTAACAGGCTGAGTCAAGTTTTTCCTTCCCTTTGGAAAAGGGTCAGAAGGAAATCATTAAGACTGATAAGGATGCCAGAGAGGGACTCTTCATCAGGGACTGTAGTGATAGGACAAGTGGTAATGGGTTTAAACTTAAACAGGGGAAGTTCAGGTCAGATATAAAGCAGTTCTTTTTACAGTGAGGGTGGTGAGGCACTGGAACAGGTTGCCCAAGGAAGTGGCGAATGCCCAATCCCTGGCAGTGTTCAAGGTCAGGCTGGACAGAGCCTTGAGCGACATGGTCTAGTGTGAGGCATCCCTGCCCATGGCAGGGGGGTTGGAACTAGATGATCTTCAAGTCCTTTCCAACCCGAAACGTTCTATGATTCTATGATGTCAGAGTTCACCCAGAAAAGCTTCAAGTGAGGGCAGAGTTGGGAAAGAGGCAACTAAGGGCAGGTACAATAACAAACTATAAATCTGTGGATACTGAGTATAAAGCCAAAATGATTACTAGCTTCCAAATAAAGAACTATGGGGCAAGTAGATGTACAGCATTGAGAGAAACTGAGAGGTAGGAGTACCAAACCCCAAGGTGTTTCTTTAGATAACATGAAGTTAGGCTACAAGGCTCTTTGCCTCAGAACATTGTGGGTACATTTCTGTAGGTCAGAAAGAAACTGGACACAGTTATGAAAGAAACGTCTGCTGAGTGCTACTACTACAAATCACCAGTTTTGGTTCAGGATGCCCCCATGTCACAAATTGCTCTGTGTGGGAGAGCACTCTGAGAAAACACTGCCAAATGCCAGACCTGCTCCCATACCCTCTGCTATTTATTCCTGACCATTATCAGAGACGGGATGCGAAGATAAATGGACTTTAATCTGGTAAGATCATTCTTGTGAGAATACAGGCTGTTTAGGGGCATGGGTCTGGACTACGTACAGAATATGGTTATGCTACAGTAAAAAAGGCACACGGTCATAACCCCTGGTTCTGTCTGACACAGCATCCAGCATTGATGAAGATTTGTTACTAAAAGAACAAACAACGTTATCAAAGAGATTTATACTCAACTAATAACACATGGAGCTGAATTTTCGATTTTGAAACAACATTTCATCCATTTTGAATATTAGCACTCCTCTTAGCAGTGTGAAGAGACAGGGATGAAGAAAGGCAGTAGAAAGGACAAAAGAGGAGGGAATGCCTTGCCTGTTAACATCTTTATGTTAACAGCCAGTTAACTAGCCAGTAAATGGGAAAAGAAGCATAACCCAATTACAGGAGGAAATGCCACAGAAATGTACTAAAGGTCAGGTTGAAAAAATTACTGACATCAGCAGAAAAAGAAATGTGGAATAAGAAAAATCTAATAGCTTTCAAGTCATTTATCAAAACTGAAAAAACCTTCATGGAATACCTTTTAAAATTTCTGCTTGAATCTCAAAACATCAAATTCATTAACTCATTTTGGAAACATACTACCTACTATATATTGGACAAGCACCTAATCATTCCAAGAGTGACAAGTCCAAAATGATAGAGAACACTGTTGCTGTTATGATGATCTAGTCTTGTTGCTTCTCACATTTTTCTCTTTCATCATATAGTGATGATACAGATGAGACAGGCTGCTATTGTAAATCACACAACTACAAAACGTATCTTTTTTTTCTCTGAGGTCTTTTAACTTTTTCTATTCAAGGTCTAATGCAAACAAAAAAATAATTTGTTACATTCCGACTTTTAGCTCTTAAAACAATGAGTTTGGGAACAAACAAAGTACAATCTTCAAATGTGAATATGCAAAGCCAGGCACTAAAATCCACATATAGTACTTGAATATGAGTTGCAGTACGTGATCCAAAGACTAGACAAACGAAGTCCCTCTGCTTTACTCAACTGTCCTTTGAAAGCTGCCCCTGCTTTTAATCAGAGGATGTCTGAAATGTTGATCTCAGTGTTCGCTTTCAACTTATTAACACACCTCACCTGTCTTCTTTTTCTATGGTGTTTTGTTTTTCTCCCTAGTGAACTGTGATTTTATTCTTTAATAATGATGAAGATCTTCTTGATCACTTGCTACAAATCCTCTCTCTCTCAAGTGCAGGCAACTGGCAGGCAACAAATGCAGCTCAGCTACTCAAGAGAGTATAAATCAGCTTTGCTGGATAGTGTGAAGCCAGAGGAAATGTGGTTTTAATACATTTAAGATATGATTAATTGATGCTGTTGCCTGCAATAGAAGAATGGACTTAATTATCCATGCCTTCTCCAGTCCTATGTTCCTACACCCTGAAGTTAGCATGTAGACAACCAGATTCACTGTGAAACCACAGAAATGCAGAAAGCTTGTCCTAGACCATCTATCAGGTTGATTCTTACATTAACTTCAGCATTCTTCATCCCTACTTCTTTTGCAAACATTATTAATCTGCTTTCTAAGGTAGCTACCCTTGAGATACTTGCCTTGCCTTTGCAAACACAGCAGTAACTCATGCAAAGCCTGAGTGGTGCATATTGTGAAATTCCCAGAATTTTCAGAACAACTTGTCTAAGAAAAAACAAGGATCAAGTTGTCAAAGTTTTAACTCATCACCCTTCAGCATATGTAAACATACCTGATGTTGCTCCCATCATAGCAGAGCGGTTAAAAAACAATTGATTTTTGAAGTTGACATAAATATATATACATACATAGGACAGGCAAAACATTTGCGAAAAATAAAGGCTTTCCTTAAACCAGATTATCACCATCTAAAGAGCATAAAAATTTATGTATTATATAAAAGAAAAAGGATAGAACAGATCTATTAAGTCATTGGGGAAAAAAAAAAAAAAAAAAAAAAAATCAATTAGCAAATAACAGGACAGACTTTGACCACAGAAGGCATTTGTCTCTGCTGCTTCCTCTCCTCCAAAGCAAAACATGGCCCAAACACCCCACAGTCTGATACAGGGTTTTGTGAGAAGAGCACACAGACCAAAGTTCCATCCAGCCCAGTGTCTTCTGCCCACCTGCAGAAGCAGCAGAGCCTTGGGAACTGAACGAGCAAGCAGGGATGCTTCTGCAATGCTACCCTTCCCCTCTACGCAACAACCTTCAACCCAGGGACCTCCTGGGCTGCCCAGGACTTTCGCATTTAAAAACCCTGAACAGACTTTTGAATTGATCCAATAACTTTTGTGACCATGTAAATTGCAGTACTTCCTGGAGCACTTTAAGCATGTGCTTTGTGAGAATGCACCCCATATTTGGCTTGATCTGTCAACAGTGAGTTGCATTTGTATCACTGAAGTGACTTGGGATTTATCTTAAAAGGCCTTGTGGCTATGAGCCAACAGGATAGGCTCAATCATCTTTGACCAAAATTAGGAAGACAAGTAGAACTAGGTGGGGCTAGAACTAACCAGAGAGGAAGACTATGCTGAACCACACCATGATTTCCCTTCTGAATGCATTCATCACTCCTTTCCCCTTACTTAACAGAAGGTGTGTCATCTGGAATGCTGCTGAATTGTGTCTGGCAGAAAATAAAGAGAAGAAAAAGCTAACACTTTGTGTTTGTGCAAGTGCTTCTGCTAGCATTTGGACTGCTGCCAGCCTACCGAGTGCAAGTTTGCAGAGGTTTACAGTGCTCTGTCTGGGCAGTTGATGAAAACTGTAGAACCTCAGAACACAGGCTTTTAGGTATGAATGGTGTGCGCTGAATTGTAATGTGGAGTTGCGCTGACATGGGGAGCAGAAGAACAGAATTTCTCTGAATTTGTTTACCCCTTTCCTCCCCTCCCAAACAGAGATCTTATGATGTCCCATTAATATTCTGTTCCTTGAACAATTATGTACGTAAGAAAGATGTTATATATACTCACTTTTCTGTAACAGTTACTATCTTGCTTGGGGGGCGGAAATTCAGTCTGGAAGAAAGTTCTCATTCTTTTTTTAATTTTGTGTTAGAATATTTAGGCAACATCATCATTTGAACTATACCTACAGTGTATGAGGAATTTCTAAAAACTTCACAGATGTAAGTCTTTTTCCCCCTTTTCAGATGTTATAAGTAGAATATAATTCTTTCTTCTGCTATTTCTAGCATAAAGGCTTTTAGACTGGTCAGATGGAAAGAACTGCAAACCAGCCACAGACAAAACACACTGCAGCTAGCAACTGCCTTGGGAGATTGATAATACAAGACTTTCCACTTCAGAGTCCCTCAGGTTTGAACCTGCCCTAGGTATGGGATATACTTCAATGAAACAGAACAGTTGTAACACATTTCAACACGGAAGAAAAGATAGGAAAGAAAACAGTTGATCTACACAGAAGTAACAGCTACAAAGCCTGCACAGTTGGACAGAATCAGTGTCAAAGTTTAAATGTTTAACACAAAGAATTCAAAGTCAACATTTTGGCATTCAAATATGTATTCATCTTTGCAAACCAAAGTATCTTCCACAATAAAGGAATATACTTATACATTTGAGGGAAACCTAGGTTTAAGGTTGGAATTTGTAGAGCCAAGCAAAAGGAGGGCAAAGTGCTCAGGCAAAAATTCATAGAGAGATGAAATCCTAGGAGCCCAGGCTGATTTAGATTCAGAAACAAAACAAGAAAAGTGAAAATATCACAGTACAAAATAAACAGACATACACACATAGCTGCTTTTTCAAAGGGGCAATGAACCAAAGATAGCCTCAGAACAGGCACTGGACTCCTGACATGCAATTTAGTATACCATGGTGGTAGTACATGTGTTGGAAGAAGCACCATACATGCAGTACAGTAACTGTAAATAGAGAGGACAATCTTGGGCTGAAGAGCCATGTGTTTCAGAGAAGAAAAAATGGCACAATGTACCATAGATACTCCAGACTCAAGTGTTAAGAGGAGAAACAAGGGGAATATAAATCATTACTGCTCACCCACAGAGACCAACCTCTAACTGGAATTAGAGGCTTCTCTAATTCATAGATACTTCTAATTATGCCATGGTAAAGGTTTTGTAAAGCAGGGAGTGCCTGTACAGCACCACAGTGTAGACCCACATCTGCCTGAGAACCTAGAAGTAAACCATTTTTGTCTTTGAAGCAAAAGGAGGCTGTTTCTACCTGCACTAGGAGCCCAGAAGAAATGGACCATTACTGAAAATTAAGCCCCCTAGTGAGCAGAATTGAATGGCTAGATATCAAGACAGTTTTAATATATCTAATTATGTACACTAATTATAAAGGAAAGCAGCAGTAATTCTCTCCCATATGATGGACATGCTGAAGTTCTTTTTAGTGTGGGATACTAAGTCTGTTTTTTAGCAGTACTGTAGCTCATGGCCATCAGTGCCTACTTAAGTCACCAAATGAAGTTTGATACCACTAACATAGACCTCAGTGTCAGGAAAGGATTTTAAAATTAGAACTAGCATCTAGCAGAGTTGACTAATAGGATGGAGAGATCAATGTTGATCAGAGCATGATTGCAGCTGTCAAATATGTACACCTAACTACACGGGTAGGGCTCAGGAACTCAAGGCAGTGTATCAGTGACAGCACACATGCTGGGAGAGGCACTATACATATATTAAAGCAACTGCAAACAGAGAGGACAAGTACAATTTGGGCGTTGAAGATTGCTGTGTTTCAGACTGAAAAAGAACATTAGTGCAAGCTATAGGGGATCAAGCATTTCAAAATCATAAACCCAAAAGAAAATAATTGTTTAAGATGATACAAGATCTGTGAGAAATAGGATGAGGCTAAGCAATTGCAGAATGTGCAGATAATTCAAGTGCAGCTAAAGAACACTCTAAAGTGATTAGTCAGGAAGTCAATACTTCTGAGAAAGAATTAAAGTCAGTCTAGAGGTGATGAAAAACATATATAGGTGCTCAGTAGGGCTGTTTCCATCAACACCTAGATGTGACCCAAAAATGTTGTAATACTTAGACATTTAACTGTTTCATAAGTACCACTAATCTAAAAAGCCAGAGATGTCTTTTCGTTCAAGCTTACCTGCTGCTGGAGAATACTCCAACCAGGAATTTCTCAATCAAAAAATAATTTTGAAAATGCACGTTCATTAAAATACCCATAGTGTAAATAAAATTTCTATTTCATATTTGTGAAATACACTCAAGCATCTCAACAATTCGGAAATTTGGACAGAGTGATTTTGCACTAGTATTTCAGTACAAATCAAAACAGATTGACCTGACCCAAATTTGGGGTTTACATGTGATTACTTTTAAGATCAATCACTTGCTCTGACTCAGGACAGGAAAGATCCCAAATATCCAAAGTTAACATGGGGAAATCAGAGCAATTCCCTACTGCTGAAAAAGGAGTGCATTTCCACTGACTGAAATATATGTATTTTTATTTTTCAAGTGCCAAGATTTTCCTTATTGGTGCTTTTGGCTTCAAGGGGAATTTAGAGCATGGAGTCTTGGACAGGGCTGTCTCTTCAGAAGAGCCAGAAGCAAATTCAACTAGGTAAAGAGGCTGGCATCTCACTTGTAGACACTTAGTGACATCAGAAGTTTCTGGGAGCCTGAACAGTTTTGTCTTTGTAGAATTTTACACCTTTCCTTTCTTCTCCCATCTTTCCTGGAGCTTCCCTGAGTTTAGACATAGAATCATAGAATAGTTAGGGTTGGAAAGGACCTTAAGACCATCTAGTTCCAACCCTTCTGTCATGGGCAGTGATTTCTGATCACCTGATAGGTTTATGGCTTTTTTGGTACAGCTCAAACGCAGGAGACCATTGCACAACATTGCAGCAGAGAAGACCCTAAGGCTTCTGGCTAATCGCCCTGGCCAGCAGATCTTCTCCGAACAATACATTTAAGACACCAACTGCCAGCACCTCCAATCAGTATCTGGGGAGAAATAAGATATTTTTTCATCATGCTTTCCATTAGATGAGTGCTGGGTTACAGCCAGAGTTTTATATGCAGTGAATGGAAGAAGCATGATAACGGCCGATTCTATTCTGCATTCCTGACACCCTCTGCTAACCTTCCTTCCCTCACTAATCATTATGTGAGGGATATAACATGACACTTCCCTGAGATTTCTTACAGACTGGCAGGCAATGGCCCAAATCTACAATCAGTTTTTGCCTTTGATTGTGGAGGAGGAAATAAAAGTACAACTGTAGTCAGAAAACAAAACTGGCCAAGAAGGCATATTCTCATTCTACAAAGCTCATCCTTGTACTCTTGTAAGTCTCGCTGAACTTCTGACAAAACTGAAGTACCATTTTTTTTCTTGCAGATCCACAACATCTGTCAAAGACCAAAAAGGATTCTGCCCACCATCAGCAAAATTGCCAGATATGACAAGAAGTAACTGGAGAATCATTTACATTCATGATTTACACAATATAACTTTGCTTTTTAGGACCAGGTGACATCAGCAGGGTGGCAGGAGGAAAAACAACAAACCATCATGTGAGCTAGAAACATAATCCAAGAGCTGAAGAGTTATTAATCTCTGCAGAGTCTTTCCTCATTAAAAAATTAAACTTCAGCCAGCTTGCCTTCAGCAGCTTGTTCCCAGAATAGCTATCTAAAAGGAGACAAAATAAGATGAAAAGGTGTATGCAGGCAGTGAAATTTTTCTTATCCTTGTTGCCCACAAAAAGGCAGAGTTACAGTACATCAGATTAATTCCTTACAAAGCAGGAAGACCTTGATCAGTGTATCAACCAAAACACACCTCAAAAATATATCCTTTATCTGCTACCTCAACATCTGTTGCTTAGAGCCTCAGCTGCTTATAAGCAAACCTGCCCTTCACATTGCTGGCAGAGTTATTTCAAATCTATTAGAGAATAAAGCTGGAGAAGAGAATATATACATATGAAAGGTGAAAAATCCAATCTCCTCATTAAAACTAATATTAAGCAGAAGCCACCACTTTAAAAAGTTATATCACCATAGGGAAGCCTCAGCATGCTTTCTATCTAGCAGAAATAGATTAATATTTTAAACAGTTTCTAATGGCTTATTTTTTTTTAATTTGTGCAGATGAGCTCAACAAGCTGTTGTTCGACAGCTAGGATACAGTAAGGTAACCACCTCTTTTTGTAGAAAGATATTTCACAGTACTTCTCTGTGGATTTTCAAGAGTGCTTCTTAATTAGAATATGCATTTTACCTTTCTGTACAGATGAGGAAAGACAGACACAAAGAATTGAAGGCCTAGGTATGGAGTAAAAAGCAGAATTAAGAAGCTGCATATTCATTTGTCCTTTAATTCTTAGTCAGATGCTGAGACCACACAGCCCTGGTTTTGCTGAAATGAAATATTTTGTGGCAAGATATAGAATTATATTTGTTTTGTTTTTATTCAGTTTGTATATATAAGGGTAAAACCAGAAAAGTCATACTTAAGTGGGATGCTGGAATATTTTCTCATTAAGAAATAGTTTTAATAATTCAAGAGCAGAGAGTTCACCACCAAAAAGCTTTTCTTACTGAAAGTGATGATAGCATGTTTTAACAAGCTAGTGAAACTTAATTGGGCATGTGACAGTTTTCTGTGCCTTTCACTCTATGCATCAGATAAATTGCTCCTTGAACCATATTTTCCTCAACTCTCTCATTCAACTTGTCCTATCCCTGACCTTCAGAGAATTCTCCACAAAGCCAAAGAAACATAAAACCTGCTCTAGCTGAAAAGAAAGTGGCTTTCAAGCAGAAATGGGAAGACATGACACTGATACCTGTCTTTATGACTTTGGACTGACCAGATATTTGAATCCTCTGAGGCCAAGGAGGAAAGCCACAGACACTGAAACATACTTTTTTGTGCCTAGTTTTGAACCCTCAGTGAAACCTCTGCTGCACTTTGCAGACTAGAACAACCTCTCTGCAATATACTGCAAGCAGCAGAAACTATAGCTGAAGGCCATTTTGGGAAGCGATTCAAGGGTAGAATGCCAGATGCTCCTTTTTTTAAAACTAACCCAACCTTGAGAGTTAGTCGCACACCTCAACAGCATGAGTTGCAACCCCCTAGCTCAGTGCCAGAGTTGCTTTCTGTGAAGTCTGCCATGACAGTTTGCCAACCTTGTGGGCTGGCATACAGAAGATGTGCTGTCCTGCTTTGCCTGCTTGCTCTTTGCTTTCAAGACTGCTTTAACAGTCAGCACATACAAGAAGGAGTATGAACTGCTGATTACCATTAGGGAGCCAACGTCAGGATCGCACCATTTTCTTTCCCCCCTCTGGTTTAGATTTAAGCCTAGAACAAGGCAGAATCCCCCCAGCCCCAAAGTATTAGAAAGACAAGTCAGAGGGTGCTTCAGTCTTCATTCCTATGTAACGTTTTAACCATTTAATAGAAAAGCAAATTATTTGCTTCCAAAAGGTGTAAAAGATGTTAGTCAGCTGTGACTGAGATAAGCCTCAAAGACAAAGTTTAACAACTGTACTGTCTGTTCAGGAACATGAGAAGGTGTGATCAGCCTTGGTCTTACCAGACATTAGGGGCCTGTCAGTTGCTGTCCCCTTTGGAGTAGCACAACATTTTTTCTATGCAAGTCTGAGGACGCCAAACTCCAGACTACCCTCATTGCCCTTCACTGTTCCTTACATTATTGGTTAATGGGAAAAATTACACAGCATAATATATCCATATTATTTGTCTCTAAAAATCTATTTCTCCTCATCTCCAAAAATAAGAAAATTCACACTAAGACTTCAAAACATATTTCAAGTTTTGAGAGAATAACATAAAAGGTTATATTATCTCTAGCTTACTTTTCCTATAAAACAGTGACTAGATACTGATTAAACTGAACACTTCCTGTACCTCACCAGAAGGAAAGAAGCCTTACACACAACTGGTGTATAGCTATAGCTACTCCCCTGCTAATCTAGTAGGAGGTTTGTTTATTCTTTGTAAAACAAGTACAAATACACACCAGGAGCCAGATATTTTTTATGCTTATCTTCCACCTGGTTCTACATGGTACAAGCTTAAATGAGAATTCAGTGACCTCCACAGGGCCCTGTTGTGCTACAGGCATTGCTGCTGAAATCTTTCAAAATCTAAAAAAAAAAAAAAAAAAAAAAAAAAAAAAAGACTGGCTATATAAACTTAGTAACTCTACAGACAGGCATTGCTTCAAAACTGGGGGAGAAATTGCCAGGTACTTTATTTACAAAGTTACTTAATTGTTTTATACACTATCTCAAGAGCAAAGACTTGATTCCTGTTCCACTCCAGCCTATCACACTTTCTTGCGGTTTAAAACATTATTTGGATTTGCTTATACTTCATTTTAATGATTGCTCTCTAAGAACATACAAATTTGAAGAAAATATTTCTCCAGCTTCAGCAGTAAGCATAGTTACCCCATTTTGATGTGAACTGCAAAACAAGAAAAATCAGGGTTCTTGTTATTTCAGTTGCAAACAAAAAACCTGGAAGCCAGCATCCCTCTCATGCAGTCCCCTTTCCTGAATAACCTGTTTCTGAGATGCTAGAGGACCCAAACAGGGGGCTGGTTGTTGGGCTTTTGCTTACAGCTCCCAGCTCCTTTTAGCCAGATCCTGGGCTCAGCAGCACTGGGCTGCCTGTGCCCATTCAGCCACATTCTTGGCTGGCAGCTCCTTCCTGGGTCTGTTTCCATGGCATTTCCTCTTTCCCTTCCCACCTGCATCTCTACTTACAACAACATTAAATGAAAACCTTTGTTTAGGGTTCTGACAGACTTGGGCTTTTTGATGGAGCTGCCATTTTTTCTAGTGCATGGAAGGTAAATCCTGCACTCGCCAGTTTTAAGCAAAGGCTAAGCTTCATCTATGATAATAGCATTTGCTGAACACAAGTAAAAAAAACCCTTCTACCACATCCTGCTTTTGATTTCAGTAATGATGTTTCTGGATAGTATCTTTGCATTACTCTATTGATATACCAGATGAATCCTTTCCACTTACATTTTCACCATAATTAAGACCCCTAATGGAAAACTGAATGAATAAAGAACTCTGATGGCAAGACACTTAGATGCTCTAGTAGTAAACACAGTATAAGAAGTTATAAAATTAACCTGTGAAGTGGCCAGAGAAGAAAATGCTTCAGAACATACCTAGTGAATGAACTGAATACAGTGTGAACCCATTTTCTGGCTAGCTTCAAATATTTAAAAACCCTCCCTAGTAGCATTTCACGCATCAAAGAAAATGCAGTCAGTTCAGTGAAGAATATGAAACTGACTAGCTTATCTGGTTTGTGTAACTCCAAAATGCAATACTTATCATCCAAAACAGTAACAGAAGGAAAAGGTTTGGCTAAACGGATTACAAGGTTCCTCCTCAGCTGTCAGTGTTCAGCATTGTCACAGGCAATAAGAAAGTTCATCTTCTCCATCATTGTCCACTGTGGGGAGAGGGAGCTGCGCTTCACACAACACTAAGCACACAGCAGCCAATACCCGTTCTGGCCTCAATGTTAAGCAATCAGATTATAGGTTAAATGAAACACCAAAGAATAACCATGGAATATTCCCCAGCATCTGCCACTGCAGCCCGTTCAGAATGGAAATTCCTCCACAGTCCTCACGAAAGCATTATTCCACTGTATGAGTTTGTTTGTTTAATCTATTCTTTTATTCTCCAACTAGTCTTGAGGTTGAAGAATGGGCTCTGCAACGACTCTCCTAGGGACAATGGCTGACCCTCACAATCTGACAACCATCTGCTGAAATTAAATTTAGGGGAAAATATGCCCATACAATCCTGGCCACCAAAAACCCCACACTGAATATAAACAATTCAAACCAAACTGAAAAAGTGGCCAAGGAGCTATTTCATCACCTTGCTTTATAGCAAGGACTTTGTTATACAAAAACATAGCTGCAATAAAATTCTGATTCCTAATGTGGAAAACATAAAACAAAGCAATATTATTCTCAGATTTTTTTTTTTTTCCCTGAAAAGTAACACTCTGCAGTTTCTCCTCTTATTTCATTTAAAATGGATGTTACTACATGCAGTCAAGTCCTGACCACTACAACTGGACCCAAAGGAGTTGAGAAAGCTCATTGAGTAGAGTAACAAGAGAGAAGGTCATCAAACCAGTGCCACATTATTCTCCCTTGATATCTGATGGAGTCACGGCAGCAGTTTGGATGCCAGATAACATGAATATCTATCTGTATGATTTAAAAATTATATTGTGACTTTGAAATGACACTTTTCATGTGCCCTTATTGTACCTTGTTGGCACAGTGTCAAAACTCTGGCTTTGACATGGGTGTCACCTGCTTTTCTTCCTTTTTTTCTTTTTTAGTATTACCACTTATTTTGAATCAAACTCGGCAGTTGGAAGAAGCCTCAAGCAACAAGCCTGGAGAGTGAAGGAGCATGTTAGCAAATTTGTGAAAGAAATCGATAGAATGCTGTTAGCTCAAGATGTTTTCCTAAAGAAGCTGTGGTCTGTCTGTATGCAGCTTCAATAATGAAACCACTGGTCTCTACAAGGAAAACATTTCCACCAGAAAGTTTCCCTCCTCTGGAGAAATCCCATTTCAGTTCAGAAGTAGACAGGACAAAAATAATACCTGTCTTGAACTTCCAAGAGAAGTTTCTTAAAGACAAAACACCCTTATACTGGACAGTGGAATGAGCAGGGATCCATCTCAGCCACTCTTGCTCCTTCGTCTCTGTTAGAACATCTGTTTGTCCTGGATTTTTTTCTTGAATAAACAGCACATAAATACAAATTAAATCTCAGACTGCAGCATGCCTGTCAAGCCTGGATATCTCTTAGAAGGAGTTCAGAACATTCTCTGACAAATCAGGCTATTGAGAGACCTGCTTCTCCTCCTGCTCCAAATGAAAAAAACCCAGAACTAAAACCCACTCACATCAGCATCACTGGTTCCAGCCTCTGACAATAGAGACCTATTAAAGAGTTTTACTAATCTAATGAGCTAAAGACCCGATATGAAATTTTAGTTACCTGTGAGGATGAAGGGCAAGTGAGGATCATCTAAAATCCCACAAGCTTTCTGCAGGCCTAATGCTGGTTAACCGAAGAAGCACAAGATGAGAAGATGCTCTCGGGCAAAAGACACTGAATATTTGGTGGTGTCCCATGAAAAACTTTAAAATGTTCCAGAGTGCACTTCCTACCTACATGTTTTTTTTGTTGGTTTTTTTCTCTTCCCCCACAGCATTTTCCACTATTTCACTTTCCTCCTCCCAGACCCCAATGCCCTTTCCCCGCAAACCCCTTCTCCTTGCCCTCTGCGGCTCCTCTGTCACCGATGCCACCTCCCACGGTTGCTTGTTTTTCCCCAGCTCAGCTCTAACCCCCAAGTCTGAAGCCCACCTTAAGCCACCTGCCAGTGCACACACTCCTGCCGTCTCGTTCGCCTTTTCCCGGCGCACACCTCCCCTCCTCTCCCCAGTCCGCCGGCCGGGCTCTGTTCTCCGCCTTAGGGGAGGCGAAAAACAACAGGAAGCCTCTGCAGCTGCAAGTTCCAGGGTGAGGCTCTGCACCCGGTGCCGACGGCACCGCTCACTTCCCGGCCCCGTCCGGACCGGTTTCTCTTTTGCGCCCTTCTCCACGCCACCTCCCTCTCTGGGCGGAACAAATAAAAGCAATGGCCCGTACGGGGATCGAACCCGCGACCTTGGCGTTATTAGCACCACGCTCTAACCAACTGAGCTAACCGGCCCGCCGAGCACATCCTTTCTGGGCCGCGGCCCATCACTATTGGCAGAAGCATGCCGCTGCCCCTCCGGGCGAGTGCCGCTTCCGCGGGGCTCGGGGGTGCACTGCCCGGGGCGCCGGCTATGCTTCGTCACAGAGGCCCACAGAGCCCTGCCTGCCAGGGCGTGTTCGTGCTGCCTGGGAGGAGCAGAGCTTCCAGCCTGGGGCAGGGACACCAGCATTAAAATTTTTCTCACCAAGGCCAGGGAGGCAACGGAACAGGCTTCGGGGTGAAGCCACTCAGGCTCCTTGGAGGTTTTCCAGGCACCCTGGGCCAAGCCCGGAGCAGCCTCCATGCCTGCCCTCACAGCAGATGCTTCTCTGAACAGGGTTTTGGGCAAGACACCTCCCGGAATTCCTTCCTTCCAGAATTATCCCATGACCTGAGCAAAATTCAGCACAGCCTGCAGCAGGAGTGAGACTAAGAGCAGACCCATTGTCCTCTGATGAACCAGGGACGAGGCAGGATTGACCAGCATCTACTGAAATTCACCCAGCAATAGGGTTGAATGAACCTGAGCCTGTAAGCACTTACCTTCCCTGGAAGGATACAAGACAGGAAAGAATTATTCACTATCCCTTTTTATCCCTATTTTGTCTTACATAGTCAAACGTTTCTGTTTTAAAAACAGTTAATTTTCCTGGCTTAGACTGTAATTTACAAAAAAAAAAAAAAAAAAAAAAAAAAAAATCAAGCTTTTCAAATGCTTGGTCTTCTTGGCACAGTTCATTATAGAGCAAAAGTTAAGGATTAGCTGTATCACAGCTTGGGATGAAAGAGACTGACTCAGGATCACTGAGATGTTTTTTCTAGTCTATACTCATCCTTGTGGCCAGTGCCCCTGTGCACATTTGTTTTCGCTTGACTCACACCATCAGTTCACCTTTATTGCTGTTAGCCCATCTGCTACTAGTGCCTTCCTCAAAGATCCACTAAATTTCCCAGACCTTTGCTCAGCTTTGTCATAAAATTCTTCACCCCTAGGAGCCAACCGATCAAATCATTTTAGATGCCATTCCTCTTCAGCTGTCCCAAGCCTCACATCTCTGCCTCCCAGTCCTGCCATCCTCGGCAGCACATTCAGTCATGTCTCCATCTGTAGAGAGGAGCATTTACTCCCCTCTCCCAGTAACTGCAACCATCATTGCCTTTTGCAGCAGCATATACAGAGTCATTAGCATACCTGAGCTCCATCCCTTGATTTGGAGCTGCTGCTGCTGCTCCCTGTATAACTGAATCTCCTGTTTATGTTACCATCTTTTATCCACCTTGGAGATCTTTCTCTTCACCCCTACAGAATGGCAACAGTATTACAAAATAAAAAATAAATATAAGGGGCCCCAGATTACAGTACATATGCGACAGTAGTCAAATAGTAGATAACAAGCTTTATTATCCCAGTGCTAACCTCTGAAGACTCCCACAAAGCCTATGTCCTCTCTTTCACTCTTGAGGGTCTTGTTTCATCAGCCAAGGAAAATCCTTCAGGCTGTAGGGTGCTCTCAAACAAGCAGAGAAGGGAGCACAGGAGGAGGTGTGAAAGCAGGAGACTCCAAACTGTCATTTCTCCTTCCCTTTTTCTATTTGACCTCCTTGAAGTAGCAACCAGCCAACTGCCAGGAAGCGCATATGTTCTGGGATATCGATAACCACAACTATATTTTCTGGGAAATGTCACCCTGCATTAGGCTAAATTCACTCAAACATTCAACAGCAAAGCCACATGTAGAATCTTAAGACAAAGCTGAAAAGTGGAAGGACAGAAAGGAAAAGTATTCCCAAACAAGCTGCAGCATGGGCATGTGTATGGAGTCTGGGTAGTATCCCGACTGATAGAGCACAAGCGGCAGGTACAGGAACAGCAGACCTTCATTTGTGTGGCTGGCACACAGATTCTTAATCTGGTTTTCAGTAAGAAACAGCCGATTTCTATATTTTTTTTTTGTTAGTTGCTCCACAGAGCAAGGGTCATGGTTAATCATCTCTCTGGTCTTTCTGTCCAGAATATCCCCAGAAGTAGCTGAAAGCAATAATACATTGCCTCTTAATTCACAGCTGTCCACCACTGGTTTGTAATCAAATCCGTCCCAGTTATGCAATGCTGACATGAAAAAACTCTATGCCATTCACGTATTTCTTTCTACTGCCTCCTAGCCAGGTTAAGCAGGCTTGTCTTTTTCCTCAAAGTTTAATCCGCCACATGCCAAATGCCAAACCCTGTTGTTCTGAAACCCACTTCTACACACAGGAATAGCATCCTACCTTTTTAGAAGAGTTTCATTTGGGCTCTGCTGTACAAGCAACACATTTTCTGTGATTAGACAGTGACAGATAACGTAACAGTCCAGGAGATCAATGCTGCCTCCACAAAAACAAAATTTTCTCATTGAACAGTAAACTCTGGTTTATCTCTAGTGTGTGGGATCCATACTCTAAACTAAAGAAACAAACCAGCCTAGAATAAGAAACAGCTACCAGGCTATATAGTAGATATCTGTAACATCATGAAATGTAGAGATTGTGCATGCAAAGCATTTGCAAGCATTTTTCAGCACTATTGATGTTAGTGAATTGTGTTCACAAGCACTTCATTAAATCAGATCTCAGCTTTAAGGGGTTTGCTAATTCAGGACCTCACCTAGACATCTAAACAACTTTAGACTTTTACAGCACATTTAGAAAATCTGCCACAATATTCCCCTCATGACCCTACCATTATATATTTTCAAAGACTCAAAAGCATTCATATTTAATAAAACATGGACAGCAGGAGACTGAAGAAAGAACAAGGTCCGGGTGCTTGAGTTCCACCTCAGATCTTCTCTTCAGTTGCCTGTTCCCCCCCTGCCACAAGCCACCCAGCAACCCCCCACAGTGCACCACTGCCCCTGGCCTCTCCCCTGCCATCTATAGTTACATCACTGGCATTGGCAGCAAGCAGCACACTGAACAGAACACAGCCTCAGCTCTGTGCTCCCAGCTGCCCTCCCAGCACAACCTGCACTGGCTGTGCTTTGAGCTGCAGTCCCAACAGCTATGCCTCAGTGTGTTGTCTTTTCCTTTTTACTGGCAATGTATTACCAAATTATATCAACTTCTCCCACACACTGTGCTCCAGCCTGTATTACATAGCACATGGCACCACAGGCCGTGACATCATGAACCTTGCCTGTGTATAAAACCAAGATCATCTTCCAGGAAAAACAAGATGTTTAGGAAGAAAGTAGAACAGAGCACACTCATGGGCTTCCTCCGACTCTGCCCCTTCCTGAGTGAATGCGCTGCAGGACCCATTAAGATCTTATTTCATGTAGGCCAGTAAGGCATCTGACAAAGTGATCTTCAGTCACTGCTCACTACCCAGCCCAAAATGGCTCTGAACCAGCAATTTAACAATAAAGTATAGCTTTAGGCATTCCACAGCCATGTCCTGTTTGTTCTAATATCATCAACTCAGAATTGACAACCAGGGGAAAAAAAAAAAATTCATTAGCTGCCCAAATAAAAGGGTACAGGGAACTACTGTTATCAGCCTGAACACTACCCAGGGATTTATTAATAAGCTTGCCATTGAAATCTCACTCATAAAAATGCTAATGCAAGTTATTTGCATATGTCTGTGCATCAAAACAGAACACCCATAATGTCATATTTAATAAAATTATTATTACCCAATCATAAAGTAAACATTCAACGGTCATAAAACATGTGTTGAAGTGTAGATGTACATGCATTCTATATTTATAGCATTTTTAATAATAGCTACTGTGAGCTTTAAATAAAACAGTCAAGAGGACCATTCCTGTCCAGCCATTATGAGTGTTTTGAACTAGAAACTTCCAGATTCACATCTAGAAATCACAACTAGAAAAAGGACATTACATCTAGCATTAACCACCACAATAAGTTCCTGGTAAGCAGCAGTGGCAGTGTCATGCTTTGAACAGAACAACCAAAACTTATTTCACAGCTTTCATGTTGGACACCAGACAAGGAAAACTCCAAAGTCTCAGGAAAAATAAAAAACCCTCCCCTCCAGCTATCTAAAATGTTTCACCAGCTATGAAAGCTGGTCTTGCAGTGTCTGCATGCTGTCAACATGCTTATTTAAGGCCAAATTTATCACAGATCTGACATAGGAGTAAGCTGTACAATGGGCACCAGAAGTCCTTCACATTTCTCAGAAAACCCGGACGTGCTCTATGGCACATAGCCAAGAAATACCCACTTCCAGTATATCCCCTTACCAGGCTATGCCCTTAAGATAGCATAGCTATGCACATACAGCTAACCCCCCCAGCAGGCAGCACTTTTGTTTGAAGCCTTACTAGCATTGTTTCAGCACCCAGGCTGGTGGTAGAAGATACTGTGTAAAGACATTTGCTTGTTTGCCTGTGTCACAGTTCCTGGATCTAGTTTGTTGCCCTGGAAAATGTTTTGAGATGCTCTGCAACTCTCAGCCTCCAGCTAACACCAGGCATCAGTTTACCATTTAACATGCCACATTAAGCCTACAGTTATCATTACAGGGATTACCAGTATGAGTTATTATGAATACAATCTCATTATTAGTGCTGAAATTGTTGGCAGCTTTTCCATTGTTAAATAGTGCCTATTTGTTTTGTTCCTGCTATGGATGTGCAGAATACATTATACTACATAAGCTTCACATCCACTTTAAGCAATACTGTTTTGCAGATAGAAATAAGTTTGATTTTCACCATTTTTATTCAGGAAACAAAAAAAATTAAAAAAATACAACTTTAAGCTAGATCGAACCACACTCATCCATTTACATTTTGGATTAATTTACAATTTGAAGATGGAATCTAACTATTGCTCTAGAGTGGCTTGAAACCTCACTCTAGAATATCTGCTTTGTAAAGCCAGTTTTCCAATGGCTTTCTAAAAAACTTAAAACGCTAAAAAGCCAGAGTACCATAGAATTTCACTAAAACCTGCTTGCCAATGAGTATTCTTAATTATTTTTTATTTATTTTTAAGAAATGAGTGCCGAAGAACCTTACAGTTTATCTCCTTCTAAATTTAAATATTCAGGGAGGTATGTTTCACAAGGTACTTATATTTCTGTTAGAATCAGTCAGAAACCCATGGAATATCCTGAAAAAGTAGGGTGTTTCTCCCTCCCTAAAAAAAAAAAAAAAAAAAATAAAAATCCAATGTATTTTTGGTGGAGTTCCTGAAATTGCTTCTTTCTCCTACTTTGTGAGATTTGTGAAAGGAAGGTCCTGCTTGACTAACCTGGCCTCCTTCTACAGCAAGATGAGCTGCTTAGCGTAGGAGGGAAAGGCTGTGGATATTGTCTACCTAGACTTTAGTAAAGCCTTCAACACCATTTCCCGCAGCATCCTCCTGGAGAAACTGGCTGCTCATGGCTTGGACAAGTATATACTTCAGTGGGTAACAAACTGGCTGGCTGGGCCCAAGAGTGGTGGTAAATGGAGTTAAATCCGGTTGGGGCTGGTCACAAGTGGTGTTCTCCAGGGCTCAGTATTGGGGCCAGTTCTGTTTAATACCTTTATCAATGATCTGGGTGAGGGAATTGAATGCACCCTCAGTAAACCTACAGACCACACCAAACTGGGCAGGAGGGTTGATCTGCTTGAGGGTAGGAAGGCTCTGCAGAGGGATCAGGACAGGCTGGATCAACAGGCTGAGACCAGTTGTAAGAGGGTCAACAAGGCCAAGTCCTGGGTCCTGCACCTGTGTCACAACAACCCCATGCAAGGCTACAGGCTTGGGGAAGAGTGGCTGGGAAGCTGCTCAGCAGAAAAGGGGGAACTGGGACTGCTGGTTAACAGTCAGCTGAATATGAGCCAGCAGTGTGCTGGCAGTCTTATGAGGAGCAGCTGAGGGAACTGAGGTTGTTCGGCCTGGAGAAAAGAAAGCTCGGGGGGGACCTTGTTTCTCTCTACGATTACCTGACAGCATGTTGTAGCAAGGTGGGTGTTAGTCTCTTCTTCCAGGCAACAGCTGATAGGACAAGGAAATGGCCTCAAGTTGTGCCAGGGGAGGTTTAGATTGGAGATTAGCAAAAGATTCTTCACCAAAAGGTTTGTCAATCACTGGAGCAGACTGCCCAGGGAAGTGGTTGAGTCACCATCCCTGGAGGTGTTTAAAACATGTAGATGTGGTGCTTAGGAACATGGTTTAGTGGTGGAGTTGGCAGTGCTAGGTTGATGGTTGGACTCCATGATCTTATGGGTTTTTTGCAACCTAAAAAATTCAATGTCGGGGTTTTTTGGTTAGACCTGTAAACCCTACCATTTTTGACCCTCCTTTTTCTTCAGTCTGTGCAGACACCCTCTCTTCTGCTCTATAACACACCCAGTGGTCATTAAAGTTCCATTTGAACACAATTAAAAAGGACTATAATTTTTATGCGATTAAATTGAGCCAATTATTTCTTGAAGCCACAAGTGTATAATTTCCTATAAGCACTGAAGAAAAAAAATCAATATCCCAAGTTCATAAATTACTTATCGCTCCATCAGGCTGTCATTTGTTAATGCAACAGAAGGACACCATTCTGGACCCAGACAAGAATTTCAGCTTTCATTCATATAGAGAAGAATGCACATCAAAAATAAATCCACTAAAATCCGTCAAAAATAACAGAAGTAATCTCAGCTTACTATGTCCTGAAGACATAGCTGAAGACAGCTATTTCCAAATAAGAAACACTGATATGCAAAATGCCTCTGTACGACTAAAAAGTTGCACATGGTTGTTGCCATAGGTGACATTTTAATATTTTGGTATGTTTTTTACTAGTTTTGGAATCAGTTCAACATACCACCTGCAATTACAGTTAGTGTTTATGAAGCCGAGTGCTAGAAGTCACATGTACATGTTTAAAAAGAACTACCAAAATATTTGTGTACTTTGTGCTAGTTTTCTTAATGTCATGCACTGTTCATGAAAGCTGCAGCTGTAGAAACTGTCTATTCTCAGGCTTTTGTTGTGGGGTTTTTTTTTTGTTTTTTTTTTTTTTTTTAACCTAACATTATCTTTCTAGGTTCTCAGCTTCCTTCACAAAGTCTATATCACTGTCATGGCTCTCCATTTTTACATATAACAGCAATTAATTTTTGCAACCACCACATATATTAAAATCTCCTATATCCATTTATGCAGAGGAAGCAGCGGAGGTATTCAGAAAAAATCAGGCATTCAAGCAAAGCAAAATGCTGTCACTCCACAGTTCACATCCTGATACGGGTCTATCAAGCCATTACATCTCTTCAAAAAAAGCATTTGGGGCTGGTTAGAGAAGAATCACACTGACAGCTGTTATGTCAGGAGCACAAGGGTCTTATTACCAGAACAGCAGTTCCTGGGCATGAAAGCATAACTGGATGAAGTTGTAGTAGGGTCAGCTCCCTTTTTTGTCCTCCTGACATAGATAAATTGAACACCACATAGTTTATTCTGTATATGCCTTTGTGATGTGACCTTGGAGTAAGAGTGCCTATCTAATCTGAGTGGATATGAAAGTTGTCATGTTACTTCCCCAAATAAAAGAAGGCTTCGTCCAGTATTAGTAGGTCAAGAATTCATTCATCCTGTGAAAGCCTACTCTGAACAAAGTGAAAAGCAATTCTGATCACACAAAGCTGCACCTGGCTCTCTCTAGCTGGTTTCAGAGTTAGAAACCAGCATGTCCAGAGGGGACACAATGCTTTAAGTTGCAAGATGTTATTTGAAATACTGCTCTTTGAAGTGGGGGTTGAGAGGGGGCAAATCACATTAACATAAGCACATAAACATCATTTCATCATCTCAGGCCTGGGAAGACAATTTGTAGAATGATATGATGTATTGAATTTCACATGTCTTCCTGTTGCCCATCAGAGCTTTCCAAACCTAACCATTCAAAATCTATACATAAAAGCTCTCACTTTTCTTCAAAGCCTAATCAACTAAGAAAGGGTCCTTAAGAACACAGGTAGTTCCTCCTCCTTCACATACTGTAAAGTTCTTTTGTCAAGTGAAAGAGGAAGCCTAGTACCTTTATTAATCTATGATCAAATATTAAAAATTCTTATTGTAAGGATTTTTTGCTCACCTGACAAGCATATGTATAACCACATTGCCTATGAACTCACTGTTTGCTCAAATTCAAAACTGTCATCTGTATTTCAATAAAGTTGACAAATGAATAGAGATCTGAGAGTTGTCCATTTCTTATATGCATTACGAAACTAATCAGTAGGTAGAAGAGAGACACCTTAACCCTGATCCTACTAAAGGAAGGCCAGAGTCTGTACCAGGCACTGGCAAACCCAAACACAAGGTTTCTTAATAGGACAGAAGGGAAGGAAAAAGGATCCCTGAGTTTTGTTGATTACAGAACCACTTATACACCAAATTGTAAAGATCCAAGAAACTGAGAACTTACAGTTGAACCAGTTCCCTAGATGCTCTTTTCCATTAGAGTATGACATCAAGGTCCAGATCTTCCCAGGCAGGTAAATTTTGAGGAGGATACTTCAGTTTTGTGAACATGGAAGAATTTTATGTACTCTTAAAAATTCTTCAATACGTAGAAGAGAGTTTAACTAGCACAAACTCATAGCAGCCCACCTTTTCTCCATGTCATTTGGCACTGGGAACAGAGCAGGATTCTTCAGACATGACCAACTAATTTAGAGGCACAAATTTCATCTGTGTCCCCTGTGCTGCCAAACCACTACAGCTCCTATTCTGGAGCAATACAGCAGAGCCTGAACTGGCTGTTACAGACATGGTGGTCAGTACAGCATTGGAGCAGCCTGGTTTCAGATTACAGCTCTAAAATATCAGCATTGTCCAACCAGTAATCTCTTTTGAGTTCCGTATCCCAACAGGTATGAGACAACTTAGCACAGCCAGAGTGCAGACTGAAAGCTTAGCAAGGATTTATGTACAAAGCCAGACCCTGTTGGACAGGATCAATTCAAACAGAGGAAAGGAAAAGAGCAAAAAGCCTTTTAGGCCACACTTGAAGGAGGATGACCTTCTGGGACCCTGCTGATTATTTACATGATTGCTTGCCAAGAAACAAGTGCTGCACTGCCCTCCAGCCTCAGCAGCCAGCATTATGGATCCCTGCACATTGGTAAATTTAGTTCCAGCCCCAGGCTCAGCTGCAATTGCTGAATATGGTGACAAACTATTTTTAAAACATGGTATTGAGACACATGCAAAGCCTAAAAAAAAAAAAAAAAAAAAAAAAAAAAAAAAAAAAAAAAAAATCAAAAAAAAAAAATCAGTCCATTTCAAGGCTGGTAGTCAGTTCTAATTTCATTTGAAAGGTACAGATCTCCAAGTAGTCTGCTTTTGTTAATAATCCTCAATTCTACCACTGGGCCCACTGGCTTAGAGCTGGATATAAGCTAAAATCTTTTAAACAAACCCTGATGCAGCAAAGCAGGTCAGCACTGAATGATACAAATGTAATTACATCAATCAAGTTTCAAGCAAAGAAGGCCCTTCCAGTGGCTTAGTGCAGAGTTGGGGTTGATTTTTTTTTTTTCTCTTTTATTTCTGCCCTCCTTACTCTTCCCTAAGGCATTAGATTCTTGCACAGGTAGACTTAGACTCTGCACATTTTGACATGCTTTTTAGGGGTTTCAAAACTAGTCAACAAAAGTTTTTCTCTGACCCTTACCCAGAATAATATTCCAAGGACTCCCTTCCCAGTGACCAAATTTCTCTATATTCTTTTTCCCCCCAAAACTACCCCCACCCCCCCCTGCAGAAAGAGAGCCTTACTCCAGGAGTAGGTTCATAGAGGTTGCCACCTCCTATCCTGTTTCATTAGATACTGTGTTGCTTTACTTCCCCTTTCATGCATCAGGAGCCACCACGTTTATATAAATCACCCAGGTGAATTGCCACCTGTTATAGGTGCAAGTACATGAGCAAGACAGAGCATGAAGCTTTAAAATACTTAACAGCCTACTTTGAAACTAATGTGAAAAATTGATACTGGCAAAAGTTTACATCTTGGTGTATACATCTTATTCTAACCACAGTATTATAAGATTGGGTTATATTAGTCACAAGTGTAGGCTTAACGTATCTTTGTCCTGATACAGGATTGTTCAAAGAGGGAGACTTCACATGCAAGCCTTATTTGCAGATACCAGTTCCCAAAGGATCTTTTGCACAAGGTACTATACTGCTACCAGTTCTGTGCATCCTACGAACTCCTCAACTGCCATCAAGCAAAATACTGATGCTGCTCAGCTACACCCTGGGTTTTATAGATTTTTTCCTCTGAATTCCATAGTTCTCTGGGTATCCTGTTCACTCCCACTGAAAGTAGTAAAGGAACCTAATGGAAACAGCATGAAGAGAAAATAAACTACTGAAACAAAATAAAGAGAGCAAATTAATTTAAAACAAAAGATAAGTGTGAACTGGGCACTTTCTGGTTTCTTCTTCTAGCAGAAATTAATGATATGGAGTATCAGACAGGGATAAGAGAAAAGTAACCCTCTTTTCTCCAAACAATAATACAGTAATAACTAGCTTATTGCTTTGTGCAACAGCCCTGTAATTTGGAGGCATTTTTCTTCTAAGAGATTTAACAGTGATTTGAAGGAGAGAAATAATGGAAGGGATTTTAAGACTTCCTAGTACTTAGCAGCATCCTGCACAGACAGCACTAAAATTTGTTTTGAAAGTGTTACCCCTTGTTGCCTACATTTCAGTAAAATTCTCTCTCTAAAACTGAGGGTTTTTTACAAAACCCAAACCAGGCCTGTTTATTAACAAGAATTCATTCACTGCAACTGAGTTGTTATTCACATTTACATTTGTGCCAGGGATCCTGGGCAGTGTCTGAAAACTCCAAGTCTTGCAAGTTTTCTTAGAACCCAAGCGCTTTCTAGTCAAAGCTTGCTTGTTCAGAATATTTCTGTTATCCAGCTGGAAATGTGAAGATAAAGAGGGAGAACAACATTTAAGCTTGATGACCCAAGCAAACCATGTCATGAAAACCTAGTGCACTAACCTTTCCTCCATATGGTAAGGACTTCTAAACACATCCAAATAAAAGGCACCAAAACCAAGTGACCATCAACATACTCCAGCCACTATGAACAACAAATGCTTGAAGACCTTGTGCAAACCAACCAAAATCTGGTGTTCATTTTAGTGCTCACAAAGAGTAGAAACATATACATGTATAACCCAGTCTCACTGAAAAAAGCATTATAGAAATATTAGTAAATCAGAATGAAAGTGCCTTTAAAGCAGGCCTCTTATAGGGATTGGCAGACTTGACTTAGATTTCATTAGCTAGTATTACAGCAGGGGCAGATCTGAAGGCCAAGCAGCTGGAGGGCAATTTCCACTCTACAGCAACTCCAGAACCTTTACTTTATGCTATGCCTAGCATGGTCTTGCAGAGTGAGCAGCCATAAACTTTTAAAGTGCTCTAGGTGTACCACCAGCATCTTCGCTCAGTTTCATCTTGCAAGAGGCTGGTTCACTTTTTCTAAATAGATTCTCCAGCAGGGACAATTGGGAGACACTGGCAGAAGCCCCACCTTCATCCAATCTAACACACTGAAGTAGATACACATTTGGGTATCCTAAAGCACTCATATGTAGCCAAAGCTTGTTCCTACATCACTAGGCTTATCTCAGTGTTTGCATCAGCAAATAATTTGGGGCTGAAGTAACCACCTCCAATGACACAGGATGAAACAAAAATTGGAGTCAAATTTAGAGAAAATAAAAGATAACACGGTAAGTACATAAGGCTATGTTGCAGTGGATCCATCACCAGGACCTGTATGACCTTCCTCATGTCTCATCCCCACCTCCAATAACATGAAAATGAATGAATACTGAGAACTACTCAGATATTAAGGAGTCACACAGCTATAGAGAGATAACATTTGAGATAAAAAGTGGCAATTTTTAAAGCAGAGAGGCCAACTACATAATTTCCATCTAAATCCACAATGGAAATACCTTGTTCCCAGAAACATAAGGCCACAAAACATGAAGTTGACTTTGTCTCTGCTGGAATCCATCATATTGTTTCTCTGGTTGTATTTTCTTCTCAAGACTCACGCTTAGCTTAAGAGACCATCAGAAGACAAGAACAACCAACACGCCCACGCTCTTAAATTTGTAATAGCTTGTAAGTTTACAGGAACAAAAACCTCAAAAAAGCATAACTCTAAATGAATGACACCTGAAGGCTCTTAAAAGCACATTATTTTTAACAAGTAGGACTGTCAGCTTCTAGAGGCTTGTGTTATCACAGCCAGATTTGAGTTAAAAAATTCAGCAAAGAGAATAGAAATGTTCTATCTTACCAGAAAAAAAAGGCCCCAAGAAAATAAGGAACAAACAAACAAACTAAAAAAAAGTAACAGAAAAAAAATTTTCAAACAGTTGAGATCTACTAACAACAGGAGATGCTCAGTGAAGTGCGACGTGCAAGTGATTCGTCTCAGGGAATTGAGCAATTGACTGATCACAGGCATTTTAATCGACTCTATTTTAGTTACAATTCAATCAAATGTATGATTTAAAGTGGGAAAGCAAGCATCTTGAAGGAAGTAATCTATATAAATGTAATGGATGTGGATAATTTTGTAAAACATAAATCAGGATACAGGTACCAGTGGGCTTGATTTAATTGTGGAGGGAAAAAAAGTGACCATTTCTTGGCAGAGAACTTTGATGTACTTGTGAAAGAACTCGTGTTTTCAAAATAATCATGTGCATCATGAAAAGGGCAACAGCTGCACAGCAGTAACTTGACATGCAAATTCCTGCCTTTATTCAGTCCACATATGCACATGCTGATAAGAAATATAAGCATAAAAATATTCACTTTGCATCATCATATGTAGAACGGATATAGTTGTTTACTCCGAAAAAAATTGCTTAAAACAAGAAAAACATGCTACTTCATAAGCAAGCACGAAAACATTAGGATTTTCATTGCTGCTTTAGCCTTATGAATAGAAATAGGCTGAGGGGTACAGTAGGCTGACAATAAGCTGGCAAAGATGTTATGATAACAAAATTTCTGAAAGGCCACAGTATGCACTAATGTGGGATTAAGTATCTAGTTTTAATATTTCATTGCAAAGAGAAATCCAGGCAAACTTTTCTCCCCACTGAAACAAGATGAAGTTGGTTAGATGTGGCTCATACCACACTAGCTGCATGCTTGCCTTAGCACCTTTCAGCTCATCAGATTTTGTTCAATTATGTGAAAAACTTCAATCAATGCAATAAAAAAAGAAGCAAGTATGCTTTAATGGAGACTGAAGAGACAAAGGAGGACACAGACATACACCTGATTCCTAAATTAAATTTAGCAGCTTTAAAAGTTCCTCAATACACAGCCCTGCAGAAGGAAGTCCTTCATCTATAAAAGATGCAGAGCATATATATTAGAAGCACAGGCTGAGCTGTATGAATAAGCCATAAATAATGCAACTCATTGAATTCCTTCCCACCTCCTGCCAGAATGGAGCAGGAACAGCTCATGATTTTCAGATAAATTTTGTTATTCAGAAATTATCTATGGAATGATCTCCATGAATTACTATTTACTCATACCTTCTGCCTGAATAGATAGTTGCTCTTATTCGCTGTCGGAAATTCCAGCTCAAACAGCACATGTCTCCTCCTCCCCTGAGCACAGGCACTTATTGGGAACTCATACAATTACACATTTTAATCTCAAACCTTATTCAATGATTTGTTTTCTGTGAACCTCGTAGAATGTTTCCTTGCAAGCAGAGAGCATTCATGCCATTGGTACAGGCTGTGCAGCTGTATTGACAGAGCTCTAAACACAGAGACCTGGGCTCAAGGCCTTGGGCAGATGATTACCTCTCAATACTCAAGCACTACCTGCATCAGAGCATCTTCCTTTAAGAGCCATTAACAGTGGATGACAGTGTGCTGTAGAGGACTCAGGTATTAATAAACTCATACAATATGTACAAATCTGGAAACATTCAGGAAAGTTCTGTGCCATATTTACTCCAGCTCTTCAACCCAGGACACATAGACACACTGTTCATCTGTAAAACCCATGTGTGGATAGAACAGTCTTTGGCTGAAGATTATGTTAGCTGTGCAGAGGGTTGGACAGCCTAGAGGATGTTCCACATGACTGTTTCCAACATAGCAATGTAGCAGATGTTAGTATACTCTTCACAAAAGTATCTGGTTTTTATGTTTTGATTTCTTTTTGAATTTTTCTGAGTTTTCCACCATTTTTAGTCAGATATTTACTTTGCTCATTTACACAAAAAGCACTTGTCAATGGTCTGAACTTCTTAAAGCTTTATCTCCAGATGTGAAGTCTTCAATCTGCTGTCAAGTAATCTCCAAATAAAGCCTTTGAAATTGGCTCTCTCATTCAGGAGCCTAGTATAAAAGAGCCTTTAATTTCTGTGTTAGGAACTCGAGAGAGGACATAGGTGTTTGGTTGTGAGGTTTGGGGGTTTTTTTATTCTTCTTATTTAGAAAAGAGAATCTCCCTTATGATCAACTTTGTTCATCTCTTTGGGAAGCAAGGGGAGCTGCTGAGCTGAAATACAGTTGTTCAGGATAACCTGTGTTCAAATCAGTCACTCTTGCAGTTCAAATCCTGCAAAGCTATCCCTCGAATAGTTAAAAAACTGAACAAACAGTTCTATCAAAACCATCATTTTGTTAAAACCTCACACATTTCTAAGGAATGTATTTATTTTATATGGAGAAAGTGGGACTTCAATAGCATTAAAGTATTTTGGTTTACTTTTATATTAAAAAAAATTGCAGCTTTCACTATTTTCTTCCACAGTTTGAGGTATGCACAAAAAATTAACAGAATACAAAGGCAAAACAAAAAATCACTTGGTTTCAACTCCAACAGGAGTACTTTTATGATCTCAGATAAGTTGGAAAGGATAGAGGGAAGGACGGTTATTCACTATGTTTCAAAACTCAACTCGGCTTTCCAACAAAAACAAACCCATAAAGGTAAAACTTCTTGACCAAGCTTGGGTCCAACAATCAATCTAGATGACAATTCTGCTAAAAGCAGCAGTACTTGTATTTGGCAACAATCCACCAAGGTCCAAGAAAAATGCAACGAAAACAACTGGTAAACACAGAGAGAGAGGCTTATAGCATCCAATATTTGGTTGTAGGCAATATGCACTTTGCATCCTACTTCCATATAGGCTTCACAATAAAACCTGAATATTAGGCTCATTCCCATTAAAGTGTCATAGCAATTTTGGAATGAATGTGAAGCAGCTAAGTGATCCAAGGCCAGTTTTTAAAGGTCAAATGCCTGTAGAAATAGCACGCTTGTCAGCAAGTCAGCTGATGCAAGAGACTGCACTAGCACAGAAATTTGACTACTACCCATCAGTACTAGAACAAGTCCCCGAGGAACAATGCTAAGGTACATTAATAGGGCAATGTGGAATAAATATTTTTAAAATGTGAAGTTGTACTTCTGCCAAAGCAATTCACAGGTATTCAAGCAAGACAAGCATGTCATTCTTAGCATGTAAAGGATTTCTATACACTGCTAAGGAATATACCTAGGATTATTCTTAATAAGCAATGCCTACTGGAAAAAACGATGATCAAAAATATCCTCTTTGATGCAAAGGACAACTAAATCATACAGAAAAGTAGTATACACATTAATAGCATATGTTGCCAGAATTTTTCAGCTACAGGTATCCAAACACTTTTAAAAGAGTAGTTATTTCAAGCAACTTGTTACCTGTTCTCACAAAAAAAGGCACAGTAACTTGGAGGAGTTAAGTGACTTCTTCAAGAATATTCAAGGTCAGACAAAAACAGCTCATTGACAGCCCTATGAAGAGACTCCTGCTCTCCTGATTTCCAATTCCCCAGCCCAACAAGTAGGCCAGCAGAGCCTCTCTGCAGCAGCAACACGTGGTAAGCCTTCCATTAGGGGCTGCCTATCAGATAAGTTCTCTACCCACAGAAGATACATTAACCAAGATGTTATGTATACTCCAGCAAACACATCCACATGATAATGAGAGGATGACACAGCAGCATTCTCATGAAACAAGACCTCACAGAAGTGAGTGATGCCAATATCTCATCTTTTCTAAAGGCCTTGGTTACAAATTTAAAATATTTGGAAGTGTAAATATTGCCTATGCGTTTTATGACACAATAAAAAGTGGTTTAATACAGCAATAAAAACTCAAATATGCTTTGACAAAGTTATTTTAAACACAGTTCTAAAGCTCATAGCTGAAAGTTTTAGATATAATTTCAGAATTATATCTAAATTCCATTTAAATGAAAGTATTCTGCATATCAAGACTTACTAAATAAATCTCAAGGTTTTTATGGCACTAATGAATGAGTATGAGCACATTGGGACTGCTTAGTAATTTGCATTAAAGCTATATATTGCAGATGCAAAACCAGAAAGTGACATATGCCTTAGTACTGAAAACTGGGTTTAGGACTATCTGGAATAACAGGGCTGCAAATGAGGAATTTCTGTGGTTCAGGCAAGAGCATTTACAACAGTGACCTAGGGCACAAGTGAGATCAAACCATTCAAAGGATTAGAAGCAGCACGCACTACATTCTGCCTGTCAAAACCTCACACAACCAAAACAATGAGAAACTATAGTAAATTAGACTTGTTTGAAACAGTTGTTTCATAAGAAATAAACCTCAGCAAGGCACATGAACAACCTCACATGCACTGTGAAGAGGAGAATTTAACTTGCAGTTTTCCCAGACACTAGGTGAGAGACCCAGTAGTCACGGGTCCATGCCCTACCCAAGCCAAGTTCATGGCATTAATTACCTCTCCAAGCAGCAAGGGGGCGCAGCTGTCCCCCAGTCATCAGGGCCAGCCCCCAGGCAAGGGGGATTGCCAGCACACATGCTGCAGTAGTAGCCACACAGTCATGGCCAAAGCACACACTGCCTTGGCTAAGCAGGGCAAGGATGGGCAAGCATCTATGCAAGGTCTGTCCCCAGGGAGGCCAGTGGTGGCAACAATTACGGCTCTAGAAAACTATTGAGCTCAATGTTAAGAACACTGGAAAAGCATTTCCCCCCCAGGCTGCCCACTCAACTGCACAGAAGCTGGATTAGCCAAACCTTTGCATTTTAACTGAAATGAGAAAGGCACTGCTCTCACAAGCAGCCGAGTTGACAAGTCTAACAGGACAGCGGGAGTAATCTCTTTCTCTGGCACCAGCACCCCCAAAGCTACATCACCTGCATCACCCTCCCCACATAGGTCCCTTCACTACTTTAGAGCTGCTGCTGCAGCACCAGGCACAGGAATGGGGAAAAGGCAATTTTTTTCCTGAGCCATCACGATTAATTCCAGGACTGTTAAACCTACAGGGTAATGAGCCACAGAGGGTGTTTAAACATACAGTGTGCAGATTAGAACAGCATAAGTTTGGCTTTTGTAAAGTAGTTCAATTTGACTTTGAAAAATCACAATGAACAGAAGTTAAAGCACAGAAGACAAGTTTTACAGCATATCTAATTTGCCCAGGAATTTGCACTTCTATTTGCCTATGATTTTGTTCCTTTTAACATGGAAAATACATTAAAAAGTGCTTATCTCATTTTAATCACTTATTTTTGGTGCAGAAAAGCCTGATACCAACTGTTCCTGCACTCATCTGGCATGAAGTGCTTTTCTCTTACCAAGATTAGTCAGCACACTTCCAGGGAATCAAGACAGTATTACAGCAAGATAAAAATTAAAATACACAGCACCCCCAAATCATATGCAAGTAATTGGCAGAAATAAGACTCAGCCTTCTGATTTAGACACTGTGGAGCCCTCTTCTTGTTAATTAAAAAAGGTTAGGTGAATGATTTAGATACGCAATTCAGAAGAATTATGAACCTTCCTAATCCTTTGTTCAAAATAAGAGCTGAAATTTCTGGAGACTCATAAAAATCTAACTTCAGTCACACATAGCATTATGCATGCATACATACACACGTGCACACTCTAAGCTCTCCACTTTCTCCTACCCTTCCCACATTTAACAAGCAGTAAAAGTGTCAGAATAATCTTGAAGAGTAATGCCTGTGTCAATAGGAAATTTTCCACGCCATGCTGCCTTCAGTAACACCAAGTTTATTGTTCAGGGTAGGAATTCTGGAAATAGCTTGCCTGTTTTTTTTTTTTTGAAAGCGATAGCTATAAGAGTGATGAAAGTAATAAGGGATAAAATTTTGTTGTCAACCAAAAAAAATCCCATTTTGATGAATTCCAATTTGTACTTGACTTTTCAAAATGCCATTCAGTATGCAGAAAAACTTCAGAGAATCTTTCTTAAAAAAAAAAAAAAAAAAAATACCACCACAAAAAACCAAAAACAAAAACAACAAAAACCAAAAAAACCCAACCAAAAACTGAAGTACTTTTTGACACCCCTAACCACATGATTTCTTAACACTTTAAATGTGAAAGAATGCCTATTTTGAAAATACTGCTCAAACATAAGCTTTTTCACTTTTCGTCAGCATTAACAGCTGCTCAAAGGAGAAAGAGATGACCTGAACTCCTATCCTCACCATGACTTGCATGTCTACTCCCGTACAATAGCTGTATAAATCACTCATGCAGCAGCCCTAGGATCAATGTGGCAGACCCTGCCAGCATGAGCACTGGGCCAGTGCCGTGATAACAGACCTGCCAGCTGGAGCAGTCTCACAGCTGATCTTTTCAAGCAGAGGAATGTGGTTCTGCCCATATATCATCCATGTAAAAATGCTTTCAGCAAAACCCCAGCCTAACATACATTAAGAGCTTATCTACTCGTGGCATGCTCAGGAAAATCAAGGCAAATCAGCTGAAGGCCCAGAGTTAAAGCTAGGAAATTAGAGTATTATTAGATGATAGTTACTTCTAACAGGGAATACTGAGATGATACTTTAAAGCAATATACCCTTATTTCGGAAGTCAATTGATTTACTTTCTCTTTTAAAAGCATGAGTATGAATAACAGGAAGACAGAAAAGAAAGCAGTAAAGGCACAGTAAACACCAGTCTTTCAGAACGTACTAGTCTTATATATGTATCATCCAAAGAAATGTAATTACATGTAAACTCCATTAAAAAACACAATACAATAAAGTTACCAGAACTTCCCCCCCTTCCCCCCCCGATTCAGGGGGCACAGAAACTGTGGGGTTTTATCTTGAGGCAATGCGGGTTCATTCCCAACACCAAATCTGAAAGAAGGAAGTTTGGTAACATCTTTGGAAACTCTTGAGAATGCTCTCTGTTCTAGCACCTCTGTTGTTACTGTGCTAGGTCTATGTTCCTGTTTTCCTAAAATCAGGATTGTAAAGCTACAATCTTGTTGCAATTTACCACCACTAACTCCAGTAGGTCTCACTTCAGCGCAGCATCAGCCACTGTCTTTTCAGTCTTGAATAGCAACATTAGTGACCTGACATCTTGCACAAGGCAAAGTGCCATTTAGATTTAAAGCAAAAACCACAAACAAAAGATTTCACAAAAATACAAAATGTACAAATTTATCAAATATTATATACCAATTACATGGGACCTTGGGCATGGAGACAACTTTATGCAGGTCACTTCTGTCATGTGTCCCTAAAAAACCTCCTGAGCTCATTTCCCAAATGCTTCTTTAAACTCTTTCATCTCTTGATACTCAGATTCTTCACCTGTAACTACAGCAAATTAAGTTTAGAGAAATTCTTGCAGTGCAGAAAGATCAGTGTCATTTACCTTTTATGGGTTTGCATTATTTAACCACTCCTGAGCCAAAAGCTATTCCTTATGAAGTCCTTCCAAGCCTTCTAGAGAGCCTGCTCCTCATGGCAAAATCATCCTGCACATACCAGAAGTTAAACCTCCAAGTTTTTCTTCTCTCAAGATTTTTATATCTTTAAAATGATATTATCTAAGCTTTGTTCGAATCATTCTGAAATCAGTTTCAAGGCACAATCCATTAGAAGAAAAAATTTCAAACTGCAAAATACAAAGGCCGGCTTCTGCACAGGTTTCTACGTGATTCAATTTTGGTCAACTAACTTGAAATTCATACACCATATTGGGAAAAATGGGACAGTAAATATTCAATAGGACACTGAAACTGTGCATAAATTTAAGACATCCGTTTCAGTTCCTCACTGAACTGGTCTATATACAATTCTTTTACGGCCATAAATATTTCAGAGAGAAAAGAAGACTTGATAGAATTCTTCCATCCCCCAAATAAAACAGGAAGACAAGAACATGGAAAAGGTGCAGAAATAATCCTGGCCTTATCTACTTGACTTTCAAAAAAAAATGTATTTTACCTTAATAAAATGTTATGAATTAATCTGTTTATAATTGCACAGATGGAAAATACAACTCCTAATTAATGAATCGATCTAAACAGCATTTGAACTACTGCTTTTATATAAAAAGGCTTATGTTCCCCCCCCCCCCCTCCCAAAAGGCTATGCATTCCTTCCTTGCTCATCTGCAGGAATTTACAGGTGTTAAATTAGCCACAGTAAGCCTTACCTTTTGTTCCCTGAATGCTATCAAAACATATTGAGAATTACAATAGAAACATATTGAGAATTACAGAGGAAAAGTTAATTAAAAATTTGAATATAAGCACTAGAAAGTTCAAACAAAAGATTTTTCCCTAGTTTATACCAAGATCTGGCTGCATGCAAAATTACACAAAAATCAGAGTGCTTTTCTTCTTCAAAAAAGAAATAATAAACCTTCCCCCTTGAAATGTGGCTATACATTTATAAATAACAAGGGCTCCTACTACAGTCAATAACTTGTGGATGTGATGTTAAAGTGATAAGATATGCACAAAAGGACCAAAAAATTCCAGTGATTTGTACTGCTGGGGCAGCTTGTCAGGTTCCCCATCTAAATCCGTCCTATAAAGGTATTCTAATGTAAAAAAGTCTCCCAAGTATCCACTCTAGTTTAAAGACAAGTTCTTTCAGTGTCAACTTCCCACAAATAAATGATTGAGTTTAGCTCATAAATGTCATCTGAAAGCAAATTTGAAGATTGCTGCCTCCAATATTCATACCAAAATAGCAGGGTTTATGTTAAAGGCCACTGTCTGATACACAGATAGAACCTCCCCCCTCCCCATTTCTCAACAAAGCTTTGGCACACAAGTACTTAAATTAACTAGGCAAGGATCTAATTACAGTCCTTATAGAAAGGATGACGCACATAGTTTTATTTATTTCATTTTACAGGAACCACAACTTAAAACTATCCATACACCTCAGAACCCATCATAGTTCAATTTTCCTCTCAAACATTAGTTTTTTCTACCACAGCTTCCTTGAGGCAGATTTGATTAAGCATCACTGGGGAGAGTTCATGATTTCAGTTTCTGTGACTAGTACTAGCAGTTCAGACAATGTTTTGTGCATAGACTTAATACAGGCTCTGGGACAGTAACTCCTCCAGCATGAAGCTGGTGTGAAAGAAAAGGAATAAGTTTTATAGCAGTGCTGTGGCCATAATGGTGTTGAGAGGCAAGACTGGTGAAGAGTGATAACAGCTTTATATTTAATCATCCACTATAACTGGATAAAAAATTCAAAAAGGTACTCATTTAACTATTTAAGACTTCAAGAGCCAAAGTAGAACATATTGCCAGGAGAGGATAGATAGAGCATGTTACATTCTAGAAAGCTCATGCATAGGAGCCCTGACCATCACACTACCCTGACCTGGGACCAGTACAGATTATTTGACAGGTACCACCCATTAGGTTCTGCTTTTTTGTACTTAGAATTTGTACTTCTGTCTCTCCAGCTTTGCTAAATTCTTATTCCAAGCATACAACCTTCTTGCACCAGATGAAAACACACCAAAGTAAATATGAAACCCAGCAACACATTTCCACAGCAACAACATATTCTTCTCCTGCAGCAGCCATTAAAATCCACGCATCTTACACATACGCTTCCTAGAACATACTGCACTTCATTGCATTGCCCTCTGGAAGGAACTAGGCAGCCACTCTTGCACTCAGCTAACTCATAGACGTATTTATGAAAAACAATCACCCAACAGTTAGCATGACATCTTGCAAAAGCTCTAACTCAGCTCTCTATCTTCAAGGAAGACCTAGAAATGGCAAGAGAATAAAATAAGATTAATAACTCTAGTAGATATTACATACTCAAAATTGAAAGCAATCAAGAATTTAGAGAGATCATTTTGTAGCCCATTAGAATTTCCCCTCTTTTCACCCTACAGGAACATCTCCATGCAGGGAGGAAAACGGCCACCCCCAGAGAGATTAGCAAGTCTCTTAAAGTGAGATCACAAACTTTTCAAGTGATATGTGCAACAGTTAAGTATTAAAAGAAAACGCCGTATTTGTTTATCTTCTACTAGTCTGTGAGTGATTTAAAGGTTTTCTCCTGATAAGGAAAAATGCAGCTCAGAAGCTGAATGTCAAGGAAACTGCTCAGCTTCCCTCCATGGACTGAAAAAGGAGCAAATACTGAATTGTGTAAAAGTCTCTGACAGGTACTAAATTCAAGAAAATTACAATCTGCTTCTGACCCTTGTAGGAGGGGGGGGAATAAAAGCGCTCAGTAAATTGTTAATTTCAAATTACTTGCACAGTTAGAACCATATCTAGAAACAGCTAGCAGTTGGGTATGGTTTTCCTCTCCCTCTTCATAAATTGATAGGCTAATCCTATAGCCCTTGGTTCTGGAAACTGCGAATACCATGCTGTGTACAGGTTACACTCACTTAGAGGGCACAAAGACCCAGAAAAAAATTTTCAGGAGCCCCAGTCCTATGAAGAACTCAGTTTTATGACCAACCCTGTGAACCTGTGCCAAAAATCAATTCAATAGAAGGTCCAAGTGATCTAGAACTAATACAGAAGTACAAAATAGCCTAATATAACAAGGACTAACTTTATACAACTGTACATATACAAATAATCACAAGACATGCTTTTTAAGTACATGATATACATATAACAAAGGGTCTCAATACATAAAATCTAGCATCACTGCTATATAGTCTTAAGCACCTCTTTAGCAATGTAATCATTACCACCACACAGATACACTTCCTTTCCAAAAGGCATTGCTTCCCCAGCCAGCACAGAAGCAGGGTTACACACAGCTGTAGCCTCCCAGACAAAAAAATTGATTCACTGCCCTGAAGCAAGGTAACAGAAACCTCACCAGGCTGAAAGATGGAGTAGCACCTGCATCACAGGTTCAACCAGCTCTGGCAGATCTGCAGCTCAGCCAAGGTGACACACACCATACAAAGATATCTTTTCCAAGCCAAACCCAGAAAGTGCAGTAATGTGTAGCTGTGCACTCACAGCAGTACTTGTTCAGTTATTGAGACGTAGAAAGTTTGATTAATATCTGAATATTTGCTTTTAGTATCCCTTCAGTTCCTGATCAGTCTTATTCTGAAGGGCTTTTAGCACTTGGTAGTGGTAGCAACCCTGAGTAACACTAGAGCACACAGACACTCAAAATAGCTTTCAAATGCATTTGAGTTGCATCAATAGAAGTTATATTTGCAAATATACATGGAAGCATTTAAATACGTTCAGCATACTGCTTTAAAAAGTACAGTCTTACCAGCAAAAGTGATAAAGCTCAACACTTCTACCTTCCTTTAGCTGCATTAGAAATGACTGCTTGAGGTTGACTGAAGCTCCTGTTAATGGATTTTGAATGGAGTGCTCTTTCTCCACCTCCTGTTTTAGAAGCCTCTTATCCTCTTTCAATGTACATCTTGTGCATCCAATTAGTTGGTTAACTCATAGTCAAGTTGGGAGTTGTCTCAGCCTTGGCAAGACTCCCCCCACAAGCTTGATCTAAAACATTACAATTCAAATGCCATTTCCAAGTGAAGTCACACGTATAGCAGAGAACAGGGCACACCAGCTGCATGTGCTTTGCCTGGTGGTGTTGCTTTTGTGGCAGCACTTCACGGCACTTGGAAAACAGACATTATTTGTTCCTAAGACAGCAGGCATTTACCTCCAGCTCTTCACTTTAGTGCCTCAAAAAGGCGTAAGAGGTTAGTTCATAAGTCAGCAGCCAGATGTTTTGCTGAAGGCAAACAAATACATGAAAAAGCCATAGGAAAGCCTAGCTGTTCTCAGTGAACGAGGTAATTTGTGAGGAAGAACATGCAACACTCACTGCTTTCTGGCTGCATGCCCTCTCTGGCATCACACCACAGGCTCATCCTCAGAAAAGTATCCTCCATGCTGCTTGGAAGCCATGCAGGAATCTCCACACACATCAGGGTAAGCAAGAGCAGATCAGGGCACCTAGGGAATCCCACAGCTGGAAGAGAGGCCTCTACCAGACCAGGCCCAATTTCAAAGTATCCATGAAAAGAAGGTCCAGCAGCAGCCAAGTCCAACCAGGAGTCTAGATCATAAGGCAATCACCTAACAATAAAGCAGCCCTGATATCAAGTAGCAATCCAGTCCACAAAACAGCATGAGGATCAGGTCCAGCAATTACCAAGCTGGTCTGCAATGACAGACAAGGTCAAGCCAAGAAGTCAGTCCATGGGCTAAAACCCAGATCAAAATACTCCACAGACACGGACAGAGCTGAAGAACAGCCTTCCTCCAGCAAAGCCCAAACAGAGAGCAAAGCCCCAGAGCTGGGCTTAAATAGGGCTCCTGGGCATGGTTTGAAGCACCAGGAGGGGCTGGTTAGGGTCATTAAGGCTTACTAGTGCCCTCAGGGCCTTAACAAGTGCACCTGAGAGCAATAGAAAATTGCAGCTCTTTCCACAGGGCATAGTAACACAGAGTGAGGTGTGATTGCAGTGTTGTGATGGTTTTTTATTCCCTCTGTTAGGCGGTTGGTCTTCTTCCTCACCTATCCCCAGCAGAGTTCTATCAAATTAATGCTCAGTGCATGAGAAGACACAGCCAAGCAACCACTTTTTTTGTGGTCCAGTAAATCTTTTTGGAGACTTTATGATTCTGTTCACTTCTGGGAGACTTTGGAAGAGTAGGTACATAAATATAATCCCCAGTAATGCACACACCATTCCGAATGGGTAGTTCGTATTAGCCTCTGTGGTGTTTACTTCCCATTCATTTCACCCTATAAGGAGTTAAGGTGTTGACTTTCCATTCAGATCTGAGTAGAAATTCAAGACAGGAATTTTGCCTGGTCTCCCAGAACAGCAACAGAGCCATCCGTGCATCCTCGTGTGTTACTACTTCTTCCATTTAACTTACTAAGTACAAAGTCACCATGCTCAGTACTTTTTGTCAGGCCCCTAAAACAAATGGCACTACAGTTTTACCCTTCTCCAGGAGGTCTAGACCTTGGACGCGGCCCCATTGAGCAGTAGTAAGGAAGGAGGAAAGTGGAGAAATAGAAGATAACCTGATGTCAAAGCTGGAGGAGGGATCAGGATGAGGGTTAATGTGGAAATTTGGCAACCTGTTTGGTGTTTATTCTGAATTATTGCAGAATTTGTTCACCTATATTAAAATTTTATAAGCAACAAGGATAAAAAATCAGCTACAGAGAATAGAAAGCCTATGTCTACTCTCGAATGAATTGATGCTCCTTGAGATACCTTTTGTCCCAGCAGATGCTAAGATATTTTGCTTGAAGCTTGACAAAGAAAATACTGTCACTTCCATGGAAAAAAGAGAGGTAGAGGAAACAAGTAAAAAGTAATACAAGTGTTTCAAATATAAATACTACTGAAGAATTTCTGGAACAGGTTGCTTATGAAATAAGCAAATGAACACTTGCCAATTGTGCTTTCCTAAGACAATTTGTATGTTATTTTGGGTTTGGTGGTAGGCCTTCTCCAGCTGAATTATTCCCCTTTGGATTTTTTCACCTTGACTCAATTTAAGTGGTCTTGAAAGAGCTTGTTTGGCTGTCTTGACTGTAATTATTACTTTCAAGGAAAATTAAAACAATTGTGCAGTCCTGAGTGTATGACAAATCTTGCTCCTTCCTGCAGCTTGCATGCCTAAGGTCCTCAAAGTGTTAGGGTTCAGTTTCACAAAGCACTGAATGGAAGTAATATGTTCTTGGGCTTTATCTCCCAAATGTATGTGATGTTTCTCCATACATGTTATACATTTTATCTCATAGAAAGGAGATATGCTAATGAAATTTATGCAATTGCAAAGAAGTATTAAAAGAGAAGAAGGGAGAAACCTTTGTGCTATTACCTTACTTAAAGTTGTTAAAGTAATGATAAATCCTTTACCAGGCTTTTAAGCCCATCCCAACATAGGTAAAGCTTTCAGTTCTCTGCTTGGTCTGTGCTAGATTGCTCCATCGCTTGTAGAAAGGAATTACATTTTACACACAGATATATGGATAAACATGTGGTGACAAATTTCCTGTCCTGTCTTTCTGTAGCCCCATTTTTTATACTCCATTGTCACTGCAGTCTTTGATTTTTATTTTATTTTTTCCCTCTGCAGGTTCCTCGGGTATTTTTGAGGAATTCAGCTGGACAATATTAACACTTAGCATTGTGAGGCAGGGGCTAATTGCACTGATTAGTTGCTGGATGGCCAAGGGAGGTTAAGAGACCAAGACCAATTAGAAAAGAAAGGACAGATAGAAACAGGTCTCTCAAGATGGTAAAAGGTAGGAAGTTTGTATGCATGGAGTATAGCTAATGGCTGAAGCAGGTTTTGGGATCTTCTGCCAGTTTTACAAAACCTGCTGGTAACATGACACTTCTCCACCTAGCTAAGGGAAAAAAAGTAATCTGGTTATCATGCATGCAGCAGTGAAGCTGACTATCTAGGATTACCTCTTCTTGCACCATGAAAAAATTACGCTCAAGTATCAGAGAAAAGGCTATGAGACTGTGGGGAGACTATGCTTCAATATGGCTCTCAGAGAAGGCCCGTATGCCATAAGGCTACTCTAAGTTTGGCTCACACTTGGTAGAAAGCAATTCAATATCTTCCTGAGTTATCAAAATGTATTAATTCACTACATTCTCTCTACATGCAAACAGGGTGCATCAGTCAAAAAGACGACAGCCAGAAGAAAAATTATGGTAATAGCAAGTTCTGAAAGAAAAAATAATTAATAGTTTTCAGTTAACTCAGGCAAATGAGGCTAATCTGAGAAGGATGTTACTACTCATAAAAGTGAAATAGTTCAGAGAGAAGTTTTAAACAAACAGAAGGTGAAAATCCGGAAGATTTTGTGACTGATTTAAGGCTAAAGAGCTAATCTTGCAATTGCAGTTAGCAATCATGGTAATTGAGCTCGTGATAAGAGATCAGATGGTGATTAAAACTGGGAGAAAACACCCAGAAAAACTGATTGCAAAAAGCTTGGGTTTAACTCATAACTTAAAATAATAATAACAAAAAAAAAGAAAGAAAAAAGAAAATATAGCAAAGGCATTTATTTACTTCAGGTAGATGCTAGGAATGTTCAAAATGTTGGATGCTAAAGCCACCAGAGAGAATGTAAAAATGGCAGAAACAGAACAGCATGAATGACTCAAGGTAAGAATTCAGAAACTTAGCACGAAGACCTCCTCAGAATACTCTCATAAAATTGTAAATCTCAAGTCCCGTAAGTCTGGGAATGTATAAATAATTTTCCCACAAATGCTTTCAACCAAGGAAGTGTCAGAATCCTCCTAAAATGATAAGGTCAAAACCAGAGACCACTGATTTACATCTCACAGGTTGAATAGCAGACCTACACTCAAGCATAGAAGGTGACTGGGACTTTGTCCACATGTGTAAAATTTTAAGTCATTACATAAAGCCCAGATGAGGTGAAACAACTATAAACAATTTAATGTCTTTGTCAAAATGGGCTTGGCAAACAGCCTACTTCCCTAAAATAGGAAGATTAATTTTTCCATCTGCAATGTATGAGTTATAAAAGTCATGCAAACTTGACAAAGATTTAATAGCTAACACTAGGCACAAACATTTCACCTTTGACAAAAATCTGAGCTGAGTTTAAACCTGCAGTGCATACAAGTCACTGGCCATTTATTTTCTTTCAGTTCAATTTCAAAAGGAGTGTCAACTGCCAGGTCAACCTAGCAGTTGACCTGGCAGTCATGACCTGGCAGTTGAACCTACAGAAAGAAATTACCAATATCATCATCATATTCTGATCTAAAAATCAGACTGAAATAAATGGAGATGTTGACCTTCAGAAAAGAGAGACATAGAGAAAGGTATTTTGCAAAGTCAACCAATTGAGTCCTTCATGACAGTAGGGGAATAAATGATGTCCTGGAGCAAAGCAGGCACATATGTGGATGCTTGAAAAATAGGAAAACAACTGTCCTATACAAAAGAATCTCATTTCCAATTCAGCCTCTCCAAAAGTTTCTACAAATAAAGAGGTTGATTGCCAAATCCTATTGTTATTAGACCCCGTAGTGGGTTTCATATAATTTAATATTAGCTATCCAAAAGTGAGTAGCTGGTCTAAGCTAGGTATTTAGGTTCCTTCTCCAGTATGTGAAGAAAATTAGGTACTTTGAGAGGATTCATCATTTTCATATCATTCTAGGATAGTTATCTAAGGAAGTAGAATTAATTGCTCTCAGTAGCAATTGATCTTTATTTTATCTCTATTGACTACAGACAGAGTATAAACAGTTACCTTTGATGTGATGCTTCATTTTTAGATGGCTAAAATCAGATATAAAACTCCCATTTGTTATGCCTGGAAAAGTAATCTCTGATCATGGGCCACAGTTTAATAGGTTAGAGCACTTTTCAGTACAGCGTAAGTTGAAAGATAGCACCTATGTCCCTTTCCCCCATACCACTTCTATTATCCTCAAATGCATGGAAAATCACATCAAAATACTAAAGCACACATTGAATAGGAACTACAGATTGAGATTCTGATCTCTGTTCAGCACTAATGAATTGTAGTATGGCACCAAAGAGCACAGGTCAATTTCTGTTCAACAGGGAACTGTGAACGGGAACTCTCTGGGAAGGACAAGCCAATGAACCAAGAGATCAGTGGAGTCTTAACTAAGAATGGCACAAGTAGCAGCAGCTGTAAGAGGCTGCCGCTCCAGCTAGGCCAAAAGGAATAGGTGATGCTTGCAATAAATAGTGCAATAAAGTACAATGGTGTAATATAAAATGGAGATAAAGAAAATGCAGTCAGTCTTCTTACATGAGGGGACAGCTAAAACTGGAAATTGAGCTCCCAATATACGACAGAACTAGAATAAATGGGCTTACAACCTCACAAACAGCAGTACACTAAGCCAGGAAAGATTTCCAGGTTCCTGTTACTTCCCTGGGTCTTTAAGAGCCTAACTGGAGGGCATTAATAATCAGGTGTGGTTTAAATCCTAAGTTAAATTAAGGGAAATTGTTACTTGATGTGATTTTTAATACTAGCTGCAGAAAGGGAAAAGAGGGAATGCTGCCTTTTGGAGGCTCTAGAAAGGCCCAGCTGTCATTTTACACAGACATTTCCACCAGGCTTTGCTGACCAGGAGGTCTGAGTGAAGCGGAGCTCTTTAAGCATTTTAGCTCTGAGTAGTTGCCGAACAATACATGGAAGATTTAATTTACATACCCCAGTTGCGAACACCAGCAAAATTAAATGGGTGAATAGATGCTATCCTAAGTTTTATCATCTCCTGACCAGCACTATCCCTGATGACTTTACTCATACAAAAAAGTTAGTCTATCCTCAAAAGTCTCAGAAAGTTAAAGGACATTTTAAAAATAACTCAATTGGCAACCTTTAGCCTCTAGCATTGCTTTATTAAATCACAAAACATGATTTATTCAGATAACATTAAGGTTCTGACCTTGGATGCACAAAAGTAAGGAAATTCAGAGGAAAGTTTGAACCTCTCTCTCTGTATCTAACATCAGACTTTTGCCTACTGTTTGCATTGAGGACTTGTGGCACCTACTGCAGCTACGAAAGATCTCCTGGTGGTTTGGTGACCCTTTCAATTTGTAGGTACAATAGATTAAGGATATGACTTTATACTGGACATGAATTATCTTGTGCTCTAAAGTTGAATCAGACCTTTAGCCAAGTTTGGAGATTTTCTGAGTTCAAATGTTCCTGTGTTTTAAAGGTGTCAAGACAAAGCAAAGACAGACCCCTTATCGACAGCATGCCGTGGCGGTTAATGCAGAAATTCGAAGTCTTTACAACCAAACTGTATGAAGACTGAAAACACCTCCTCTTGCCTGACAATCAGCAGGAGAAAATGCAGGACAGAAAAAAGGATTTTTCCTTCTTACTTTCAAAAGGATTCCAAAACTGGGGTTTAATGTAAAATTATGGTTTAATCATGCACTCCATTATTCTCTAATGAACTAAATGGAGAAACTCAAAATTAGATACATTTTTCCTTCCCAAACTTCACTGGAGGAGTTATGAAGGGGTTAATTCCTTAATTAAAAAAAAAAAATTAAAATGCATTAATAATTATTCTCCCTCAGGTAAAACTATAATACCAAATGCTATCTCTGAGTATGCTGTCACAGTGCAGTCATAATTTCTTTTACAAAATTACAGATGTGTGAAGAGAAACTTAAAATAACAAAAAAAGAAACCCTGAACACCTATTTCCAAAAATAAAAAACCAATGCAAATAATTCTCTTATACAGTCAGGAAGCTCTATGCATGGGAAAATAGCAAAGCCTTGTTTACTTTAGACATGTATTCACATCATCTTCCTTACCCTCTGATTCCCTCCACCACAAGCATCCCTGTTTCATTCATTCTTTCAGGACTGCCTGAGCTCCCATGATGCTGCTTTCAGCTCTCCCCTATCCCCACGGGTCTCTCAAGGGAAAGAGCATGGGAGGATGAGTGCACACATGTCCCACCTGAGCCTCATTGACCACTGGCTGGCAGGAGAACCTGTGGGTCCCACAGGCTCCACGTGACCCCGAGACCATGCATCTTGTGGGATTTTGTGGTCTCTACCTATCTGACAAATTTGACTAAAATTAAGCAAGAGGTGACAGCTTGAGAGTGCGAGGGTGGCTGGCTGACATACTCACAGACAGCAATCCACTGATCTTCATTGCCACTCCAGAAAACAAGATGTTTAAGAAGGCTTCTGAAAGAGGAAATCACGCCTTAACATCAGCCCCACACTACCCAACTCTGCATTACTTAACTCCATATTACTTACCAAGCCACATGAGTCCTTGGCCGGTATAACCTTCCCTCTCTAAGTACCTTCACATCTGGGGGCCTTCCATCCCTCCCATCGCTGCCTCTACCCCACACTCAGGTGTGTGAAAAACTGCATGCCTCCAGATGAAGAAGCACCTTTGCTTCCCAAGTGATCCCCTCGGGGTGAACTGGGGGAAAACTGCCTGGTGGCAGACCACATTGGTGCGGACAGAAGGTGATGAGTTTCACCACTTTAAAGGGTGCTGCTTTAATCTTCGTTCATTTCCTAACCAATGCTGTTCTCACCAGCTCCACATAATAACTAGCTTATAATTGTATTGTTGCTTACAAATGTTAGACAGGTGCCATAGATTTTGTTCTAATTTTTTAACACAGGATAGTATATAAAAATTATATCAAAATGAAACAAAAGTGGAAAAAACACCAACAACCTTTAGGGATCATGCAGAAAGTAAAGATAAAACTAAACTGCATTTTCAGCCTAAGAACTTTGATAGTTTCCTAATAACTACAATGGGAAATGCTAGGATTGTATCTGTATATTTAAGTTAGACTCCTGTATGCAGGTACTTCAAGATTTCAATTTTATGCTGTGTATCATCTAAGGTCTGTCTGGGATATTCGGAAATGTGTTTCTAATTGCTTTCTTCATGCAAAAGTGATGCCATAGATTACCAACAGCAGACCTATTAATCATCAATCTAAGTGCAGCTAGTCTTCTGCATACAATATTTATAAGTGTTTATATACCTCTGGCTAATGCTCACAATCAATGACTGCTTGACAAGGCATGCTAGTGAGTTATCAAATGTCTAAATCTTTCCAGGAGATTTAGTCTATAGTTGATCTTTATTTCAGATTATATTTGTCATTAAAAGATTTTTTTTTAAAGAAAATACTTTTAGAGTGTTTATTTTTACAGGGAACTGAAAAATTGACTATTTCTTGTAGACCGGTCTGGTCTTTCAAATCATCATCAACTACTTAATGAGCAAATATAATTTTTCTCTTGTCTTTGTAGTTTCAAAAGTTATCATGATGAAATAGGCCTTATGGGAGCTATAAGGTGGTGGGGCAATCCAATTACTACATTAGTTTAATTGTGTCTCCCCACACCTCATGAGATCAAGTAGGAGTCTAATCAAGTTGCACATAAAGTCTATTCACATTTTACACATTTCTGGTTGTTGGAAAAAAACTATTTACATTCTAAAGAGTGCATTCATCAGCTGCTGGTCAAACAACATCTAAGCATTCGCTTTTTCCTTTCACAGTCAAGCTCAAAAAATTATTGTAATTCAGCAATGAAAACTACAGAGTCGTCTTTCATTTCCACTGAGCTCTTATGTCGAGAAACAGAGCCGGTCAAATGATTTATTTCATTTATTTATTTATTTTGTGAATAAACTATGTGATGATATTCATACTTTTTTTTTTTCCTGCTTGCAAATAATTTGTGAACCAATCCAAATACCGTGACTGTATATCTTATTTACAGGCATTTCCACACACTTATTCCAGTCCTTGAAACATTTGCAATCTCTTTGCTTTGAGTATGCGTTATTTGGTCGTCTTGGTGTGGGACCAGCCACATGAAAGGTACTAGAGGACGAACATTGAATCAATCCAGAAGTCATTTTGCTTGCAAGAAGAGCAATTCCTCAGCCATTTCTATAAAACAAAACCTGGGTGGAGAGTCATAAATATTTTGGGAAAAACCCAAAACGCAGCTCTTTGGAATTCTGCATTAATTACGCTACACTTGACCTCACCTCTTCCTTTTCCTTCTTGAATTTTCCCTCTTGCCATTGCTTTTATTCAAGACCCTTACACCCCTGGCCTCTGCCATTCAGCTGGACTCCCATGTTACTGAAGCATAAGGCTCTGCACTTGGCACAGTCACAGCTTTGCTCTGGGGAACATTTGGTCTCATGTTTGCCTCTCTGCAGCCCCTGGCCAGAAATATAAAAAAAACCCAGCTTACAGCTGTGAAGCTGGAGATAGGAAACTGAGAACATCTTATGAAGAAAAGAAGGGAAATACTTCTGGAGGTCACCAAGCCACAGCCAATTCCTTTGAAACACTATACAATATGCTAAGTTTCTGTGGTGGATGCAAATATTTCTCATCAATAGCATTTGAAACTTGATTCAGCCAAAACTCTGCTTGCTTTCTGCTGCCAGAAGACTGGGGTTTGGGATGTTTTTTTTCCTTCTTCCTCTGGTCTACCTCAGAAAAACTAGATAGGGAGTTCTCTGAATTGATCCTCTCTGTCTTCAACTGTCCAGTGACAGCAAACTTGTAATTGAAAAGAGGCTAATGTTCAGCAGCAAGCTGTGCTTTAGTTGTGCAAAATGATTTTTCAAGCATAAGTAGAAAAGCCCCTGAGGAAGAAATATGCTGTATAATCATGAGAGGAAATACAGCATATTTTATTGAGGACACCATCCGTCTACTCAGTGCAGACGCAGAGGCCCTCCTAGAGCAAACGTAACCCAGGTTTCTAAGCATTCTGCTCCCTTGCATTCGAATCTGAAGCAATTTACAAGAATCCAGAATCTTAGTATTGAAGAACTAATGCCTGGGAAGGAGCGATACATTTCTCCACACGAGTATGTATTTGTGTGCTCCAGGGGAATGTACATCTGAGGCCACACACATCCCTCCAATAGCCCCAGAGTATCACCAAGCTGTTCAGGCTGCTGTGCCACAGGATCCACAAGTTAAACAGCTAAGATGCTCTGTGTGCACAGATAAGAAGCAGGCAGACAGCTGTGCTTTTAAGCCTCTAATTAAACACAATATTAAGCACATACTTGGCTTTAAACTTGTAAGCATTGAAATGAACAGTGTTACTCATCTGCTTAAAGTAAAGTGATGACTGAAGGACCTGGCACTGTCCCCAGGGGAATCCCTCGCCAGCCCACCACTGCTCCTCCAGCTGCACCACAGAGCTGGGACCTCCAGTGCTGGTCCTCAGGGCAAACCCTGGTTTGCAGGAAATGTAGCCTCAGTGTGTCATGACAGCTTCACACTTCATGTGCTCACATGTTGGGGGACGTATTTAACAATTTGTTTCCTGCATGAGCACTCATGCCCTTTGTCTGGGGCAGCGTGAAGTCCTTACACTTTTTTTACAGCATTTTGTCACAGCCTCGTTCCTCATCAGCATTAAATCTATCAACAGGTTGACTGGACACAGACTGGCAACTGAGACCTGTAACCTATTACACAGAACAGTGTGTTGCTTCTACAATGTATATCATGAACTTGGTAACACATATAGCACACACAGAGGAATCTACTCCAATGTTGAGCTGCCACTTTGCCTGCACGCACATGGTCATAACTTTGCTCTTGTACGTATTTCAAGTTATGTGCGTTAAAATAGCCAGGCCCATGCCACAGTCAGTGACATTTCATGTCATGTTAACTATTTTAAGGATTGCTTCCATTTTGAAAGGCCCCAAAATGAAACATCATTTGCCTGGCTTTTTTAGGCATGTTGAACACTATCAGGTTTAGTTAATGCTTTGGAGGAAGGGGAAAGTAATAACCTCAAAAAAAATCAAAACCAAACAAAAACCCTACAAATCCCCCCCACTCTCAACCCTATCTTAATATTTTGCCAGTGGGCATCAAAGTAACAAAGCATAATTTTTTTATTCAGTGGTGTTCATATAATGCTCTCTTATGAACATATGTTCAGCTGTTCTTGCTGAAGGGAGCATCAGTACCTTCCAGAAAGTCAAGTATCTTACTCCCAGCTCCTCTAAATGCATTTCTGTAAACTAGTTTAATTTGTTTCAACTTCAGCATCTCCCATTGTGTTCACCAGCAAAATCTGTGCATACACAGATTGAGCTAAATTACAGTAGCCTTTTCCATCAAGATACTATTTTTTCAGTACGTATACATTTGTTCAGCTTTGTTGCCAGGCATCTATCCACTCTAATGGAATACAATTATGCCCAGAACATTATTTTTTTTATATTTTAGAGGTACCATTTAGCACAAAGTTGCTATCGTTTCCTCACATGCACGCTATTAACAATTTCAGTGGACCATTTCAATGCTCGCTTCAGATTTCATCTCTAGAATTAGAAAGACAGAATATTAATCACTAAACTATTTTTGCTTGAAGATGATCTAACATATTTTACACACACACAAAAAAAGGACTTTTCTAATACTCCTTGAGGTATGTGGCTTCCTTAAAGGCAATAGCTAACCTAATAGGATGGCCATATACAATATTTTATTCAGATGACATTTTGGATTTTAGCACTGTTAGCATTTATGAGAAGAAGCCACTGCTTAGTGAATCTCTTAAAATGATCCAAACAGACTATTTATCATCTCCAGAAGTCCCTAACTGGCTGTTTATGTTTCACTTAGACTTAAGTAAGCTGACTGCTTTCTGGCCACTGGGCAATTTTTAACATACCCTTCAATAATACTTTCTCAAAAGCCCTTTGCATATGAAAGATTGTCAACAGTGTGTCGGCAAACATCCAAACTTAAACATACTTCAAGAGAAAGAGATATGCTAAAATTATGTCAAGGGACAGGTGAATGTTGGTTCAGGAAGACTGCCTTTTTTTGAGACTACTGTCCATAAATTTTATGGGAGCTATGGGCAGAGACTATCCAGACTGAAACCCAGGCTCATTTAATTTAGTCTGTGTGTTCTAAGGTAGTCATCGAGCTACTGGTGAAGTGCTTTTTCAATTAATTTTGAAGGCAAGGTAGGATTGATACTAGCCTCAAGTTTCCCAGATGCACTGTAGAGTCCTCACTAAATCAAAGATGTGACCTCGTCAATCTTAAGCCTGCTGAAAAAGAGCTTTTACAGACAGTTAAGTCACCTACCTGTGCTAGAGGGTCTGCATGGGACAGAGGTTCTGTCTAATGTGCTATGATGACTCAAAAGAGAAAAGGGGAAGGAGAAAATCCTGTCATTTGTGGGTTAGAGAAGAAAAGAGATCTTGGTTATCTATGGCTAAAAATCAGAAGCCCAAATTTTAGAATATGCCTAAGGCTATTTAGATCTTCAGAATATTGGGTAAACACTACAGTGCAAAGTATAAATGCCTATAAAGTATAAATGACACCCTTGATGATACTCAGAGATAATTCTGTTAAATTCTGTGCATTAGCTGGTACCCACCAAAGAAGTGTCTTCAAAGATCAGCTTTCAAAAAAGTTGCAAGTGCAAGCATTTTTCTAAAACCCTAAAATTCTTGAGTGCTTGGTTTGGGAGGCAGACTTAATTAACAGAATATTAAGCTTCTGCTATTCCGTTTCTTTACTGTGCTGAAGCATACTAAGCTCTCCAAAGCGAGGTCCCTGTATTTCCTCTGCTCCCTAGCCATAGCCTCATGATCAGAACCATCTCCTTAGAGATGCCAGAAGGTAAGTGCAATGAGTAGCCAAGGACATTGCCATCTGATTGACCAAAATTCCTAATCACTGCAGTTTTGTTCCTCAGAGAGGTGCAAGTCAAAATGGCAGCACAGGTAGATGAACTGTGACAACAGCTTCTCCCCAATTTCTTCATTTCCTCAGAGTTAGCTCCACACCCCTACTTCTGCCAAAACATGATGCCAGCCTATGACCCTTATCCTCAGCTGGTGTCAATCTGTACAGTGGCACCAGATTATACAGCAGAAAATTCGACTTTGCAACTTCCCCTTTTGCAGTGTTATAAACACTGAGAGTTAAAGTCAGGGTCTTCAGCGCCAGAAAGCATATATTTCTACCCTGAAAGTTCAGAATAATCTTCTTTTAGCTGTAACTAGGCAATAGACTCTTCTGTCAGTGAATCAGTTGCTGGAGGAAGACTTCGTTACATGTACAAGATACTACATTTACATTTTGACCCATTTTAAAGACGGCTTAGAGGGAATGACAAGTCAGTTAGAAATCCTAATATTTTGGCAGAGTTCATTCCAGACTCCTAACAGGAAGAAAAATAATAGTCTAGATTTAAATATAGTAGCTCATTCTTATGTTTTATTTATGACAATCATTTAATTATCAGTTCTTTGCCTCTACTCCACTCCCTATTTCTTCTCCTGAAATGTTCTGGCTATAGTGCACAGTTCAAACAGCATGCATAGGCTAAAGAGAAAAGCAGATTGGGATGGGCATTGGGCTTTCTGCTCAAAGTGGACCCAGTGAGAGTTTTTAGTTGAAAATTGCTTTGAAGTTCCTTTCCTAATATTTCCCTTTCCTGCATTTGAGCCCACATTGCAGAGGTCTCTAGGTTGCAAACTGGATCCCCACAGATGAGGCCAAACCAAAAGGTACACCCCTGAAGTGCATCTGGCATGGCCTATCTATGAATGCACATTGGATCAACAGGCAGGCTAGAGCTAGACTGAGTTTAAAGTCACCAACAGGCATGTAAGGCTGACTTTGGGCACCCAGGAGCAGCTGTCTGACTCTACAGATCTGTTCCTGTTGCATTGTGCTGTCCTCTAATGCAGACATATCTTCATGTGTACCTTTTCCCATACTTTGAATATAGAGAAATTTGATCATCAGGAGCCAACTGATTCTATGGATTAAACTGCAAATGCAAGGTCATAAGGTCTTGGAAAACCACCTTCGAATCCTGAGGCTTTGAGCAAAGGCTTTGCATCATAGACCTGAGTTGTCCTGTTGGGAGAGAGTACCATGGCAGTGAGCTCTATGACTTCAGCAGGGAAAAATGTTATGAACTCTGTGCATCCCCCTTCTCTTCCCTTGATGCAGTCCTAACCTGCAAAATACTGCTTTCCCAGATCTATGGTTCTATGGAGTGCAGAGAGAATTTGAAAGGGGTGCAAAGGGACTGTAAAAAGCCACTGCACCACCTTGCTTCACACAAGCCTATAGACCACTGGGAGGCTAATCAACACTTCTCTCCAGCTCACTTCTCTCTTTGGGGTACACACAACTGTATCCATATTCCTGTCTGCCTCATTACCACCACAAAATCATCTTGCGCCTAGTACAAAAGAAAAGGACAAAAATTCCCTGGAACAACATCAGTCACAGCTTCTTTTAATCATCTTCCAGTCCCCTCATCAAAGACATACTGATTTGGAACCATGGGAGCACAGATCCCTACTAGAAGTCCATATTTTTCAGCAATATACTCAGGGATCTACTAACTAATTTCACAGTGGGATAGGAGGGAAATGGGAAACCTGTTTCCCAGGAGTAAATGGAGCAAATCTATCTTACTGCAGACTTACGCACACACCCTACTTTTTGCAGTCTAATTCAATACAGACATAGAACACAACTGGACCAATAGTGCAATTAAGAACGCTGCATTCAAACCAGTCTGCTATGTAACCCTGATATGCATAGGAAAGCCTCTAATTTCAAAGATAAATCAAAAGTTGTACACATACAAATCTTCATTTCATCACATCTTCTAAGGCAGATAAACTGAATTCCATATCAATCACCATGTTCTGATCTTATAAGCCTTTCATCATTTTAACACAGCACTGAAGTAATGGTGCCAAATACTACAATTTACAGTATAGTGAAGCTGGGTAGTTTGGAGTTGTTTTTGTAAAATACTCATTTCATTCATATATAAGTTTTGATCTTAAATTACAAGCTGTTCTGCTTACTTTGTATTAAAGATGTTAGGGACATTTTGTAACTACAAAGGGGTGAAGAAAGTGTCTTAATAAGTACTTTATTTAAAGAGAGATACTCTATGTAAACCACAAATACTTTTATGAATATAATTCCCTGAATTTGAACTGTTTGGTACTTTGCAGGCTGTGTTAGCCTGGGCACCTAACACAGGACAGAGAAGCACTCAGTTCCAGGCTACCTCTTGCAAGACAGAGCAGGGCCACCTTGTTGGGTGTTCTTTGATGGCAAAGGCAGGATTCAGTCATTAGCTGAGCTGGAAGCACTCCTCTTTCCCAATTCTCCTTGTAAGTTTTGCATACTCTGAGGCTAATGAGATAATTGACTTTAAAAAGACTAAAATATGTCTTCCAGAGAGGGGTTCATTGTCTCTTGCCTCCGATCTTTCAGCATGTTAGGCTGCTAATGAAGCATGGAGGGGGATGACTGACTGCTAGAAGCTCTCATCTAGGCAGGAGCACACATCTCATCAGGATGTTCCACTAAAGGCCACCCTCTTCCTGAAAAAGCAGATGTTGAGTTGTTCCATCTGAGAGTGGTGTAATGTCCCTTACTGTCTTGCTCAATTTAGTACATTTGTGTTCCACTGCTTTTTACCGCTGGGAATGTCTTAACTGGTGTTCAATATTTTGAGTTATTTAAGCTACAAATCTTATTTATCTAGGACTATCAGAATTCCTGTTCTGTTTTTACACTTACTCTGAGTTACAGCTTCAAAGGTATCCTTCCCCCTCCTTGTTCAGTTCAGCCTGGTTTTCTTTTTCCTTAAAGGCTTCACCTCCTGCTAAGGCCAAATACTTGTGAACAGTACAAATATTGTCCGTAATCCTACAGTGTTGTTAATTGCATCAGCATGTCCAGTTTCCCTGCCAGCACTGCCCTGTTCAGAAATAATGCTTCTCTGTGCAAAGCTGAAATCTCTGGAGGCCTCTATCGGTGAGCTCGTAACAGACATTGCAACAGCCCTCTGCATTCATATGCACAGATATTTGTTAAGAACAAACTGGAAAAGGCTGGTACTGAGGTCAGACAAAAGCAAGAAACAAAATATCCTGTTATCTTGAAAAGAGCTTGTATGTACAGTTGTATCTTTTCTTACTTGGCCACATAATGGTAGATTCTCCCTCAGGTAAAAACAAATTGAAAGGAAATGGAAAATAACCTATAATTTCTCTGTCTCTGCAAACATTCCTCACTACCCAAAACACACAAAGCTAATGGAGTTTATAAAGGTGAGGGACTTACTAAGAGGGAGAGCTTTTAAGTTAATGAGGATTTCAATCAAATAAATAACTGCCTTTACACATACCCTCAACCAAAGTCACTCAAAAATATTCAGTTTAAATGAACACACTTCTAGCCTTTCTTATGTGTGCACATATGTGTGTGTATATATTTAGTTTCATTTTTCTTCTTGGTGAGAGGGATAGCCCATGCAGGCTGGAAAACTGGAAAAGGAGTAGCTCTAATCTCCAGGAAGAGCCAAATAATACAGAATCTTAGCTAAGAACAAGTCAAGAAAGATATGTTGGCAGAGGACTGGGCAATATTCAAGGGTTCTCACTGGAATAGGGATGAATCCTCTTGGAAGATGACTGTGAACCCTTTTGAGAGACAGCGTTTTTCCATTCACAGGTCTGCTTACAGCACCACATCCCATGCTGTCAGGGGCATCTGCAACACAAAGAGCATAGGGGAAGCACTGTTGAGTCAGACCTTCTAGCCCAGTGCTCTCCAATAGCAGCAAGAGAAGCCGCTATTTAGCTATTTATTTTCCTCATACTCCTGCAGCTTCCACAACTCTTGAACTGAAGATGTTAGGGGGTACATCCCTGACTATATTCATTACATCACTTTATGGACCTAACTACATGTCCATGAATTTGTGCATTTCTCTTCTGAGCCCACTGACGTGATCTGCCTCCACAGCCTCCTGTTTCAAGAGATTCAGAAATTAATTCTCTGAAGTATAAAAATTAGTTCCCTTTAATCTATTTTAAACCAATTTCTCCTAGTTTTAATGCATACTCCTTGTTCAAGTCTTGCTCTAGACAAGGTCTGGTCTAAGCAGTCAAGAGACCTAGACCTCAGAATAAACCCCCTAGGTCTGGTCCTGATTTTGCATTACCTTAATCAATCTGTGATATCGCAAACAACCATCATATTCCCTTCAGTCCTCAATCTAGCCTGGGAAATCCCAGTCTTTTGAGTTTCTCTCCATAAAGCAGTTTCTTCATGTTCTTAGTTGGTTGCTCTTCCTAGTATCTTTTCTATACCCACTATGTCCTTCTTAAGTTGTGGAGACCTGAATCACACAAACTACTCAAAAGATGCATCAAGGTTTTATAGAAGAGCAAAATAATGTGTTCTGGTTTGCTCTGAGTACAATCTTACTGATACCCAACATTGTGCTGATTCTTTGGCTGCCAGCACATCCACACAGTGATTTTAGAGGACTGTCAAGGACAACTCCAAGATCTTTTGCCTCAGTTGTAACTACCAGTTAAATGCTCAGCACTGCGTAAGTGCAGTTTAGATTATTTCTCTCTAACTGCATCACCCTACATTTATCTACAGTGAAGCTCATCTGCCACTTTTTTCACCTACTGAATATTGTAGGCAGCACTTTTTCGAATTCCTCACCATAAGCACAGTTTTGACTAACCAAAAAAAACCCCTTGTATCATCCACATATTTGGAAATATCATTGCTCATTCTCCTATCAGCTGATGTTTGACCAACCTGATCTGCCTTCCCTATTCTTTGCAATTTTGACAGTGTTTTTGGAGATGCTCTGGGGGTTGTCCCCATAGTCCCATACCTGCATGATCTTTTCTGGGTTCTAGTTTAAATATTCTTCTGTACTTTTAGTTAACAGTGTCAGCAGCCCAGCAACATCCCTTGCTGAAGAGCATCCTCCACTGTGTCATGGATGGAAGATTACCTCGGTTTAGCTTCATCCCTGGTTGGGCAGTCAGGTAATTTCCTTATTAAGATAGTTAACAACAAAGTGAGATCTGGCATAGCTGCAATGCACCAGCCTAAATCACTTTCCAGGGAGCAGTTCCACCACCTATCTCTCCCCACACTCCTTTTCTCAGCCAAAGGAGGCATGAAAAATGTCCTACTTCTAGTCCTTTATTCACTACACTTCTGTGGGTTTTTTTTTCATTTGTGCAAGAATTCCCTAATGTATAAAAGGCTCAAACCAGAAATACGCTACTGCAACCTGCAACTTCTTGCTTATCTAGCAATACTTACCATAAGACAGATGACTAGAAAACATAGTGCTTGTATTTAGGAAGAGGTTAGCCAGCAGGAAAGAAGGAATGTGGGTAACCACAGTCCTTGAATTCTGACTTCAGTGGTATGCAAAGCTTCAGAACGGCTTTTAAGGGAAAAGATAATTAAAGACATAGAGGTCAAATGAAAATGGCATAAAATACAGCAGGGGCTTAACAAAAGTAGATTGTACCAGATTAACCTCATACATTTCTTTGGCTAGATAACCTACATTCTAGACAAAGGATGTGATTGATCGCATCTGTCTTAACTTCAGTGAAGCCTATGATAACACACAGGGAATTATTAGTAAAACAGGAAGAAATGGGGATTAGCAGAGAAATTGTGAGGATGAGAAGCTGTCTCAAGTCAGATACAAAGTGTACTTTTTGAAAGGGAATGTTTATGGCTGAAAGGAGATTATAAATGATTCCTCAAGAATCAGCTTTCACCCAACTTCGTATAACTTTATAAAAGTCAGTAGTGATCAGGGAATAAACATTAGGAAAACATTGATGAAAAAATAACATAGCTCACAAATGGAAAGTGTTTTCTGTGCAGATAAAAGCTAGACTACAGTACACAAAGAAATGGATAACATTGAAGATTAGGTTAATAAAATGGAAAGAAACCTGAAAGTACAAACTGAAGGATCACAATCTTTGGGACTAACAGCAATAAATTTTCTTATAGTCTGAATGTTCCTCCCTTGGAAATGGCTAAGAAGGAGGAAGACTTGTCTCCACTTGCTGATTGTAGGAGGGCTATGAGCCACTAACATGAGTGTGTTGTGAAAAAATCAAATGCCATCCTAGCATGCATAAACAAGAGCTGCTTTTGTAGAGGTGGGGAAGGATGCTTGCTATTTGAAGAAATAAAATTTTAAATGGAAGAGGTACAAGGAAGAATTACAGGGATCATCAAAGGAATGAAGAACCTATTTTTGGTGAAAAGTCTGGAAGAGACTTGAAATAGGAAGGCTGAAAGGAGCATGATTTTTATACTCTACATTAGTTAGGCTAAAATCAAGAGTTCACCCAAGAAAGAATGAGTACATGCTTTAAATTGTATTACTTGGGCTTGAAAAATACAGACTCGAGAATTAGATGAGGTTTTTGGTGGGAAGAAGAGGGACAAGAAAGCTGGTTTTAACATACAGTCTTGCAGTGAAGGAGATCATGCAATACAATGCTTGCATTAGCCAGGAATGGCACTCAATTAACTATGAAATCTCCTTTCCAGTCCTGTATGTTACCTCTAACAGAAGCAGTAATCCAAACCTCCCACTTAAAAAGGGCAGTTAAAGGACAAATTTCTGCAGAGCAAAAGCTTATCCCCTGGAGATTGGTTTGGGTTTTTTTCAGCCAACAAAATTTAATCTGACAAGCAATCTTGATATTCAGGAAAGACCAGTGATTTGTCTTTGCAGTGGCCATGCCTTGCATGAGATGTGCAAAGAAGGGGCAGCAGTGGCAACCCATTTTGGGGGTGGACACACATTTGCTTCTGGTAAGGTTTCCTCCTGTTTTACAATCACAGCATCTCTATTTGCAGCTGACAAAAGCAGGCTTGAGGCACAGGCTATGAACATGTCACATGGTAGATTTAACCCAGCTAATATAAGTTGCAGGAAGCATGAAGATGTGGCAGCATTGTCTTCAGTAGGGCTACTGTAATCCTGCCAGGGACCGGGGTACATGTACTCCAGTTTAATCACCACCAGGAAAGTGTTCTTCTCACACTACCATTTTTTATGTAGACATATCTCCAAAGCTAATAATCCTTACTATCCAGAGGATTACATGTCTAGAAATAGACGTACAGTTTAATTTGTACTTGATACTGTATGAAAACAAGCAGGGAGCTGAGTGCTAGCCTCTCTGGCTTTCTGTATCCTAATATAGATACATTTCATTACTTTTGTCTAATTTATTGGGGGCTTTCTCAGTCCACTGATGGTCTGTGCTATTCACATACATGAAACCAATAGAAGCAATATATTAGCCAAAGACTATTTATGATGCATTGAGAAGAGATTGCCCAGTTGATACAGTGCTCAAGTGCTTCCTGGTTAAAACACCACTGCAAACGTAGATGCAGAAACAGTGTTTTTTTCCCATGTCTTTTTTAATCATCTCTCCATTTTATAATGATCCAATCAGTTATATAAACACAGAAAAGTGTTTCATGAAACGTACTTCAGGGAGGTTTAAAAGATCTGGGAAATACTGTTCCACAGAAATCACCACTGTTATTGATGTAGGCAGCAGTAAGTCAGCTGTGATTTGAAATCTGACAAAATACACGTGAAACAGAAGAGCCATAAATGAAAATGGTTAAGCTTTCAGGATCAGGGTGGAATATGAGAACTAATAGAGCACCATTTCTTTTGCAGAATTACACAATTTTGTGGGAGATGGCTTTGTTTGACAGAGATCAAACTCATTTAGGATGACAATATTCATTGGTTTTCTAACTTCACATCATGAAGTTCCTCATATATTACCAAAAAATCTATCCTTCCCTAACCCATGCTTGTTACTTTGAAATAACCTTTAGCAACTACTTTCTGTAGGGAAATACTGAACATAGGAGAGCAGGCTGTACATAACAGACATCTGCTATCCACTTTTTAAACGATGTGTGAGGGCCCAGGCTTCCTCCAGGTAGTTCTATTCCCATCAAGAAGTGCTGGCCCCAATCCACAGATCATTGCAACTGCTTTCCAGCACATTAGCAACACAAAGCATCAGGCTGAGTTTATCACCAAAGAAACATACATAGCGTGCCATTTTCATGGTCAAAATATGAAGATCACAGCCAGAAATATTTCCTTTGAGTTATGGCACATGTCTCACAAGAACAGTTGAGATTCATCATCCAAGAACTGGAATCCTAGGACTGCTTTCACCTCAAAACCAAGCTCTGAGTATTAGCCTACAGCCAATATGGATCAGTGCAGTGCCTTATTGCTCTCTCTCTGGCACAAGGTGACATCAATGACTGCCTTTTGGAGGCAAATTATCCACCAGGGCCTTCTTAGTACATTAATATAAATTAGAGGCCAACTTGAACACAGGGCTCTTTGCACATTTTTATTCTTTGGAGCTGCAAGTCTCAGAGTCTTTCTGCCTTTGCTATACCATGGCAAATGGGAAAGACTTCTGTTTCCTGATGTTAGTATCCAGAAAAACAAGGTTGTAGACTTAGCTATCATTGGCAACAGCATTATCATTGTTTAGCTTCTAATTAATAGCATAGAGCGAGTGCAATTATCAGTAAGCTTATGTTTCCACAAATAGTAATTCTGTCTCCTTTCTACACATATATTATGCAGCACACAACCCTAATCCAACTGCCCAGAATGGTGCTTAGCTGTAAAGTTTGTAGCAGATGACTTCCACCTTTAATGTTTGAGACCTTTCTTAACAACAGGTGACAGAAACTTCCAGACACTGAAATTACTATTAGTTGGGCTTAATCAAAATTCTAAATTCCAAATAACAAATTCTGAGAATTTTTGCCTCTGCCCTATTATATTCCCAGCCTGGCTAGGTAGTCCCACAGGGCTGTTTTTACAGCAGTGGAGTTATGTTCCTGCTGTGAACTGCCTCTGGAGAACCTTTTCGTTCAACTGATGAAAAACCAACCCCTCCACTCTGCTACTTGTGCTATATAACTCAAGTCAGCCAACTGGAATATCCTGCTGACTGCTATGTGGCTCTTTTTGTTCACTGTCTTATATTTTTCCTGTAGGTCTTGAGAAACCCAAGTTCCTATGCAAAAATCCAAGTCATCTCAGGTGGTTCATAGAGTGAACAGCATCCTCACTCTTTGCACTTGGAGGCAAAACAACTGCTTTGACTTGAATATTTAGCCAAACTTCATTTACATTTGTCTGCCCTTTGCATAGCCTTCCTTCCCCATTTCCCTGCCTGCACAAGCCAGGAGTTTTAAGATCACAGGAATGAGCATTCTAGCAGCAAGTTGCACTGGTATGTAAATTAAATTTTCCTAATGCTTCCGTAACCCTTCTCCAGCAAGCTATACCTTGGCTCTTGCAGAATATTTATAGATAAGATGATACAAAGAGATACTATCCTTGGATAGAAGGTACAAGTTGGTCCAAAGCAAGGATGAACAGGTTTTCTTTGGGGAAACAAAACAAGTTCACACTCTATTTCTTTATATTCTTTCAGAGGGAGGAAAATTGCAGGCTGTGACCAGACCGGGAGGGGTGAGACCTTCTGAAGGATACCTAGTTATAGCCAAAGATTTTTCTGGTCTGTCAGGTGAGCAATGGAAATGATTTCCCAAACTTTCAGTTTCCTTCTGGGCAAGCAACCACAGCATACAATTCTAACACCTGAAACTCCATCTTAAAACCAGGAAAGCTTTTGACCTTGTGCCTCTGTCTTGAAGGTTGCTGCATTGCTCTAAGCAAAGCCTTCTTCTCATTTCCAGCCTATATTTATTCATGGCCCTCTTACATCTGTTTCCTCTTGCACCAGCATTGTCCTCTACCTTAAATATCTCTTCTCTTTATAAAGTTTACTTCCTTAATGTATTTATACATAGCAATCATATCCCATTCTCAGCCTTCTCTCTGTTCATCGTAATAATGCTAAGCATTTATGTAGCATTTTTTATGTCTGAAGTTCTGCACAGACATTATGAGTTTCTCCTCACCAAGAAGATGGGCAGATAAGCAATATGAGGGTTTTCATTTTGTCATTTTTGGCTCTTTGTGCATGTGTGTGATGAGATCATTCAGGCAGAAAGCTGAAGCTGTCACGCAACAGAGAAGCATCACATTACAGCCAGGAGAAGAGTCAGAATTCACAAGCACCAAAGAGCATCCCAGGAAACAGTCTGGGCCAAGGTCTGTTTCAGCTTGGTTTTGCTTTATAGTAGTTTCCCCTCCTCCTAAACATAGGTGTTTCATAATAGCGCTTAATCCTACCTACTGAGGAAGCCATATTTTAGTAGGAAAAATGTTATTCAATTTGCTAGTAACACATAAGGGAAAATAAACTTACAATATATATTCTTTCTGTATGACATTTCAATGCTCTGGCTGCACTATAGCTCACCAATCCAAGGGGTCACAGTTGAACATGCTTTGTTCTGAAAATCTTGGAGGATCTTATGTTTAGAAATTTTTAAATAGCATGATAATGGCCTCATATCTCCAAAACCAGAGGAATATATGTGGAGATACTGAAAGAATATATATTAAAAAGTAATGAAGAAACAAGATATGTCTGATTTCTTCCAAGAAAATCTTACAAACAGCGCAAAACCAACTTGAAAATCTAGAAGAATCTCTGGCTAGTTTTCAGATACATAGCAGGGAATATGTAAATCTTTAGTGCTCAAAGAGCTGAAAAAAAGAAAGCAAAGAATCAGATCTTATACACACAAAAGACAAAAGCTGAGCTTTCCCTTTCAAAAGTTATCCAATTCATGTAAATACGACCCAGCAAGTTTTCATTCAATAAGAGACCAAGCAAAATCAAAGTGTTACACATCAATTCCTCAATAAAAGGGAATTTAAAATATCTGGGTATCCTTGTATCTGATTAAAAAAAAGAAAAAAAAAAAAAAGACGATTAAATCAATGGCTAAGTGTCTCTTTTCTAACAAAGTCCCATTTCACTCTCCAGATGATTTCAAATAGCCAAGTTTCCTCATGACAGCTGCAAAGCTGCACAAAAGGTTGGCTGTATCAGCAAAAATCTGATCACCACTACTGTAGGTGTATTAACGCTTTCTCCTTCTTTTTTTCCAGTGATAAAAGTTGGTGGGAGAGGAGAGAGAAAGGTTCAAAGTTGGAAAAGATGCAATATTCTGAATATAAACTATAGCATCGTTTTAAAAGCAAAGATGACTTGATAGATTACTGTCTCACTTGAGATTTGCATCTCTCCTGAGCCCCACCAGGACAGCAGCTTCCACAGTTACAGGTGAACCCAAAGTGACTGCTGAATGCCAGAATATGGTAATTGCTTCTAAATCAAGAGCAAGCCCTCAGCACGGGGTCTTCCTCCCTGCTTTATTCCCCATTCCCTGGAGCACCCCAAGACACCCAACTCAGACCCTGCAGCCAGGCCTGACCATCCTTAGGACTCCCTTTCACCCAAGCATGGCAAAAAGCAACCCAAATGCAAAGCCAATGACCACACCTACAGCACATTGTCATTTTCAGTGGGGAGTGTCAGAGAAGGTGTTACAAATCAGCAATTACCTAAACACATCTTGTAGCAGCAGACTGTTACACAAACCCAACCAAGAAAATCCCTAAAGTAGGCCAAAAAGTAAACCCTGTGGTCAACAGAAGGACCTTCCAGTATCTGAAGGGGGCCTACAAGGATGTCGGAGAGGGATTCTTCATCAGGGACTGCAGCGACAGGACAAGGGATAACAGGTTTAAACTTAAACAGGGGAAGTTCAGGTCAGATGTAAGGAAGAAGTTCTTTACTGTGAGGGTGGTGAGGCACTGGAACAGGTTGCCCAAAGAAGCGGTAAATGCTCCATCCCTGGCAATGTTCAAGGCCAGGTTGGACAGAGCCTTGGGCGACATGGTCTAGCATGAGGCGCCCTTGCCCATGGCAGGGGGGTTGGAACTAGATGATCTTAAGGTCCTTTACAACCCTAAATATTCTATGATTCTAAGATTCTATGGCCTAGACTTACCAGATTGGCAGCAGAAAAACTTCCTTACTGACCAGTCACCAAACCAATAAAAGACAATATAATATAGACTGTTAAATGATAAGGGCATTGTCATATAGAAAAGGACTGTATGAGTCAAACAAACTCAAATTAAAGGTGAGACTACCCCAGCTCATAATTACAGTCTGTTTATTTTGAGCAGGTCAGCTTTAAGACCTGCTTATTAAAGTCAATTGAACTGAAGATCTCGAAGACCTAAATAAGAAGGCATAAAACCACCTCCAAGTCAGATGGATGAAATCAAATATAGTATATGCATTCAAAATGCACAGAAAGGAAGGATTTCATTGACCATGCTGGACAGAAATTTGCATTAAAAATGATAGTGAAGATGCTTATAGAAAGAGTTGAAAATTGACCAGTAAAGAAAACCAAAGTAGCGATTCAGCATAAAAAAGTAGAAGGATTATAGGGGATTATAAAATAAGTGCAATTCAGCAAGGTTGAGCTAGTACAAAAGACACACAAGGTACCACAATACATAAGCAAGAGGATAGTCTGTGAAATACATGAAGTACTACTTTCTCAGTGCTGCGTAAAGTCTTTGCTTTCATATTGTGTCTGTCTGCTTTGAATACTTTAAGAAAGTTATAGATCAGAATCCTAAGAGAAACAACTGGTCTGTTCAGACCTACACAAAAAGTGAATGACATTATGACAGTTATTGAAGGGATATGTAAAGGATAAAACAAAACCTGTCATAACGCAAGTGGAGAGGGTTCAAAGGAAAAATAATGCACAGTAAAACTTTTTTTAGCTTGATACATAAATAGTAAAGAAAATAGCAAGGTCATTAGATGGTAAAGATGGGATCAGTATTAAACATAATCTTAGTAGGGCCCATAAACTACACAAGCTCTTCAGCATATTTTCACTAAAGATGACAGTACAGAATGCTCAGATGATGTAGAATAAAGGCATGAAAGTAGGGTCACTAGAAAACAGAGGCTAAAGTGAGGTGGAGTAGTCAAAGGACCTTAATTCATGCAACTGATGTGTCCAAATCATATTAATCCAAAAACTCTAGGATAACTGTCATATGAAGTATACTGTGATAGCAATAGCAAATATTCTACCTTACAAAATAGTAAAAAAATAATAGTAATAAATTCCAGTGACATACCTGAATCAATTATGAAAGAAACAATAATCAAAGATACAGAAATAAGCACAAATGGTAAAATAAAATTCAAAATAGATTAATCTGAAACTTGCTTTCTACAGCATATTTGGGCTTTAGAAGAACATCTGTTATAGTACTGCATGGGAAATTACCTAGACAATGTGACAGTATGGGCTACTTAGCAAAGGGCTGAAAGGAGGTAACTATGGGTATTCTCAATGGCTGATTTCATAGACAATCTTATTCAGCAGTATTTATGTTAGTGGACTCAGCAAGAAAAAACATATGGAGGCGGTTATGTAATGTGCTGATAGGACAAATCTTGTGAACATTGCCATACAGTAAAACACTGATAATTAACAGGAGGTTGGAGAAAAGGGGTGAAATACTGCAGTGGAGGGCAGTAGTAGTAAGGGGTGGACGGGAAATGCAGGCAAAAGATGAGATGGCATCAGTTTGAGAAGGAAAATATGAACGAGCTATCTTATCACAAGTAATACTAAGCAAAGATAATTGCACAAGACATGGGGCATGGGGAACTGCTCAAATGTCCTTTGGAGCCTCATGGGCAACTTTGGTGATCCATATTCCAAAAAATGAGAAATTTAAGCTATTTAAACTGAAGCAGGTGCAAAGAACAGCTTCTAGGATGATCAGGGAAATTAAAACAACTCATCTGAGAAGAAGAGAACCTGTTTAACAAATGAAGGTTGAGACAGAATATAATTGTTCTCTATAAATATATCAGAGGTAAACATCAGGGAAAGAGAAGAGCTATTTAAACTAAAGGCCAGCATTGGCACAAGAACAAAAAGGTGGAAGCTGGACATGAATAAGGTTAGGCTGGGAGCATGATTTCTAACCATCAGAGGAATGAAATTCTGGAGAAGCACTAAGGAGCAGGAAATCTAGCTATTTTACAGTGAAGTTTTATTGGTTTGTGGAAGTAACATATAAGGCGGCTGCCTGAAACTGCAGTGGGATTTAATTCAATGAGACAGAGAAATCCTTTCAATCCTGTATCTCATAAAAAATAGAGGGGTCTCTAGAGTAGGCTGAACATGCATATATAAATCAGTTGTGCTCATGACAGAAGCGTCTCTTCTAACATGCGCAGTATGGGGCACAGACAAGAATCTTCAGGACTCTGTTGTGATCACAAGATGAATATGAGAAAACTGTAATGTGGAACTTTAATATTGTTACCACTGCACTATAACCACTGCACTATAAGCTTTCCAAAAACCTGTAGCAACACATACACTGGTGACACTTACCCATGCAGTCTGACGAATTTATAAAACCGCATCAAAAAGTGGCTATGCACATGTATTCTTTCAAATAATAAAAGTAAAATTAAAAAAAAAAAATCGTAGAAAATATTTTGATAATCTCTTCAGGTTAAATCCTGCCATTCCTAATCCATGATTACGACCTAAACAGAAATCTGCAAAAATGGGACCTCTTGCATTACCTTTAAATTCACAAGCACTTCTAGAGGGAGCCACAGCATATACAAACATACTTTGCAACATTTAGAACTGGTCAAGTCTAAAAACCAAACCCATTAGGAAATAGTTATTTTATTTGAATAATATTTTTATAACATTTCATGACATAGTCCATTAAATTTGCAGTGGAATGACTGAGATACAAAACACTGGAAGTAATAAATTTTGTAAAACTTAACAGTTTATTAGTTGTCAGATGACTTTTTTTGACAAAAATTATATTTAGTGAGAATTTTGCAATACCTGACACACATTATCTACTAAGCACTTTATGAGGGAGAATAACTTTCAATTCTGTGCTACATTACAAATGGAGACATGGGGAAAGGAAGATAATTTGCCCAAAGGGAAAACAGTGCATTAATAAAGTACAAGACCTCAAACTTCCAGACTCCAAACCCTATCTCTTTTTAACACATACTTTATTTCTGAAAGTACACATGCAAAAATCTAAAAAAACCCAGTAAAATAAATTTTCTACTTGTGTAAAAGAGTGATATATATTGCAAAATTATGTATCTTTTGAAAGTTCTCTTTTCTAGAGAGTAAACTCCATTTCCCAAGGACTGACATAGACCAGGTTTTGACTGTGAGAAATGCTATGAAATTAAGTTTCACTTTGAGATAAAACTCAAGCAACCCCCAAAATTCATAATGAAAATCATGTCTGCACAGCAGATCTGTACAAGGGTTCAGAAATTACAAGAACCCTAGTCAAGTCCTGCATTAAAAGGTAAAATTTACTCTGGGGCAAAAGGATGACACAAGGTCAATGAATCACTCAAGTTCTCAAAATATAAACTAAGACTTCAATGGGAAGGAAGCTTCTGGCTGCCTGCATAGGGACAAGTCTTTTACTGTAAACGTCTGCACGATGTGCTGTTGAGTGGGCCCTCCGCACTGCAGTGAGGTCAACATTGCATTCAGCCAAGATCTGCTCAGTTTCAGATAGGAGACTGCAGACAGCACACAGCTCTCTGCTGAAATTAGGTAAGGGATGTTTGAGACATCCTTCTGGCATGATAGAAGATCCCAAAGTATCAGAAAGTCTTGTCTGAATTTGTGGCTTATAATTAAACTTAAATCCACAGCTGATGAAAGTCCTAATATTTATTTAGTATGGTTTCTTTATTGCCACTTGCATGGCTAAATAAATAAATAAATCTCAACAGGCCAGTAGTAGGACCCTGGATTTAAGGGAGCTTTAATACTATAGCACTTGTCAACAGCATGTTGTTTCCTTTAAATGCTATCATAAAACAGAAAAGGAAATTAAGCTATCAGACAATCATTCTCCAGTGTGTTACAGCCAGTGCACAAGGAAGGGAAACCTTTTACTTAGGGGACTGAGGCAGGATTCTGGAGACCTGAGTATGTCTATAATAGAGGGGATCAGATAGAGTCAATTATTCGTGCCCCTACCAGTCAGGAAAGTGGTGCCTTCAGTGCACAAACTAGAGCTATGTTAGTTAAATGACAGGCTCAAGTTTAAAAGCCCTTGAAAGAATAACTAGGATCTTTGGCTTTCACAGGTCAAATTTTCCAACAATCAGGATAACATTAAAAGTGAGTGAGGACGAATATTACATTAATAAAGCATCTTACAACTCTAAGAGAGGTCTTTTCCTTAAGCAAACATACTGATGGTGGCACAGCCATTTCTACTCACGGATGTCCACACTAAAAACGTAGATAAATGATCAGGTAATTTCTCCAATGCCTCCAAAAATTCTCTCCAACAGTAACAAAGAACACATGTTTGATATACCCAGAATGTAGACAGAAACAGCAAGTTTCATAGGACTGATTTCCAGGTGCAAATGGAATTCTGTGGATTTGGATATTTTACTGCAAGAATTTTTTTTTTTTTTGTTTGTTTGTTTGCTTTTTGGTCCTTAAAAACTATATGCTGAGATCTGAAGGAAATGCAAACCTTGTAAAATTCCAGTAAGAAAGACCAATATCGATCTGCCTCTGTGGTTATTCTTGGTAAGAAATTCCTGTTATGAAACTTTTTGGTGCCACAGAGTGGCTTGTGTTCTCACCTTCTGTACAAGCATCCAGGAATAGGCATAAGAGAAGAAGTTAAGCATAGCATTTCAACCTCAGACTTCTCTTGCTTTGCTGAGTTTCAATCACAGGATTAATGTTGTTTGTAGTAGCTTTCGTGTGCTTTAATAGTCTAAAGGCTCCAGCTACTAGGAGTAGGTCAAATATACACAAAACCTTTCAAATCCAGAACTCCACAGACAAAAAAATCCAACTTCGTTCAAAATTTTAATATATCTCTATAATTCACTTTGCTGTCCTTTTGTAAAACCCTGCCACTGATGTAGCCATAAAAAGATGTATATGTAAGGTACCGCATAATGGACTTTCAGAAATTAAGTCATTTAACAAAAAGAAACCCTAGACAAGTACTTTATGTTACATTTATTACTTAGTCGGCTAATTAAAACAGATAATAAATATGTTCAGATGAAAGACATCCCATATGATTTCTTGTCTCAATTCAGTGACTTCTATTATTTCAGTACTCTAAAGCAAAATCGTATTTATCACAACTAATTATCCAGATAATTCCTTGAAATGGTCCTTTCATTTAATTATCCTCTAACTCAGGGTCTTCCGTAACTAACAAGAAGAAACGAGCTCAAGAAACAGACAATAACAAGCAATCCACACTATTACAGCTGCTCAGCTATAAGGCTTTGATAAGGAAACATATTTTATAACTGGGTGCCTCAAAAAGAGGTCCACTGTGCAAGCATTTCAAAGTAGTCTGTGTGTTTGTTTCAATATGTCTTAATCACTGATTTTACTGGCAGTTGCTTTTTTCTGTTTGATGCTGCATACTCTGCTTATCCTGATCCACAAATTTTCTCTATAGATCAGATAGATTTACAGACCTTGCATACTGTGCAGGGCACAAAACACTACATAAACAACATTTTAGTCTGAGTAATGGGTTTGTGCACCACATTAAAAACATCTTGCTTGGCTCTTGCTTCTATTACGTTATTCAGTCTCTTTATGTAAGTTAATCTTGCCCATCACATCACATATTTCTCAGGGTGACTATTTTCTTTATTCATTCTCTTCTACCTACTTTACTTCTCACTTGCCTTCCTCTCAAAAAGCACTGGGAGGTCTGTGCTGCAGGTGGCCTAGTCTGCTGCGCTACTGCAACTGCCAGGGGATGCAGACACAACCTGCTCGAAACACGGGGAGAAGCCACATCTCAGGTCAAGGATCCAGAGAGACATGTGAAGCAGCACGCATTAACCAGCAGGAAACACACAGGCTTCTCAGCTGACACAGAGCAGAGAAGGTGAGATGGAGATCACGGTGGAGACTTCAGGCCACATGGAGCAAGCATAGATGCACAAAACGCCTCAAGGCACTGCTAGAGCAAGGCCAGCTAAACCACTACCAAAATGCTACAGGCTGGTCATACAGCACATAAAACTTGGTGCCAGAGTATCCAGTAACAAAGTCATAAAAAATTAGTCTGGAAACTTCTACAGACATTGATTCTGACACTTCACATCCCTCCCAGTACTCCAAAACAGCAGTTTTGCCCTTCTCTAATTTCTTCCATGAAGTAGAGAGGCTCATAATCAGTTTTCAGTCTGAATTGCAGCATGAGGTTAAATCCTTCCCAGCCACAGGAGATGCTCTAGATTTGTAGAAGTACAGACAAGAGTCAAGTTTTACCTTTCTTATTGAAATTTAATATATCAAGTGATTTTATCAGCCTAGAACTTCCTAATTGAAACCTGAAGCCCGTATGTTTATTTGAAAGTCTCATGGGATACGGCTGGCTCAAACAGTACGGATCACCTCACATCCCTGCATATGCAACCATAGCCTCATGATGATTTTACCCTTCTCTTGCAAGAGATCAAGACCAAACAGAGAGTAAATTAACTCTGTCAATGCTGTTCCAGTATCCTGCATGCTGTGCCACTGTCTTACACTTAAAATCAATGGCACAAAAGGCTGTCATCAGGAGCAGAGCTGGTGTACCCCCGGGGGTCTGCTGTGAAAATCCAGCACTACTCAATTAAATTCTGTTAGTTCACGGCTTCAGCTTACAGCAAGAGTGCCGTTGATACAAAACCAAAAGGAGCCACATTGCTTTGTGCTCTCCAGTAAAACACATCGATGGCAGGGGGTGAGGGCTGACAGCTTTATAGAAATAGGACAAAGTTGTGCAGAACAGAAAAGTTACTGTCAAGCTCAAAAGAGCAGAGGCAGTATTAAAAAGGATATTTTTGATGACTTTACAGTAAATAATGGGTGCTTTGATTGCTTTCTGCTTTTTACAGGTTTTTAAGGAAAGTTACTTTCCTTAAGGTGCTAGGGAATAGAGTTACTTGCAAAGCAGGTGAGTGTAATACCTAAGTCAGAGAGAGCATGGTGACCTGTTGTGGTAATATGCTTTCTGCTGGACCACTTTTCTGGTGAATATTTTCAGGTACAGAGTGTCATTGTGTCAAGTACAATAGCGTCTTGCTGGTAGATCGTGCTCCCACTCAGAGCAAGATCCTTTGTCGGCCACAAGCTGTATTCCCTTGTTCTTCCTACAAGAACTCCTGCTGGCTGCTGAGAAGGTGAGTGAAACCTGTGGTGACATGAGAGACATCCTTCAGTGAAAGACAAGTGTTTATTCATCTATATTCTCCTAGCAAGTACGCCTGACATGACAAAAAAAAATTCCCACCAGCAAACTGATAGGGGACCTTGATCGACACCGTTCCAGGCTGCTGCTAGTTCCAAAAAGAGCAGAGATCACCTATATCTCAGGCTACCAAGGACAGTCAGGTCTCCATCTTCTCCTGCATGGCATCAAAGACATTGCAGGAGCCATGACAACCGCCAGCACTGAATTGCCATCCTCTCTTCTTTTGTTGTGGCCACAAAGGAGAGAAAAACAAGTTGCTAACAAGACAGCCCATGTCACATGAAGACTCTAAAGAACCAGGAACCAAGCACCACTGTGCTGTGAGATGCTGTCACCCCTCCCCTGCCCAGGTAAAAGACATGTTAAAGTGCAGCTGAGATACCTGAAACACTGGTGCCTATCTCCTCTAGGGAATAAGTTGCCCAAGAAGAGGCAGAGGGATGACCCAAGTCTATCTGGGTTTAGGAAATGGATCACTTGACAGGAGAAATGGAAAATGAGCTGGGAAAACACAAAGCCCCAACCCATGCCCCAAGCCTTTGCCCCACCACAATGAGGCACAGCATTGACAGAGCTAAGAAAGCCTTCAGCAGGGATGGTTGGCTGTGTGCCTCGGCTTCCCCACCGGTCACCAGAGACTCCCACACTGCTGAGCAAAGAGGTGCAGCTCCCAGCCTCGCCTGCAGCACGAGCCAGTGCCTGCTGCTTGCTCTATGTATTACCTGCACTCCCTCAGCACTGCACCTTCCACTTAAAGGGTGGTGCCTTCACCAAGGTGGCACCAAATCCCACCCTAAACCAGTATGACTGCAATCACTTTGACCACACCAGTAAACTTCTGCTTGCCTCACAGCACAAGGTTTGCATTTCCTGAGAGCCAACACTGCCCCAGCCTGCACTGGGTAACTTTGTGGGGTGTGTATTGCTGTCCTTAGGTCCAACTGTACCAAGCATGATGCCCAGCCAGTTTTTCTCTCCTGACTTGGTGAGTTCTGGTGGTGACTTATTGCAGAAGCTCCTCCGTTGGCTCCTCTTCAGCAGCCTTCTTGTAGCTCAGCAGTATTAACAAGCTCTTCTCAGCCAAATACGCTATGGACGTTTATACATCTTGCTTAACACAGTAAGGTTAATCGGTGCTTTTGTAGGTATGTGGCAAGAAAAGTTTCTTGCCAGCACATACTAGCAAATACACGAGACCTCCATAGCTATCAACCAGAACCATAACCATCTACCAACCGACCCCACTGCAATACATCAAAAGATGTCTCCTTCCCCTGCTACTAAGTGATACTACCTTCTGATTTAGAGCATGGTAGCAACTGTGATACATTCAGTACCATAACCTTCTTAACTTGCTTTCCAGTAAGGTTAAAAATTGAAGCTCAAGTCAGACGAGAAACAGTCCTTGCTTATTGTCTCGAATAAAATTCAGTGACAAACAATTTTGCATGAAGACAATTCAAGGACAAACTGAAAGATATAAATATTTCACCTTTGAATCAAGGCTTTCACAAATGTTCTATATACTTTACTGTATCATGTGTTTTCCACGCACCTGGATACCATTGTAAAAACATGGAATATAACAATATTTTGTAAGACAAGTCCCTGCTAAATTTCATAGCAGGGTCTAAAAATTATATCTTGACCTACAGTGGGTTACTATAATTCCTTGTTTAAAGGAACTCTATAACTACAGACAAGAGAATGAATTTCCAGTAGTTCCATAATATGAGTGATTGTTGCTTTTCTATGCTTAAAATGCATTTCTGCTAAACTTAACTACATATTAGTCTCCTACAGAGCTGACCAGCTAATCTTGTTGGGCAAGGCTTTATTCAGTGAAGTCACCTCTTTATCACTTCATAAAAGTTTACAACAAATATAGCCATAAGAAGTGTCCATATGTACCTGCAGTGGCCAGTGTTTTCATTCCCAGCAGGGAATGTATTTTTCTCCCTCAAAAAACAAACACAAACTATCTGCAAAGGTCTTTTAGCTAAAGCAAGCACTTTTTCACTGTATAGAAACAGCTATGTTTTTTCCAAGGTTTCTACAAAAGGAGCAAAGGGAAATTGCAGAAAAGAAACCTTGTACCAAGACCACTTTTTATTACATATTCCATTATGTACTGAGTTGATTAGAAGGGCCTCCATCAGTATCCTTGCCTACTCGTATTACCTCATTTATTTAGTACAGCATTAGGACGGCTGGCCAGAGGCAACCTTGTTATGTTTAGCAGAGCTCCGCATGGCGGTAGGTAGCTATTCACGCAGTGCCACCAGGACTAGTGCTGTAGTACAGCTCACGTGCAGCAACACTTACAGACAGCTCTGAGGCTGAGGCAGGTGCAGTGCACGCTTCTCTCCTGGGAGGTAGAAGCTGTGGAAAGCACGCTGTATTAGTCCTCCAAAATCTTCATTAGCTCTCTATTCATTTCAGGATGCAGACAGCGCTCTATAAAGCTCTCAAACATTTGCATGTGTGCTCTCCTTTGTACCAGAGACAGTCATCAGACTTGAGAGTCTGGAAGTTGCCCGCGGGGGTCTTGCTGGAAGACCTCTGTTTGGAGCTTTCTATTACAAAACTTTCAGCTGCTGAGCAGGTTCTGCAAGTCACAAGGCATATTAAGAAGCCTACTGTAAATTTTTGCCTGGAAGAATGAGCTTCTCAGTGATGCTGGGTGACCAGCCACTGCTTACTGCTGCCAGGTATACTTTTCTCCATAATATACGTGCATTTGCATTCAAAAAACCTACATATAAATACAGGAAACATACTACATGCATAAGGAATAATATCATGCTCATTTTGATTTTTCTTTTCATAAGGAAGATTACTTCATCACAATGAATTAATTTGCTAATACATTTTCCCTTAGGGCATGTATGTATCCTTTACTGAATTAGTTATTGAAATTGATTATAGGTTCAGACCTACCCCATGCCTCAACAAGTGTAAGGCCCTGATTTATTATTAAATGGTTTGACGCCTGTGCATTTGTACAATGGACATGCTGTGGATTTAACTTAGATATTTTGTTGGTTCACTGGCAATGAACCAACTGTGGACGTCACATACAGTTTGCATAATTTTGGTCAATGCAGTACTTCACTTGCTGTTCCTATAAAACTAACCAGTGCAACAATTGCCCACTTCAGTGTAAACACATTTGAAGAACCCTTCCTATGAGGCTGCGGAGACAAAAGACATTTTTTCCTTTGCCAGTGAAAAGAAGGGAAGGATGCATAGCGCTCTGCATGGTGGAAAGGAAAAATTGCTGTTAATTCTTTCTCTAAATGAAGTGGTTTATGTGTTTCTTTGTCTCTATGTGTGGCTCTGAGTTAGCCATTTATTCTCCCTTGAGCTTTATTTCTGAGTTTGTGAAATGGTAAATCTAATGCTGAATCATAAATCTAAAACTCTTCCCTCCCTATCTCAGAGGACTGAGGAGAAGATGACCACAGTAATGTGTATTCAGAACAGCACTCTCAGTACCAAGCTGTGAACGAATGAGTTCAGGTAATGAGAAGAGAAAAATCGCTTTAATGCAGTCTGGTCCAGATGCATGCCTGCTTAATCCATCTGACCTTGCAAGACATACTTTTTGGAATAGTAAGAAGAGCCAGAGGAGCCCTTAGGTTTTGCAAAAATAAAGAGAAAAGTCAGCATTAAACACCAAATTGCAGCCCTCATCAGTTATTTACTACTCTAAGCACAGGGAGCTGTGTGTCAGAGATAAAATGGCAACAGAGCTGGAAAACACTGATGCTCCCTTAATAAGGTTCAAATTTGTATCAACAGACAATTATGTATAAAGACAAGAAACAGTCACTTTCCATAAGGGGGTACCACAGGATCAAGGATCTCCTGACAAGACCCACCATTACTGTCTAGTCTCAGTTTACATCACATACACACAGAGAACTGCTATCCGGCCAATGGTCTGTTTGCAGAAGTGACTGAGAGCTAACACACAGGCTGGTTTTCATTCTCAGAGCAGCAAAACCCAGCCGCAGATTAACTGAGATCTGCCGGGAATTCAGCACACCTGCAGATCTCAACAGGAATAGGGGAAGACAATTCCTTTGAAATCTGTGGCCCTCTTTTACAGAGTTTTGAAACAAACTGTTTCTCGCCACCACATTCAACATGCTTCTTTTGAAATTAAAAAACAAAGAGACCTACCATGGCTAATTTAGCACCCATAAACGCCATGGCTTGCAATATAGTGCTGTACAATGGACAAAATGCCTACACCAAATCAAGTTCCAGTAGCACATTTTGGTACAAGCTTAAACACCACACACTATTTATTTCCCTGGCATTCTGACTGCATGTTCATCCATGACTCCTAAGGCATTAAATTTAATCAGAAAAAAACAAACACTGAGGCTTGCTCACATTGTGTTCAAAATAATGTCATTGATTTTCACATCAGAAACAACATGCACCTTCTTTTTCAAGTTGGTTTAACCTATCTCCCCCTGATTTCAGTGGACATAAGAGCTTTGGGCAAATAATTTAGGATTAAGAATTCAGGATCAGTCTCAATAAAGTAAATCCATGCTGATCTCACAGAAGCATTGCCATTTACCTGTGGTGAAGATAGCTTAGCCACAGACTCCTTCAGAAACTCTTTAAGTTCCCCAGACATTTGTAATTCTTCTGTAGTCCACCTGTGTCTCATCAGGGGCTTCCTATCTCAAATACTTCAGCTGTACCTACTTTATCTGTGCCAAAGGTTCAAGTCCAGTTTACCCATGGAGCTGTTCTTCTGTTCAACTGACAGTTTGCTTTCCATGAACATGGGATCTGTGAAATACAATTTAACAGTAAAAAAGAATTGTATCAGGAGCTATGAGTTTAGCCACCTATAAGGAGGACAAATGTTCCCTCCTGTTACTCCTGATAAAAATGATAAAGAAAAACTTCACCATCATAGATCACAGATCAACATCTTCTGATGCATTTCCGCATCTGTTTTAGAAGTTTAAGACAATTAATTTCAAGTGTTTCTGATGTTCCTTCTATTTCTTGTTGGACTTTTATTCTAGCAATAGTTTGACCTAATGTCCCCAATTTTTCTCCCAGCTTCTTGCAATCTCAAGCAGGAGTGTTTGGACATATTGTCTATTACAGTCAATCAGACATGAACTGTGTCCAGTGCTTGCTTATTTCTTTGCTGTTAAATCTAGTGATTCCTGGACCTCCCACTGCTGTGAAAGCTGACAGGTTACCTTTTGCCATCTGGAAGATGTGAAAAACACTAAAAATGATAATAATAATAATAATCTTCAATGGATCCAGACTCATTTTAATTACTTCTTCTCCAGCTTTGATTGTCTTTGAGCTCACCTGGTTCAGAAAACCTCGAACATATTCCAGCTAATAGACTGAGTTGTCAGTCCTGGAGTCACTGCCCCCTCTCAAGGCACATCTGTGGTCTGTTGACACCACTGATGCAGGTGCCCCAGTGTGCAGCCAAAGAGAGCACTAAGGGCTGGATCCCACCAAGAGGTGCCAGCAGCAGCAGCTGCCCACAGCAGCCCTGCTAGACTTAATTTGAGCATCACAATCAAAAACACATTACAAAACTGCCTCTGTTGGAAGAAAGGTACATTGCAATCCTTTTATTCTTTTGAAGTGATTTCAAGGCCCCTTTGGAAGATGTTTAACTATTAATATCCAGCAAAATGTGGGAAGAGCAAATTTGAAGGAGGCCCACAGCTGAGGAAACCCGCAGGGAAATTTTTCATTTCATTACCTTTCATTGTCAGAGATGTCAGCTCACATACTTTTCTCGTGGATCCCTGTTTCTTTAAGCTTTTCGTGATTAAGAAAGCATAGCCAATCTCTGACCAAAAAAAAAAACCAATAAAAAAAAAAAACAACAACAAAAAAAAAAAAAAACAAAAAACAAACAAAAAAAAAAAAACCACACCACCAAACCAAACCAAAAAACAAAAAACAAAAAACAAAAAAACACCCACAATTCTGGACCAGACTATTATAAGGAAAAGCTGAAAAAACTGGTACTCAGGTGAACTGTAAGCACCCAAATAACAGAAGACAGTCCAGTTATTTGAGCTGCCGAAATAACAAAGCCACGGTTCCTACAAACCCGTTCTCATACAAATTCTAATTGAAGGTTTTCCCACATTTGTGACACTTGTAATCTTTCTTCCTACTTCTTCCCCTGGTCTGTTCACTCCCTTGAGCCTAATTAGGGTTGAGCTCAGACCAAGCCTTTCCATCTACTCATTGCCTTGCAAGTTGCAGGAAGTTAAATACACCAACATCTCTGTGAAACCTGATCAATAAATTATTATGGAGAAAAGGCCAAACAGCTGCACGAATTCTTATTCACCCAGATCATGACCATACTACCTTTCCCTCCTTTGAAAAGCAATCTAAAAAAGGGAGCTGCTCCAGGATTTTTTAGCATTATGAGTGACTGTGCATAGCTTGGAGTGGATGCGACTGGCGTTCAAATGCGGCATTTTGAAAAACAGGAAAAACTCAAAGACTCTCCTATTGTCTCCGAGCAAGACAGGAGGATATTGGGTGAAAGGGGATGCATGCCTGTTCAGCTGGGTAAGCGAAACAATTAGCTCCTAGTCTTCGGCTATCTTTTTAATTGCTCATTAGACAGCTCATCTGTATATATTTGCAATTGAAAAAAACCCATCTAAAGTATGTCACAAGCAGATGTGCGTGCTGTGCAGCAGTAACTCCTCACGGAGCACTGAGGGGTGATCTCAGGAGAGGAGCAGGGGAGGGAGGAGGCTATATTGATCGACCAGGGAGGCCAATATGCTGAAATGGATCCTTTACGTTTTCCATAGCCGTAGATTAGTTGTTCAGATTACTTGCACTGTTCACTCTTGCTGGGTTTTTGTAACTCCTTTGCATGCGCTGCAGCAATCCAGAAATGGCTACTGCCTTCCCACGCTGAGAAGTGCAACAGGACAAAGGCACCTAATTTCATAGCTGCACACACAACTACCGGGCCCACCTAACCTCCTGAAGCTACATGTCTCCTCCAGGGCACACCTGAAAAGATAATCCTGTGCCATAATACATTCATGATAAACAGCTGCTAGGTGAGCTTATCTCTGCCACTCTCCTGTTAGCTCCTTGCCTTAAGCATGAATGCATGTGTTACTGCGCCTGCCTTCCACTCCAGCAGTTATTTTATAAATTCCTCACTGTGCATTAGCCTATTGGTTTATTTACTAGAAGTCAAGAATACATTTACAACATCCCTCTCTATGATGCATTCTTTTAAGAGAGCTTCCATACTAATTAAGTTAAATGCGATAATGATACCCTGTTGATGGTACTGAAGCTAATGATAATGATGCCATATATTTAGTTGCAAGCACCTACTCAGTTAAATGAATGGGTCTATTGTTTGAACAGCACTATGTCCCACAGCCTGGGGGTGCACAGGAGGGAAAAAAAATATCTTACACTGCAGTTACTTAGTTGCTTTGCAAGACAATAAATAGGCTTGAAATGCACTACTCTAGCTTAGATGAACACGTGTCCAATCAATTACACTGTTCTGGTATACAGAGATACTTACTAGTGGAAATATGGCTATTTCTAAAATTGGAATAATGAAAATTTGATGTCTTTTTAATCAAATGAGTACATCATTTGCTCTGTCCAGAATATTTTTATTTGAACTAACACAGGTATTTGGAAAAAGTATTTCTTCTAAGAACATTTGAAAATCAATAATACTCCCCAGCCTTTGCTGATTAGATATCAGACCTTTTTTTCAGGCTTGAAATGTGCACTTAGGACTGAGTGCAAAACAATCTGAGTGAAATCACAAACCTTCATTGATTTTACACCCCAAGACTTCCCTGCTTCTTTCTCTAAACATGCTCCCACCAATACAGCACTGTTTTGCTGCTGTATACCAAGATTCATCTTTCTGGAAGCATCTTCTTTTCTGTTTTAAAACAAAAGGAGGGGGTTTTGTTGTATTATTTGGTTGGGGGGGTTTTGGTGTTTGGTTGTTGTTTTTGTTGTTTTGGTTTTTTTTTAGTTACAATGTATCTATAGTAATATTGGTCTGAACAAATGATGTGGTCAATCTTTTCCACCTGCAACAGTTAGGTGTGTCTCTCATAACAGCTTTCTTCTTTGTTCTTGCTTCCATGATTAAAGAAATATTAAAAATATTCACCTTCTCAAAAATAATTTTCTTGAGTGTGGAAGCTCACAGTTACACTTACATATAGTATTATCCTTGAAAGGCTGCTTTTCTGCTTGGGATTCAGCAGCTAGGCACTGTGGTTGCTACACCACAGGACATTTCCCTTGCTCATTTACGGAGAGTCCCTTTCTGTGAGACGAAGACCATTTCATCCCCTGTAAGATACTGCTGAGTGGCTGCCTTGAGACTACCTTTCTCAAAACATCACTTCCTGAGCAAATGATGCACCATCTCACCTATTTTTATGGTGGGTGCAGCCCCAGGGTAAGCAGGGGCACCCCTCAACCTCCAGCAGTGCTCTCCCCTCACATATCATTGGCCTGGGCCCGGCACTCTTGCCAGCCTCAGCAGATCCCACTGGGGAGAGCAGTTCAGGTCCTCCCTGTTCACTGTGGCTACACCAGTTGGCTTGATACAAACCATGTAAACAAGTGATCTTGGCTAACTGCACAGGAGTAATAACCTTCTTCAGTGGCACGACTGAGTCTAGAGGATGGATCAACTACGTGCGTTCACAGCCACAGGCTCTGTTGTATTTTTCTTTCTGCACACTTCCTACCCCTCTCCAACTGGTAAAAGTGAGTTTTTGAGGGTAGTCTGCTCTTCTGATCACACATTTGATTTTGCAAGACTGCCCAAATGATCTTGCAAGTAAGTCACAGACCAACTCATGGCTGCCCATATATATATGCAATTAATTTCTAGCCCTAAGATAAACTATTCTTTATCATCCAGTCCTGCAAACTCTCACGCACATACTTAGCATGACATCCATAAACATTTCAATTAAAATCATCACAACTATTCCAATGCATAAATTTAAAGCACATCCATATGTGCTTGCAAGATTTTGGACTGTTTCTGCTGCCATTTCAGGTCTATCGAGCCTCTATGACTTGGCATATTTAGAAAACATCTGCTGTAGTTAACAGAGTCCATACTCCTATTTTTGCCCTCTTTTTTATGTTCTCCCTCAAAGACATGACAGCATAGAGTGTAAATGGAAGCAATATGCTGAATATATGCAGAATATAATAGATTCCATCTCAGACTGATATATATGTGAAACTGAACCAACACATCTTTAAACCCATAAGATCTGCAGATGTCATCTATAGCCTTGTAAATTACAAACTTTTACTGTCTTATTTTTACAGTAGATGATAGTAAATATAAAATTGTGCATTATCACTGTGTAATAGCACAAGCTTTAGAAACACCATGCTGCAGAAGGTAGCATATATTGAAAGCCAGAGTATTCAAGGGAGCCTTATAATGCAATTTTAACTCTACAGCTGACTGTATAATAAAAACTGTAAAGCCAGGTATGAAATAATGTTTGCTAATAACAGGAAAGTGAAAGCTGTCTTGAATTCCTGGGACTTCAGAAACTGGCAAGACAAAACAGACGCAAAGAGGACATTTAATTAAGGATAAAGACTGTTTGAGTCATGCTGGGGCATCTGGTCACCCTACATTAAACTGAATACTACTGTGAATAATAAAGTATGTAAGGATGACATAAAAATAACTTAAAGGCAGTGTTACAAGCTGACAGGAGCAAAGAAGTCTTCAGTGAAGGTCCCCACTCCCCGCTTTAAATCTCCCTCCTGTGACTGAAGCACACTGCAGCCACTCCCAGTGACACTATTTCTCTCTAACGGCCATGGCAATAGCAGAGACTCAAATGGCCAGAAAAGGCTTCCAAAACACGGAATTTTGCAGATACCAAATGGGACTGCACCGCCTTCTAAAGCGGCTCGAGCCCAGCACACTTCTCAGCAGTTTCTTGCTCTCATAGCTTTCCAATAGGGCAAGTGTGGAATATGTTGCCTTTTGGGCATGGGCTATCCAGTGCCCAGTGTACGATCCCACACGTTGTTTCTGATAACAGCCTGGTGGCCTCTTGAGCATCCCCATGCCACCACAGGTTGCACCCACCAGCTAAGAGTAATTTGAGCATGTGATGCAAGACAACAGTGCTTATGATTTCAAAGGCTACCATCTTCATGGCATACCCCTGCACTAAATACTTCACTGCAGAGCTTTGAGGCTTTTGTTACTAGCACTGTCTTCTGGCAACAAGCCCCAGAGGAGGGAGGAAGGGAAGGAGGGTGGAAGCGAGGGAAGGAAGGAGGGAAAGAAAGAGAATAGCAGGATGCCCGAACAGCACAAAGCAGCAACAAACCCATAAATGTCCCTGGGCTTTTTGCCAATTTTTAGCACATGAATCCATTACCCTATCATGCAGACTTTCGATCCCAAAGGTTGGTGCATCATGACAGGTCAAAGTCTCAATGATACTCTGTTCCTTACAAGGTTGTGGAAATAAGAGAGCACCACAACTCATGTCCCCTGAGGGGCAGACTGAGGTGGGGAGTTCACAGAGGGAACGAGACTCCCAGTGAGGGATGCCGCAACACTGCAAACAGCTTCAGCCACAGTTTGTTCCTTATTGGGCACCAGAAAACCTGCTGTGTGGCTCCAGTTTTGCTCCCAAATGCGCATCTCTCCATCTGAACCTCTCTCCTCACAGTCCGAATGTGCAGACTCTCTGCTACCCTAACAAGGTGACCTCATACTGCTGCTTTAGGACAAAATTCAATTTAGAAGTCTGTCAGCCATGAGAGGCCGGCCCATAGGTAGCCAGGCTTCGTTAGTTCCCATGCTCACAACGCTATTGCTCTGCATAGTGCCAAACCAGAAGTATTTTTATAAAGATTCGTGCATTTTCTCCTCAGTTACCCACCTTACCATACAAAGGGAATCCCCGCAACACTGCATTTTATAGAATAGATTATTTATAACAAAATATCCAAGGAAGACAATACCAGTCATTTATAAGTGGCTATTTTTGGTGCATATCCTAATTCTTGATCTACATTAAAAAGGTCACAACCCAGGGTCAATCCCACTCCCTCCAGCTCATCAAAAGAGAACCTTCCTGAAATGTGGCGATCTTTTCCCAGATCTACTGAAAAGTAAGTTGCAAATTACACTGAGGCACAAGGGAGCCTTACAGCTTTGCAGCTTGTACGTGTTGCAGGACATAGTGTCATCTTATAGCCAGGCAAAGTCATTTGAGAGGTTCCAGTGCTGCCAAACTCCCTTTATACAGATTCCCATTTCTGCCTGGAACCATGTGCGAGATCAAAATATCATTATAGTGCTGCACCTGGGAGGAATTACAGCCCTTCCTAACCTCCCCTTCATGGAAGAATTAAAAACACAGAAACAAACAAAAAAACCCCAACAAAACAACCAAAACTGAAAAATAAGAGAAATAAGCAAGTGGTGGTCTGCGCAATCATAAGTGGTGGTCTGCGCATTGGTGTTGGCTCATTTTCTAAGTAATACCTATTGGAATCTCTTCTTTTACTTGCATTCTGTTTTCAGAGTGTGGCTTGACCATACTTTCTCTGCAACAACACCTAGAGTGTTACTTGCCACATTTGCAGTTGTCTCCAACGTCTGGAGCACTATGTGAAAAAATAGGTATGCGACCAGCTATAAAGACATTATGTCAAACACATACATGTGCCTTTCATAACAGCTCCTTCCTCCACCTCTCCCTCCCCATTTCTAATCTGTTCTGGAAGATCAGTCCTCAAACTTTTTTTTTTTTCTGTTTATTTTAATATACCATGCATGTGGCAGGTGAATTAAAAAAATAGCAGTATTTGAGTGAAGCGACAGAGGCAACAACATGAAGTGTTCTGAAGCGATAGGAGATCAAAAAAGGTTTCATTTACACATCCCTTAAAAGTCTATTCATATATATAATAGGCTCATCATACCCTCGAATTACTTTGCACAGGAGCTCAGCGTGAGAGCATTTTTATCAGCTGGCTTCCAAAAGTGCATGCCTTTAGGACAGGAGCCATGATAGCCTGAGAGCTCTCCAGGCAGGATTGCTGGGCACCCAGAGCCGGCTGCTGCTGCTGCTGGGAGCAGAGAGTCCAGCCTTGCCCGCAGCTGATTTTCAGACACTTAGGGGTGAGGTTCTGAAAACAAAGAAACTTGAAATAAAATGTATACATATAAATATACATAAATATATGTACACACATGCACATATATATATCTCTATGGACTCGGAAATCTGACAAGTGCTGGGACCATGGGGTGGTCATGGCAGAGATTTGCACCCGGTGCCCTGAGTCCTGGGCTACCATTACCCTGACCAGGATATCTTCCTTTCTCTTGAGGGAGCCCTCTCTAGTCAGGGATCCCCAGCAGGGCCAGGAAAGTGGAGATGAAGCCGGTAGGAATAAAGGAATTACCCTCTCTGTGAAGGGTTTTTTTTCTCCTCTTCTGTTAGCAGCGGTGCTTCAGCTCAGCCTGAGAGGAGCCCAACACAGCTGTCTCATAGCATCCTTTCCGAGGTGTTCTCTAAATGAAAAGGAAAGCTGGAAAAGAAAAGGAAAAAAACTCCAAAAAACCAACATGGGAACTATTTCAAATATCTGCTACCTTTCCTTGAAAGCCTCCGTCTTAGTTTCTGGCCAGCTCCCTCGTCTTGGGGTCCCCTCCTTTGGGAAAACCCATACCTCATGAAATGCCACATCCCAGGCAGCCATAAATTCATTTAAACTAATACACAGCCCCTAAACGCTGGCTGGAAGGCAACCCTCCAAACATCACAAATGAAATAGCGGATTACTGAAGTCAGCAGAAAACCTTCAGTGGGTCAATGGGTCGTCATCCTGGGGCCTTGGCAATGCTAAGACAGGTCCTCCTGTCCTGAGCACACCCATGAGCCTAAGCATCTCCATGTGTCTGTTCACCTTTGATAAGCATTGAACTTTTCCCTTCTGTTGACTTGAACCTTCAGCTAAAAGTGGTCAGTAATGGTGACACATGTATCAATTAAACAAAAAAAAAAAAAAACAAAAACAAAAAAACCAAAACCACATTAATATTTTAGTGATAGAGAAAAGGCTTGAAAACCTGAGCTAAACATGTCACAAAGTTCAGAAACCAGAAATAAAAGAGCAAACACATTACAATTTTTAAGCAAGTCTCAGTGGGTTTAGTGAGATCTGGCTCACAATTTTTTTAGTATCTCAGTTTGACATTACTGCCCAAAACCATAATGCTGATGTGAACATTTCACAAATATTCATGAGAGAAACAAAAGCAATAAACAACATATATATTTCAGCTTCAAAAATGGGAAAAGCTACAGGAATATTGGAGTTAAAACAAGCATTGCAGACATCAAAACCTGCAGTAAGATGAGACTTTTTAAATAAGCTGGGATAAATAAAGACCAGCATTAACATTACTTAACATTAACTCTTCATCCATGTAACACCCCTACAGCATTTAATTATCAAAGAAAAAACTACTTGCAACTGAACTGGGAGAGACACAAAATCTGGAAGTAACCCCCCTCCCCCTCCCTGCTCTCTTTTTCCCTTCCTATCTGGGCTCTTTTATCTCAGCCTAGAACCTCAGATTTGAAGTGGCTGCTTTAATCTCTCCTCTTCTGCTCACTACCTCTTCTGCAGACCCACTCTGCTCTCAACTACTGTCTGCCCATTTGACTCCTCTGGCTTTGGTGAGCCTGCAGCAAAGCACCTGCAGGGGGAATTTAATTTGGCTGTCAGTCCTCCACAGCCAACCCGCAGTCCCGTAGCTGCAGTGGCTCTGCAGGACTGGTGGGAATAAAAAGTAGTTAAGAACTTATTTTTGTGACTGAAGTCAGCAGATACCACCTTGCACAGAGGAATCAGATGTGTTGTGTGAGAGCATTTTTAAATGGTGACTTCTCAGAGTGGGATTTTACTGTTAAGTTATACACCATGCCAGTTTTGTGATCTCCCAGCACTGTGACTGTCTCTGTAATATTAATTGTACACTTTCCAAAGTGCTTCCCTTAACAATTTTCTCAGTGTTAGCAGAAGTAGTAAGAAAGGACCAGTACCTTCCAATAAATATAAATTTCCTCTTACTTCCAAGGTAATCTGATCCATACAGATGCATTTCAAGGTCCGTCAAAGTTATTCAGGCTCATTCCACAGCAGCCTGGAGTTTTACCAAGATGTACTATGGGAACAAATCTAAGAACAGGTGAATTTTGTTACCTGGTCCACAGAACCGGTAATATGAGATATTGCTGGATAAATCTGTGATATTTATCAGGCAAATAAACCAACAAATGAAAAACACAAAGAAAATGCCAAATGCAAAAATGACACTCTTGTCACTGCAAGAAACATTCAGAATTACTCAGCTCTGTCCTGGGTTCAGCTTAAACCACGACAAACTCAAATAAAGCATGAGATTTAATAAACTGTTCTTGCAGACATGGTTATAACTAAGTGTTAGCAGCAATAGGTTTTACTACTATTAGGGTTTAGAACCAAAAGTACTAGTGAAGCTCTATAGCCGACATTATTCAGGGAGAGCTAAATAAGAGTCATTGTAGCAGCACCCTCTGGCATTCAAGTATCTGTGCTGTGAATAACATGATGCTAGCACACATTGGTCCTTGTGTCTGCATGTATCAACTATGCAGGTGTCAGCAGATGCTACCCCAAATATGCCATTAGTTATGCAACCCAGGGAGCCCAACCACAGGACAAGGGGCTTAGAAACTTGCACAAGCTAAACCCAGCTCACAAAAAGCCCCCCTCCGACATGCAGAGAATAGTGCTTAATCTTTTCCTAGCAGGTTTCCGTCCCTCAGCTTACAACAGCTATCCGCGGGGGTCTGCGAGGCTCAGTAATGTAATGCAAAGCCTTGCATAAAATTTGAATATCACTGCCCCTAAAATACAAGTTTCTCATGGGTTCAGTACTGCCAGGCTTTCGGGAACAACTCCCTAACCCTAACTTGGATCTCCCCACCCGCCTGCATGGCACCAGCAGAACCCTGCCCCATACCCAAGCCAGGAGGCTGCCTTGGGCCCCTTGGCTCCTGCCCCATTCCTTCACTGCCCAGGGCAGTCAGGCACCTCTCTCTCTCACTCTCCAGGCACCAGGCAGGAGAGTGGCCACATGTGTGATGTTTTAACAAGGGTCAGCAACTTAGCACCACACAGACACCCTCTCACTCCCTCCCTGGTGGGATGGGGGAGAGAATCAGAGGAGTAAAAGTGAGAAAACTCATGGGTTGAGATACAGACAACATCTCACAGGGCAGAAATCCTGGAGGGTGCTGGGGTGAGGGATGCTTCTCCTTCCAGGGGTGTCCCAGCTCCCCATTGCCCTGTGACACAGGGAGAGGAGAGCTACCAAGGAAAAGTCTCATTGGCCCATGGGACAGCAGAGCTACCAAGGGAAAAAAAGTAATCCCAGAGAGGATCGGAGCACTGCTGGAGGTTAGGGACTTGCATAACCATATCACCAAGTGCACATGTGGTCCCAAGGACCCGCCCTCTCAGCAGCCAGCTCCCAATGAGACCACAAACAGGCCATAAAAGGCCATTTGAGACCCATGCTTTCACCACCTTTGTCTAACAGGACGATGAGAGGCTTGTTCTTATTTGTTCCTGTGGCAAATAATCTGATAGCTAAAACCTGTTTTTACCTGGGTGGCTTTCAAATTGCTGGGCTAGGCTAGTCCCACAAATGGAGAAACCACCCCAGCCTATGCAGGGACCTCAGAAAAAGAATGAAAGAAAGAAAAAGTAGGTCTAGCAGACACTAAAACAGAATTGAAAATCCCAGCCATCCTGCATTGCCTCAGACCATAGACCTGCATTACAAGTGAATTTTATTTTCCTGTAATAAAACATTCCTCTTTACAACAGGAACATCAAGCTGACATTTGAAATAGACCATTTGACTGGAATTACACCAAGAGTGAATGCTGCAAAGTGACTGTATCACTGCACATGGCTGACAGTAATTATTAATAAGACTGCTCTTCATTTGATAGGCATGCATTACAGATGGCTGAATAACGGAAACATTTGTGAACAATTGTTTAGTGGTGGAAAAAAAAGACGCCAGTGCTGAAACTTTAATGTTTAAACACAATGCAATTAACCAGCTCCAAAGCTGAGCTCTGGCAAAAGCATGATCGCTTTCATGACACCTGCTGAGCTCTGCAGGAACACATAAGAGAGCAGTGTTTATAGGGTCAAGAGCTGATGGGGCAGAGGTGGTTAGACTCACAAATCACTCTTCCAGCAGGTAAGCTGCTCAAGTTATCAGGGAATTACTTTCACATGGATTCAATCAGAGCCGTCTACTGCCACAGCAATACGCAGAAAGGGGTGAAGAGAGTCCTGACCTAGCAGGCAGCTGTGCAGCTGTATAACTGCACCATATAACACTGGAGCCCACAGTATACTCAGTGCAAAGAAGAGGTGGGGGAAGTCTCTTTAGCTCTTCCAGTAAATCTAAATCAGGGATACGTCTATAATAGCAAAGAGATTCACAGACTGAATCAGAGATGATCTCTAACTCCAGGAACTGAATAAAAATGTCAGCATAAACCAAACAGTAATGGCCACATTTCCATCCCAAAATCAGAAAAACAGATTTTGGCTTGGAGATGGAGGCAAAGGAATTACCCTTTGTCACAAAGAGTTTTCTTTACAAGAAGATCTCAGGAGGGCAGGAGGAAAAATAGTGTTTCATTGAAAGAAATACGAAAAACATAATACAATGACAACATAACAGCCAAAATTTCCAAACTGTTATCCTCAATCCAGCTGGGACATCCACATGTAGCCCATGCTGGGCTCAAAGAGCAATACTTCACATGCAAACATTTCCCTTGCCAGTGCTCATGTATCTCGTTCAGTCTCAGGTGCTTGTCACTGCTCGTCGCATGAGCTACATTACAGCGGAGCCTGTGCTTGGCCACATACTGTGCCGATCGGGACCCCAGCCTAGGGACTGGCCCTCCCACGTGACCTCAGACCTGCCTCCACAGCTGACACTGCACAGGGAAAGTGTAATGGGTTTGGCATGTCCCCAGAGCTTCTCACTGCAAGTTTGCCACCATAGCAGAGCCATGACTGCCTCCAGTCTGATCCACGGTAGAAAGACAGATACCTGGAAATATTTCACCAAATTCTGCTATTTTCCCTCTCTACTCATGATTCTCTTTTTGCTTTCTTTTCCCTGCTTTTTTTAAGCTACGTAATTTTCAGGTAGTCAAGATTTTAAAAAACATGTAAGACCAAAGTAGATAAAGTGATTTAAAAATAGATTAAGCTGAGTGACTAAACACTGAAAAAATAGTCACTTACTCCCAACATTTCCACTGACTGGCCTTTGCAGTATACTTTAAAGAAATGTAAATTTTAAAAGTAGAATCAAATGTTTTTGTAAGTTAATTTTTAGAAAATTAACGCCACCAGTTTTTGCAAAAAAAAACCCAAACCTCTAAGAATTTCTACTTAATGTTTTAAAGAGGGGGAAATGAGTAAATACAGCTGTCTGTCTGTAGGAACAAATAATCAAAGAGCCTGAACCGTAAATTGTCCAAAACCAGAATACATCCTTCAGCCAGGCTAGTAACTGATGCCAGCTATTCAAAGCAGCAAATAGCAGAGCCTTACCACTTCTCTCCCAGATGAAGTTTTTGGTATTTCAGATCTATATTTGCCTTACGATCTTAAAAAGTGCTATCTGACACTGACTGATAGGTCAACAGTTATCCCAGGGTTTTGCTATTATTCCACTTACATAAAAAGGAAAGAAACAGGACAAGTATGGCTTGTAATGGGAGTCCCACCAGTTCAGCTGAGTGAAGCCCATGCAGTGACCTGCCTGCTGAGGACAATTAAGTCATGTCACCAGTGAGTGACTCCAGGGCTAGACTCGCTCCCAGTGACCTCAGGTGGGAAACACCATCTGTCCCCAGCACACGTGAGCAGTCAGGCTCAGGAAAACATTCATCACAACCAACCAACCTCAGTGTCAAGTAAGGTTAAAAAGTAAAAACCACCAAGTTTCTTTTCACCCTCTTAAGCTCTGACTCAGCAACTTCCCACTATGTTCACAGGAGGGATGCACATAACAATCACTGTTGTTCAGTTAATGGAGTAACAATATTAATGCTGAAATGCCAGAAAGACCACTGTCAACAGCTTTCTCCACTGACACCACATGAGACAGCAGTGAGATGTTTGTCCCCATGGCAGGATGCTCCCAGCTGACTCACACCAACGCAGTCACCTCAGGGCTAGATGTGCAGGGACAGACCACATCCTCACTTGCACACCAATAGGGAGATCTGTTGGCAAATGTACCCACTGTCAACAGTCCCACCATCGCCCATGAGAGAAGGAGCAGGTGGTGGAAACCCTAACCTGACTGAAACTCCATATCAGAACCTGACTGAAACACCATGGAGGTAGCAACCAGCTGCCCTGGACCCTGAGGCAGGAGTACTAGTGGTGGCAGGGAGAGTCTGGGGAGCACATTGAGAGGTCAGTACCTATAACTGAAGCCACCATCATTCCCTTCACTGGATGGCACTGCTGTAAAAGTCTTGGTCACAGACTGAGTGTAGTCAGAAATCAGCAACGGCTGAAGTACCGAAATCCCCAGATCTTCAGGCCAGCCCCTTGGAAACCTACAGGAGAAAAGGGGAAAAAGTTGTTGCAATTCTGTGTTGTTGCTAAAGACTGCCGTAAATGTAGAAATACACAGATGAGGACATTGTCAAAGCCTGCTGCAGGATCCATGAATGTTGCCATGCCAAATGCCAAATCTTTCATTCCAGAAAAATTTCCAGCTGCCTCACTTGAAAATGAATTGTTTCCTGTCACTAAGGCAAAGCTGCCACATGCCAAAGGAAAAAAAAAGGCCAAATAAAATCTGCTGCCTCTCATTAGATCAAAGGTTGGCAGCAGAGAGAAACCACCACACAAAATGACATTTATTCAGAAGAGCAATTGACTACAGAGTCATTTGTCACTTTTAATAATACTACAGTTGCAAAATGATGATAATGGAAATCAAGTTACTCTAATGGTAATAAAATATTTGTAAACTAAACTTGTTCATTTTGCCCATAAAAAAAGACATTGAAATAATTTAACTGCAGAGAATAAAATTGAAATGGGTCTGTAATTACATAGATTTTCAGCATCTTCTCCGTTATAAAAAGAACTAACTGCTGATGACTCCCACATTTCCGGCACCTTACTTTGCAAAACAAAAGATTAGAAATATGTATGAGATGTACTGAAAAGGGGCCTGCAGCAACATTTCAGAAGTGATGTATACATTTCTTCCTGTTTCTCGTTCGTATTAGTAGCATGCCAAATGTCTCTCATTAACCAAGTGAGCCTGTATGCTGGTGAACGTCACTGAATCAAGTGAGGGGGCAGAGCACTATTAATGAAGTCACTGGATCTTAAAATCCAACTCATCACCATCAAGGAAAACACTGAAGGATTTTTGGTGACTTTGACAAAGTAGCATGCTGGCAAAATGCATACTGATGTGGTCCTATATGGCTTTCTTATCCTTTCTTATCCCTGATGACCTGCCTTCACTGATTTGGTGAAATCAAGGTAAGGATTGCAGGAAATTCAGCATTTTTCTCTAACCTCTCAGGTTTCTTTGAATTCAGTTTTGACTCATTTTCTAACAATTCTCCTGGAACATTTAACATTAAACAAGTTCCAGAGCCATCAGCTGAAAATCATGCCAGTCCCAGAGGAAAACTGCAGGGAGCTGAAGAGTACCTGACTCATCTTTGTATTCCTCTTGCCGCTGTTTCACATTTTATTTTATTTTAGATTAGAGACATGAGAGTTTCTCCACTACATCTAGATTCTAGGAGTCACCTTCCTAAGAGAGTCCAATCTCAACTTTGTACATGCCTTTCATCCAGGTTGGATCTGAAATGTGCCAAAATCAATTACTCTGGTACTTTACCTCAGGGGCATTGCTCCCTCAGACACACTGTATATGATTAACAAGGATGCATTTTGAAACTGGATGGCCTGACCTTCTGCACAGGAAATTTCTCAGTTTCTCAAATGACTTTGTCTGCAGGGACTTCCTTGTCATGTGTCAGAAACTTACAGGGAAAAACTAGACCTTAGGGAAAATGGCAAGAAACCAAAAACTGAAGCCAACACATAAAGGCATGCCAAAACTCTTGTCAGCACGGTTTTTATAGCTGCATTTTAAAATATTTCTCGCAGTTAATTTTCTTTTTTTTTTTCTACTAAAAAGGCAGTGATTAGCAGTATATTGTCAATACTTCTGCCATTGAGGAGGAAACGCAGAAGAGCAGCACTTGAGGACCTCAGGGGACTACTCCACAATGCCTGCAAGTCCACCATATTCTTTGAAAGGAAATATAAACCAAAATACCAGTAACCATCCTGAATAATTAATGTTAATATTGAAGTAGCCAACAAGAAAAGAACAATTTAGCAGAAAAGAACAATTGTCCTCAAGTTCCAGTCCTGAAACAAAATGAGACCTCCGGAAGCAAATATTTTATCTCCTATATTCTCATTCAGGAAATTACAGGGGTTTTGCTTTGAGACTCTCTCCCTATATGCATATGATAATTACGTATAGATGTTTGCATGTAAAACTTATTGCACAGCCAAAGGATGAACCGAACCATGTACTCCAAACACAAGTGAGCTCAAATTCCCTACACTTGGACAGGTTTCCTGGGAGGACCTGAACACCACATGCAGGGTGCTCCTGTGCTGCAGTCAGAATCATCATTTCAGTACATGTAGGCCAACTGGAATCAGCTTTAACCCAGTGAAGCTGTATGGAAATAGACATTAGCAAAGACGCAGTCTCAGCGGGGGCTATGCACAGTTGAGCCTGACTGCTGGGCTTTGTTGCCAGCAGCACTGGACCAGGCACGCTGGAGCTGCTTGGTCATGCAATTCCTCTTCCTCTGGTTCTCACGAAGCATCCAGAGCCAACAACACTCACAAGGCAGAAGAGTGTCTGCCTGAAAATGAAGAGGTTTGTGGTTTTCCGTTGAACCCAAATGGCACCAGACAAAATAAATTTCTCAAGGCTGAACTCTCTGGTGAAAGCCTCTTGAAATGTGTTGTAGTCCATATCTCCATTCAGTGTCAAGATGTCCCCTTTGCATCACTGTACGTCTTGTATAACTTCCTTCTTGTAAAGGGAAACTATACCAACAGAGTCTTCCCTTTAACCTCTGTTTGGGGATGGACCATGTCATCATACATGCAGAGGCTGACTTGTGCAAGCCCAGCAGGGCTCATTAGTGTATGCCTGATACCATACTTATGAGGAGCAGCTCCAGCCCTTGAAACAGCCTGCCTGCTCTCTGAAGGCATGGAAGAGATGTCAGGAAGCCCTGCCTGACTGGAGCTGCTCCAGGGAAAGCCAGCCCAAGTGTCTATTTGCTAAGTGCTGAACTGGAACAAGAAAAGATGGGAGCAAAGTGCAGTCGTATCCCTCTAGCTTTCCTTGGAGTGATCTCATGCCCAGCCAGGCTTATTACTTCTGGCTCCACTATGGTGCCAGCAGATCATCTTGGGTGACCCTGTGCAATGGTTCACAGGACTTTAGGGAATCTTCTTTGCTGAGGCACAGTAGGACACAAACGGAGCCAGCTGGGGTGCAGCCGTGGCCAGCTTAGACATCTTTCATCCTAAGGGTACACAAGCCCACTGAAGAAGCATTCAGATGCTATGCTGGCACACAGCCCTAGAAAACACAGCTCTCTGCAGGTGCACACACCCCCCCCCAGCATATGCCAGCTGCAGGAGCAGCAACCAAGCATGTTATCTGATTCAGTGAAATGTTATTTTTCCAATTACAACTGGCTAGTTGTGTACCTCCTTAAAATATCATCATGCAACACCTAAAAGCATGCAACTGTGTTTGACTTTGGTTGTTCTGGAGCTGTTGGTTTTTTTTCCTCTGCAACCAAAGGAAATCATAGTAATCTCTGGAGTGAAAACATTGATATGCCAAGCTCAATCAACTCACAACTCTAATTCACCTCAAAAAATTAAATCCCTTGATCAGTTTTACTGGGGAAAAAAAAATCACATGCTCAGGAATAAAATCTAAGTGAATTTTCAAGATATGCACAGATACGCAATCCACCCAATCAATCATACCCAAATCTAACATAGAATTAGTTGCTCACAAGCACCAATAAGATTTCACATCCTGTTTAATTTCCTTGTGCCAAATCCAGTATTTATTCATGTCCTCAAAGCTTCTAAGTGATGTGGTAACATTAATTTGTCCCAAGTTTCAGAGAAAATTTGGTCAATAATATGTTAAACCATCAATTTCAGTCTCTGACAAAACAATGCATGAATCCAAGATGCTGAGACTCATCAAATGTACTAGCTGCCAATGCAATTAATCAGGTCTGACCACTCATTGTAGCTTGGGGAACAAGCTCGATTTTAGTCCAAAGTCATGACTTTGACACAGGGAAAAAAAAAATAAAAAATGCTGTCACTAGTAGTAGGAGAAGAAACAATATATTATTACACAAAACAATACATCCCGATTTTGTCATGGGACTGACTGAAGCAATGAAGCTTAGATGGGTAAATGTGAGCTATAGCCCAGTGCTTCTCAGCCTGCTGGCCTTCACAGTGCACGTTTTGATGCCAGGGCCACCCCACGTCAACAGAATAACACCGACTAATTTCAGAGGCATTGGCTCAGTCCCGAAGTTTCTCAGTGCTGATGCTGGAGGCCCACTGAATCAGAGCATGCCAGAGAAGCATCTGGCATACACAAAGAAAGTATATGTGCTCGTGCAAAACTAAATTATAGGATGAGAGATTAATCCTGAAGAATGTATTTTTAAAGAAGATATATATGTTCTTATATATATATACACATATACATCAGACACAGAACACTGCTGTGAACATACCTCGAGCCTTCTGTCAATATCTTAGGATGAAGGACTACTATGATGTATGGTTTGTTTTTCTCTTCCAAAGAGCCAGAGGACGTGTGTTCAATATTTATCCTTTCCACTCCTTAAAATAACACACATATAAAAGTGGAGACTGAGTGAAGTGCTTCACAGAGCCTTGTTTCCAGCTATAACCTAAATGAGTTTTGCACATGAGTGGAATCATTTACTGCTTATTTAACTTTGCAAGTGCTTTGGAAGACCTCTTGTAACACTGACTTTGTTTTAATCTGCTTGGCTGCTGCCTTGACTGCCTCAAGCAGTTTCCCGCTGCACAGTCACAAAAAGGGACTTGGTCTTATGGGTTTTATAGCCATTCAGCAAGGGTTGTCAATACAGCACTGCAGGGCAGACTTCTCGGTCTGCAAAACCTCTCCACCAGCCCGGCACTATCAATGCCACGTGGGGCTTGCACAAAGCAGCTCGCACACACAGCACTCAGCGAGCCTGGTGGTGCTATAAGGTGTTGAAGTGCTTTCATCACCGCCCTAACAGTGGGCTGACACCGCCAAAGAGCATCACCTCCTGAGCAGTGTGCCAACTATGAACACGGACTCAGAGATTTTTGCTTTTTTATTCTTGTAGGCTAAACTCTGAGATTTATCACACCCCCGCCTGTGGTGCTCAAGGGCTGCACACTTTCAAAATACGCTCCTGGTAACCATGGTGAAATGCGTGGTCCCATTTCTTATGAGTAAAGCCCCTCCCAAATGTCTTCTAATGTGATTGCCCATGAGCAAAGACTTACTTTTTGACTTCCTTTCCCTCCCTGCTCTCAGCTCTGATGAATCCAGATGATGCATCCATTTTTTCCCACACAGAAGAAAAACCCCACAATCTTGCCCAGAGCGTCATGAGGTATAAAAGTGCAAGGAGGTCAGTCCATATAATAAAGCATTCACATATTCTTGGCTAAAATAGCCCTTCTTTGTCTGAGCATGTTCATTCTCAGGAGTCTATTTCTCTGAACATCTTTGTGTTCATTACAACTCTCAAATTTAAGGTTTGCTCTTGACTTACAATTTCTATTCACAGGTCAAATATTCAACTTTAACAGCTTCACCACCAATCTCTTATAGACACTCTGTGTTTCCTTTTTAATTCTCATTTACCCAATTAGCATTCTGTTAATTAAACACTGAAAGTGCCTTTACTTTCTTCCGAAAAACACACTCCTCCTTAACCCTTGATTTATACATGTACCTCTGCAGGCTGTTTCAATGAGATTAGAGTTTGCACACGGTTTTTATTCTTGGTTTGTAGACATTATTCTGAGGAAATCTTGCCATATAACTTAAGACTTGCTGTCTGACATTTGTACTGGAATTTTGCCTAGCATAGTTTGAGTGTGCTGAGATAATTAATAGTCTTAAGTAACCATGATTCCCTGGCTGTGAACTTCAAAGACAGCAGTAGTTTTATATTCTTTCCGTGACTTGAAATAGCAGACAGTTATTACAGCATGACATGATTTGGAAGTCCAGAAACCATTAACTGATGTTGGCTAGGAGGGCTCCACCAAATCTACCTTGAGTCAAGTTTTGTATGGGGAAAGGAGTCTATGATTTTTTTCTAATTTCCTCTCCATTTCTATCTGCACTCTATCAAATTCAAGTTATGGTACTATTCGGCTTACATTACAATACATAACTGTGCACCTGTCCCAGAACAACCCAACACTTAGCAGCTTCCAGCTGAGGGCTCTGCCTTCCACGGGGCTTACGCAGCTTCATTTGCATCTCCTGCTCAGTCTGAGGCAACACCAGGATTTGTGCTTGTGTGCAAGCACAAAAGCATGGCATTCCAAGTCCCTTCACAGGTCTTCAAACACCCTGAGAATTACCTCAATGTATTTACTTTCTGTTCTCCTGCCTCTTCATTTGTATGCCACATACTTAAAGAATACAAACCAGTGGGACACAGCAGTCAGAGCACCTCTCTATGGTTTCAGAGGTGTGGGTATGAGTTTCTACTCCACTCTTGTGCCAAAAAAGCTCCCTTCCTTCCCTCTTTCCCCCATGTTTTAAAAAAGAAAACAAAACAAGAGGACATGTCTATGAAGGTACACAGTTAATAAATAGGCATATAGTTACTTACCGCTGCATATTGTATAGAATTCTTTATATATGCATTTGATTAAACTATTAGAAACCAGAAAAGGTTTCTTGTTGCAAGAAGCTCTCAATGTAGGTAAAGGAGTCTTAACATAAAATCATATCTATATAAATGCATCAGTCAACTTTCACTCTCATTTTATTCAGCAGACACAAAGGCTACTGCTCTTGTACAGCTTCCCCATACCTATACTTCTGATCTACGCACATTTTTATCTCAAACATGAGAATTTATCTGAAGCTTACAGTTAGTTAGTCACCAGTTTATAAAATTTTTCAACCAACTGAAGAAGAGAAATATCACCACATAACTCCGGTGACTGAGTGGAAAAAAAAACCAAACCAGACAGTGTGTTTGATTTATAGCAAATACAACAGCTGCAGGATTTTTTAGACAAATGATTCCCAGAACAATTACAAATAATGAAGGCACAAATACCACAGTTTGTGAAGCATGTCATGATAGGGGATGGGGAGAAGAGGCTAAAATCATTAAAAATGGTGCAGCCAGCCTTAGATTTAACATGTAAACATCCCTGCTGTCATCAAAACAGCAGAATTTCCTTTTCTTTAACCTTTCATAAGACTCAGCACCCAAGCTTTGCTTACCATGTAACGTGTTCCTCATAGGTTTTTGTCATCTGGAAGGCTGTTGTTACTTCTGTTGCAAGCGCATTTGAGATAATCCAGAAGTTGCTTTTCTCCGACACATTTAAAAAAAAACAAAATATGCAATATCATTACTTCATCTATTTACTGTGAAACCCAAAGGAAATATTTCAAATGTATCATTTATTGAAGCAAAAAATGGAAAAAAAAAAAAAAAAAAGAAAGCACATTATGCTTTTGGAAATAAATTTTCAGCTCTTTTCTCAGATGAATTCATCAAAGAGATATCAAGGGGCTTTGGGAGGAGTTATAGGACGATTTGTTTTTATACTATTAAAAGTCAATTTTCTCTGTGTCTGCAATTGATTTAATGTAGCCTTTAGGATTTTTGATGCGCAATTTCAACTCTCAAGAGAAAGCTTGGCCATTTAAATAATCTAAATAGGACTAATGTTTCCTTATTCTTAGCTGCTTTTTTATTGTTCATAAGAATTCAAATAAAATGTGCAAAATATGTAAAAATATTTTCTCTGTCTTTATGGCACTGGATGTTATCTATAATTCAGATGGCAAAGACAGCTATACTGACTCCAAACAGCAGTATAGCATTCATGGTCGGTATCAGACATTTTGATTGAAGAAACCATGTAGTAAGCCCCAGAAATAAGTTTCCTCTGATCTCCAAGTCAGAGGCTGGCTGAGGGCTCAGATCTCCTGAGCTTCATGTTTTAGTTGTTCACAGTTAACACTGTGAATAGCTTCATTGTCTGCACCTGAGTCCTTTCAAAATCCTGCTAAAGTTTCAGAACAAGTCACATTGCCTGGCAATGAGGCTCACTCCATTTGCTGCTGCTAGTACCAAGTTAAAAAGGACAGATATTGAACTGAACCACTTCTCTATCTCACTGACTGTCCCCTTGTTTTTGAATGAGCAAAAAGGGGGTCTCTGTATAGGAGCTGAAGATCTCATTTCAAAAGGCACTAAAGATGTGCTACAGAGGTACTATCTGATATCATTTCAGGTGAAAGTACTCTGAAGGAATGGTAAAATCATTTGGATTTCAGTGCATCTGTCCTTTTTTCCCTAGCACAAGAATCCAGGTACTTCAAGCTCTTTAAGAAAAGGGACAGTAAAAGGCGACCGAGAAAAGCTTGAGCAAAGGGTCAGTGGCAATGATTACCTCTTTGAAATCCAGGCAGCAGGAATGCAAGGTGTCAAAAGTTATGCAATCACTTCTGCTGAGCATCTAACCACCAATGGGTCTGATCAGTGCAGAACTCGAGGTGAGGAACCAGGAGAGGTCACTAAGCAGGAACTACAAAGCGTCACACTGCTTAACACACAAGGCAAAAAAAGAATCCCCCCAAAATGCAGCCTACAGAAACTGATGGTGACAGAGATGGGGCAAACAAAACATTAGTAAAACACTGAGGAGGGAGGGTAAAGAAATAAAAATGACAGCAAAGAAGATCTAAATACTTTTGCCAAGTCTGTGGGAGCTCATTGTCTTCAGAGAATGGCTTCTCACAGAAGCTGTTTCTCCTGAGTCACAGGGTAGGTAGGAAGGGATAGGTCATGAGTCACCATCTGCCCCTGAAAAAAGAAGAAAATGGCACAGAAAATGTCAGTTACCACATATACAAGTGGTAATATTTTATATATAAAGACATGGGGAGAACAGGTAGGAGACACCTCACTAAAACACTGGGGGTGTGATCACCCAGGGGCAGGCACGGTTCCATCCACCGCGAGGAGCCCTGCCTCACTGGAAGTGATGCGTTTGGAGTTAAAGTACTTCACTGGCCAAGAGCGTTGCAAAAAGCATTGCCCCTACCAGCTCCTTGGTATCTGCTCAAGACACACTGGGAGAAGGGAAAGTGTCCCTGGGCTTCTGCAACTTCAATGCAAACTCCAGCCCACATCACACCTCAGCTCCACACTCCCGCTGATTTAAAAGATCACAATGCTTTATTCACCGGCGAAGTGGAGGCAGACTTTCCACCCTGTCTACACTACTACCTGCACAGTGCCATCCAACGAACATCTGTATCTGGCAGATGCAGAGGTGCACACCATTAAGTATCACCATTAGGTCCACCAGAGTTTTCATAGATGGCAGATGCGCTGGTGTAATGCCATTACATGATGAAGGCAGAGAGAAGAGGGTGGAGGCTCTCCAGGGACACAGTCATATGGTTCAGGATGTTTCCACACTGGGACATGCAGGTCCCTTCCCTGCTACAGGCCAGGTTACAGGTCCTCACACAGCTTTTCTTCATGAGGAATAGGCAGACAGCAATAATTTAAAACATGCAAAAAATGTATTTTTTCCAGTAGATTGGCACAGCTGTGGTCAGGGAAGATTTGGAAAATCAATTTATGCACATGTGCATGAGTGACTCCAGTCTTGTTGGGACTGAGCTCCAGAATTAAAATGGAAAAATGCGACTCCATTTAATGATGGTCACAGGTTTTGCTCTACACTTCTAGGTAAACCTGGGTAACTGCAAGACGTCTTCACTTGTAGTGTTAAAGGCTGTATTTATCATGATCTGTGGCAAGTTCAGAAACAAATCCCCATAGAACAAGATGGATACTTACCTCTGGATTGCTCTTACCTTACCAAGTTTCAGCAACTGCACTGATGTGTAAAGGTACCTAGTGCTAATTGGATGTTTATCAACACAGTATTTAGGCAGTACTGTTGTTTTTTCCCCAGTTACAAGTTGTGCATTTGTTTCACAGTGTTTTTACTGCTTGTATGACTGCTAAAACTATATATTCAGGATAATGAGGTTTCTAGTGTTTTTGAAATGTTATTTAAATGCTGATTTCAGAAGTACTCTTTGTAACCTCTGTTAGGTCTGCAGAGAAAGCACAATTTCGAAGAGGTTTATATCAGCATAAATCTATAGAGCTTTGTTGAAGCATTGCATCCAGAGCAAAAATTTGCCACTCGTTTGACTAGACACCCACAAATCACTGACCTAGCTAAAAAGTAACCTGCAGCGCAATAAACAGGCATAGAAAAGTATCTCAGTTAAATGCAAACCCTAAGTGCCTTTAAGGTTTTTTTTTCTCTTTTCCAATCATTGTCCTTTGACTTTGGGGGAAATTTTCCACATGCAGTTTGGTTTCAACCCAACTTGAGTGTTTCTGCAAATGGAGTTTGCTATTCAGTAAGCCTGCTCCTGCATGGCAGCGGAGGGGACTGGATGAATCTTTGCTTCTAGTTTTCTAAAAAGCCAAGGTCTGTAGCCAGATGTGTGGCTGGGCTGATGGATGACATCATGTAAGTCACCCCATCTTTCTCTGCTTCAGATTCCCACCTGCTTAGAAATCAACTGCCCAAAACACTTTGAAATCCTTGTGTCAAAATCCTTGACACAGCTGTGTCTTATTTTTGGAAGAAGAAACATAGCCCTGTGCATCTACAGTGGGGCCAGAGCAAGGAGTAGTGCAGCAGGTCCTACCCTGGCCCTGACACTGCCTTATTCTGCGGCTCAACTCATCTCTTTGTGCCTTCATTTCCTGTGTCTGGTGTGGTATTCGTTGTGTGCTTGGTATTTAGCCCTGATGCACCTCCTGCCAGAATACTGTGTATTCTGTCAGAATACTGACAGAATCTTGCTGTCTACCGTGTAAGAGAGATCCTGAATCACAGAAGTGTTGTATTTGGAAGGGACCGCTGGACATCACCTGCTCCAACCCCTCCTGCTTAAGCAAGGATCCCTAGAGCCAGTTGCCCAGGACCACTTTCAAATGGGTTCTGAGTATCTTCAGGGAGGGAGACTCCACCACCTCTCTGGGCAACCTGTGCCAGTGCTTGGTCCCCCTCACAGGAAAAATGTTCCCTGATGTTCAGAGGGAACCTCCTGTGTTTCAGTTTGTGCCTGCTTCCTCTTGTCCTGTCACTGGACACCACTAAGAAGAGCCTGGCTCCATCCTTATTGCACCCTCCCTGCAGGTGTTTGTACATGTTGATGAGATCCCCCCTGAGACTTCTCTTCTCTGGGCTGAACAGTCCCAGCTCCTTCAGCCTTTCCTAATAGGAGAGATGCTCCAGCACCTTACTCATTTTTGTGGCTCTTTGCTGAACCTTCTCCAGTAATTCCATCTTTCTTATACTGGGGAGTCCAGAACCGGATGAACATATATGAATAGTAAGAAAAAAAAAAAGCCATAATAATTGTAAAACACAAAATAATAACCTCCTTTTGAGTTAGAGACTTCAGGAGTCTACTGGCTAGTTACCTGGGCGAAAGTTAAGGGTGAAGCTTGATCACAATTTTTAGGGACCAAGATAGGGAACGCAACATTATTAAAGTGCTTGTCAATTCATTAGACAAAAATGTAACAAGACCAAATGACCCAATTTGGAAGGGGACAGAAAAGAAATGAAGTGCAGTGCAATTATTTGTTTAACAATGGCAGCAATTAGCTGCTAGAAAATTTACCAAGTGTTCTGGTTGATTCTCTGTAGCTGGTGATTAAATCGATTGGATTTTTTGTCTTCTTTGAAGTCTTGTTCCAGTTCATATAAAAAGTCCTAGGGCCTGTGTCATGCAGTAGTCAAACAAAATGATTACAACAGTCCCTTCTGGCTCTATCGTCTATTCTTTTATATGAGATGACATTCACTGTTCTGATGATTAGGCAATTAACATTGCAAAATACCAGAAAATACCTAAAATTCAGCAGAGCTGAATGCCTTGAGTTAATCTTTCCCTCAATCTCAGAACAAAACTGTGAACACAAAATCACCACTGTACCTGTCTCTAAAACAAGCCAGAAACAAGACAGAACTGGTAGTTTAAATGGCAGTTTGGTGTATCCAGCCTATATCACTTGTGTACTAATCAGCAGTACCACCTGTATGCCAAACACAGGCTGATAAAATCTCTATACTGCTGACCATGACCAAGTATGGCAGCCAGATTTGATTATAAGAAACAGAAGCATCTCTAAAGGAAAAGTGTTACAGAGTTCTTTATTGTAGCACAACTGCTCAGAGTAAAGAGGGTTGCATTTACTCCTTTAAAAAACATTATGCGAATATAGCTAGGAGCTGGAATAAATTGACTAGCAGAGGTCAAGCTGCTGCAGCAACAATGTGTTTGGCTTCTAGAGACAGTCTACCAGATGCACTAAGCAAGAGCAACTTTTCTGCAATAGCCTTGATAATAGATTTCTGAAGGTGGCATCCCCTTAAGAGCAAAGTGTTCCGATACCATTTACCAAGGTATGCCATGAAAGGACAGGAAGGCATTAGAAAAGAAAATACAAAATATGTTAATCATCTGCAATTCAATCACTTTTCTGTATAGCTAGAAAATGAATAATTTTGTGTAATGCTAAGTACAAGACTGTGATGTTTCGTAGACAGTCCTTGAACTGAAACAATAAAGCAAACAGCATGCTGTTTGTCATTCTATTGCAGCCCTTGAGAGAGACAAAATAAGCTTTAAGAAATTTCATATCTAATTTTCAGACTTGGCTGCTATCAAGAGATCAAGAAGCCTGAAGAATTTACCTACTGATGAGAATACCTTAGTACCTTCATGTTATGTACCAGGCCAGACCGAATGTCCAGCCTAGATCCAGAACCACAGCAGTGTGGGGACGTTTGGATGACACATGATCGTGGATAGAGACCTGCTCATCAAGAATGTGCCACCTCCTAAGCCAACGCCAAAATAAGCCGTTTCAGAGAGGACATGGGTTTATTTTATAGACATGGAGAATAATGTTCACAAAACCATGGGCAATCCCATGTGTCTTTCCCATATTTGCTTCTGGTTACACACACAGAGGCACAGGACAGCAGTAAACTCATTACTCCCCTTAGCCAGTTTCTAAAGCCCGTAATCATTTCTTCAGTGAAAAGCAAGATCTAGACTGAAGCTTTTGGAAGATTACATAGTTCCCAAGTACACTGAGGTAAGAAGTGCAGTGGCTCAGCAGGACCAGCTCATCCCCACATCAGCCAAGGCTAGAACTAAGTCCTTTTGATGACAGGCATCATTTTAGCTCATTTGCTACAGCCGAATGACTTAAAAAATTATATAATGGGGTGAGAAAAGATCCCAGAATTAAAACTTAAACTGTGTTTGTTTATAAGCTGAGTAAATAGCAGTATTACTTACTGTGTCCCAAAACCCCTGCTAATCAGCACACAGACAATTATGTCTAAGTCCTTTCCCCTCACACACACCATCAGCTCCTCTCTCCTGCTCTTGGCATTGCTTGTTTTGCCTGCTCCATTATACCTGCTGGAAATTTTGAAAAGGAAAGCTTGAAAAAGGCTGAAATAAAATAAAGTTTCACTGATAAACCATCCTCAGATCCTCTGTCAACAGAAGAAAGTCAAGCAGTTGAAGGAAGCTCATGTACACACACGCCCTAAAAATGTAAATAGAAGATGTTCTTAGTTTGGCAAAAATCCCGTTAGTGAGTCTGCATATAAATGCAGGAGTTCTGAGACCAGCCGGTGTGGGTGTGCACACACACATATCTGCTGAAAAAACATCAGCTGTGCCTCTCTGTGGTCCCAAAGCAGAGCTGGCCCTTGGTGCTTTGGGACACAACCCTCCCCAGCAGGGAGCCAGCACAGCAGAGGACAGCCCATAACTGTCCTGACAAGTGGGAGGAATGCTCCAAAAAGGAGGATACCATAGGGAGAAACACACAAAGCATGACACATCTGAAGGTTCGCATTGGCTGGGGAGGAGCTGCAGGGTAGCAGTTTGGCAGAGGCTGGGGCTCATCTTGGTGCCTGGCTGGCATGAGAAAGGTGCACATTATACAGAGGTGTATGAGCACAGTGATGTAATTTTTCTCTTCTTCAGCTTATGTCAGACTCCTGTATGCATTGCTGTGAAACGCTGTCCTGAAGGCAAATACAGACCAACTGGGCACAATACAGGAGAGCGCCATGGGTGGCTAAGAAAACATATCCTCCGATGGCAGGCTGCAAGCTCAGTGAAGCTCTGTTTTCCCAGAGGAAGAAGATCAGACAAGAGGAAATGGATTTAAATTGTGCAAGGAAAATAACTAGATAAGCAACTGGAAAAATCTGAAAGGAAGTCTGTAAGACAAACACCCCCAAAGTACAGGCCATCCTGGGACTAGCTACAGTATATTCCAATGCTTCTAACATTCAGAAAGCAAAGACAACATAAACCATACATACACACACATAGCATATACAAATAGGTATATAATAGGCATGTAAAGCATCAACTGATGTCTGAAAAAGACACTTAGCCTAAAGTCTCAATGGCAGAATTATTTTTGTGGGAACCAAAGGTCAAATTTACAAGGTACAAAGGGCATTCACCTTAGTTCATTTTCAGGGGGAATTGGATGCAAGACTCTTTTCGCTTAAAATCTCACATCTTTTCCCCTCTGATTTTTCTTTTCCCCCCTAATAGCTTTTTTTCTATGAACGCTGAACTGTAGAGACAGTGCCTAAAATAATCAGAGGCGCACACACTCCTACTAGATATAGGAAAATCAGGGTGCCCAGCACGTTTGCAGAAAGCCTGTCACACACTAGGGAATAGTTGTGTCAAACTAAGACCTCTCCATTTCTGTGTGGAGCACTGGCTCACATCCAGTTCAGACAGAGTAGCTGAAAGTCATTTCTTTCTGATGTTGTTTAAAAGCCTAAATGCAATGAAATATTAGTCTGAGTCCGTTTCCCAGCAAGCAAAAGTGTCAAAAAGCCACCATCAGAGCTGGATCTAATTGGCAGTCCCAGTAGGGAAGTGAGGGAATAGACGGGCACATGTAATATGCTGCCTCCTGTGTACTTGCTACAAAACTTTCTGCAGCAGTGGCTCCAACTTTTGGGACACTGAATTTCATTTGCTTCCCACCCACACCAAAACCCCCCACACTCCAATATGGTTAACCAGACACTTCACTGAGGTGTTCTGCCTCTTTCTCCCCACTGGCTTTTGCTGCCAATGAAGTTTTGCCTCTATACGAAAAGTCACACCATGGATCTATATTCTCGACTGATTATATGCAACTTCAAACTCTTGACCCCATGCCAGACTCATGGCTATTCTGGCCACAAGACTACCATGGCTGCATTTCAATATATGTATCCTTTTCACTATATGCAGAAGCATCCTACTCAATTGAGCACAGAGTTATAGGGTTAAACATCATCAATTCTGCAGCTGAAGCCTTACCTCCTCACAACTCACTCTGAAGATACTCCCTATTACATTGAAACAAGCACAAAATCAAAGCCAAAGCCCTGGAAGATTGGCTTGATAACACAATCTAAGCCAGCTTGCTCAAGAGCTTTGTATTAGTTTTTGGCACACATACTACTGGAGAACTCATGTCAAGCTAGTCCAAAAAGAGTAGGTAAGTATTGCTGGAGGCTGGCAACTTGACTACAGGACTATCAAGGTAACCTGGTTTTGGATAACTGCAACACCGCAGACCTCTGGGAAAATGGGCAAGTCCCACTGACTGCAAGGAGGTAAGAATCTCACTTTCTCCTTCTTTCCAGGCTTCACTTTGCAGATTATCCCATTCCAGGCACTTCAGACGGCAAATCCGTTAGAGAAAGGTGCTCAGATACAAGACTGAGGAGGAAGGATGATTATATACCACCAGCAGTTAGAGAAAGCATTACTTTATTTCCAGTGGTTATCTACAGCTCTTATAGCTCTCCACGAATGCACGCTGCCCATTATATCTGTGCTAAAACAAGTAATGCATATTTCCCTTCAAAAGCCTAGAGGAAAAAAACCCAGCCTATTTTACAGCATCCACCATTAGAAGGTTTCTGGAGCCTTCCCAGTAGTAGTAATAAAAAAAATCAAAACAGGCTCATTTTCCTCACTGATTTTCCTCCCAAGGCATTCAGAAATATTCTTCTGCTGGTCTGCACAGTTGAGTTTATTTACTTATCCCTCTTTCCTCTTCCTTCTCTCTCCCTGTCCTCTTTACTTCTTTATATTTCCTCACCTCCTTTGTATTTTTGTCCTCCTTTTCACCTCTATAATTCAGTATGGTCTGCAGGGAAACTGAGTCAAAGCAGCAAATTTAATGTTTCAACCTGAGCCCAAGAAGACTGGTCACTCTCATCTCCTTTGATAATGAGTTTGAAAACTTTGGTCTTGCTACCAAAATTGCACTGTATATGAAAATAAGCATAAAGCAGAACAGTAGGAAGAATTGGCAAATAGCAAATAATAAAGGGTCACAGACAACAGGTTGCTTCTGGGCTTTGACACATGCTCTCCCACCACCACAGCTACGAGAGAACACCACATTTGGTATGGGCAAAATTTAGGCTCTGCAATAGCGTTTGGCCAAATAGAAAAACCAAACCTCCCATCAGAGATTGGAAAACAGTGGCAGGTCGCTTTATAGGCAAGCACCTAAAAGCAGGAAGGTACCTGGACAGGTTGCCTGGGCAACCCACTAAGAGAAATGCATCCTGAAATCCTGCTCAGATAGTTTCAAGTAAACACATTTGTGGTAAGGACTATTTGTGCAGACAATTAACAAACTACACAAAAGTCAAATATGGGCTTTCTGTAAATCCAGTTCTATTACTAACCTGTATAACAACATTAACACTCTGCAATACACATTAAGTTCTGCACAAAAAGGGGGAAATAATACAGGCTCCTATCATATTCCTCTGATTCTTCCTTATTTTTGTAGTACACTGTTACAAAATAATGTCCCTTTTTGCTATGTAAAGGAATTCTCATTTTGCTTTTCTAGTTCCTTGTCATTACTGCGGACAGGACAGCTTTGTATGACAACAATGACTGGTGATGTGCAATACAGCAGCTGATTCAAAAATTTGATTTCTTTGTTTACATCCCTGGCTTTAAAGTCCCATAGCAACTGAAAAATAATAAAATCCCCAACTAAATTACCATATTGAAAACTTCCATATAATCTTATTTATGCAGAAGGTCTTTTCTTATAGCATTTTGCAAAGTTCCTTCCTGGTTGCTAATGTTTTAATAAAATACCTTTATTATCATGGAGTGTGCTGGGAATTAGACCTGGAACTTCTCTAACTGCAGGTTAGCAGCGTGCAATAAATATGCCAGTAAGAGCCTTTGCAGCTCACGTCTTTTTACTATTTCCCTTTTAAAATGTTTTGGTTAATTTCAAGTTTTGCACCTGCTTCAATTACCCATTTTACTGACTATATTTTTTTTAACCCAGATAGACAATAGGCCTGCTTTGCTTTACGCGCCTCAGTGACAATGCTTCCATCAAGAATGCTTTGATGAGCACTTTCCTTGGCAGCAAAGCAGCAAACCATGATGTGCTTCATACAGAAGGCCGCCTCAAAAATAAATAAAGAACTCACCTCATATTTTATCCAGCATCTTCTGAGTCTCATCAGAGGAAATTAAAAAAGAAATTGGCTTCTTGAGAGGATAGATCAAACACCTTAAAGAACAGCTGCAATTTGTGTTTCTGAGAAATGAAAATTGAAAAGCAGACTAAAATGGATATTGGGTGATTTATAAACCACCTTTCTCCATTCTTTCTGAGTGTCAGTACATTCAGCAGATCATCGATAGCACTGTCTTTAACATACGATATTCAGAATGAAATTAAACAGCCAGCTCCCTTTCCCACTTCCTCCCCACCTCACACAGAGCACAAGGGTATTCAAAGGACCTTGCACCCCCTGCTTGCAAGGCAGAAGACATGGTTCCTCTGCAAATCTTGTAGCCCTGATAAAGTGCAACAAGCACCAACTGCTGTAGCTATTAACACAATTTGTGCCAAATGCTTGAGAGCCTTCATGAGGTTGTCCAAATGCACAAGGCTTGTTCATGAGCAAAACCATTAAATGTTACTCCTTGACATTTTGTTGTTTTAGTAATCTAACCCCTTGGAAACTATATCAAGATCTCTAAAGCCATTCAGCTCTTAATCGCAGCAGGTATGAATCACTGTGTCAGTTAACATTAGGAGCATAAATTGCTGGCAATGTGAATTTATGACACCAAGATGTAATTCACCAGTATCAGCTCTTAAATTTGATTAGAAATATGGGATATGAGAAGAAGAGACTTACACAGCTGGTTGCAATTTGAGTTGTGACCTTAATGAAAAAGTTGGGACTGAGGCTCACAACCTGCTGGCGCGCTTAAGTAACGGTTTCACGTTCACTCTGCTCAGATTAATTGCTTCTTTAATCTGCGAACACTGACACACACGTGCAGCTGTGCACACTAATAGGGAGGACAGCAGCCGAGGCTCTATCAAGTTTCATTATATCCTGTGTGCTTAATTGTCTTCATCACTGGAAACCATCATTTTATTTAACGGTTTAAATACAGCAGAAATGCCATAATCACACTTAAGTATTACAGACATTTATAAGCAAACAGAAATGGTTTTAAGAGGAACATACACAACATAGCTGCGTGGTTTTGGTTACCTGGTGCAGGCGGAAGATTTTCCTACTCATCCCCTGTGTCTGTAGCCAAAGCAGGGTCAGAGTCTGTCATAAAAGGTTTTTTGATTCATTCAGCTTAGCCTGGTGACACTGTCACACTGGGTCAAGTGCACTGTAGCTGACTGTAATTGCAGATATTAACGAAGCTTTGAAAGGGAATCAACAATTACTCTAAATGCCCATGCTGACTAGAAGCTCATTTTGTTCTCTTACAGACATGCCAGATCATCCGAAAAATAATTCAGATCATCCGAAAAATAATTCAGCTAGTTGGGTCAAAATGCACAGATAACACTTGAGCTCTTTCACAGCTTATACCCATGCCAGTCTACTGTCTCATTGGGTCATTATCTGCCCCTCTTATTTGACAGGGAAGCCTAGTGAATATCAGAATATGGCATCCACATGCTGATGCTGCCACACTTTCTATTACAAACTCAGTTTGCAGAAGCATGCAACAGCATGCAACAGTTGGGGAGGAGAACTGCTCCCCATTGAAGCCTGGAAAGTGAAACATTAGTTCCCAGCCTTGAAGACATCCCAGATTTAGATACCCTCCCCTCACAACAATCCTTCTGAGTGGGTGCAATTTGTCAGAGACTGCAGGGCATTAAATCACAGGTGCCTTCACCTCTCCCCCGGCATCCTTCCACTCTTTTCCTGCTGACATCTTTGTTCTGATCACTGGCCTCAGTAATCCATGGGTTCCAACCTTCTGCCCAAGTCCCCTTTCAAGATGCTCCATTTATGGATAAAACAGGTAAAACCAACACAGACTATCCCGACAGCAGGCATTGAGGGGCCTGGGATAAACCACATCTCTTTAACCTGCCAGCACATCTCTGTGGACAGTCTGCCTCATCACTGGAGCAGCAGCACAGCTCACCCAAGGAGAGCAATTTGGACTCGGGCATCTTCTCCTACTCCAGCTCTGCTGGCCACTGGCCACCCATACAGAAAGTTAAAATCCTTCTTTTAATCAAGAGGACTCCCAGCAGAGCCCAAAAATTTCACTTGTCATTGTGAAAGTGTGTCTCTTTCTAAAGAAGCCAGGTAAGTCATTCAGCAAATGCTCTTCAGAAAGTCCTTGAGGTATCATGGTGGCACACGTCAGCCCTCCATCGCCTCTTCCCAGTGCCAGTCCTTCTCTGCATGAGGAGCTGTGAATGGAAGTCTTCCTCTCTCTACTGTTAGTCAAGCTTTGAAGCATCCAACCAATACTAGTCTATAAGCCTTACAGTTATTTAAAGAGAGCCTGCCAGTTTATTATTAATAGCAGCAATTACATTGTAACAGTTAAAAGACACAAGTGAGATTGGGAATGTACTGCAGCCACGGTTAGAGATCTGTTCAGGCCTAGTCTTGCTAGAAGAGGCTTTCAAGCGTGATCATATGGGCAAACCCTTCTAGTTGAGACCCGAGATATATCTTCCCACAGTATGTGGCATACATATGAGCTCACTCTGCCAGCCACCCACTCTGCCAGCTGAATGGCTGCAGAGCCAAACTCTAGCTAATACACTCATCTTCTCAGCAATATCTATTGCCTCAGGTTTAGCAAGGCACTCATCTATCCATGTCATTTCTGGTCATTTCAAAGCTCGACTTTTGCTTTCGGCAGGCAATACTACTCCCTCATTTCCATGGGAAAAGCACAACTTCCCTAAAATAAAGTAGGTAACCAGCAGACTGCTGCACTATTTTTTGTCCATATAGCTGCATCTAAACTAGGGCTTTACATCAGCATGAAAGCATTATTAAAAGAGCTCATCTAGCCAACATTATTTTACTGTCAGCATCTCCAAATGTAGGTCTGAGCCACTGCGAAGAGAATCGTCTTCCTAAATAGGCGCTAAAGAGTTCATGCTTTCGTGAGGAAGGGAAACTGAGGCAGAAAGAAATTGAAAGACTCTCCCAAGGTCATGCAATACATTTATGCAAAACATGACCCCACCTGCATTTTAGGCCATGGCACAGATGCCACAGAGGTAGCAATTTAACAAGCTACGAACCCCATCTGTTCATTATTGTCTCAACTGGAGATTGCCATCCCCAAAGCTGAGCCACATTAATTGATTATATGAATGCTCCTGGTTGCCCCAATGCAAAGGCAGTCAATTTAATTCCTTGTTGGAGGAGATTTCAATTTGCTGGCTGACTTTATGATGAAGCAAGCAAGGCGCACTCACATGTTTTATAACCCACTCCTGCTAAGTCTGACAGAATGCATCTGTCCACCTCCTACCTCTCTGGCAATTTTTAAAACAAATAAAACGTGAAAAGAGCAAAAAGGAAACTTTTCTTGTGGCGTTACCCGGAGCTCTGAGCTTAACAGAATTTCAGCTAGCAGAATTTCCCAAATCTAACAGTATTTCTTCAGCCTGAAGTTTTCCTTGTTCTGAAGTTTCTCTAGTTAGCTTTCCAGCATCATGTATTTTCACTTTGTCTCCATATTTTAATCTGGGTAAAGAAATCAGAACACAGTTCACATTTTTCCTACAGCTACCAGCACTAGGCGGCACTAGGTCACAGTAGCTACAGAGAGGGGGAAAGCTCTTAAAAACTCTCCCTAAATGTTGCATCCACTCTTTTTGACATTTTAAGTCATCAAAACTTCACCAGTGATATGAGAAGCTGCTAAATTTTTCTCTTACCCTTTTCTTTCATTTTTATTCGTGGCTGGATTTTGATTACATTATGCCTGACAAAGACCAGCTGCCTCCACAAGTAACTGCATTACCACCACAGGCAGACACAAGTAAGATCACTATGTATGTAAACGGGTCACAACATTTACTGTTTTTCTTTGTAAACTGCACAAGAAACCAATTCACCTGCACCCTTCTAGTGCTAAAATAATAACTTGCAAGTCCCCCCTGTGAGCTTTGCTCCCAGTGAAAAACTTACATCCATTGAGCAACCCACCTACCCTCAAAAACAGTTTCCCCTCCTCTGTCCACAAAAACAAGATTTTTTTATTGCACATTTGCCCTGTTCACTAAAGAAAGAGCATTTTTTTTTCAGTTAAAAGCCAGCATTAATTTTTAGCGCTTTGTCCTAGGAGTTACAGTCCTGCTTTGTTTGCATTGCAGATATTGGGAGGAGTGAGAAAAAAAAGATACAAATCCCATCTCACAAAAGGGCAAAAGCATAGAAGCTTAAGGTGCTTTGCTGAACTGCAGTGACATTATCAGAAGTGCAACACTAAATAAAGTAACGAGATGTTTGGAGGCAGCAGAACAAGGTGGTTTGAAGGTACCCAAATTACTGCAAATAGCCCACTGCTCTTTCTCTTACACCTTCTACCCTGCCACTTGACCATAACGGCACTTTTGCTGTTCACCACTCTCTCTTCCCATCAAGTTTCATTGCCCTCTACAGCTTCTTTATCACTTTTGTTGCTGAACCTACAACTATCTTTAGTTCAGATGTTTGCCATAAATCCTGGCTACAGACATCTAATTCATGAAGAATATAAACAAATTGGCTAGTTTTAAGAGGCACTAAGCGATAATGCATTTTTTCTTATTCACAGATATAGCTCATATCTTCATATCTCTATTGGAAAACTGACAATGCACTAACATTCTTATTCTGCCTGTTTGTCTGTCCCCTCTGTGCTATTTTAAGAAGCAAGCACGTTCTGGTGCAGTAAATAAGGACCAGACCATCACATGACTTAAAACAGTCACCAGCAAACACAAATTTTCAGCCATTCCCTTTTTGCACAGCCTGCAGGCTGGTTTACTACAAACTGCAATTAAAAAAAGAAGTTTTGATTTTAACTCTAACCTTTCCTAAAAGGCACTGAATGCTGCTGGGTTTAATGCATGTGAACAGAACTATCAGCATTTTCAAAGACTGCAAAAGGTATTTAGCTTCCAGAAAAATAAATACCAAAACCATTGCTACCTTTTTCTTGCAATTTTGTGGTGGGTTTTTTTGCTTTTGGTTTGGGGTTTTGGTTTGGGTTTTTTTTTCCATTTTTACATTGATGTAACAGCATTGACTTTAGTGGGTTGTGAGGTTTACTGCAATACAAATAATAGAGAAAAATCAATCTCTTTCTGCAGATATATCTATTCCTCAAGCCAAAATGTGCGACCAGGGGCAGGCTCCAACACAGAATCCCCTGTGAGCCACGTACCTTTTCACCATGGTGCAGCAGCACAGCCAAACTGATGGCTCATTCCCAGCCCTGCTTCACCTACCCAGACTTAAAAAATAAAACCTAAGTCCACACCATGTGTAAAACAATATTGGTGATGAGTAAGTGTGGCTGTGAGAGTGACAGCCGTCTCCCTCACACCTTTCATAGTCCCTGTCCAGCAAGTAGTCTGACACTGCTGCAAACCACCAGGTCTTTGCATCTGGTCAGCACCCACCTTGCTTCCAGTCACCTCCAACAGGCAAGTATTCAGAAAGGTGACGCCTGACCACCTCCAATCATGATGACCTGAAAGTATAAACCAAAACTGCCACTGTTATCACAGTGATGTACATGGGGTCTCCCCACACCTATTTCCCCCTCTACCTGAAAGCATTATTTCCCTTCATTGCAGCTACTTAGGCACACCTATGATATGGGGTTTGGGAAAAAAAGGACAAGATATCAATTCAGGAAATCCAAAAAAAGAGTGGAAAAGGGAATGGAAATATTCAGGCAATAGTAGGATGTGATGCACAACAAGAAAACATTAATTACTGGGAAACAGTGTTTAATATTTGCAATTGCATTCACATTTGAGAGTTCAAAATGGAAATGCAGTTCAGACTCTCAGAGGTACTGTCTCTTGCCACCCTTCCCTCTTCCTTCCCAATAGAGCTGCTAAAGACGAGCAGCCTCTGTCATACCATCCATACTTGCCCTGAGACCAGGGTGCTGCAGAGCCATGCCACGCTCCCCCACCTCCACGGATGGGTTCCTTGGGTTCCCAGGGGACTCCACCACAGTCCTGCAAACCTGATGAGGACAAAGGCCTGTGCGGGAGGTGACTAAGGTGATCAGTGGCATACAACAGCCATTTCAGGATCTAGCCTGCTTGTTTAGGACAACAAAGGTCACCTTCCACCCACTCTCCATCTTGCTTAGGCAAACTTTGCCTCGTGTTACATTTTAGGCACCCCACAGCTTTTACATTCCCAGTGTCACAGATCAGCAGCCACCACGTCGTCTACACACAAGCCTCTGCTTTCGGCTTCATTACCAGGTGCCTGCCGCTACCACCACCTGGTTTAAAGGCTGCCTGGTGCCTGCTGCATCTGTAATGCAGTCACCGGTGATGAATTGTGACGTCATGAGTGCTAGATCGCAGCATTGCTAAAGGAATCAGGATGACAAAGGGAGAAGAATACCTGTATTAACACACAAATGTCTTCATTATCAGCAGGGCCAGCAAAGGAAACAGAATTAGGCAGGAAATTAGAATTAGCATTATTTGGATGCTAACTGGAAAGAACGTGATGCTTTTAAACACTTAATGCATGTGGTGTTTCCTGGAAATGGCTATTGCATGCTGACACACTGGAGACAGGCTGGGCAAAGCAAGAAAAGGGAGAGCTGAAAAGAGGCTCGGGCTCTGCAGGGGAAAATACAGGTAGAGAGAACATTGCTTTCTGCATGAAGGCTTTCACTTTGAGGAGAGGCAAGGGAAATTTAAAGTACCTCAACAGACCAAGGTGATTGAATTTTGCTTGTTTATTCAGAGGGCTGAAACTCAAGGCTCAACAGACCAGGTATACAAGACTTTCCTCCCTCCTCACACACCCTCCCCTGTGCCCTCATGGAAAGATCACCAGCCTGGGGAGCTGTGCCTAAACTTCATTTTCTGCTGCTTACCCATTCCCCTTCCACCTCTTGCCTTCACCCTTTAGAGTAGGATGTCCATGAGATGGAGGTGATGACTTCACGCTGTCAGGCACATGCCCAATTTCACCTGCTTCTGTCATACAGGCACCACCAACAGGCATTCCCACAGGCATTTTTTAAATCCACACCCAACTAGTTTCCATCATTCACAGCTCTCTGCTTCCTCTTTCACGTCTTCCTCCATCTCTCACCGCACTGTTGCTGCTGATTGCAGGATCTTTGCTTCTGAAGGCAGCCTGGAGTGGACTGCCTCCTTTTGGCTCTCTGCGAATACAAAATAATGACATGTTTTTTACTCTTCTATACAGGAACCATTCAAAAGACACAGTGCTCGTGACAGCTTCTGGAGAAATGATGCCCTAATGACAGGCTTCTTTTTAAAGCCTGGGCTCCTCCTGATGCCCATCTATGGTCCTTAGCATTATTAGGATACATTTACAGCCATTTTAGTGATGGCAGGCTCCAGGCTTTCAGTCTGCAGAATAAACACAACTTTGCACTGAAAACTATCCTCTGTTCAGGCTGTGCAATTTGGTAACAAATAAATAAATAACTAAATAAACAAACATATTATCTATTGGAGGAAAATTTTCCAGGAGTGTGGAGATGCTTTTGTACAGCAGCTTCATGTTCCCTAGCTTCAGGGTTATCAAAGTGCTAGCTAGAAGCAGTAACTTTCAGAAGACCACCTAGCATTATAATCTAGGCTAAATATCTCGATATAGCTGTGCTAACGGTTATCTTTATGCATTTCTCTATGTAGCCAATGGCATGGAGGACTTGGGGGTTGTGCCTTCATTTTCCTATTCTACTATGAGTTCTCTGTGCTACATGAGAAGAGCAGTTTATTTGCATGTAGCTCGTTAAATTTTTTCTTGGAGGTGAAGATACTTTTCGGCATCACAGACACTAGTGCAGCAGCAGCTGTGAAGTTGCTGGTTAGAAAGTGCTATAGAAGAAATAAACTACCATCACAGATTCACAAACTCTTTAGGAATCCCTATCTACTGTTTCCCAGCCTAATTTTGCCTTTTGATATATACAGCTGATTTCTGAACTATCCAACCTGAAACAACCTAAAGGGAGCTGGTTTTCAGAAAGAGGTGCTTCTCATTCTTCCTCTGGTGAAACCAAAGATGTTGCACTAAATTAGTCACAAATGCTCAGCACTATGGATAGGTAGCAGCGTGCTCCCATAGCCACAGCTCCAGGTTCCTTTGAAAACTTAACTCTTTTTCTACTGATCTGAGCTATCCCCTTCAACCACGTCCCCACCCTTTGTTGTTTCCAGTCCCAGGAGCTCTGCAGGAAGGGACAACTCATGCGAATTACAGAGCAGTCATCCTTCCCTCCTGCATCCAGCCAGAGCTCAACACAGTCTGTCAGCACTAACCGTGCTTTGCAAGGGTGGGAAAAACACACCCCAATGTGGAAAAGAGCAGCCGCTCCGCTGAGGTCCGCAGGAGCAGGGTCTTCTCTTCTTGCTGCCAGCCCCACTTCCCTCCCCGCGATTTCCAGGTCAAAAACACAGCGAAGAGACAGATTCAGACATTGCCAAACCGTTCATCGCAGGAAGCCTGGCTCAGTGTCTTCACTGTTTGTGCTGCCTCGCCTCCGCTTTAACCTGAACACCCGCCCAGGCGCTACCGGTCGGGACAGCCTGCAGCCTTCACGACTGGCAGGAGCCGCACGGGTGGGCCGGCAGTACTGAGTATCCTGGTACTTGTATGGAGGGCAGGGAGAAGCAGAAAAGTGAGAGGAAAAGAAGCAGGAACAAGGGGGAAAGACGAGTAGGAAGAAGCTGCAGACAGCAACAGAGAGGCAGGCGCGGGCTGCACTGGCACCCAGCGGCGGCGGCGGGGCGAGCGCCGGGAGGCAGCGGCGGCGACGCCGCCGGCTCCGGACGAGGCACCGCGGCGGGAGGGGGGTGGAGGACTCCAGGCCGAGGGCTGGGCTTCCAACAGCCCCTGCTCCTAAACTATCGGAGCTGGGAGTTTCTAATAACCTAAATTTTGAGGAGGAGGGAAAGGGGAAAAAAAAAAATAAAATAAATCCAAACCTCGACCTTTTCCCATGTAGCCCTCGAGCATGCTTGTCGAAGCCACAAAAATGGGAAGTGTCTGCAGAAGGTCACATGCATTTCACTCTTTGCCTGGCACCAGATCGTATTACATTGCACTGGAGCCGAAGGAGAAATGAAGCCTTACTGGTGAAAATTCAGCACCTGTGTATGTACCTGCTAAAGGAAATGTTTCCAGATTCATCTACCTGTTTCTCAAAAGGCTGAGAGTAAATCTGTCTTCTGCAAGATAAGAAACATTTCACATTTCATTTCAAAGAGACAAAGTTAAATAGTTCCGCACAACAAGGGCAATGTTTCAATCGGAGCCCCAGTAATAGATGTTCTATGCTGAGTAGTCTTATGTAGCAATGACAATATAATCAATTGATGGATAAGTTAAAATGTTTTAGGACTCACTCAAAACCCACTCTATATAGTAACGTAAGCATGTCCATTTTCCAGATAGGCTGCATCCATCAGTAATACCAAGTGAAGGGATAGGGAAAGGCTTCTGAAATCATGAAAGATACTTTGAATGTATCAAGCTTTTCTTTGCTTTTCTACTGTGCTTAATCTTTTCCACCTAATCCTGTACAGCCATTTGCCTTACAGAAATATTTTGTGATATGGAGAAATTCCGTAGAAGGAAACAGGAGTATGGGAATTAGATTATACCCATAGCCCAGATCCATCTGGCACTGGCTGTTTTATGAAGCCAGAAGAGATCATACAATTTCCACCTTCCTGCTATGATTTTTACAGCTTATCTTAAAAGTCTCCCTTTTCCCACTTGAAAGCCGCCCAGGACTGGAAACGCGAGGGCTATGCTAACACAGAGACTTTATATTCTGGCTAAAACCAGAAGTCATTCGTTCTAGCAGTACCCCGATATATCTGTCAGGCTTGTAAATTTGGGAATTAGACAATACAAGTTCTGAACCTTATTTTTTTCCACACCAAATTAAACATCTGAGTTTTACCCACCACTGCCCAGTGCTGCGGTTGGCTACATAATTGCCTCTTCCTAATGAGCTGAATCTCTGCACATCTTGTCATTTGTATGGTTTTGTGCTATGGATACAAGGATTAGCAAGGATTTAGGATTTAGATCACATTTGAAAGATGAATAACTTACCACTTTGTGTATTCCACCAGCGGGAAAGTTAAGCAAAGTGCCATGCACTATAGTGCCCTGCGAACTCCCATCACCAGAGAAAGGTCTGGAGAAAAGCGGGTTTGACCCCAAAAGCATGAATCCCAGAGTTCAGGAGGCTGCACTGGGAACAGCCTCTTCCCTTGCATGCTAACAGAGGGACCTCTGAGGAGTAAAGATGTCCCTGGAGGCAGCAGGAAACTTCCCATGTCCTGTCGGAGCAACACCTCCCACACTCCCTCCCCTCAGATGTCAGAGCAGGAACAAGGAAAACTCCCTTTTGTGCTTCTGTCAACTTCATCCAGCTTGAAAGTTAGCTGCCACACCCCCACAAAACCTCTAGCTGAGACAGTAATACAAGAGAGCCGATTTCTCAAGGAGGCTGAAATTTCAGCCACTGCCGTTCTCCCACACATCTGAACTCGCTTCTCCCATTTACTTTTTTCATTCCTCTCCCAAGCACCATGACAAACTCTTTGTGTTTAGTGCTTCAATTACTTCCTCACAGCACTTGAACTGCTGAGCCCTCCCAATAAATAAGGATAGTGAATAATGTTCATCGTCTGCTCTGGTGCGTCTGTTTACCCCCACCTGGGTTTGCAACATGACTGGAGAGGCACAAGCACTGACAGCTGAACAAATCCCACGCCACCAAGGAGGGCAGGCATAGCAGCGTACCCAGCTCAAACACTGCAGCCTTTAGGGGTCTTTCACTCAGCAAGTGGCCATGGAGCGCCCAGCCCCACTTGAGAAGCAAGACTGCAAAGGAGCCCTGAGGTACAGGGATGCCCAGCACAGCAAAAGGGGATGCTCCCTTTCTTGGTCCTTCCCAGAAGTGTTACTCTTCACACCACCCACTGTCGTAGTTTGAGCCCAGCCGGTAACTCAGAACCACACAGCCACTCGCTCACTCCCCCCCTTCTTCCTCCCCCCGCACCAGGAATCACATTCACCTGCAGCCCAAGAGGTATCAGTCACTTTGCCATAAATACCCTCACAATCGAGCCTTACAATGGTTGAAATTGTTGCTCAATTAATCACCATCTAGTTCCTGCCAAATTGTTTTCAATAGTTCTTCCTTTGGCATGGAAGGAAAGAATACGGCCTTTTAAAGTGCTCTGAGGTCACATTAGCCTTGCACACACTCCATTATCTGTGACCTTGTCTCTCTGGCAAAAGCTGTAAGTGTGTATCATATGTTTGCCTTGGGCAGCTGTACTCCTCTACCAATGCCTAGAGGCACCAGGCTTCACACTAAAGGGTGTCCCTGTTAGGAGATGTGGGACAACCAGGAGAACAGAGCCAGAGTCCCGGCAGGGACTTGCCTTGAGGGACCAATGCAGCTGAATATGGAAGAGCAGCCATGCTTGAAGAACAAGAAGAAGCTGCCAGAGGACTGAGGAGAAGCAAGGGTCCATTTGAGGGGGAGACAAGTGCCAGGTGTGGAGGTGCACTTAGGTCCCTGCCTCTTCACCTGGGGAGTGGAACCAAGGGGAAAAAAGGTGGTTTACTTCAAATGCTACCATGGTCACATGGAAGTTGCTCTGTTGTGAGAGTTTCAGGAGGATCAACAGGAGAAGACAGTGTATTTTCCATGGAAACACATGGAAGATTTCCTTCTTTTCTTTCCTTTTATAAGCAGGTGTTGAAAAAGCCCACAGAAACCCATCCAATTTCTTGCTGATTCAAGAGCAGAGGAAAGTGACTACCTTTTACACCTTGTGAGCAAGAAGTGCTCACTTCTCTTAGCCAAGGGAGTGAAGCAGAGAAACAACTCCACATACCCTAGAAACCCAAAAGTGTGTCTTCATCTTCTCCAAGCACAAAACAGTGTGATCTGGGGTTCCTCTGCAGCTTACCCAGGAATGCCCAGTGAAATCAAACCTTCTGAAGACAAGCAAGTTCATTAAGTGTGCAAAGAATATGAGGAACCTTTGTTGAAAACTACCTCAAAAATGGTGGCTGTCATCATGGGTTACGGAAGATTTTGAGTAGGAAGCTGCTCTCTTATGTCTTTCTGTGAGAGCTTTTCACCATTAACTTGCTTTGCTGGAAAATAAAGAACTGAACACTGCAAAACATTCTCTGAAGGCACAAACTCTGCGAAATTTTCTTTAAACATTTCTCATGGAACATTTCAGTTGAGTTTGGAATGGCTTTCAGCTTTGAAATGAAATTTCCCTTTTAAAAATTAAAAACCTGAACACTGAAAAGAAATCTTTTGATATTTTTACAATTCAATGTGACAAATATTTGAATTGACCATTTCTCACTTTGCCAATTTGCTGGAAAATATTTTTAACACATCTTTTCAAACAGATGTTTTCCAAAATATTGACACTTTAAAAAACTTTTATAAGGTGTTGGGGTTTTTGTTTGTTTGTTTTTACCTAGCTCAGTAAGGCCTGCATGTTTTGTGATTTATGGCTTTTTTGGATGCAGTCTGCCACAGATTCCAGTCACGATTTTTAATTAATTAATTGCATTACTCCTATACTCCTGGCTGTAAAAAATGTCACAAATATAAATGAAATGTCACCTAATACATTGCATTTTACTTGCATTCTAAGGGGGAAAAGAAAAAAGAAAATCAGAGGTCTGTGTTGCAAACTCCACCTTCCTCTAAGTGAGTTCTTGATAGGTTAGAGAAACTACCAAGGGTATGCTCTCATTTCTTCACAGAGTTCCTCCACTATTCAGCATTTAGCAGGAATATCTGAATACTGTGGTTGTCACACCCTTCCAGAAAGCAACTTCTACTCCTTTTCAGATACAAAGTGCTCTCTATTGTTTCTATATCAGATACCCAAATTTCCCTTTTACTGTACTGCCTACTGTATTTTCTACAGGTGATATGTATGGGAAAAAAATAATGACAGACTGAAAAATGGCGTGAAGGTGGCACAGAATAAATTTAATTCAGTATAAAAACATAAAATGCAAAGAGGTTCTAATTTGAGTAATTATTGTAACTGAATAAAGTTCTCTATTTTTGTTAATGTAAGTGCTGCTTTATGTAATATGTTATTTTAGTTCTATTTCTAGTGTGGCCCACCGACATGAACATAGGGATCACCATACTGATTGATCTAAATATAGTACTTTGTAGCTGACAGTGACAGGTACCAGGTGCCTATTATTAAACTGCAAATGATGAAACAGTGAATCGTTCTGGAAACCTGAGCAGGCTCCTGCTGCCATGGTGTTTAAATGGAGCCGGATTGGCTTGGGGTGGTAAGTGTAGTCCTCCTGACCCCCCAGGATCTTAACCTTCAAAACAGGAAGGGGGAGCCAGGGCAGCAAGGCGTAGGATACATGGTGCTGTCTTCTTCAGCCCCCTGAATACGTGAATATTCATATTCTAGATGTGAATATTCCTATATTTCAGCCTATGTGAATAGCTCCAAGAGTGGCAAGAAATTGACTTTACTACCCTGAAACAGTGGTTCTCATGGCTACTTAAAACAGCTTAGAAAGTCAGCACAGCATTTAATTATTTCCCTGCTCCTTCCAAAAGTTAAAGAGGTAAGACAGAAGGTGAGAAACACATAAAGACAAAACATTACCAGGATTTTCACAATCTGCTGGGAGCAAAGCATCTCTATATGGCCCCATTCACAGTAGCATTATCTGTCTTTCCCTCCCAGCTCACCCACTGACTTAAAGCAATTTCAGTTGTAATGAATGCTTAAATTCAAATATCATCCAAGACTCTGCATACAAATATTTGTTTTATGCCTTTTGTGCAAGGTGGCATCCTTTTCAGCCTCACTGGAAAGAAGCCCAGCCAGAACCTCAATGGGTATCAGCAGAGTCTGCATTACCCTATTTTAAACATCTGTACAATGCACACTAGCATCACAGGTAGCTTGATGCCTCAGTGAAGCAGAGCTCTGATGAAGATGGAGCTTACACCCCCCTTTCCTTTCTGGGGGTGAACTGAGGTGTCCAGCAAGCTCCGTATACCAACTGGAAGTTCAGACATGTTTTCAATTTCAATGCCTGTTTGCCTTTTCTCCTACCAGAGAATAAAATAGCCCTCAGCCTCAGGTTTTGGTTTGTTACTTTACCCTCTTCCCCATCCAGCTTTAATAACCTCCTCTAGAAGATTTAAGAGTCTTAAAGCCAGAAGCATAAAAGTTTTTTCTGCACCTTTAAATATTTCCCCATCCCGTGGAAACCCAGAGCACTCTGCAGAGCATTGGCCCAGCTTGTCATGGGGTGGAGGTATAACTCATGCTGCTTGAAGACAAGGAGAAAGAGCACAGGAATTACATTGATGGATTCACTCCCTAATTGTTCATTAAGATAATGAGAACAAGCTATCAGAAGGATTTCTGAAAGAAGCATATTTGAAGGAAGGACCCCAGAGAGGGAGTGAGGAGGTCTGAAAGCAAGAAATTTGGAGATTAGGGAAAGAGGCAGCACAGGAGACAGTGCTCAGGGTGTGGCAGAGGCAGGGAGGGAGGCAAGCTGCCTGTCCGCCCGCTGAGGGCAGAGGGGAGGGAAGCCTCCAAGGAAGCCTTTTCTCATCAGTTTTTTATTGAAAGAGCCTGAGGAAACCCATCCCCCGGGTCAGACACCACACACCGTGGCTATGAGCACTCCTCTTCCCCACACAAGACCCCCATCAGTGCACAGGCAGGAGGAGAAGGGAGGGAGAGGGGCACCACGGGGAGGGAACACAGGTGCCCTTCGAACAGGGACAGTGTTGGCGGTGGGAGGATGTGGGAAGGCAGCTGGAGGAGAGTAAAGGTACGTGCTGGGTATTGCCTCCGTCGTCCTCATCACAGCTTCCTCTTGCCACCCCCAGCCCACACTCAATTAAAACCGCGCTGCTTGACAGGACTTCAGCAGAGATAAATCAAAGGCAGCGGCTGCAGACACCAAGCAGAGCTTGCCAGCTGCTACAGCTCGGCAGAGGAGGGTGCCTGCAGTGCGCAGGGAGCATTGTAGTTTGCCACAAGCCCAACACGCACTCACACAAACCCTCCAGCACCGGCCTGTACCTGCAGTCAGCTGAACACCACAACCCTTGTCCTACCCACACTCTCCCCACCTTTCCCAAATGCCTTCAGCCAGAAGCATCTCTCAGCAGCAGGCTGTCCTCTCTGCCCTTGCTTCCCCGGCACCCCTGTAGGGACCAGGGAGGGGGCTCCCCCATCTCTGCAGGCAAGCAGGTGTTTAATGAAAGACTACAGTGGATGGCAGCGCTCAGCTCTCATCACCTCTCAGGCTCCCCGTAGGCAGAGCTCTGCTTGTGCAAAATCTGTTGACAAGCACACTAGCACCTGTACAAGCTCCTCCTGACTCTTTGGGTGAGACCACCGCCTGAGAGCGCATATTACAGGCTGCTCACAGGGGGAAGAGGAAAAAGGCAGCTCCATCATCTTTCTTGGTACAGCAGCTACCCAGGGAGCAGGATGGGCCTGGCTCAAGCCACTTCTGCAGAGCACATGAAGAGTCTTGCCAAGGTACTTCATTATTTGGATGCACCTGCTGCTCAGCCGAGCCCCTGAAAACCAGATGAAATGACAGCACAACACGAAGTGACCTGTCACAGCAGCATGGCTGCTTGCCCCGCGCATTTCACTCAGAGACAAATGAGGAATCGACACCTCACGTGTTCTCACACTATCAGCTCTACCAAGTTTTAGTGCATCTGGCTGGCTGGGTTTGAGCTAAAAACATCCAGGGGCTTTCGGAAACCCAGGCTCAAGCTTCATGACTGAGGCATGGAGGTGGTGGTCACGCTCACCTCCTCATCTGCCCAGACTGTATAATGCAATGAAGGGTTTGATGCTTTGGCTACCATCCAGCAATACTGCTCTTTGAAACTATTCAGACCTGCAGTAAATCCTGAGACATGACAGCACCCTCAAATTCTCCTGGAAATTAAATATTAAAGGAGGCTCTGAGATAGTCGTGTGAAGTTTCCAGTGAAGGAAACCGGAAAAAAAAGAGCTGTAGATGGAAGGGTGAAGGGACCTGGGGAGACTAAGAGGGAGAAAAAAGGAAAAAACATGTCAAGAGGATAGTGTGAATGTTGCTGGGAACAGAAGGAGCAAATAAAAGGAGGGATAAGAGAAAGGAGCAGAAGAGTGCTAAGCCAAGGAAAGCCTCAGAGCAAGTCAGAGTAACATGTTAAAGAAGAAGGACACCAATCAACAAATGCATTTTGTAACATATATAGCAAAAGAAAGAGACAAGAAAATTAGGAAAAACACAATATAAAGGAGAGAGAAGGGAAAATACAGGAAAGGGAAGTGAGGCAAATGTGAGTCAAAACTCATGAGGCAAGAGACAGTAGGAAAAGGTAATGCCAAAGGAGGTCTGGTTTCTGATAAAGCTAAAAGCAGAACCTGAAATGAAAAGAAGGAACCTGTTTCACTGCAAAGTGGTGTATAAGCAGTGCAGAGCTCTTCTTTGAGATTTACTACTTCACTTGAGAACACTGGTAAGTCCAGGTGAGAGACGTTTTCCCTGTGCACTTGCAGAAGATCATGGTGTCACAACTGACAGGCAGGATACCAGGTACCATGGCAGGGCAGCGCTCACTCTGTTGCTTCTTGCCCCAGTCACATACGAGCCTGCCCGTGTTTCTGAACAATCAGCCAGTTGAATAAAGGGCAAAATCATTTTGTACCTCACCTGAAACTCCTGTTTTTCAATTTTGAGGCAACAAGCTCAGTTCATACTGGTGACCTACATTTCCCCAATAACACAAGATTATTACCAGGACCTACGTGAGACCCATTTCAGGTGTAATCTTACCTATACCCTTATAGTTAGGGTCATTATGTTTGCATTATGGCAAGCCTGAAACACTTCCATTGTCCTTTTTCCACATCTCTGAGGGAAAAGAACAGAAAATTCTTCAAGCATTTTCTGACAAAAACACTTGCTGTCAACAGTGCTAGAGTTTCTCAAGGATCTCCACAGCAAAATTCACCTACAGTTTATTCCACCACCAGTCTGCTAGTCCTCAGCGCTCCTCAAGCACTTTAACCAGCTGGAGGAAACACACAAGACTGGTGTGGGTCAGAGAAGTTTCTTTACCACAACCCACCAGTTGGGAAGGAGATAGTCTCCTGCTTTTCTTCTGGTCATGCAGATAGTCTTAAGGACCAAATGAAGACATGACACCACCACCCATGCCTTTATACCCTCGCCAGACCAGGGAGGAGTCATCTCCAATTCCTCTTCTGTTAGCAGCAGTGCCCCAGCTATGAGGGAAAAGCACCATTTCTTTCTCATTCCAGTCAAAGAGAATAACTCTGCCTAACCAAGAAATCCTTTCGGAAATAAGTATATTCACAACACAAAAGAAAGAACTGAAGAAGGTGAATAGTCACCTGTGAAGAGAGGCACTAGCAAGCTGGAGATACCCAAAGCTAAAAGGACACTTTGAAGGACCCCAGGAAATAATCAAAAGAAAAGAGAAACACACACCTGATGAGAGTATAGAGCAAAGGTTATCCGATGCAAAGAATATCCACATATATAGCTATGATTAATTGTGAGAATAATGGGTTATTTTCCTATCTAGAATGCAGAAGTGAAGTGTTGTATAAAAATGCCATTAATCTCCCTCGATGGGTACATTATTTCCACTGAATTTTACCTGTCATTTCAAATTGCTTTCAATATATTTTATTGTATATTTTTTCACATTTTCAGTACTATATTGCCAAAGATTCTGAATCATCAAAATTAATCGGCAGCCTGGACCATAGCCAGGTACAACAAATAAGGAAGCAGGCACTTTTGATATTCTCCCACTCCTAGATGGATGTATAACTCACATTTATTGGTATGGGAAGATATGGGGCTGCTCAGAGAAGAAAAAAAAGAAGGAGTTAAAAATAACACCGCCTATGTGCATTGTTGAAAGAAACCAGTAGGCACTGTCAATGAACAAATGGCTACTGCTTCTGTTTGAAAGCATTTGTTTGACTTGTTTGGAGATCAGCAGAGAGGAGAGCGCAGGACACACTCCTTTCAGACTGGGTAAATCACCAGGAACCGCATCAGTTACACCAGTGTAAGCGGGTGAGGTCTCTGAGGGTGACTGAAAATACCTGGGCACCATATGCAAAATCTACCCTGAAGGCCTGACTGCAAATTCAAAGCTACTCCTTTAACAGAGGAAAAGGAAGAAAAATAAGAAATATTTAGCTTAATTACCCCTGAAGGACAGCCTGATGTGATGGAGAAAATCTTCCTCCTAATAAAAGTAAATGAGAACCCCTACCCCTGCTGCCTGTCGTAGAGCGCTGTTACTTAGCACACTGGAAACCAACTGGGTAGAGGATTACCTGTTAAATGACACTGCCTGTGCTAACTCCTCACCAGCATTGGTAAGCACAACAATGGGAAGCTAATGCTGATGAGAAAGAGAAGACCTGAACTGGAGGCACAGCAGTTCCCACCAGTCATGAGACAGCCAAGAAGCTTCAGTGGAAGAAGCAGCAACTTTTTTGGAGAGCCAGTATGCTTTCCTTCTTCTTCCAACTTGCCTTTCACCCAGTAAGTGAACAATTCTAGAGAAGTTTGTGGTGGCAGCAGCTGAGCTAGTCTGGAGTTTGAGCTGGGCTCTCCTTCTCATGCACACACCAGTGGGGCTCCTTGTTTGCATACCTCTGCATTGAAACAAGATCAAAAATCCTGTTAAGAGAGGAAGTTTCCTGTCAGCCGCTATCCCCAGGCTCAGAGAAAAGCTGCAACAACCAGCGCTGTGACAGGAATTTCATGCTGAGCACCAGTACGAAGAGGACACTATCATTTCTCCGTGCTATTTTGAAGTGATGCAGAGATGTCAGCATTGAGGGGACATAAAGAACCCATTACTGCAAAGCTCTGACAAATAAATAAAACATGAAGATAGCTCCCTTTGCAGAGAGAGCAGTGGAGAAGGATAAGGGGAGGACTAGGAGCATGAGCACTGTTTTCATTATGGATTTTGAATGTTTGAAAACCTGCCTCTGAAGGCAGCTTAGTAATTAGCAGCAGCTTATGTTTATGAAGGTATTTTTGCACAGCTCCACTGCACTGGCTAATTGGTGGACTTTCCTATTTGCCAGTGAGGAAAACAGGAATGGGCTTTCTTGCTGACATACCCCAATGCCCTGGCTACTGTTTAAGAGCCATCTCCATTCAGCCGCACACATTCTGTACATATATACTTACACAGTAAGTATTTACAAACACTGCAAATATTTGGCATCTTAGAAGAGCTCTGATAGAGGCTTCTGTTTTCTCAGAGTATTTAGCATAAATGTGCTAGCTAGGAAGCAGAATTGAATAAACCTGTTTGCTCTAAAAATAATTGAAAATGTGGCACAATAGTTACTTTGAGAGATGCACTTGCTTCACATATAATCCTAGGCTATTACCTACAGTACCTTTTGCAGGTTGGACAAATTAAAAGATTATGAGATATCGCTATTTATGCTGTATTTACTACTATGGACCCATTTAAATAAGGCACTTCTGAAAGCAATTTCTCCCAAAACCCAAACAGAAAAGGAGGAATCCTGCCATTTGTTAGCTGCGAGCATCAGTGTACTGGTGTGTGCTGTGTTCCTCATCTTGAAAACTTTTCCCACTGACTTCTGAGAAAGAACAGACAAGGGGCTTCTGCTTTTTGTTTCAAAAGGGAAGCCAGGAGGAGCCAATACAATTATTTTTGGCTTCTGCACACAGGGTATGCTGCCAGATAAAAACAAAGTTGCTTGTGTTCTTTAGAAAAATCTTTAAAAAACTGTTCTGAAGAATTTCTATCACAATACATGATCTTTATTGGTAACTAATGCAAACTGAGTGCCTAAAAAACAGGAAGAAGTCTTGGGTTTACCTTTTTCTCCCACTGGGAATAACATTTTCAGCATTATGAGTGAGGATACAAGTCAAAACACTGCATGCTTTGGAGCAGTATTCTACTAATCATCTCCGTTTAGGCTTCATCAGGTCTGAGATTAGACCTTTCTGTTGACTTGAATGGACACTGGATCAGCCCTTCTAGTGCTGTGGTTCAAGAAAGCACTTAAGCACCTGCACTTGACTTCAAGCCTGACGCTAAACTCCACTAGGCAGAGACAGACCTCCACCAGAGCTGATCGGATCAGGGAGAGAAACAGTAGGTAAAAGCATTCATGGAATTAGGGAGACATGATTTCCTTTGTGATGGCCGCTTCAAAAATCCTTCCCCTGGCTCCAGGGCTGTTCCTCCCTGCTTCTTGCTGTCCCATTGAGCAAGACTGGTGTTTCCAGCCTCCTTCCTTCCCACGGGGCTGTGGGTCTCCAAAAGAAGCTGCAGAAAAAGTAAACTTTTTTTCCGTAAGTAAACAACACTGTACTGTGCACTATAATATCGCTAAACCTGCATTTTAGCAAATTACTCAATAGAGCCTCTATAGAAGGCTGTGAAGGCAGACTTCTACACTGGGTCAACCCTGGAGAAAGAAAACACCTGTGCATAAATACTTATGCAAATATGGACTTATCCAGTATTTTTCCTGCATGAAATGTATTCTTTCCCCTCTCCTGCCTCCAGCACTGAGTCCCGTAATTAAGCAAGTAGGCCTGTTCCTCACACCAATGAGCACCGACCTCTTGAAGCAGATGTGAGCAACATGATCCATGGTGTGGCATTTGCAACATGTGCTTGCTTTCATATTCTCAGTGGGCCTCCTGGCATGGTCCCACTATACACCTCACATGGCTCCGAGAGGCTGTGATGCACCTGCAAAAGGCAGACTACAGCTTCCCCAGCCAAGGTGAAACTTCAGGAAGGATGGGCACTTCACATAGTGCCATCCAAGTCCTTTGCTGTTGTGCAAGTGGGATGAACTGTAAGGTGAGAGAGGCCAGAGAAACAGCTGAGCAGGCAAGGTTAGGCTTTTCTTCCATTCTTCACCTTCAATATATACGTTTCTATATCCAGCCATCATTTTAACACACCTTTAGGACAGGCACGACTGTGACCAGAGGGGCTGCAGAGGGAGTGTTAGATCAAATATTCACATACACACACATACAGTGATTTCAACAGAGGATTCAATTGTCTCAGAGGGAGGTGGCCTTTGCCGAAGTACATTTTTCTAGCAATTAATTTGGGCAAAAAGCCTTCTGTCAAACGCTGCATTCAAACAGAACTGCAAGTTTTCCTTAGAAAGAAAAGCCTCCCTTTGAAATAAACTGTGGTAGCCTAGGAAGCTTAGGCTTTAGTAACCCACTTCAGTAACTGGAAAACTGTTAGATCCATCATTTTCAGCCCTTGTGCAACTTTCTAGTTGTCTGAGAGTGAGCACCAGCAATGAATTTCCCTTTGCACCAACTACTGTCAACTAAAAATACTGTCAGCTTGACTTTTTGTTTCAAATTGATTCTTCAGGGCCCCCAGCAACCTGATCTGGCTTTGAAGCTGGCCCTGCTTGGAGCCAGAGGTTGGACCAGGCCAACCTAAATTATTCTGCAACTGTAAGATGCAGATGGAGAGCAGTCACTGCAGTCACAGAACTACTGAGTCAGGATTGCTCCCTCAGTGGCTGAGAAAAGGGGACCAGCCTAACTGCAGACTGCTTGAAAATTAAAGGGCACAGAATGGGATAGCAGAGAATCTACAACTTCAAAAATCCCAATTTTTCATGTTAAACCCATCACAGAATATTTTATTCTCTCAGTTTTATTGTGCAGGAAGTAGTAGTGCATCTCCACTGCGAATCATGACCCTCTCTCCTGACAGTCAATAGGAAACGCACACATCTGCAACTCCCATTCAAGCTCAGTGGGATGACTCGCACTCCAGTACAAGCACACGCTTAAATGCTTTGCTGAGTAAAACCCCAAGCACTGTCCCATCCTATCTGTAGCTATGAGCCATCCTCCCACAAGTGTTCATTCTTTGCAACATCATATAGAAAGGTTCAAAAGCATGTAAGAAAGTTACCATTGTCTATTAAACTCTATAGTGCTTTTCTATAAGGCTAGTAAATTCAGTTTATTGAGCAATATGACTGCCTGAGCATTTTTGGTGTGCTATAACGCATAAGAGACACTGTATTATCCAGTATATTTCAATCTTTGAAAATTTTTTAAAGACTGAAATACTTGCAATTTAATTTTAGGAATGTATTAGCACATATACTATAGAGAAAATACATTCATATTCAGCTAGCATTATAATCATTTCTCTTATCTCAAAGGAATCTATTCTGCTGGCATTAAAAATGTACATGAAGATGGACTGTATTCACCACAATTATCATTACTGTTAAGCCTTTAAAAAACCTGAACCCATTACAATGTGATGACAGTTAACAAGAGAAGAAATTTTGTGATTAAAATCCTAAACATTAGAGGAAAAAAATCCAGTATGACATTGTTTTCAGAGAAACACCAGATTCAGAGCTCTAAAATAGGATTTTAAATAATTTAAAATGTTATATTTCCTTAATAAATTAGGAATGCATGCCTGAGTAGACTTTTCAGTATGCAGTGGAGGATTACTGCAGGAAGGTCAAGTTACACCAAGAGTCTGTGTATGACAAGGTTGTTCATTTAGGGTTGGAATCAACATTTAAGGGCTCCAATGTAATATTTGAACAGCTACCAATGCACAAGCGGTCCACAAAGAAAATGCCGATAGTTTAGGAGAGGAAACTATTAGGCAGCCAAAGGTTGAAATCCATAATGATGCAGTAGGCTTTTGTACAGAGGTTGAATTAGGCAGCATGCTGTAAGACTAACAGCATTCAGACCAGCTGCCATAAACTCAGAGTTTTCAACAGCACATCTGACAGTGTTCATAAAGTTATGCTAATATGCAAGAATAGATATGGGGGTCTGTCATGGTAATGATACTACAGATTGGTCTTCCATCGTGTGTAAGCTACATACAGTTGAGGAAAACATAAATATATCTACAAAATTGAAAACTTCAGATGTTTCTGCTTATATTGTGGTAGATTTATTTTCAATGACATACTAAATAGCAAGATTTAAAAAATGCGTATTAAAGCTACCAGCAATGAAAAGGACAGCAATATTTGTGGAGTATGTCGGCACACCAAACAGCATCCTCCAGCACTAAGGAAAGTCCCTGACAGATAAGGTTTGACATTATCAAATTATTTTGTCAAAACGTGAAAATGTATGCTACAGGCTTAAAATGACCCAGCTCCTAGCATTGCTGAGCAAACCAGTGGGTGTCTAACCACAGGAAGACAAAAAAAGAAAGGGTAATTGAGCAGTTTGGTTCCAGCTTCAGAAGCAAGTCTCTTTGTTATTGCATCCACGTGCAGCTAGCAGAGCTACTGCCAGCTGTGGAAGACTCAGCTTTGCAACCATGACACAAGCGGCATTTCAGGAGCGTTTTGTCTGAGGGCTCAGAGAGGCACACAGAGTAGCATTATGCCTCTAGACATGAACTAATCGCTTGAATAAAACTGTAGCATCCATGTGAACCAGCGCTACAAGAATTCTACTGAAAAATAAGGCAGACAAGGTCTTTTATACTTGGAGGTTGGTTTCGTGAGGAGTTCCTCATAACCTTGAATGACAGTGCAATTGCATGAAGGCTGGGTGAGTACCACGAGTGCAATCCTTGCCCCACACTTCACAGTTTCTGCACCTGCCCTCCACTGTGGGATAAAAGCATCAGTGCCTGTTTGCAAAGGGTGTCTTCCACCTAGAGATGGCTAGCTCTACACACCCACTCTAATCATGGAAAAACAGAGTCCTCGTGGGATGATTTGCAGAAGGAACCTAGTTTGAGTGATCAGTCACCCCTGGAAGAGTTAAAATACGTCACTGGCATAGAATAGATCTTCCTAAAATTATTCTTTGTCAGGCTCCAGCATGTAACAGGTTTAAACTTAAACAGGGGAAGTTAGATATAAGGAAGAAGTTCTTTACTGTGAGAGTGGTGAGGCACTAGAGTAGGTTGCCCAAATAAGTGGTAAATGCTCCATCCCTATTAGTGTTTAAGGCTGGGCTGGACAGAGCCTTGGGCAACATGGTGTAGTGTGAGGTGTCCCTGCCCATGGGACTAGATGATCTTAAGGTCCTTTCCAACCCTAACCATTCTATGATTCTATGTATTTTAAATCACACCTAGCCAAACACAGGTGGAACGGTACCTTGGGCCAAGTGAAGTATTTTAACTTCAGCTGCCCATGGGCAGTCTTTATCCCCTCTGCTTCCCCTCTCTAGTGCTAAAAAACTCCTGCAGAGAAATGAAGGTCACTCCAGGTGCACATGGATGAAAATTACATGGAACATTAACATTAATTTGGCTAAAGGAAAGTCTTCATAAAAACTCCCCTGAGGGCTCAGGTAGCCTCCACCACATTTATTAGGAGTTTCTTGCACACCAGTGTTAGAGATAAGCAGTCCACAGCAGTGGATATGTTGTCTTTTCCCTTGGTTTCATTTTTTCTGTGTTTTGAATTTACTTTTTTGTATGCATGGAGATTATAGACAACATGCGTAATGTCAGGGCAGAGGTGATTCATTTTTATGACGCTTTTTCAGCAATGGCATGTGAGATATGAGCAATACGGTGTCAGTTGCCTTGGCTCATGTTTGCATCCAATCGTCAATGAGTAAAATGAAATCTCACAGCTGCCAACATTCAATTTCTGAGGCTCTCAGGATTTTCATCACATATCCACAACAGACAGAAAGTAACTCTCAGGTGACTTTTGCTTTAAAGTTACAACACCATATCTATTTTTAAGGATAAAATATGGAACTAGGATCACTTTCAATAAGTCAGTCATGATACTGCATGCTATATGCCATTATACAATTATATTGGATGCACTTAATAAAAAGTTTATGTTTATGCCAAAAATGCCAGGTAAACACATTTATTTGCTGTGTGTCAGTCTAAATTGATTGCAGTTAACACAGCATTCTTTCCTCTGAAGGCATCTTAGGATGGACTGCCAAGTTATACTGGCAGATACGTATTAGAGGCTTTCTAATACTCATGTTCTAAAACATAGCAGATCAGCTGTCAGAAAAAAATTTCCTGCTTATATGTAATTTAAGAGTTCTTATTCAACAGATCTCAAGTAGCCATTTTAGCTGATAGCTGATCTTAAGGTAAAGAAAGTTTTCAAAACACTGATGGATCTAGCCTTTCGGACTTCAGCACTTCTGTCCTCCCTTTCTTAACCCACTATACGTATTTCGAAGACTCTCAAACAGCTCACTTACTTAGAGAAGGTTGGGAAAAAGGCTCCTAATCCAGACCTCTATGAAGTCAAAAATATTTGTAATGACTTGAATGTACTTGGACCCAGAACCATGGAGGTGCCATATAGTCTGTCTTCATTAGCAAGTTCACTGAGGAGCAGATCTGTAGTGACAAATTTGGTGCTAACACTTAATACCTTTTGGGGGTGAAGGGCTTAGTGCAAACCATTTGCAGTCTGGTCCCATGAATTGAATGCCCATTGCTTCTGCTGTGCTGCAGAAGCGACACTTCTGGTTTTTATTCACCTGAAAAGTGCTTGCAGTCCACTAGTCAGATCAGAGCATGATAAGTGAGGATGGACTTCAGAAGCAAACTTCTCATCAAGCCTGAAATTCTTGATGAGGCATGTCTACATGCCTAGCAGTAGGATTATATTTCTTGAAATTTTGTGAAGTATAGAAGCAGTAGCTGCAGTCTCACAGTCTTGAACATGAACGTTTAGTGATAACACCATGAAGCATCTATGGCATTTTCATTATTTGGCTTATAAAATAATAGGCTTTTTCTGATTAAGGGTTCTAAATGATATTGAGATAGATAGACTGGGTCAGAAGTCTACCTACTACAGACTTTTACCTGTGTAGCAGCTGACATCAGGAGCTTCTGAATCATCCTTTAAACTACCCTAACCAAAAGTGCATAGCAGCAGTTTATCTCAGTTAGACCTGTGTGGTCAGATGACAGCAGCTACACAATTCAAGCCCCTTCCCATAGCCTCCTTCATAGTAGAAAACTAAACAATCAAACAATTAATGAAAAATGGCTTTGTTGCCAGAAATAGCAAGTGCAAACCTTTTCAAGTGAAAGACCTGCAGTCTTGAGGGCAGTCTTTTTGGGTGCTATGGCATGAAAACTGAGAATTGTCGAGTGGTGTGTTTGGGACTCCCACAGACACTGCCGTTGGTACAGACACTAAACACAAAAGAAAGCTATTGCTATTCTTTCCTGGAACTAAGAAAATGATGTTAATCTCCTGTGTAACGTGCTTTCTGTTATCAGTGCTTAAGGTAAAACAGCACATGGCAGTCTGCCATGCCACCAATTACATACAGGTATATATAAATATAGAAATATAAAATAAAGATTTTTGTCAATCTCACCTTAAAAAGAAAATAAAGGTGAGTCCACATTCTTCTTAATGTTTATGATATTACATGAAAACTTCTCCCCATCAGCAACATATCTTCAAAGGATTAGAAGGTTTTACAAGTATGTCTCCCAAGGAGTTTTGTAGAGCCTCATTGACAATATCCCGTGTTTCTAAAACACTGTGCCTACATGACCAAGCTCTGAACCCTAAGCTTACTCACAGAGAGCCTGCCAACATACTTAATGAGCATTGATATCTATTGCATTAGTTCATACTGACTCAGCCCACACTACCCAAGTCAGGTACCAATCCTCAGCTGAGAGGAGAAATACCCAAAATACTGATAGTTTCCTAAACTACAACTCTGCCATAAATCTTTAAACAAATGTTCCCAATTTGCTTCTCTCAGTGTAGGGTAAGCCACCTTCACTGGGGTACCCTTAAACATACCCCTGAGTAGGGAAACCAGAAAAACTAAGCTCTTTGCCTTGCATTGCAAGGGTGTTCCCAGAGGCACTTCCAGGCAGGCAGCAATTTGCAAAGCCACCTTCTCTCACCTGTTAGCTACTTCTTGCCAGGGGAAAATGCAGTGACTGACGGCAGGTGATCACCTCCATTCCCCACATTTCCAGTGCAAAGCTTTAGTCCACATCCATGAAAGTGTGGGACTTGCACCCTGGCTTAACTGTTCTGGTTTACTTGGCAGCTATTCCAGGCTCTGGGCACAGCACAGTTACATGTATGTGGCTGCACAGCATGGTAAGGTGCTTTTCCTGTTTTGAAGTTCCATTGAAGTGACTGCACTGACCTCCTTCTAGCCACTGACAAGGACATGTTTCGACTCCTTCATAGCAAGTTTCTTTGTGAGCCTAACAACCATGGGCAGCCTAAAAAGTCTCCCTGTGTCATTAAAACAACGAGGTGTGGAGGGAGAAAAAGTATGCAATTCATTTGTTACTGGATGCAAACAATTCATTTTCTGGAGCACTGTCTCTTCTGTGTCCTTGCAGGTTTCAGACACATTTAACTTCACCTTGATCATTCAGAGAACCCATGTTTCATGCAAAGAAGTTTTGATGGGTCTCCACTTCATCCTGTCAGGATAGTATCCCATGGAAGTTAGTCTTGCTCTTTATTTCACAATAGAAGTATAATATGGTTTTGTTTTACTGGAAAGACACTGACACAAATACTATCAGCCTGAAATTCTGTACCTTAAAGCCCGAGTACTTGCAGGTACAGGTCTGTCCCCTGCCAATATTTTTGGTTTTACAATCACCTTCTACTTTGTTCCCTTTTTGTTTTGCAATAAAATATCTTCCCCACTGCTGAGCTAAAGATCTGCACGAACATTGAAGGAAACTGCCTTTACATAAATTGTTGTCAAACAAACAAAGGACAAACAATGCTTGCTTCTATTCTAAGGTATCACAAGACATGAGAACAGGCAAATAAAATCACAGCTTTAAGCGTGAGGTTGTTCACTAACCCTATCTCTTCCGTTCCTGCTTTGGAGGTGCCCTTCATCTGGAACAGCAAGGTCTGCTGATGGAGCACTGAGTTCCATTTCACCTTCACCTGCAAGGACTTGGGGTTCACCCTGTGCCATCAGGTTGGGGTGTCAGCCACATTTCTTGCAATATAGGATCTAGGACAAATACATTCACAGAGACCTTGCCTATGTAAGATAACTGCGGAAAACTCTACTGGGTCTGTGGTTCAGTATTGTTAGGTTAAACCCTGGCTTTCCACCTGGCTGCAAAGAAACCATCCTCAAGATGAAAATAAAAGGGGTTTAGGTTGGGGTTTCTTTTTTGTCTCCTCCATGTTGTGACCATTCTCACAACCTTGCCCTTTGCCCCTGAATAGAAATGAGGGCTCGTCAGATGGTAATTGTCATAAATATGAGCTGGTGGCATTATGAACTATTGAAAATGTTAGGAAATATTTAGACTTTGTCACTGTGAGCACTGCATAGTGTCAAAGGTGACATCTGCTTTGGAAGGAGTCTCGGTTAAGGTGCTAATTGTCATTTATTGAGTAATATTTGTGATTTCAATCTACAGAGTCTGGTCTCTGACTCGTATTTCAGACAACTTCGCTGTGTCAGTTAAAATATGTAAATACCCTCTCAACATTAACACATCCCAGATGCCCTTATATTGTACAGTTATCCATTTCATCACTTTTGACCAAGTCTTTCGGAAGCAATTATCTTCTTATCAAAGACTTCTTATGCATCCATGGAAATTAAAGATTTATACAGGAAGAAAAATAACAGGAATGTTTTGTAAAGAAAAGTTCATATATTTCTTAAAGGCTTACATCTTTTAAATCTAGTATCTTGGAAAGGATAAAGATTTAGAAAAAGCTTGCTACACTGTGTGTGTGTGGGGAAACAACCACCTATCAAACTTGTAAAGACTCAACAATCTTTGGTAATAAATCTTGGCTGTCTACATACTTGTCTTGTTAATTCATGTGCAAAATATTCTAACAGAAATCAAATGGTATACTCAATCCAAATTTTAGTAGTGTTTATACCAAGCAAGGACACAATCACATACCTGATTTTATGGTTCTGTGCAGTATTCAGTTTTGCCACTAATTCATTGACTTTTCATCCATCTGGGACCCAAGGCAGCCCACAATAAATGTTGAATTCTGTCTGTGTTCTCCAGCTTCAGAAAAAAATCCGTTTTTTATTCACTTCAGCCAAGTTCTGGTTTTTCTTTAATTGAAGGTACTCCACTGCAAAAATAAGTAATATATTACCAGCATTAAGTTCCTCTCCATTGCACTGTGCTATTGCAGGCAGCGCTGTGGTGGGAGAAACACAGTTTTAGCACCTGGAGTACATGCGCAGGAGGCATGTGTTAAAACATCTTGTGAAATTGCACAGAACTGAAAAATGTCCTAACATGGGTAAGAAACAAGCAGAGAGCACAGCAAAGAAGAATAACAGTGCCAGTTAGTTTCTGGTGTAGATATAAAGTAGTACAATTAAGATACCTAAAAGCTAGCAAGAGAGCATGCATTTGTTATTAAAAGCCTGCCAACCACACAGCATTTCCAAACAGAAGAATGGTGGCCTTTGCTCATCTATTTTATTGTGTTCTGATGGGCTTGGTCAATGCCCATGCTGACAAAGATGAATTGTTAGGAGTATGAATGTACAGATACAGCAAGTGAATGAGGAAATGTAGTTATCAAGACTCCCGAAAAAGGACATCCTTAAAAGAGATAGAAATGTTTATCTGTGAGAGAGGCATCATAAAAGGAATAGCGAAGAGAAGCAAAGCCATAAGAGAAGCAGACCTGTCTGCAAGTATTTTGTCTAAGGAAAAAAGCACACAGAGGGAACTCAGGAAAAGCACAGGATTCAAGCAGGACTACACAGTACTTCTTCAGGAAGGAAGAAGTAGGTTATCAAGTGCTACTTAATGATGCCAGGGAAAAGCCTCAATCATACTATTCCAAAAAAAGAGGATACTGCTTGAGAAGGAGACACAATACTTTTAATTGTTATTGTAAAGGATGCAAATCAACTCAAAATTTTCTTGTCCAAACTTTTTAACTGCATGGATTAAAGAATTAATGTAACTTAGTGCAGAACAGCTACTGGCAGGGATGTCTAGAAGGAAAGATGCGCTATACCCAGAATAGCAGGCAGTGAATGGTGCCAATGATGCCAGTGAAAAAAAATCTAAGATCCAAATGAGAGAGTAAGGATTGCCCATTTCTTTTCTTCTACATTCTAATCCTTTTATTTCACAGACTGTTTAGGTATGGATATGTCAGAAACAGATTCTTGCTTCTTTCTCCAGTCATCCAATCCCCTACTGAAGTTTGGAGTCCTCAGACTACAATGTTTGCTCTGTACTGCTTCAAGCATGAAAAAATCTTTCCCTCCAGGGAGGTATCAATGATCTGAAAAACCTACATCAACTGCAACAAAAGCTTCAAAACCATCATTAACGTTATTTTTTTCCCTTTAATTGAATTCCCCATTCCAATTTCTTAGACTGCAGATGGCAGAAGATACATTCCTTACAATGGCTGACCACAAAGGTTTGTATATTAATGTTGAACTTTCTCAAATGCTTCTACCTGCTTTTTATACACCTATAGTAAATCCACCATGTGAAGTCATTCAGAGTATTTTGAAAAATGAAGCTGTATGATCCCAATCAACAATCTTTTGGAAAAGTTAAGTGGGGGCTAAAAAAAAAAAAAAAAAAAGTAACAAAATCAATGGATTGCACTATTTGAGGAATAAAAACTCGAAAATTGAGTCCTGAGTCAGATAGATGGCTGGTTGAGATGAAAGGGGAAGATTGTGCTGGAGAGAAGCTTTGCCTCTAGTCTTCTTGTCTGGAAAAAGAGGTGATCTAAAGCTATTGATAAAGTTTGTTACCTGTTACCTGCTTTACTTGGAAGTTTCCACCTACATTACAGCAGGAAGATGGCTCACAATTCATACCTGTTCTACTAGTAACCCCCAAAAGACTTTTCAATTGGATGGTCATGACCTCCACTAAGCCTGCTTTTTAATACCTGTGATCTAGCACAGTGGCAACAAAAACATACCTAAAAAACCCCATGGAAATGCCAAATAGTTCTTATTGTGCAATTACATTCATTCACAGTTTAACTTTCTGAAAGCATTATTATGATTTATAAGATTGAACAACACTGGCACCTACTGAACACAAAATGCTGAAAGGTACAACATGTGCTTACCTATAGAAGAACATTTCTTGGCTGAAGTTTGAACTTATTTTAAGTATTTATGCACTTGTTCCTCTTTGGTTTATCATTTAAAGTTCTGGTACATTCTCAGAGGAAGTTGCTCTTTGTGTATTTTTTTGCTGGCTAAGATGGTAGTCTGTTTGAACTTTTTATTTTGAAGAATCGGAAAGTGGAACATAAAAGGGCAAGACACTGACAACTCTCCAGCCTTCAACTCCAGATTAGATCACACAGTCGCTGATGCCTACAGCTTCATGGTCTGTGATGATAATGTTTGGGGATGACTTTTGTCTGTGGCAATGAGTTTGTGGGCTTTAATACCTTTGGAACCTACCTTCTTTTTCTGTGAAATAAGGGTGCATTTAGGCTCTGCCTTTGGTTGTGCACCAATAAACACTGGCCTCTCCGATCCCTGTGAGCTGGGATGCTTAGAAATATGTGGCTGGAGTGGACTTTGAGAAATCAAGTCTGTCACCTGCTATTGCAGGCAGCTGTATCATAATGACAGTCATAAATGTACCAAGATCCATCTAACAAACCAACAGATGTCTTGTCTTTACTATTTCTCTCTGAAGGCTTGCTTTAAAGTCTGTTTCATCCCAATATTTCATGCGGGATATATGATACACCATTAGCTATTTCTTTCTGTCATACTTTTTAAATTTTTTTTAAGTGGTTGAAGAATGCTTCCTGGTTTTTATCCTATGTGAGCTCCAAGGGAGCTCATTAACTCTCAGGACAGTCCTGCACTTCTCATTGATGAAGTTTTTCCATTCCTTATGGGCTTTCTGCATATCCCAGATATCTCCACTGAAGTGCTTATTCATTCAGTTAGATCTGTGGCTCTTTCGAAGACGTTTTCCCTTTGCTCAAGAAACAATTTCCATCTAACATGTTTTTGTATTCTTGCTTCAAAATTCCCAGCCTGTTACACACTCAATAATACCTTTGTATTTCAAAAGAAAACTCTGATTAGGTTTAGCCATGGGTTTGGTAATTTTCTCAGTGATTTTAAACTGCAGTAACTTGGGTTAAAGCTGTTCTCCACATGCAACTTGATATGTAGGCTACTGCACATCTGAGCCCTATTAATGTTTGAGGTAGTAGTGGGTTTTGTTTGTTTGTCTATTTTCTCTGTTGTGTATATGGGGAGATAGGCACCCATAATAAAGTTTTCAGTAGAATATCTACTGCATTGTCTCCAAGGACATCTCTCCTTTTGTTGTTTCTTGGCTCTAACCACTAATATGACATCAAAATTACTTTTGTTTTTTTCTTTCTAAGACCTGACAGAAAACTATTTATCTTCAGAAAGACTAAAAGAAAGACTGACTATAGAAAGGTAGAATAGTATCTTAGCTGCAGAATTAAGGTGAGGTAGTACGTAACTCTGTTCCTTTGCTTAAGTCTCTACTGATACAAAAAAAAAAAAAATCCAAGGTCTAGTGTTTTTAATTTACATGGAACTGCTATGCATTGGTTAAAACCCTGTAGCTTCTCTATAAAGAGAGACCTTGTCTTTAATACCAGAATAGACAAGTATGCCTTTTCTAGATGTGCCCAAAGACATGACTGATTCTGTGAAGTGCCTCAAAACAGATTTTTTCTGGAGTTATCCTCAGCCTTTCTAAAATCCTTCTATACTTCATGCACCCACTGATCAGCAAAACAACTTGCAATGTAAGGAGACACAGGTGTGCTCGTACACCTTCTAAGTGTATTCCTTCAGAACAACTAGTCTATCCTGTATAGTCTCTGTCTATGCATCCCATTTCTATGACACATATATTAACAACATTCATATTGAGAAAAATCTGCGTTTCCAGAATACTATCATTACACACCTTACAATGAAAAATCTGAGGAGAAATACATCCTCTAGTATTAACCAGGATTGTTAAATTGGAAGATGCTGCTGAGGACACAGAAGGAGCACAGTAGTCCAATCTCCAGTCAACCCTTGGCATAATCTTGTAGCAGCCTAGAAAGCCTATGGATAAGGACAAGGAGATGCAAAAGCACTTCATGGAGATTATGAAAGGACTAACAATCTGGCTTCTCATTTGACAGAGTGCAACAAAATCTTTCAGCTCTTGTTGTGGCCCTCCACATGTCCTTAATGATTATTTCTAATGCCCTTGGCAAAAATAGCTTTTATGAGCCCTTCGTTGGGTTTTTCAGCTCAAAATAAGAACTGCTTTTCTAGTCTGCAAGATAAACACATTTTTTACAAAAAGCTGCAATAAGCAGCTATAAAATTATTAGCTTGGTGTCTCATCCTGAAATTTTGAACAGTTGTGTAACTGCCTGTACCCTTGCATTTTGTTTCCATTTGTAGTTTAGACACCATTTTTCACTGATACTTTAACCCGTGTTTAAAAAACTTAAAAAGCAATGATAAGTGATAATAATGGGTGGTCCTATTCTTTTTTTTTTTTTTTTTAAAGGTACATCATAAAAAACTTCTGCCATTTTCATGTCTTGGGAGGTGTGCTTTTAAGCGTGAAGACTATACTTTCATATTTAAGAAAGGAAACCAAAGAGTGGTGATATGAGAGTTCCCCTTATCTCAATTGTTCAATGAACATTCATTAAAAATTCATAAAAGAAAAGTATCAATAACCGTCCTCAGAAATAGACCTACGAGTAACATCTGAAAAAAGTACAAAATGGCTGCTGCTGGCTCCTGGCATCTGGTGATACCCAAAACAAAGCCATAAAGTCCCACAGCCAAATAATCACAAGGCTGGTTTTGATTTAAAGTGTTAAATGATGGACTAAAACTTTTGAGGGAAGACTAATTTCCTTAGCTCTCCATTATACTTGAGAGAGGTATGTAATATAATATGCTGTCTAATACATTATAAAACTGAAAAGTGCAAGCAAAAACAAATTATAGGTGTTTGGCTCCAAACACTGAATTAATGCAGCTCTATGATAAATCAGAGTGTACCAAGATCATGCAATCTCTGTCATTGTCTTAGCATCTTCCAAAAAATACTTTGCACACATACACGTTTTATATACTGCAGGTAAATAATATGGGCATTTAAAAATATTACTAAAGTCCAAAAAGATGAAAGGTAGGTGATAAAGACAAACACATATTGCGCTATAGAGGTCAATCTGATAGACAGACATGTTCAGTCAAGAAAGAGAAATGCAAATTCATCTCAGTAATATTTCTCTATCATATGACCTAGCAGAAAGAGGAGGGCTGAACAGGATAATCCAAGAGTCTCCTTTCAATCTTGTCACCTATTTTATGGCCTGATTCTTTTTTTATTGGATAAACTTTGTGTATAAACAGCAGAAAACACAGAAATCTGGAAAGAATATAAACCCTCAGGTATCAGAGCATAAACAACCTATTAACTAGCACAGGAAGGAACTCTTCTCACCAGCAAGTCATTTCGTAAGCACCTAGATCTTGCCTCTCATGGGGAAGCATCTGGTGCCAAAAAGAGGATAATTCCATTTTCCTCTAGTTAAAGCTCGCACACCCGAGGAAAAAAGCTAGCACTGAACACAGATGGCAACTTACTTACATTTTTCTCTTGGGAAAGTGTGAAATTGTGAGAATTATAAAGTTCAGCCACCTACCCATGCTGCTTTCTTTGGCCAAAAAATGGCCAGGTTAATCCAGCAGCAGAAATCCATGTTGAAGATAATAATCTTTCATTCTGACTGCAGTTGGCACCTTTCCTACTGATCCAGGAGTGCCTTCTTCAGGTTGGCCGTGAAGGTCTGCAGAGCACTGGATGTGGTGAAAATCTTCCTTTTTAAGCATTTTAAAGCTTGTCTGCCTCTTTTTTAGCCTGTGACCTTCACAGCTTCTCCCTCTGCCCAGATACCAGCTCTTTCCATTTGCTATGACACTGCAGAAATGACAGTGTTTGTCAGTTTTCACCAGATTAAAGTATATATGTGTAGGAGAAAAAGATTTTGGGGGTTAAAATCAAAAGAAAAAAGTAATCATTTGTATTGCAGAATTCTTGAGCTCATTTCTTCTATTATTAAAAGAAGAAAATTATCACAAAAATTTATAACTTTTTCAAGTGCTTCTTCCACTTCTTTTCCACATGACCTGAATATAACCCAAACTTGCAAAGCAATGTTTATCATGCCAAGACTACATTTTTAATGTAGGCTTCAATTCAATAAATTAACTAAAAAAGAAATTAATATTCAGTTTTATCTGTAACTACCTGACTCCCACGTAGTATTTTCACTAGTGTTTATCCTAGTGTGATTGATTGATAGAAAATTATGATTTATCAGTATTCAGTGGTTCTGCCCATTGAGCTATGAACCCTCATTTCTTTCCCATGTGTGCTGCTCCACTAAAACACATATAAAACCAACTTTCCATCTTAAAAGTTATGTTTTTACATTCTGCCTGGTAATTCTTTCTGAAGTATGTAACTATTTTTATTATCATTTATTCAATCTTAAAACATAATCTAGGGCACAGATTGAAATCAGAAACAAGGCCAGTTTCCGTGAAGATTATGACAAAACCCCCGCTGACTACAACTGGGCCCAGATTACGTCCACATATCAAAGCCCTTTGCAACAAGTTCTCTGTCTGACAGAGGGGAACTGATGACATCTCTGGGTTTTGGTGGGGCTTCAATGATTTATCTATCCAGAAAATATTCATCCTGTCACATCTGATTTATCTGATTCTCTTACTCTAGAACTTCTTTCTCTTCTTGAAAGTTTTTCCTTCCTTGCCCACATGACAAAAAACATTTTGCTCTCATGAGGAGTGCCTTGTCTTCTGATAGTTCTTCTGTAATCTCTGTTTCTGCACAGCATATTATCAGATTTGTGGCAGACAATGGTCTTATTACACTAGAAGAGGTTAGAGATGTGTTCTCAAAACTGACCAGGATAGTTAGAAAAAGAAACAGATTAAAACAAAGAAATATGATGGGCAAAGTGCTAAGGCATAAAAAAGACATGATGCATACCAAATATTATGTCCATCCAGCAAAACATTTCTGTTCACATCTGCACTCAGAAGATGGAGTATAAATAGGAACGCTATTCCTATGCCTGTATGGCTAGCTGCCATGCAAATATATCTTACAAGTCCTGAACAGCTATAGCACAAGATCTTCCAGTGGTTTGTTCTGGAATATATGCAGTGCTTACTTTTACACAACAGCAGTATTTTGGAAGTATGGCTAATGTAAAAATCAATGATGTCCTTTTATAATGGGTGAATTTGTAAATGAGATTATCAGAACTGCCTATTAAAATATGGTCTGCAATAAAAAGATATGGCATAATCTCCAGACAGGAAGGTAGAAATACAGTATGAAGACTGTCATTTGGTGATTTGCTGACACTGCCGTCTTTTTTCCAAATTGTTCTCCACATCAAGCAGACATTTTCAGAAATAAGGGCAATATTATTTTCAGTTCCTCTACACTTTTTCTTGAATTTTTTATGGTAACAGAAATTACCATAAAATGAGTAAAACTACCAATCATATTAAACCCATCACATAAAATTTAGCTGAAAGAAAGAGTAATAAAAACAGAGAAGAGATAAAGCAGGGGAAAATAAACAGCCAGAAGGTAAGGAGGAAGAAAGATCACTGAGAGCAGGATTCACAGCACAATCCCCCAAGTTATCCCAGTATCCTCGCAGACAGCACCAGTGATTAGTGCTACATACAGAACCAGAATAAAATGCTTTACATGGGTCTGGATGTTTTTCTGTGGAGGCAATCAATCAGATGCCTAAGTCAGAAATACTATATCATATGTGGTTTTAGATTGAATAATGTGAGAAGCCAGTGGTTGGTAGTTACACCAGTGGCTGAATTTTTACATAGGCTCTTTCTGCACATGGAGAACATTTCTAATCCTGCCAAAAGGGACCACAGCACTCCTCCAAAAATAGTTCTGGAGAATTCAACCCAGTGACAATATTAGATCCCAAATTGTCCTGTAGTTGCATGCTTAGGTTTTGTTCTTATGTATCAGTTTCGTCCTGCACTCTAGCGCATGTTTCTCCTCAAGATGTACAAAAGGCATACACCCATTATTTTCTACAAGACTTCTGGGACTTTCTGTGACAGTTCTCCTGCAGTGGCGGTAGCCAAGCAGCAGATTTTTGCAGCTTAACCAAGCTGAAAGTTCTGCCTACAAGAGAGGACATTTTCAGCTGCCTCCAACCATGGCAAATGTCCTGGAGGAGACAAGTTATCAAAATTCAAAATGCCCCATAAATGCGGGGAAGATACTAATTCTCTTCTCTCTATTGCCATGCTGAGGACCTTAAAAAATAATGATTTAGCAATCAAGCCATCTGCGCCCAAGATAGCAGGCATATAATGGAACATATTGTTGGGTAGTATAAGGCTCCTAAATTTCCTCAATGACTTTTTTTTTTCCATTTCTTTCTTAATCCCCAAGAACTTGAAACATATTTAATTTCAAAAAACTAAGATAGAGGGAACAGAAACTGGTAATGTACTCAGAATGTAAAGAAGGCTGGGTAATATATTCATTCTAATTGTATTAACCTTCCCCCATAATGAAAGGGGGAAAGCCTACCATCTGTTTAAGTCATTAGTCAGTTCCATAATTAAAGGATTAAGATTAGCTCTAACAATTTCCTTACTTTTCCTAGGAAACTGAACATCCAAATACTCAATACTAGTCTATTGCCATTGAAAGGAGCTATTGATTAGTTTTCTCTCTTATATTTTGGGAGATTGCCATCACCTCAGATTTAGTCCAGTTGATTTTATACTAGGAATATTTCCCAAAGTTGAATATCATGTCCAATATATTAGGAAAAGATTTTTGTCAATCTGATATAAATAAAAGTATATTGTCAGCATAAAGTAATAGTTTAACCTTGCATGTTCCTGATTTCATATATTAGAGTTTATGATTAGCCCTAATTTATATTTCCAACCATTCAAGGACAGTGTTAAATAAAAGGAGTGAAAGGGGATGCCTTACACAGCTTTTAAGAATTAAGCAATTAGCTTCTTTTTAAGTCAAGGTGATTGTTGGCTATAATAAAGCAACAAAATCCAGGTGATGAATCTAATAAGACAAATCTACATAAAGGACCAAGTCAACCTAGTCTCATCAAATGCCTTCTCTGTATCAGGGCAGCGCTGCAGCAAGGATTTATCTCAGTATTGACAGACGCTCATTAATTCAGGCAACAATCTTGTACTATCAATGCTTGCTCATTATTTATCAAACTCATCTAATTACAATGGTAGATATAATCTATTATTTTATTTGATCTTATATCCAGCATTTTTAGGAGATATTTAGGTTGGCAGAACCGAAAGAGTTGCTTCAGATCTTTGCCTGGTTTAAGCATAACTGAAAAAGAGCCTCAGGAGCCTCTCCTTCAATGTATGCATTTGCTTACATGATCCAAAGTCCTAGGGGCAACATCTATATGAAAAGCATATAATTGCTAAGGTTCTTGCATCTGTGTTAATGGTGCTTTTATTCAAATCTTTAATCATATTTGCTATATCTCTTAGTAAAGGACATGAGGAATCCTGAGGTTACCACTGCTACTCACCACTAAGGCCCCACACCATCCATCCACGTGGTGGGTTCTACATCACTCAACACATCTAGAAACAATCCAGAAAACAGGAAATGTAATTATGTTGATATTTACCAGTAACAAGAGGTAATTCTTGGTAGTAAAACTTAAAACCTTCAGTGAGGAGTTGGAGAAGAATATTGCAATACTGCAAGTGACCCAAAAAAAGTGGCAGGTGAAGCTCAGGGTTCTTAAAAGTAATGTACGTTAGAAAAAAAATGCTACCTTCACTATATATGTAGATAATGTCTGGGTTTGCATTAGCTATGAACACAAGAAAGTTATCAGGGATACTTTTCAGAAAATGCCATCAAAGTGGTATGAGGGGTCACAAGGAAAACCAAGCATCAGCACTCTCTGTAAAAGGTCTTGAGAGGGAAAAGCATTTTGCCATTGCCCTAAGCCACGTTGTGTTCATCCTGCACACAGAATGTAGCCACAATAAGACCATGTCAAACAAAAGACTGGGAGAAATTGAAAACTGTACAGAGAAAAGGATGACAGAGGTGATGTAAGATGTGAAATTGGTTCAGCTGGAAAGGAACCCACATAGATTAAACTTTAGCATGGAAAAGGCACACTTGATGGAGGGAATATGACAGAAGGCAAGAAAAAAATGGTACTGACTGATGTCCAAGTATGAGGAACAATCATTCTTCACAATACCCAAATTTTCCCAAGATTGTTAAGCTACCAGTTTAAAACAAAGAAAGTTGTTAATTTTTGGGGATAATGCATTATTATATAGTGGAACTCAAAGCAGTAGGGTGCTGGGGTGGTTAAATGGATTCACAGAGATAAGCCAAGGTCACAAAGAATAAGCCCTGAAGTGACTATTCACATGGCATTTCTAATGCAGACTCTGGATCAGAGTCCTTAAACCAGTGATTGTTAGAAGCTTAGACAAAACCCCAGTGAAAATGGTCATTAATACTTCTTCAGGATGTAAATGTCTAGCCTTGCTCATCTTGATTATCATGGTTTTGATGTTTGAATCCCCATTTTTACCTAAAACCACAGTAATTTTTTTTTTCCCTCCTGATCACCTAAAGCTGTTGGTTTAGCCTCTATAGCCCAAGCAGGTATCACATCTTAAACACATTTCTGTGCTGCTATTAAACTTTCAGCTAGAAAATTCCACTGACATTTTTATGCTGAGTGAGTCTACTGATACTCAGCCTCCACTCTGCAGGCGCAGACACGCAACATAGAGTTGGCAGAACAGGTCTCTAGACTTGCTGTATTGTCCAGATTCTTCATCAGCTACAGTGAGAGCTTAAACACTTCTCTTACACCCAGATACCAATGCTTAAGTGTAGTCACATATATGAACTGAATTCAAACCCTAGTATAGCATTCATCTGGCTAAATGTGTTTACATTCAAATGTGAGGCAGCCAGCACGAACATCATTTGTAGTCAATGGACAAAAATAAAATGGGCACTTGAAGAGGCCACCCATTTCAACTGAATATGCATTTGATCAAACAGACCATGTCTTAAAGCCCCTTATTTCTCCCTCCCAGTATGGAGAGAACAGTGTGGTAAGCTCAGATGAAGATATCCACACTGTGAAGTTTTTGTCAGCTGAGTGCTACCTTCAGTCATGCTTATACAATTCAGAGCAGGCAAGGAAATACAGACTCCTTCCCAAGTATAACGTATATATTACACCTGTAGAGTGATGTGCACCTATGCAAACACATGAGCATGCACAGAACATACCACTTCCTGCAGTTTGGGCTTTTTTTTTCTACTTCACCAGGAAATGGAAATATAACTCAACGCAATCCTCACATTAGTTTACTATAAATTCCTAGTCTTTAAGCTAATGGTGAAATAATGCTCCTCTCATTAGTTTAATGATTATATCATGCTTAATACAAGCTTCTCCCCCCTCTTTTTTTCCTCTTTCATTAACTCAGTCTAATACTTGCAGGCAATTTGCTTTCACAATGGAGTTGTCAATCTTTTTCTTACACGTAACATATCTGTAATAGCACAGACTTAATGCAATGCATTGTCGCGGTTAAATCATGACAGCATTTATCAGACTGAGACCTCTTTTCATTTATTGACTCAAAAATTATTTTGAGCTATCTATGATAAAGTGTATTAATGGAGTATGTTTGAAGGAGAACATTTAGATAATTTACAGATTTTCTTTTTTAACTACATTTGCGTCCTTGTCAGTGTTTGATTTAGAGTAATCTAGCTGTCACTTGGAAAAAAGGAAAAGTAGGTGAAACTGATGCAGAGGAAAGTCCCTCATCTCAGACTGAGCTGGCTGTTCCTCTGTGGCACCCAGACAAATGACTTTTGCTCATGGCAGTCTGCAGCAATACAGAGCAACAGCAAAGTTTCCTTCTCTTATGACAACATAGCCTTTTCTTGTAAGCATGGAAAAGAGGAAGAAAAGAAGTGTTTTTATATGCTACATATAGAAGCAAAACAAGCTACTGTAATGGATCATGTGAGGGAAAGGAAGAAGTGATAACTAAGGATGTGTCCGAGAGCTGTCATGTGAGACCCATTAGATGCTTAAGAACTCAATGTATTTGGCTTAACTAGAAATGTGAAGAAGCTTTATTCTAGGCACAGCCTTTCTGTTGGGATCTTCTACATCCAGTAGTGTCACATCATCTAAGTTAACATCTGCTTGCTATAAAAGGACAGCCCTGCATTTCCATCTACATTCTGGCCAGTCCTATCCCCGACTCTCTCTTACACCTTTCTGTCACTTACGTTTATCCCAGTTTCTTCAGCATTCATATTCTTTATAAGAGCAGAAATTTATCTTTGTCTGCAGTCCTGTCTCTGGTTGGTTCCAGCAGAACTTCCAGAAAAGCCGTGGTTCTTTTCTTCGGTCAGAAAAGACTTTCTCAAGCAAAAACCAGCAGCTGGTGGGGAAAAAAAGGCAACAAAAAACCCCAACAAACCAACCAAAAAACCCATCAACACAGCAAAATAAAAACCACAAGTGGTCGCTGTGCTTACCCTTTGTTCTTGATTACTGTTCTTCTCAGAGGCTTCCATTCCTGTCCACATTTGCTTGTTTCTTCCCTGTTTCCATGAAAGTTTGTTGAGACTATCCCATTTTGATTTTCCCCATTGTTTTTTTCCGATTTAATGTATGAGGAGCACTCCAAAGTGTCCACATCTCAAGCAACCATTCCAGAGATATCTGATCAAACATTATGTTCAGTAAATCTGTCAGTAATATTATTATATTTTGGCCTTAAAAAATAAGATATTTGTAATTTTCTCACTTATTCCAAAGTTTTTTCAGAGGTACAACAGAATATTGGACAATCTGAGAAGCCAAAAACTCGCAAATCTGGGCTGAAGCCAGTGGTTGTCAACTTTTTGAAACTAGAGGCAATTTTGATCCCTAAAATACATGCCAAAAGCCAAAACAACACTTTTTAAGGCTGTAAGAACATGGAAAGGAAGACATTAAATGGAGCAAATATCTCAAACTACAGCTGGTCTGTTACTTTCATTGGGAAAAGGAGCTGGGCAGGAGGCTGCAGCAACCTGAGGATGTCACATGGCGGCACTGATCCTAGAATCAAACTTCACTCTGAGAGCAGTATAGTGGGAATGGGAATTACAGACCCTTTTGCTGGTGCTACCATTAATCTCTTGGGCCAGCTTGACAAGATGATGCTCTTAGAGGAAAAGATATGGGGAATAATATAGTTATTCATCCACAAAGGAACCATGTGCGCTTATGAAATGGGCAGATTCCTGAGAAGACTCAGGTGTTCACTCTTAGCAAACCACTTGTAAGCCTGCTATTATCTCCTTTCATTTCCTAGAGCATAGGCAGGCCTTTAGCTTCACTCACATGGACAGCATCAGTATTTTTAGGGCTATGACTAGAGCCTCTGTTATGCGGTCAGATGCTTGTTGCCCTAAAAAATGCAAACCACTAACCAGTCCCAAACATCTCTAACTGAAGACAGATCGAAGACCGATAGCTACCAGTAGGGACTGTAGCAACAGGACAAAGGGTAATGGGTTTAGACTCAAACAGGGGAAGTTGAGGTTAGATATAAGGAAGAAGTTCTTTACTGTGAGGGTGGTGAGGCACTGGAGCAGGTTGCCCAAGTAAGTGGTAAATGCTCCATCCCTGACAGTGTTCAAGGCCAGGTTGGACAGAATTTTGAGTGGCATGGTCTAGTGTGAGGTGTCCCTGCCCATGGCAGAAGGATTGGAACTAGATCATCTTGAGGTCCTTTCCAACCCTAACTATTCTATGGTTCTATGTGAAATGCACTGAACCAAAATAGTCATATCTACTTCTCCCCTTGCAAACATTAGGTGAGCTTTTTCCTCCCATTTCCCCAGACGACACTCACACACTTCCCCTCACACTCATGCATACTGCTTTGTTTGTGCAGCTGAAAATGGTTCAGGCTATTCTCTCTCACACTGTTTCAAGCAGACTGATTCTGACATTGTCATGAGGCATTCAAGGACAAAGAAGGAGGGGAAATTGAGAAAATTACTGGCTAGCACATCTGAAGAGCGCTTCCTAGACATATCTCCCTCTCTCTTCCCTGAGGTAGAGCTGTGATGGCTATAGAAAGACCTCACAGCCTCTGTGATTACCCAGACCTTGTCCTTGCCCTTCCCTCCAGATCCCATGCATTCCTTTCTCTCACTTTTTTTGTAAAAAACATGAGCAATTTGGAGGGAAGTAATCCATTTTCTGATTCTTTGTTTTTGATTTGATCCACTGCTGTCATTCACATGGAGATTGTATTTTCCAGCAAGGTCTGGAAGAGCTAGTCCCATCCCTAATCTTCAGACTTGTAACTCTCACTCCTGTCTCTTCTCCCTTTTCCCAGGCTTTGGGAGCAGCACAAGATTTACACTGAAGTCCACAAGATCATTGTTAGCCCATCATGTCCCAGAGGCCAGCAGACTGTCACGCCTTAGCTCTGGGTTTGGTCTGCAACACATGCACTTCACCCACTGCAGGAAGGACAGAGAGAGCCCAGCAAAACCCTGACCCCCTCTGCCTCCACCTCAAACCAGGGGAGTCCCAAAACTGGGATCCAGCTCCCACAGCAGGTCCTCTATGGACTGGACCACCACTATAGGATGTAGTAGAGGAGGTTCTCTAAGCCTGATTCTAGCCCTTGCCCAATGCCATAGTAAAATCACTTCCAGCTTATTTCCTGTGTGCAGCCAGTGACTAGAAGACAAGCATTTAACTAAATCTGAGGTTATTTCAGGCACACAGCTGTGAATGAAACACACTGCAACTCCTACATGGTTTCCCCCATCACACTCAAGACCAAACTGCTTTTTCAGGCACCCAGTGCAATTCACACTGCTCCAGGCACTGGCATTCAAAGGGGAAGAATACCAATTTGAGGGCTACAAACTTGAAAATACCACTTTTTTTTTTTCTTGCTTGCATCCCTGTATTTCATTTTCAGCTTGCCTTTTACACCGCTATTCAGCCATGTGCCTCTCTTCCTGAAGCATATCATCTTTGGTCTTCCTTAAACGACTATACATATATGTATCTCTCTCAACACATGTAAGTGCTATTGTCTGTCACAGCTGATTGTTTCTTCTTCTTTCTAAAGAGGACAATGCAGTGCAATGAAAAAGGGCACACAGATGGATAACGTTGTGCTGCTGCCTATATGATTTTTTTTCAGACTGAGGTGGACAACAAATGCATGTCTGCTCCTGGTGTGAGGAGTCAGTAGAAGATCAGTGAAGGAGGCCAATCTATCTCAACAGCTTTCAAACTCACAGTGCCTATTCCCAAAGCAGCTGAACTCTGACAAGCATTGTCAGAGTAACTGGCACTGAATTAAGAGGTAAGTTAGATGTCTATATTTTCAGAAGGCTTCTCTTAGGAAAGCAGATGCTGAAGCCATTCAGGATTCATTCTGATTTATTTTTACTATGAATTAATGTTACTCAGGTATTATTGAAAAGAAGGTTGAGGATGAATCAAAGAAACTGCTTTTCATCACAGTGCCAGAGCAATATAGCCTACAGCATAGCAGACTTGAAAGTCTGGAATGTTTAGTGAAATATTAAGAGGAGGCCCTGTATGGTTTTAGCAGTTTTTCTTCCTTTTATGTATGTGTAACGCTCTTGGAGGCTTAAGGAAGAAAGTGATTTCCCAAAAAGACACGTACACAAGTCTTCAGAATATTACAGATAATTTGTGACCCTTCTGGAAATCCTGCTCTCCTGCAGAGAGCAATGAGTGTACCAGTTCTGTGGGGATTGCTTTAGAGCAGGACCATGGTCTTCCACCGGCAGAGGTTACCGTGTCACAGCACATTAACTGAGGTGTTCATCGCTGTCATGAGTGATGAGTCAGATCAGCATAATACAGTGGCACTTCAATAAAGGGTTAGAGTGGGAAGCTCAACTTCTGGCAACGAGTAAAAGCTAAAGCTCCAAGGGAACACAAAAGAGAAACAACATTTACAGCATGCTTTTTCCTAAACATGAAAGTGAATGCTCACTCCTTCTAAACCATCTTTTCTCAAAAATTCCAATAAGGCTTAGCAGCCATGGAGTTGCATGTTACTGCTTAAACCAAGGTGGCAGAAGCCTCTGATTTTCTTCTCAGAAAGAGTTCTTTCATTCCATTCCTTCTCCAGTTGAAATGGTGTTACAAACCTGTGACCAGTAGAGAGTTCTGAACTCCTGCTGATGCCAGGTGACCGCGTTAAAATGACCATGCTCTCCGTGCCATTAGACTGGCCTGTTTCATCCACATGTGCTGCTAGAAAGTGAACTCATGACCCAGCTCTGCCCATGAGGTGGTCTGAGAGGCTGGGATTGCATGCTGTCAGCTAAAGGAAGATGGGCTTTTCAGGCCCCCATACTACAAAGCAAAGAAGGTGGTTTCAAGTCCTGAAGCACGGTTGCCATTTGATGGAAAAGGGGAAAAAGATGTTCAATTTGAAAACTTCATCAAGCACCAAAACAGAAAAATGCCTGAAGATATTGTTTGCAAGAAATACTGGATGCTCAATCTGAAAGCAATGTTGCACCACCTGTATAAAAGGCCTACTTGATATCCATGACATGCCCAGCATACTGCAGCAGAAGGGCTCATGTATGGAGCAGCTTGATTTAGGAAGGAGAACTCAGACTGTTGATCCATGGAGTGAGAAGAGAAGGAATTTCAACATAAGTTCTGTATGGCAAAGCCTATAAAGCAAATTAAGGGATTCACACGAGTTTTTCAAGCAGCATTAGCAGTTTGCTCATTGCCTTTACATAGCAGATTGCAGTGCTTTAGAGACAACTTCATCTCCGCTGAGAAAATGCTGAAAGAATCCTTAACAAGAGCTGGCTTATGAGCTTTTTAAAAACTGCTGGCCCTTAGAAACTCAGAGTGGATATTCCCTGTGTCTGTATTACTCTGACCAATCACTGTGCTCTGCAATGTTTTTTTGGCCACTTTATGCTTGAAGCAACCTAATGATCTTATCTGCAGGACAAGTTTCTTTAATGCAAGCGCTGGAGGTCAGCGCTCATGACAAATGGAGGGAGAGTCAACGAGAGGCTGGCAGGTCGCTGGGCACATGGATCGGAGGCATGTGCAGCCTGAGCTGAAACAGCAGGGAGGAGAAAAGGCTAGAGGAGGCTATGGAAGAAAATCAGCACAGTAATTCTTCTCTTCTTGTGCATACCAAGGGATGCAGTTTTGCGATTTGCCTTTCTCCAATCCACTAGGATGGCTGCTTTAGGGAAAAAACACATACTTAACAAGTGTTCTCAAAATCTCATCTTTTAAGCCACTTTTTAGCAGGCAGTCCTGTATTCCCTCCCCACTGTCAATTCTCAGCCAGTGTTTTAAACTGCTGTCTGTAAACTTCTGGTGCTTCAGGTTTCTGTGCCAGATGTGATTACGTTTGGGTCTGTACCTCTTGCTCATAGAGTCTGATCTGCAACTCTAGTCCGAATTATGGACAGTGCTTGCCCCTGTGGTATTCCTGTATGCTTGCTCGATGTTGTCCAAAAGCCTCTGCAGAAAAGAGATACTGTATACGCAAAAAGGCATAGTCACAGAGTGCTTTACATACACCACCTATGTCGCTTTGTCTAGCAATTGCATGGCATTTCCTCAACCACCTGGTCTCTTTGACTGTGTCCACTCTGCCAGATGAACTGAATTGATTTAAATTACCTCTTTAAAAAAAGATCTAAAATATTAAGCATTGATTGAATTCCACAGGCCAACAAGTTCGGCTAGAACTATTTGCAGTTCATAACTTACCTCGTTTTGTTCCTGTTCATAAATTATCCACAAAGGACTTTGATTTTTGCTAATCTGCTCATTATTCAAGGCTACTTGGCAAAAAATTAATGCAAACATATTTCAAATATGGGTTCTGTCTGCAGGCTAGTCACTTCAGCTACCTCCTTGACTATCTGTTATTCATGGACTGTGAGTGGTCCATTAAACAGCATGGCATTCCGCACACCTTGGCTAGATGTTTGGGCCAAACCACTGAGACTCTTTCTCATGCAGAAATGCCATTCAGCTTTGTCCAACGTCTCATCAAACCAGCTTCAGGTTTGAAGTATCAATTTTGAGAAACTTATGGAAATCAGAGTAGTAAAAAGTGGGGGTGGTTGATTTTACCCTTTTAATGACTTGAGCATAACTCTGCCTTAACTTGCATTCACAGACCAGAGGTATTTCCCACAGCTTCCTAGAAGACTTATTCCATAACTTACAAATTATGGATAGAAGACCAACTGCTTTTTACTCTACTGCCCTGTTTCTTTGTAGTCTACCTAGCCTTGTTTAGAGCTAGCTTGGATACCTCTACATAAATGATACAGATATCGCTACAGTTTATTCAAGAAATGAGACAAAGATAAGTGGGATGTTTTGTTCATTTACAACAGAACAGGCAATGTACTTACCCAAGTGAAATGAAGCCACCTGGGAGAGATTCTCAGAGCACAGCACCAAGCTGGTTTGAGTACATGCCCTCTGCAACATCCTCATCCAGCCCTTCCTCAGAGTTGCCTGGGATTCATTCAGATTCTGGCAATGCTCGGTGAAGCCTCCTCAGTCATTACACTCCTGAGTGTCTTTGGTCCAAATAGGGCTTAACACCAAAACTAAAACATCTGTCCCTTCATAAAGTTCTGGTTTCTAAGAGATTTTGAAGCAAGGCAACAGTTATACCCACCAGTTTCTGGGGAGGTTTTACTTCTTATTTTTTCAAATTAGACAAGTGGAAGAGGCTACCAAAGGGCTTTTATACCTTTTTACAGAGTAGTGATAAAAGCCACCAAAATCGTAATAGCTGCCTGCTTCTTGTTTAAAATGCTCTTGCTTGGCTTTAGAAAAGAGAAATCATCTCTTTAGTGTCATTTTGATCAGCACTGCCACCATCTGCACAAGCCTTAACTCATACAGCAGAGATTTGCAGACAAATTTCAACCAAGGCGGCACCAACTGTGTTTTCAGAGCTGACAGAATCAAAGAACAAGGAATTAAACAAAGTGATTCATTGAAGAGCTGAGTTGGCTGACCCGTGTTGCCAATCCATCACTGCAAAGTCTTTCACAGAAAAGCCTGATGGGGGGGGGGGGTGGGGAACAGAAAAAAGTTTCCCCAACACAATCAGATCTGCTCAATGTGAAGGAAAGAGACAGAGAAAGCGTATGTGTTTATCTGGTGCATTGCTGAGCTGTAGCTCTTCTTCCAGACTCAGTCAATACATTTTCTCCTTAAATTCCCCTGTCCACTGCACAGAAGTCAGCTATGTTTGTTTACCAGCAGATAACCGTCTTAATTAGACAACTCTATTGAAGCCCTGTTCTAGACAAACACAGAAATAGTTCTGTTTCTTCTGGCATTATTTTCCTCTGAGGTGTCTTAATGAAACAGAGTAATGTAAATGCCATCCAGTGATCTTTGTGCCTGTGTCATTCCTACTCAAGTGAAACTAGACAGGACCCAGTTAATGAGTACAAGCCATTAAAACCAAAGGAAAAAAAAAAAAAAAAGCATTAACAGCTACCTTATTTATTTCTAGGCATCTCATTTCCACAGCGTTGAAAACAATGGGAATCAAGTCAAATGGCACCTGATTTATGTTTTGAGAATGGAGCCTGTGCATGCTGCAGGCAAATCCTGAGAAGCATGTCCTGAGTTATCAAGCAAGCTTTTCAAGACTAGCATGTCCACTGTGCAGGAACCCTCATAGCACAGATCCCTATGCCACGTGCTGCTACTAGACATCTAAATCACTATGCCACAAGAATTATTGTGGCCTCATAGGTAGTCAAGGCCATTTCCAGGACCACCAATGCTTGTCAACCCCTATTGAATTCAGTAAAGATTTGCCTGAAAGAAAAGGTAAAGCCTCACCCCACAGTGTCACATCCTACCAAAGAACCATTACTTCTCATACACGTGCTCCTTTTTTCTGATCCTCAACATGTACTGCATACCAATGATGTAAGAAGTACCTATAGGTCATGTTTAGGGGCACGGAAGTGCAATACTTTGTTTACAGTTCACAGCACACCTTACACAAAATGCTGGTAAGTCAAGAAGGTGAGAAAGTACTTTTAAAACTATGGGAAACTTGCTTTTCCTGGAACAAGTTTTCCATGGTCATAGGGCAGCACCCTTCTCTTTTCTTTCTTTCCTCCTTTCTTCTGAAAAGGGCTATGAATAGAAGAAGTCTTTCAGGAAAGAAATCTAGAGCCCTCCCTCACCTTCTTTTTGGACAAAGCTACCAAAAATACAGGGTGATATTCCTCCTCCAATCTCTTCCAACTGCATGTAAAAACTAGAAGGAAGGTACTTCAGGAAGGAGCCCAAACATGATGATCAGTCATTTCAGTTCTCCACCTCTTCAGCAATGAGAAGCAACAAGCAGAGGAAGAAGCATGCCAAGAGACCCACCAAAAGGAAAAATAGTTTCCACAAATCAGTGACCGGGACAAGCAATTGAGGGGGAAGTGGGGTCAGATTGATGATGTAAAGTATAGGACTATACTCAAGCCATGCCTTCTAAATCTGTGTGAAACAAGGAGTCACAAAATCTAGCAGAATATTTCTGTTAAGAGCATGCTTTGATAGCTGCCATTTTTTTCCTCAATATCATGGTCTTGCCACCTGAGAAACTGTAAGCTTTTAGTGCAAGTTAAGAAGATCGGCAGAAATTCTTACTCTGTCACTGGCTTTTCTTAAAAATTGACTCCAGGAAACTGCTGGCTTTTTCACAGTCACAACCTAAAAATAATGTGAAGCAGATTAAGGAAGACAACATAACCAGTTCTGCTGAGCCGTAGTCAAAGATCCAGGTTAAATAGCTATTCTAGCGTACACTCTCCATCTCTGTACACCCCAGAAGAGACACAAATAGTAAGAGCTGGGTAATACTTTTCCACACAGTTTTAGCATCAACCAAAGCAAGTGGTAATGCCAGAAAAGCACAGATTTCAGAGTAGGCACATTCCACAATATCTGCATGTTGCTTCTAAGCCAGGGCTTCCACTCCTTCCCAAACGTCTTGTACCACACACAGTGTCAGAGACAAGAACCCAGCCTTCCCTTGGCCAAGAGCCCTTCTTCCCTACTTTTTGCTGATGCTAATCTAAACATGGGCACTTTGCAGGGCCACTGCCTTAGGACATTGAAAATGAAGCAAGGAGGGCGATTCAGTTAACTAAAATGTCACAAAGAGATAATCATGTTATAGCACCTGGTCACTGTAGGTTTATTTTGGAACTGATCAAACAGCCTTATTATTATACTGTGTCTATTAAGACTATTGTATACTAAATAACATGAAGAATAATAAATGCATCTTTGTTTAAAAAAAGGAAGGTTGATTTTCATTTTCTCAGCAGCCTTGAAGCCGTATGATGAATGTTTGCTAATTCAAACACAGCATTTACTCATCTGTCCTTTACTGCAAGCAGTTATGATCATAGAAATAGTTGGATATTCTTCAGCTGTTCCCCACTCCACTTTGCTTTTTAATTAGCACTGTTTCCAGGAAATTAAGTGGCTGGATTTTTTGATACTGTATACTTTTATGTACTGTGATATTATACAGTGACATGATCAACAAACTTCTCTTTCTGGCCCTGGAATATTGCGCCCACGTCTATCCTGTTTGCTTTCCATCCATGGTCCAATGAAAGATATTTGAAAATGAGTAAGCCCATTTGTGTCTTAGTCACATCCTAGGACACAGATGAGGTATGCAATCTAATGACGAAGTTTAAATGAGATCATACATGACTCCCAATATCATGGTGAAAAGCTAAATAAAGTTAGCTTTGTTCTCAGACATCATCAAGCTAACGAAGTTCAGTTCCACTTACAAACAAATGCAGATGGCATGTTTGCTTCGTTATCCTCCTACCCTTTCACATCTGCTAAATAATCTCCCAGCTCTTCAAAGTCCTTTTTAATTGTGTCTAAGCTGTGATATGGTGAAAGCCAGGAGAATTTTACTAATTTGAACTGGTCTCTGCTTTAATCCCATAGCATTTTCAATCCTTTATTAAAAAAAAAAAAAAGAAAAAAAAAGATGTGATTTCTATTTCTTCCTCTTCTCTCTAAGAATGTTAAAATGACTGTGGTCTAGGAGACTAGTGTTTGAGGACACCTTAGGAGTCCTAGGGATTGGACACCACTCACAGCCATTCAGCGTTCTCTGGAACCCAAGTACAAGGAGAGCACTCCCAGTGCATCTGACACAGCTCCATTCCTGTGAGGGTCCAATAAGCTTCCTAATTCCCCATCTTGCCACTGAGTTGTGTGGCATCAGTTACACGGCCCAGTGACCTGGAACGTGACAGTGCACAACATGCAGACCTTTTAGACTTTCAGTAGCTCTTCAGCTAGGAATAATAATCTCTTTTGAATGACAATGCACACAGAGATCATGAGGATTTATTGAGTACAACCTACTGTAGTCTATCCATCAAAGTGACACTTAGTCACTTACAAAGTTCCTGCACTTACTGTACTTAATGAACACTTCAGAAGTATTATTTTTGCCTAATGGGAAAGCCTCTCATGTTTCTCAGGGAGGCAGAGGAACTTCCCTAAGCAGTAAAGAGATCTGCCTGAGCCCTTGGTAATTACAGCACATGCTGATGTTTGATCAATGCTGCTCATATATCACCATTTCCCACTTGCTCATCCCATAGCACAGCACATACTTTAAAATGAACATTTTCATGGCTATTTTGCAATGCAATCATCTCATGACCTGCTCCAGAGCCATAGGTTTACTCAGTACCCCTGTTCTTTTGACTCCCAATTTCCCTTGACTGGGCATCAGAAGCACAACTCTGCTTTTGCTTGAAATGTACATGACTGCAATGATTATTTCCTTTCTTTCTAGGGGGAGAAACTGAGAGTTTTCTCATGTCCAGCCTTGTCTCTATCAGCAGCCCTACAAATATATGATAAGAAAAATTCTCCCTGGGCCAAACAACTAAAAGTAAGAAACTGCTTGTCTTCCCTTACGCTGTTACTGCATATCCTTGAAGATGTCTCTCATCTTCCCTTTGTCATTCTTCAAGTTCTCCCATCCTTGTCTCCAACTTTCTTCTGAATAAGTGCTTCTGTAACCACTCGTTCTCCCTCTTAGCTCTGTCATAAAGCAGAGGACAACTCTTTCATACTTCCTAACTCTTATGGTGGCCACCTCTCATTTTCATTATTAGCAAGACAACTGCCAGGCCAAGTCAAAAGTCCTCCTACCTACGAGTCCTGGTAGGCAACCAAAATGTCCATGCCACTTTTCCTCAGACTTATGACCAACATGCAGATGTGGCCTCTTTTGGACAACATGCCAGCTACAACAGTCCTTGTTCAAGTTTGAAACCTCTAGCAATCCCTTCGGAGAGCCACACTGTCCCTACCCCAGCAGGGGACAGGGACCCTGGAAAAAACATTGACACTGGCATAATTTGGAAACAAACTTCAAAGAGAAGTTCCCATTTCATCTAAACAAGCATATGCATCCCTACTATACGTTCCCAAGCACCCAGATAAGGATGGTCATCAGAGAGTTACTGGCACTGCTGCTTAGCCCCAGAGGTAGACAGCCTCCTTTACCCACACCACCACCCTACAAGCTCAAGACAAACCCAAATCCTCCTGTCACAGTCAAAATACCATTCTCCTGAGGAAGAATGCTCCTCAAGGTAAGCTTCTTGAATTGGAAAAGCTCAGTTCTTTTCTAAATTTTCAGCAAATTACAACAGTTTTCCTGCCTCTTAAATAAGACGAAGACTTGAGCAACACAAATTGCCTGAAAAAATGGCTATATGGTCCTTAGTAACTGACTCTTGTTGGAGATGTCTCAGCAGCTTCTCTCTGTTCAGTGCAGAGCATAACCTATAACAAAGGAGTCCTAGTGAACAGCTTAATTACTGCTCATATTTCTCTGCTGTCCATACAAGTAGAACAACTGCAACAGGGATGCTTCTCCCTATAGCCTCTGTTTTAAAATAGGCAGATGTGATTTGACCCTCTCTGCTGGGTCATCAAGTGTCTCTGCCTATACTACCAAATCAAAGAAAAGTACACGCTGCCACCATTATTGACCTTCTCTGAATGGCATCTCTCTCTTAAGATACTCTCTTTTTAATACAGACTCTTGTATTTGGTGAACCTAATTCAAGTTTGTGCCTAGCTTTTAGACGATTGAACTGGTGTTTCCCAGTTAAAATCCACCATAAAATAATTCGTCTGAGCATCTTCCAGATCCTCTCCACAATCAAAAAATGGGGAGGTAGCACCTGTGTCTGCAGAGAAAGGCGTGGGCCACTCCAGTCACATGAAAGATGCCAGCTAGAATAAGAATGCACATGTCCTGAAAATATCTGTATGTAGGTCAGAGAGGTTTTAAATATTCATTGAAACAATATTAATGTCACTGACCTGTCTGATCACAAGTGCAGCTGCTGCCTCAAACCATCTCAAAATTGTTTCTTTTGAGAGCAAGTACCTGCTGCCCTTCAAAACCTTTCTTTATCTGCAGAGGGATGGGGCGGAAGTTATTTACTAGCAGATGTTCAGCTATATTTACTGTTTTTAATAAAAAATGAAACTTTAAAAAGGACACTTGGTTTCCACTTAATGGCCCCTGAAGATTTATTGTTGGAGATATTTGGCACCAGCGCTGAGGGGAAGTTTGCATTGCTGCTGTTCAGCTGGGTTTTGCCTCAGGTTAACTCATACTTCGTGTTCTGGTGCAGCTAATTTCCTGTTTTTCCATGAGCACAAAATACTTGCTTTCCTTGGGGAAAAAAAAAAAGACAAAAACCAATAAAAAAGCCCCATGTGTACAGAGACAGCAGAGATTACTTGTAACTGCCATAATTTAAGGGCAAAAAGAATCCTCTTATCTCACCTGCAAAGTGGATTTAAAAAATGAGGGCAGGAAGAGAAATTACTTTCTGAAAGGAAGTTTGGAGGACATTACAAGGGTCCAAACATGGATTTATGTGGCCTCCATGCAGCACTGATACCTTACACGCACTTTGGCTTAGACAGATATTGAAAAGCAACTGGAGTGGGTACAAGTTCATCACCAACATACGTTCAGACATGACATCTCTGTTACATGTTTACTCAGTGCCCAGTAAAATGGTAACTTCCCTCCATATTAGGGTCCTAAATGTATGGTGAAAACATTGGCTAGGAAATTATTTCTATAAATATTTTGGGCAGGAAGGTGTACATATATCTATTCCTGAGTATACTACATCTCTGTTGGTAGAAGTGCTGCAAAGGAGAAGGCCTGTTTCTCCATTCCTAGCATTAGGCATTTGCTTCTGTGCAAAATGAGTGGCATGAGTGAGCTACTACTGGCTGAGAGTTAAACTCATTCTTCAGGGCATAAACTTACCTGCACCAATGTAAATATATCAGTTCAGTGGCACTGCTAATAGTCCAGACCTACAAAACCAGCTATATTGATGCACATGTTCTTCTATAAAGAAGATACCACACAAGAGCAAAACTACATCACAATCATTATGTAAAGAATTTCTGCTAGTAAAATAAATACGTGCTTACACACACACACGTGTATATGGTCTGTAGCACAACAGAACAATTTTACCTCCAAGTATTCCTGGAAGGGTTAAGCTAAACAACCTTCGCACATGGACAAGCCCTAAATAAGGAACACCTTTTCAGGAAGATGCCAGGCTACAATATTGGCATGCAATTAAGGAAGGTGACAATCCTGCGCATCTAACTCTGCAATTAGGATAATGTCGCTTTCTATTTCCACTTTGTACAATACTTTGAGATCCTCAGACGAGAGCTCTGTACCAGCATGAAGCATTTATACCTTCATCAATGAAGCATATGGCATGTGGTACACTTGTTTGTGGTACACTTTGTGAACGCTGTAGTCACTGTTATAATTACTTAAGAGTCATCTCCTGCTCTGCTACAAGCTCTGCAGTTTGAGAGTGTTTGGTAAGGACTGGCATTTCCATAGGAGCAATTGTATCTTGGTGGCATATCCTTATGCGGCTTCCATCACTGCCATAGCTGTGTAACTACATTTTAAAAGTATTGTGCATATATGGTTGAAACAACACAACAAAGCTATACATCAACTAATGAAGACTATAGGAGACTTTGAGAGACCATCTTGTCCATTGATCTGCACTGAGCAGGATCAAGTAGTCACAAGCATTTTCCAACCGGTTAGTCTAAACTTTTTGAAAGACTTTCAGTGGCAGAAGCCCATGTCTTCCTCAAGAAGTGTTATTTTGTACTAAACATGAGTTTTTCTAATATCTGACCTTGATTTCCCTTGGTGAAATATATGCCCGTTATTTCTAGTCTTCTTTATAAAGAAATTTTTCCATCCATGGCTCTTACTCTTTGCAGCTGTCTTTGTAAACTTGAAGGTTATTGTATCAGGTATATTATATTTTTCATTTCCCCGAGAAATACGCAAAGCACTATGTATCTCTGAGTTTCCTCCATCTTTCTGCTGCAAGCCCATGGCTGAATAAAAGGAACAGTGGAAAATAAAAATTAAAAATAAAAAAAAAATATGGCACAGGACTTATCTTTCAAAGTAATTGCTGTTCAGCAGACCAAGGCTAAAAAACAGGCATAAATGTGTTCTAATTATATCGGCCCCTGAATTGTGTTTTGGGTTTATTCACATGAATGGGAATTACTGTGCTTCTGCCTTTGCCAGCGGGAACAAAGCACCTTGAACCAGACATGGATATATCTAGCTGAATAAGAGTAAATATATTACTGATACTGACTGTGTGGTAATCCACAAATCAGCACAAAAAGAAGATTTGAAACAAATTTTAGCAACTCATGTAAACATCATGACATACAAGAATAAGGGTCAGCTGCACTTGCCTCACAGCACGACGCATCCATGCAAATGCTCAGGACTCCTTTTTGCATCTTAGAACACCCATACCCTGTAATTAATTTCTAAATTATGGAGAGCTACATTTAAGCAGTTCTTAGAAAATAAGTCATTTACTTACAGGAATGTTATCTGTATTTGTAATTCAAGTTTTCCAGTTGCAATTATCACTTTTGTCCTAGAAGAAAAGAAGCCATACCTAAGACAAAAGAAAAGTGGCAGGACTTGGCTCCACTCCATGTTTTACTGGATAGTAATTCCTACAGAGGAAATTAATTGCTAGGCTGAATCGGCCAATAAATGTGTTATGCCTATATCTTGCCTCTGACAGGTACCAACAACAGGTGCCTCAAATCCTCATAGAGTCACTCAGTAATGTTCCTATAGAGGATGTTTTTTACAAACCAAGGCACTTAAGATTCATTAACATCTTGAAGCAGAAGGGCTTGGATCTTCATCATGTTTCTTAATCCCAGGTGAATGTCTAGTGCAACTACAGGAGTGGAATCCTCCCCAGTCAAATCCAGTACCTCAGTAATAATGTCCAGAAGTAGTGAGTTTCACAAGTCAAAAAGAGGAGGGAAGGGGGAAGAAGTATTTTCATATACATTTTCACAATTTCTTCCTTTACCTTTGTTTCTGGAATAACAATGAAAGGTAAAAATAAAGGTCCAGATTATCTCTCTAAATATTTCCTTACTTTATATACTTTCATTTTTCATTACAATCTAGTTGATCAAGTCCTAAGATTTCTACTGTTTTCCTAAGATATTTTACATCTTAAATCTAAACCTGTGTAAAGAGCTGCCCTCTGTATCTCGTGGGTAATTTCCTTGAATGATTTAACTAAGCATGAAGACCTCAGAAAATTCTCTATCTTCTAGCCAAGCACAGATCAACTTAAACGAAATCATTCCTTATTTGACTTATTTGCTCTAAAATCTTTAGGAAACAGAATTTAATAAGGTCTATAGATAGGCAACTCCAGCGCTTAACTGCTGGAAAGCTTGTCTCGATGTTCAGCCTAAATTTCCCTCATCGCAATTTAAACCCATCGTGATTTGCCCTGTTTGTATGCAAACAATTCCTCCAAAAAAAGATTGCCTTACACATGCTTTCCTTAAGTGTTTTGGCCACTGAGTGGTTTCAAATGACTTCTAAAAGCAGGGAGCAGTACAGAGCAATTTCTGCCCACACAGCTGCAGTGTCCACAAGCACGGTGTTGGCAGCAATGCGATGGAGGCAGAGTTAAACATACACCACAACCTGACCTACATCCAAGTACAACTCTGGAGCAGACCAGTCTTCCTAGATGATCTGAGATCCACACTCTCTGGATGCTGTATTTGCAAGGGCCAAACCCAGGATCTTCAGTGTTATTCAGTGGAAAACTGCAGCAAAACAAACAGACCACATAGTAGTCGTCGCTTACTAGCCACAGCCGCTGTTGTTTTGGAGTTCTTTGGTTACTCCATGTAGGCTTTAGAGTCATCTTTATCTCCCACATGAAGTAGATATTTCCCAAAGAATCTTCATACCATTGTACAAATCAAAGCAAGGGCTGATGGTTACCCAAATGCAACAGTGTTTTAAACTGTGCTGTTTTATGATTTCTGTATGTACATATACTTGTGAGTTATTGGTAAGTTTATAAGAAACATCAGCACAGATCAGAACAGGAGAAAACATGAGACTAGGCTGTCCTCCTGGGAAACTCTGACAGTCTCTAGAAGAAAGTAACTATAGTACACTATGATATTGTTAATTTTTCAACATATTCCAAATAGAAGTGAGACACTGTCAAACATCTGATAAGGCCTTTACAATTACAAAGCTCCTTAAATATTGATGTGAATTAAATGGGTCATTTTATTTTTTGGTTTAGTAATATATTACCTTTTATTTCTTTGAGAGTACTTAAATATGGAAACAGGAGCAGGATATACTTTTATATGGGTAAAGCACCAGAGAGAGCAATATGAAGAATAAATTGAAACCCAAATCTCATACACAAATTATTATTAACATTAATTTCCACATATTACAAAGCAGCTTCTTTGCATGTATGACATTGCCTTTTGCACCCAAACATGACTTTAATTAAGATCTAACTTATTCATGACTATAATTCAGATCTAACTGCTAGTCTAGTCAAATGAGTGTAATTAGTCCCAGAGGGCACATCTAAGAGAACTAGGTTTTTCTTTTCATCTCTATATTTAGGCAAACACAATGGATGCTGGAAGATCAGTCTGAGAACCTGGGAATGTAAAGATCTTTATAGAGCTTGTGGGGAAATTCTAAACAAAAACATTGTTAAATAGGAATTTCATAAAGGCTCATTTAGTTTAATTTATTCTTGCAGACTACACAATAGGAGTGAGACAATGGAGATTATTAACCAACATAAAGCTTATAAATTTTTCAACATTATTTCCTTGTTTATTAAGAAATAGAACCATACAAGTTGGCTTAGCCTATCCATATATTACTTTAAAGGAGATAAGTGAGGTGAGTATTCAGTTTTGCTCCTGTCCTGCAGAGACTACAAATAAACCAGTCTCCCATGTAAGCTCACACTATCATAACCAAGTCAGAAGAAAGTCCTACCAAATAATCTATATTTGTCAAGCATTCAATAATCCTGGTGTCCCAACCCATAGCATACTCTGCCCAGAAGGCAAAATAATGAAGACAAATCCATCCATATCATCTGTTCTTTCTTCTACTGTATCATCCAAACTCTACAGCTACTTTGCTTTTTACCCAACTCCTCCTCACCCACTTTGAAGCACCTTTGCCTCTTACCCACAAGGCACTAACTAACTTCACCCTCCCCTGCTAAACCAGTCCTCAGTCAGTCCCTCTGTCCTGAAGGGAAGCTAATGGAAATTGGCCTTGCAGCTGGGACCACCTTGTTTACCATCTGCTTCGTTCTCGAAACAGATTCTAAGGCAGATTGCAAAGAATTGCTGCTCAGGCACAGCTTAAGCCTTCATACACTCTGCCATGACACTATGCATTGTGACCCACCATTTCAGAAGACCACATTTTCATTGTTGTATCCTTAAACTGTCCTCTGCATTGGTCTCTGGTTATGTCTGAACTGCAACGTGAAGCATGAGATTTCCACACACTGAACCCTGGTGACTGGTGTTCCGACTTTCACAGCTGACTTTTAGCCTATCTATCTGTAGCATGTTCAATGCACAAGAAACTTCACATTTCCCAAGAATAAATCCACCAGTTCAGTTCCCAAAGTTCAGTGACAGACAAGCACTGATTTTTAGAAACACGCACGTGTTCTTAATACTTATTTGAAGTAAATAGGGCTTGGAACATGACTAATTTAAACCATATGGTAGCTGCCTTCCTAAACTAAGACTTGTCTTAGTATCTGTAAGCACGACTTGTTTAGAAATGATTCCCAAAGAGAAAAAAAAAATAAATAAAACAAATGCAGACAATTTCACAAGGAAAGAGGAAAGTTGAACTCACAGTGTAATGATGACAGCTAATGTATGAGACTCATAAGGATATACTCAACTGTTGTGGTGCCTTTATGGAAGGCACTATTTAACAGCTGTTATATGAACTTGGATCACTTCTGACAAAAGTTAGAGAGGTTCTTTTTAAACTGTTGTTTCAGGATACATACATACAAAAAAAAAAACCCCAACAAAAAAACCCAACAACTTTTTAGCCAATATTTCAGAGTGAACTCAGTTAACCAGGTCATAAAAATAAGGGTTTGATTCTCAGCATACTTTTCCACCTCTGTGTTTCCACCATTTTTGTATGCAAAAAGACCATAAAATTCTCAAGAGAGTAATCATTGCTGTAGCTGTTTGCTGTTTGTCACAAGGTCTTTGTTAAGAATAAGTGTGACAGGTATTCAGTCAGTCATGAACATAAGACAGTTATTTTGATCTCAATCCCAACCCAGAAATAAGCATTCAAAATTTAAGAGGGAGATGTAAGGCTTGCTTTATTTCCAGAGGCATTTCTGAATTTTTACATCCCACACAACCCTACCAAGAAAAGACAATTACACTCTAGGGGGAGGTAACTGGATTGTACTTAGTAAATTGCTCTTGACTCAGAAAAGTTTTAAGGTGATGTACTGCCTCAAATGACAGAAATATGTTGGGGTTTTTTCTAAGAAATATACTGAACAAACCATATATGAGGTTCTTCATTGTAATTGACCATACACACTGCTAAAGAAAAGGTACATCTGAAATAAAACTAAGATGCCAAGAGATCAAAAGTGTCATTTATATTGCCACTTGCAACAAGCTCAAGATGAAGCTGTACTCCACACATTTATTGGGGTTGTGTGATGAACATCATGCTCAGCAGACAGTTGTGTACATAGTAATAGTGGTACACTGCTTGAATAGCTAGTGCATGCTGCATAATGAAAGACAATGGAGAGTAAAAAATCTGAGAAGAAATAAAAACTTATTAGATTATCTATTTCATTCCCTTACCACTGTAAGATTTCACTATCCAATAATTTTGTATCATTTATTCCAGTCTAGTTTAAAAATGCCTGGGGTGAAGAAGCTGCCCCTGGGATATTATTCACAGCTTGATAGATCTCAATATGAGGAAAAATTTCCTGATACAAAACACTCATGTTTCCCTTTGAAATGTCATCGCATTACTCCTGGGGCACCCACCCTAAATCAATATTTCTTTTCTTTCCGCTATTTGTCACCTTCAAGTTTCAGCAACCCACTCCTCCTGTTCCCATTTAACAATTCCTTAATATGCAGCAGTTTTAATCTCCAGCATAAATCTACTCTTCATTACTTGTGCCTTTTCCCTTAAATCATTCATAATCCTTAGCTGAGAGCAGGGCAAGAGGGGCTCTGCACTGCAGCCCAGCCCCGCTTCCCAGGCACAGCCATCTCCACTGGGGTCAGGGTTCTGCACCTTGCCAATGTATTCTGCTTCTTTGCATGATGTGCAATGCAAGGGTATCTATTCATTTAGAATTTACACATATGTAAATCCTTGACTGCAGATTCATTTAAAAATGGATATATAGGCCACGTGGTGATTCAGGCAGTTAAAGAACAGTACAATTATGAACGAAATCCACTTTTTCTCCTGATGCATTTTGCTTAAAGGCTGGCAGGTGGCAGTGCATCCCTAGGAATGAGCTATGAAAACGTGGCCACTGCAATTGTTATTTATCATTTGTTGAATGGGGGGGTGGTCTCCTTTTCTTTTTCCTCTTTTACTTCACATTTCTTCCTTTTCATATTTTTATTTTGCTTCCTAAGCTCAAGTATTTTTTTTTCATGTTCCTTCATTCATTTATGGAAAACAAAAAAAAAAAAAAAAAAAAGGCATTTCACATCCTGACTGTGTGTGTTCACGTATAATGACATTTTTGGTTTATTCCTAGAAATGCTCTCTCCTCACAGGCATTTGGAAAAGTTAACCTGCAAGGTCAGTAAGAGAAACACTGAAATGAATCAAGCTATTTTGGTATTTTGGACAAAACCTGAAAGGAGAAGGAAATCTGAATTAACAATCTCACTGATGCAACGGATATCAGCCAACTAGCTCAGTCTGCCATGGAAATACGCATTGCTGGTCTTTGATAAAAGAGTAAAAGTTTATCTGGTTTCTGCAGGAAGCCTGGATGAGAATGAATACACTGCAGGAGAGGAGAACAACCACCTCGATACCATTAATGTGTTGATTCACCTCAGGCAGGGAGAGCAGTCTCTGTTTCAGGTAACGGTAGGCAGTTTGTTAGGGAGGATGGTGGGGTATCCTGACAGCATCTCCTGAAGCAAAGACGAGTCCCGTGCACTGTGGGCTCCAAGAAATCTTTCCGGCTTTGTTCCCACACCCCAGAGCTGGGTGGTGGGATAAGGAAGAGCCTGTCATGCTGTCAGCTCAAAGGCATGTTACAGGTAGGGTTATAGAGACAGGGCTGCTCTCAGTCTAGCCCAGGAGTCTGTGGGAAAGCTGAGGACTGAGCACCTTCTGACACTGCCCCAGACTTACAATACTGCAGTGATGCCCAAAAAGCTCCAAACAGATGTTTAAGTCACCTTGCTCCTCACCTTCACCAACCTGGCTACAGTGTAGGAAGCAAGAGCTCACATGCTGGGCCAGTGGCTGGCTGGTTCTCTGGGGATAGAGAAAATGAGTGGGATTGTGCCCAAATGGGAACAATGCTGGAAGAAAGCAAGGAACAAACAGGAGAAGAAACAGCACACAACTACATGGCAAGAGCAGAAGTGTGTCCAGATGGAGAAGTGAGACCAGGGCTCACAGCCCTGAGAAAAAGCTGCCCGCTCCTCCACTGGATGCTGAGCCCATGGACAGACAGGCTGGTACAGCATCTGTGGCTGCTTGGGACAGCAGCATGGCAGGGAGGGAGAAGGCAGGACAAGCATGCCTTTTCTACTGCAGGCAGCCTCTTCCCATTTCTTATCTGTACAGCCTTTTGCTGAAAGAGATTCACATGGGTGACTCTTGCCCCCAACACCACAGGAACAAAATTGAAGCCCAGAGAAGCTGCGGCTACCCCATTCCTGGCAGTGTTCAAGGCCAGGCTGGATGGGGCTTTGAGCAACCTGGTCTAGTGGAAGGTGTCCCTGCCCATAGCAAGGGGTTGGAACTAGATGATCCTTAAGGTCCCTTCCAACCCAAACTATTCTATGATTCTAAAAAACCTCATTTTTTCAGGTGTGCTGCTGCCTCTAGCCTAGCCTTGGCCACCTGCCTTTCCAGACACAGCTTTTTCCTTCCCCATACTTAGGGCAGGAGTGGAGAGCTGACTTCAGGAGCAGAGAGAATCCACACTGATGCCCAGACAGCCACAACCCTCCTGGAGCTGCTAAGTTCCCACCAGCTCCACAGATCTCTTCCCCCCTTGTTCCCACTGAACTCCAACAAAGCAAACTGTTGTCTCACTGTCAGCCTGCGACCAAATCCTCCCAGCCCTCTAGGGAGCACCTCACCTCCTCACCCTGCCCCACAGTCCTCCCCAGCTCTCTTCTCACCCCAGAGCCCGCGGGAAGTACAGCCTGCTGCACTGCTCCCAGCCCACCCTTCCAAAACATCTGCAGCCTCCTCCAGCAGCAAAAATTACTCTGGTCATTTATTTGTTTATTAGGATTATTAGCTCATTGCTGTCACCTCTTGGTTATGGCTGTGAAAGACCTTTCGGCTTCAACTTCTCCATCTTTGCACTGTGATGCAGGCTCACATTTCAGTGATTTAAGTTATGAACCATTACTTTATTCCCTGTTCTTCATTATGGTCCCAATCCAAAAATAAATGGAGGCTTTCTGATGGCTGTAGTGCCTTCTGGACCAGACCCACAGCCACAGCACAGGAGCATTTGGCACATTGCTCTGTGGTTTGAGCAAGCTGGTTTCCAAAGACGGTTCAGAAGAAAATGGCCAATGACATTTGAGGGCAGGGACAGAGTATTATTGAAGAGATAAGCAGTGGGAAATTAAAAAGCACCATATTGTACAAAGCAACAGCTCCCTGAAGTGGTTCAGATATCCCTTGCAAGGAGATTTAAATGAGGATAGCTAAAAATATGTCCAGGTAAGTACAGGGGGAGAACTGGAATGAAATTTAGGACTAAACACCAGGAAAAATCCCCAGACCATTGCTTAGCTTCTGGAATACTCTCCAACAGAAATGAATGCAAGCTATCGACTGTCATATTTAAATGCAGATTTGGCAAAGCACCGATAAATACTCTATTGGGAACAATTGTACAGTGACAAGGCTGTGGATGCTCTTACAAAGACTTTTCAGCACTAGAATTTGTGATTTTTAGGATACTAAATTAAAAAAATTGCAACATTTCCCTCCTATGAGATAAAAACCAAAGGAGCCATGCCAAATTACTGTACCATATTTGCAAATATCTAAATGCAAATTATGCTGTTATCCTCGTCTATACTCCCAAGGAGCCATAGCGTCTTTTAAGCTCTTTCTTCTTCACATACAGTGGATGTAGCCATCCATGACAGATTTGTGTTTTCTTTTCTGAGAATATACTGTATTCCTCAGTGGCAGAGAAGTGAATGGAGCTGCCATTTGCAAAATATAAATGTTTACACCCAGAGGGCAATTAAGTCAGTTTTAGATGATAATGTTATAAATGAAATGCTAATAAGTACTGTAAATGGCCATGTAATCACATCCCGTCATTTGACAATTACTGGGGGGAGAGGGGAAGAGCCGAAAGCCAGCTGTAGAGCTGAAGATGACGTACTACTTTAAATGAGCAAATGCAGGTACTGTGTAATGTGCTGCCCTGACAGCAGCATTTATAGCAGGAATTCAATTTTCTAAGCAACGTCTGATTTCACCTTTTATTATCATTTCAGTAGTAATAATAATTTGCTCTGACACCAGCATTTTCTCAAAAGGATCGCCAAGGGATTTATAAAGCCGAAAGTTGGAATTTCAAAGAAGCTGGAGAGCACACCTACCTCAGCAGTGCATAGTGCATAGTGCTCGGGGTGGCTTTGTCTGGGCTCCAAGGCTGCCACACAACACCATACTCTGGAAACTGTTTAAATGCTTTATTGTATGATTGTGTCTGAGTGAGCAGTCTTTAAACAGAACTTTTTTGCTCTACCCCTGTGCCTAAATGGCTTCTGGACTGTCCCTCTTTTTACCACCTCAAGGGGCAAGCTTAGCCAGCTCTCAGTGGATGTAAGGACTTACCTTCAGTAAGGGCTCAGAGTCTTCAATGTCAAGGGGACTTCAGTAAAGTTTTTTCTGAATGTCATAGATTAAACCAATTCAGCCTATGAACTGCTCTGCACATGAAACCTTCTTAAACAAAATGGACTTTGGCCACAGAAGACCCATCTCATGGGAAAGAGTATGAACCATACACCAAACTATGGGGAACTACTGTTGACCCCATTACAGATGTGGGTAAACAAAACCCAAAGTCCACATTTGATCTCTTTCCCAAATCAAGCCTTCTCCCAAGGAGTCACACAAGGCCCTGAATCCCTTCTGCTAGCACTGCTCAGTTGTCACAAAAGCTGCTCATCAATTCTCATGGCCGAAGGTCAGAATTTCACTTGGTCTGGGACAGTTTCCCAGATAGTGTTTGGGGGGCACTGGGGAAGGACATTTTTGTGTTACTGAGACAAGAATAATATAATCAAGATCCACCAAACTAACAATTTAATGAATATATCTTACATATACAAATGAATATATAGATATACTGAATATATCTTACATATCTATTACAGCATGAAGGCTTAAATAGATGTCCTGGGTTCAGCTATAGCAGTCATTTTTCTCCTGCTTAGTAGCTGGTGCAGTGCTGTGTTTTTTAACTTTCAGCCTGGGAACAACGCTGATAACACCGATGTTTTTAGTTGTTGCTAAGTAATGTTTATTCCAACCAAGGACTTTCTCAGTCTCATGCTTTGCCAGGGAGGAGGGGAAGCCGGGAGGAAGCAGAGACAGGACACCCGACCCAAACTAGCCAAAGGGGTATTCCATACCACAGCACGTCATGCCCAGTATATAAACCGGGGGGAGTTACCCGGAAGGCCCTGATCACTGCTCGGGTCGGGCTGGGTATCGGTCGGCGGGTGGTGAGCAATTGTATCCTCTCCCCTTGTTATTTCACTAATCGTTATTATCATTGGTGGTAGCAGTAGTGGTTTTGTGTTATACCTTAGTTGCGGGACTGCTCTTATCTCAACCCGTGGGAGTTACATTCTTCCCATTCTCCTCCCCATCCCTCCGGGAGTGGGGGGAGGAAGAAGGGGGGGGGGGGGAGTGAGCGAGCGGCTGTGTGGTTCTGAGTTACCGGCTGGGCTCAAACCACGACAGTTCTTTTTGGCGCCCAACGTGGGGCACGAAAGGTTGAGATAACGGCAGATCTGACCAGAGTGTGTTTAATCATATTTGTGATAAGAATTCATTGTTACTACTCGTCACAATGGTGATTATTTGGCTCTCAGACTTGTTGCGCTTGATCTCAGAATTTCAGCATGTTGTACCTTACTTACAGCCACTATTTGCTGTTTTAGCGTTTATCGGCTGGGGGGCCTGGGCTAAGGTTCTTGTTTCACTGTACTTCATGGTAATGACTTGTAATACAATAGACTCATTGATCATGAAACTGGTCTGGTTTGTGCTTCCAGCGTGGCCATCACCACTATACATTGGGAGGTATATAATGAAATATTTTAGCAATTGCATATCTTTTTTTTTCTCCTCGGGGGGTAAACTTACGAAGGAAGCATTCTCTTTCACCCCCCGTTCCCCCACCAGCCTATTTGCAACAGCAGTTGAGAGTTCTGAAGGTTTTAGATGGCCTTTGAGTACCCTTGAAACCTGCCTGCTGATTGTGCTGGGGATCAGCATGTTGGCAAACATACGGAGTGTGTTTTACCCACGGCCATCCCATCGTAGGAACATCCTATTTCGTTTAATGTCAAAAATTCAGCAGTATCAGGTTCGAATCTGGTCTAGGGTTAGACGACGATATAGGAGGACCACCAGGAGATTTTCCCTGAGGCTGGACAGTTCTGAGTGGCAGGGTGTGTGGGATAGTATGGGCAAGTACCTAGGCCAGTGGGCCCCTCCAGTGCTTTGGAACTTCACCACTGAACAAGTGCAACATCCGGAAAAACTAGTAAAACACTTAAACGAGGTGTGCTGTCGTCCTGGTTATACCAGAGAGGGACAAATTTTGGCAACGTGCTGGGGCTTGGCCTATGCCTACAGAGCCCTGCTCAACACTATCCAGCACCTTCAAAGGGAAAAAAATGTCTCTGGATCTAATGGCAAAGCAACAGACAACGCAGCTATGCCAACTACAAGCACAGCAGCTACTCAGACCCTGACCACAACAGTCAACACAGCTACTCCAAGTACAGCAGCTACATCAACCCCAGTGACAAGCACAACAGCTACTCAAACCCTGACCACAACAGACAACGCAACTACTCCAACTTCAAATACAGCAGTTACACCAACCCCAGTGACAAGCACAACAGCTACTCAAACCCCGACAGCAACAGACAATGTGGCTACTCCAAGCACCGCAGCCACACCAACCCCAGTGACAAGCACAGTAGCTACTCAAACCCCGACAGCAACAGACAATATAGCTACTCCAAGCACCACAGCTACACCAACCCCAGTGACATGCACAGTAGCTGTTCAAACCCCGACAGCAACAGACAATATGGCTACTCCAAGCACTGCAGCTACACCAACCCCAGTGACAAGCACAGTAGCTACTCAAACCCCGACAGCAACAGATAATGCAGCTGTTGGTGTTACTCAACTCCCAAGCACAACAGCTGCACCAACCCCAGCAATAGACATTGCAACCACTCCAATCCTAGTGGCAGACACTGCAGCCACTCCAACCACAGTGACAAACACTGCAGCTAAACCAAATGTCCAGTTTGTGACAATGTCTGTTGCCCCTGTAAGCAAAAGCAGACGAAAGGCACAAAGAGCAACCCGCGAAGCGAAGAAAGATGAAGACCCAGTGCCATTACTATATGCAACAGCACCTGAACAAGAGTTACTACTACGTGGGTCAGAGGAAGAGGAAGAAGAAGAAGAGGTCACTTCTCGACCCCGGACCTCAACCGAACTACGGAATATGCGAAAAGATTTCACCCGTCTTCCAGGGGAGCACATTGTCACCTGGTTGCTCCGGTGCTGGGACAATGGGGCCGACGGTCACGAACTAGAAGGTAGGGAAGCCAAGCAGCTGGGATCACTTGCTAAGGAAGGAGGAATTGACAAAGCGATTGCAAGAGAGAAGCGAGCCCTCAGTCTTTGGAGGCAGCTCCTGGCAGCTGTGAAGGAAAGGTTTCCCTACAAAGACGATATTACGAATCGCTCAGCCAACTGGACCACGATAGAGAAAGGCATCCAGTCCCTGAGGGAATCAGCCATTATAGAGATGATCTATCGTAGGCCGGATTCCAGGAACACATCCGTAGACCCAGATGAAGTCGAATGTACACGACCCACGTGGCGGAAACTTACACGGAGTGCGCCATCATCATATGCCCACACATTGGCATCAATGACCTGGAATGACGGAGTATCACCAACAGTGGATTTCCTGATTCGTCAACTCCGAGAGTTCGAAGACAATCTCACCCCTTCCATCATTTCAGCTGTGGAAAAACTGTCCCAGGAGTTCAAACAATTGAGAGACGATTTATCCGATCTATCCAGCTCTCCACGCGTACCAACCCATGTCTCAGCTATTAACAGAAGGCGCCCTACTGCTCGAGAAAGAAAATATAGGAGGTACACGCCACGGGCCACCCTATGGTTTTACCTGCGGGATCATGGAGAAGACATGAGAAAGTGGGATGGAAAACCTACTTCAGCTCTGGAGCAACGGGTGCGTGAACTGAAGAGGAGAACAATGGTCAAGGATGATCCTCCCAGGAAAGCTGCTGCTCCAGTCTCTGGCGAGCAGTTTCCCAGATGGAGCGAAAGAGCTGATTTTACTCCAGCTCCTGTGATAAGGAATACTAATCCCTTTCTACAAGACAGAAGTGGAGAATTTTGTGATCACTATTAGAGGGGCCCTGCCTCCAGCCAGGTGGAGGAGAGGGATAATCGGGTTTACTGGACTGTGTGGATCAGATGGCCTGGCACATCAGTCCCACAGAAGTATAAGGCTCTAGTAGATACCGGTGCACAGTGTGCTCTGATGCCATCAAGGTATCAAGGGGTGAAACCCATTTCTATTTCTGGAGTGACAGGAGGATCCCAAGCGTTAACTATGCTGGAAGCTGAAATCAGCCTGACTGGGAGGAAGTGGCAAAAGCACCCCATTGTAACTGGTCCAGGGGCTCCATGCATCCTTGGCATAGACTATCTCAGGAGAGGGTATTTCAAAGACCCAAAAGGGTATAGATGGGCTTTTGGTATCGCTGCCTTGGAGACAGAGGAAATTAAGCAGCTGTCCACCTTACCCGGTCTCTCAGAGGATCCTTCTGTTGTGGGGTTGCTGAAGGTCGAAGAACAACAAGTGCCAATTGCGACCACAACAGTGCACCGGCGGCAATATCGCACCAACCGAGACTCCTTGATTCCCATCCATAAGCTGATCCGCAGACTGGAGAGCCAAGGAGTGATCAGCAGGACCCGCTCACCCTTTAATAGCCCCATATGGCCAGTGCAAAAGTCTAATGGAGAGTGGAGATTAACAGTAGACTATCGTGGCCTGAACGAAGTCACACCACCATTGAGTGCTGCCGTACCGGACATGTTAGAACTTCAGTATGAACTGGAGTCAAAGGCAGCCAAGTGGTATGCCACAATTGACATTGCCAATGCATTTTTCTCAATCCCTTTGGCAGCAGAATGCAGGCCACAGTTTGCTTTCACTTGGAGGGGCGTCCAGTACACTTGGAACCGACTGCCCCAGGGGTGGAAACACAGCCCTACCATCTGCCATGGATTGATCCAGACTGCACTGGAACAGGGGCAAGCTCCAGAACACCTGCAATACATTGATGACATCATCGTGTGGGGTGCTACAGCGGAAGAAGTTTTTGAGAAAGGGAGGAAAATAATCCAAATCCTGCTGAAGGCCGGTTTTGCCATAAAACGGAATAAGGTCAAGGGACCTACACAGGAGATTCAATTTTTGGGAATAAAATGGCAAGATGGACGCCGCCAGATCCCCACAGACGTGATCAACAAGATAACAGCAATGTCTCCACCAACTAACAAGAAAGAAACACAAGCTTTCTTAGGTGTTGTGGGGTTCTGGAGAATGCACATCCCAAATTACAGTCTGATTGTAAGCCCTCTCTACCACGTGACCCGGAAGAAGAATGATTTCAAATGGGGCCCTGAGCAACAACAAGCCTTTGAACAAATTAAACGAGAAATAGTTCATGCAGTAGCCCTTGGACCAGTCCGGGCCGGGCCAGATGTGAAAAATGTGCTCTATACCGCAGCTGGGGAGAATGGTCCTACCTGGAGCCTCTGGCAGAAAGCTCCAGGGGAGACTCGAGGTCGACCCCTTGGCTTTTGGAGTCGGGGATATAAAGGATCCGAGGCCAGCTACACTCCCACTGAAAAAGAGGTACTGGCAGCCTATGAAGGGGTTCGAGCTGCCTCAGAAGTGATCGGAACTGAAGCGCAGCTCCTCCTGGCACCCCGGTTGCCTGTGCTGGGCTGGATGTTCAAAGGCAGGGTCTCCTCTACACATCATGCAACTGATGCTACATGGAGTAAGTGGGCCGCACTAATTACACAACGAGCTCGAATAGGAAATCCCAGTCGTCCAGGAATTCTAGAAGTCATCATGGACTGGCCAGAGGGCAAAGATTTTGGGATGTCACCAGAAGAGGAGGTGACGCGTGCTGAAGAGGCCCCACCATATAATGAACTGTCAGGGAGTGAAAAGCAATATGCCTTGTTTACTGATGGGTCCTGCCGTATTGTGGGAAAGCATCGGAGATGGAAGGCAGCTGTGTGGAGTCCCCTGCGACAAGTTGCAGAAAGTGCTGAGGGAGAGGGTGAATCGAGTCAATTTGCAGAGGTGAAAGCCATCCAGCTGGCCTTGGACATTGCTGAACGAGAAAAATGGCCAGTACTTTATCTCTATACTGACTCATGGATGGTGGCAAATGCCCTGTGGGGGTGGTTGCAGCAATGGAAGCAGAGCAACTGGCAACGCAGAAGTAAACCCATCTGGGCTGCTGCATTGTGGCAAGATATCGCTGCTCGGGTGCAGAACCTGGTGGTGAAGGTACGCCACATAGATGCTCATGTACCCAAGAGTCGGGCCACTGAGGAACACCAGAATAACCAGCAAGTGGATAAAGCTGCTAAGATTAAAGTGGCTCAGATGGACTTGGATTGGCAACATAAGGGTGAATTATTTTTAGCCCGGTGGGCCCATGACACCTCAGGCCATCAAGGCAGAGATGCAACATATAGATGGGCTCGTGATCGAGGGGTGGACTTAACGATGGACACTATTGCCCAGGTTATTCACGAATGTGAAACATGTGCTGCAATTAAGCAAGCCAAGCGGTTAAAGCCTCTCTGGTATGGAGGACGATGGCTGAAGTACAAGTATGGGGAGGCCTGGCAGATTGACTATGTCACACTCCCACCAACCCGCCAGGGCAAGCGCTATGTGCTTACCATGGTGGAAGCAACCACCGGCTGGCTGGAAACATACGCTGCGTCCCATGCCACTGCCCGGAACACTATCCTGGGCCTTGAGAAACAAGTCTTGTGGTGTCACAGCACCCCAGAGAGAATTGAGTCAGACAATGGGACTCATTTCCGGAACAACCTCATAGACACTTGGGCCAAAGAGCATGGCATTGAGTGGGTATACCACATCCCCTACCATGCACCAGCCTCTGGGAAAATCGAACGGTACAATGGGCTGTTAAAAACTACACTGAGAGCAATGGGTGGTGGGACTTTCAAACACTGGGATACACATTTACCAAAAGCCACCTGGTTGGTCAACAGTAGGGGATCTGCCAACAGGGCTGGCCCAGCCCAATCAGAACTTTTACGTACTGTAGAGGGGGATAAAGTTCCTGTGGTGCACATAAAGAATTTGTTGGGGAAGACAGTCTGGGTTATTCCTGCTTCAGGTAAAGGCAAACCCACTCGTGGGGTTGCTTTTGCTCAGGGACCTGGATATACTTGGTGGGTAATGCGGGAAGATGGGGAAGTCCGATGTGTACCTCAAGGGGATTTGATTTTGGGGGAAAACAGCCAATGAACTCAATTGTACGCTGTTGCCTGCTCTATAACACTTTTATAGCCCACCAGCTAGATATCTTCAGGTCGCCAGCCATTGACCCTGACTTCCCTCCGATCATCACCTCAACAAAGAATGAATTTTGAGGAAACCAGACGAGCTCAGCAGTGACCAGATGAGTTTGGCGGTATCATCAGCAGGCAACAACCCAACACTATGTACCGTCCCTCCTGCCCTGAAAGACTATTACAAGAGATGGAGCCTGACATCATGGACTGGATGAGTTCAGCAATTTTACAGGGATTGGTCCATGGACTAGGGAACGATATCTTTCTCTGTGTGTGGGTGTGGGTGTATATATATGTGTATATATGGGACAGGGGTGATGGTGTGCTGAGAGATGTGGGATCTGAGCATGACGTGAATGGTATGGAATAAGGGGTGGATACTGTCCTGGGTTCAGCTATAGCAGTCATTTTTCTCCTGCTTAGTAGCCGGTGCAGTGCTGTGTTTTTTAACTTTCAGCCTGGGAACAACGCTGATAACACCGATGTTTTTAGTTGTTGCTAAGTAATGTTTATTCCAACCAAGGACTTTCTCAGTCTCATGCTTTGCCAGGGAGGAGGGGAAGCCGGGAGGAAGCAGAGACAGGACACCCGACCCAAACTAGCCAAAGGGGTATTCCATACCACAGCACGTCATGCCCAGTATATAAACCGGGGGGAGTTACCCGGAAGGCCCGGATCACTGCTCGGGTCGGGCTGGGTATCGGTCGGCGGGTGGTGAGCAATTGTATCCTCTCCCCTTGTTATTTCACTAATCGTTATTATCATTGGTGGTAGCAGTAGTGGTTTTGTGTTATACCTTAGTTGCGGGACTGCTCTTATCTCAACCCGTGGGAGTTACATTCTTCCCATTCTCCTCCCCATCCCTCTGGGAGCGGGGGGAGGAAGAAGGGGGGGGGGGGGAAGTGAGCGAGCGGCTGTGTGGTTCTGAGTTACCGGCTGGGCTCAAACCACGACAATAGAACAGAAGGAACCTTGTCTCAGTCCTAGGGTTCACCTATGTGAAGACACTTCTTCCCAAAGCCAGCACAGTTTGTTCAAAGCAACTGGTAGAACAGGGAGGAAAAGCTTTCTGTGCCGGTGCAGGATTCTGTGGTTCTACAACAGCAGCAGATATACGTTTTGCACCAAAAGTGCAGATTCAGGCACCTCATTGCCAACCTGTCATTTTTGCTAGAGCAGCAAAATAATTGTCTTTTCAGCCTAACGGGAAGTGGGTCAGACACTTTAAGGCTGTACTGCCTTCTTCAAACCATGAAAAGCCACATCAGGTATCAGAATGCATACAATTTGAACATAATACCACTGACATTCATTCTTTCAGCCTTTGAGTCCTTAGGGATCACATTTTCAAAATCCTCTCCACCACTAAAAAATGATCAGGAACTTTCTAAACAAAGCCTGAGAATTTCACCTGATCATACAACTCCAGAAAATGAGACTTTTCCTTTTTCCTTTTTTTTTACAGTAACAAGTGTCAATGGATGCATAATAACACAGAGCTGGCAAAATTGTCCATAGGTAAAGACTAGGAGTGAACAGGGAGCCTCATGTTCAGAGCTGTGCTAGAAGACAGCAAGTGAAATAGGAATTACAACACTATCCCAAGAACTATGCCAATTTTATATACTTACACTATTTCACAAATTAAAGGCCTTCAGATAATCAAGACAGTTTTGTATCTGATAAACCAGGACGGGGTAACAAAACTGACAATACTATCATGTTATATTTCTCAGGCTGAACTAAACTATAGTACTTCTGAGTGGACTTTGCTAGTCAGGACTCTGAATTTTCTAATCCTCTTCCTTTATGGGTATTGATCGTAAGCACTGTCCAGAAGAAGACTGCAATAAACATGCATAATAAATATAACTGTATAGGAGAAAATTACTTGACATTGATGGTAATTAGCAGGCAATTTCGATGCTTATATTTGGTCTGAATCAAAACCATGAAACATTTTTTTGTTCCTATTGTAATAGATGAACCATAACAGATAAAGCAAGTCAAGAGCTTCACCTCTGACTTGGTATAAAAAGCAACAGAAGTTCTACAGTTCACTGTGCAAAGTACACTATATTTTATACAACTCTGCAGCTTTGGGGAATAAGGTGGCAAAGACCCTAAAAACAACACAGAAACTACAAATGTCCTCATGTCCTCAAAAACTCCTCATGTCAGAGGAGTCCATCTCCCCACCAGCACCCAGTGAGACATTGGTACACACTGGTAACAAAGCCTCACCTATTTTAGCAGTTGCGTGATCAAATCTGCAGCACTTGCAGTCTGGATGAGTAAGGAAAGGGTGAGCAGCCCTGTGGTAACCCAGCCTTAAGCCTGAGGTTGATTTTGACCTTCACCACCCCCATGAGCTGGACAAAGTTGGGCGAGGAAGGTTTAAAATTCACGTTTGCATTTTGCGTGGACTCGCAGAGGCACCCTGAGTGCTGCTGAAGGCTATACTCGGTATCTCAATTACACGGACAGGCAGTAGCTTGAGCACATATTTTATCTTTGGGTTATGCCTTCTAATGAATAAAGAGAAATGTTTCTCTTCAGTGGACTCCATACATGTCCTTGCCTACCAGTACTACATGAACTCAAATCCATGAATGCAACCAGTAGGACTACAGGTGAAACACTGGCTTTTCATTTTTCCTTCCAGTTATGCTCAGCTTTGATTTATCACCATATAAAGCAATATGAAAAATGAAAAACCAGGAAGCTCAGACAAATATTTGAAAGACCAGCACCACATTCACCACCTTACTTAACATGACCAAGCCTCCCAATATGACCAATCAATACACTCAATATGCTCTCCACTGACACGCTTTACTTACCTTCCTGGCCCAACTTCTGGCTCTACTTGTCATGAGGAGCACGCTCTACCATGCACAGCCAAGGCTTCTTTAGCAGAGCCTCCTTGGCTGGAGTGGAGCAGGGGTTTTGGAAGGCACCGTCTCAGTGCATTTCCTCAGAGCAGCTACCAGAACAGAGCAAGCCTGCTGAGGAAGGGAGCAGCAGGACACATCTATAACCCTTGCCATAGCCTGGAGAAATGCACTGACAACCAGAAGAAGTTTGTGGTTGCAGTTTCTGCTGGAGGACTGCTGGTAGTGGACACAGTAGGGAATGACACAGGTCAAGGAACTGTGATGTGTTTGATCTACCATGTTTTAAACACTCTGAAGGTGAAAACCATGAAAAAGAAATGAGAAACAGCAGTGGCAAATCTTCCCACACACGTTTGCTCACTTCATGCTCAGCAACAGCTTTTTAAATCCTTCCTCTCACTGGAAAGCCAACACCACACAGAGGAATTAAAAAATTCAGTAGCATTTCTTGTACAGTGTTTAAATACCCACGTTAGTCTGTCAGTACGTAGACTTGTTTTCTACTTGAAAGCTTTCCAATTTCATCCTGCATGAAGCACTAGTAAAGTTACAGAAGGAAGCAAATCCCAGGAATTTACATGAGCTGTGCATATTAGGAAAAAAAACCCCAAACACAATACATTAAACAGCAAAAAATCCAGCAAGGATATCAAACAACACATTTGCTTCAGCAACAGAAGGCAAATGGGAGGATATTTCAAACAGGTGAGAGGGCTGGTACATGTGGGTTCACACAGATAGGAAGAGTGGCTGAACATCTCTCATACAGACGAGAAAACTGAAAAATTACTTTTACAAAAACTATGTAGGAGGCATTCACGTCTCAACACGACTCACAGATTAAATATGACTTATGCACAAGATGGGAGAGTTTCCCTTTCACCAGTTTCCTCTGCCATTCACAGCCTCCCAATGGTAGGCACCCAAACCCAGCTCAGGGCCCAAAGGTGAGCAAGCTGTCCTGGGTTAATGCAGCGTCAGGAAGGATCCTGAATACTGAATTCAGTGAAATGGCTCAAACCAATGGTGCAGGAGGGAGACAAGAATCTAGCTCAGCATTCAATGTTTTTTTCTGCAATGTTAGCTGCAAGTAGAAGAAATGAAAGTCATAACACTCAGTTTTACTCACACGAAGGAAATAAGTATGGCTCGGTACGCTCAAGGAACTGTTATGTAGAGAAATCATATTTCTACATGTAGCCATTACTTTTCAAAATGCCCATTTTTAATGGAACAGTGCAGAATAGCAAGATATGTATAATATATATGAAATGCATAACAGATTCATACTTTCAGTGGTTGAAGAACCATTCAAAATTATCTTCATTTCTCCTAAACACAGCTCTGGAATAACCACCAGAAAATATTTTATGCCCTCAGAATACATCTACATTCTGATAACGCAATTTGCTCTAGGTGTAAGTGTCAGAAGGAGTTATAAGGTGAGCAATTATAACTGAGCTCCACATAGCCAGTAGCCAAAGTACAAAAAATACGCAAGATCACAGGGTTTTAGAATGAAGGGAGAAATATATTGCTTTTATTAAAATGCATTAGGATCTCATTTGTCTAATTCCCAATTTAATGATGCAGCTTCTTCGAAGAAAAATAGCTTTTCCATTAGTTAACTTGATTCTGTTGAGGGCGTTGGGTGGGGTTTTTTTCCTAAACAGAAAAGCTTTAACACCAGATTGATTTTTTTCTCTATTCAAATGAACAAGCACAAACAGAAAGATGTTTTTTGTGGGAGTATTTTTACTGGGGAGAGGCATTTCTGTCTGTTCTGTTTTGGGGAAAGGTTTTGTGAAATGGATCGTCACTAATCTAAGTTACTTCTAATTGCAGCAGCGTATTTCCATGAAATTATTCCGGAGTGAAATGTAATTTCAATGGAAAAATAACTGTTGAAATGCCTCATTTATTCCTATTGATTTGAAAAGCAGCCAAAAGATCATTGTCTTGAACCTTCTGCAAATTTGTTATGCAGCAGTAAGTTATTGACATAAACAGCCTCAATATTAAACTACTAAAAGTTAACTCTAGGAAGATCTATTAAGCATTATTTGACCAAATAAGAAAATCATGAAGTCAGGAAAGTCAAGATTTTATATTCTTAATCTTTCCATTTTTAATTTCTCCATAAGCTATTTAATACATTATTTCTCTATGTTGTGTGCTTAATCAGAGCAAATGCTAGAACAGAGTTTTGATCTCAAAATTAAGACATGATTTAAAGTTATCAATAAAGGTATATAGATTTGTCTTTACTCCAGGTTTGAAGAAACAGTATTAAGAGAGAAGGAAAGGGAAGAAAACCAGTGAGTGGGGAGAGGGGTGTGAGGATGGAAGGAAACACAGGGAGGAAGGGGGAAGGCAGGGCAGGAGGAGCCGTGCCAGCAGCTAAGGAACTTTTTCAAACCAGAAGCAGAAGACGGGGGTAAAAAAGCAATCTGAGTAAAACCAGCACATCAAGCCCCAGACACACACCACCACCGCCTCTGTACCCTGTTCCTAATGAGAGTTAACTTGCTGTGACATTACAACATTTCTCACTTTCTGACATATCAGTCAGGACCCACTTTCTGCACCATTTAACTTGTTTCAAATGCAGTTTTGCAAACTCACTCATTGGGAAATCTTTATATTTTCACATGTTTAGTTAGCTACAAAGGGGCAGAGATGAGATTAAAATTCCCACAAAGCAAATGTTTTTGAAAGATAGAGCTGTTCAGAAGCATGACCCATTGTGGAACTTCTTATCAAGCTATTACGAGAAGTAGGTCACAGCAGCTCCAACTATTCAAATGTCACTCCTTCCTTCCAAGAATCAATCACTGCTAGGTCTTGGCTAATAAAAGACAACTCTCCAGCAAAGGAAAAAAGCAGAGAGCAGCAATTTCCTAAAACATCAATGGCTCCTAGTGAAAGCAGTACTGACTTTGTGGTATCTGCTGATAGATAACAGTTTTAAGAAGCAGAAGGAGTGCAACTGGGAAAATATCTTTCTTCAAATAACACTTCTGAGTTTCTAGTACATCATTTAATGTTTAGGGAGGTTTGTTGGCTTGAGTCAGTTATCACTAAGCCGTTTTTCTTTTTCCTTCTGCAATGCCCTCACTTCTATTCCTAAGCATGGATTAAGTCCATGCTCTCACACTGAGGCTTTTTATTTTCCAATCCTTCACCTCCCACCATCTTACAAATAAAACAATATTCCTGTCTCCTCTGCTGTGGAGAGAGAGGTTGCTCCCTGCTTTGCAGAAAACATCTGGTATATTAACAGATCTCTGCACTATACTGTTACCCCCCTGCCATTCTCACAGAGAACACCAAGAATATGAGAAAAACATGAAATGCAATAAGCTCACATGTGTCATCCACTGCCTTTTTAGGTAGGGAAGAGTAACATAGGAAACCAAACCAAACCCAAAGTCCCGAGGCTCTGTGCTTAGAACATAAGGAGCTCAGGGTTTAGCAGTTGCTTGTTCTGTGTAGTCCAGTGATGACTGTAGAGATTTTCTTTGCTACCATCATACCTGGTAAATGGCAGAAATTTCTGTAAGTTGACTGTGCCAGGACACATGCAGTAACACTTAATCTGCCAAAAATTTATTGCCATTCTGCTTTAAGTATCTCCTTGCTCCTGGAGGGACTCCACAACACACTACAGACTTTCAGGTTAAACAGGCCAAAGGCATTCTAATTGCTCCAGAAATGAATAACTACAAGACGGGAGAACAGGAAGAGCGCAGGAATGCTCTTCATGCTTTTTCACGTTATCAGTGGTTGGCACTGAATTAGCTCCCATTCTCTGTTCCAGTGTAAATGATGAGTGCTTTCCACATGCTCTGACACTACTACACCTAGCTCTACCTATACTGCCTGTCTTCATGACCTTGGAAGGATGAATATATATATGTGGCATCAGTAATTGCAGTATCTGCCCGTGCTGCCCTCAGCCACTGAACCAAAATCATATGTACAAAGAGCTGGTGAGCAGTTCAGGCACTTCAGCACAGACATAGTACACTACTGAAAGCAAGACATCCAACACAACCTACAGGAGACACTCATCTTCATGGAGTAGAAGCCAGAGACGATCAGAACATCCCAACATGTCTACAATGTCACTAGAGGTCTATGTTTCAGCATCTGAAGGTCACCATCAGTGCCCATCCCTTTAACTGAGTACAAGGGGATTATTGGTCTGACAATTTTGAGATGTCATCTACCCCAGCTTCCTCTAGAGTTAAGGGAGGTTGAGTGATCAGTAAATCATTTGAAAAGTCAAGTTAGTGCCAAATAAGACTGCTTAAATTTTATAAACAGTTAACTGAACTTTTTAATGGACAGAGGTGCTGCCTACTGATAATGAAAGGACTTTTTTTGGTTCTTTTCATAGTTTCACAGGTCCTGAGCTACAAAAACATCAAGCAGAGAAAACCAGCAAAGTCAAGAGATAATTATAGGAATTCAATCTAAAACAGAACATTCAAAAAACTACTGGAGATACTAGACTTCCAGCAGTTTTGTTTTTAACCTATGGCACAGCCATAACTCTGAAGCAACACTAACCTGATGGTGATGTTACATCCCATCTGCCTTCAGGCAGGTATCCTGACCCAAAAAACATGGCCAGGGCTGAACTCTGCAAGAGAGATGCAAGACAGTACCTGAACCTACCTGCTTTGCTGTGGAAAAAGTGTGTCAAGAGCAGCAACTTCCACCAAGTGTACAAAACGAGCCCAGACAGCCACAGCCTGTCCTGCACACAAGCGTGTCAATAAGCCATGACTCGTCATTAGTAAAGATACAAAGCACATATGTGGCAGATGATAGATAGCAGATGGTCAGAAATCCAAATGAAATATCTAATTAACCATGAATGTGTATGCATTGAGTGAAATCTGTCAAGGAACCCATGCTTGCCTTGCCTGGTAGGGATATTATGAAAATTGAAATGACAGTCTTTACATTCATCCCTTCAGACAATAGTGAAGAAGATTGTTTGGGGCTCACTGCCTTGTAAGACGCTCAGTACCATACAAGCATTCATTGCGATGTACAATTTATTTATTAACCCATACCTGCCTGGAAGCAGGGGGGAGCCAAACCATGAGAATCCCATACTAGGAAGTCATTGAAGCAAAAGTGATTTTTTTGCTTTCCTTGACATTTGTTGCTATTTGACAATTGCTCTCAATGGCTACAAATCCAGCAGTGGCTTTCCTCCAAGCTGTGGGGGAGCCCTGCCTTGAAAGCAGTTTACTGCAGGACTAATATTGGAAGGGCAGGCCTGAGCATGAAGACTTTCTAGGTACAGGCACTTAAGGATTTTTAGTCAAAAAGGTGCTGTTGACTTCAGAACTTGTCCTGGTTTCATCTGTAACAGTTAATTTTCTTCCTAGTAGCTGTTGCAGTGCTGTGTTTTGGCTTTAGTCTGAGAACAATGCTGATAACACACTGATGTTTTAGTTGTTGCTTAGTAGCACTTACTGTGATCAAGGACTTTTCAATCTCTCATGCTCTGCCAGCGAGAAGGGGCAGAAGAAGCTGGGAGAGAGCAGAGACAGGACACCTGACCCAAACTAGCCAAAGGGGTATTTCATGCCACAGCACATCATGCCCAGTGTGTAAGCTGAGGGGAGGTGGCCAGAAGGGACTGATCACTGCTTGGGTCAGGCTGGGTATCAGTCAGTGGGTGGTGAGCAATTGTATTGTGCATCACTTGTGTTTATTGTCTGTTTTTCCTTTTAGTTTATATTCTTTTCCCTTGTTATTTCTCTTATCATTATTAGTGGCAGTAGCAGTATATTGTACTTTATTTATTAAACTGTTCTTAGCCAGCAGGTTTTACATTCTTCCAATTCTCCTCCCCATCCCACCCAGGAGAGGTGGGAGAGGGTGGGAGGGTGGGGGGAGAGGGAAGGGGGAGAGAATGGCTGCATGGTACTGAGTTACCAGGTGGACTTAAACCATGACAAAACTGCAAACTGCTTCCTAAGTTTGGTTGCCTCTTTTCTACAGACAATAAAAATATTTAATATAAAAGGAAACACATCTATTTGCACTTGCCACTGACTTTTTAACTGCTTGGTCAATACCCCTTTCCAATCCTTCCACCACCAAGGTGTTCATTACACAGGCAACAAAGGCATCTGCTTGGCCTTTGTCCATGGAAAAAGCAAATGATGGTGCCATAATATACAAAAAAACCCAATCTCATATTGCGGTACAGTGTACAGCATTATGAAAGCAAAACATGGTATTATTCTGCAACACAAAGTCATTTTCCCGGAACTCATCTGGGTGATGTGAAATGGCCTTGTTCAATACTCTAATGATTGACAGACATGATATAAAATACCAAGATAGAACATGTGAACTGAAGGGCTCCAATTTCTCCCACCATTCATGGGCTGAGCTAGTCCCAATAGGAAAAAGGTATTGAGCTGTCATTAGAAACCACAGAACAGCAGCTTCATATGTTTTAACAGAAGGCACGAGATAGGGTCAAGAATTTTAGGTCATCTCTTTATGTACAGATGCATAAACTCCTGATATGGGATGCATTGTTATTTTTTAATGTTCATCTTTAATATCACTATATGCCTTCTCCCTACTGCTAGATATGAAGTGTGACAACTGCAAAAGAAGTATTTTCCCCAACACTATTCCAAGAAACTGCCTCACACAGCCACAGTGCAATCAGCAGTACTAGCACAAGCAATTTCTGAGCTTAAACTGACATTACTGATACCACAGCATTAAGTATACTAACCTGAATGATTCCCATTATGTAACATCTCAGTAAATTTACTAACATTACCATAAACTAACAGCAGCAGCTTGTGAGTTCCTCATGCTGGCTTGTATCGACTTGGAAATGCTCTGGTTCAGAAACAAAATAGCATAACTGTTAAAATCTGATCATAGCTGTGTATCAATCATAATATTTGCAAGCTCACTGGTGTCACAACTTATTCTCTAGTTGGTAACATAAACAAACTTCAAAGTGTTGTTGTCAGGGCTATAATACACACAGCTGATGTGTCCATACAAGGAAGGTGCTGAAATACATCCTGAAAACAACTCCAGTCTGGATTCAAGAAAAGTGTCTGGGTTTGACACATTTGCAGATTTCACTTGCAAAACTTCTTATCATTCTTGCTTGTTGATCTTAGCTCTGCCTCCTTCCTGCTTTTCTGTCATTATCCATCCCACAATGCTAAACATTTCTTCCCTTAGTGGTATGTAGTGAGAAAGGTGCTCTACAAGACATATGGCGGTGTTCCATTGTAGCAGGAGACATGCATGCTGCACTCTGAAAAGCAGACAGTTGTCCTCTCAGTGTTCCAGGAGGAAGCTGGAAGCCCAGCACTAAGCTGGGCATGGATTTACATTTTAGTTTTCTTTTGGAAGCTACTCCACATCAGGTGTTTTACCCAACCCTTCATGCAGGTGAAGGTGGGTAGCTACTACAATGTAGTTCACAAACTTCAACTTTGTACCTCAGCTTTTCTCACAGTTGCTTACTCAAGGCAGGTGTTACATTATCAGTAAATAATCCTTCAGTTAAGAATTGCACAGCACGCAACCAGGCGTTGGATTCTCTTGTTGGAGGTACCTGAGTCCCAGCTAACTCATCTTCTCAACCTTCCTGTTTGGACATTAGCCAAACCTGAACATCACTGCCACATCTGAACGGCTTCTGCCACCTCAAAATGAGTGGACACATGATGCTGAGAGGTGCACTTTTTCTCGCTGGAACATCTCTCCATCCCCTTGATTCAAATTAGCATAAATCTTAACACAAAATCATAGAATCATAGAATATTTAGGGTTGGAAAGGACTTTAAGATCATCTAATAATAAGATTATAAGAGGGTAAGATCATCATCCATGGGCAGGGACACCTCACACTAAACCATGTGGCCCAAATCTTTGTCCAGCCTGGCCTTTAACACCGCCAGGGGTGGAGCATCCACAACTTCCTTGGGCAACCCATTCCAGTGCCTCACCACCTTCACTGTAAAGAACTTCTTCCTTATATCTAATCTAAACTTCCCCTGTTTAAGTTTGAACCCATTTCCCCTTGTCCTACCACTACAGTCCCTAAGGAAGAGTCCTTCCCCAGTATCGTTATAGGCCCCCTTCAGATACTGGAAGGCTACTATGAGGTCTCCACACAGCCTTCTCTTCTCCAGGCTGAACAGCCCCAACTTTCTCAGCCTGTCTTCATACGGGAGGTGCTCCAGCCCTCTTATCATCCTCGTGGCCCTCCTCTGGACTTGCTCCAACAGCTCCATGTCCTTTTTATGTTGAGGACACCAGAACTGTACACAGTACTCCAAGTGAGGTCTCACGAGAGCAGAGTAGAGGGGCAGGATCACCTCCTTCGACCTGCTGGTCACGCTTCTTTTGATGCAGCCCAGGATACGGTTGGCTTTCTGGGCTGCGAGCGCACACTGAAGCTGGCTCATGTTAAGCTTCTCATCAACCAACACCCCCAAGTCCTTCTCCTCAGAGCTGCTCTGAATCTCTTCTCCACCCAACCTGTAACTGTGCCTGGGATTGCCCTGACCCAGGTGTAGGACCTTGCACTTGGCTTGGTTAAACTTCATAAAGTTGGCATCGGCCCACCTCACCAGCATGTCAAGGTCCCCTTGGATGGCATCCTTTCCCTCCAGAGTATCAACATGACTGAAGAAATAAAATTTTTTTTCTAAGCGCTCCTCAGAACCTTCACAGTCCATGTGTTCTCCGTATGCTAGTACCCCATGGTTATATTTCACTGGAAGAAACCCTGACCAGCCAAGTCACCCAATTACAATAAAATGCACATAAAGCATGTTCTACAGCCTAGGAAGACAGAAGAGATGTTTCAGCCAAGCTGGAAGGATGTACAGATATTTTTTGAAGAAAAACCCACCCAAAGGCTACTTTGCTAATCCTGGCTTTCATTGCTACACCTTAGCAAATGCTTAGTCAAGGATATATTGCAAAAATAAAAGAAAAAATTAAACTGCTGGGGCTTTTTCTCTGTAGATGCCTTTCCTACTCTCCCTAGCAGCTTTAAAAATAGCAGAAAAAAGGGAAGTACTATAACTGTAATAGACACCAGTGAGTTATAGCAGAAGTTAGAGGGTGAAGGACTGCTCTCTAGCAATGCTGAGGAAGGTATTGAAACATGACTATTAGGGCAGGAAAGTGGTTTCAGTGAGCTTCTGAGGTAGGAAATTAAAATTTCAAAAGGAAAGTGAACCACATACAGAATGAAATGAATGAGGAAAAGGAAGCACACAGCTTACACCACAAAATTTACATGTCTCTATAGAATTGATCCATTTCAATGTTTCTTTCAGCAATTCAAACAGGAACTGTTTGTGAGGCAACTCAGAGGCTAGACTGGTTTTACCACATTGAATCAGCAGATACATTTGCTGTACTGCTGTATATTCATTGCCTGGTAAACATTACAGAGGTATTTCTCACAGGGGGAAGCTGTTTCCAGACAGCACAAACAGCAGCAAAGCTCAGCTTATTTTTCTGCAGGCAGGCAAAGACAAGTGATCTCCATACTCCCCTTAAAAGAGATTATTGACAGCCCCAACATGCCTATTTGCAGAATTAACCCAGTCAATCATAGAAACAGAAACAAGAAGCACAATATAAGTCTCTCTCCAGATTTCTTCCACCACAAAACTCGTAAAACAATGAGAATAGCAAATAGCCTCTGCAGCATCAGAGCAAACCTGTGCAAATCTTATGAACAAACAGCTGAGGAAGTGCATAAGAAGGATGCCCGCTGAGAACACAAGAATATGGCTTGCTTTATTTTATTAACTGTAGAGGGTCCTCATGCTGGATTCATATCCGTGTAAATCAGAGTGTATCAGAAACATTTTTGCACAACTCCAGTCCAAAACAGAATAGACAAAAAAAGCTACTGAAGCACATAATTTCAGTTTGGTTTTAATTACGAGGTAAGTGCAAAAATATTAGCATAAGGTTTTGCCTAACATTTTTTGCTTCCTCTTAGAGCAAGTGTTTCTCCTCTCCACTATGAGGAGGACAGCAGAGCATGATTAATGTACTGGACATCAAGATTTACTTGCTTAATGTTTACCCAGAAGAAAAGCAAGTTTGACATTTACCAAAACATGAACTCATTTTCTAAACTGTTAGTCACTGTATATTTTCATTACTGTAACCAGAGGTCCCATGTGCTCTACCCCAGGTAAAAAGAAATCGAAAAGGTAACAGCCACCTGAGAGAAGTTTGGCTTAACCACTCCAGGAGGGAGGGCACTGGCACTTGGAACCAGTAACACAGCAGGGGTAGCGCTGACACGGCTCCTGCATGGTCACAGCTTAGAGTTAAGCTGGGCTGGTTAGACAGAAGCAGAAGACCTGCAGTCGAGGCAGCCTGAGGTCATATCAAGAGAAGGCAGGGGCCCACCAACCCAGGGAGCAGCAAGAATTATGGTTGTGGGACAGCACAGAGGTTAGAGTGCCAAGGAGTCCTAAAGAAGCAGGCAAGGTCAGAATAATGTCAGACACCCACAGTGATGGGAAGCTGTACCAGAAACGATGCCAAGGCTTTGGCTTGAGTAGACAGGATGTGGGGAGAAGGTGAAGAATTAATGTACAGACCTCAGTGCAATCTGTCAATTTAACCCAGCCATGTCCAGCCGGGTTAAATTGACGCAGCATGACCCAGAAGCACTAAGTTGGCAGAGCAGATTCAACTGGTTTAATCATGCGACCATCATCTCCTAAACCATTTCATTCACTGGAAACTGTAAATTCTTCAGTAAAGAAGACAGGGCTCCACTAGGCAGTAACTTCCTTTTCATGCATTGCTTGAAACTACCCTAATTCACTGTTCATCCTGTGCCTTGCAAAATCAGGGTCCATGGAAGAGAACAGCCTTTCCAAGAAAACACTCCATGCTTGAGCATAGCTTCTTAGAGCTCTAATTTGTAACATTAGCCTTCTGTCAGGATTGGATTTCTGATGCAGTTTCCTGATTAAAAATAAACAAACAAAACAATCTTCACTGCGTAGCATCCTTATTGTCCCTATCATACATGATCAGCAGAACATGAACCTTGAAGTAACAGCAACAACCTCTTTCAGTTAAGTAGAGGAATGGTCGCAACTGCAAGCCAGTGGGATGACTGGGTGAATGGGAAACAGACTTCAACAACGAGTTTCGTAGCTACTTACGGGTGGAAATATTCAGCCTCCTGGCTTGAATCCCAAGTGTTCTTCAGCATTTAGAGCAATCATGCAGCAAGTGCTCTTGGAACACATTTCTGGGCAGAGGAGATGGTGGTGATTTGGAAAAGCAAGCATGGATTTACCAAGAGTAAAACTGTCCTTGAGCAACCTGCTAAAATGACTGAATCTGTGATCTAGTGCAGAGCATGCATCATTCAGCATAACTTCAGCAACGTTTAAATATGGTCACCACAGCATTCTTCTACCCCAGTTAGAACACTATGGTCTGGATGGGTGAAGGGCTAGGTGGTAAAACTAATTGTCTACCTGGATACTGGCAACAAATTGAGTATTGAGGGACTCTACTTGGGATCTCTCCTGTTTAATGCTTTCATCAATAACCTGGAGAAGGTGACAGAGTGCACTCCTGTCAAGCAGGCAGATGACAGCAAATTAGTGGGGTCAGCTGATACACTCAAGAGCAGGGCTGCCACTGAGGGACCTAGGCAGGCTGGAGGAATGGCCTGACAGGAACCTCATGAAATTCAATGAGGACAACTGCAAAGACCTGTGTGGGAATAACCCCTGCAACGATACAGGCTGGGGACTGACAGGCTGGGGAGCAGCTCTGCTGAAAAGGACTTGGGGATCTTGATGGACAAAAGGCTGCACAGGAGCCAGCAGCAGGCCCCGGCAGCGAGGCAGGTCAGCAGTGTCCTGTATGAACAGGACCATGGCCACTAGATTGAGGGAAGCAACTGTCCCTCACTACTCACTTTCTGCACTGCATCTAGATACTGTGTCCTTTTTTGGTCCCCCCAAAAGAAGGTAAACATCAGAAAACTGGAACAAGACTGATGGAGGGCCACCAAGATTATCAGGGACTTGGCCACTTGCCGTGTGAAGGAGGTCTGAGGGAAGGGAGTTTGTTCAGCCTGGAGAGAACCTAATCATAGAATCACAGAATAGTAAGGGTTGGAAAGGACCTTAAGATCATCTAGTTCCAACCCCCCTGCCATGGGCAGGGACACCTCACACTAAACCATGTGGCCCAAGGCTCTGTCCAACCTGGCCTTGAACACCACCAGGGATGGAGCATCCACAACTTCTTGGGCAACCCATTCCAGTGCCTTACCACCCTCACAGTAAAGAACTTCTTCCTTATATCTAATCTAAACTTCCCCTGTTTAAGTTTTAAGCCATTACCCCTTGTCCTACCACTACAGTCCCTAAGGAAGAGTCCTTCCCCAGCATCCTTATAGGCCCCCTTCAGATACTGGAAGGCTACTATGAAGTCTCCACACAGCCTTCTCTTCTCCAGGCTGAACAGCCCCAACTTTCTCAGCCTGTCTTCATACAGGAGGTGCTCCAGCCCTCTTATCATCCTCGTGGCCCTCCTCTGGACTTGCTCCAACAGCTCCATGTCCTTTTTATGTTGAGGACACCAGAACTGTACACAGTACTCCAAGTGAGGTCTCACGAGAGCAGAGTAGAGGGGCAGGATCACCTCCTTTGACCTGCTGGTCACGCTTCTTTCGATGCAGCCCAGGATACGGTTGGCTTTCTGGGCTGCGAGCACACACTGAAGCTGGCTCATGTTAAGCTTCTCATCAACCAACACCCCCAAGTCCTTCTCCGCATGCCTAAAGAACTTGCAGATCTGAAAAATTACAAGAAAAGACAAAAGCACCATCATGGGCTCATAGCAATTCCTAAAAGATTAAAATTAGTGACTGAAACAGGACCGTACTCAAAGCATAACTAATTTAAGAGCCAAGGTTCTTAAAGCCACACCCATATATTTGGCCTGACAGACAAGAAACACCTTTATTAAGTGCAATTAATTTACTAAAGGCTCCCAGACAGAGGTTCTTATCCAAGTGTACCACTGCAGTCCTCTGCAAGCACTGACAAAAGATTTTTCCAGCTGACTGTGTTGAGAACATCAGTCACTGAAACAAAAAGCCTATTCCTACTGCAGAAGTGACCTGTACAAGAGGAAAGTATGAGAGTGCTTAAGTTTTCGCTCTGTTCCCTTGTGATCTTATTGCAGTCTCAGTATCAAAGCAGATTTCCCTAGGATGACACGGTCCTTCCGAGTTTGTATTAGAGCCTATATTATGCGCTACCTGCCCTGGAGTGTATCAGGCTAAGAATAGACATGTGATTGCCCCATACATACCATAAAACATTATTAATTCCTGCCACATAACACATTCACTAGCCTTTGAAGCCCAGGTGACTGCAGACAGGGCATAAAGCTATGTCTCTTCCTTGCAACCTGACATATTGACAGCTCCTTCTGCAGGGGCTGCGACTCACCCAACCTCGTAGTGCTGCCACCTCCCACTTCCTCTCTCTGCTCTTCCTTTGTGGAAGCAAACACAGTTACCCAGAGAAAGGGTTACTTGGTGATTTCCCACTAACTCATACACTTCTGATAGTGTATTTAATCAGTGTTCCTACCAAAGCAAGTCTGTGTGGAGTTCACATGCAGTAGAACAAGCTATTCAGCAGTATCAGTGTGCAGCAATATAAACAAACAGCAAAAGCATTGCCAAGGCTATGCTCTTGCTTTGCCACGTTACAAAGCATGCACAGGGTACTACCAGAGTCAGACCCACAGCTTGGGAGGCACCATGAACCAACAACGAGACTGACTGGGAGCAGCTGTCCTGGCCACCCATTTCATGGCTCCAGACATTCTAGTTACAGTGCTATGATGACTATGTGCAACCCACTGGTCTGTGTTTGAGGGAGGGAGGCAAGCCCTGCAGGCATTACTCCATCACATGGCATTGACTCAGCTGTGCAGCCCCTGGCATCCAGAAGCAGGGTTTGACTCTGCAAGTGAGAGAATACACAACGAGAACTTGCCTCCTGACAGTCACTGGCTTCGGAACCAATGCAAGGCTGTGCAGAATACACACCTGGTGAACATGCACACTCATATGCACCAAATGAATCATACAGTACAGATCCCACATTGAACTTTTGCCCTTACATTCACTTATAATTAACATTTGAATTAACAGGATCATTATTTTTATTCACTACAGTATCATCTGCTGTATAAAGTAACCTGTGATCACACTGATCAATCCAGTTCACTAATTCCCTTTCATAAGGTTTAAAAAAAAAACAAACAAAAACAAACCACACACACAGAGGAAAAAAAAAAAAACCCCACACAAAACTCTGCATTCTAAAAAAATAATTAAAAAAACCCCAACAAAAAATCAAACACAAAAAACTCCAAAACAACATGTTAAAACTGTGCCTGTTCCTCAAAACAGCTGCTGAGCAGACAGATGTTACCATTTGCTGAGAATAAGACTGAATAGAGGCAGACCTCAGCTTGAATCAAGGGACAAGGAATTAAAGCACTGAGGGAAAAGCAGTAACAAGTGCAGATATTGTCTCATTCACTTTGAACAGTACCTCTAATGGACATCATTCAGCCTCTACATCTTGATGGGAAATATCGTGAACTGCTGGCAGGAATACATGGCCTGTCCCGGTTCATTCTGCAGCTGAGGGAAAGAGGTTGAAAACATGCTGGAGCAAGCCTTTTTTTTTTTTTTACTTTTTATTTGGTTTATGCAAAACAAGCAAGTTTGATAAACCCACCTCAGAGACCTAGAGTCTAAACATAAGAAAGCCAGTTCAGGGTGTAAATAGGGAACGTCATGCCTGTTCAGGCTAGGATACTATATGTCTATAACAACCACCATCTTACCAGCCCAAAGCACTGAAGATTTCTCCCTGTAGTAGGTGATTGCAAGTGAACTTGAAAAAACATTGAAGCTATTGCTCAATGGTATTTCTTGGTTACACAGATGGGTGGATCCTGCTTTAGCACAAAGCACTTTGCAGACTACACCATGAAGTCCAAAAGCAGCTATTATAAATGTAGTATCAACATGTGAAATCTGGCTGGCCATCAACCCTCTTCCATTTGCCAACTATAATTAGTTTACCTTCTTCGCAAGGTTCAAGTCACTTGAAGAACTTTTCTGCTGTACATTTTCAATTTAGCAATCTCAGGGGTGTGCTTCCTAATTATACATTCTTTTAAAGACTAAGAAAAAGTTAATTAACTAGCAAATAACACAAGAGTTATAAGATCTTTTCAGAAGATACATTATGGCAAAGAGCCATGATACAATCTTGAAGAAGCCAGGTGTATCAAACAGCCAGTACAGCCACAAATGACTGCGCGGAGCTACTCTGCTGTCTCTTTCACCTCCATCCTTTCTTCCTGAAAGGCATAGGAAAGGTTCAAGTGGCACTGAAATAAGACCTGAGGAAAGACCAATTTGCCACACTTGGAACATTTCCTGGTTTATTATAATACTCCTGCCTATGTCTCCTCCAGATGAAGAGACGAGTAGCTTAACAGGGCAAGGCTGCTGCTTCTGGCATATTTGTGGAGCCTAAGAGATAAAGAGCAAGAAATGTTGCCTGTCAAATGAAGCAGTAAGTGTGATTTACTTCCAGGTTCACTTGCCAAGGCCTGTTTCTCAAATATCCCAAGCACTGGTGTACAAATCTCCAGTTGAATATGTCATTTATTTCTCCCACAGACAAGAACCCAGGAAGTGTTTTCACCTCTTTGTAGATTTATTAAATTCTACTGGATTTAGACCTAGGCTTAAAGTTTCACTCCATTTCTTTCCTGTCTGCCCCCCAATCTGAGTCACAGACCTAAGAACACTTCAGTGCACTGTGCTTACCTGCAAAAACTCGAACTTTGCACAAAAAGAGCATTTAAACACATGTAATGGGCACCCCTAATAGAAGTTGTATTGTTAGCAGAACCATTGTGCTTCTAGTAATTCTATTTCACTCACCAGCTGTGAGACCCCCGTTATGTATCTGGCCAGAGTTCCTTTGTCCAAAGTATCTTCTTAATTCACTAGTCCATTTAAAACTTGGTATCTCAAGTGTAAGAAGCCCCTGCTCACTGTATGCAATTTATAGTTTTAATCCATTCTCCCTTCCCTCTCACCTAACATCCTGCCCTTCAAAGTGGGGTGCAATCTTCATGCACATTCACCCAACTTCTAACCAATCTGTTTCTTGTGAGATCACAACTTATGGCCTCCACATGTTCCTAAATACCTGCATACTTCTTTCAAACAAACCAGGAGGGAGATGTTTTTACAAATACAGTCAGTCCTCTCCCTGCTAGAAATATTTCGGCCTGGCTCAAGTTTTCACCTCCCCCAAAAAACATTCATAAATCATTCCCATGTCAGATCAGCAAATGAATAAGCCTATTTTCAGATTTTCCACTTTTGACTCTACATTGTGCTTTGCAAAGGAGGAACAGGTATTTATTTCATTTGGTGACTGATGGCGACAAATACATTCAATCCATAGCAAGCTTAGTAATGACGCCTACAGATGACTGGGAACTCTGTTCACTAACTCAACTAGTGTGGGATCACGCTTTCATACCCAATAATTTTCACGTAAGGAAAAGCTACATAAAGATCATTTGGTTCTTCACAGCAGAAATTTTAACTAACATAAGAAAACCATTTTGCATATTACATTATTGGGTAACAAGTCTTATTTTAACAGGCTACCCAAACCTCAACAAATTTGGCCAACAAGTGTCTGTTCATTACTGTAAATTTCTTTTCTCCATATAAGCAACAAACTGTTTCCAGAAATAGAGAAATTGAAAAAGAACAAGTATGATATAATATGAGCATCTTTTGTTTTGAGGTTTGTTTGGGGGTTTTGGTTTTTGTGGTGTTTCAGGGGTTTTTTCCCACCCTTGGTTAGTTGTTTTGTTGTTGGTTTTTTGTTGGGTTGATTTTTTTTTTGTTTGTTTGGTTGGTTTGGTTTTGGTTTGGGAGAGTTTGGGGGTGTCCTAACCAAATTATGTGAGATTTGTGTTAGAAAAAAAGGTCACTCTCACTCTAGCAGAAAAAGACACGACAGTTTCTAATGGCTGGCAAGTTAAGCTGGGCACATTCACATTAGAAATAGTCTTTTTAAAAGTACTGAAGACAGCAATTAACTGTTGGAACAACTTACTGAGGATGGTAATAGCTATCTCCATCACTGGAAACTTACAACTAAAGCTGCTGGTTATGAAGTAGTAATTACATTATGGAATTTCTGTGGTTGTCTTTAAAAGTGAATTAAAATAGATTATCTGAATTTATTTATCTCCAGACTGGGATATAAATCTCCAGAGTTTATTGACCTCCTTTAAAGGCCAGTAAAGCTATACTTACATTAATTTATCCTATATGTCAAAAGCTCTTACCAAACTGACTTAAAAACGCATGTCCAGTTTTCATCTTTGTAGAATGAGGTCACTGAAAGCAAGTACAAAACTGTAAAAATTTGACATGGGGAGGAAAACAGTTCAGACAATGCATCTGTTCTGAAATGTTTCAAATAAGTTTATTAAACAATCATGCTTTACATGTCATCAAACCTAACCCCTGAAATGCAAAAATGTTTCTGACCTATTAAGGCTGGAGGAAAACAGGCACAGTGTTGGTTGTAAGGGATACCACAGCACAGTGGACTTTGTGAACAACAGGCCTTTATACAGCATTTGCAGGATCAGAGAAAACTGAGAACATGCCTGCATTTGTCCTGAGTCTGGAGAGGCAAAAAGCCCTGATTGTTAGCCAGTTGCATCACATCAATGAAAGTACAGATATGGTTAACACAGGATGATGATAAATATCAATGAGGTGTTTCTAGGCAAATATGTGCAGTACATGAAAAATGAAATTTAACTGCTGTACATGGGGCCAAAATCCCAACCGTCTATCCAGTCCATCTTAATATATGTTGTGCCTACAGTGGCCTCTAGTACCAGCATTTTTGTCTATTCTACATAGCTATCAGCTGCCCTGTGCTCCTGTTTGAGGGCACCTGGTCACTCACACTCACTTCAGTTAAGTCTGGTGTTTATGAGATTAACTAGAGTCAATAGTACGGTACTGCTTGTGACTGTTATCCCTCTAGTTGCTCTCTTCCCCTCATCCATGCAGTGAAGAAGTCTAATCCATGCAGGAAATCTGCTAAAGAAATAAGCATTGATTTACAACTCTGCATGTAGAAAGGAAAGCCTTATCCAAAAACTGCAAAGCTCATGGGGCAAAAGTGGCCCTTACAAATTAGGGTATTAATGAAACTTTTTCTCAACTGCCAAGTTGTGCTCAAAAAAAAGTTCTGTATGAGGAAAGTTCAGGCATTACTTGTTTGTATTAGCTTGCCTGTTCAAGCAGTCCTGGAGAGGAAGGAATACTTTTCCCCTTGGAGCAGTTCCTAGGGTTAGAATTTGACTGAAGGCTGTAGATGTGACAGTTCTGTGCAGAATAAACTTGCTGCTAAACATTAGTTAAAGTTCTCACTGATTCTTACTCAATGATTTTGCTAGGAAAAGATTTTTCCACCTCAAGAACTGCAGCATTGTTCCCTGGGACCAACTGCAGTTTGCCTTAAACTATGTGACTTAAAGATACTCAACCAAATTATGTCCTTCACATGATATCATCACAATTCAATGGAAGATACGTCTAAAAACATTTCTAAATGAACAACAAGCAAAAATCACTTATTCTAAGTCTCTCTTGAGTTTTGTGGGGTTTTTTAGCCAATATAGAATAAAACAAAGTCCTCCTAAGACACAAACGTTTTTTCAGATCTGTGAAAAATACCATGACAAAATAGAAGTGATCCTTATCTTAGTAGGTGTGTATGAACTTATGAATGTTTATGGATGTGTCAGGTTTAGTGTAAGCATGGCAGGCTTGGAAAGGTTCTCACCTTCTATATCTTCAGCTTTGAGACCTCACTGGGAAGCTGGAGACACAAGCTCTGTTGTCAGCACACCCATGGGCATGATGTTATACAGTCTAATCACAAACACAATTGAGATTCTCATAATTTTCTAGGATTGTTACCAATATCACTGCTGCTTACCTACACAACATCATCTACCAAAATAATAATACAGAATAGCTGGAATAGAAGCTGGATACAGCTGGAGCATTGCCTTAATATTATTTTCTAATGGAATCATATTTCATGGACAAAAAAGGCAGCTCCAAAGAAAAAGTGCAAGTAAATCATCAGTTTCAGTTGAAAACTGGATTTCGGATGCCAGTCAAGACTGAACTGTTGGGCCACTTTCTGTGCAGAAGAGCTAGGGAGCATACAAAAAAGAAAATGCTTGTGATACCTAGGATGACAATGCCTGAAATCAGTGCAGTGGTGATTGAGTTCAGCTGGAAAGGAGGTCCTTCTGGATGAGCTGTAAGGAGAACAAAAAGGCACAGGTAAGATCTGATGACAATCTCTCAGCAGTGCCAAACACTTCTGTCTCTCTATTACAACACCCTATATACAGAATAACTGCAATGAAGGGGCTAAAACTGTGCTTCAGAATGAACACCTGTCTACTTGGATAAAGCTTATCTACATATACGTTGAAAATAGTTCTTTCAATGTCCATGATACTGAGGGATAAAGAGAGTAAGGATGCTTACAAGACACAATCCCTCATATGCTAGTGACTGACCTTGATCCGTGTTATTCAACGCAAGACTGTTGGTGTCCAAGAACTATCAAGGCAGAGGTATAAGGATTTGTGGCCTAATCAAGTTAATGAAAGGATTTCTTCCCTGATTATCAGTATTCACATCTCAATTCAAAGAGTGTATAAACCCTTAGCAAGCATATCTAGCACCATATATCTGAGATACTTCAAGTTCATCTGCATACCTTCACAGAAGGCTTCTAAACACATTTATCGATCCTCAGAAGAGGTAACATATTCACTATTTAGCATAGCTCAACAGCCTATGAACCAATCCCTGGATACTGGAACACACACATTCAGCCTGTACCATCTTTTCCAGCAGGAGGGGAAAAACACACCCACACTTGAGTGGTGGGTGCTACCCAAAGCACCAATGTGCATTTGCCTAAGACCTGTGTTTGCCATTACCAGTGATGGAGAGTGAGATGAAACAACTCAGCTTCTCCATGGGAAACCAAACTGCTTCTCCCAGAAATAGCCACCTGCCCTCAAGATCATCGTGGATGATGGGAAGGCAAGGTAGCAGCCATTAACACAGCAAGCTGTGTGCAGCAAATGAAGAATTTGGGTTTTATTATTTTAATGATATCCATAGGTAGGAACACAGCACAGATCAGCTCGTTACAGGGAGAACTTGGTTTCTATGCCACGAAAGAAAGCTAGCTGCTTTTATGTGGTCTAAGTTGAGAAAAGAAGGGAATAAATAGTATTGGAGTTCACAGGACAGGTTGCTTGTGCCACTCAGTCCTGTTATGAACAAGTGAAAGGCGGAATGGCCCAATGGACCACCTGGTTACCTTGACTATCTTTTCTTAGTCATCAGCTACTCCTTGTTACCAGCAGAGGGCAGTAACAGGCTGAAACAAGCCCTCCAAGTGCCTAAAGGAGAAGCAACCTGAAACTTAAAAAACCTGATCTCCCCCACAGCCTATTTATTTCCTTCATTGCCCTAGCAGACCACAAGTTGCAACCAAGCTTCTCCATAGGTTCTTTGTATGGTTAAATGCTAGGAAAACAGGAGCTGAAGCAGAGCTTTTCTGACTTTGAGCTCTGAACTGAGCTGGACTGCACCACAAAAACCAGTTTGCTGCTCTACTTCTGCATGACATGAACAAATTTTACTGTTTAAGTCTGATTTTCCATCTGGCAGTTGCAATGTTCCCTCACCCTCATATATCATAGGAGCAGATTTTCATTTCAATTCCATCATAGGAATTACAAATTCCTACGTTGGTGGGGCTGGGTACACAAATTAAACTGAGCATTCCAGATTCACCAATTGACTTCTTTACAGCATGTCAGTATTGACTCATTTAACTGACAAAAAAAAAAAAAAAAAGCTGTCGTGGTTTGAGCCCAGCCGGTAACTCAGAACCACACAGCCGCTCGCTCACTCCCCCCCCCCCGCTTCTTCCTCCCCCCACTCCCGGAGGGATGGGGAGGAGAATGGGAAGAATGTAACTCCCACGGGTTGAGATAAGAGCAGTCCCGCAACGAAGGTATAATACAAAACCACTACTGCTACCACCAATGATAATAACGATTAGTGAAATAACAAGGGGAGAGGATACAATTGCTCACCACCTGCCGACCGATACCCAGCCCGACCTGAGCAGTGATCTGCGCCTTCCGGGTAACTCCCCCCGGTTTATATACTGGGCATGACGTGCTGTGGTATGGAATACCCCTTTGGCCAGTTTGGGTCAGGTGTCCTGTCTCTGCTTCCTCCCGGCTTCCCCTCCTCCCTGGCAAAGCATGAGACTGAGAAAGTCCTTGATTGGAATAAACATTACTTAGCAACAACTAAAAACATCAGTGTTATCAGCGTTGTTCCCAGGCTGAAAGTTAAAAAACACAGCACTGCACCAGCTACTAAGAAGAAAAATGACTGCTATAGCTGAACCCAGGACAAAAGCCCAAAAGAAAAACATTCTGGCTGAGTGTATAGAGCTCAATCAAAATGGTTTATCATCTCCTCAGTTCTGTTTCACTCATAAACCCCCTTTTATGTTTCTTGAAGTTTGGTTAACTTACCAAGTTGTGAATTGTTGGTTGGCATCTCATCTATAGAAAACAAAAATGGGATGCATTATATTTTACAAATACCTCTACCTACGGCTCCCCTCCTTGCAACACAAAAGCCAATAGTCCTAGCTTTATTTTCAAAACACATCAGCTATACTTGCAACACTAACTAGTAGCTTTTAGCACCTCTAATAGAATAAGGACAACACCACCAATTGCATGGAATTGCTTCGTTTGTAACGTGAGCACACCCATGTGAAGTTACTTAATAGTCTGTGGAGGGAAAAACCCCCAAAATGACAACCACCAAAAAAATCCCCCAAACCTAACAATGGAGAAAACAACCAGAAAACAAAAACCCCACCTTAATGCAGAAACCTCTTAATTGAAAAGTTGGCCAGTTCTATTTTGTCCCTCAATAAAAATACAACCATAAGCAAAATATTATACACACTGTTAAAATCAGATTACATGATGATCTGTACAGGAGGAAAGTTCACCCAAATTTTTCAAGGAAAAATACACCAGGGACCATAAATGATTAGAGAAATGCCCTTTCCCCATTCTCCTTTTTCTCTTGACAGTTACACAGCAGCATTATATTCAGGGAAACATCTATACCTTGTCTTCAGTGTTTGCTTACTTACCATTGTCCATCTCAGAATTACATTTCTTGTCACTATTTTTCCTTTTTTGTGCAACTTGTAAGCAAACTCACATATACATTTGTTTTGAGCAGCTGCCTTAAAAGTTTAAGTGAGACGTCCATCAAAAGCTACACAATTTCACCTTCACAAGTAGGTACCTGCTTAGTTTTTATACACAGAGACCAAAATATTTTCTGCTGTGTATGTCTCTTGTAATGACTTATTTTAGATTTAAAAACACGAATACAGTTTCTCTGAAAAAAACAAAATATTAGTAACAAGAGTTCAGAAATACACAAGAGGACCACCATTACTCATCTGCAGCAGCACTATTGAGTTCCTAAGTAATTGCATGAACAGCTCTGCTGCCAGAACAACTGGTGACTGATAATGGCAAGACCTAGGTAACTTGAGGTGCCTCTGCAGACACTGATGTGCATGGGACCAGCCCCAGACAGAAGCAACACCAACCTATGAGGGAAGTGAAGGGTCCATGCAACTGCAGACAACACTGGCACACATGTACCATGGTGAGTCAGGTGCAGCAGCTTTGATGGGCTCTGTACAAATGTACCTGTACTAAAGATGGCCTTGAAAATAGTATAAGCATCTCCATGTAGCACTGCACCAGAGTAAGCCAGCATTCCTCACCCAAAATCAGAGCATTCTGCTCAAATTCTATCATGACCCTCCCCTTTTCTTTTCCTGACTATAGTGTTCATGAACCTCACATTTTTAATGTGCTTGTTTTCATGATGGGAAGGGACAATGCGAAGAAATAACAGTTCCCTCTTTCTGCTTCAGAAGGAAAAGTGAAATGCAAGTCAGATTAAGGGACTTGCACAATGTCACTTTGAAATTTGTGATAGAGTCCAGAACTGAATCACATTTTTTTCAGAGTACTTCCCATCAAACCACCCCCCGATAGCAGGAATGGGATGCTCCAAAAGCATGATATGGAGATGCAGAAATATGTTTAACCTAAAAATAAACATGCCACATCATACCTCAAGTAGATGATGCCTAAAAAAATGATTTTCGTTTTCCAGCCTTATTCATGTTTTCATTTAAAAAACTTCAACAGTTGTCATGAAATTATAAAATCATTTACCCTTTCGTTGGGGCTATTAAAGAGCCACGGACAGATTTTTGCTTGAAGTTACACAGTATTTAAAGGTAATTGATAAGTACCTTTTTTTTTCTTTTTTCAGTTGTAAAAATAGAATTCACAGCATTTGAATAATAAGCTATATTACCTAAAAGGGTTGCTCATATAACAGGCTTTATTTAGTTTCTATTCCTTGCCGAAGGCAACATTTCCTTAGCATACATGTTTGAGCAAATCTGTCATTCATTTCCCATAAGTAGTCATGCATGCAACTTTGAAGTTAGTTCTTTCCACTTTTTCTCAACTAACCAGGTGGCAGCAACTCAATTGGGACTACATATAATGCAGAAAAAACCTCACTTATTTTCGTTGCAGAAATGTTGCTTATAACAGAATGTATTTGTTCTAAATGTGGTCTTTTGCTAAGATGGTTCCCTATTCTGAAAGGTCAGTTGTTCTGTTTGTATATGTGGGCACAAACACTTTGCATGTAAAGAAATATTTTATTTCTCAAGTGTTTAAATTATTTCCATCTGATTATTTCAGACGGAATTCAGTCCTGTTCTCAGCTTCCTGAATCTAAGACTGTTGAAATCAGTTGCTTAACTGCAACTACTTATAAATATCTGTAAACATAATGTCTTAAATTTTATCAAATATTTTATTTTATCAACAGTAGTCTCAAATTCTTTTCCGAGATTGCAGGTTGTATTTAAATCTGCCTTTTTAAAAGCAAACAATGCTTTGGCAATAGAAATGGAAGTCGTGGGATTTAAAAGAGTAGATTTTGGCTCATTCTGTTTAGAATTTACAATGTGTTTGTCCTATTTCTTCCTTATAGCTGAAGGCAAAGCATAGCATGTATTAATTTTATGCAACACTTACTTAGATAAAAACCCAGAGGTAAAGCTGGAAGAAATGGTGAATAGAAAGCGACAGTGAATACTCATTATCTGTCCAAAGTAAATTGCAACACTGAACACAGTACCTTAAATTCCATTATTGTCAGTGAAATCTGACAAAAAAGAGTCATCAACCCACTGAGTTTGGGCTTTTATAATGTCCTTATGTGCATAACAGTATCCCACAGTGATTTTACCGTGGTAAAGGAAGCATGTGAGAGCCAAACAGAAATCTTAGCTCAAATTTTCTACCAAAAGCTCCAACAGTAAAGAAAAAAAAATAACACAGCAATCTCATGGAGAATCCACCCTTTCCCTAAGTCACTGAAAATCTATATTAAACTGGAAAATATTTCTTCAGCTTTCTGGAATTTCTGCAGTCTATAGGAAAAGTTTGTTCATTCCTACCTCTCTTCATAATGATGGGGCCAGCAGAGATCACAACATTGCCAGAGGTGCTCTGAGGGCTCCAAGTTGTCCACTCACCAGCATCTCTTCTTTTTCTGTTACTGCAAATCTGAGTGGTTAATCAAAACAATCAGTTTCAGAGTGGAATGGAATTATTGCCCTTCTGTGCTTCCTGCTTTAATGTAAACTCTTTTATAAGCAATACTACAACTTTGATTTTACTTTTTTGCATGCATTAAATTACTTTGCAATAAAACCAGCCACAATATTCCCTGGAAGAGTATCTTATAAATGCCTGGCTTCCTATTGAATTTTGCCTTACTTTATTTACAGAGCTACGTTGCTGTTGTACACAAGATCCATCTTATAGTATATTAAATTTTCAGTAGTTAATTTCTCAAAGCTTTGTTTACAGACAGTTTTCCCCAACAAACATGTTTTGCTTGACTAGGGATAGACAACATGCTACAATCCCTAGCCCAGCAAGCTTCTTGAGTTAAAGTTTGCACATTTTCCACAGAAAATGTACAAACTTTCCATATTGTTCTAAATAGCAGTGACTCATATTAAAACAATCCCCAGCATTCTGTCATCTGGAATCCACCTTTACCATCTCTAACTTTTCTACCCTTATCTTGAGTACTCAAGTATGCTTCAATCAAGCGCACTTCTTTCATTTCAGCTTCTCGTGAAAGGACTTAGAAAAACTCATCATATTGATTCAATAGAAACAGTTGGTTATTTTAAAGTGTAACATAAAAGTATAAAACATTGTACAAAATGTCAGAAGTACACTGAGCTGATAGCATTTTAAAATTCTAAACGGAAAGTCATTCAGAAGGAAGCAATACTACATTCTGAAGACATGACAGAATATTCTGTGTTTATGTGTTTATTTAGATATTTCAGTTTCCAAAATATATTTATTGTTCCTAAAGTGAAATAATTTTTAATTGAAATAACTTCACGAACTTCAACAAAACAGCAGTTCCCAAACGATAAGGAGGGTGGTAATTAACTGTAGGGGATGTAATTCCCTCCCCCCCTTACTGTCACAAGAAAGGGACAGTCATCTGCTCTGCGCAGCTTTGTCCTTCAGTGAAGGAAGACTGTAGACATCTTCTGGTTCTTGTGCTCCACAAAACGAAACACCTCAAAGGAAAATCGGCCCTTTTGGCTCTTACCATTTTCAATTATAGTTGTCTGTCAGTCCTTGTCACAACTAATTTTTGTAGAGAAGATTAAAACTAGGATGAGCAGCTGTATTAGCATTTTGAAGCTCTTAACTGAGAATAAGCTAACTTAAGCAACAAGTTCAGTGCTTCAGCTCCTCGGAAAAGAACACAGCACCCTAAATGTGAAACATGGGAAGCTACAATCTGCCTGTTAGGCCGCATAGTCCTGTGCTGAAATGCATTTCTACAAAACCAGTATGTTTTGTTTTGCAACACCACAGCTATAACCAAGGTATCATTTAATTTAAGTGCCCAGAGAAACTTGAGACCTGAAGCAAAAAGTAATCAGGTATGCTAACCAGTATAGGTAGGCAACTCTAAACGAAGATAACTCTCTAGCAGTTCTCACTGCTGAGATTTAGTCTAAGATATGCCAATATGTTTTTCAAAGCTCCAATTCAAATAAATATTATTGCTAGGAGTAGAAGTAGGAGCATCTATTTATCTTTAATTATTTGCTTAACTGCTTTCCTGAACTGGAATCTGCGATGCTTTATATATGTCATTCACCACAATGGTACCTTTAGTAAAATAAAGGCCAGTTTAGCTATTCAGTTGATGTGTTTATGGTATCTCTAGTAGAGCCATTTTGGATATATGCTTCTCTACCTTCATGATTCTTATGACTTTGCACTTGTTTCTGTGTTTATGTTCACAAACCAGATAGGTCCTGACGTGTTATCTGTAAGCCTAGCCTTTGGTCCTCCCTGCTAAGATTACTTAGACTTTCCAGGCAGTTTAGAACACTGCTATTGGAGAGATTTATGACTGTATTTTAAAGGAAGGACCCAAAAACCACTGGGTGTGCACAGGACCTACCTGAAAAAAAGATCGAAGATCATCGCTAGGATCACCAGATGGTGTGGTGTAACAGTAGTCCATCAAAACATTCCACCTGCACAGGAAGCAAAGTGATAGATGAGGTGAACTGGCAACGTAAGAGTAGGGGTGGAGAGCGGATGAGATAAGATTAAGAGACAGTAAGGCAAGCATACAAACTGATAATGCAGGTTGTCACACTGAAGCTGAGCCACTGTGCTTAACAGGTCACATACAAGTGATCCTGCATTCCGAATATATCACCTGTTTCTTCCCACTACTTAAAAAACTAAACAGCACAGTATAGCAGCAGAATTGTATAAATCAAATCATTTGGTTTCATGCAAGTCAGCTGCCATACCGACACAGGTTGTATACTTCCTCTCAGAAGTCATGGCTGCATAGGACTAAAAATCAAAACCATCCCACTTTTAAAAGCCCTAGAGTTTCTCACTTGATCGAGGCCATTTCTTAAATAAGAGCAATATAGGGTTTAAAGTATAATTCAGGAGAGCTTTCATCAGGAGGACAGCAGCAAGATATGCATTCAATTCATCATCGAGGACCTGATATCCCAGAGCTGAGGGCAGTGATTACCAAACACCAACCAATATTTTGACATATAAAAGGCTATGAGGAAAGACAGTTGCTTCTAAATCAGAAAAATTTGCAACACCAAGAGCTGAATAGCAAGCAAGACAAGAAATAACATCCTTCATGGTACCTGCCATCAAGGTTGGTTGCTCTTACAGCTGCATATATTTTGGTTTTCAAAGGTAAACCTGTACTCGGAATAAGGAGCTGCTGGCTGTAGGTTGAATCCTGAAAAACAAACATTGCCTCAGTGTACCAGAAATCCCACTGTAACAACCCACCTGCAGCCACCGACTGAACTCCCATCTAATTTTTCTGACTTTTCTATGTGGGACAGTGATTTACTTTGTCCTCCATAAGGGAAGAAGTAAAAAGCAGTGTCACAGCATTTGGCTACAAGTTTGTAAAGATGAACAACACTTAACTGGCCTTATCCTATGCAACTATTTTAGGGAACCTGCTTATGATTTTATGAAGTGGTTGGATTGGTGATTAAAGAAAATGTATCAATCATTAACATCTCATTAAGCCTCCCAGCACCTACAGGCAAACACAGCAGCTTCTGTAGTTTTCTAAAGGAGGAGCTTGACTAGGTTGTCACAGTGCCCCAGGAGATAGCAATGCCACCAGGTTTTATATATCTTAAGCTGTAGTCTGGGAAAACAGACACATTCTATTGTGCAAAGTGTAGTTTTGATGGAAGTTGGCTTGTTGAAAACTACAAGTAAACGTTTTCATTTAAATTCCAGTATTTAAAAAAGCTGTTTCAAGCAAGCTGTATATAACATAAAAGTTGGGAATTCCTCATATACTACTACAGAGATATAGCTGTTTTATTGGTTTCTTGTTCAAAGGCTGAACCATTAACGTCAGCACAGCAACAAAGCTACAAAGCATATCTGAGTGACAGATGTTAATTCAGCATATCGAAATGCACTTACTGGTAACATCACCTACGTCAAATTGGTTGCTAACCCGGAAAGCACAGGGACTCAGCACGTTGAGACCTTGTCAGAGGTCAAAACACTCAATACATACACATGAAAAGTTTTACTATAAGCGGAGTTTTGAACAGGTTCAGTGTGGCAGGCAAGACCGAGACCAGCAGCTGACAGCAACAAGAAGGATTAAGCACGAAAATCAGCTATGTTTTCCAAAGAGAACAATACCAAAATGCACAGCACGCCCAATATTAAATCTCTGCAGCATCAGGGGCCCTGGGAAGTACACATGCACACACAGACTAGCTCTGTGACATACACGAGCAAGTCCCTCACAAACCATTCAAGTAAGTTCAGGTAAGTTTCCCTTCTTTAAAAGTAATTTTACATTTCTCTCATAGGTAGCTCTGTCACATTTTGCAACTGATTAAAAAGTGCACAGCAAGTCCGTCACTCTTACATTCCATAGTTCTTCTTTTTTTCTTAAAGAGCAGGTTTTATTCAGTTAGACATTTACAGGAAAGCCTAAAAGCACATAGCCACTTAGGCTCTGCGAAAGCCCAATAAACATTTTGCTATTAAACTCTGAGACTATCATGTCTCCTCTTGTCTTTCCTAACGATAACATGCTAACACCATAAAATAAATGTAAACATCACCTTGTGAGGGAGGATGGAAGCGAGCTGAGACATGAAGAGTCAATGTTAGGAAATGTCCTGGGTTCAGCTGTAGCAGTCATTTTTTCTCCTTCTTAGTAGCTGGTGCAGTGCTGTGTTTTTGATTTTCTGCCTGGGAACAACGCTGATAACACCGATGTTTTTAGTTGTGCTAAGTAATGTTTACTCTGATCAAGGACTTTCTCAGTCTCATTCTCTGCCAGGGAGGAGGGGTAGCCGGGCGGAAGCAGAGGCAGGACACCTGACCCAAACTAGCCAAAGGGGTATTCCATACCACAGCACGTCATGCCCAGTATATAAACCGGGGGGAGTTACCCGGAAGGCCCAGATCGCTGCTCAGGTGGGGCTGGGTATCAGTCAGCGGGTGGTGTGCAACTGCATCCTCTCCCCTTGTTATTCCCCCTATCATTATTGCTATTGGTGGTAGCAGTAACAGTTTTGTATTATACCTTAGTTACTGGATTGTTCTTATCTCAACCTGTGGGAGTCACATTCTTTTGATTCTCCTCCCCTCTTTTGATCCCTCCGAGAACGTGAGGAGGAAGAAGGTGGGGAGTAAGCAAGCAGCTGAGTGGTTCTGAGTTACTGGCTGGGCTTAAACCACGACAGGAAATTATACTCCAGCTAAAGTTTGTAAGTATGGCTGCTCTCAGCCAAGAGCCAAATCTGTGCACAACTCATCACCAATACCAAGGGCAGACAAGAGCCTCGAGGTTCCTCCCAGATCCAGGTCTCTCTAACAGGGACCAAGTGAGACCACAGAATCAGAGCTCACAAGACCATGGCTGTCCCAAGAAACACTCAGATCCAGGCAGGCTGTAGGCAGTGTGCAAGCTGTCTGTGTGTATACTGAGCCCCAGGATGTGAACCAGAAGGGGAGATCCATCACTTGAATCTGCCAGCCTTAGCAGTATTATTCATGCTAGTGCTACTCACTAGACTGAGTAATATTTTCTGAAACCAGAAGGATAAGATAGCACTGTTCATGGTCAACCTGTAAACTCAGTGGGTTGGGGAGGATGAAAGCCCCTCTTGGCATCTGGTATTTGAGGAAAAAACGTGCTCAGTATGAGCATCAATTGCATTTATACCTTACTGTTTGCAGAATTGGGCCCTGAAAGGCAGCAAATATGTGGTTGTCAACACTCACCCTGAGAAATTTAGCTATCCTCACCCTGCTCTATCTTTTTGGTCACAGGTTTATTTAAAAATAAGAGAATTATGATCTTCACTTTAACAGATAATATGCTATTTGTAGCTCTGCTCTGTCAAACAAACATAATTTTTTTTAAGCATGCGTTTGGAAAATGTGCTGTTACAATATTTATAGCTCATTATGTTCAAAGCATAAAACATTGACTTTTAAATGAGTTGCATGACTTATAACTCAGCACCATGATGACATGAATAATAATGCAAAAAAATCAGATTTATAATTTATAACAATGATGCTTGATAGATGGAAAAATTGGTATTTAAACCAGGTATTTAAAATGGATGAATAAAAATTTTAATCAGCATAAAAATATCATTTTAGGGATGTTAAGTAAAGGTCCAAGCATTTTTCGTGTTTTACTGTCACCATTCATATTTACGTAGTGAAAGCTTTTACAATAATGCATATCCAAGTTAAATTACCTAAAACATATGGGAGTAGTGTTAGTTAAAAACTGTTAAAATTATTAACCCCTAAAATCTTGAAAGTCCATGCAGTGAGATTACAAGTGCAGTGGGCTATAGATTTTAAACAAATTCCACATGCCTCAGTTCGATTACAGGTGATCAAAATACTTTGATGAGGCTTGAACATAAAAATACCCCAGCAAGAGTGCTACAGTTTACTACAAAGGGAACAGGCCTGGAATATTTTTACGGAATTCTACAGAGTACTCTCTGTGTTAGTACAATGTACACATACACAGACAGACATATATAGTAATATGTATACATACACACATAAACATAATAAATGCAAATACAAGTATGCACTCTGAGGTATGATCGTTATTACATCATCTGATTAGTCATGTGGTACTACAACCTGAAAGCCAGAGCTCTCAATTGAGGAACTGTATAAATACAGGACAAAAAGACTCTGTCTGTCATCAAATACCAGCCATATAAATACAGGACAACAGGTACATGCAAACAAAAAGGACAAGGGAACTCAGAGATAAAAGATGCCTGGATGAAAGGCCTGGTTCATGGGAACGGTGAGAAGGCAATAGTAAATAATGAGGAGGAGTCTATACTTTGCTCTGCTAATCTAGCTTGTACCCACATAGTGCAGAGATGATTTTAGTTCAGGTCATACTACTGTGTTTTATACTCACATTGTAAAGCAACAAATTCAAAATGCTGATAAATGTACCATTGTTCTCTCGTACAAAAATTACAGCTGATGACCTACAATAGAAGCAGAAACCAAAAAGCATCATGAAGATATCTTTGTGTGTGTTTATGCACTTCATTGTTTTTTATAATTAAAAAAAGCCAATGAGTCATATCACAAGAAGTTAATTTATGCATTTGGGTTATAAACTTCAGAAATAGGAATTTATAGCTGGAGCACTGACAGAACCTTAACTATAAAGAAAGTAATGGATACTGCTGAAAACACAAATCAGAAAAATAATTAGCAGAAAGGCAAAGTGACAAAAGGATCATGATGTACAAGGTTTAGTCATGAAAATATTTTATTTCGAATTCTATATTCACATGCTTACAAACTATTTCATCAAGAAGTTCAATTTTTTTGCTGCCTCCATTTTGTCATCAGACAACCTGAGTTTTAAAGGAAGCTTTACACTATTTAAGGCTCTCTTCATAAACAATGTTATCTCATACAGTGATGTTACGGCATTTTCTTTTCCTTTGTATCACCTCTTCTTTCAGTGCTTTTTCCTTCCTCTTTACTCTTGCACAGCTAAAAATTACTATGTTGACAATACTGCTATGGCATGCATATATTTAGGTGTATGTGCATGTGTGTGCATACACATGGGCTTACACAAACATAGGAATGAAACAGATAGATAGAAATAAAAAGCACACTTACAAAGCAAGCTGGGTGTTGTTAACCAAGTATTCCAGTGGATAGCTACAGCTAAATTTGTACAGCAGCCCAGGCAAATAGCTGATAGTCGCTGGTGAGTCTGGTGTATCAATATAGCCTGCAACACTACCTATCTGTACCACTGAGGTATTTCCATAAGCATTGATACCTCGAGCTGAGGATACCTGTTGAGGGAGACAAAAAATTACTCTTATCAGAAAGTTAACTGTGGAACAAATATTACCTAAGGACACCTTCAGAAAATCCTTCAAATATTTATTCAGCTTAATAACATGTTCCCAGAGATTTGTTTTTCACCTCCGTGAAATAATGCTTATACACTTCACAAGAAACATCCCTGCTCTTAAAACAGACTTGAGCAACATTAAAAAAAAACAACCCAAAAACCTCATGTGACTTGCTGGGGTAAAAGCTGAAGAAACTTTTCTAGTACAGTTAAAATATATTAGATAAAATGAGTTTCCATATGCAATAAAGCCAATACACAAGAAATTTAATTCATAGAAATAATACTTAGTCACTCTTGAGCTTTGTTTTTGACACAACAAACCCAGTGTACTTTATAAGCAGATACAAGCCAAACAGCTGAACTTTGAGTCTGTGGTTTTGTTTATATTCTACATCTCCAAGTCTAAATTATAAACTGTGTGCAAAGAAACACTGTCAGAATACTAGAGCTGAAAAGTAATACAACCTTAATGCCAATGCAACCTTAATTCAGTCCCTGAATGCCTGCTATCCTGTATTGTTCAGGCTCACAGAGTGAGCTGAGCCAGCAATAACATGCGGCCCTCCAGAAACTGTCTCAGCAGGCACAATACGGCAAATTAACAGGGCACTGGACTTCCACTGTAGCATTTCTTTTGTATAACTGTATTAGCAAAACAGATGTTTTCAATAGTTTTAGAATCTGCAGATTCTTAAAAAGACATTTCATTATGGAAGAATCCTCCTGAGGTTCGCATGAGTTTTAACATTTTGCTACTGCACAGGAGCTATTTTGATTTCTTTGGCTACACAAGAAATGGCTACAAGACAGATTCAGCCATGTGCTTGGCCAGTAGTATACCTAATTATTTGCTAAATGGCAGGAAAGTGATGAAAATCAAATTTCCTAGGGTCTGTTCCTTGCCTAAAAAACATAGGCTAGAGTATTAAGGTAATATACCCAACTAAAGCCCTCAGCTTTCTTCAGCTTCCTCACCATCCCACCTCCCAAAATTAAAAAGTTGCATCTGCCATATTACAGATAGACCTGGGGTTTACCTGAGTTCTACCTAAACTGTTGTATTTCCTTTCCTTCTATTAAAAATGAGTTTGAAGATCTTTACTGTGAAACACAGCCAAGGAATGCATAGGATTGTATCACTCCAGTGTGGGGAACATGATAAGTGTCCTGGGTTCAGCTATAGCAGTCATTTTTCTCCTTCTTAGTAGCTGGTGCAGTGCTGTGTTTTTGATTTTCTGCCTGGGAACAATGCTGATAACACTGATGTTTTTAGTTGTTGCCAAGTAATGTTTACTCTGACCAAGGACTTCCTCAGTTTCATGCTTTGCCAGGGAGGAGGGGTAGCCGGGAGGAAGCATAGACAGGACACCTGACCCAAACTAGCCAAAGGGGTATTCCATACCATGGCACATCATGCCCAGTATGTAAACTGGGGGGAGTTACCTGGAAGGCCCAGATCACTGCTTGGGTCGGGCTGGGTATCGGTCAGCAGGTGGTGAGCAATTGTATCCTCTCCCCTTGTTATTTCCCTTATCATTATTGTTATTGGTGGTAGTAGCAGTAGTGGTTTTGTATTATACCTTAGTTACTGGACTGCTCTTATGTCAACCCGTGGGAGTTACGTTCTTCTGATTCTCCTCCCCATCCCTCTGGGAGCGATGGGAGGAAGAAGGCGGGGAGCGAGCGAGCGGCTGTGTGGTTCTGAGTTACCGGCTGGGCTCAAACCACGACAGTTCTTTTTGGCACCCAACGTGGGGCACGAAGGGTTGAGATAACAGTAGATCTGACCAGAGTGTGTCTAATCATATTTGTGATAAGCATTCATTGTTACTACTCATCACAACGTTGATTTATTGGCTCTCAGAGTTGTTGCACTTGATCTCAGAGTTTCAGCATGTCATACCTTACTTACAGCCAGTATTTGCTGTTTTAGTGTTTATCAGCTGGGGGGCCTGGGCTAAGGTTCTTGTTTCACTGTACTTCATGGTAATGACTTGTAATACAATAGACTCATTGATCATGAAACTGGTCTGGCTTGCACTCCTGGTGTGGCCAACACCTCTATACTTTGAGAGGTATGTAATGAAATTTTTTAGCAATTACATGTATTTTTTTTTCTCCTCGGGGGGTCAACCTATGAAGGAGGCATTCCCTTACACCCCCCGCTCCACCACCAGCCTATTTACAACAGCATTAGAGAGTTCTGAAGGTTTTGGATGGCCTTTGAATACCCTTGAGACCTGCCTGCTGATTGTGCTGGGGATCAGCATGTTGGCAAACATACGGAGTGTGTTTTACCCATGGCCATCCCACCCTGGGAACACTCTATTTTGTCTGATCTCGAAAGTTAAGCACTATTGGGTTCAAATCTGGTCTAGGGTTAGACGACGATATAGGAGGACCACCAAGAGATTTTCCCTGAGGCTGGACAGTCATGAGTGGCAGGGTGTGTGGGATAGTATGGGCAAGTATTTAGGCCAGTGGGCCCCTCCAGTGCTTTGGAACTTCACCACTGAACAAGTGCAACATCCGGAAAAACTAGTAAAACACTTAAACGAGGTGTGCTGTCGTCCTGGTTATACCAGAGAGGGACAAATGATGGCAACGTGCTGGGGCTTGGCCTATGCCTACAGAGCCCTGCTCAACACTATCCAGCACCTTCAAAGGGAAAAAAATGTCTCTGGATCTAATGGCAAAGCAACAGACAACGCAGCTACTCCAATTCCAAGCACAGCAGCTGTACCAACCCCAGTGACAAGCACAGCAGCTACTCAAACCCTGACCACAACAGACAACGCAACTACTCCAACTTCAAAGGCAGCAGCTACACCAACCCCAGTGACAAGCACAGCAGGTACTCAAACCCTGACCACAACAGACAACGCAACTACTCCAACTTCAAAGGCAGCAGCTACACCAACCCCAGTGACAAGCACAGCAGCTACTCAAACTCTGACAGCAACAGACAATGCGGCTACTCCAAGCATTGCAGCTACACCAACCCCAGTGACAATACAGCAGCTACTCAAACTTCGACAGCAACACACAATGCAGCTGTTGGTGTTACTCAACCCCCAAGCACAACAGCTGCACCAACTCTGGCAACAGACACTGCAGCCACTCCCACCCTAGTGGCAGATGCTGCAGCCACTCCAATCCTAGTGGCAGACATAGCAGCCACTCCAACCACAGTGATAAACACTGCAGCTAAACCAAATGGGCAGTTTGTGGCAATATCTGTTGCCCCTGTAAGAAAAAGCAAATGAGAGGCACAAAGAGCAATCCCTGCAGTGAAGAAAGATGAAGTCCCAATGCAATTACTACACAGAACAGGATCTGAACAAGAGTTACTACTACATGGATCAGAGGAAGAGGAAGAAGAAGAAGAGGTGGCTTCTCGACCCTGGACCTCAACCGAGCTGCAGAATATGCGGAAAGATTTCAGCTGTCTTCTAGGGGAGCACATTGTCACCTGGTTGCTCCAATGCTGGGACAACGGGGCCGATGATCACGAACTAGAAGGTAAGGAAGCCAAGCAGCGGGGATCACTTGCTAGGGAAGAAGGAATTTACAAAGCGATTGCAAGAGAGAAGCAAGCCCTCAGCCTTTGGAGACGGCTCTTGGCAGCTGTGAAGGAAAGTTTTCCCTACAAAGACGATATTATGAGTCGCTCAGCCAACTGGACCACGATCGATAGAGAAAGGCGTCCAGTCCCTGAGGGAATCAGCCATTCTAGAGATGATGTATTGTAGGCCAGATGCCAGGAACACATCCGTAGATCCAGATGAAGTCGAATGTACATGACCCATGTGGTGGAAACTTATATGGAGTGCACCATCATCATATGCCCACTCATTGGCATCAATGACCTGGAATGATGGAACATCACCAAAGTGGATGAACTGATTCATCAACTCCGAGAGTTCGAAGACAATCTCACCCCTTCCATCATTTCAGCTGTGGAAAAACTGTCCCAGGAGTTCAAACAATTGAGGGACGATTTATTCGATCTATCCAGCTCCCCACGTGTACCAACCCATGTCTCAACTATTAACAGAAGGCGCCCTACTGCTCGAGAAAGAAAATATAGGAGGCACACACCACGGGCCACCCTATGGTTTTACCTGCGGGATCACGGAGAAGACATGAGAAAGTGGGATGGAAAACCTACCTCAGTTCTGGAGCAACGGGTGCGTGACCTGAAGAGGAGAACAATGGTCAAGGATGATCCTCCCAGGAAAGCTGCTGCTCCAGTCTCTGGTGAGCAGTTTCCCAGGTGGAGTGGAAGAGCGGATTTTACTCCAGCTCCTGTGATAAGGAATACTAATCCCTTTCTACAAGACATAAGAGGACAATCTTGTGATTACTATTAGCAGGGCCCTGCCTCCAGCCAGGTGGAGGAGAGGGATAATCGGGTTTACTGGACTGTGTGGATCAGATGGCCTGGCACATCAGTCCCACAGAAGTATAAGGCTCTAGTAGATACCGGTGCAGAGTGTACCCTGATGCCATCAAGGTAACAAGGGGTGGAACCCATTTATATTTCTGGAGTGACAGGAGGATCCCAAGAGTTAACTGTACTGGAGGCTAAAATCAGCCTGACTGGGAGGAAGTGGCAAAAGCACCCCATTGTGACTGGTCCAGGGGCTCCATGCATCCTTGCATAGACTATCTCAGGAGAGGGTACTTCAAAGACCCAAAAGGGTATAGATGGGCTTTTGGTATCGCTGCCTTGGAGACAGAGGAAATTAAGCAGCTGTCCACCTTGCCCGGTCTCTCAGAGGATCCTTATGTTGTGGGATTGCTGAAGGTCGAAGAACAACAAGTGCCAACTGTGACCACAACAGTGCACCGGCGGCAATATCGCACCAACCGAGACTCCTTGATTCCCATCCATAAGCTGATCCGCAGACTGGAGAGCCAAGGAGTGACCAGCAGGACCCACTCACCCTTTAATAGCCCCATATAGCCAGTGCAAAAGTCTAATGGAGAGCAGAGACTAACAGTAGACTATCGTGGCCTGAATGAAGTCACACCACCATTGAGTGCTGCCATACCGGACATGCTAGAACTTCAATATGAACTGGAGTCAAAGGCAGCCAAGTGGTATGCCACAATTGATATTGCCAATGCATTCTTCTCAATCCCTTTGGCAGCAGAATGCAGGCCACAGTTTGCTTTCACTTGGAGGGGCATCCAGTTGGAACCGACTGCCCCAGGATGGAAACAGCCCTACCATCTGCCATGGATTGATCCAGACTGCACTGGAACAGGGGCAAGCCTCAGAACACCTGCAATACGTAGATGACATCATCGTGTGGAGTGATACAGCGGAAGAAGTTTTTGAGAAAGGGAGGAAGATAATCCAAATCCTGCTGAAGGCCGGTTTTGCCATAAAACGGAATAAGGTCAAGGGACCTGCACAGGAGATTCAATTTTTGGGAATTAAATGGCAAGATGGATGTCGCCAGATCCCCACAGACGTGATCAACAAGATAACAGCAATGTCTCCACCAACTAACAAGAAAGAAACACAAGCTTTCTTAGGTGTTGTGGGGTTCTGGAGAATGCACATACCAAATTACAGTTTGATTGTAAGCCCTCGCTATCACATGACCCGGAAGAAGAAAGATTTCAAATGGGGCCCTGAGTAGCAATAAGCCTTTGAACAAATTAAACGAGAAATAGTTCATGCAGTAGCCCTTGGACCAGTCCAGGCCGGGCCAGATGTGAAAAATGTGCTCTATACCGCAGTCGTGGAGAATGGACTTACCTGGAGCCTCTGGCAGAAAGCTCCAGGGGAGACTCGAGGTCGACCCCTCAGCTTTTGGACTCGGGGATATAAAGGATCTGAGGCCAGCTATACTCCCACTGAAAAAGAGATACTGGCAGCCTATGAAGGGGTTCGAGCTGCCTCAGAAGTGATTGGAACTGAAGCACAGCTTCTCCTGGCACACCGATTTCCTGTGCTGGGCTGGATGTTCAAAGGCAGGGTCTCCTCTACACATCACGCGACCGATGCTACATGGAGTAAGTGGGCTGCACTAATTACACAACGAGCTCGAACAGGAAATCCCAGTCGTCCAGGAATTCTAGAAGTCATCATGGACTGGCCAGAGGGCAAAGATTTTGGGATGTCACCAGAAGAGGAGGTGATGCATGCTGAAGAGGCCCCACCATATAATGAACTGTCAGAGAGTGAAAAGCAATATGCCTTGTTTACTGATGGGTTCTGCCGTATTGCGGGAAAGCATCGGAGATGGAAGGCAGCTGTGTGGAGTCCCCTGTGACAAGTTGCAGAAACTGCTGAAGGAGAGGGTGAATCGAGTCAGTTTGCAAAGGTGAAAGCCACCCAGCTGGCCTTGGACATTGCTGAACGAGAAAAATGGCCAGTGCTTTGTCTCTATACTGACTCATGGATGGTGGCAAATGCCCTGTGGGGGTGGTTGCAGCAATGGAAGCAGAGCAACTGGCAATGCAGAGGTAAACCCATCTGGGCTGCTGCATTGTGGCAAGATATCGCTGCCCGGGTGCAGAACCTGGTGGTGAAGGTACGCCACATAGATGCTCATGTACCCAAGAGTCGGGCCACTGAGGAACACCAGAACAACCAGCAAGTGGATAAAGCTGCTGAGATTGAAGTGGCTCAGATGGATTTAGATTTACAACATAAGAGTGAATTGTTTTTAGCCTGGTGGGCCGATGACACCTCAGGCCATCAAGGCAGAGATGCAACATATAGATGGGCTCGTGATCGAGGGGTGGACTTAAAAATGGACACTATTGCGCAGGTTATTCACGAATGTGAAACGTACTGCAACTAAGCAAGCCAAACGGTTAAAGCCTCTCTGGTATGGAGGACGATGGCTGAAGTACAAGTATGGGGAGGCCTGGCAGATTGACTATATCATGCTCTCACCGACCCGCCAAGGCAAACGCTATGTGCTTACCATGGTGGAAGCAACCACTGGGTGGCTGGAAACATACCCTGCGACCCATGCCACTGTCCGGAACACTATCCTGGGCCTTGAGAAACAAGCCTTGTGGCGACACGGCACCCCAGAGAGAACTGAGTCAGACAATGGGACTCATTTCCGGAACAACCTCATAGACACTTGGGCCACAGAGCATGGCATTGAGTGGGTATATCACATCCCCTACCATGCACCAGCCTCTGGGAAAATCGAACGGTACAATGGGCTGTTAAAAACTACACTGAGAGCAATGGGTGGTGGGACTTTCAAACACTGGGATACACATTTGCCAAAAGCCACCTGGTTGGTCAACAGTAGGGGATCTGCCAACAGGGCTGGCCCAGCCCAATCAGAACTTTTACGTACTGTAGAGGGGGATAAAGTTCCTGTGGTGCACATGAAGAATTTGTTGGGGAAGACAGTCTGGGTTATTCCTGCTTCAGGTAAAGGCAAACCCACTCGTGGGGTTGCTTTTGCTCAGGGACCTGGATATACTTGGTGGGTAATGCGGGAAGATGGGGAAGTCCGATGTGTACCTCAAGGGGATTTGATTTTGGGGGAAAACAGCCAATGAACTCAATTGTATGCTGTTGCCTGCTCTATAACACTTTTATAGCCCACCAGCTAGATATCTTCAGGTCGCCAGCAACTGACCCTGACTTCCTTTCGATCATCACCCCAAGAAAGAATGAATTTTGACGAAACCAGAAGAGCTCAGCAGTAACCAGACAAGTTCGGCAGTGTCATCAGCAGGCAACAACCCAACAGCACACACCGTCCCTCCTGCCCTGAAAGACAATTACAAGAGATGAAGCTTGACATTATGGACTGGATGAATTCAGCAATTTTATAGGGATTGGTCCATGGACTAGGGAATGATATCTTTCTCTTTGTGTGTGGGTGTGGGTGTACATATATTTGTATATATGGTTCAGGGGCGATGGTGTGTTGAGAGATGTGGGATCTGAGCATGACGTGAATGGTATGGAATAAGGGGTGGATACTGTCCTGGGTTCAGCTACAGCAGTCATTTTTCTCCTTCTTAGTAGCTGGTGCAGTGCTGTGTTTTTGATTTTCTGCCTGGGAACAACGCTGATAACACTGATGTTTTTAGTTGTTGCCAAGTAATGTTTACTCTGACCAAGGACTTCCTCAGTTTCATGCTTTGCCAGGGAGGAGGGGAAGCCGGGAGGAAGCATAGACAGGACACCTGACCCAAACTAGCCAAAGGGGTATTCCATACCATGGCACATCATGCCCAGTATGTAAACTGGGGGGAGTTACCCGGAAGGCCCAGATCACTGCTTGGGTCGGGCTGGGTATCGGTCAGCGGGTGGTGAGCAATTGTATCCTCTCCCCTTGTTATTTCCCTTATCATTAGTATTATTGGTGGTAGTAGCAGTAGTGGTTTTGTATTATACCTTAGTTGCGGGACTGCTCTTATGTCAACCCGTGGGAGTTACATTCTTCTGATTCTCCTCCCCATCCCTCTGGGAGCGGTGGGAGGAAGAAGGCGGGGAGTGAGCGAGCGGCTGTGTGGTTCCGAGTTACTGACTGGGCCCAAACCACGACAGTAAGAAATGTTCCTTGCTCCTTTATCTTCTTTCTTTGTGGCATAGTATGCATAAGCTGAGAGGATGAAGAGAGTTTTTGGTTATATTTTTAGCAGCTGCTACATTGTCTTTGTATCTTGTGCAGCCTGGTTGGGGAGCTTCATGGGGAGATCCAATTAGAATCATAGAAACATAGAATAGTTAGGTTTGGAAAGGACCTTAGGATCGTCTAGTTCCAACACCCCTGCCATGAGCAGGGACACCTCACACTGAACCGTGTCGCCCAAGACTCTATCCAAACTGGTCTTGAACACCGCCAGGGATGGAGCACTCACAACTTCCTTGGGCAACCCATTCCAGTGCCTCACCACCCTCACAGTAAAGAACGTCCTTATATCTAAGTTAAACTTCCCCTGTTTAAGTTTGAACCCATTACAACTTGTCCAATCACTACAGTCCCTAACAAAGAGTCCCTCCCCAGCATCCATGCAGGCCCACTTCAGATACTGGAAGGCTGCTATAAGGTCTCCACGCAGCTTCACTTCTCCAGGTTGAACAGGCCCAAATTTCTCAGCCTGTCAAATATGTTTGCTTACTACCCATGACATGCCTATGGCAGCACCAATATCACTGCAGCTGTAGGCTTTGTGGCTCTATAAAACATAACACCATCCCTAACACAAACCCTAATTTGCATGGCATCTTGGAACTGAGGCTGCTATCCTCCAGATGAGTGGGTGTCCCAGAAGAGAAAGGTGTTGAAGGAGCAATGTTGGTGCAGTGCCGTGCTCCCCTTGGCATGCCTTTTTCAGCCCTGGTATCCCGGGAACCATAGGCTTTGTAGCCCTACGAACGACAACCCTAACCCTAACTTGAATGGCAACATGGAGCTGAGAAGAACGTTCTCCAGCCAAATAGGTGTCCCAGATGAGAAAGGTGTTGAAGGAGTAATGTCGGTGCAGTGCCGTGCTCCCCTTGGCATGCCTTTTTCAGCCCTAATTTCCCTGGAGCTGTCGGCTTTGTGGCTCTCTGAACAGTAACCCTAACCCTAAATTGCGTGGCACAGTGGAGCTGAGGCTGACGTCCTGCAGGCGACTGGATGCCCCAGATGAGAAAGGTGTTGAAGGAATAATGTTGGTGCAGTGCTGTGCTCCATTTGGCATGCCTTTTGAAGCACCAGCGTCCCCGGAGCTGTAGGCTTTGTATCTCTCTGAAGGCTAACCCTAACCCTATCTTGCATGGCATAGTGGATCTGAGATTGACATCCTCCAGCCAAATTGGAGTCCCAGATGAGAAAGCTGTTGAAGTAGCAATATTGGTGCACTGCCGTGCTCCCTTAGGCATGCCTTATTCAGCCCTGGCATTGCAGGAGCTGTAGGCTTTGTGGCTCTCTGAACGGCAACCCTAATCCTAATCCAAATTTGCATGGCATCCTGGTGAGGAGGCTGATGTCCTCCAGCCGAATGGTTGTGCCAGATGAGAAAGGTGTTGAAGGAGCAATGTTGGTGCAGTGCTGTCCTCCACTTGGAATGCCTTTTGAAGCACCAGTGTACTTGGATCTGCAGGCTTTGTGGCTCTCTGAATCCTAATAATAACCCTAACCCTAACCCTAATATGCATGGCATCCTGGAGCTGAGGCTGACGTCCTCCAGCCGAATTTGTGTCACAGATGAGAAAGGTGTTGAAGGAGCAATGTTGGTGAAGTGCCATGCTCCCTTTCGCAGGCCTTTTTCAGCCCTAATATCCATGGAGCTGTAAGCTTTGTGGCTTTCTGAATGCTAACCCTAACCCTAATTTGCATGGAATCGTGGAGCTGATGCTGAAGTCCTGCAGCCGAATGGGTGTCCCAGAAGAGAAAGATGTTGAAGGAGAAATGTTGGTGCAGCGCCATGCTCGCCTTTCATGTTTTTTGAAGCACTAGTGTCCTGGAGCTGTAGGCTTTGTGGCTCTGTTAAACCTAGCCCGATCACTAACCCTAACCCTAATTTGCATGGCGTCTTGTATCTGTGGCTGACATCCTGCAGATGCATAGGTGTTTCAGATGAGAAAGATGGTGAAGGTGCAATGTTGGTAGAGTGCCTTGCTCAACTTAGCATGCCTTTTTCAGCCATAGTATCGCAGGAGCTGTAGGCTTTGTGGATCTCTGAATCCTAACCATAACTCTAACTCTAATATGCATGACATCCTGGATCTCAGGCTGATGTCCTGCAGCCGAAAGGGTGTCCCAGATGAGAAAAGTGTTGAAGGAGCAATCTTGGTACAGTGCTGTGCTCCCCTCTGCAGGCCTTTTTCAACCTAGTATCCCAGAAGCTGTAGGCTTTCTAGCTCTCTTAAACCTAACCCTAACTCTATCCCTAACCCTAAACCTAATTTGTATGGCATAGTCGATCTCATGCTGACGTCCTCCAGCTGAATGGGTGTCCCAGATGAGAAAGGTGTTAAAGGAGCAATGTTGGTGCAGTGCCGTGATCCATTTCGCATGCTGTTTTCAGACATAATATCCCTGGAGCTGTAGGCTTGGTGGCTCTCTGACCACTAACCCTAACCCTAAACCTAAGTTACATGGTGTCTTGGAGCTGAGGCTGACGTCCTCCAGCCGAATGGGTGTCCTCCATGAGAAAGCTGTTTAAGGAGTAGCATTGGTGCAGTGGCTTGCTCCCCTTGGCATGCCTTTTTCAGCCCTAGTATCCCAGGAGACATAGGCTTTGTTGCTCTCTTAAAGCTAAGCTAAACCCTAACCTTAACTTGCACAACATCATGGAGCTGCGGCTGACATCCTGCAGCTGAAAGGGTGTCACAGATGAGAAAGGTGTTGAAGGACTAACCCAGCTGAATGGGTGTCCCAGATGAGAAAGGTGTTAAAGGAGCAATGTTGGTGCAGTGCCGTGATCCATTTCGCATGCTGTTTTCAGACATAATATCCCTGGAGCTGTAGGCTTGGTGGCTCTCTGACCACCAACCCTAACCCTAAACCTAAGTTACATGGTGTCTTGGAGCTGAGGCTGACGTCCTCCAGCCGAATGGGTGTCCTCCATGAGAAAGCTGTTTAAGGAGTAGCATTGGTGCAGTGCCGTGCTCCCCTTGGCATGACTTTTTCAGCCCTATTATCCCGGGAGCTGTAGGCTTTGTGGCTCTCTGAGTGCTAACCCTAACCCTAAATTCCTAGGAATAGTGGTGTTGACACTGACGTCATCTGGCCGAATGGGTGTCCCAGACGGGAAAGATGTTGGAGGAGCAATGTTGGTGCATTGCTGTCCTCCCCCTGGCATTCTTTTGTCAGTATCAATATCCTTGGGTCTAAAAGCTTTGTGGTTCTCTGAACGATAACCCTAATCATAACCCTAATTTGCATGGCATCGCGGGGCTAAGGCTGACGTCCTCCAGCAGAATGGGCGTTCCAGATGAGAAAGCTGTTGAAGTAGCAATATTTGTGCACTGTCGTGCTCCCCCTGGCATGTCTTTTTGCTCCAAAATATCCTGTGAACTGTAAGCTTTGTGGTTCTTGCAACTCTAACGCTAACCTTAAACCTAACCCCAGTTTGAAAGGCATTGTGTGCCTGAGGCTGACGTCGTCCAGCCAAATGGGTGTCCAGGATGTACAGCAGCAATGTTGGTGCACTGCCATGCTCCTCTTGGCATGTCTTTTGCATCTATATTATCCTGGAAGCTGTAGGCTTTCTAGCTCTCTGAAAGATAACCCTAACCCAAAACCTAATTTGAATGACACTGTCGAGCTGAGGCTGACATCCTCCATGTGAATGGGTGTCCCCCATGAGAAATGCGTTGAAAGAGCAGTGTTGGTGCAGTGCTGTGCTCCCCTCTCAAAGCCTTTTTCATTCATAATATCTTAGGAGCTATACGCTCTTTTGCTCCTGGACAGTTGGTGTTCCAGATGAGATTGTTGTGCAAGGACCAATGTTGTGCCGCACTCATCTTGGCATGCCTTTTGCAGCTTCAATGCCTCTGAACCTGTAGGCTTTGTGGCTTCCTGAACCCTAACCCTAACCTGAATGGCAGCGTGGAACTGAGGTTCATGTTTCCAGAATGATGGGAGTATCACATGATGAAGTTGATTAAGGGCTAATGTTCGTGCAGTGCCCCACTCATTTTGGCATGCCTTTTGCAGCCCCAATGTCTCTGAACCTGTAAGCTTTGTGAGTCTCTGAAACCTAACCCTAACTGTTACCCTAATCTTACGGATAGCATAATACTGAGGCTGTGGTCTCCAACACTGACGGTGTTCCAGATGAGAAATTTGTACAAGGTCCAATGTTGGTGAAGTGCTGTAGCCATCTTGGCATGCCTTTTGCAACCCCAATATCCATGAACGTATAGGCTTTATGGCTCTCTGAACACCAATCCTAACCATAAACCTACTCATCTTGACACTATAATACTTTGGCTGTGGTCTCCAGTACAGTAGGTGCTCCAGATGAGAAAGTTGCTTCAGGACTAATGTTAGTGCAGCATGGCAATAATCTTGGCATGCCTTTTGCAGCCCCAATGTCTCTAAACCTGTAGGCTTTGTGACTTTCTGAACCCTAACATTAACCACAACCCTAATCATAATGAAACTGTATTGTGACCCTGGGGTCTCCAGCACAGTCGGTTTTCCAGACGAGGAGGTTGTGCAAGGACCAGTGTTGGTGTAGTGCCACACTCATCTTGGCATGCCTTTTGCAGCCCCAATGTCTCTAAACCTGTATGCTTTGTGACTCTCTAAACCCTAACCCTAACCATAACCCTAATTTTTATGACACCAAAATCCAGAAGCTGTGATGTACAGCACAGTCGATGTTCTAGTTAAGAAATTTGATTAAGGACCCATATTGGAGCACTGCTGCACTTACCTTGGCATGCCTTTTGCAGCCCCAATGTGCCTGAACCTGCAGGCTTTGTGACTCCCTGAACCCTACCATTAACCTTAATCTTTATGAGACCGTAATAATGATGCTGTGGTCACCACAGTTGGTGTTCCACATAAGGAATTTGTCTAAGGACAAATAATGGTGCAGTTCCATGCTCATCTTGGCATGACTTTTGCAGTCCATTGTCTCTGAACATATAGGCTTTGTGGCTCTCTGAAACTTAACCAGAACCTTAATCATTCTGACGCTAGAAAACTGTGGCGGTAGTCTCGAGCACAGTCGGTTTTCCAGATGAAAATGTTGTGCAAGGACTAATGTTGGTGTAGTGCTGCACTCATCTTGGCATGCCTTTTGAAGCCCCAGTGTCTCTGAAATTGTAGGCTTTGTGGCTTTCTGAACCCTAACCACTAACCATAACCCTAATCTTTATGGCACCCTAATAATAAGGCTGTGGTCTCCAGCACAGTCGGTGTTCCAAATGAGAATGTTGTGTAAGGACCAAAGCTGGTGCAGTGCTGCACTCACCTTGGCATGCCTTTCGCAGATGCAATGTCTCTGAAACTGTAGGCTTTGTGGCTCTCTGAACACTAACCCTAACCATAACCCCAATCTTTAGGACACCATAACCCAGAGGCTGTGGTCTCCAGCACAGTCGATGTTCCAGATGAAGAGTTGCTGAAGGAATAACATCAGTGCAGTGCTGCATTCATCTTGGCATGCCTTTAGCAACACCAATGTCTCCGAACCTGTAGGCTTTGTGACTCCCTGAACAATAACCCTAACCATACCCTAATCTTTACAACACCTTAACATTGAGGCTGTGCTGTCCAGCACAATCAGTGTTCCAGATGCGATATTTGTCCAAAAACTAATATTGGTGTAGTGTCACACTGATCTTGGCATGCCTTTTGCAGCCCCAATCTCTCTGAACCTGTAGGATTTGTGGCTCTCCAAACCCTAACCCTAACCATATCCCTAACCTTTCGGACTCCATAATGGAGACGCTGTGGTCTCCAGGAAAGTGGGTGTTCCAGATGAGAAATTAGAGCAAGCACCAATGATGGTATAGTGCCGCACTCATCTTGGCATGCCTTTTGCAGCCCCAGTACCTCTGAACCTGTAGGCTTTGTGCCTCTCTGAACCCTAACCCTAACCCTAATCTTTAGGACACATTAATCCAGAGGCTGTGGTCTTCAGGAAATTTAGTTTTCCAGCTGAGAAAGTCGAGCAAGGACCAATGTTGGTAGAGTGTCGCACTCATTTTGACATGCCTTTTGCAGCCCCAATCTCTCTGAACCTGGAGGATTTGTGGCTCTCTGAACCCTAACCCTAGCCATATCCCTAACCTTTAGGACTCCATAATGGTGAGTCTGTGGTCTCCAGGAAAGTGGGTGTTCCAGATGAGAAAGTCAAGCAAGCACCAATGATGGTATAGTGCCGCACGCATCTTGGCATGCCTTTTGCAGCCCCAGTCTCTCTGAAACTGTAGGCATTGTGGCTCTCTAAACCCTAAGCCTAATCATAACCCTAATCTTTATGACAAGATAATCCACAGTCTTTCTTCTCTACCATAATCGATTTTCATATTAGAAATGCGTTCAATGAAGAATGTTGGTGTACTGCCGTGCTCATGTTTGCATGCCTTTTGCAGACTCAATTTCACTGATTCTACAGGCTTGCATGGCTCTCTGAACCCTAACCCTAACCCTAACCCTAATTTTTAGGACACCATGATCCATAGGTCCTGGTCTCCAACACAGTCGGAATCCACTTTACAATGTTGTAGAAAAGACCAAAGTTGGTGCAGTGCAACAGTCATCTTGGCATGCCTTTTGCAGCCCCAATGTCTCTGAATCTACAGGCTTTGTGGGTCTCTGAACCCTAACTCTAACCCTAACCCTAATCTTTAGGACACCATGATCCAGAGGCCCTGGTCTCCAACACAGTTGGTGCCCACGTTAAGAAGTTGTACAAGGACCAAAGTTGTTATAGTGCTACACACATCTTGGCAGGCCTTTTGCAGACCCAATGTCTCTGAACCTGTTGGCTTTGTGGCTCTCATAATTGTAACCCTAACGATAATCCTAATCTATATGTCTCGGTAATCCACAGTCTTTCTTCTCCACCACAATCAGTTGTCATATTAGAAATGTGTTCGATGAAGAATGTTGGTGTAGTGCCTTGCTCGAGTTTGCATGCCTTTTGCAAACCCAGTGTCTCTGAACCTGTAGGCTTTTTGGCTCTCTGAACACTAACTCTAAGCATAAACCTAACCTTTATGACACCATGATCCAGAGGCTGTGGTCTGCAGCACAGTCGGTGTTCCAGATGTGAAGGGTATTCAAGGACCAATGATTGTATATTGCTGCACTCTTCCTGGCGTTCTCATTGCATCCCCAATGTGTCTGATACTGTAGGCTTTGTGGCTTTCTGAAAACTAACCCTAATCATAACCCTAACCTTTATAACATCATGATCCAGAGGCTGTGGTCTGCAGCACAGCCAGGGTCCACGTTACGAACTTCTACAAGGACCAATGTTGGTGCAGTGCTGCACTCATCTTGGCATGCATTTGCAGCCCCAATGTCTCTGAACCTGTAGGCTTTGTGGCTCTCTGAACCCTAACCCTGACCAGAACCCCAATCTTTATAAGACCTTAACAGTGAGGCTGTGGTATCCAGCACAGTCACTATTCCAGATGAGAAATATTACCAAGAAGTAATATTGGTGTAGTGCCGCACTCATCTTGGCATGCCTTTTGCAGCCCCAGTGTTCGATAACCTGTAGGCTTTGCTCCTGTATGAACCAGAACCCTAACGCTAACCCTAATTCTTAGGCAACCATAGTCCAGAAGCTGTGGTCTCCAGCACAGTCGGTGTCCACGTCACAAAGTTGTGCAAGGACCAATGTTGGTGCAGTGCCGCACTCATCTTGGCATGCGCTTTGCTGGCCAAATGCCTCTGAACCTATAGGCTTTGTGGGTCTCTGAACTCTAACCCTAACCATAACCATAAGCTTAATGACAAGATAATCCACAGTCTTTCTTCTCTACACAATCGCTTTTCTTATTACAAATCTGTTCAATGAAGAATGTTGATGTAGTGCCGTGTTTGTGTTTGCATGCCTTTTGCAGACCCAATGTCACTGAACCTGTAGGCTTTGTCGCCCTCTGAACCCTAACCCTAACCATGACCCTACTCTTTAGGACACCACGATCCAGAGGCTTTGGTCTCCAGCACAGTCGGTATTCCAGATGTGAGGGTTATTCAAGGACCAATGTTGGCGTAGTTCTGCATTCATCTTGGCATGCAGTGAGCATCCCCCATGTCTCTGAACCTGTAGGCTTTGTGGCTCTCTGAACCCTAACCCTAACCATAACCCTAACCTTTAGGACTCCATAATGGCGAGGCTGTGGTCTCCAGGAAAGTGGGTGTTCCAGCTGAGAAAGTCAAGCAAGGACCAATGTACGTGCAGTGCCGCACTCATCTTGGCATGTCTTCTGCAGACCCAATGTCTCTGAACCTATAGGCTTTGTGGCTCTCTGAACCCTAACCCTAACCAAAACCCTAAGCATTAGGACACCATGATCCAGAGGCTGTGGTCTGCAGCACAGTCGGTGTTCCAGTTGTGAAGGGTGTTCAAGGACCAATATGGGAACAGTGCCGCACTAAACTTGGCATAGCTTTTGCAGCCCCAGTGTCCATGAACCTGTAGGCTTTGCACCTCTCTGAACCCTAACCCAAACACTAATCCTTAGGACACTACAGTCCAGATGCTGTGGTCTCCACCACAGTCGGTGGCCACGTTACAAAGTTGTACAAGGACCAGTGTTGGTGCAGTGCCACACTCATCTTGGCATGACTTTTGCAGCCCCAATCTCTCTGAACCTAGAGGCTTTGTGCCTCTCTGAACCCTAACCCTAACCCTAACCCTAATCTTTAGGACACATTAATCCAGAGGCTGTGGTCTTCAGGAAATTTAGTTTTCCAGCTGAGAAAGTTGAGCAAGGACCAATGTTGGTAGAGTGCCGCACTCATCTTGGCATGCCTTTTGCAGCCCCAATCTCTCTGAACCTGTAGGATTTGTGGCTCTCCGAACCCTAACCGTAACCATATCCCTAACCTTTCAGACTCCATAATGGAGAGGCTGTGCTCTCCAGGAAAGTGGGTGTTCCAGGTAAGAAAGACGAGCAAGGACCAATGATGGTATAGTGCCGCACTCACCTTGGCATGCCTTTTGCAGCCCCAGTGTCCGTGAACCTGTAGGCTTTGTGCCTCTCTGAACCCTAACCCTAACCCTAACCCTAATCTTTAGGACACATTAATCCAGAGGCTGGGGTCTTCAGGAATTTTCCTTTTCCAGCTGAGAAAGTCGAGCAAGGACCAATGTTGGTAGAGTGCCACACTCATCTTGGCATGCATTTGCAGCCCCAATCTCTCTGAAACTTCCGGCTTTGTGCATCTCTGAACCCTAAACCAAACCCTAATCTTGAGGACACATTAATGCAGAGGCTGTGGTCTTCAGGAAATTTAGTTTTCCAGCTGAGAAAGTCGAGCAACGCCCAATGTTGGTAGAGTGCCGCACTCATCTTGGCATGCCTTTTGCAGCCCCAATCTCTCAGAACCTGTAGGATTTGTGGTTCTCCGAACCCTGAAACTACCCATATGCCTAACCTTTCAGACTCCATAATAGAGAGGCTTTGGTCTCCAGGAAAGTGGGTGTTCCAGATGAGGAAGTCTAGCAGGGACCAATGATTGTAGAGTGCCGCATACATCTTGGCATGCCTTTTGCAGCCCCAGTGTCCGCGAACCTGTAGGCTTTGTGCCTCTCTGAACACTGTCCCTAACCATAACCTTAACCTTTCAGACTCCATAATGGAGAGGGTGTGGTCTCCAGGAATGTGTGTATTCCAGGTAAGACAGACGAGCAAGGACCAATGATGGTATAGTGCCGCACTAATCTTGGCATGCCTTTTGCAGCCCCAGTGTCCGTGAACCTGTAGGCTTTTTGTCTCTCTGAACCGTAACCCTAATCTTTAGGACACATGAAACCAGAGGCTTTGGTCTTCAGGAAATTTTCTTTTCCAGCTGAGAAAGTCGAGCAAGGACCAATGTTGGTAGAGTGCCGCACTCATCTTGGCATGCCTTTTGCAGCCCCAATCTCTCTGAACCTGTAGGATTTGTGACTCTCCGAACCCTAACCCTAACCATATCCCTAACCTTTAGGACTCCATAATGGAGAGGCTGTGGTCTTCAGGAAATCTACTTTTCCAGCTGAGAAAGTCGAGCAAGGACCAATGTTGGTAGAGTGCCGCACTCATCTTGGCATGCCTTTTGCAGCCCCAGTCTCTCTGAACGTGTAGGATTTGTGGCTCCCCGAACCCTAACCCTAACCACATCCCTAACCTTTCGGACTCCAGAATGGAGAGGCTGTGGTCTCCAGGGAAGTGGGTGTTCCAGATGAGAAAGTCGAGCAGGGACCAATGTTGCTAGAGTGCTGCACTCATCTTGGCATGCCTTTTGTAGACCCAATCTCTCTGAACGTGTAGGATTCTTGGCTCTCCGAACCCTAACCCTAACCATATCCCTGACCTTTCGGACTCCGTAATGGAGTGGCAGTGCTCTCCAGGAAAGTGGGTGTTCCAGATGAGAAAGTCAAGCAAGCACCAATGATGGTATAGTGCCGCACTCATCTTGGCATGGCTTTTGCATCCCCAGTATCCGTTAACCTGTAGGCTTTGTGCCGCTCACAACCCTAACCCTAACCCTAACCCTAATCTTGAGGACACATGTATCCAGAGGCTGTGGTCTCCAGGAAAGTGGGTGTTCCAGATGAGAAAGTCAAGCAAGCACCAATGATGGTATAGTGCCGCACTCATCTTGGCATGCCTTTTGCAGCCCCAGTGTCCGTGAACCTGTAGGCTTTGTGCATCTCTGAACGCTAACCCTAACCCTAACCCTAATCTTTAGGACACATTAATCCAGAGGCTGTGGTCTTCAGGAATTTTACTTTTCCAGCTGAGAAAGTTGAGCAAGGACCAAAGTTGGTAGAGTGCTGCACTCATCTTTGCATGCCTTTTGCAGCCCCAATCTCTCTGGACCTGTAGGATTTGTGACTCTCCGAACTTTAACCCTAACCATATCCCTAACCTTTATGACTCCATAATGGAGAGGCTGTTGTCTCCAGGAAAGTGGGTGTTCCGGATGAGAAAGTCCAGCAAGCACCAATGATGGTATAGTGCTGCACTCATCTTGGCATGCCTTTTGCAGCCCCAATCTCTCTGAACCTGTAGGATTTGTGACTCTCCGAACCTTAACCCTAACCATATCCCTAACCTTTAGGACTCCCTACTGGAGAGGCTGTGGTCTCCAGGAAAGTGGGTGTTCCGGATGAGAAAGTCAAGCAAGCACCAATGATGGTATAGTGCCACACTCATCTTGGCATGCCTTTTGCAGCCCCAGTGTCCGTGAACCTGTAGTCTTTGTGCCTCTCTGAACACTATCCCTAACCCTAATTCTAATCTTTAGGACACATTAATCCAGAGGCTGTGGTCTTCAGTAAATTTCCTTTTCCAGCTGAGAAAGTTGAGCAATGATCAATGTTCGTAGAGTGCCGCACTCATCTTGGCATGCCTTTTGCAGCCCCAATCTCTCTGAACCTGTAGGATTTGTGACTCTCCGAACCTTAACCCTAACCATATCCCTAACCTTTAGGACTCCATAATGGAGAGGGTGTGGTCTCCAGGAAAGTGGGTGTTCCGGATGAGAAAGTCAAGCAAGCACCAATGATGGTAGAGTGCCGCAGTCATCTTGGCATGCCTTTTGCAGCCCCAGTGTCTGTGAACCTGTAGGCTTTGTGCATCTCTGAACCCTAACCCTAAACATATGCCCCACCTTTAGGACTCCATAATGGAGGGGCTGTGGTCTTCAGGAAATCTACTTTTCCACATGAGAAAGTCAAGCAAGGACCAATGATGGTACAGTGCCGCACTCATCTTGGCATGCCTTTTGCAGCCCCAGTGTCCGTGAACCTGTAGGCCTTGTGCCTCTCTGAACCCTAACCCTAACCCTAACCCTAATCTTTAGGACAGATTAATGCAGAGGCTGTGGTCTTCAGGAAATCTACTTTTCCAGCTGAGAAAGTCGAGCAAAGACCAATGTTGGTAGAGTGCCACACTCATCTTGGCATGCCTTTTGCAGCCCCAATCTCTCTGAACCTGTAGGATTTGTGTCTCTCCGAACCCTAACCCTAACCATATCCCTAATCTTACGGACTCCGTAATGGAGAGGCAGTGCTCTCCAGGAAAGTGGGTGTTCCAGATGAGAAAGTCAAGCAAGCACCTATGATGGTATAGTGCCGCACTCATCTTGGCATGTCTTTTGCATCCCCAGTATCCGTTAACCTGTAGGCTTTGTGCCTCTCTGAACCCTAACCCTAACCCTAACCCTAATCTTTAGGACACATTAATCCAGAGGCTGTGGTCTTCAGGAAATCTACTTTTCCACATGAGAATGTCAAGCAAGGACCAATGTTGGTAGAGTGCCGCAGTCATCTTGGCATGCCTTTTGCAGCCCCAGTGTCCGTGAACCTGTAGGCCTTGTGCCTCTCTGAACCCTAACCCTAACCCTAACCCTAATCTTTAGGACACATTAATCCAGAGGCTGTGGTCTTCAGGAAATCTACTTTTCCACATGAGAAAGTTGAGCAAGGACCAATGTTGGTAGAGTGCCGCACTCATCTTGGCATGCCTTTTGCAGCCCCAGTCTCTCTGAACCTGTAGGATTTGTGGCTCTCCGAACCCGAACCCTAACCATATCCCTAACCTTTCTGACTCCATAATGGTGAGGCTTTGGTCTCCAGGAAAGTGGGTGTTCCGGATGAGAAAGTCAAGCAAGCACCAATGATGGTATAGTGCCGCACTCATCTTGGCATGCCTTTTGCAGCCCCAGTACCTCTGAACCTGTAGGCTTTGTGGCTCTCTGAACCCTAACCCTAACCCTAACCCTAATCTTTAGGACACATTAATCCAGAGGCTGGGGTCTTCAGGAAATTTACTTTTCCAGCTGAGAAAGTTGAGCAAGGACCAATGTTGGTAGAGTGCTGCACTCATCTTTGCATGCCTTTTGCAGCCCCAATCTCTCTGGATCTGTAGGATTTGTGACTCTCCGAACTTTAACCCTAACCATATCCCTAACCTTTATGACTCCATAATGGAGAGGCTGTTGTCTCCAGGAAAGTGGGTGTTCCGGATGAGAAAGTCCAGCAAGCACCAATGATGGTACAGTGCCGCACTCATCTTGGCATGTCTTTTGCAGCCCCAATCTCTCTGAACCTGTAGGATTTGTGACTCTCCGAACCTTAACCCTAATCATATCCCTAACCTTTAGGACTCCCTACAGGAGAGGCTGTGGTCTCCAGGAAAGTGGGTGTTCCGGATGAGAAAGTCAAGCAAGCACCAATGATGGTACAGTGCCGCACTCATCTTGGCATGCCTTTTGCCGCCCCAGTGTCCGTGAACCTGTAGGCTTTGTGCCTCTCTGAACCCTATCTCTAACCCTAATTCTAACCTGTAGGACACATTAATCCAGAGCCTGTGGTCTTCAGGAAATTTCCTTTTCTAGCTGAGAAAGTTGAGCAAGGATCAATGTTGGTAGAGTGCCGCACTCATCTTGGCATGCCTTTTGCAGCCCCAATCTCTCTGAACCTGTAGGATTTGTGACTCTCCGAACCTTAACCCTAACCATATCCCTAACCTTTAGGACTCCATAATGGAGAGGCTGTGGTCTCCAGGAAAGTGGGTGTTCCGGATGAGAAAGTCAAGCAAGCAGCAATGATGGTATAGTGCCGCACTCATCTTGGCATGCCTTTTGCAGCCCCAATGTCTCTGAACCTGTAGGATTTGTGGCTCTCCGAACCCTAACCCTAACCATATCCCTAACCTTTAGGACTCCATAATGGTGAGGCTTTGGTCTCCAGGAAAGTGGGTGTTCCGGATGAGAAAGTCAAGCAAGCACCAATGATGGTAGAGTGCCGCACTCATCTTGGCATGCCTTTTGCAGCCCCAATGTCCGTGAACCTGTAGGCTTTGTGCATCTCTGAACCCTAACCCTAAACATATCCCTAACCTTTAGGACTCCATAATGGAGAGGCTGTGGTCTTCAGGAAATCTACTTTTCCACATGAGAAAGTCAAGCAAGGACCAATGATGGTACAGTGCCGCACTCATCTTGGCATGCCTTTTGCAGCCCCAGTACCTCTGAACCTGTAGGCTTTGTGCCTCTCTGAACCCTAACCCTAAGCCTTACCCTAATCTTTCGGACACATTAATCCAGAGGCTGTGGTCTTCAGGAAATTTACTTTTCCAGCTGAGAAAGTTGAGCAAGGACCAATGTTGGTAGAGTGCCGCACTCATCTTGGCATGCCTTTTGCAGCCCCAATCTCTCTGGACCTGTAGGATTTGTGACTCTCCGAACCCTAACCCTAACCATATCCCTAACCTTTCTGACTCCATAATGGTGAGGCTTTGGTCTCCAGGAAAGTGGGTGTTCCAGATGAGAAAGTCAAGCAAGCACCAATGATGGTATAGTGCCGCACTCATCTTGGCATGCCTTTTGCAGCCCCAGTGTCCGTGAACCTGTAGGCTTTGTGCCTCTCTGAACCCTAACCCTAACCCTAACCCTAATCTTTAGGACACATTAATCCAGAGGCTGTGGTCTTCAGGAAATTTACTTTTCCAGCTGAGAAAGTCGAGCAAGGACCAATGTTGGTAGAGTGCCGCACTCATCTTGGCATGCCTTTTGCAGCCCCAATCTCTCTGAACCTGTAGGATTTGTGACTCTCCGAACCTTAACCCTAACCATATCCCTAACCTTTAGGACTCCCTACTGGAGAGGCTGTGGTCTCCAGGAAAGTGGGTGTTCCGGATGAGAAAGTCAAGCAAGCACCAATGATGGTATAGTGCCGCACTCATCTTGGCATGCCTTTTGCAGCCCCAATCTCTCTGAACCTGTAGGCTTTGTGCCTCTCTGAACCCTAACCCTAACCCTAACCCTAATCCTTAGGACACATTAATCCAGAGGCTGTGGTCTTCAGGAAATTTACTTTTCCAGATGAGAAAGTCGAGCAAGGACCAATGTTGGTAGAGTGCCGCACTCATCTTGGCATGCCTTTTGCAGCCCCAATCTCTCTGAACCTGTAGGAGTTGTGGCTCTCCGAACCGTAACCCTAACCATGTCCCTAACCTTTAGGACTCCCTACTGGAGAGGCTTTGGTCTCCAGGAAAGTGGGTGTTCGGAATGAGAAAGTCAAGCAAGCACCAATGATGGTATAGTGCCGCACTCATCTTGGCATGCCTTTTGCAGCCCCAGTGTCTGTGAACCTGTAGAATTTCTGGCTCTCCGAACCGTAACCCTAACCATATCCCTAACCTTTAGGACTCCATAATGGAGAGGCTGTGGTCTCCAGGAAAGTGGGTGTTCCAGATGAGAAAGTCAAGCAAGCACCAAAGATGGTATAGTGCCGCACTCATCTTGGCATGCCTTTTGCAGCCCCAATCTCTCTGAGCCTGTAGGATTTGTGCCTCTCTGAACCCTAACCCTAACCCTAACCCTAATCTTTAGGACACATTAATCCAGAGGCTGTGGTCTTCAGGAAATCTACTTTTCCAGATGAGAAAGTCAAGCAAGGACCAATGTTGGTAGAGTGCCGCACTCATCTTGGCATGCCTTTTGCAGCCCCAATCTCTCTGGACCTGTAGGACTTGTGACTCTCTGAACCCTAACCCTAACCATATCCCTAACCTTTCTGACTCCGTAATGGTGAGGCTTCGGTCCCCAGGAAAGTGTGTATTCCGGATGAGAACGTCAAGCAAGCACCAATGATGGTAGAGTGCCGCACTCATCTTGGCATGCCTTTTGCAGCCCCAGTGTCCGTGAACCTGTAGGGTTTGTGCCTCTCTGAACCCTAACCCTAAACATATCCCTAACCTTTAGGACTCCATAATGGAGAGGCTGTGGTCTTCAGGAAATCTACTATTCCACATGAGAAAGTCAAGCAAGCACCAATGATGGTACAGTGCCGCACTCATCTTGGCATGCCTTTTGCAGCCCCAGTGTCCGTGAACCTGTAGGCCTTGTGCCTCTCTGAACCCTAACCCTAACCCTAACCCTAATCTTTAGGACACCTTAATCCAGAGGCTGTGGTCTTCAGGAAATCTCCTTTTCCAGCTGAGAAAGTTGAGCAAGGACCAATGTTGGTAGAGTGCCGCACTCATCTTGGCATGCCTTTTGCAGCCCCAATCTCTCTGGACCTGTAGGATTTGTGACTCTCCGAACCTTAACCCTAACCATATCCCTAACCTTTAGGACTCCCTACTGGAGAGGCTGTGGTCTCCAGGAAAGTGGGTGTTCCAGATGAGAAAGTCAAGCAAGCACCAATGATGGTATAGTGCCGCACTCATCTTGGCATGCCTTTTGCAGCCCCAGTGTCCGTGAACCTGTAGGCTTTGTGCCTCTCTGAACCCTAACCCTAACCCTAACCCTAATCTTTAGGACACATTAATCCAGAGGCTGTGGTCTTCAGGAAATTTACTTTTCCAGCTGAGAAAGTTGAGCAAGGACCAATGTTGGTAGAGTGCCGCACTCATCTTGGCATGCCTTTTGCAGCCCCAATCTCTCTGGACCTGTAGGATTTGTGGCTCTCCGAACCCGAACCCTAACCATATCCCTAACCTTTCGGACTCCATAATGGTGAGGCTGTGGTCTCCAGGAAAGTGGGTGTTCCAGATGAGAAAGTCAAGCAAGCACCAATGATGGTATAGTGCCGCACTCATCTTGGCATGCCTTTTGCAGCCCCAGTGTCCGTGAACCTGTAGGCTTTGTGCCTCTCTGAACCCTAACCCTAACCCTAACCCTAATCTTTAGGACACATTAATCCAGAGGCTGTGGTCTTCAGGAAATTTCCTTTTCCAGCTGAGAAAGTCGAGCAAGGACCAATGTTGGTAGAGTGCCGCACTCATCTTGGCATGCCTTTTGCAGCCCCAATCTCTCTGGACCTGTAGGATTTGTGACTCTCCGAACCCTAACCCTAACCATATCCCTAACCTTTAGGACTCCATAATGGAGAGGCTGTGGTCTCCAGGAAAGTGGGTGTTCCGGATGAGAAAGTCAAGCAAGCACCAATGATGGTATAGTGCCGCACTCATCTTGGCATGCCTTTTGCAGCCCCAGTGTCCGTGAACCTGTAGGCTTTGTGCATCTCTGAACCCTAACCCTAAACATATCCCTAACCTTTAGGACTCCATAATGGAGAGGCTGTGGTCTTCAGGAAATCTACTTTTCCACATGAGAAAGTCAAGCAAGGACCAATGATGGTACAGTGCCGCACTCATCTTGGCATGCCTTTTGCAGCCCCAGTGTCCGTGAACCTGTAGGCCTTGTGCCTCTCTGAACCCTAACCCTAACCCTAACCCTAATCTTTAGGACACATTAATCCAGAGGCTGTGGTCTTCAGGAAATTTACTTTTCCAGCTGAGAAAGTCGAGCAAGGACCAATGTTGGTAGAGTGCCGCACTCATCTTGGCATGCCTTTTGCAGCCCCAATCTCTCTGAACCTGTAGGATTTGTGGCTCTCCGAACCCTAACCCTAACCATATCCCTAACCTTTCGGACTCCATAATGGTGAGGCTGTGGTCTCCAGGAAAGTGGGTGTTCCAGATGAGAAAGTCAAGCAAGCACCAATGATGGTATAGTGCCGCACTCATCTTGGCATGCCTTTTGCAGCCCCAATCTCTCTGGACCTGTCGGATTTGTGGTTCTCCGAACCCTAACCATAACCATATCCCTAACCTTTAGGACTCCATAATGGTGAGGCTTTGGTCTCCAGGAAGTGGGTTTTCAGGATGAGAAAGTCAAGCAAGCACCATTGATGGTATAGTGCTGCACTCATCTTGGCATGCCTTTTGCAGCCCCAGTGTCCGTGATCCTGTAGGCTTTGTGCAGCTCTGAACCCTAACCCTAAACATATCCCTAACCTTTAGGACTCCATAATGGAGAGGCTGTGGTCTTCAGGAAATCTACTTTTCCACATGAGAAAGTCAAGCAAGGAGCAATGATGGTACAGTGCCGCACTCATCTTGGCATGCCTTTTGCAGCCCCAGTGTCCGTGAACCTGTAGGCTTTGTGCCTCTCTGAACCCTAACCCTAACCCTAACCCGAATCTTTAGGACACATTAATCCAGAGGCTGTGGTCTTCAGGAAATTTACTTTTCCACATGAGAAAGTCGAGCAAGGACCAATGTTGGTAGAGTGCCGCACTCATCTTGGCATGCCTTTTGCAGCCCCAGTCTCTCTGGAACTGTAGGATTTGTGGCTCTACGAACCCTAATCCTAACCATATCCCTAACCTTTAGGACTCCATAATGGTGAGGCTTTGGTCTCCAGGAAAGTGGGTGTTCCGGATGAGAAAGTCAAGCAAGCACCAATGATGGTATAGTGCCGCACTCATCTTGGCATGCCTTTTGCAGCCCCAGTGTCCGTGAACCTGTAGGCTTTGTGCCTCTCTGAACCCTAACCCTAACCCTAATCTTTAGGACACATTAATCCAGAGGCTGTGGTCTGCAGGATGTTTACTTTTCCAGCTGAGAAAGTCGAGCAAGGACCAATATTGGTAGAGTGCCGCACTC